>NW_026555325.1:0-1367083 GCF_021234165.1 Pteronotus mesoamericanus
CCCTTGAGTGTTATGAAGTGTCCTTCTGTGTCTCTTTTTATAGCCCTTGTTTCCAGGTCTATTTTGTCTGATAGGAGTATTGCTACCCCGGCTTTCTTTTCCCGTCCCCTCGCTTGGAATATTTTTTTCCCCAACCCCTTTACTTGCAGTCTGTGTAGGTCTTTTGTTCTGAGGTGGGTCTCTTCTAGGCAGCATATGTGCGGGTCACGTTTTCTTGCCCATTGAGCTACCCTACGTCTGTCAGCTGGCGCGATGAACCGATCACATTAAAGGTGATTGCTCGTAGGTACTTATTCATTGCAATTTGACCTCCTTCGTCCCCGTGTTCCTCTCTCCCTCACTCTTTTCCTTCCTCGTCTGAAAGCAGTCCCTTTAGCACATCTTGCAGCGCTGGTTTGGTGGAGGTGTGTTCTTCCAGCCTTCCTTGGTCCGGGGAAGTCCTTCTTTCGCCCTCCATTTTAATTGAGAGCCTTGCTGCATAGAGTCTGGGTGGCAGGCCTTTGCTTTTCATGACTTGGAGTATTTCTTGCCATTCCCTTCTGGCTTGTGGTGTTTCTGTGGAGAAGTCAGCTGCAAGCCTTATCGGAGCTCCCCTTGTTGCTTCCCGTTTGTCCCTTGCTGCCTTTGAGATTCTCTCTTCATCTTTGAATTTTGCCGTTTCAATGATGATGTGTCTTGGAGTGGGCCTCTCTGGGTTCCTCTTGATTGGGACCCTCTGTGCTTCCTGGACTTATGTGACTTTTTCTCTCCCCCAATGAGGGAAGTTTTCCATCATGACTTTCTCCTACAGGCTCCCTATCCCTTGTTCTCCTTCTTCTCCTTCTGGTACCCGTCTCATACGGAGATTATTATGTTTCATATTGTTCTGCAGTTCCTTAACACCTGTTTTTTCTTTTTGATTCTGCTTCTTTTTCCTTTTCTTGCTCTTCCTGGGAATTTTCTTCTGCCTAGTCCTCCAGCTGGCTGATCACATCCCTCGGCTTCCTTTAGCCTGCTTTTGATTCCTTCGCTGTGTTTTTCAACTCAGAAATCGTATTCTTCATGTCCTCCCTGTTGATGGTCTCTGTGTTGAAAGAGCAGAGCCAACGAGAGTCTATGTTGACTCTTGCTGAGAGCTCCTATGCCCTGTCTCATGGCGATGTACTTTGCAGTGAGTTCCTTGTAGCTTCCCTCTAGTGTTCTTGTAATTCTCACCGAGCTCATTGAGCTTCCTTATAACCATTGTTTTGAACTCGTTGTCTGATAGCTTACTTGCCTCTGTTTCATGGAGCACCCTTTCTGGGGCTTCCTCCTTTCCTTGTGATTGGGGGTTCTTCCTTAGTCCTCCCATTTTGGGGAGACTCTCCTTGCGCGCGTCTGCTTCTTAAATTGCCCTGTTTTGACTCCCCTCCCTGCCTTTGTGGTGTGAACTTCTGTCGTAGGAGACCTGTGTGATTCAGTGGTGCAGCCTCCTTGATCTCTTGAACTTGATGCTCTTGGGATGCCCTTCATGCCGCTTCTGTTGGCTCTCTGCATGTAACTGGGTTGTGATTGTTGGTGGGTCGTTCTTTGGTGAGAGTCACTGCACCCGCCATGTCGAGTTGCTGTCATGCCGGTGCTGCCAGAAGAAAGCACAAAGCCCAGGAAACAAACCCACACCCGCCAAAACAACTCCCGCCCGCTATGCCGCTATCGACAGCAAAGGTTCCAGTATGAAAAAGGGTGTAAAGAGACTCCTATAAGAAGGGAGAGCAAATATGGGATGGCCTACTAAAAGAAAACTGATTTTGAGAGGGCAGAGAGGGGAGCACCGGTAAGAGTAGGGAATCGGAGCAACGGGAGGAGAGAGAGAGTGAAACTTACATCATGTAAAAAAGGGAATGAAGAAGGCGGAATGGGGTAAGAGAAGGGAAGCCGATCGTACTAGGTTTCAACGGAAATTGAAAAAAATAAAATAAGATCAAGTGAGAGAGAGAAAGGGAAAGGGGGGAAGTAAACAAGGAAGAACAAAATAGGAACCGAGTTGCAGTGAAAGATCCACCACAGAAGTATGAACAACAAATGAGCTAAAATCAATGTAGGTGGCATGGGAATAAGAG
Source organism: Pteronotus mesoamericanus (assembly GCF_021234165.1). NCBI lineage: Eukaryota > Metazoa > Chordata > Mammalia > Chiroptera > Mormoopidae > Pteronotus > Pteronotus mesoamericanus. Next base: position 2,079 of record NW_026555325.1, read on the forward strand.
GGGGGAAAAGCAAGAAAAGTAAGCTTAAGAGAAGTCTAGAGGAAACGGAAGTGATTGTGAGATGATGGAGGGAGAGGGAATACAAAGAGTGAGGAACGAAAACCAGGGCACGACAGGGCAAAGTTAACATCTGAGATGAAAGAAAAGGGGGAAAAGGGCAGGATGAGAGAGAGGAAAAGAAAAGAAAAAAGCAGCCTAAGGCGGGGCAAAACTACATTTGGAGCCGTAACAAAGAGTCAGAGAGGGGAACGGTAAAATTTGAGATTTGAAATACAAAATTTGTGAGGGTCTACATATGAGATTGAAAGACTGCAAGAACAGCTACCCTATGCACAACCAACGAGCAAAGATTGCTAAAGGTGAGGAGAGGACACACGTATTTTAAGAGCGGGAAGATGAACGTGAGATGACCATTGACCAGAAAATTGGTTTGGAGAGGCTGGACGGGTAAGAGTGCACAATGGAAACAAGTCTCAGCAAGCGAGAAGACAAAACTAAAAGTGAAAGGAACCAAAGGACAGAAGGGGGGTACTGTGGGGTAAGAGAAGGGGTAAGATATGTGAACTGACATAGGTAAACTACAGTATGAAATCTAGTGACTTAAGACGCACAAACTCGAAGGACAAGAAATGAATGTTAGAAAGCTGTGCAGGAAAGAAGATATCAGAAATCACGGAGAAGACCACGGTGGATTTCGTCTGGGGGGCATCTAGTATGTCACGTTGTTTCTTCTTCCTGGACCTGCTTCCGGTGATGTCAGACGGTGACCCCGTGGGACCTCAGGCAGCCCGTTGGAGACTGCCAGCCATCTACTGTCTGTGGCTGACTCCTTCAGTTGTTAAGCTAGTCCCTCTGCACTCAGCAGCCAGGCTTAAGCACCAGAGGGCGGGGCGGGGCCCCTCCTGGGGTCGGGGCAATGGTTTCCCCCCAGGCTGCTGCCCCTCAGGGCAGTGGTCTGCCTGAGCACGATGGCTGCTGCTGTATGGGGGCGCGACTCAGCCCCGGGATCCCGGCAGCTACCCTCTCAGTTCTCTCCCCCAGAGCCTCCATCCCCAGTCTCTCCTCAAAGGTCTCTAGTCCACTCCGCCCACCCCCACCCCTTGCTGGAGCCCAGGGCCAGCAGCTGCCAATGAAAATATATGCGTTGGCCCTTTCAGTGGCCCTGTGCGTCTCCAGCCAGCCGTCTCTGCTAGAGAGAGTCCCCGCTGCTTTTCGCAGCTGGCTGTCATCTGTGTACTTTGTGGGCTCTGGTGCTCCAGGCTGGGAATCCCGGCTTAGCCTTTCGACACCACACTTCTCAGGGGGATCCGACCGGCCGCTTACATAGCCCTAGGGCACTTCAGCCGCCGACCTGGGTGCCCAGCCAGCCCTCTCGTGTCTCCACCGCACTCCCTGCCAGTCACGTCACGCCGAAGCAGATTCTTCTCTCTGTCCGAGGTTATGAGGCTTCTCTATCGCTCTTGCTCCGTTGTTTGTTCTGGGTGCGCTTGTTGTTCCTCCACCACCGAGTTGTAATTCCAGATTGGTCCTGGGAGGAGGTTAGCGCAACTTCCGCTCACTCCTCTGCCATCTTCGATCTCTCCTATTAGGAAGCTCTTAATAACTGCTTTGGGTGTATCCAATAACTGCCTTTCACAATAATCATTAATTCTCGCAGCATTTTATTCCGGCACCATCATTTTCCGGTACCTAAATCATACAATTCCCCGGTGGAAGCATCTGGGCCTGGAGCTTTCTTTGGTGTGGGGTGGTTACTTACTGAGTCACTCTCTTTGAATGTAACTATGCAGAGCACCTATTTCTCCTCGTGTGAGTTTCAGTAGGCTGTGCCTTTGGAGGAACTGGGCCATTTCATCTTAATTATCCAATTCATGGGTATAGGCTTTTAAATAATATTCCTTTCTTTTTCCTTTCAACCGCCATGGGATTAGTAGCAATTGTCCCTCTTTCTCTTCCCACCATAGCAACTGCTGTCTTCTCTTCTTGGTTACTCTGGCTAGAGGTCTGTCAATTTCATTGATTTTTTTTTTTTTTAAAGATCCAGCTTTTGGGCTTGTGTTGATCTTCTCTATTAATTTCCTGTTATCAATTTCATGGATTTCGGTTCCCCGTTTTGGGTTTGTTTTTTTTTGTTTGTTGGTTTCGTGTTTGTTTTTGTTCTTTTTGCATTTCTTCCGTTTCACATCAGCTGTTTGCTGTGGCTATATACTGTAATCTAACTTCTTCAGGTGGAAGGTCAGATTATTAATTTTAGATATTTCTCCTTTGCTAACAGGAGCATTCAATGCAATCCCTTTGTTTTAAGAACTGCTTTTGTTGCGGGCTGCAAATTTTGAGAATGTTCATTTTCATCTAAAATATTTTAAAATATTTTCAAAAGTGTTGTTTTCTTTTGAGCGGTACGTCATTTTACAATGTGTCGTTTAATCTTTAAATATTTTGGGATTTTGCAGCCACCTTGTTAAATTTCTAGTGTAATGCCATTGTGGTCTGAGAAGATAATTTCTATGATTTCTGTCCTTTTCAACCTGTTCGGATCTCCTTTATGGCCCAGAATGTGGTCTACCTTGGTGAATATTCCGTGTGAGCTCGAGAAGAATGTATATTCTGCTGTTGTTGGCCGAGGGACTCTATGACTGCCAGTTAGCACCAGTTCATTGACGATACTGTTCATCTTCACAACATCCCCACTGATCTTTTGCCTGCTGAATCGGTCATCTGCTGATGGAAGAGCGTCTCTCCCTCTTCTTACATCACCAACCACCCAGATTAAACATGACCTCCTCTGAACTGTTCACATCTTCAGTGATCCAAAATAAAAATGCGGTAACATTCTTAGGAAGTGGGGTGAAGACCTCAACACAGCCATCTTTTCGGACAGGGGGTGGGGGTTACAATTCCACCCACCGTGGCATCATTCACAAGCCATCCCCGCCGAGCGGGTGGTGGGCCATGGGGCCTGGTGTGTGAGAGAGGGCCTAGCTCCAGAGAGAGCAGATACAAGCCCCAGCCTTCTGACCCGCCATAAGACACTGCGCTGGTACCCAACGTCTTCCTCTGCCCAAACGGGACAAACGTAAGTGCCAGCCAGGTTAATACCAAAATGAAAGAACGTGTGAAGTGCCCGGCATGGCGCGTGCGTGGTGCAGGGTCCATCGGTGTCCAGATGACCTGGACTAAGCGGCTCAGTGGGGACGAGTGAATGATCCGCCGTTGGACACAGACTGCACCGTAAGGTGAGGACACATCCTACGAGCCAGCATTCGTAGCGACGACCACCCAAAGGCCCCGTAACGAGAAGGGTGACTTTGAGATCTACCATCTCATCAAGGGCAGTGTTTCCCTTGGATGCCTTTCCCCCAAGGGGTCCGTGGAGGTAGTTACACTTGAAGGCCGAGTGGCCTTTGGGGAGGCGAGGGCCTGAGGTGGGAAGAGTGCAGCGCGTGCCAGGCCGCGGGGCTCTGCCGCAGAGCCCCTCCGAGTCCGTGTCAGTGTGGCCGGGGCGTGGAGGGAGGAGGCTGGGGAGCGAGGCTGCTGCAGAAGCGACAGCCAGGCCAAGAGCCTCGCCTGCCCGTTGAGGACTTTGGCCCGTGCTGAGTGATGGCGCAGAAGCTCTGAAAGGACTTCGGTACAGGAACAGAGGAGCAAGACTGGAGGCCGAGCCACTGGGAGCTCCGGCGGTCAGTGCGGGGAACCCCGCAAGAGCGGGCCGTGGCTCTGACCCACAGTGGCGGCAGCGGGGTGAGATTCCGCAAGTGACGTTGGCAGGACTGGCCGAGCCCTGGACGCCCTGAGGGGTCAGCTGCTCTGTCGTGAGAGGGAAGCACCAGGCCCGGGACCTGTGGCACGTAATCAGCCCCAGCACGGCCGCCTGCACCCCCAGCAGCCCCCCAGAAAGAGCACGGCTCTGTGCCCCAGGGGGACCCACACCCTTCCTGGTAGGTGACGCAGGGTGGGACAGTGTTTCGAGAGGAAATGCCCGTGACCTTTCTGGCTCGTGGCAGAAGGAAGGAGACTGCAGCAGCACAGTGGCCATTCTTGTGCTCGGGGGAGGATATGGGGGCCTCGCTATCTGTTCGGACGTCTGCCTTTGTCACCAGGCAGCCAGCGCCTGTGGCTGAGACGATGTCTCCATTCTAGGCCGAGTGCGTTACACTCCTCAGTCCTTTTTACTCTGTGTGTGTGTGTGTGTGTGTGTATGTGTGTTGTTAAAGATTTCACGTACTTCTTTTTAGAGAGAAGGAAAGAGGGAGAAAGTGAGGGAGAGAAACATGGATCGGTTTCCTCTCACACAGCCCGAGCTGGGCACCTGGCCCACAACCCGGGCACGCGCCCTGGCTGGGAAGCGAACCTGTGACCTTCTGGGTTGCGGGCGGGTGCTCAGTCCACTGAGAGACACCAGCCAGGGCCCACAGCTCAGCTGTTAAACTCAGGTGTGATGGGCCCATCGCGTCTTCATTGGCTCCAGGGTTTCGTGTTTGCTTTGAGGGCACTTAGTGCAGGTTAACTCAGGAGTCTTGTCCTCTTTCCCCAGGATCACACGAGTGTGTCAGGTGGGGCTCCGGAGGGAGGGGCCCGGGCCCAGGGGCTTCGGTGCACGCGAGTCAACATGCGACACACGTGAGAGAGCCTAGCCTGACCAGGCCTGGGCCGGGAGCCCCGCGGGCCGTGCCGACCCAGCCACAGCCCTCTCTGCTTGGACCCTGACCTGCTTCCTCCCCCCTCACAGGCTCAGGGACCTTTCCCTGTCTCCTGAGGCAGAACCCCGCGGCCCGTCCCCCGAGCCCCAGCACTGCCCGGATGAGGTCTCTCATGGTTCCCCAGCGCCGCCAGGTGTGCAGGGGTCAGCCCGGAGCGCCCCCGCCAGGCTGGGCCAGTGGGCTCTCTGGGGAGCTCAGCGCACGGCCCCACCCTGCAGCTGGCCAGGGGGAGGGAGCGGCCCTTCTCGCTTTCCCGTCCCCGTGTCCTGCGCGGGGCTCCGTCACGCTCTCCCCACGGCCCTGGCGCCACGGGGCTGTGATTGGCCGGCACAGCGCCCCTTCCCCAGGACCCGCTGGCATCTTGGGATGTTGGCAAGGGAGCCTCCATAATAAGGGCGCGTGAGGCGGGGAGGGCAGGGCAGTGAAGAGCTGGCGGAATCACGGATGGCAGACGATGGAATGATCCCGAGAGTGGCTGGGATGGAGCCCTGGGGCACGTGGGGGCGGTGGCATCAGATGGAACGGACAGGAGGGAGGAGGTGTGACAGGACTGGACAGCCGCTCTGGGTGGCTCGATGGGGTTCAGGCTTTCTGGGGCATTTGCTTGGGGACAAAGCAGCACCTGGAGAAGACAAGGGGTCGCTGGATTGGGGAGGCGAGTCCACTAGGACTCCAGACCCCCAGGTTCCTTAGCCCCAGTTGTCACGCTCATGGAAGTTCTAGAAAAATCATTCAGTCACATGTCGGGGGTGGGGGGTGTGGATTGGCTCCTTTCTGTGTCAGGTGCGCTGAGTGTGGGGTCCAGTGCTCGGTGATTTCCACCGTTGTCCTGGGAAGCCCAGAGCTCTAGAATTCCCGGCTTCTGAAGTCACAGAGACGGACAAAGGAACAGAGGCAGACAACTCAGATTCTGGAACCGCGTGCTTGGGTCAGACGCTCATTCTCTGCGTTGGCAGCGAGTCTGGTTCTGTGCGTTGGCAGCGATGAAGAAGCGAGTCTCCTTTGCCCCCCTCCCCAGACCACGCTCTCCCACCCCTCTTTCCTCTGCCCGACCCCTCTCACCTGTCTCCCTGTCCCCCTGCCCTCCACAGACCCGCGCTTCGGGGCGCCGGCCTGTCCCTCCCCCTGGCCCCCCACCTCGCCCATCCAGGTTCCCATCTGGCAGCAGCGGGCCTCGTCCTCTCCTGGCGGCCCGCAGGGCCAGCAGCGTCCGCAGGGCCTCCGGCGTCCGCCGCACCCCCTGGCCTGCCGATCCCCCTTCCCCCCTCCCGTCAGCATTGCCCAAATGGTCTGCGACAGTGTTCGCCAGTGTCCTCTCCTCCCAAGACCCCCCACCCGTCCCCCTCTGGCCCGTGGCCCCCTGGCCACAGGGTTCGCGGGCCCTACCCCACCTCCTGCCGGGTCACCCCTTCCCACCATCGCCCCTCCATCGGGCCGTCCTGCAGACGCGCCCCGGGGCCAGGAGCCCCCGCCGCAGGGCACCCGTCTAAGACTCAGGGTTCTGATGCCTGCTGTGCAGTGGGAGCCGACTGTGGAGGGAAGCGGCCACAGGTAATGCGGGTGGGCCCCCAGAAACCGCACCCCCAACCCCGTGCCGGCTCCACACTGAGTTCTCGGACATTTGGGTGCCATGCCAGCCCATGTCAGCGGGCGCGTGTCCCTCCTGGGGACCGGCCCCTACCCCACGCCCCAAACCAGCCTCCCTGGGAGCGAGGGACCAGGGGCCCCTCTGCAGAGCAAAGGCTGTCTGGGCGGGAGGTGGGGCGGGGGCCCTGTGGCAGTGGGAAGAGAGGGGAAGCCCTGCCGCGCGGCCCCGGGGCCTGGAGGCTGGGGGAGGTCGGGGCGCCGGCTGGGGCCAAGCGCCGCGGTGGCTGCGGTCCTGGGCGCTGAGAGGGCGGTCGCGGAGCTCCGCAGCTGAGCGGGCCCCCGGCGTGGCGGGGTCAGGGCCCTGTTCCTGCAGCCCCCCTGCGGGCAGCCGTGGGCCTCCGGGGCTGTGGGAGGCTGTTGCGCCTGGAGGAGAGGGAGAGGGCTGTCTGGAGGGGCCTCGTGGAGGCGTCGGGGGACCCCCACACCATCCTCCCCTCCCTTCCCTGCAGGGCCCAGGACAGCCAGGGCTCCTCCCGTTTCCCGCCCCTGGGAGCAGCAAGCAGAGGCCCGAGGGGCCAGACGGTGGGGACCCCGCGACCCAACTCTTCCGTGCGCCCAGCTGGCCCAAGCGGCTCCAGATCGGAGCGCCAAAATTCGGCAGCCCCTGGCCCTAGGGAGGTGAGTCTTGGGAGCGCCCACTGAGCCTGAGCGTCGGGAGGAGGGCCCCTGAGGACTCCCAAACCACTCAGGCTGCCTGCCCCTCCAAGGGGGCACGTCCCGGGCTGGCTTTCCTGACCCCGGGCTGCTGCGCTCAGGGTCCAGGATTATGCCTCCTTTTGGCCCCTGTAGCCTTCTCAGTTCCGATCACCGCCCTCCGGCGGCGGCCGGCGGGCAGAAGTCCTGCGCTGAAGGCACACCCTGCCACCGGCGCCCCCTGGCCAGGAAGCACGGCCTTTGCGGGCCAGGGGAGCCAGGCCCCGCCTGCCGGTGGCCCCGAGAGGCGAAAAAGATCAAGCGAACGCAGCCTGCCCGGACCCCAGCCTCGAGCTCTGCTTCCTACTGCCAGGAGCAGATGGGCAGCCAGGCAGAGCTTGAGGACCCCCTGCACGAGGCCCTTCCGGAGCGGTCAGCCCCCTTGCTCACTCTGTGCACATCCTGGCGGGGGGTGGAGGGGGTGGGCAAGGGGCAGGTCCCACCCCGAGTGGAGCCTCTGCGGGGCCCTGGGCCAGGCCTAGGCCAGAAGCCAGGCCAGAAGCCCTGCTCCAGGCACAGGCCCAAAGCCCCAGGAGCGACCCGCCCTGCCCGCCGCGCCCAGCTCTCGCTCACACTCCTGCGCCTGACTTCTGGCCCCCAGACTCCTCCAGTCCGATCTCTCTCTCAGCACACACGCGGCCGGTCTCCAAATCAGATACGGGTCGCCTGGGTCCCCTTCGACCACTCACGGCTCTGCACCCGCCGTCCCTGCCCGCTCTTGATGGGGCACATGGACGCACTCGGGCCTGTGTTACTGCCAGAGACCCACCTGCTTCGGGGGCGGGGGCGAGAAGCCCTGGCGTGTCCAGCTGAGTGAGGAAGGAGACTGCGCGATGAGTGCCCACGGAGCCTGCCGTGCCAGGGCCCGGCTCCTACCGCCCGGGGGCGCCAGGCAGCCTGCAGGATGCGGCCGGTCCTGGAGGACCGCGGAGGTGGACGGCTTCTGTGAACACCTCCCTGGGCCGCACCCACCCTTTTGGGTTTGGAAGCTTTCGGGGCAGCGTCTGGGGCTCCTGAGGCGCCTGCCTTGTCTCCCCGCCCAGCCTCTCAGACAGGCCTGACCAAGGACAGAGCCGTGAAACGTCTACGCAAGACACCAACGGCCCAGCTCGTGGGGGCCGTGGGCCAGGAGCCTTGTCCCCAAGAGGTCCTCCGCCCCCAGCCCAGGGCAAAGGACAGACTGGGTTCTCGGAGGCTCAGCCCAGGCCCCAGGGCTGCAGGGCAGCGGCGAAACCTGGGCAAGAAGCTTGCGGGGAGGGTTCCTGCTAGGCCGGTCCCCTCGCTCTGTGTCTTGCACACTTGCCCTCTCAAGAGATGCACCCGGCCTGCAAGTGGGGAGGCGGGGGAGCCATGTCCTAGCCAACTTTGCTTCCCAAGTGCTACTCGCGGGCGACGTTTTAGGAGCTCTCAAGGGAGACCAGGCCCTTCTGTCATCACTGAGAGCTGTTGCTTTAAAAGAGACCCGAGACCCGGGAGACATGCCGCCGGAGTCCACGTTCCGCTGAACACGGGATCGGACTTGGAGGCTTCCTATCTCCCCACCCAGAAGGAATTGCTGCCATTTCCTGAGGGACGTGAAAAGGACGCAAGGTCGTGAGATGCCACGGGGAGCTCCAGGCTGCCCCAGCGCCAGGAGGGCGGGCGAGGGTGCCAGGGTTCAGGGCCCAGCGCCCGGAGGCCCCTCGGAGCCCTGCTGCTGGGGGTCCCAGACGGGTTCGCTTTTCCCAGAGCTGCTAGACTGCGGCCTCAAGAGTGCGGGCAATCTTCCCTGACTGTCCGCCTCAGCCCGGGCTCCCGGCAGGGGCGCCAGTCGGCCCCCCTCCTCCTTCTGCCTTTCCTCCAAGTGAGAGAAAATATCTGTTGAAACCCTTTCACAGAAACGCGGGCAGAAGGCCCTGTGTGCCGGCCTGGCTCTATCCCTTTTTCGTAACCTGGTTTCAGAGAGATGATTTGGATTGTTGTTCTGAATGTGTTGTATAATGAATAAACGGTATGACGTGGTCTTCTGTGGAGACGATTGACTCCGCCGGAAGCCCATCCTGCCAGCCTCACCTCCTCAAGTGGCAGCTCAGGGGGCCCCGGCCTGAGCTTTGACAGGACCCGCCCCGACCCTCAGTATGAGAGTGACTCCCCGAGCTTTCGAGCGTTCAAACCCCTTGCTCTGCTTGGTGCGTCTTCTCTCTTCTGCGTGGAGGCCCAAGAGCATCTGTGCGGCACAGCGTAGAATTCGAGACACTCGCACTCACGTTCCCCTAGAGGAGGCCTTTGCCACGTGATTGTTTTCTTCTGAATGAGCCAAGGCAAGACTTTTTTCAGTGGCTTCCATGTTGGCCCAGAATCCCCCAAACAGGGCTTTGCTAATTGTTACGTGCTCTATTTTTATGTAACGTTAAGTCATAAGGCCCAGACCGAAATCAGGGCCGTCTTCCTCAAGGAAACCAGTTTAAAACTTTGTTCGATTTGTGTCTGCTTTGTTCACACACGTTTTAAAAGGTATCGATAAACTCAGGAGACCAGGGACACAAAAGGAAGACCGGGGCAACATGTTTTTGGCCAAGGACATCCAGCTCAGTTTGGACTCAGGGATCGCCCCCTCCAATCCTCTCCGTGGCAGGTGAGAGGAGGCATCCTAAATCCTGACGACTCGCCACGTGTCCCCCGGCCAGGCCGCCAGTCAGCCCATGATGCTCGCCGACCCTTAGTCCCCGAGCTTCTGATTTGAACCATCCTGGCGTGTCGGAAGGGGGCAAAGTACACCCCTTTGGGCCAAAGCCCGAGATGTGCCGTCACCTGCCCTGATGGTGCCCTTTGGTCTCATGAGGCCACCTGAAGCCTCCACTCTCCTGTCAGTCGGGTGCGCCGGTGCTGCCTGCGCTGCCTTTCCAGCTAAGCTGGCGATCCTGCGATTCACACCTGCAGGAGAGGACTCCTGCTGTACACTCAGCAGGAGGTGGGCTGCGTGTTTGCAAAACATACAGACAAGCCAGGAAACAGAAAAGGTCCAAGAGTGAGAGCTTGCGAGCATGTAGCCCACTCACAATGTACTGTGCGGGTAGAGAAGAACAGAGGTGATGTGAACGTGGGGGAGGGGTGTGAAATACTCGAGGCAGGTGACCTTGAGGACCTTTGAAAGCTGCCCTACGTGTGCGGTGAGGGTGACCTGGCCCAGGCCTGGGCACCGAGGCCCCCTGAGGACACCCCATCCGCGGGGGAATCACCCTGCGCGGAGCAGCCCCAGCAGGGAAAATGTTCGTGCGGGCACCCGTTGTCTCGGGTCTTCGCGCCACAGAGGGCAGACCTTGGGGCCGGGGGGGCCCCAGTGCCAGAGCCCGAGACCGGGCCGGGGCGGGACTGACCACTGCGGGTACGGGAAAGGCACTCAGAGTGGCGCCAGTTCGCACGATGGCCAGGAAGCCAGTGAGGTTCTCGCTCCGTCCCTCGGCTCCGAGCCCCCGACGGACTCCTGGAAAAACCAAGGCACCGGCCACGGAGTTCACGCGGGGAGGGCCCAGGTACCTTTCCTTACGGCTGGTGCACGATTTGAGCTGCGGTGGTTTTTCAGGGTTGGCAGCCAAGAGCACACGTCAGTAGCATTCCTTCAGTGATCGAGGTTTCCTCTCATGTTGGCCTCTCGCCAGGTAAAGGACCAGCAGAGGCTGGAAGTGGACGGCCTCCAGCTGGTGGGCCAGGGAAGGCAGAGCAGATGAGGGGCCGTGGCGGGGCCTGCCTTCCAGGAGGGATGGCGTCGCGATGGCAGAGGCCGGGGGCGGGAGGTAAAGGTGTGTCCCTCGTGCACGTACGGGCGGCGGAGCCCCAGGCCAAAGGCGACTGGCCCAGAGTAGAATGGACTCCTGGGGTAAAACGGTACCTCTGGAATGCATCCAAAGTTTTATTTCAAAAGTCTCCTGGCTGCGTCTTAAAGGTGTGGGGCTTTGGGACAGAAATCCTTCTTCGTCGGCACTGCTGCCTGTGGGATTTCTTCCATAGTTGCTGCGCTGAGCGTTTGCCAGACGAAATTCTCGACTGAGGCAGGGGGATATTTCTCTCTGAGGCAGGAGCAGAATATTTGGGGGGCACCTGGGCTACCCGGGACCATCACATTTGTCCCCCCGCCCCCGGAGTGTCCCAGTTTGGACAGTGCCTTATGACCGTCGCTCTCACGACCGTGGATTGCGATTTATTTTCAAAATCGTTGTAGATCGTTCCGTTTGGACCAGGCGTACGGTGTGATGACTTTAAGTATATGCTCACTGCTGTGGCCCCGTCACTACCGTCCGTCCCCAGGACGCCCTTCCGCGTGCAGCACTGAAACTCTGTGCCCGTTGAGCATCAACGCCCCACCGCGCCGCCAGCTCCTGGCCGCCAGCATTCGGCCTTCTGTCTCTGACTTCTCTAGGCATCCCATGTGACGGTAGTCGATCTTACAGCATCTGTCCTTATTCTTACTGGCTTATTCCGTTTAGCATGGTGTTTCAAAGCGTCATCCACATCATAGCACACAGCGGTTTCCTCCCTTCTTAAGGCTTTATTGTGCCTACGCTGAAATTCCATGTCATTTATCCATTCATCTGTCGGCGGACACTCCGTTGTTCCCACCTGTGGGCCATTGTGAACATTTGTCATGTGGCTCCTTTCCAAATTTCTGCATCACGGGATTCTTCTGTTTTCAATTCTTTGAGCCCCTTCCCTCCTGTCTCTGTTAGTGGCTACACCATTTCACATCCCCATCAGAGCAGAAGCGTTCCAGTATCTCCACATCCTTGGCCATGCGTGCTTTCGGAAATGATAACAATCACAAGTCATCTTACTGGGTGTGAAGTGGCATCTCACTGTGGTTTTACTTTGCATTTCTCTGATGGCTAGCGATGCTGAGCGTCCTCTAGTATGCCTCTCGGCCCTCTGTATGTCCTCCTTGGAGAAGTGTCTGTTCAGTGTCTCTGCCCGGTTTTTGAGTCAACTGTCTGTCTTCCTCGCGTGGAGTTGGGTGAGTTCTTTCCATGTTTTGGAGCTCCAACCCCTGTCCGAGGTACCCTTGGCAAATATATTTTCCCATGTGGTTCGTTCCCTTTTCATTTTGCTGATGTTTTCTTTAGCCATGCAGAGGCTTTTAAATTTGGTTTTAGTAAATGTCTTTCTTCTTTCCTTTCTGTCCCTTGCTCTAGGGGACATAGCGATGAAAATACTGCTGTGTGGAATATCTGAGATTTCCCTGCCTATGTTCTCCTCTAGGACTCTCACGGCGTCGCAACTTATATTAAATCCTCCATCCAGCGTGAGCTTATTTTTGTGTATGGTGTAAGTTGTTGGTCGAGTTTCCGTTTTTCGCGTGTAGGTGTCCGGGTCTCCCCACACCGTTTGTTGGAGAGGTATTCTTACTCCATTTTATGCTTCTGTCCCCTTTGTCGAATGTTAATCCACCACAGAGACAGTTTATTTCTGGGCTCTCTATTCTGGTCCGTTGATCTATGTGTCCGTTCTTTTTGATTGGTGGTGGTGTTTTTTTTTAAGACGAGTTTGGGAGTCTTCCGTCTTCTGGAATCTTTTGGAATGCTCTGAGAAGGAGAGGGGTTAGCTCTTCCTGAAATGTTCTGTCGTCGACTCTCCTGTGAAGCTGTCCGGTCCAGGGCTTTTGTGTGCCAGGAGCTTCTCGACGACTGCTTCAATGTCACCAGCTGCTATCGGTCTGTTCAGGCTTTCTGCTTCTTCTTGATTCAGTTTTGGAGGATTATATGTTTCTAGGAACACGTCCGTTTCCCCTAGGTTTCCCAGTTCCTTGGCATAGAATTTTTCGGGTGATTTCTTACAATGCTTTGTATTTCTGTGGTGTTAGTTGTCATTTGTCCTCTTTCGTTTCTGATTTTATTTATTTGGGTCCTCCCTCTTTTTTTTTTTTTTTTTTTTTTCTTTTCTTGATGAGCCTGGTGGAAGGTTTGTCGGTTTTGTTTCTCTTGCAAAGAACCAGCTCTTTCTAATCGTGTTTCAGTCTTCATGTCTTTGAATTCGGCTCCGATCTTGATTCTTTCCTGTCTTCTGCTCGCTCTGGGCTTCGTTTATTGTTGTTCCTCCAGCTCTTGGAGACGGAGGGTGAGGGTGTTCGTTTGAAATGCTTCTATCTTTTTGAGGTAGGCCTGTATTGCTACGAACTTGCCTCTCAGGACTGCCTCGCTCTGTCCCATTATATAGGTCTTGGGCTGTTGTGTGTTCATTTTCATTCGTTTCCAGAACTTTTAAAGTTCTTTCTTTATCTCTCTATCAAGGCATCCATTGTGTAATAGCATGCTCTTCAGTCTCCATGAATCTGCACGTTTTTGAGCTTTTCCCTTGAGGTTGGTTTCTAGTTTCAAGCCGCTGTGGTCCGAGAAAATGCTTGATATGATTTCCGTTTTCTGGAATTTGTTGACGCTTGTTGCCTGTCCTATCCCGTGGTCTGTCTTTGGAAATGTTCCGTGTGCATTTGAAAAGAATGTGTATTTTGTTTGTTTGGGATGAAAGGTTCTATACGTATCAGTTGAGTCCACTAGGTCTCATGCTCCATTCAGTTCCACAACATCCTTCTTGATGTTTTGTTTGGAAGGCCTTTCCATTGTTGACAGTGGGGTGTCACTATCATCCCCTACCATAAGTGTGTTGCTGTCTATATCTTTCTTGAAGTCCTCCACGATTTTCCTTATATACTTGGGTGCTCCTGGTGGGGGCGATATATGTCTACAATACGTTTATCTTCCTGATGGGTTCTTCCCTTGAGTGTTATGAAGTGTCCTTCTGTGTCTCTTTTTATAGCCCTTGTTTCCAGGTCTATTTTGTCTGATAGGAGTATTGCTACCCCGGCTTTCTTTTCCCGTCCCCTCGCTTGGAATATTTTTTTCCCCAACCCTTTACTTGCAGTCTGTGTAGGTCTTTTGTTCTGAGGTGGGTCTCTTCTAGGCAGCATATGTGCGGGTCACGTTTTCTTGCCCATTGAGCTACCCTACGTCTGTCAGCTGGCGCGATGAACCGATCACATTAAAGGTGATTGCTCGTAGGTACTTATTCATTGCAATTTGACCTCCTTCGTCCCCGTGTTCCTCTCTCCCTCACTCTTTTCCTTCCTCGTCTGAAAGCAGTCCCTTTAGCACATCTTGCAGCGCTGGTTTGGTGGAGGTGTGTTCTTCCAGCCTTCCTTGGTCCGGGGAAGTCCTTCTTTCGCCCTCCATTTTAATTGAGAGCCTTGCTGCATAGAGTCTGGGTGGCAGGCCTTTGCTTTTCATGACTTGGAGTATTTCTTGCCATTCCCTTCTGGCTTGTGGTGTTTCTGTGGAGAAGTCAGCTGCAAGCCTTATCGGAGCTCCCTTGTTGCTTCCCGTTTGTCCCTTGCTGCCTTTGAGATTCTCTCTTCATCTTTGAATTTTGCCGTTTCAATGATGATGTGTCTTGGAGTGGGCCTCTCTGGGTTCCTCTTGATTGGGACCCTCTGTGCTTCCTGGACTTATGTGACTTTTTCTCTCCCCCAATGAGGGAAGTTTTCCATCATGACTTTCTCCTACAGGCTCCCTATCCCTTGTTCTCCTTCTTCTCCTTCTGGTACCCGTCTCATACGGAGATTATTATGTTTCATATTGTTCTGCAGTTCCTTAACACCTGTTTTTTCTTTTTGATTCTGCTTCTTTTTCCTTTTCTTGCTCTTCCTGGGAATTTTCTTCTGCCTAGTCCTCCAGCTGGCTGATCACATCCTCGGCTTCCTTTAGCCTGCTTTTGATTCCTTCGCTGTGTTTTTCAACTCAGAAATCGTATTCTTCATGTCCTCCCTGTTGATGGTCTCTGTGTTGAAAGAGCAGAGCCAACGAGAGTCTATGTTGACTCTTGCTGAGAGCTCCTATGCCCTGTCTCATGGCGATGTACTTTGCAGTGAGTTCCTTGTAGCTTCCCTCTAGTGTTCTTGTAATTCTCACCGAGCTCATTGAGCTTCCTTATAACCATTGTTTTGAACTCGTTGTCTGATAGCTTACTTGCCTCTGTTTCATGGAGCACCCTTTCTGGGGCTTCCTCCTTTCCTTGTGATTGGGGGTTCTTCCTTAGTCCTCCCATTTTGGGGGAGACTCTCCTTGCGCGCGTCTGCTTCTTAAATTGCCCTGTTTTGACTCCCTCCCTGCCTTTGTGGTGTGAACTTCTGTCGTAGGAGACCTGTGTGATTCAGTGGTGCAGCCTCCTTGATCTCTTGAACTTGATGCTCTTGGGATGCCCTTCATGCCGCTTCTGTTGGCTCTCTGCATGTAACTGGGTTGTGATTGTTGGTGGGTCGTTCTTTGGTGAGAGTCACTGCACCCGCCATGTCGAGTTGCTGTCATGCCGGTGCTGCCAGAAGAAAGCACAAAGCCCAGGAAACAAACCCACACCCGCCAAAACAACTCCCGCCCGCTATGCCGCTATCGACAGCAAAGGTTCCAGTATGAAAAAGGGTGTAAAGAGACTCCTATAAGAAGGGAGAGCAAATATGGGATGGCCTACTGAAAGAAAACTGATTTTGAGAGGGCAGAGAGGGGAGCACCGGTAAGAGTAGGGAATCGGAGCAACGGGAGGAGAGAGAGAGTGAAACTTACATCATGTAAAAAAGGGAATGAAGAAGGCGGAATGGGGTAAGAGAAGGGAAGCCGATCGTACTAGGTTTCAACGGAAATTGAAAAAAATAAAATAAGATCAAGTGAGAGAGAGAAAGGGAAAGGGGGGGAAGTAAACAAGGAAGAACAAAATAGGAACCGAGTTGCAGTGAAAGATCCACCACAGAAGTATGAACAACAAATGAGCTAAAATCAATGTAGGTGGCATGGGAATAAGAGGGGGGAAAAGCAAGAAAAGTAAGCTTAAGAGAAGTCTAGAGGAAACGGAAGTGATTGTGAGATGATGGAGGGAGAGGGAATACAAAGAGTGAGGAACGAAAACCAGGGCACGACAGGGCAAAGTTAACATCTGAGATGAAAGAAAAGGGGGAAAAGGGCAGGATGAGAGAGAGGAAAAGAAAAGAAAAAAGCAGCCTAAGGCGGGGCAAAACTACATTTGGAGCCGTAACAAAGAGTCAGAGAGGGGAACGGTAAAATTTGAGATTTGAAATACAAAATTTGTGAGGGTCTACATATGAGATTGAAAGACTGCAAGAACAGCTACCCTATGCACAACCAACGAGCAAAGATTGCTAAAGGTGAGGAGAGGACACACGTATTTTAAGAGCGGGAAGATGAACGTGAGATGACCATTGACCAGAAAATTGGTTTGGAGAGGCTGGACGGGTAAGAGTGCACAATGGAAACAAGTCTCAGCAAGCGAGAAGACAAAACTAAAAGTGAAAGGAACCAAAGGACAGAAGGGGGGTACTGTGGGGTAAGAGAAGGGGTAAGATATGTGAACTGACATAGGTAAACTACAGTATGAAATCTAGTGACTTAAGACGCACAAACTCGAAGGACAAGAAATGAATGTTAGAAAGCTGTGCAGGAAAGAAGATATCAGAAATCACGGAGAAGACCACGGTGGATTTCGTCTGGGGGGCATCTAGTATGTCACGTTGTTTCTTCTTCCTGGACCTGCTTCCGGTGATGTCAGACGGTGACCCCGTGGGACCTCAGGCAGCCCGTTGGAGACTGCCAGCCATCTACTGTCTGTGGCTGACTCCTTCAGTTGTTAAGCTAGTCCCTCTGCACTCAGCAGCCAGGCTTAAGCACCAGAGGGCGGGGCGGGGCCCCTCCTGGGGTCGGGGCAATGGTTTCCCCCCAGGCTGCTGCCCCTCAGGGCAGTGGTCTGCCTGAGCACGATGGCTGCTGCTGTATGGGGGCGCGACTCAGCCCCGGGATCCCGGCAGCTACCCTCTCAGTTCTCTCCCCAGAGCCTCCATCCCCAGTCTCTCCTCAAAGGTCTCTAGTCCACTCCGCCCACCCCCACCCCTTGCTGGAGCCCAGGGCCAGCAGCTGCCAATGAAAATATATGCGTTGGCCCTTTCAGTGGCCCTGTGCGTCTCCAGCCAGCCGTCTCTGCTAGAGAGAGTCCCCGCTGCTTTTCGCAGCTGGCTGTCATCTGTGTACTTTGTGGGCTCTGGTGCTCCAGGCTGGGAATCCCGGCTTAGCCTTTCGACACCACACTTCTCAGGGGGATCCGACCGGCCGCTTACATAGCCCTAGGGCACTTCAGCCGCCGACCTGGGTGCCCAGCCAGCCCTCTCGTGTCTCCACCGCACTCCCTGCCAGTCACGTCACGCCGAAGCAGATTCTTCTCTCTGTCCGAGGTTAT
This sequence comes from Pteronotus mesoamericanus, assembly GCF_021234165.1. Taxonomy (NCBI): domain Eukaryota; kingdom Metazoa; phylum Chordata; class Mammalia; order Chiroptera; family Mormoopidae; genus Pteronotus; species Pteronotus mesoamericanus. Next base: position 19,373 of record NW_026555325.1, read on the forward strand.
GAGGCTTCTCTATCGCTCTTGCTCCGTTGTTTGTTCTGGGTGCGCTTGTTGTTCCTCCACCACCGAGTTGTAATTCCAGATTGGTCCTGGGAGGAGGTTAGCGCAACTTCCGCTCACTCCTCTGCCATCTTCGATCTCTCCTATTAGGAAGCTCTTAATAACTGCTTTGGGTGTATCCAATAACTGCCTTTCACAATAATCATTAATTCTCGCAGCATTTTATTCCGGCACCATCATTTTCCGGTACCTAAATCATACAATTCCCCGGTGGAAGCATCTGGGCCTGGAGCTTTCTTTGGTGTGGGGTGGTTACTTACTGAGTCACTCTCTTTGAATGTAACTATGCAGAGCACCTATTTCTCCTCGTGTGAGTTTCAGTAGGCTGTGCCTTTGGAGGAACTGGGCCATTTCATCTTAATTATCCAATTCATGGGTATAGGCTTTTAAATAATATTCCTTTCTTTTTCCTTTCAACCGCCATGGGATTAGTAGCAATTGTCCCTCTTTCTCTTCCCACCATAGCAACTGCTGTCTTCTCTTCTTGGTTACTCTGGCTAGAGGTCTGTCAATTTCATTGATTTTTTTTTTTTTTTAAAGATCCAGCTTTTGGGCTTGTGTTGATCTTCTCTATTAATTTCCTGTTATCAATTTCATGGATTTCGGTTCCCCGTTTTGGGTTTGTTTTTTTTTGTTTGTTGGTTTCGTGTTTGTTTTTGTTCTTTTTGCATTTCTTCCGTTTCACATCAGCTGTTTGCTGTGGCTATATACTGTAATCTAACTTCTTCAGGTGGAAGGTCAGATTATTAATTTTAGATATTTCTCCTTTGCTAACAGGAGCATTCAATGCAATCCCTTTGTTTTAAGAACTGCTTTTGTTGCGGGCTGCAAATTTTGAGAATGTTCATTTTCATCTAAAATATTTTAAAATATTTTCAAAAGTGTTGTTTTCTTTTGAGCGGTACGTCATTTTACAATGTGTCGTTTAATCTTTAAATATTTTGGGATTTTGCAGCCACCTTGTTAAATTTCTAGTGTAATGCCATTGTGGTCTGAGAAGATAATTTCTATGATTTCTGTCCTTTTCAACCTGTTCGGATCTCCTTTATGGCCCAGAATGTGGTCTACCTTGGTGAATATTCCGTGTGAGCTCGAGAAGAATGTATATTCTGCTGTTGTTGGCCGAGGGACTCTATGACTGCCAGTTAGCACCAGTTCATTGACGATACTGTTCATCTTCACAACATCCCCACTGATCTTTTGCCTGCTGAATCGGTCATCTGCTGATGGAAGAGCGTCTCTCCCTCTTCTTATGACATCAGCCACCCCGCTTCAGCATGACCTCTTCTGAACTGCTCACATCCGCAGTGACCCTATATCCAAACGAGGTCACGTTCTGAGGAAGTGGGGTGAGGACCTCAACACAGCCTTCTTTTCGGACAGGGGGTGGGGGTTACAATTCCACCCACCGTGGCATCATTCACAAGCCACCCCCGCCGAGCGGGTGGTGGGCCATGGAGCCTGGTGTGTGAGAGAGGGCCTAGCTCCAGAGAGAGCAGATGCAAGCCCCAGCCTTCTGACCCGCCATAAGACACTGCGCTGGTACCCAACGTCTTCCTCTGCCCAAACGGGACAAACGTAAGTGCCAGCCAGGTTAATACCAAAATGAAAGAACGTGTGAAGTGCCCGGCATGGCGCGTGCGTGGTGCAGGGTCCATCGGTGTCCAGATGACCTGGACTAAGCGGCTCAGTGGGGACGAGTGAATGATCCGCTGTTGGACACAGACTGCACCGTAAGGTGAGGACACATCCTACGAGCCAGCATTCGTAGCGACGACCACCCAAAGGCCCCGTAACGAGAAGGGTGACTTTGAGATCTACCATCTCATCAAGGGCAGTGTTTCCCTTGGATGCCTTTCCCCCAAGGGGTCCGTGGAGGTAGTTACACTTGAAGGCCGAGTGGCCTTTGGGGAGGCGAGGGCCTGAGGTGGGAAGAGTGCAGCGCGTGCCAGGCCGCGGGGCTCTGCCGCAGAGCCCCTCCGAGTCCGTGTCAGTGTGGCCGGGGCGTGGAGGGAGGAGGCTGGGGAGCGAGGCTGCTGCAGAAGCGACAGCCAGGCCAAGAGCCTCGCCTGCCCGTTGAGGACTTTGGCCCGTGCTGAGTGATGGCGCAGAAGCTCTGAAAGGACTTCGGTACAGGAACAGAGGAGCAAGACTGGAGGCCGAGCCACTGGGAGCTCCGGCGGTCAGTGCGGGGAACCCCGCAAGAGCGGGCCGTGGCTCTGACCCACGGTGGCGGCAGCGGGGTGAGATTCCGCAAGTGACGTTGGCAGGACTGGCCGAGCCCTGGACGCCCTGAGGGGTCAGCTGCTCTGTCGTGAGAGGGAAGCACCAGGCCCGGGACCTGTGGCACGTAATCAGCCCCAGCACGGCCGCCTGCACCCCCAGCAGCCCCCCAGAAAGAGCACGGCTCAGTCTGTGCCCCAGGGGGACCCACACCCTTCCTGGTAGGTGACGCAGGGTGGGACAGTGTTTCGAGAGGAAATGCCCGTGACCTTTCTGGCTCGTGGCAGAAGGAAGGAGACTGCAGCAGCACAGTGGCCATTCTTGTGCTCGGGGGAGGATATGGGGGCCTCGCTATCTGTTCGGACGTCTGCCTTTGTCACCAGGCAGCCAGCGCCTGTGGCTGAGACGATGTCTCCATTCTAGGCCGAGTGCGTTACACTCCTCAGTCCTTTTTACTCTGTGTGTGTGTGTGTGTGTGTGTGTATGTGTGTTGTTAAAGATTTCACGTACTTCTTTTTAGAGAGAAGGAAAGAGGGAGAAAGTGAGGGAGAGAAACATGGATCGGTTTCCTCTCACACAGCCCGAGCTGGGCACCTGGCCCACAACCCGGGCACGCGCCCTGGCTGGGAAGCGAACCTGTGACCTTCTGGGTTGCGGGCGGGTGCTCAGTCCACTGAGAGACACCAGCCAGGGCCCACAGCTCAGCTGTTAAACTCAGGTGTGATGGGCCCATCGCGTCTTCATTGGCTCCAGGGTTTCGTGTTTGCTTTGAGGGCACTTAGTGCAGGTTAACTCAGGAGTCTTGTCCTCTTTCCCCAGGATCACACGAGTGTGTCAGGTGGGGCTCCGGAGGGAGGGGCCCGGGCCCAGGGGCTTCGGTGCACGCGAGTCAACATGCGACACACGTGAGAGAGCCTAGCCTGACCAGGCCTGGGCCGGGAGCCCCGCGGGCCGTGCCGACCCAGCCACAGCCCTCTCTGCTTGGACCCTGACCTGCTTCCTCCCCCCTCACAGGCTCAGGGACCTTTCCCTGTCTCCTGAGGCAGAACCCCGCGGCCCGTCCCCCCGAGCCCCAGCACTGCCCGGATGAGGTCTCTCATGGTTCCCCAGCGCCGCCAGGTGTGCAGGGGTCAGCCCGGAGCGCCCCCGCCAGGCTGGGCCAGTGGGCTCTCTGGGGAGCTCAGCGCACGGCCCCACCCTGCAGCTGGCCAGGGGGAGGGAGCGGCCCTTCTCGCTTTCCCGTCCCCGTGTCCTGCGCGGGGCTCCGTCACGCTCTCCCCACGGCCCTGGCGCCACGGGGCTGTGATTGGCCGGCACAGCGCCCCTTCCCCAGGACCCGCTGGCATCTTGGGATGTTGGCAAGGGAGCCTCCATAATAAGGGCGCGTGAGGCGGGGAGGGCAGGGCAGTGAAGAGCTGGCGGAATCACGGATGGCAGACGATGGAATGATCCCGAGAGTGGCTGGGATGGAGCCCTGGGGCACGTGGGGGCGGTGGCATCAGATGGAACGGACAGGAGGGAGGAGGTGTGACAGGACTGGACAGCCGCTCTGGGTGGCTCGATGGGGTTCAGGCTTTCTGGGGCATTTGCTTGGGGACAAAGCAGCACCTGGAGAAGACAAGGGGTCGCTGGATTGGGGAGGCGAGTCCACTAGGACTCCAGACCCCCAGGTTCCTTAGCCCCAGTTGTCACGCTCATGGAAGTTCTAGAAAAATCATTCAGTCACATGTCGGGGGTGGGGGGTGTGGATTGGCTCCTTTCTGTGTCAGGTGCGCTGAGTGTGGGGTCCAGTGCTCGGTGATTTCCACCGTTGTCCTGGGAAGCCCAGAGCTCTAGAATTCCCGGCTTCTGAAGTCACAGAGACGGACAAAGGAACAGAGGCAGACAACTCAGATTCTGGAACCGCGTGCTTGGGTCAGACGCTCATTCTCTGCGTTGGCAGCGAGTCTGGTTCTGTGCGTTGGCAGCGATGAAGAAGCGAGTCTCCTTTGCCCCCCTCCCCAGACCACGCTCTCCCACCCCTCTTTCCTCTGCCCGACCCCTCTCACCTGTCTCCCTGTCCCCCTGCCCTCCACAGACCCGCGCTTCGGGGCGCCGGCCTGTCCCTCCCCCTGGCCCCCCACCTCGCCCATCCAGGTTCCCATCTGGCAGCAGCGGGCCTCGTCCTCTCCTGGCGGCCCGCAGGGCCAGCAGCGTCCGCAGGGCCTCCGGCGTCCGCCGCACCCCCTGGCCTGCCGATCCCCCCCCCCCCCTCCCGTCAGCATTGCCCAAATGGTCTGCGACAGTGTTCGCCAGTGTCCTCTCCTCCCAAGACCCCCCACCCGTCCCCCTCTGGCCCGTGGCCCCCTGGCCACAGGGTTCGCGGGCCCTACCCCACCTCCTGCCGGGTCACCCCTTCCCACCATCGCCCCTCCATCGGGCCGTCCTGCAGACGCGCCCCGGGGCCAGGAGCCCCCGCCGCAGGGCACCCGTCTAAGACTCAGGGTTCTGATGCCTGCTGTGCAGTGGGAGCCGACTGTGGAGGGAAGCGGCCACAGGTAATGCGGGTGGGCCCCCAGAAACCGCACCCCCAACCCCGTGCCAGCTCCACACTGAGTTCTCGGACATTTGGGTGCCATGCCAGCCCATGTCAGCGGGCGCGTGTCCCTCCTGGGGACCGGCCCCTACCCCACGCCCCAAACCAGCCTCCCTGGGAGCGAGGGACCAGGGGCCCCTCTGCAGAGCAAAGGCTGTCTGGGCGGGAGGTGGGGCGGGGGCCCTGTGGCAGTGGGAAGAGAGGGGAAGCCCTGCCGCGCGGCCCCGGGGCCTGGAGGCTGGGGGAGGTCGGGGCGCCGGCTGGGGCCAAGCGCCGCGGTGGCTGCGGTCCTGGGCGCTGAGAGGGCGGTCGCGGAGCTCCGCAGCTGAGCGGGCCCCCGGCGTGGCGGGGTCAGGGCCCTGTTCCTGCAGCCCCCTGCGGGCAGCCGTGGGCCTCCGGGGCTGTGGGAGGCTGTTGCGCCTGGAGGAGAGGGAGAGGGCTGTCTGGAGGGGCCTCGTGGAGGCGTCGGGGGACCCCCACACCATCCTCCCCTCCCTTCCCTGCAGGGCCCAGGACAGCCAGGGCTCCTCCCGTTTCCCGCCCCTGGGAGCAGCAAGCAGAGGCCCGAGGGGCCAGACGGTGGGGACCCCGCGACCCAACTCTTCCGTGCGCCCAGCTGGCCCAAGCGGCTCCAGATCGGAGCGCCAAAATTCGGCAGCCCCTGGCCCTAGGGAGGTGAGTCTTGGGAGCGCCCACTGAGCCTGAGCGTCGGGAGGAGGGCCCCTGAGGACTCCCAAACCACTCAGGCTGCCTGCCCCTCCAAGGGGGCACGTCCCGGGCTGGCTTTCCTGACCCCGGGCTGCTGCGCTCAGGGTCCAGGATTATGCCTCCTTTTGGCCCCTGTAGCCTTCTCAGTTCCGATCACCGCCCTCCGGCGGCGGCCGGCGGGCAGAAGTCCTGCGCTGAAGGCACACCCTGCCACCGGCGCCCCCTGGCCAGGAAGCACGGCCTTTGCGGGCCAGGGGAGCCAGGCCCCGCCTGCCGGTGGCCCCGAGAGGCGAAAAAGATCAAGCGAACGCAGCCTGCCCGGACCCCAGCCTCGAGCTCTGCTTCCTACTGCCAGGAGCAGATGGGCAGCCAGGCAGAGCTTGAGGACCCCCTGCACGAGGCCCTTCCGGAGCGGTCAGCCCCCTTGCTCACTCTGTGCACATCCTGGCGGGGGGTGGAGGGGGTGGGCAAGGGGCAGGTCCCACCCCGAGTGGAGCCTCTGCGGGGCCCTGGGCCAGGCCTAGGCCAGAAGCCAGGCCAGAAGCCCTGCTCCAGGCACAGGCCCAAAGCCCCAGGAGCGACCCGCCCTGCCCGCCGCGCCCAGCTCTCGCTCACACTCCTGCGCCTGACTTCTGGCCCCCAGACTCCTCCAGTCCGATCTCTCTCTCAGCACACACGCGGCCGGTCTCCAAATCAGATACGGGTCGCCTGGGTCCCCTTCGACCACTCACGGCTCTGCACCCGCCGTCCCTGCCCGCTCTTGATGGGGCACATGGACGCACTCGGGCCTGTGTTACTGCCAGAGACCCACCTGCTTCGGGGGCGGGGGCGAGAAGCCCTGGCGTGTCCAGCTGAGTGAGGAAGGAGACTGCGCGATGAGTGCCCACGGAGCCTGCCGTGCCAGGGCCCGGCTCCTACCGCCCGGGGGCGCCAGGCAGCCTGCAGGATGCGGCCGGTCCTGGAGGACCGCGGAGGTGGACGGCTTCTGTGAACACCTCCCTGGGCCGCACCCACCCTTTTGGGTTTGGAAGCTTTTCGGGGCAGCGTCTGGGGCTCCTGAGGCGCCTGCCTTGTCTCCCCGCCCAGCCTCTCAGACAGGCCTGACCAAGGACAGAGCCGTGAAACGTCTACGCAAGACACCAACGGCCCAGCTCGTGGGGGCCGTGGGCCAGGAGCCTTGTCCCCAAGAGGTCCTCCGCCCCCAGCCCAGGGCAAAGGACAGACTGGGTTCTCGGAGGCTCAGCCCAGGCCCCAGGGCTGCAGGGCAGCGGCGAAACCTGGGCAAGAAGCTTGCGGGGAGGGTTCCTGCTAGGCCGGTCCCCTCGCTCTGTGTCTTGCACACTTGCCCTCTCAAGAGATGCACCCGGCCTGCAAGTGGGGAGGCGGGGAGCCATGTCCTAGCCAACTTTGCTTCCCAAGTGCTACTCGCGGGCGACGTTTTAGGAGCTCTCAAGGGAGACCAGGCCCTTCTGTCATCACTGAGAGCTGTTGCTTTAAAAGAGACCCGAGACCCGGGAGACATGCCGCCGGAGTCCACGTTCCGCTGAACACGGGATCGGACTTGGAGGCTTCCTATCTCCCCACCCAGAAGGAATTGCTGCCATTTCCTGAGGGACGTGAAAAGGACGCAAGGTCGTGAGATGCCACGGGGAGCTCCAGGCTGCCCCAGCGCCAGGAGGGCGGGCGAGGGTGCCAGGGTTCAGGGCCCAGCGCCCGGAGGCCCCTCGGAGCCCTGCTGCTGGGGGTCCCAGACGGGTTCGCTGTTCCCAGAGCTGCTAGACTGCGGCCTCAAGAGTGCGGGCAATCTTCCCTGACTGTCCGCCTCAGCCCGGGCTCCCGGCAGGGGCGCCAGTCGGCCCCCCTCCTCCTTCTGCCTTTCCTCCAAGTGAGAGAAAATATCTGTTGAAACCCTTTCACAGAAACGCGGGCAGAAGGCCCTGTGTGCCGGCCTGGCTCTATCCCTTTTTCGTAACCTGGTTTCAGAGAGATGATTTGGATTGTTGTTCTGAATGTGTTGTATAATGAATAAACGGTATGACGTGGTCTTCTGTGGAGACGATTGACTCCGCCGGAAGCCCATCCTGCCAGCCTCACCTCCTCAAGTGGCAGCTCAGGGGGCCCCGGCCTGAGCTTTGACAGGACCCGCCCGACCCTCAGTATGAGAGTGACTCCCCGAGCTTTCGAGCGTTCAAACCCCTTGCTCTGCTTGGTGCGTCTTCTCTCTTCTGCGTGGAGGCCCAAGAGCATCTGTGCGGCACAGCGTAGAATTCGAGACACTCGCACTCACGTTCCCCTAGAGGAGGCCTTTGCCACGTGATTGTTTTCTTCTGAATGAGCCAAGGCAAGACTTTTTTCAGTGGCTTCCATGTTGGCCCAGAATCCCCCAAACAGGGCTTTGCTAATTGTTACGTGCTCTATTTTTATGTAACGTTAAGTCATAAGGCCCAGACCGAAATCAGGGCCGTCTTCCTCAAGGAAACCAGTTTAAAACTTTGTTCGATTTGTGTCTGCTTTGTTCACACACGTTTTAAAAGGTATCGATAAACTCAGGAGACCAGGGACACAAAAGGAAGACCGGGGCAACATGTTTTTGGCCAAGGACATCCAGCTCAGTTTGGACTCAGGGATCGCCCCCTCCAATCCTCTCCGTGGCAGGTGAGAGGAGGCATCCTAAATCCTGACGACTCGCCACGTGTCCCCCGGCCAGGCCGCCAGTCAGCCCATGATGCTCGCCGACCCTTAGTCCCCGAGCTTCTGATTTGAACCATCCTGGCGTGTCGGAAGGGGGCAAAGTACACCCCTTTGGGCCAAAGCCCGAGATGTGCCGTCACCTGCCCTGATGGTGCCCTTTGGTCTCATGAGGCCACCTGAAGCCTCCACTCTCCTGTCAGTCGGGTGCGCCGGTGCTGCCTGCGCTGCCTTTCCAGCTAAGCTGGCGATCCTGCGATTCACACCTGCAGGAGAGGACTCCTGCTGTACACTCAGCAGGAGGTGGGCTGCGTGTTTGCAAAACATACAGACAAGCCAGGAAACAGAAAAGGTCCAAGAGTGAGAGCTTGCGAGCATGTAGCCCACTCACAATGTACTGTGCGGGTAGAGAAGAACAGAGGTGATGTGAACGTGGGGGAGGGGTGTGAAATACTCGAGGCAGGTGACCTTGAGGACCTTTGAAAGCTGCCCTACGTGTGCGGTGAGGGTGACCTGGCCCAGGCCTGGGCACCGAGGCCCCCTGAGGACACCCCATCCGCGGGGGAATCACCCTGCGCGGAGCAGCCCCAGCAGGGAAAATGTTCGTGCGGGCACCCGTTGTCTCGGGTCTTCGCGCCACAGAGGGCAGACCTTGGGGCCGGGGGGCCCCAGTGCCAGAGCCCGAGACCGGGCCGGGGCGGGACTGACCACTGCGGGTACGGGAAAGGCACTCAGAGTGGCGCCAGTTCGCACGATGGCCAGGAAGCCAGTGAGGTTCTCGCTCCGTCCCTCGGCTCCGAGCCCCCGACGGACTCCTGGAAAAACCAAGGCACCGGCCACGGAGTTCACGCGGGGAGGGCCCAGGTACCTTTCCTTACGGCTGGTGCACGATTTGAGCTGCGGTGGTTTTTCAGGGTTGGCAGCCAAGAGCACACGTCAGTAGCATTCCTTCAGTGATCGAGGTTTCCTCTCATGTTGGCCTCTCGCCAGGTAAAGGACCAGCAGAGGCTGGAAGTGGACGGCCTCCAGCTGGTGGGCCAGGGAAGGCAGAGCAGATGAGGGGCCGTGGCGGGGCCTGCCTTCCAGGAGGGATGGCGTCGCGATGGCAGAGGCCGGGGGCGGGAGGTAAAGGTGTGTCCCTCGTGCACGTACGGGCGGCGGAGCCCCAGGCCAAAGGCGACTGGCCCAGAGTAGAATGGACTCCTGGGGTAAAACGGTACCTCTGGAATGCATCCAAAGTTTTATTTCAAAAGTCTCCTGGCTGCGTCTTACAGGTGTGGGGCTTTGGGACAGAAATCCTTCTTCGTCGGCACTGCTGCCTGTGGGATTTCTTCCATAGTTGCTGCGCTGAGCGTTTGCCAGACGAAATTCTCGACTGAGGCAGGGGGGATATTTCTCTCTGAGGCAGGAGCAGAATATTTGGGGGGCACCTGGGCTACCCGGGACCATCACATTTGTCCCCCGCCCCCGGAGTGTCCCAGTTTGGACAGTGCCTTATGACCGTCGCTCTCACGACCGTGGATTGCGATTTATTTTCAAAATCGTTGTAGATCGTTCCGTTTGGACCAGGCGTACGGTGTGATGACTTTAAGTATATGCTCACTGCTGTGGCCCCGTCACTACCGTCCGTCCCCAGGACGCCCTTCCGCGTGCAGCACTGAAACTCTGTGCCCGTTGAGCATCAACGCCCCACCGCGCCGCCAGCTCCTGGCCGCCAGCATTCGGCCTTCTGTCTCTGACTTCTCTAGGCATCCCATGTGACGGTAGTCGATCTTACAGCATCTGTCCTTATTCTTACTGGCTTATTCCGTTTAGCATGGTGTTTCAAAGCGTCATCCACATCATAGCACACAGCGGTTTCCTCCCTTCTTAAGGCTTTATTGTGCCTACGCTGAAATTCCATGTCATTTATCCATTCATCTGTCGGCGGACACTCCGTTGTTCCCACCTGTGGGCCATTGTGAACATTTGTCATGTGGCTCCTTTCCAAATTTCTGCATCACGGGATTCTTCTGTTTTCAATTCTTTGAGCCCCTTCCCTCCTGTCTCTGTTAGTGGCTACACCATTTCACATCCCCATCAGAGCAGAAGCGTTCCAGTATCTCCACATCCTTGGCCATGCGTGCTTTCGGAAATGATAACAATCACAAGTCATCTTACTGGGTGTGAAGTGGCATCTCACTGTGGTTTTACTTTGCATTTCTCTGATGGCTAGCGATGCTGAGCGTCCTCTAGTATGCCTCTCGGCCCTCTGTATGTCCTCCTTGGAGAAGTGTCTGTTCAGTGTCTCTGCCCGGTTTTTGAGTCAACTGTCTGTCTTCCTCGCGTGGAGTTGGGTGAGTTCTTTCCATGTTTTGGAGCTCCAACCCCTGTCCGAGGTACCCTTGGCAAATATATTTTCCCATGTGGTTCGTTCCCTTTTCATTTTGCTGATGTTTTCTTTAGCCATGCAGAGGCTTTTAAATTTGGTTTTAGTAAATGTCTTTCTTCTTTCCTTTCTGTCCCTTGCTCTAGGGGACATAGCGATGAAAATACTGCTGTGTGGAATATCTGAGATTTCCCTGCCTATGTTCTCCTCTAGGACTCTCACGGCGTCGCAACTTATATTAAATCCTCCATCCAGCGTGAGCTTATTTTTGTGTATGGTGTAAGTTGTTGGTCGAGTTTCCGTTTTTCGCGTGTAGGTGTCCGGGTCTCCCCACACCGTTTGTTGGAGAGGTATTCTTACTCCATTTTATGCTTCTGTCCCCTTTGTCGAATGTTAATCCACCACAGAGACAGTTTATTTCTGGGCTCTCTATTCTGGTCCGTTGATCTATGTGTCCGTTCTTTTTGATTGGTGGTGGTGTTTTTTTTTAAGACGAGTTTGGGAGTCTTCCGTCTTCTGGAATCTTTTGGAATGCTCTGAGAAGGAGAGGGGTTAGCTCTTCCTGAAATGTTCTGTCGTCGACTCTCCTGTGAAGCTGTCCGGTCCAGGGCTTTTGTGTGCCAGGAGCTTCTCGACGACTGCTTCAATGTCACCAGCTGCTATCGGTCTGTTCAGGCTTTCTGCTTCTTCTTGATTCAGTTTTGGAGGATTATATGTTTCTAGGAACACGTCCGTTTCCCCTAGGTTTCCCAGTTCCTTGGCATAGAATTTTTCGGGTGATTTCTTACAATGCTTTGTATTTCTGTGGTGTTAGTTGTCATTTGTCCTCTTTCGTTTCTGATTTTATTTATTTGGGTCCTCCCTCTTTTTTTTTTTTTTTTCTTTTCTTGATGAGCCGGGTGAAAGGTTTGTCGGTTTTGTTTCTCTTGCAAAGAACCAGCTCTTTCTAATCGTGTTTCAGTCTTCATGTCTTTGAATTCGGCTCCGATCTTGATTCTTTCCTGTCTTCTGCTCGCTCTGGGCTTCGTTTATTGTTGTTCCTCCAGCTCTTGGAGACGGAGGGTGAGGGTGTTCGTTTGAAATGCTTCTATCTTTTTGAGGTAGGCCTGTATTGCTACGAACTTGCCTCTCAGGACTGCCTCGCTCTGTCCCATTATATAGGTCTTGGGCTGTTGTGTGTTCATTTTCATTCGTTTCCAGAACTTTTAAAGTTCTTTCTTTATCTCTCTATCAAGGCATCCATTGTGTAATAGCATGCTCTTCAGTCTCCATGAATCTGCACGTTTTTGAGCTTTTCCCTTGAGGTTGGTTTCTAGTTTCAAGCCGCTGTGGTCCGAGAAAATGCTTGATATGATTTCCGTTTTCTGGAATTTGTTGACGCTTGTTGCCTGTCCTATCCCGTGGTCTGTCTTTGGAAATGTTCCGTGTGCATTTGAAAAGAATGTGTATTTTGTTTGTTTGGGATGAAAGGTTCTATACGTATCAGTTGAGTCCACTAGGTCTCATGCTCCATTCAGTTCCACAACATCCTTCTTGATGTTTTGTTTGGAAGGCCTTTCCATTGTTGACAGTGGGGTGTCGCTATCATCCCCTACCATAAGTGTGTTGCTGTCTATATCTTTCTTGAAGTCCTCCACGATTTTCCTTATATACTTGGGTGCTCCTGGTGGGGGCGATATATGTCTACAATACGTTTATCTTCCTGATGGGTGCTTCCCTTGAGTGTTATGAAGTGTCCTTCTGTGTCTCTTTTTATAGCCCTTGTTTCCAGGTCTATTTTGTCTGATAGGAGTATTGCTACCCCGGCTTTCTTTTCCCGTCCCCTCGCTTGGAATATTTTTTTCCCCAACCCTTTACTTGCAGTCTGTGTAGGTCTTTTGTTCTGAGGTGGGTCTCTTCTAGGCAGCATATGTGCGGGTCACGTTTTCTTGCCCATTGAGCTACCCTACGTCTGTCAGCTGGCGCGATGAACCGATCACATTAAAGGTGATTGCTCGTAGGTACTTATTCATTGCAATTTGACCTCCTTCGTCCCCGTGTTCCTCTCTCCCTCACTCTTTTCCTTCCTCGTCTGAAAGCAGTCCCTTTAGCACATCTTGCAGCGCTGGTTTGGTGGAGGTGTGTTCTTCCAGCCTTCCTTGGTCCGGGGAAGTCCTTCTTTCGCCCTCCATTTTAATTGAGAGCCTTGCTGCATAGAGTCTGGGTGGCAGGCCTTTGCTTTTCATGACTTGGAGTATTTCTTGCCATTCCCTTCTGGCTTGTGGTGTTTCTGTGGAGAAGTCAGCTGCAAGCCTTATCGGAGCTCCCTTGTTGCTTCCCGTTTGTCCCTTGCTGCCTTTGAGATTCTCTCTTCGTCTTTGAATTTTGCCGTTTCAATGATGATGTGTCTTGGAGTGGGCCTCTCTGGGTTCCTCTTGATTGGGACCCTCTGTGCTTCCTGGACTTATGTGACTTTTTCTCTCCCCCAATGAGGGAAGTTTTCCATCATGACTTTCTCCTACAGGCTCCCTATCCCTTGTTCCCCTTCTTCTCCTTCTGGTACCCGTCTCATACGGAGATTATTATGTTTCATATTGTTCTGCAGTTCCTTAACACCTGTTTTTTCTTTTTGATTCTGCTTCTTTTTCCTTTTCTTGCTCTTCCTGGGAATTTTCTTCTGCCTAGTCCTCCAGCTGGCTGATCACATCCTCGGCTTCCTTTAGCCTGCTTTTGATTCCTTCGCTGTGTTTTTCAACTCAGAAATCGTATTCTTCATGTCCTCCCTGTTGATGGTCTCTGTGTTGAAAGAGCAGAGCCAACGAGAGTCTATGTTGACTCTTGCTGAGAGCTCCTATGCCCTGTCTCATGGCGATGTACTTTGCAGTGAGTTCCTTGTAGCTTCCCTCTAGTGTTCTTGTAATTCTCACCGAGCTCATTGAGCTTCCTTATAACCATTGTTTTGAACTCGTTGTCTGATAGCTTACTTGCCTCTGTTTCATGGAGCACCCTTTCTGGGGCTTCCTCCTTTCCTTGTGATTGGGGGTTCTTCCTTAGTCCTCCCATTTTGGGGGAGACTCTCCTTGCGCGCGTCTGCTTCTTAAATTGCCCTGTTTTGACTCCCTCCCTGCCTTTGTGGTGTGAACTTCTGTCGTAGGAGACCTGTGTGATTCAGTGGTGCAGCCTCCTTGATCTCTTGAACTTGATGCTCTTGGGATGCCCTTCATGCCGCTTCTGTTGGCTCTCTGCATGTAACTGGGTTGTGATTGTTGGTGGGTCGTTCTTTGGTGAGAGTCACTGCACCCGCCATGTCGAGTTGCTGTCATGCCGGTGCTGCCAGAAGAAAGCACAAAGCCCAGGAAACAAACCCACACCCGCCAAAACAACTCCCGCCCGCTATGCCGCTATCGACAGCAAAGGTTCCAGTATGAAAAAGGGTGTAAAGAGACTCCTATAAGAAGGGAGAGCAAATATGGGATGGCCTACTGAAAGAAAACTGATTTTGAGCGGGCAGAGAGGGGAGCACCGGTAAGAGTAGGGAATCGGAGCAACGGGAGGAGAGAGAGAGTGAAACTTACATCATGTAAAAAAGGGAATGAAGAAGGCGGAATGGGGTAAGAGAAGGGAAGCCGATCGTACTAGGTTTCAACGGAAATTGAAAAAAATAAAATAAGATCAAGTGAGAGAGAGAAAGGGAAAGGGGGGGAAGTAAACAAGGAAGAACAAAATAGGAACCGAGTTGCAGTGAAAGATCCACCACAGAAGTATGAACAACAAATGAGCTAAAATCAATGTAGGTGGCATGGGAATAAGAGGGGGGAAAAGCAAGAAAAGTAAGCTTAAGAGAAGTCTAGAGGAAACGGAAGTGATTGTGAGATGATGGAGGGAGAGGGAATACAAAGAGTGAGGAACGAAAACCAGGGCACGACAGGGCAAAGTTAACATCTGAGATGAAAGAAAAGGGGGAAAAGGGCAGGATGAGAGAGAGGAAAAGAAAAGAAAAAAGCAGCCTAAGGCGGGGCAAAACTACATTTGGAGCCGTAACAAAGAGTCAGAGAGGGGAACGGTAAAATTTGAGATTTGAAATACAAAATTTGTGAGGGTCTACATATGAGATTGAAAGACTGCAACAACAGCTACCCTATGCACAACCAACGAGCAAAGATTGCTAAAGGTGAGGAGAGGACACACGTATTTTAAGAGCGGGAAGATGAACGTGAGATGACCATTGACCAGAAAATTGGTTTGGAGAGGCTGGACGGGTAAGAGTGCACAATGGAAACAAGTCTCAGCAAGCGAGAAGACAAAACTAAAAGTGAAAGGAACCAAAGGACAGAAGGGGGTACTGTGGGGTAAGAGAAGGGGTAAGATATGTGACCTGACATAGGTAAACTACAGTATGAAATCTAGTGACTTAAGACGCACAAACTCGAAGGACAAGAAATGAATGTTAGAAAGCTGTGCAGGAAAGAAGATATCAGAAATCACGGAGAAGACCACGGTGGATTTCGTCTGGGGGGCATCTAGTATGTCACGTTGTTTCTTCTTCCTGGACCTGCTTCCGGTGATGTCAGACGGTGACCCCGTGGGACCTCAGGCAGCCCGTTGGAGACTGCCAGCCATCTACTGTCTGTGGCTGACTCCTTCAGTTGTTAAGCTAGTCCCTCTGCACTCAGCAGCCAGGCTTAAGCACCAGAGGGCGGGGCGGGGCCCCTCCTGGGGTCGGGGCAATGGTTTCCCCCCAGGCTGCTGCCCCTCAGGGCAGTGGTCTGCCTGAGCACGATGGCTGCTGCAGTATGGGGGCGCGACTCAGCCCCGGGATCCCGGCAGCTACCCTCTCAGTTCTCTCCCCAGAGCCTCCATCCCCAGTCTCTCCTCAAAGGTCTCTAGTCCACTCCGCCCACCCCCACCCCTTGCTGGAGCCCAGGGCCAGCAGCTGCCAATGAAAATATATGCGTTGGCCCTTTCAGTGGCCCTGTGCGTCTCCAGCCAGCCGTCTCTGCTAGAGAGAGTCCCCGCTGCTTTTCGCAGCTGGCTGTCATCTGTGTACTTTGTGGGCTCTGGTGCTCCAGGCTGGGAATCCCGGCTTAGCCTTTCGACACCACACTTCTCAGGGGGATCCGACCGGCCGCTTACATAGCCCTAGGGCACTTCAGCCGCCGACCTGGGTGCCCAGCCAGCCCTCTCGTGTCTCCACCGCACTCCCTGCCAGTCACGTCACGCCGAAGCAGATTCTTCTCTCTGTCCGAGGTTATGAGGCTTCTCTATCGCTCTTGCTCCGTTGTTTGTTCTGGGTGCGCTTGTTGTTCCTCCACCACCGAGTTGTAATTCCAGATTGGTCCTGGGAGGAGGTTAGCGCAACTTCCGCTCACTCCTCTGCCATCTTCGATCTCTCCTATTAGGAAGCTCTTAATAACTGCTTTGGGTGTATCCAATAACTGCCTTTCACAATAATCATTAATTCTCGCAGCATTTGATTCCGGCACCATCATTTTCCGGTACCTAAATCATACAATTCCCCGGTGGAAGCATCTGGGCCTGGAGCTTTCTTTGGTGTGGGGTGGTTACTTACTGAGTCACTCTCTTTGAATGTAACTATGCAGAGCACCTATTTCTCCTCGTGTGAGTTTCAGTAGGCTGTGCCTTTGGAGGAACTGGGCCATTTCATCTTAATTATCCAATTCATGGGTATAGGCTTTTAAATAATATTCCTTTCTTTTTCCTTTCAACCGCCATGGGATTAGTAGCAATTGTCCCTCTTTCTCTTCCCACCATAGCAACTGCTGTCTTCTCTTCTTGGTTACTCTGGCTAGAGGTCTGTCAATTTCATTGATTTTTTTTTTTTTTTAAAGATCCAGCTTTTGGGCTTGTGTTGATCTTCTCTATTAATTTCCTGTTATCAATTTCATGGATTTCGGTTCCCCGTTTTGGGTTTGTTTTTTTTTGTTTGTTGGTTTCGTGTTTGTTTTTGTTCTTTTTGCATTTCTTCCGTTTCACATCAGCTGTTTGCTGTGGCTATATACTGTAATCTAACTTCTTCAGGTGGAAGGTCAGATTATTAATTTTAGATATTTCTCCTTTGCTAACAGGAGCATTCAATGCAATCCCTTTGTTTTAAGAACTGCTTTTGTTGCGGGCTGCAAATTTTGAGAATGTTCATTTTCATGTAAAATATTTTAAAATATTTTCAAAAGTGTTGTTTTCTTTTGAGCGGTACGTCATTTTACAATGTGTCGTTTAATCTTTAAATATTTTGGGATTTTGCAGCCACCTTGTTAAATTTCTAGTGTAATGCCATTGTGGTCTGAGAAGATAATTTCTATGATTTCTGTCCTTTTCAACCTGTTCGGATCTCCTTTATGGCCCAGAATGTGGTCTACCTTGGTGAATATTCCGTGTGAGCTCGAGAAGAATGTATATTCTGCTGTTGTTGGCCGAGGGACTCTATGACTGCCAGTTAGCACCAGTTCATTGACGATACTGTTCATCTTCACAACATCCCCACTGATCTTTTGCCTGCTGAATCGGTCATCTGCTGATGGAAGAGCGTCTCTCCCTCTTCTTATGACATCAGCCACCCCGCTTCAGCATGACCTCTTCTGAACTGCTCACATCCGCAGTGACCCTATATCCAAACGAGGTCACGTTCTGAGGAAGTGGGGTGAGGACCTCAACACAGCCTTCTTTTCGGACAGGGGGTGGGGGTTACAATTCCACCCACCGTGGCATCATTCACAAGCCACCCCCGCCGAGCGGGTGGTGGGCCATGGAGCCTGGTGTGTGAGAGAGGGCCTAGCTCCAGAGAGAGCAGATGCAAGCCCCAGCCTTCTGACCCGCCATAAGACACTGCGCTGGTACCCAACGTCTTCCTCTGCCCAAACGGGACAAACGTAAGTGCCAGCCAGGTTAATACCAAAATGAAAGAACGTGTGAAGTGCCCGGCATGGCGCGTGCGTGGTGCAGGGTCCATCGGTGTCCAGATGACCTGGACTAAGCGGCTCAGTGGGGACGAGTGAATGATCCGCTGTTGGACACAGACTGCACCGTAAGGTGAGGACACATCCTACGAGCCAGCATTCGTAGCGACGACCACCCAAAGGCCCCGTAACGAGAAGGGTGACTTTGAGATCTACCATCTCATCAAGGGCAGTGTTTCCCTTGGATGCCTTTCCCCCAAGGGGTCCGTGGAGGTAGTTACACTTGAAGGCCGAGTGGCCTTTGGGGAGGCGAGGGCCTGAGGTGGGAAGAGTGCAGCGCGTGCCAGGCCGCGGGGCTCTGCCGCAGAGCCCCTCCGAGTCCGTGTCAGTGTGGCCGGGGCGTGGAGGGAGGAGGCTGGGGAGCGAGGCTGCTGCAGAAGCGACAGCCAGGCCAAGAGCCTCGCCTGCCCGTTGAGGACTTTGGCCCGAGCTGAGTGATGGCGCAGAAGCTCTGAAAGGACTTCGGTACAGGAACAGAGGAGCAAGACTGGAGGCCGAGCCACTGGGAGCTCCGGCGGTCAGTGCGGGGAACCCCGCAAGAGCGGGCCGTGGCTCTGACCCACGGTGGCGGCAGCGGGGTGAGATTCCGCAAGTGACGTTGGCAGGACTGGCCGAGCCCTGGACGCCCTGAGGGGTCAGCTGCTCTGTCGTGAGAGGGAAGCACCAGGCCCGGGACCTGTGGCACGTAATCAGCCCCAGCACGGCCGCCTGCACCCCCAGCAGCCCCCCAGAAAGAGCACGGCTCAGTCTGTGCCCCAGGGGGACCCACACCCTTCCTGGTAGGTGACGCAGGGTGGGACAGTGTTTCGAGAGGAAATGCCCGTGACCTTTCTGGCTCGTGGCAGAAGGAAGGAGACTGCAGCAGCACAGTGGCCATTCTTGTGCTCGGGGGAGGATATGGGGGCCTCGCTATCTGTTCGGACGTCTGCCTTTGTCACCAGGCAGCCAGCGCCTGTGGCTGAGACGATGTCTCCATTCTAGGCCGAGTGCGTTACACTCCTCAGTCCTTTTTACTCGTGTGTGTGTGTGTGTGTGTGTGTGTATGTGTGTTGTTAAAGATTTCACGTACTTCTTTTTAGAGAGAAGGAAAGAGGGAGAAAGTGAGGGAGAGAAACATGGATCGGTTTCCTCTCACACAGCCCGAGCTGGGCACCTGGCCCACAACCCGGGCACGCGCCCTGGCTGGGAAGCGAACCTGTGACCTTCTGGGTTGCGGGCGGGTGCTCAGTCCACTGAGAGACACCAGCCAGGGCCCACAGCTCAGCTGTTAAACTCAGGTGTGATGGGCCCATCGCGTCTTCATTGGCTCCAGGGTTTCGTGTTTGCTTTGAGGGCACTTAGTGCAGGTTAACTCAGGAGTCTTGTCCTCTTTCCCCAGGATCACACGAGTGTGTCAGGTGGGGCTCCGGAGGGAGGGGCCCGGGCCCAGGGGCTTCGGTGCACGCGAGTCAACATGCGACACACGTGAGAGAGCCTAGCCTGACCAGGCCTGGGCCGGGAGCCCCGCGGGCCGTGCCGACCCAGCCACAGCCCTCTCTGCTTGGACCCTGACCTGCTTCCTCCCCCCTCACAGGCTCAGGGACCTTTCCCTGTCTCCTGAGGCAGAACCCCGCGGCCCGTCCCCCGAGCCCCAGCACTGCCCGGATGAGGTCTCTCATGGTTCCCCAGCGCCGCCAGGTGTGCAGGGGTCAGCCCGGAGCGCCCCCGCCAGGCTGGGCCAGTGGGCTCTCTGGGGAGCTCAGCGCACGGCCCCACCCTGCAGCTGGCCAGGGGGAGGGAGCGGCCCTTCTCGCTTTCCCGTCCCCATGTCCTGCGCGGGGCTCCGTCACGCTCTCCCCACGGCCCTGGCGCCACGGGGCTGTGATTGGCCGGCACAGCGCCCCTTCCCCAGGACCCGCTGGCATCTTGGGATGTTGGCAAGGGAGCCTCCATAATAAGGGCGCGTGAGGCGGGGAGGGCAGGGCAGTGAAGAGCTGGCGGAATCACGGATGGCAGACGATGGAATGATCCCGAGAGTGGCTGGGATGGAGCCCTGGGGCACGTGGGGGCGGTGGCATCAGATGGAACGGACAGGAGGGAGGAGGTGTGACAGGACTGGACAGCCGCTCTGGGTGGCTCGATGGGGTTCAGGCTTTCTGGGGCATTTGCTTGGGGACAAAGCAGCACCTGGAGAAGGCAAGGGGTCGCTGGATTGGGGAGGCGAGTCCACTAGGACTCCAGACCCCCAGGTTCCTTAGCCCCAGTTGTCACGCTCATGGAAGTTCTAGAAAAATCATTCAGTCACATGTCGGGGGTGGGGGGTGTGGATTGGCTCCTTTCCGTGTCAGGTGCGCTGAGTGTGGGGTCCAGTGCTCGGTGATTTCCACCGTTGTCCTGGGAAGCCCAGAGCTCTAGAATTCCCGGCTTCTGAAGTCACAGAGACGGACAAAGGAACAGAGGCAGACAACTCAGATTCTGGAACCGCGTGCTTGGGTCAGACGCTCATTCTCTGCGTTGGCAGCGAGTCTGGTTCTGTGCGTTGGCAGCGATGAAGAAGCGAGTCTCCTTTGCCCCCCTCCCCAGACCACGCTCTCCCACCCCTCTTTCCTCTGCCCGACCCCTCTCACCTGTCTCCCTGTCCCCCTGCCCTCCACAGACCCGCGCTTCGGGGCGCCGGCCTGTCCCTCCCCCTGGCCCCCCACCTCGCCCATCCAGGTTCCCATCTGGCAGCAGCGGGCCTCGTCCTCTCCTGGCGGCCCGCAGGGCCAGCAGCGTCCGCAGGGCCTCCGGCGTCCGCCGCACCCCCTGGCCTGCCGATCCCCCTTCCCCCCTCCCGTCAGCATTGCCCAAATGGTCTGCGACAGTGTTCGCCAGTGTCCTCTCCTCCCAAGACCCCCCACCCGTCCCCCTCTGGCCCGTGGCCCCCTGGCCACAGGGTTCGCGGGCCCTACCCCACCTCCTGCCGGGTCACCCCTTCCCACCATCGCCCCTCCATCGGGCCGTCCTGCAGACGCGCCCCGGGGCCAGGAGCCCCCGCCGCAGGGCACCCGTCTAAGACTCAGGGTTCTGATGCCTGCTGTGCAGTGGGAGCCGACTGTGGAGGGAAGCGGCCACAGGTAATGCGGGTGGGCCCCCAGAAACCGCACCCCCAACCCCGTGCCAGCTCCACACTGAGTTCTCGGACATTTGGGTGCCATGCCAGCCCATGTCAGCGGGCGCGTGTCCCTCCTGGGGACCGGCCCCTACCCCACGCCCCAAACCAGCCTCCCTGGGAGCGAGGGACCAGGGGCCCCTCTGCAGAGCAAAGGCTGTCTGGGCGGGAGGTGGGGCGGGGGCCCTGTGGCAGTGGGAAGAGAGGGGAAGGCCTGCCGCGCGGCCCCGGGGCCTGGAGGCTGGGGGAGGTCGGGGCGCCGGCTGGGGCCAAGCGCCGCGGTGGCTGCGGTCCTGGGCGCTGAGAGGGCGGTCGCGGAGCTCCGCAGCTGAGCGGGCCCCCAGCGTGGCGGGGTCAGGGCCCTGTTCCTGCAGCCCCGCTGCGGGCAGCCGTGGGCCTCCGGGGCTGTGGGAGGCTGTTGCGCCTGGAGGAGAGGGAGAGGGCTGTCTGGAGGGGCCTCGTGGAGGCGTCGGGGGGACCCCCACACCATCCTCCCCTCCCTTCCCTGCAGGGCCCAGGACAGCCAGGGCTCCTCCCGTTTCCCGCCCCTGGGAGCAGCAAGCAGAGGCCCGAGGGGCCAGACGGTGGGGACCCCGCGACCCAACTCTTCCGTGCGCCCAGCTGGCCCAAGCGGCTCCAGATCGGAGCGCCAAAATTCGGCAGCCCCTGGCCCTAGGGAGGTGAGTCTTGGGAGCGCCCACTGAGCCTGAGCGTCGGGAGGAGGGCCCCTGAGGACTCCCAAACCACTCAGGCTGCCTGCCCCTCCAAGGGGGCACGTCCCGGGCTGGCTTTCCTGACCCCGGGCTGCTGCGCTCAGGGTCCAGGATTATGCCTCCTTTTGGCCCCTGTAGCCTTCTCAGTTCCGATCACCGCCCTCCGGCGGCGGCCGGCGGGCAGAAGTCCTGCGCTGAAGGCACACCCTGCCACCGGCGCCCCCTGGCCAGGAAGCACGGCCTTTGCGGGCCAGGGGAGCCAGGCCCCGCCTGCCGGTGGCCCCGAGAGGCGAAAAAGATCAAGCGAACGCAGCCTGCCCGGACCCCAGCCTCGAGCTCTGCTTCCTACTGCCAGGAGCAGATGGGCAGCCAGGCAGAGCTTGAGGACCCCCTGCACGAGGCCCTTCCGGAGCGGTCAGCCCCCTTGCTCACTCTGTGCACATCCTGGCGGGGGGTGGAGGGGGGTGGGCAAGGGGCAGGTCCCACCCCGAGTGGAGCCTCTGCGGGGCCCTGGGCCAGGCCTAGGCCAGAAGCCAGGCCAGAAGCCCTGCTCCAGGCACAGGCCCAAAGCCCCAGGAGCGACCCGCCCTGCCCGCCGCGCCCAGCTCTCGCTCACACTCCTGCGCCTGACTTCTGGCCCCCAGACTCCTCCAGTCCGATCTCTCTCTCAGCACACACGCGGCCGGTCTCCAAATCAGATACGGGTCGCCTGGGTCCCCTTCGACCACTCACGGCTCTGCACCCGCCGTCCCTGCCCGCTCTTGATGGGGCACATGGACGCACTCGGGCCTGTGTTACTGCCAGAGACCCACCTGCTTCGGGGGCGGGGGCGAGAAGCCCTGGCGTGTCCAGCTGAGTGAGGAAGGAGACTGCGCGATGAGTGCCCACGGAGCCTGCCGTGCCAGGGCCCGGCTCCTACCGCCCGGGGGCGCCAGGCAGCCTGCAGGATGCGGCCGGTCCTGGAGGACCGCGGAGGTGGACGGCTTCTGTGAACACCTCCCTGGGCCGCACCCACCCTTTTGGGTTTGGAAGCTTTTCGGGGCAGCGTCTGGGGCTCCTGAGGCGCCTGCCTTGTCTCCCCGCCCAGCCTCTCAGACAGGCCTGACCAAGGACAGAGCCGTGAAACGTCTACGCAAGACACCAACGGCCCAGCTCGTGGGGGCCGTGGGCCAGGAGCCTTGTCCCCAAGAGGTCCTCCGCCCCCAGCCCAGGGCAAAGGACAGACTGGGTTCTCGGAGGCTCAGCCCAGGCCCCAGGGCTGCAGGGCAGCGGCGAAACCTGGGCAAGAAGCTTGCGGGGAGGGTTCCTGCTAGGCCGGTCCCCTCGCTCTGTGTCTTGCACACTTGCCCTCTCAAGAGATGCACCCGGCCTGCAAGTGGGGAGGCGGGGAGCCATGTCCTAGCCAACTTTGCTTCCCAAGTGCTACTCGCGGGCGACGTTTTAGGAGCTCTCAAGGGAGACCAGGCCCTTCTGTCATCACTGAGAGCTGTTGCTTTAAAAGAGACCCGAGACCCGGGAGACATGCCGCCGGAGTCCACGTTCCGCTGAACACGGGATCGGACTTGGAGGCTTCCTATCTCCCCACCCAGAAGGAATTGCTGCCATTTCCTGAGGGACGTGAAAAGGACGCAAGGTCGTGAGATGCCACGGGGAGCTCCAGGCTGCCCCAGCGCCAGGAGGGCGGGCGAGGGTGCCAGGGTTCAGGGCCCAGCGCCCGGAGGCCCCTCGGAGCCCTGCTGCTGGGGGTCCCAGACGGGTTCGCTTTTCCCAGAGCTGCTAGACTGCGGCCTCAAGAGTGCGGGCAATCTTCCCTGACTGTCCGCCTCAGCCCGGGCTCCCGGCAGGGGCGCCAGTCGGCCCCCCTCCTCCTTCTGCCTTTCCTCCAAGTGAGAGAAAATATCTGTTGAAACCCTTTCACAGAAACGCGGGCAGAAGGCCCTGTGTGCCGGCCTGGCTCTATCCCTTTTTCGTAACCTGGTTTCAGAGAGATGATTTGGATTGTTGTTCTGAATGTGTTGTATAATGAATAAACGGTATGACGTGGTCTTCTGTGGAGACGATTGACTCCGCCGGAAGCCCATCCTGCCAGCCTCACCTCCTCAAGTGGCAGCTCAGGGGGCCCCGGCCTGAGCTTTGACAGGACCCGCCCGACCCTCAGTATGAGAGTGACTCCCCGAGCTTTCGAGCGTTCAAACCCCTTGCTCTGCTTGGTGCGTCTTCTCTCTTCTGCGTGGAGGCCCAAGAGCATCTGTGCGGCACAGCGTAGAATTCGAGACACTCGCACTCACGTTCCCCTAGAGGAGGCCTTTGCCACGTGATTGTTTTCTTCTGAATGAGCCAAGGCAAGACTTTTTTCAGTGGCTTCCATGTTGGCCCAGAATCCCCCAAACAGGGCTTTGCTAATTGTTACGTGCTCTATTTTTATGTAACGTTAAGTCATAAGGCCCAGACCGAAATCAGGGCCGTCTTCCTCAAGGAAACCAGTTTAAAACTTTGTTCGATTTGTGTCTGCTTTGTTCACACACGTTTTAAAAGGTATCGATAAACTCAGGAGACCAGGGACACAAAAGGAAGACCGGGGCAACATGTTTTTGGCCAAGGACATCCAGCTCAGTTTGGACTCAGGGGTCGCCCCCTCCAATCCTCTCCGTGGCAGGTGAGAGGAGGCATCCTAAATCCTGACGACTCGCCACGTGTCCCCCGGCCAGGCCGCCAGTCAGCCCATGATGCTCGCCGACCCTTAGTCCCCGAGCTTCTGATTTGAACCATCCTGGCGTGTCGGAAGGGGGCAAAGTACACCCCTTTGGGCCAAAGCCCGAGATGTGCCGTCACCTGCCCTGATGGTGCCCTTTGGTCTCATGAGGCCACCTGAAGCCTCCACTCTCCTGTCAGTCGGGTGCGCCGGTGCTGCCTGCGCTGCCTTTCCAGCTAAGCTGGCGATCCTGCGATTCACACCTGCAGGAGAGGACTCCTGCTGTACACTCAGCAGGAGGTGGGCTGCGTGTTTGCAAAACATACAGACAAGCCAGGAAACAGAAAAGGTCCAAGAGTGAGAGCTTGCGAGCATGTAGCCCACTCACAATGTACTGTGCGGGTAGAGAAGAACAGAGGTGATGTGAACGTGGGGGAGGGGTGTGAAATACTCGAGGCAGGTGACCTTGAGGACCTTTGAAAGCTGCCCTACGTGTGCGGTGAGGGTGACCTGGCCCAGGCCTGGGCACCGAGGCCCCCTGAGGACACCCCATCCGCGGGGGAATCACCCTGCGCGGAGCAGCCCCAGCAGGGAAAATGTTCGTGCGGGCACCCGTTGTCTCGGGTCTTCGCGCCACAGAGGGCAGACCTTGGGGCCGGGGGGCCCCAGTGCCAGAGCCCGAGACCGGGCCGGGGCGGGACTGACCACTGCGGGTACGGGAAAGGCACTCAGAGTGGCGCCAGTTCGCACGATGGCCAGGAAGCCAGTGAGGTTCTCGCTCCGTCCCTCGGCTCCGAGCCCCCGACGGACTCCTGGAAAAACCAAGGCACCGGCCACGGAGTTCACGCGGGGAGGGCCCAGGTACCTTTCCTTACGGCTGGTGCACGATTTGAGCTGCGGTGGTTTTTCAGGGTTGGCAGCCAAGAGCACACGTCAGTAGCATTCCTTCAGTGATCGAGGTTTCCTCTCATGTTGGCCTCTCGCCAGGTAAAGGACCAGCAGAGGCTGGAAGTGGACGGCCTCCAGCTGGTGGGCCAGGGAAGGCAGAGCAGATGAGGGGCCGTGGCGGGGCCTGCCTTCCAGGAGGGATGGCGTCGCGATGGCAGAGGCCGGGGGCGGGAGGTAAAGGTGTGTCCCTCGTGCACGTACGGGCGGCGGAGCCCCAGGCCAAAGGCGACTGGCCCAGAGTAGAATGGACTCCTGGGGTAAAACGGTACCTCTGGAATGCATCCAAAGTTTTATTTCAAAAGTCTCCTGGCTGCGTCTTACAGGTGTGGGGCTTTGGGACAGAAATCCTTCTTCGTCGGCACTGCTGCCTGTGGGATTTCTTCCATAGTTGCTGCGCTGAGCGTTTGCCAGACGAAATTCTCGACTGAGGCAGGGGGATATTTCTCTCTGAGGCAGGAGCAGAATATTTGGGGGGCACCTGGGCTACCCGGGACCATCACATTTGTCCCCCGCCCCCGGAGTGTCCCAGTTTGGACAGTGCCTTATGACCGTCGCTCTCACGACCGTGGATTGCGATTTATTTTCAAAATCGTTGTAGATCGTTCCGTTTGGACCAGGCGTACGGTGTGATGACTTTAAGTATATGCTCACTGCTGTGGCCCCGTCACTACCGTCCGTCCCCAGGACGCCCTTCCGCGTGCAGCACTGAAACTCTGTGCCCGTTGAGCATCAACGCCCCACCGCGCCGCCAGCTCCTGGCCGCCAGCATTCGGCCTTCTGTCTCTGACTTCTCTAGGCATCCCATGTGACGGTAGTCGATCTTACAGCATCTGTCCTTATTCTTACTGGCTTATTCCGTTTAGCATGGTGTTTCAAAGCGTCATCCACATCATAGCACACAGCGGTTTCCTCCCTTCTTAAGGCTTTATTGTGCCTACGCTGAAATTCCATGTCATTTATCCATTCATCTGTCGGCGGACACTCCGTTGTTCCCACCTGTGGGCCATTGTGAACATTTGTCATGTGGCTCCTTTCCAAATTTCTGCATCACGGGATTCTTCTGTTTTCAATTCTTTGAGCCACTTCCGTCCTGTCTCTGTTAGTGACCACCATTTACATCCCATCGGAGGAGTATAATCGTTCTATTTTCTCCACATCCTCGCCAATACGTTCTTAAGAAATGGTAATAATATGTCATCTTACTGGGTGTGAAGTGTAATCTCACTGTATTTTTTATGACATCTCCCTAATGATTATGATGTTGAACACATTTTCATTTGCTTATTGTCCATTTTTGTCTTTTTGTAGAAGTGTCTATCAAATCCTTTGCCTGTTTCTTAATCTGATTGTTATATATTTTGTTTTTGTTTTTGAGGTTACGAGTTCTCCATGTCTTCTTGGTATTAATCCCCTGTCAAATATGTCATGGATTTTGTTTTACAGATTTCATAACTTTCTTTCCATATAAAGTTTTGAGATATATAGTGTCACCACTTTGGCTCTTACTTAAATGATTCAGTCTGAATGAGAATTGTATTGTATAACTAAAAGTTAGATACCATGTTCAAGTTTATGTAGTCTAATATTACAAATTCTACTTTATGAAGCAATTCTTTCAAATTTATACCTAAAATATACTCTGTATTTTTCCAGATTTCTCATTGAAATCTTTACATTATGTTTTGCAGTATTTAAATTGTTTTCCTTAAAGTTTTCTCACCAAAACATTGTCTCTTAATCATCAATTCACTTCCCAAATTATCTGGTGGGAAGCTCTTAATAACTGTTTTGGAATATAAAACAAATACCTTTTACAATAATGTATCCAAGTATAACTTCAAGTTTTTCTATTCCTACTGGCAGTTCTTTCAGATTTTGCCTTATGTGTTTTGACAGTCTAGTGTTAGGAACATACACAATGAGATTATGTTTTCTTGGAGAATCGACCTTTTTATGATTAGATAATGTGCATCTTTATTCCTGATCATTTTCCTTCTTCTGAAGTTTACTTTATCTGAAATTAATATAGATACCCAGACTTCTTTTGGTTAGCTTGCATGGTAGACTCCACCCCTTTACCATTCTCCATCTTTTTACTTATTTAAAAACAAATGTTTCCTTTATTGTGGTAAAATACAAATAACATAAAATTTACCATTTTAAACATTTTCAGTGTGTATTTAAATTTAATTAAGTGCCGTCCTTTTGTTGGGCAGCTCTCCATCTATTCCTGAAATTTTTTCATTTTGCAAAACTGAAACTCTATACCCATTAAACAATAACTCCTCACCTCACCCCCTAGCAACCACCTTTCAACTTTCCTTCTCTGTGAATTTGACTCTAGATACCTCATATATGTGACATTATGCAGTATTTACATATTTGTGACTGGCTTATTTCACTTAGCATTACATCCTCAATATTTTTATCCATGTTGTATCATACATCAAAATTAACATCCTTCTCTAACTCTCTCCTGTTCGGGTTTTTTGGTTTTTTTTTTTATAAAATTCCAACAAGTTTATGAGCTATATCATTTTCCTTCTCTCTAAAGAATTCTTTTTAACATTCCTTGCAAGACATGTCTGCTGGCAACAAAGTCCCCCAGTTTTTGTTTCTCTGAGAAAGTCTATTCACTTTTTCAAGAATAATTTCACTGCATACAGAATTCTAGGATAGCGGGGTTTTTTTTTCTTTCCATACTTCTTGCTTGCTTGGTTTCTGACCAAAAAGAAAGTGCCAATGTAATTTTTATTCTTGTTCCTCTATAGGTACAGTTTCTCCCAGCACCGCTCCCCCAAGCTTTTTTCCTGAAGATTTTCTCTGGTCTTTGGCTTTTTGCAGTTTGAATACATTATCTCTAGGTGTTGATTATTTGGTATATATCCTGCTTCTTCTCTGTTATTCCTGGCTGTGTAGTTTGGTACAATTATTAATATTGGGAAATTCTCAGCCATTATTATTTCAGTTTTCTCCTTTCTCTCATCTCTTTCTGATATTCCCGTTACACACGTTACACCTCTTACAATTGCCCTTTTGTCCCATTTCTTTCCATTCTCTTTTCTCTTTGTCTTTCAGTTTTGATTTTTAGCATTTCTTTTTGTTCTTTCCTTAGAGTCGCCATCTTTCTGCTTTCATTACCCGTCTGTTTTGCATGTATCTATATACTGTTTCTATCAGAGCCCTTAACATATTAATTATAGTTATTTTAAATTCCTCATCTGATAATTCCAAAATTTGTGTCATATCTGAGTCTGGTTATGATGATTGCTTTGTCTCCTCAGACTATTTTGTTGCCTTTACCATGCCTTATAATTTTTTTGTTGAAGCCTGGATATGTTTGTGGTAATAGAATTTGAGCTAACCAGGTTTTAGTTGAGATTTTAGGTTAATATGATTCAGATCTGGGCTATGTTTAATGTTTGCTATAGCTATAGGTGCCAGAGACTTCAGTTCCCTCATTTAATTTTTTCTCTCTTCTGTTGCGTTTGCGTTTCCCTACAACAGCATCTTAAATAGAGTCTGTGTCTTTCTGCTCTCTCATTAGTAATTTACTTTCATTCCACTGGAGTCTGTTGCTGTGGTGTTAATGTGCAGGAGTGAAAAATGTTCTCCCAAAATTCGTATTCACCCAGAATCTCAGAGTGCGACCTTATTTGGAAATGGTCTTTGCAGGTGTAATTAGCTATGTTAATAAGGTCATTCTAGATTAAGGATACACAAAGAAATAAGGCCATATGATGATGGAGAGATTGAAGAGAAGCAGCTACAAGCCAAGGATTGCCTGCAAGCAGCAGGAACTAGGAAG
This sequence comes from Pteronotus mesoamericanus, assembly GCF_021234165.1. Classification (NCBI taxonomy): domain Eukaryota; kingdom Metazoa; phylum Chordata; class Mammalia; order Chiroptera; family Mormoopidae; genus Pteronotus; species Pteronotus mesoamericanus. Next base: position 48,236 of record NW_026555325.1, read on the forward strand.
AGCTGAGGAAAGATTCTTCTGTAAGGCTTTCAGAGAGAGCGCGGCCCTCCCAACATCTTGACTTTGGACTTCTAGCCTCCAAAACTGTGAGACAATAAACTTCTTCGTTTAAGCCCCATAGTTTGTGGTACTATGTTAGAGCAGCCACAGGAAACTACTACAGGAAGGTAATGGGGAGGGGAAGTTCTTTAATGTCATCATTAAATCTCGGTGGGCCTGAGACCCTGGGCCAGACCTTCAGAAGCATTTCTTGGCCTGTTTCTCCCCTTATATGAGACTGGAAGTCTGGAAGGGGCAGGGGCTCTCTTGTTGTCCTTCCCCCAGGGCAGATAAGGCTCTGGTGAAGCAGTTTCCCCTGTGGCTGGGCTTTCAAAATGATTACGTTTCCCATGAGCATATTTTAATGGGATGACTTTTCTCCTCTCCTTCCCTGAAACAAGGAGATATTTCCCCCATCTTCCCGTGATAACCTGGTTGGGGGCCTGGAGGTCAGCTCCAGGAAAGCGTGGGGCTGCTCTAAGACTGGAACCTTGGGATTTTTTAAATCTCAAGTCTCCAGCAATTCATCAAACTGTTTAACTTCCTACCCTCTGCTGCTCCAATGGCACTTCGGTTCCTGGTACATTGTGATTCTGTCTTCCTGTCTCTCCAGATTTCAGGGTGATGGTTTGTCTTGTGACATCAGGTCACCAATGGATCTAAGAAAAGTTGTTGATTTTCATATTGTTCAGTGTTTTTCTTGTGACGATAAGAAAGAACTTCTAAACCCTTTACATATAGGAGCCGTCTTAGGGTGGCTTTTTGTTATTCAAAACTATACATAGTTTTGCAATTCAATCTGCCTACTAATTCTTTTTTTTTTCTTTTTTAAAGGCATTTTTTTTTTTATCTGCTTAAGACTATAGGGAAAAGACATGGAGTAACAAAAATAAGAAACATAGAAAAGCTACAAAAGCCCAGGATCTTATAAAATCTCTCAGAGCAATGACTTTCTGGTCTGTGATTCTGAGTTCCCTTCTAGACATTTCTTTAAGTCTCACTAACATCTCCTGTATCTGACCTGGCCAATGGTGGTCGCTGCTCTTACTGTGCTGCCAAGCATCTCTTATCTTGTCCTTCTCAAAATTGTTTCTTGTGTTTTCTTGTTTTGTTGTTACTTCATAAAGAATTTGAGATCCTATTTTCAGCCTTCTCTGTCCTTGAGAGCAGCCTGATATCTTGCACACAGCCAGTCTGGGAAAAAGGACCATTGGTTGAATTGGGTTCTTTCCCCCATTCCCTGTCACATAAGCCCAGGCATGTGTCCATGTGTCCATCTTGTGAGCCACATGCCCACATGTTTGTCCTGTGAGCCATATGGCCATGTGTCCTTCCTGGCTCTGAAAGGGACAGGGAACCCTTTGGAAGAGGCTTTCTGAAACTGACAACTAGAAATTTGCCCAAACTGTCAATGCATGTTCATTATGGAAAACTTGGGAAATACAAGTAAGTAAGAAGAGAAAAATAATAATGATCCATAGTTGCATAGGCACTCTTTTGGTATAATTCCTGTTGCCTTTTTGCTCGGCAGTGCTAATGCTCAAGAGGCAGGATAAAGAGCTCTCTAAGAATCAATGAAGTTGAGGATCGCTATCTCTGCAATTGTTATGTATGTTTACAAAAAGACATGACACAATGGTTTAGGAATGTGACTGGGCAGAAACATGGCCTTTTGGCCAAATGTGTCTGAGCTCAAATCTGTCACTTAATGGATGACCACGGGCTAGTTGCTTCTCTGTGTTTCAGTTTCATCATCTGAAAAGTTAGACTAATACTGTCTACTGGCTAGTGTGGTTGAGAGGAACTAAATGACCTGGTGTACATCAAGCACTTAGCACAGTTCTGGGAACAAAGCCGATGGAGCAGTTGGAGGGAAAGAAGGGGGAGGAGAAGGAAGTGGCGACCACATGGTACAGGTGTTTACCATTGTACTTCTTGTGGAAGATTTGTTGCTGTTTTAAATGCGACAGTTAAAATGACAATTAAAAACTCAGGTTTCAGCTTATCTTCACAGAAGAATGTCAGCTAATAAGTAAGAAAGGACTAATAGAATTGGATAGTCACCATTTTTCAAAGACCCCACACCCCCAAAACAACTGATTAAATCAGTATCATAAATAGATATTTAAGCCATAGCTGAAAGGATGTTGGATACAAGATATTCACACAGTATCAAAGCATCACTTTGCAGATATTGTATTAATTACAATGGAGATATCTGTCAGGCATCACAGTAACTAAATGATCAAAGTTCAATTCATAAATAATGCAACAAACTAACATTATACAATTTTATCTCAGCAGTATTTTTACCAAAAAATAGTTAATATAATTCACATCATTGGGAAGTAATTATGCAAATAGAGATGGAGCAATAGTCCATAAGACTCATGTCAGTCATAAAAAACCAAAATGGTGGAGGGACAACTCTAGATAAAAATATACTAAAGAGTCGAAACAATATGTAAAACTTGATTAGATGTAGGATAATTGTTTTTTTAAAAAGTATATAAAGACATTTTAGAGACAATTGGGGCAATTTGAATAAGAACTGTCTATTATATATGTCTGTGTTAAATTCCTTCGGTGAGAAGCTGGTATTGTGGTTATATAAGAAAAGGCCCTTCTTTTCGTAGGTGCAGGTGAAGTATTTAGGATTGAAAGTGACCTTATGTCTGCAACTTACTTTCAAATGATTCAGCAAAAAAGATTGTATTTGGTAAAGGGTAAAAGGGTATTTGTCAACTTCCCTGCAAGTCTGATATTTAAAAAAATAAAAAATTGGACACAAAAACCCATGAATGTATGCTAGGAGAAGTCTTCCCACTGGTGTAAGTATTGGGACTCCCTCTTAAGAAGAGTTAGAGAGGCTCTGGCTTAAAGACACTGGCATAATTTTTTCTATCTGCATTTTACTGCACGTCTCCTTTTTGACATCTGATCTGCTAAGGGAAGTGTCATCATTCTCTACCCTTGAATTGTATTTGGTTTTGCTTTACAGTTCTAAGAAAATTTTCATTGAGATGGTATTTAGTGATACTACTAATGTGCTACTAAATTTAGACACTGGGACTGTCTCAAATAAGCTCAAGAGAAAGTGCAGTGAGAAAGAGTCTGTGTTTGGGTTGTAGAAATTTCACAATTATGTAAGGAGAGCAAGGAGTGTGTATGAAAGCCACTTTCTTATAAAACATCTGATCCATTGTCATATATGCCATCATAAGAACTCAGACCTGTTGACACATCAAGAAAATAAGAAGTTAAGGTTATTTTTACTGGGTGATCCCTTAAGAAATAACATGTAATCATGAGACAACTAACATCGTAGTGTGGTTTGTGTTGTCTTAACTGTGATAGTGGACTGTGAATTATTCTTTCCTTTGATATTCAAAGCAGATGGAGATCATCATTTCAAAGAAAAGATGCGTAAGTTGTGATGCCAGCTCTTGATGAGAGAGGAAATCACTGTTACTCTGTAAATGTGTCAGAATCATAGGAGGAGTTCCAGAGATAAATCTGTCCCTAAATGCAGTTGTATCAAGGGAAAAGACAAATTTCTTTTCACCTACCAATCCCAATGGCTTGACTCTGACTTCCTAGAGGGCTGAGAAGGACTGCTGGCTCAGGGAAAAGGAGTGCAGTGATTGATTAGTGCTGTCTCTGTTAGGATTTTTTGGAGTATAGTGGCATGCACACCGCATTTGCCATCTTTGAATTTCCAACACAAACTAAGCTGAATGCTTAAAAAACACTACAGCTTTCTAAAAATGATTTCTTAAAATAATCATCATAACAATAATGTAATAGCTATTGAGCCAGACACTATTCTAAATGCTTTATACATATTAACTTATTTAATAGTCACAACAGTTTGGTGAGGTAAATGCTATTATTATCATGCCCAGGTTACAAACAGGAAACTGAAGTCTTCTTCAGGTGTTTGTTCACCTCTCGGGGTGGCCTTTTCTGGCTATTTTTATTCCAGATTTCATCCCTGTCTCTGCCACTCCCAATCTCCCTTCCTGCTTGAATTTTCTCCTTTATTATTGTCTGTCTCCTCCCACTGAAATGTAAACCTCTGAAGGCAAGGATTTTTGTTTGTTTTGTTTACTGCACTATATCTAACAACTTTCCTAGGTCACTGCTTGGCACTGAACTGGAGCTCAATTAATCCTTTTGTGTGTAAGAATGAGGCTTAGAGTATGCACTGGCCAATGCGCCTCTGTTGGTTGGAGCGTCATCCCACACCCCGAAAGGCTGTGGGTTTGACCCCTGGTTGGGGCACATATGGGAGGCAACCAACTGATATCTCTCTCTCTCTCTCTCTCTCTCTCCCCCCCCACCCCTTCCTCTCTCTCTCAAAGCAAAAAACATATATATATATATATATTTTAGAGGAGGGTTAGAGGAGTAAATACCTTACCAGAGCAGACACAGCTACTTAGTGTTGAAAAGATGGGTATGGAGAAATATCAGGGTTGTCTGTCTGGTAGGAAACTAAAAGGATGTCAAAGCCCCAGAAGCTACAGAGAATCTCAGGTTTACAGACTTCAAGAGCAAAATGGAAAAAGAGCAGCTGATCTTTAAGTCAGAGAAGCTTCCAAACAGAGTAGGTGCAACTTGGGAAAGAGGTGCTGGGTCATTGCGTCTGCTGAGATGGAGACAGGACCATGGCCTGCCTCCCAGAGGGTGCCCAGAGCTAGAGCCACACCCTTCTCTGAAAGGATTTTTTTGCCCAAGACCAAATAGGATGGGAGATGTTGTCTGTGCACACAAACTACCGGGAGGCTTCTGCCAATGATGTGGAGAGGAAGGACATTAGACTTGCCTGAATGTTCATCTTTAAAATCAACAGATAATGGACCTTAAGAGAGTTAAGCCAAGTCCCCTTCTGGAGATACAGTGGCTTCCTGGCTGGAGCAAGGGCTTAGTTACTGGGGAAACACTAGAAAAGGACCTTCAGGGACCCAGTGCTACAGTCTGTCAGGGGGTAGTGCTGGGGGAACCAATCCCGAGGATGCATGCAGTCTACCTGGTGCTGGGGGCAGCTCTTGTGGACATGATTGTGGGGCTGTGAAACATTCAAGTCACAGAACTTGCTCAGAACTTACCTTTTGGTTATGGTTTGGCTTCTTGGTATATCAGCTCAAGAGAGATAAATTCCTTTTGATCAGAAGCTAGCCAGCCACCAGCCTTGGGAGCTGTGGTTCTCAGAGTGAGCGTGGCTAATGTGAGCTCATTCTGGAAGACCCACCCATTGGATCTCTGAGCCTCCAAGGCCAAGGACTGGCCCTGGGAACCTCCAAGGGCAGGTGGTTCCAGCAGACCTGGGGGACTGCCAGCCCTCTCTTCCTGGTGGAACGTAGACTCATACTTATCACACTCATGGTCTGTGTATCCTGGGTGCCTCCGGCCTCTACAACCTCCTGCCTTTTCATGCCCTCATTACAATCCCAGCAACCCAGGATGTACAGATTTTGCCAGGTTCTCTTCTCATGATGGTGTCTGGAAAGCTATATTAGTTTCCTGTGGCTTCTGGAGCAAATGACCACATATTCAGTGGCTTAAAACAACACAAATTTATTGTCTTATAGTTCTGTAGGTTAGGACTTCAACACCAGTCTCATTGGGCTAAAGTCAAGGTGTCTGCAGGGCTGCATTCCTTCTGGATGTTCCAGGGAAGAACATGTTTCTGTGCCTTTTCCAGATTCCAGAGACTGCTCTGCCCACAGTCCTTGGATCATGGCCCCTTCCTTCATCTTCAAAGCCAGAAACATGGATTGGGCCATTCTCACATTGTATCCCTTGTTCTCTTCTGCCTTCCTTTCATTGCTCTTGTGATTGCTTTGGTTTCACCTGGATAATCCAGGAAAATCTCTAGTTTTAGGGCAGCAGATTAGCAACATTAATTCCATCTGTAACCTTAGTTCCCCTGGCCATGTAACAGCATATTTGCATAATCAAATCTGGGGATTAGTATGTGGACAACCTTGAGGGGACCATTGTCCTGCCCGCCCCCAAAAGCCCCAAGAAACATTGCAGGATCCACAAAACCTTCTTGGTGGCTGCTGGTTACCATAGCCCGCGTCTCTCTTTCCTCACTGCTGGCCATCTCAGAACTAGCTTCTCTGCGGTGCACATTCTCCCTGAGCACTGCACCCCTAATTTCCCGAGGCCCAGTTGAAATAGGATGAGAATATCATAGTAACAACTGGCACCAGAAGTCCTCATAGCCAGGGAAGCTTCTCAACAATGGTTAGCGGGTGAATATGGGACTTGAGAATATGGGTGTCAGCATGAACTTGGACCACAACTCAGACGCTTCAAGTGCTCCATAGGAGGTAAGAGGAGAGGAGACAGAGAAGAGTCGTGCAAGCCGGGGTGGGGGAGAGGAGCCTGCCAGCAAGAGGCTGGGGTCCGTGTGGGGCCAGCCTGAGGCTGTTTCCCAGGAACAGGGGCCCATGGGCCCTTTTAGTTGTGGAAGTGTCTGACTGAAAAGCCAAAGGCGTGACATGAATCCTCTCTTCTCCTTGCAGCCCCCAAACTTCAAAATGCCCAGGACACTCATGACTATCTGTGAGCAGGAGGTCTTGATGGAACTCTGGGAAGAAGCAGGCACACATGGTGGCCAGAGGGGGCCATAGAGGTGGCAGCCAGGCCTGCCCTAGGAGCTTACAGAAAACTTGGGAGGTCTCTGGCTATCCTCAGACAATGAAACAGGACATGAAGGTGGGCTTTGTCCTTCTCCAGCTCCTTGAGGTCCAGGTAAATTAATTTCATCTAGTGCTCAAGAGTGGTGAGGCTCTGGAGAGACTCCAGCTGACTTCTGGATCACCTAGCTAAGACCAGCCTGTATCTTTTAATCACGTGCCACTAAAGGCTTGGAGATAACAGGAGGACATTGCAGCACAGAGAGCACTCAAAGTGGTTGTCAGATTTGCCAGTTCCAGGCACACAAGCTATGACGTCCCAGGCTGTTGCTTCTTTACAGGCTCTGTCCTGCTGCCCACTGTGGGATTTGCCTTTGACCATGCTGTTTCTATCTGAAGTCCAGCAACTACCTCCATCCCCAGTTTAATATTCTCTGGGCCCAAATAAAGGGGAAGAAAAGATTCCTTCTAATTGTCATTCTCAGAATCCCAGGCAATTCCAAATTGTAAGTGGCACAAAGTAAAGTGGATAGGTTCCATTCCTCTGGGTCAAGAGTAGGCTCATATCAGTGTTGATCAGAGCAGGGTCTCGATCAGTGTTGCCAAATTGCCCTCTAGAAACTTCATGAGGATGTCCTTCTCCTTCAACTTCTGCCAGCACTAAGAATCACCATGTAATAAATCCCTGCCAATTCAGTACGAAAAAACTCTCATTTTCATTTTTGGTTCTTTGATTACATGTGAAGAAGATGTGTTTTTAAAATATGTACGTTACCTCTTTTAAATGGGATGAGTAATAATGAAAAGCCTACTTCAAATATCACTGTGTCTCTTTTTAAATATGAGATGACATGTCAATTGGTATGAAGAAGGGAAGATGTCATTATGTGGGCAATTTCTGTTAACGGAGTGGAGGCTGGGGGTGGGGAGAAAGGAAAGAAAACAAATGATAAGCTAGGAAGGGGCATAGAGAAGACCAGAAGAAACAAAATCAGGGTAAAAGAGATTTTTAAAAATGTAGAATTGTTTTACATTTGTCCTGGGACCTGGCCTGGGAGACTGGTATAGGTGATGGCTGGGACACGCCACCCTTGTGACCCTCCTCTGCCACACGTGTCCTGGCCAGGGGGCCTCAAACTAAGTGACCTCAGGACCCCTTTACACTGTTAAAAATTATTAAGGACCCCCAAAACTCTGACTTATGTAGTTAATATCTATCAGTATTTACTGTATTAGAGATTAAAAAATATAAATATTTACATAAAAAACAGCTTTATGAAAAGTATATTTTCCAAAACCAAAAAGAAAAAAAAATAGTGAAAAGAAAGGCATTATTGTTACAGTTTTGCAAATCTCTCTGATGTCTGGTTTAATACAAGCTGGCTGGCCTTTCCTTTCTGCTTCTGCATTCGACCTGTTGTGATGCCACGTGTCACATGGCCTCTGGAAAACTCCACTCTATGCTCACGAGAAGACAAGCATGGAAAAAACTCATTATATCGTATGCGCCTTTTTTTTTTATTATAAAAAAAGTTTGACCTTTTGGATTCTCTAAAAGTATCCCAGAAACCCTTCAAGGGTACCTGTACCACATATTGAGAACGACTGATTTAGGCAGGGGGAATTGACACAAACTCTTACCCCTTATCCAGGAATGGGTATCTAACAATACGTCAAGGGCCATCAAGACATTCCCGCCCTTTGCCACAGTGATTCCCCTTTAGGGAATATATTGTTAAAGACTCATCCCCAATAGAAGGAACACTTTTTAAGTGATCTACCATTAAGGAGTGGTTAAATAAATCCACTTAATAGAATATTTTACAGCTTAAAATTATAATTATCAAGAATATGTACTAGCATGGAAAGAATACACATGGCTCTAAGCAAAAAATGCAAATTATAAAACAGATTCTCCACTATACCTACCAATTTCGGAAGACTGGATGTTTGTAGACAAAGCTTCAAAGGGAACAAGGGCAGGTTGGGTCTGTCTGACACAAGGGCATGGAGTTACAGGAGTGGGTTTTTGGTCTATATTTATTTTGATGTTTGCTCTTTTTCTTATTGTTTCTTTTCTTTTCTTTTCTTTTTGCAATAAGCAAAAACAAAAATAAGGAAATGAGAGCTCTCTAAATTATCTTGCTCCCCTAGGTCAGTGTGGTCTGACGGGAGCAGAGAAGAGAGTCACCTAGGACCGTAGACCTGCGGGATATATGGAGGGGTGCCATTCAGGGATGGTGACTTGATGTTGTTTCAGTGGAGACATGAGAGACCTTTGACTGAGCAGCTGTTATCAAAGTTATGCTGGCAGATGACAGGAGATCAGCTGTGGGGGCAGTGCTTTACTTCAGAAACAGAAGGAAGAAGCTGGTGAGGGCAACTGCAGAGACCAGCATATGTGGAGAGAACCAAGGGCCAGGGCCACACGTGTCTAAAGGAGCTGGGGGAGGACAGCTGGAAGGCTGCCAATGCTGGGTTAGTAGGGGCCTGGGGGGAGCTAGAACTGCAGCCCTGAGGGGGAGTTTGTTGGACACCAAAGCTGCCTGGGCCAGAGAGCTGGGAGGCCCAGGGCCGGCTCTGTATTTTGGGAAGCCCTCACTGGTAGCCGTTTGCAGGCCATGTTAGACTTAGGGGAGACTGTCGAGTTGAACACAGTGGAACTTAAAAAACAGCACTTGAAGTCCTCAAGTCCAGCAAGAGACTCAGTTTTAATGGCAAATGAATAGGGAGGGTGAAATGCGTTCTATTCCCCAGAGCTGAATGTACAACAAACTCCCTAATTGCACCTTGCAAAGCAGCCACAACCTTCTACAACTGCACATGTGCACTTTGATTGTGTTCTTGCCCTTCACGTCGGAGCAGGGGGGCTGCCTTACATGCAAGGTGCAGCTGACTAGCTTCAAGGTTGGCTGCTTCAGCCCCCATCATGATTTCTACCTTTCTCTCACCCCTGTTAAGGTCATTTCCTATCACTGTTATGAACACTTGTATTTTTCCATTTTCCTTTCACAGTCATAAAACAATAAGGACTAACTTTAGTAAAATGCCCCATGACCAATATGTGGTCCAGATCAAGAGAAGAAGGTGCACAAACAGCTTTTGGCTGCCAAGCAGGTGCTCCAGGAGATAGTTCAAAATGTCAGCTTGGCAGCTAATGGATCTTTCTGGGTTGGGTGTTGAAAGGGTGGAAGGTACTTGTCTGTTCTGTGGCCACGGGCATGAGGCTACTGAAAAGTAGAATCCACCAAAGTACAACATGGGAAAGTTCACAATAGGTTAGGCTGAGCAAAGTGCAGTATGAATCTATAATTATTACTTACTTTTGAGGGTTCACTAGAATAATATGTGACTGAGATGTTCTGCTCTCCAGTTTGGAGGTATATCTCAGTCAACCTCCGTAGAGTCCTATAAAACCCCACTGAACACCTACCTGCCCTGGTCCAGAGGACCCAGGAGGTCCCCAAGGGTCCAATAGGCTGTGCTGTGTGCTTCCATCTCTGCCAGGTGTGGGGCCAGGATGGGGAGGAACTCATCCTGCTCCACTGGGACCCCTGCCCAGCTGCCACAATTGACTTCCACCAACTGCCCTTCATGGATTTCTTCCCATATCCACTCCCACTGATCTCGCAACATCTCAGACTAATAATCCTTCGAGGGGCATCTCTTTTGGTCAGGATGTCCACTTTTTACTGCAACCACCACACCATCCGCATAGCTGACAAATTTAAAAGTCTTTAATTACATCTACCACACAATCCATACTCATTTGCCCAATTGTCTCAAAAGTGTCTTTTTAAAGCTGGGTGGTTGGAATTGAGTCAGGGCCCAAAGGAAGACACACATTACATTCTCTAACAGTCTCCCTTTCTTTTCCTTTCCTCTTTATGTCACTGGGTTGAAGAAACAGAGTCCTCTGTGAGTACATTCTTTAAAAAAAAAAAAAAGATTTTATTTATGTATTTTTAGAGAGAGAGGAGGGGAGAGAGAAATAGAGGGAGAGAAACATCAATGTGTGGTTGCCTCTCATGCACCCCTTACTGGGGACCTGGCGCACAACCCAGGCATGTGCCCTGACTGGGAATCTAACTGGTGACAGTTTGGTTTGCAGGCTGGCACTCAATCCACTGAGCCACTCCAGCCAGGGTGTGAATACATTCTTAATGCGCAGCAAGTGATTGAAATCCTCTCCCAGCACTCTCTCTCTCAATATACTCCACACTGAAGGCAGCTGCCTCCCTGAACTCACTTTCTTTCAGTTTCTTTCTCAAATCCCAACTACCTCATCTCACATACCCCCCAGCTTGGTCTGGAGGGTTTTCCTCTCCCACTCCTACCATCTCTTTGTGCAGATCACCTTGGTCTTCTTTAGTGTTCTCTCTGCTTAGCCCATGACCACGAGTTGTCATTGCAAAGGAGAGCCTGGCCTAAGCCAGCCTTCCCCTTAGCTGCTTGTGGCAAAAGGAATGAAGTTCCAGCAGCACGATGACAATTCTTGCTCCTGCTTCTCAGAGGAGGATATGGGGGCATTGTTATCTGTTTGGATATCTGCCTTCTTCACTGCCTGTGTTTGGGATGATGGCAGGGTGTAGCACAGTGTCTGTCCCTTGAGCGCATCAAGAAGGATTCCTTGTCGTTGGCCCCATTTGTCCATGTCCTCAGTTTGCTAATGATGGGGAAGGAGAGTGAGCCTTGCTGCTACTAACCTTTCCTAAAGCAGCATCCTCTACACACAAGGATGTGTTTATGTTAAACATGTGTCAGAAGAGTGACCGTGGCTCCTCTGGGGAGTGATGGGACACAGATCAAAACTTTTCTTAAGTTCTTCCGCTATTTGACAGTTTGAATAAATAATGACTTATCAGGGCTATTTATTCACTTTCCTCTTTCTCAGTCCTATTTTCGGCCCAGAACACTCTTTATTTTTGTCTGTGTTACATAATGAAGGAACTGCATTCTTAGTAACCCACTGTCAGGCCTGTGTTATGTTGCCCACAAGAAAAAAGGAAATATTTTTAGAGTGTGAATTTCCCAAACATTATCAACTATTCTGGGACTAAAGCATAACGTCAAAAGGGAGGATGGACAGGGCCCAGTGTTCTCTTGGGCTGAGGCTGAGCCCTGATCCTCAGAAGTTGGACTGGAACCCTCCCTCCCTGTCCTACTTGACCAGGTGGCAGGCGCCTGCCCAGGGTTCTATTTACATTTTCAGCATCAGATTCAGGAGCACAGGAATAATCTTGGGGTTAGGGTTAGGGTTAGGGTTAGAACAGTAATTTTTTAATTTCATTTTTTAAAAATTTACATGGATGTGTCTCATTCGCATAAGACATGTAGAAAGGTCATCTATCTTTATTTTTAAAAAACAACACTTTTAACAAATATTTCCCTAAAATAATAAGAGATGGTCAGCAAGTCATTCAACTACACGACAGAGGTTTAACTTAGCAATAAGACTGCTTATTGGAATATCTTGCAGAAGGAACCTGAAAATGTAATACTGCCACCTCTCTTTAATGAATTTTCAGTCGCGCTCAGTAATTATTTTCAGTAGATCATTAAGCAGAGAGAAAACTCGCTGTCTGAAACCACATACATATTTGAGTTTGGGTTCTCAAAACATAGGATGACTCCTGGAAGAGAAGGGAAACAGCCTGGATATGGATCCTGCTGCGTCCTGTCCACCTGCCACAATTCGGCCCCATGTGCTGAAACGTGGCCACCGTAGGAGTCTTCCCTGAGCCCATGGGTCCCCTGGTATATTCCTGGTAATCAGAAAAGACCTTCATATGGAAACAAACATGGACGTAGCAAGAAACCAGTGCAAATCTGCATATATATTTTTTAACAATTTAAAGAAAGTGTATGCTGGTTGGGGCCTCCTTTGGACTATTCCCTCAGACTCCCTGGGAGTAAACTGTCCTCTTTGCTCTGCTACCAGGGGTAATTGGGTAGAAGAGTTCGCAAAACCATAAATGAGTCAGGAAGTGAGAGCTCACTGAAACGTCCCCCAGCAATTAAGGCATATTAGGCCAATGACCTGTGAGTGCAAGTGAGGAGGTGGTCCAGGGCCCCACGCCTCTTATGTTCCTCTCCCTGAATCACGTCCAGGGGAATCACGTTACAAATTGGTGTAAGTAGAAACGAAGGAGGGTTGCCTGACCCTCTTGCTTTCTGCAAGTAAGGAATAAACGTTGTTTGGTTAAGCTATTCAGAATATTTTTTCTGATGATATTGTATTATGGTGGCAAATACTGAATATCCTAAGGGGGTTAATAATAGTAAAGAACAAAAGAAGTGATCTCACTGGCGTTTTTTAAAGACCACGTGGGCGGCCATATGGAAGGGGTTAGAGGAGGGTGAGGCTGGAGGTGGAGCTCCCGGGGAGATATTGGGGAATGCGGGGCTGTTACCCTCCAGTTACTTGGGTGCTACCTGTCTCAGAGTCAAAGGTACGTGCGTGCTGCAAAAACATTGTAGTGTCTTTGACTTGTTTCTCATGGAGAATATTAGATTGCTTATAGTTTAGTTGAAAGCTGCCTAAATTAAAGGAGCTGAAGCCGCTTGGAGCTCATGAAGGTTTGTCTCCTCTCAGGATAGGCCCATCTTTCAGGGACAGCATCCAGGGAAGTATTTGCACAGGCCTGGTGTAGGCCACCAGCCCTTGAGAAGGGCTTAGTGAGCCTTCTCAGCAAAGACCTTCACTCGCAGCACTTTTCCATAGGCCGAGGTTAGTCTGAGATGCCGTCATTGGGCTGTTAGCCCATCTTGGTGTCTGAGAAAACCAGTCAGACTGCCGTCTGCAGGAGGCTTCTGCTGGGGAGGGGGCAGACTTCTCAAGGAAACTTCAGCCAGGCATCCTTCCCCAGGAAGGGTCCCATTTGATAGTAGGAAAATGGTATTGTTTCAGGAACACAGATCTGGCTTTGGGGTCAGGGTGAGCAGAAGGGCACCAGATGAGGGCACACACCTCAGCCCTGTGTCCTCCTTCTCAGCTGCAACTCCCAGCTCCTACCAAATGGGAATGTTCCGGGCAAGGACCAAGGATTTGTTTGTTCAAATCAACCTAAAATTGAACTTTGAGGACTGTTACTGATTTGGACAGAGGACTGGAATAGGCCCTGCTGTTGCTGGCCTCAATTCTGAAGGTTACCTTGTGCCTCACGATTCATCCTTCTGGGCTGGGCTGCTGACAAAACGCCCAGTTCCAACCAGGAGCCAGCTCAGTCACAGTGGGACAGACTGCTTAGGGTTCTCAGAGCATTTCAGCAGGAAGATAATTCCTTTGCTCTCTTTCTTTAAAAAACAAAACAAACAAACAAACAAGCAAACAAACGGAAAATGTCATTGGGTTCCCATAGAGAAAGACCATTCTCCTTTGGAAGAGTATCCAAGAAATTACCCCAGAACAAATCTATTGGCAGGGCACCACTTGATCAGCTGAAAGACATGTATACCTCCACTGATAGTCTGGTGGCTTATCCTGGAAAAGGAGAGAAGGGGCTAGGAATCAGATGCTCCCTTGCTCCTCAGAGGAACAATGGGAAGAATCTTTGGGAAAATGTCCTGAGTTGTTAAGTGACTATTTATTATCCAACTTAAGTTTGCTAGAAACAATTGGCTCCTTTCTAATGTAAAACATTTATAAAAATGACAAGGGAAGACAGAAATCATGTCAATTAACCATGATGATTCATTTGGTTGCTATTAGTTCCGATCAATGAAACGGTTCATATAGCAGATGTCTTAGTGGGAAGTTTATAAATTGCAATTTGCTGAACACTGGAATTCCTATTTTGTTCTTCAGTTATCTTGATAGTTTCCTTCCAAGACCCATGGGCTCCTGAGCCTCTTCAGCAATATACCTACATATAAACGTCCATCTGTGAGGTGCAAAGACCTGGCCTGCCGCTGCTCAGTGTCAGTGACGGTTTGGGGAGGTAGGGAGCAGGGTGCCGGATGATAAAGTTACCAATAAAATAATGGGTTCCGTTCCAAAATGATGCCCCCAGCAGCCAGCAAGTCGGCATTTCCCAAGGATGAGTTTGCTGTGCTCTATAAACACCAGGACACACAACAAGAACACATTAAAGTGTAACCTCATGATGCTCCCCTGGGATACTTCCAGGCTGCCAAGTACTCCTGAACAGTGTAAGCAGGAAAACATCCCAGTTCTTCCAGTGGCAAAATGAGAAGATGTCTGCCTTTTATTTGCCATACAATTCCTAAGATTCAGGGCTGATTTTCCATAGTGGGTGAAGCATAATTGGAAATCCTGCTAGTTGGGAATCCCATCCACCTGCCTAAATTGGTCATCCAGTTTACCAACTGGTCAGGCCCACTCCCTATACAGCCCCCTCTTGCAAGCCACCCCCAGATACATTTACCCAGCCCTTCACAGCCTCTGTGCTAGTTAATCTAATGAATTGCTTCAGGTTAGCGCAGAGGAGGCCACAATGTCTCAATACATTGGGCAGCAGATAGGCAAGCTCTTTGAACCTGCTGTTCTGCACACTCTTGAAGGGCACCATTCCCTCTTTCTGTCATCCATTAAACCCTTGCACTATATATAATTATTAAATGAACAAGGGGAAGGGTCACTACAAAAGTACATTTACTAATATTTCTTTTACCTAAGCTATATATCATTTTTATTACAAAATATTTTAGATTTCCAAATACGTGTATGTTAGAAGGTACAAAGAATAATGATTACCTGTAACTTGAAACCTGGATTAGAAAGAGGACAATATTGAACTTCTAATGGCCCCTCCTTGATCACATGCCCCTTCCCCCACTACCCCCAAAAGGTAAGCATTCTGAGTTTTCTGTTAACCATTCATTCCCTTGTTTTTCTTTATACATTTACCACATAGAAATATGCTCCTAAATAACATGTTATCAGGTTTTCATGTCTCTGACCATATAAATGAAACCACAATGTATGTAGTCTTCCTGACTTGCTTGGGTTACACTTTCTTTGCTATCACTCATGCTGATGTATGTAATCTAAGTGTGTTAATTTCACACCTGTATAAATTTTATTGTGGAATGCATCTACTTTATGCATTCTGTTAAGAATGTTTGGGTTGTCCAGACATTTCACTACTACAAACAGTGCTCTGTGGATATCTTGGGAGGTGAATCCTCACCCACACAGGGTTTTTCCAGTGTATGTACTTGATGAGGGATCTGTGTCTTCAACTTTATGGGATAATGGCAAATTGTTTTCCAAAGTGGTTGAATAAATTTATCCCCACTAGTTTTGGGTGAGAGTTTCATATCCTTGCCAGCTCCTGGCATTGATAAAGATGCATTATTATTATTATTATTATTATTTACTACTTTGATGCATGTAAAATGACATATTATGGCTTTAATTTGCATTCATGTTTGTTATCTTTTTTTAAAATCTTCACTCCAGGACATTTTTTTCATTGTTTTTGTTTTTATTTATTTTTTTGGATGTGTGTTTATTTTGTAATTAACACATGTTTTAAGAGAAGTTTTAGATTTACAGAAAAAGTACAGAATTTCCATGTCACTTCAACCCTTCCCAAATGTTTTATAATAAAAACTTGTAACATCTGAGGTTTTTTTTTTTTTTTCGCTTCTTTTGACAGATTAATGTAAATCTTAAGTATCACCATGAAAAGAATGACCTTCAAATTACCTTTATGAAGAATTCAACACCTGATACTGGTTGGTGATTTCACAATGGCAGTATGCAAACAATCACATGGAAGTTTGTTAAAAATATAGGACTCCGATTTTGTAAATCTGAGCTAGAGTTAAAGGAACGGCATTTTTAACATAGCATCTGGATGACTTTGATGCAACAGGTCCAGGAAGTACATACTTTGAGAAACGCTGGCCTAGAAATTCTTATTCCCTTATGGAAATCTCTCTTGAAAGTTTAACACACCACTTCCACCCACATAAAGATCTGATGCTCCAATTAAAACAACAACAACAAAAAAGATTGTGTTCATTTTCAAATTTTGTGTCAAACGTCAGCATGGAAAGGATTCTTAGTAACTGGGACAGTCTATGGACCAATCACTAAGGTCCTATCACTATGGACCAATCAACACAACAAACTGAGTGACAGTTAAAAGTGAAATTTTTAAAAATCTTATATACCGTATACTTGTTTGGAGGTTAAAGATGAGGAAATATTAACATATCAAAGCATTCTAATATAATAGAAGATACAATGTCAATTATTGACAATACATTTTTTATACTGTATATAAACTTTTTTTGTACACATTTTGGTGAAATATATCTGGAAATTTTATTGAAGTTATTAGGTAATTGACCTTATGTGACACAATTCCAAAGACAAACAGAATTTGTGTCTGTGTATTTAAGAATAGGGTTCTGAATTATTTAGGATCTATTCTAAATTGTCCTACGGGCTGGTCACCAGTGTGTTGGACTGTAGTTCGAGAGTTGGAGATGAGCTTTTAGAATCTTACTAGTCAAAGTGTTGTTCCTGGACCAGCAACATGAGCTCTGTCTAGGAACTAGTTAGAAATACAGACACTCAGACTTCATCCCACATGTAATGAAACAAAATCTGCATTTTTAACATGATTTCCCAGATGACTCATCTGCACATAAAAATTTCAGAAAACTTTCTTGCAGCTGTTTGCATCCTGATCCTTCACAAATGTTTCCAGTGTTGGACTAACTTCCAGTGCTACTCTTTTTCCATATGCCCCATTATTTTATCTAATATGATCATCTCTTGCCCTTTGTTCTTATCTCCAAAAGGGAAAAAAAATCACACAGAGATTAAGATGGCAGAGGAGTGAATGGGAGTCACGCTGGCCTCCTCCCAAGACCAAACTGGAATTGTGACTAAATAGTGGAGAAATCACCTGGAAAACAATGGAACAATAGAGGGAGAGGAGCCTTGGAGCTGCGGACAGACAGTAGAATCAACTTTAACACATCCGAACAGGTGAGAAGTGCAGTGGAGGCTCGAGAGGGTGGACTGGGTGCCCGTGGGCACTAGCACCAGAGGGACATTGAAACGTCCAGTTAGCTTCCCCCGAGAACGGGGTCTGAATCAAAAACAGGGACCCCCCAAACTACAGCAGCTAAAATCAAGAAAATACAGACAAAATGTAACCCCAAAAAGCTTAGGGGTGCTCTCTGCCAGAGACAGGTGGCTGGGGATGCAAAGAGACATTTAAAGGGCCAACACAAAAATTGCAGTGGCAGCCACCCTCCTTGATCTCTGGGTAGAGGCGGCAGCAGGGTGGGCTGGTGCCTGGGATAATACTGGTGAGGAAAACTTTGTGTAGAGAACTGACACAGTGGCCGGTGGAGCCCCGGTGATGACTCACCTCCCACCCTGCAGCTACCATCTCGCTCAGGCATAAGGGAATCAATTAACCTGCCTTTTGTGTGCTCCACACACAGCTTGTGCATGTGAGCTAGGGGGTTGAGTGAAGACTGACTGGGAGAGCCTTGATGAGAGACTGGAGACGGAGGCGTTGGGGAAAGAACAGGAGGAGGAACCGGGGAGTCCCAACTCCCTCCCCGCTCTGTAGTCTCCATTGTGGGCTGGAAAGGTGCGCCCCCAAAGAGGCAGAAGAGGGACACGCTCCAACCAGACTGCCCGCGACTGAAACGCAGTCAGCACAGGTGGTGGGTCCTTGGTGGAAGGGGTCACAGAACTGCCCAGAGACCCCTGAGGAGAGACTGGAAACGGAGGCGTTGGGGAAAGAACGGGAGGAGGAACCGGGAAGTCCGGACTCCTTCTCCTTGCCATAGTCTCCATTGCACGGGAAGAGGCCACACCCCCAAAGAGCCAAAAGCCAAAAAGCACACATAGACACCCCAAAGCCACCCAGTGCAGGCGCACACACTTGCGCCGAGTGACCAGCGACGGTTGGTGACCGTGTGTGTGACCCGCGCGGGCTGGCGAATGCTTGCACCGGCCAGCAAGGCCTCCCACAGATTGGCACCGATATGGCCTGCAAGGGAGTGCACAGAGCAGCAAGGGCAGGCGTAAATTGACCCGCCTGGCCCGCGATTGCGGAGCCGCTCACAGAATTAGTAGATCCCAGGCCGAAGGGGTCACAGAGCTGCCCAGAGTCCCTGGAGGAGAGACCGGAGACAGGATTAACTGGAGAGACCTGGAGAGTCCTGGAGATGACTTCCTCCCATTTCCGTAATCCCCATTTGGTGAGGGCAAGCAACGCACCCAAAGAGCCAAAAGCGGGGAAAACACACAATAGAAGACCCTAAACTGACCAGTGCCAGGGAGCTTGCTGGCCAGGGGGGCCAGACCAGTACGCGAGGTCGCGAATAAGCCCCCTGGTCGGGGGCAAGCAATCACAAGCCCAGGCAAGCAGGGGATCCTGCTGCACCAGGGAGTGCGCTCAAGGAGCCCGCGTGAAAGTGCAGAGCGATCCCAAAAAATAGTCCAGGCCTGACGGAAGGGGTCACAGAGCTGCCCCAAGCAGGAGTCAGACAAAGACAGTAGACTACTGGACGGCTAAAACAAACAACCCAAGGTCATATATGGTCAACAACTGACATCATTAGAGGCAGGCCCAGAAAGAAAAGTAAAGGGAAAAATAAATAAATAAATAAATAAATAAATAAATAAATAAATAAATAAAAAGACCCACCTACTACCATAGAAGTTTAATCCACAAAGTCAGGAAATCTAGACAGCCCAATTGAAGCAGAATCAAAAATAAATAAATAAATAAGAAAATTACTTAAGAGACTCTCACAACAATGGGAAGAAAAAGAAGTTCCCCCCAAATGAGTGGAAAAGGGGACTTCCCACAGAAAGAGCTAAATGAAATAGAGGCAAGGGAACTATCAGATATTGAATTCAAAACAATGGTTCTAAGGAAGCTCAATGAGCTCAGCCAGCTCAACCATAACTATGAGAAACTGAAGAGAAACTATCAGGATCTTACAAAAAACTATATCAACCTGGAAAAGGACATAGAAACTATCAAGAAGACACAAGAGGATATGAAGAATACCATTTCTGAACTGAAGAACACCGTAGAAGGAATCCAAAGCAGGCTGGATGAAGCCGAGGATCGAATCAGTGAGATGGAGGATAAGGTAGAAAAAAGCTCCCAGAAAGAACAAGAAATGGAAAAACGACTCAAAAAGAAAGAGGCATTTAGGGAAATGCAGGACAACCTGAAAGGCAATAATATCCATATAATAGGGATACCAGAAGGAGAAGAAGAGGAGCAAGGGATAGAGAACCTCCTCAAAAAAGTAATGATGGAAAATTTCCCTAATTTGAGGAGAGAAAGGCTCTCATGGATCCAGGAGGCACAGAGGACCCCACTCAAGAGGGACTCAAAGAGGTCCACTCCAAGACACATATCATTAAAATGGCAACTATCAAAGACAAAGAGAGAATCCTCAAGGCAGCAAGGGAGAAGAAGAAAGTAACATACAAGGGGGCCCCGATATGCCTAGGAGCTGACTTCTCAACAGAAACACTACAAGCCAGAAGGGAATGGCAACAAATATTCCAAGTCATGAAAAGCAAGGGCCTACAGCCAAGGCTGCTCTACCCAGGAAGGCTCTCAATTAAAATAGAAGGGGAAATACAGAGTTTCCCAGAAAAGAGAAAGCTAAAAGAATACATCTCTGCCAAACCAGCACTCCAAGATATGCTAAGGGGACTGGTTTAAGAAGATGAAGGAAAAGAATGAGAGAGAGAGGAATACAGGTACAAAGAGAAAAGATGAGTAAGTTTCTATCGGTAATATCTCTCAATGTGAATGGACTAAATGCCCCAATCAAAAGACACAGGGTAGCTGAATGGATAAGAAAACATGACCCACACATATGCTGTCTACAAGAGACCCACCTCAGAGCAAGAGACCTACACAGATTGAAAGTAAAGGGATGGAAAAAAATATTCCAAACAAATGGGCAAGAGAAAAAGGCCGGGGTTGCCATACTTGTATCAGACAAAGTAGATTTCAAAACAAAGGCCATAAAAAGAGACCCAGAGGGGCACTTTATAATACTTAAAGGATGAATCTATCAAGAAGACATAAACATTGTAAATTTATATGCTCCCAATATAGGAGCCCCCAAGTTTATAAGGAAAATGTTGGATGACTTCAAAAAAGATATAGACAGCAACACACTGATAGTAGGGGATTTCAACACCCCACTGTGAAAAATGGACAGATCTTCCAAATAAAACATTCATAAAGATATTGTGGCGCCGAATGACACACTGAATCAAAGAGACTTAACTGACATATATAGAACCTTACATCCCAAAGAAGAAAAATACACATTCTTTTCAAATGCTCAGGGCAGTTTTTCAAAGTTAGACCACATGATAGGACACAAAGCAAACCTCAGTTAATTCAGGAAAATTGAAAAAACACCAAACTTTTTCTCGGACCACAAGGGCTTGAAACTGGAAATCAACCTCAAAGAGAAACTTCAAAACCTTGCAAACTTATGGAGACTGAACAGTAGACTATTAAACAATGAATGGGTCAATAATGAGATAAGAGAAGAAATCAAAAAATTTCTGGAAACAAATGAAAATGTACAGACAATAGTCCAAAACCTATGGGACACAGCAAAGGCAGTCCTGAGAGGGAAGTTCATAGCAATACAGGCTTACCTAAAAAAGATAGAAACATTTCAAATAAAAGACCTAACACTACAACTTCAAGAACTGGAGAAACAACAAATAAATCCTAGAGCAAGTAGAAGGAAGGAAATAGTCAAGATTAGAGCAGAACTGAATGACATAGAGACAAAAAGAACAATTCAAAGGATCAACCAATCCAGCAGCTGGTTCTTTGAAAAGATAAATAAAATTGACAAGCCTTTAAGCAGACTCATCAAGACAAAAAGGGAGAGGACCCAAATTAATAATATCAGAAACTAAAGAGGAGAAATAACAACTGATACCACAGAAATACAAAGGATCGTCAGAAACTACTATCAACAATTATATGCCAAGAAATTTGAAAATCTTGATGAAATGGACAAATTTCTAGAAAAGTATAATCTTCCAACACTGAAGGAGGAAGAAACACAAAGCTTGAACAGACCGGTAACAGCTGGGGAAATGGAAGCAGTAATCAAGAAACCCCTGGCACACAAAAGCCCAGGGCCGGACGGTTTCACAGGAGAATTTTACAAAACATCTAAGGAAGAGCTAACCCTGTCCTTCTCAGACTATTCCAAAAAATCCAAGAGGAGGGAAGACTCCCAGACTCTATCTATGAGGCCAGCACGCCCTGATCCCAAAACCAGATAAAGACCCTACAAAGAAAGAAAACTACAGGCCAATTTCGCTGATGAACATAGATGCTAAAATCTTCAACAAAATATTGGCAAAACGCATGCAGCAATACATTAAAAAGATTATCCACCATGATCAAGTGGGAATCATCCCAGGGATGCAGGGATGGTTCAATATACGCAAGTCAATAAACGTGATATATCACATAAATAAAAGAAAAGACAAAAGCCACATGATCATCTCGATAGACGCAGAAAAGGAATTTGATAAGGTACAGCACCCATTTATGATCAAAACACTCAGCAATATGGGAATAAATGGGGCATTCCTCAACGTAATAAAGACCATATATGAAAAACCTACAGCCAATATCATACTCAATGGGCAAAAACTGAAAGCTTTCCCACGAAGATTGGGAACACGACAAGGATGTCTGCTCTTACCGCTTCTTTTCAACATCGTATTGGAAGTCCTAACCATAGCGGTCAGGCAAGAGAAAGAGATAAAAGGCATCCAAATAGGAAAGGAGGAAGTAAAGCTATCATTGTTTGCAGATGACATGACAGTGTACATAGAGAACCCTGTAGACTCTACCAAAAAACTACTCAACCTAATAAGTGAATTTGGCAAAACAGCAAGATACGAAGTCAACATTCAGAAATCAAAGGCATTTTTATACACCAGCAATGAAATAGAAGAAGAAGAAATCAGAAAAAAAAATACCATTTGATATAGCAAGAAGAAAAATAAAGTACCTAGGAATAAATTTAACCAAAGAGATAAAAGACCTGTACGCAGAAAACTATACAACATTGAAGAAAGAAATTAAGGAAGACACAAATAAATGGAAGCATATACCGTGCTCATGGATTGGAAGAATTAATATCATCAAAATGTCCATAGTATCCAAAGCAATTTATAGATTCAATGCAATCCCTATTAAGATACCAATGACATATTTCACAGAAATAGAACAGACATTTCAAAAATTTATATGGAACCATAAATGACCCCGAATAGCCGCAGCAATTTGGAGAAAGAAAAACAAAGTAGGAGGGATCACAATACCAGACATCAAACTATACTACAAAGCCACCATAGTCAAAACAATCTGGTACTGGCACAAGAACAGATCCATAGACCAGTGGAACAGAATAGAAAGCCCAGAAATAAGTCCAGGTCTCTATGGGCATCTAATATTTGACAAAGGGGGCAGAAGCATAAAATGGAGCAATAATAGCCTCTTCAACAAATGGTGTTGGGAGAGCTGGATGGCTACATGCAAAAAATTGAAACTGGATCATCAGCTGACACCATACACAAAAATAAACTCAAGATGGATAAAAGACTTAAATGTAAGTCGCAACACCATCAAAGTCCTAGAGGAGAACATTGGCAGGAAACTCTCAGATATCCCACGCAGCAATTTTTTTCACTGATATGTCTCCTAAAGGAAGGGACATAAAGGAAAGAATAAACAAGCGGGACCTCATCAAAATAAGAAGTTTCTGCACGGCTAAAGAAAACATCAGCAAAATGAGAAGGGAGCCAACCGTATGGGAAAATATATTTGCTAATGATACATCAGATAGAGGTTTGATCTCCAAGATATATAAAGAACTCACTCGACTCCACTCCAAGAAGACAAACGATCCAATCAAAAAATGGGCAAAGGACCTGGGCAGACGCTTTTCCAAGGAGGAGATACAGAGGCCCCAGAGACATTTGAAAGGATGCTCAGCATCACTATCCATCAGAAATGCAGATCAAAACCACCATGAGGTACCGGTCAGAATGGCCATCATAAACAGATCAACAAACAACAGGTGCTGGCGAGGCTGTGGAGAAAAGGGAACCCTAGTACACTGTTGGTGGGAATGCAGACTGGTGCAGCCACTGTGGAAAGCAGTGTGGAATTTCCTCAAAAAGCTGAAAATGGAACTGCCTTTTGATCCAGTGATTCCCCTGCTGGGACTATACCCTAAGAATACCAAAACACCAATACAAAAGAATCTATGCACCCCAATGTTCATAGCAGCACAATTTACAATAGCCAAGTGTTGGAAGCAGCCTAAATGCCCATCAGTAGAGGATTGGATCAAAAAGTGATGGTACATATACACAATGGAATATTACACAGCAGAAAGAAAAAAAGAACTACTAAACTTCATGACAGAATGGACGGAACTGGAGAGCATTATGCTAAGCGAAATAAGCCAGGGGGCGAAAGACAAATACCATATGATCTCACCTATAAGTGTAACCTAACCAACAATACAAAGATGCAAGGAAAATAAGACCAGCAACACTGAAAGGAAAAGAAATCAACAGAGACAAGAGGGAAGGAGGGAGGGGGGGCGGGGAAAAGGAAGGGAAGGGGAAAGTCAAGGAACATATAGCAAGGACTCATGGACAAAACCAAAGGGGAAGAGCTGAGGGAGGGAAGGTGGGAGGGGCAAGGGAAAGTGGTCGGGGGTAGGCAGAGACAAATGTATTTGAAAACATAAATAAAAATAAATTTAAAAAACCACAAACATTGTTAATATCCAGTACTAACAAAGATGTGGGGAAAAAGGAATTCTCGTATATTTTTGGTGGGACTATACACTGATGCAATTTGGAGGGCAATATGGTAATATAATATTAAATGCATTAAAATTATGGCTACCCTTTGGCCAACCAATTTCAATTCTAAGACTTTATTCTAAGGAAATAATTATCAGAAGAAGAGAAAAAAATGTTATGTACCAGGGTGCTTACCACAGGGTATTTATAAAAGTAAAAGAAAAATGGAATAAAAATAGGGCTTGGTGAAATTAAGGCATATCAATACAATTGGATACAACACTCATTCAAAATGATGATGCAGATTTTAATTTGCTGATATGGAAAGAGGACCACAATATGATGTTAAGTGAATAAAAAGAGTCTGAAAATAGCATATAGTATGCTATGATTCTTTCCTCCCTCCCTGTCTTTCTTCTTATCTATCAAGCAATCATATCTAGATGTATATGCATGGCAATACATACATATGAAAAGCATATTTTACATTGGTTATCTAAACGGGATTGAATGATTTTAACTCTTTCTTCATATATTTCCTTACTGTTTGGATTTATTTTATAGTGAGCAGAGATGATGATGATGATGATGATGATGATATCCTCATCTGAGGATATGTTTATTGATTTTAGAGAGAGAGGAAATGCGGGAGAGAAACAAGTATGAGAAAGAAATATCAATCGGTTGCCTTCTGTACGCACCCCAACCAGGGATCAAACATACAGCCTAGGTATGTCCCTGACCTGAAATCGAATCTGCTAACTTTTGGTGCATGGGATGATGCGCCAACCAACTAAGCCATGCAGCTAGGGCAGATCATATTTTAAACAGAAGAAAACCCCAATAAAGCTATTTTCATTTTAAAACACAAACCCAAATCTCCTTAAATAAACATAGGTCATTTATATAATGCTTTCTGATGCTATGGGACCAATAAAACCTTTAATATTTTAGGGACTAAGGGAGTTCCAACTTGTGTTAAAGATGCCGCTGTGCAGCACGGCCTCACTCAGCTCCCACATGCATTCCACAGGGCGCTGTAACCACTCACCTGAGACATCCACCCTCTGTCCATTCTTGTCATAGACAGCACCTGTTGGTAAGTAAACAGAGCAGAGACTTGACAAGGGTTTTAAAGAAAGGTTTAACATTTTTTTGGTGGTAAAATATATATAACATAAAATTTGCCATTTTAAACATTTTTAGTGTACAATTAAGTGGCACTAATTACATTCACAATGTTGTGCAATAATTATTATCTTTCCAAAACTTTTCAGCATCCTAAAGAGCAACCTAAACACCATTGCTCCCTATTGCCAGCCCCTGGTAGCCTCTAATGTATGTTCTGCCTCTATAAATTTGCCTATTCAAGAAATTGCATATAAATAAAATCATAGAATATTTTTAAAAAATCACACAAATATTAATTAGGTAACTCACAGGCTTCATTTACAAGTTTCTCTTTTTTAGCCAAAGAAAACTTTTTTCATTGCTTTAAGAGAGAGAAGAGGGGAGACAGGGAGGGAGGGGAACATCTATCTACGTGAGAGGGAAGCATCATTCGTTGCCTCCAGTAGGCACTCAGACCAGGGATGATATGGGGTGTGTATGTGCCCGGACTGGGGAGGGGGATGGGATGGAACCGACAACCTAGGTATGCGCCCTAACTGGGAATTGAACCCTCAACCTTTCAGTCACAGGATGATGCTCCAACCAACTGAGCCACACCAGCTAAGGATGTGTAATATTAAAAAAAAACAAACACTAAACTAAAAAAATGCAGAAGTTTTCTTTGTCTTGCTCATTCAGCAACATTAAAAACAAGTTTCCTTGAAGCAGCTGGCATTCCACCACATGGACGTTCACAGCATGATCCCCATAGACAGAGCAGAACTTCAGGTTTGTAAAATGGAACTAAAGGTGCTATTTTTTCTACTCAGAAGTGATAGGCCTTTTGCGGGACTGAATGTGAAAGTGTTATTGCTTATAACTGCTGCTACTCCCATCCTTTCTGGAAACTATGCCTGCAAGATGTAACCACTCATTCGCATGCTGCCTGGTGGTCTCTAAGAAGACTACAGGGATCCCCTGTGGAGGCTTCTGTTTCAATAGCCACTTGCCAGCTTTCTACAGATTGTATGCTTGCCTTACAGGGTCAGGGTCCAGTCTAATCCAGTGGGCATTTTGGAAAAGGAAGGAACAGAAAGCCCTTCAATAAGGAATAGAAGGTGCCCTGGCTGGGTGGTCCAGTTGGTTGGAGCATCGTCCTGTGCACCAAAAGGCTGTGGGTTCAATTCCATATACGTGCATGTACCTAGGTTGTAGGTTCAGTCCCCAGTTGCAGTGTGTAAGGGAGGCGACCAATAGAAGTTTATTTCTCACATTGATGTTTCTCTCTTTCTCTCCCCTATCCCTGCCTATAAAATCAATAAACATATCCTCAGCTGAAGATTAAAAAAAGAAAAAGAATAGAAACTAAAACTAAACCAAACTTCACCTTACACATATTTTTTTCTGAGGCAGGAGTCTAGAGCTTTGCTAATCAATGATACAGTGGCCATTGCCACATATGGCAACTGAGCACTCAAAATGTGTCTACTGCAATGGAGGATATGAATTTTATTGTCAAATTTTAATTAATTTGAATTTAAATTATAAAACTGAAGCAGTATAATATTTTTTCTGTTATACACATTTTTGTTTTGGAAGTACTATATTTCAGTTTAACTGTTGAAATATCACCATCTGAATTGGTAAGTTCTGTCAGTAAAAAATACACACTTTTTAAACTAAATTTATTTAGGTAACATTGACTAATAACATTATATAAATTTCAAGTACACAACTTATAATTTGATAACAGTGTACTACATTGTGTGCTAACCACCAAAAGTCTAGTTTCCTTTTATTACCATATGTTAGAGCCCCTTTAGCCAGTTTGCCCTATTCCCACTTCCTTACCTCTGGTTACCACCATTCTGTTGTCTCTATGTATCAGTTCATTTTTGTTTTGTTTGTTTGTTACTTTATTGTTTTATATTCCACACATAAGTAAAAACATACAGTTTTTGTCCTTTTCTGACTTAATTCACTTAGCATAACGTCCTCAAGGTCCATCCATATTGTTGCAAAAGGCAATATTTCATGTTTTAATAGCCAAGTATTCCATTGTATACACATACCACATGTTCTTTATCCATTCACTGTTGATGGTATTACATGTTTTAGCTATTATAAATAATGCTGCATTGAATATAGTGGTATTTTTTTTATGAATTATTATTTTCACATCCTTCAGATAAATACCCAAAAGAGGAATTGCTGGATCATATGGCAGTCATGTTCTTAGTTTTGTAAAGGAAAGTCCATACTTATTTCTTCTGTTTTTGGTAATAACCATTTGACCATGTGTGAGGTGGTTTTGATTTGCATTTCCCTAATATTATAATTAGTAATGTTGAATATCTTTTCATATGCCTCTTGGCAATCTGTATGACTTTCCTGGAAAAATGTCTGTTCAGGTCCTCTGCCCACTTTTTAATGAGTTTGCTTTTGTTGCTGTTATTGAGTTGTATGAGTTCTTTATATATTTTTTAATATTAACCCCTTATCAGAAACATCATTTGCAAATACCTTCTTCCATTTGGTTGGTTGCCTTTTTGTTTTGTTGATGGTTTCTTTTGCTGTGCAGGCTTTCAGTTTGGGGCAGTCCCATTCATTTATTTTTGCTTTTGTTTCCCTTGTCTTTGGAGTCAAATTCACAAAAACACCTCTGAGACCAATGTCCAGAAGCTTAGTGCCTGTTTTCTTCTATTTACTTTATTATTTCAAGTCTTATATTCAAGACTTTAATCCATTTTGAGTTAATTTTTGTGTATGGTATAAGATGGTCTAGTTTCATTCTTTTCTATATGGCTATCTAGTTTCCCCCACACCATTTGCTGGAGTCTTTCCTTTCTCCATTGTATATTCTTGGCTCTTTTTTCCTCCCATAAATTAGTTGCCCATATACATGTGGGTTTATTTCTGGGCTCTCAATTATATTCCATTGGTATGTGTGTCTGTCTGTCTGCCAATAACATACTGTTTTGATTACTACAGCTTTGGAGTATAGTTTAAAATCAGGCAGTATGACGCCTCTGGCTTTGTTCTTTTTTCTCAGGACTGCTTTGGCTATAAGATCTTTGTGGTTCCATACAAATTTGAGGATTTTTTGTTCTATTTCTGTGAAAAATATCATTGGGATTTTGATAGGCATTTCATCGAATCTGTAGATTGCTTTAGGTAATATGGACATTTTAACATGGTTCACTCTTCCAATCCATGGAAATGGAATATCTTTTAATTTTTCCTGTATTTTCTTCAATTTCTTTCAACAGTGTCTTATAGTTTTCAGTGTATAGGTCTTTCACCTCCTTTGTTAATTTATTATGTATCTTATTTTTATTGCAATTGTAAATGTATTATTTTCTTAATTTCTTTATGATATCTTGTTAGTATACAGAAATGCAACATATTTTTGTATATTGAATTTATATCCTGAAAATTTACTGTTTTCATTTATTATTTCAAATAGTATTTTTGGTGGGGTCTTTAGTGTTTTCTACATATAAATGTCATCCACAAATTAGTGAAAATTCTATTTCACTCTTTCCAACTTGGATGCCCTTTATTTTTTTTTTCTTGCCTAATTGCTCTGGCTAGGAGTTCCAGGACCAGGTGAATAACAATAGCAAGAGTGGGTATCCTTGTTTTGTTACTGATCTTAGGAGAAAAGTATGTTAGCTGAGTGTTTTTCATATATGTCCTTTATTATGTTAAGGTACCTTCCTTCTATACCCATTCTGCTGAAAGGTCTTATTGTAAAAGGATGTACATTGTCAAATACTTTTTCTGAATCTATTGAGATGATCCTATGATTTTATCTTTCATTTTGTTAATGTGATCAATGCTGAATCATCCTTGCATCTATGGAATGAATCCCACTTGACTGTGGTGTATGATCCTTTCAATGTGTTTTTGTGTTTGATTTGTTAGTATTTTGTTTAGATTTTTTACATCTATGCTCACCAGAGTTATTGGCGTATAATTTTCTTTTTTTGTGTGATGTCCTTCTCTGGTTTTGGTATCAAGGTAATGTTGGCCTCATAAAACTAGGAAGCATTCTCTCCTCTTCAATTTTTTGGAAGAGTCTGGGAAAGATGGGTACTAAATCTTTGAATGTTTGATAGAATGCACCAGTGATGTCATATGGCCCTGTACTTTTTTCTTTTTTTGTGGGATAGTGGGAGGTAGGTTTTTTGATTACTGTTTCAATTTCTTTACTATTGATCAATCTATTCAGGTTTTCTCATTCTTCATGATTCTGTCTAGTAAGGTGGTAGGCTTCTGAGAATCTGCTCATTTTTTCTATGTTTTCCAATTTGGTGATGGCATGTAGCCTTTCATAGTATTATTTTATAATCCTTTGTATTTCTGTGGTATCTGCTGTAACTTCTTTTTAATTTCTGGTTTTATTTACTTGAGTCTTCTCCTTTTTCCTTAATGGGTCTAGCTAAATATTTGTCAATTTTGTTTATCTTTTCAAAGAGCCATCTCTTCTATTCATCTTTTTTATTGTCTCTGTTTTATTTATTTCCACTCTTTTATTATTTCCTATCTTCTACTGACTTTGGGCTTTAGTTGCTCTTCTTTTTCTAGTTCCTTAAGGTATAATGTTGCAAACTGATGTGAAAATTCTCAACAAAATACTAGCAAATAAAATCCCTCAGCATATTAAAAGAATTACACACTATGACCAAGTGGAATTTATTCTTGAAATGCAAGGATCATTCAACATACAATTATCAATTGATGTAGTACACCATATTAACAAAATGAAGGATAAAAATTCCATGATTATCTCAATTGATCCAGAAAAAAATTTGACAAATTTAGCATCCTTTCATCATCATAAGAATGTTTCAACAAACTAGGAAGAGAAGGAAACTATCTCAATATATGATAACAAAGATCATATATGAAAAGCCCCACAGGTAACATCATACTTAATGGTGAAAGGCTGAAAGATTTTCCTCTGAGATCAGGAATAAGACATGCCAATTTTAGCACTTGTATTCAACAGAATATTGAAAATTCTAAACAGAGCAATTAGCCAAGAAAAGGAAATAAAAGGCATCCATATTGGAAAGGAAAAAGTAAAATTATCTGTTTGCAGATGACATGATTTTATATGTAAAAAAATCCTAAAGATTATACACACACTCACACACACACAAAACTGTTAGAACTAATAAATAAATATAGCAAAGTTGTGTGATACAAAATCAACTTGCAAAAATCAGTATATTTCTACACACTAATAATGAATAATCTTTTCTGAAAAGTTAATTTAAAACAATTCCAGTTACAATAAAATTAAAAATAATAAAAAACAAAGAATTAACCAAGGAAAGAATTGTAAACGAAAAATTACAAACATTGCTCAAAGAAATTAAAGAAGACATAAACAAAAAGAAAGACATTCTGTATTAATGAGTTAGAAGAGTTTACACTGTTAAGATGTCAATACTAACTAGAGTGAGTCATTCTTATGAGCTGCTTAAGCCATGGGGAAATCAAATGAGTCTCAAAGATGCACATTGGGCTGGAGGGCGGGCATTGATTTTGAGTGCCGGATGGCTTCCAATGCCCCTGGGCAGTTTAGGAACCAGTGAATTATCTTTCCAGTTCAGGGATAGGATAACATTCATTAGGAACAAATTTTATCACTGTACTATGTAAGAAAAAAGGCATACAGTAATGAAACATGACCTATTCCTCATACCTCTGCTAAAAGGGAAAACATCTGGTCTCCCTCTGCCCTCTTAGGCCCTCCTCCCTAAAGGAGGCAGAGTGACTTAAGCCACTGGACCGTTTCAGAGAAAGCATAGAGGATAGGGCACCTGCTCCTTGTCTCTCTGATCAGCCTGTCTACAAGACCAGGGCTTTCTGTTTTGCCACTTTTATGAGCTAAGGACACAAGCCCTAAAGATAGGCCTGGGGGTCCTTTTCTCATTGACCCCAAGATGAAGTCAAGCAGCTGTGGAATGGGCCTTCCCAGGACAGATCAGGCTCCTGCTTCCTGCAGCAGGGCTGCCGAAGGTCCTGACCGGCACACGGGGGCTGCAAGTGTTAACTTAACTGAGGAGCAGATCCATGCCATGATCTCCCTATTTTATGAACCTCAAAATTTATATTCTGAATTTCATCTTTCTGATTCTCAGTCTCATTTCTCAACTGCTTCCCAATTGGGTGTGTGGAGAGAGGCATTAATAATTATCCTTCCCAATCCTCCTAATAGCAGCTTTCAAACAACGGTAGCAATATTTCATGTATGTCTCTTTAAATACTCATTTCATGAAAGCTGAGGCATGAGTTAAGACACAGTACTGAAAAGAAATACTGGGTGGAAAATGGGTAAAACATTTTGCGGGATTGTACAGGTGGCTCTAAAGGTGGAGTGTAGCAATCTGAAGTTACAACAAAGATGAATGCACTGTGTGTTCAGCTACCTAAACTATATATGTACACCAATGTGCTGAGAACTAGCCAGGGTCAGGCACTGCAGTTGTTTTTGTTTTTTTTTAAGCTCATTTTGTAGGTTGTCGTAACTGTATTAAGATCTTTCTTTAGCCCTGGCCAGGTGGCTCAGTTGGTTGGAGCATTGTCCCATACACCAAAAGGCTGCAAATTTGATACTTGGTCAGAGTACAGGTCAATTGGGTTACAGGTCAATTCCGGTCTCATCCCCGTCCCCGCACAGGACAGGTAGGAGAGGCAGCCAATCGATGTTTCTCTTTGACATCTCTCTCTCTCTCTCTCTCTCTCTCTCTCTCTCTCATCACTGGACACATTCTTGGGTGAGGATTGAAAAAAAAAAAAGATTCTTCTTAAAAAGACCTTAGCTGCCACATAGATACAGCTATTTGGGGTTTCTGTAATATGATGAACTCTGATGTGGGGAAGGCAAATGTATTAGAGCAGAGAGACTATGAGATATGAACATTTTAGGAAATGCAGAATAATTAACACTATTTTTAAGGTGTTTCATTTGATAGTTTCTAGGAAAAAAGCTAGTATTTACTAATGAGATAAAGCAACTTAGTAATTTCAGAGACCTAGGAAAAAAGCTGTTAAAGCAGAACCCAGAATGCCCTTCAATACTGGTGACCTTTCTCTATAGTAAATGTAAATACAATCAGGGTGGCAAAACAGCCTTACCAATATAAAGCAACTGACAAACTTCAGAGGAGAGAGGGCATTTTTCTAGGCATTGGCTATTCAAATAGATGTGTGCAGTGAAGAGGAGCTTACAATTTTCCAGTTTAAAAGAACAAAAGGTAGAATGAGAGACAGGTTAATAATATACAACACAAAGTGAGGTATTATTTCCACAACCTGTTTTTGAGGTTTGATATTCATGGTTCTGTAGCCCTTAAGTAAACATAATTTTTCCATTTTACTCTGAAGAGCTCAAGGATGTTGATTGCTTAGACATATAATTTCAAGTGCTTCATGCTTTTATTTCCAGAGAAACTGTATTTTAAATGTTTCACTCAAGAATCTGAGGATTTATTAGACACATGGACAGAAAATGCTCTTCCCCATTAACAGTTCATAAAATGTAAAACTGTACTTATTTGTCACAGGAAAATCTCTCCAAGAAATGCACCTTAGGCTGTGATTAATGCTGAGAGAAGGTTTCTTTAGGAATTCCAAATGAAATCTCCCCTATAGCTCCGGGGCTGCTAGAAGCAACTTGGTCGTTCCTCAGAGTTCCTGGAGATCACTGGCACCCAGTGGCTGTGAACAGGAAGGCCAGACTTGAGACTGGGCATGCATGGTGTGGGTGCCTGAGCCACCCTGCTCAGGAAGTCCTCGCCCCCCACCGAAACTGGCCCGAACCCTGCAAGTGGGCGCAAGGGCACAGCCTAGCTGATACACACAACCACCTCTCTCAGCTCCACCATATTTTCTCACAGCCCCATTACCCGGCTCTCCATTTCCAGTTTTGTTCCCTGGAAACAGAGCCTTTTCTTTTCTAAGCCTAAACTGCCTTTTATATCTTCCCTGAGGCTTTTCAGAGCTGGGCCCTCCATGCCACTGAGCCCCCCCTTAGTTTTTCACTTTATCTTATTTCCTGTGGCGGCAGCGGTTTTCTTCCCGAGGATGGGGGTAGGGGCAGGGGCGGGGACCGCTGGTTACTACTTTCTGCACGCAGATCCGCTGCTTGCCCTGACCCCGTCCGTGCCCTCTGTTGGAACTTTCCATTTGCAATCTATAGAGGGCAGCCTCTTTCATACTGTGAGGACGAAAGAGCAACCTCCCTAGAATGTCCCTGCAGTATTTATTTACCTCTGAGGTCTTGCTAATATCGATCTCTGTCTACCTTTATTTTCAGCCATGAATTCAGTCATAATGATTTGTCTCAGCGCGCCGCTCAAGTAAATTAGGTCAAAGCGGGGGCGGGGTTGGAGGGGGCGGTGAGAGCCAGGACACAAAGCTCTGACACAAGGCAGGGAGGTGTGGAGACGATCAGTCAAGATCCTGTATGGCAAATGCTCATTGTTCCTTACAGTGTTTTTCTTTCCAGCTTTATTGAGTCTAATTGACAAGTAAAATTGTAAGATGTTTAAAGGGTACAATGTAATCATTTGATACAATATGAAAAAATGACCACCATCTAGTTAATTAACATATTCATCACCGCACTTTTTTTTTTTTAATGGAGGGGAGAACATGTATATTCTATACTCTTAGCAAATTTTATTTATACATGTTATCAACTATAGTCACCAGGTTACATATTAGACCCTCAGATCTTATTCATCTCATAGCTGAAAGTTTGTACCTTTTTATCAAACTCTCCCTATTCCTTCACCTCCCAGTCCCTGGTAACCACTTTTCTACTCTCTATTTTTATGAGTTCAACTTTTTTTGGTGTTGTTTTTTAAGATTCCACATGAAAGTGATGCCACGTAGCACTTTTCTTTAGTAGGCTTACTTCACTTAGTATAAGGCCCTTCAGGTTCATGTTGTTGTAAGTTGCAGGATTTCCTTCTTTTTTTAAAGCAGAAAAAAATTGCACTGTATACATCTACTATGTTTTCATTATCTATTCACCTGTTGACAAGACACTTAAGTTGTTTCCATACCTTAGCTATTGTGAATAATGCTGCAATGAACATGGTGGTACAGATATCCCTTTCACATATTGGTTCTGTTTTCCTATGGACATATAGCTAGAAGCGGGATACTGGATCATAACATAGCTCTATGTTTAATTTCTTGAGGAACCACTGTACTGTTTTCCATAGTGGCTGCATCAGTTTACATTTCCATTTCCATCAACAGTGCACAAGGATTCCCTTTTCTCCGTACCCTCACCAACATTTTGGGTTCTGATTTGAATTTCCATGATGGTTAGTAAATTTTTATTCTTATTTTTTGCAATTGAGTTGTATGAGCTTCTTATCTATACTGGATATTAACCTCCTACTGGATATGTGTTTTGCAAATATTTTCTCCCATTACATAGACTGTTTTCTCATTTTGTTGACAATTTCCTTTGCTGTGCAAAAGGATTTGATATAGTCCCACTTATTTTTGCTTTTGTTGTCAGATTAAAAAAATCATAGCCAAGACAGATGTCAAGGAGCTTATTCTGTTTTCTTCTAGGAGTTTTATGCTTTCAGGTTTAATGTTCAGGTCTTGATTTGTGCATATGGTGTAAAATAGAAGCCAGTTTCATTCTTTTGCATGAGGTTATCTAGTTTTCCCAATACTGTTTATGGAAGAGAGTATCTTTTCCCATTGCATATTCTTGGCTCCTTTGTTGAAAAGTAGTTGCATATATATGCATGGGTTTATTTCTGAGCTCTCTATTCTATTCCATTGATCTCTGCATCATTTTTTATGCCAATACCATAATATTTTGATTACTGCAACTCCGTAATATAGTTTGAAAGCAGAGAGCATGATGATGTGTCCAGCTTTGTTCTTCTTTCTCAAGACTGCCTTGGTTATTGGAGGGTCTTTTGTAGTTCCATACAAACTTTAGGATTTTTTTCTATTTTTATAAAAAATTACATTATAATTTTTATAAGGATTGCATTAAATCAGTAGATTTCTTTGGGTAGTATAGCTATTTTAACAATACTAATTATGTAGATCCATGAAAACTAAATACCTTTCCATTCATTTGTGTCTTCTTCAATTTCTTTCATTAAAGTCTTACAGTCCCAGTGTACAGATCTTTTACCTCCTTGGTTAAATTTATCCATATTTCATTCTTTTTGATGTTCTTACAGTGTTTTTAATTTGAATTTTTGGAATCTGGCTAAGAGAGAGATCACCTTCATGGGTCATTTTTACTCCAAACCATCACACAGTTCCTGTATCTGAAAATGTGCTCACTAGACTTACCACCTTAGTTTGATCTAAAGAGCAAGCTCCACTCAAATCTGACCTACTTAGACCCAAGTCTCACTTGCAAACACCCTGTGCTGGAGGAAAAGCAGTGTGGAGATTTCTTAGCTCTCAACTGTGAGGAATCCTAGGTTACCCTGGCAACAAGGCAGAAAACTTTAAAGAGCCTGACCAGCAAAACAGAAAAAAGGCCAAAGAAAGCCCAACCTAATTTGTAAAATAAACAACACTATTTGATCTTATACAGTGAAAGTTATAAACTTAATAAAAATGCTAAAAGGAAAATTCATGAGTGTATAATCTTTCTAAAAATAAGTCCTCTACATTGTAAAACATCAGACACTGATTAAGATCGGAAAGTCTTAAACAAGGTTACATCCATATAGTATTCACAAATAGGTCTTTTGTGAATGCATTTCTTCCTTGAACCTGTATTTTGTGAATCTGTAGTTCTGATTCTTTGCATTCATGATTCTGACATATTACAGGATTATGCTCTGGCTTAGTTTCATCATCACCCTTTTATTTTTTTATATCAATTACATTTTATTTTTAAACATATATCTCAAACTGATCATGCTTTAATATAAAGTATTTTATCATCATCACTTCTTTTAAAAGAGATACCAGGAATAAACTTTTAATAAGACAGAATTTTAAAAACAAAAAATGATAACCAGGAGACAAAAGGTGCTTTGACAGTAAGCCTGGTTTTATGCAGGAGAACAAACTAAAAACTGAAGTGGCATTTTTTATTTTTAGTTGTAAGTATTTTTAACAATTACTTTACCCAGAACTCCTGAATTGTCCACAAAAAGCATGGGTCCAGTTAGCTTATTTTCAAAAGCATCATTTCAATAAAGACAACTGGCTAAGAAATTTTAAAAAAACACTCAAAACGTACCCCAAAGCCCTTTTTGGAGGCTTTTAGTGAACAAGAACCTCTCTTGCATACTAAGCAGGCTGGTCACACTTCACCCAGTATTCCCGAATAAT
Organism: Pteronotus mesoamericanus; assembly: GCF_021234165.1. Classification (NCBI taxonomy): domain Eukaryota; kingdom Metazoa; phylum Chordata; class Mammalia; order Chiroptera; family Mormoopidae; genus Pteronotus; species Pteronotus mesoamericanus. The sequence continues at coordinate 85,235 of NW_026555325.1, forward strand.
GATGATTTGCTTCCCAAATTTCCCTTATGGTTTTGCAATGTTCCATTTTATATGCACAGCAGTCCAGAACCAATCCTAATCCAGCAGCATTTTGCAAGTAATTGAGACTATATTTTTCAAAATATTTTGCAAGTAATTGAGAGTATATTTTTCAAATACTATCTTTGCATAATACCATGATTAAGGTATAATAGGGGGGAAATGAAGGCTTAATAAAACCTTACTGAAACATAACTGAGAGTCCACATGAAATCAAGAAGATCACAGAAATATTTAGTACCATATCTCAGTATTTCTGTTAAGTAAAAAGGTATTGAACACTAAAAGCACTTAATATGAAAAGAGAAGTTGACTCTTGATTTTCTGAAAATTTTGACCCTTAAAATGTTAGACAAACACAAAAAAAATCGAGTTACATTCCTCTCCATGTAAACCATTTGTCATCCATTCATGTTTTTATACTTCATTTCTTCACCAAAAATCGTGTGATGTCAGATCCATGCTTTGATGCTAGAGATTGTCTTCTCATCTGGCTCCTTTCCTTGGCTTGTCTGGTAGTTCTCTAAAAGGTGAAAAATAGGAGTGTGTTCACATGCTGGGTAAAAGTACTAGCAACAAAAATCAAAAACTCTTTGTATTCTGCTAGTCTGGAAAAAACTATATTATCACCACATCTACTTACTAGTGCTTTGTCACTGGGGGTTACCAAACCACAAGCAGAGGACACAAGTAGCTTTGCTAAGTGCCCTGACATGCTAGGTTTCCTTAGGACCAGATGCTGAGAAGAAAACACATAGCTTTGGGGGATGTCTTGCTACCCAGTGAAATCTGTGAATCCCTTATTTGGGGTCTAGGAGAGGAGGTCGTGGTTCTCCTCATCCACGTGGGAGTCTGTAAGGCTTCTTGGGATTTCCCAGGAGGCAATGCATACAAGGTCCACCTCCTTCTTCTTCTTTGGGATTCCCAACCCAACAGCCAAACCAATACGGAGAAACAAAATGAGATAGAAAAGAACTGAATTCTTCTGCCATTCCCACAAATATAAATTTTCATGAGAACCTGAAAAAATTATTACAGAAGGAATAGCATTTCATTTGCAGTATCTTAATTCTCTTATTGATCTTAAATGTGCTAATGATGTGCACAGCTGAGAAACTGGATGACTTTTTCGACCAACTGGGGTCCATGTATGTTTGATGTGGTCCAGGAGGAAAGGTGAGGAAAGCAAAGAGTGTTCAAACTAAAAACAGACAAAAAACCTTGCCTATATGACATCATCCTATTTATGTAAAAATTACGTTTGTGAAGAGAGGAGTCTAAAATATTAAAAGAAGGCTAAGAAAATGCTCATACAATATGAACACTGGCAAAGTATCTGAACCGGTATCAAAACTATACATACAACTGATTAGCATTTTAAAGAACATCAGGGTCTTCAGTAAACAAAATGATGGCAGGCCATTCTTCTCCCATCACATGGGCACTAATTAATGCAGTTAAATGAGCACTCTCATTCGCTAATAAGAGGGAGGAGTCTGACAGTATAAACCTCTGAAAAACAGCTTGGAGATAAAAATATCAGACTCAAAAATAACCAAACACTTGACTCAGTGATATTTTAGATCTGAGAATCTATCTTAAAGAATGACCTCAAAACATAAAAAAAAGTGCTTGGCAACATTATGTATAAGAACAAAAAAGAATGTAAATAACTTAAATGTTCACTAGTATGGGAATGGCTAAAAAACTACAGTACAGATCTATTCAACAGAATAATGTGCAGCCATTTTAGAAAATAAACATTATGAATGCTTATTATGGAAACATGGGAAAATGCTTAAATTTGCCATAAGTGAAAAAAATAGATACAAACTTGCATATTGAATATAACCTTCTTTTTAAGATTATCTCAATAGGCATATATGACCTCCTTTTGTTGGACTGGCTGTTAAAAATTCATCCTAGTTAATAAATAATACTATGTCATTTTTAAAATAAAGATTTTATTTATTTTTAGAGAGAGGGGAAGGGAGAAAGGGAGAGAAACATCAATGTGAGAGAGAAATATTGATTAATTTCTTCCCTACATGCCTCGACTAGGGACCAAACCTGCAACCCAGGCATGTGCCCTGATCAGAATTGAACCGGCAACCTTTTGCTTTTCGGGATATGATGCTTAACCAATGAGCACACCGGTCAGGGCTACTGTGTCATTTTTTCCCTCTTGTTTTAGGCAGCAGGTAATTTCTCAAAGATGTGCCAAGGTTAATAGGTTTCATACTTTGGCCAGGAGGGCAATGTTTGCATGTCGAACTGAGTTGGTCCTAGAGACAATTTATTAATGTTCCTAGATATTTAAGGACATCCTTAGCTGCAAATGCAAAACTATGTCACTCCCCCAGTTCACCAAACTTCTAGTTTGATGGTCTGGGTCTCTTCAAGATTATGCAAATTGTATACTGTATTCATTTTCATCTAGGTGGTGGTAAAATTTCCTGGTTCTAGAATAAATTCAAAGGGAAGCAGCCTCTCTTCCATTTGTGACTGAGAACTTAGGTCTTGAGAGGAAACACCAGTGTTAGAAAGAAAGAAAATGCATCCTGGATCCTAAACCAGAGATATAGATTCATTGACATCATCTTCCACACCTGTATGCACAATGTGCAACTTACTGTCCCAGGATGGAGTCAAATGTATCTGAGAGCTTCACTGACCTCTCTGTGGCAGACTGTGCAGAGAGTCTGCAGGTTGTCCAGGGAGCACTGTCCTCCTCCACCGAACACTGGTTTGATGTGGTCCACCTGCCAGAAATGCCCTTCCCCTGGGTTTCTTATCATTTCATTAAGCTGCAATAAGAACACAGGATCAGCACCTTTTTACATACACTGTGGGAACTGTTGGTTTTGCATTATGCAATCATGTTTATACAGCAAAATCACAGGGAAAAAAATAAATTAAAGTGGCTTTTTAAAGCTTTTTTTTTGTGAATAGGAAAAAGCATCTAGGTTAGCAATTTGAAAGCAGTAAAATGTGTTCCTGAAAAAGTTATTCTTCTCTTACCTAACCCATTTTGAAAAATTACAAGCATGTAAGAAATATCAACAGTCCTGACAGATTGGGAAAAATCCATTGCTTCTGCACTTTTGAGCTACTTTATATAGTCACTAAGACAAAACTGAGAAAAGAGTAAGAAGAGATTAGTAACTTAAAACTTCTGAATATTACTGACTCAAAAAATCTTTAATTGTTGACCTAAATGCATATGTTACTATACTGATGACAGTTTAATATTAATAGTTACCACCTGGAACTTTTATGCTATTCACCTGAGAATCTCCCAAGTAACATGGACTGGTATAGTATTTCTAGAACAAAACTCTATAAATTGCATATTTTGAATAAATAAAGATGTCCATTTAAAGCAGGCATGACTTGGGCCAGTCCACATGTACACACTTTATATTTAAGCAATGATGACCTACATTCAAATGGAAAGTATTTTAACACTTTACCTAAGGTATTAAAACTCACAGCATAGCTGTGCAGTTGTTTAAATACTACAAAGATGAGTGTGAAGGTTGTTTTTATTTTTCTTGGTCTTGAACAAGGGAAACTTTATAACCAACTTCATGGTTGCCAGCCATGGGAACCAGTGTCATAGTTCTAAAGCCCTTCTAAGGAAACTTGTCAGACCTGTGACGTCACAGGGACCTGATAACAGTGCCCAGCCTGAGACGAGCCCCAAGTAGCAGCAAGCTGGAGCAGCAGACTTTGTTCAGTGGTGTTTGGCATTTTTAAGAGCAACTACCAATGGCAGTCTTATGCATTCAGCTAATGGCATATTCTTAGGGGAAAAAATCCATTTTGGTACTACCTTTCATAACCAATTCTTTTGCTTTGAACAGTCTCGTCTCTGACAGACTCTATGATCCAGAAGGTGTTTCTTTATTCTTCCTAGTAATTAACAAATCACTTCGGGCCAGTCTTCAACATCCTAAATTCACCTGTTGAAAGAGTCACTCCCTCTCTGACTGGTCCTCCCCCACCTGAGCCCTGTGCAGCTCCTTATCCTCTGAGCACTTTGTTTTAGAGGTATATTACATTACTTCTGCATTCCTGGACAGGCTGCTTTCAAGATATCTTTGACACCTTTCACTGTGTGTGTGATTGTGTGGAAGCCTCCACCAAGGCAGCAGACAATTGGAGTCTGGGTAACACCCCTGGGGTGGGTGCGATATGTCTCTCAACAATTAGACCAAAGGATATTTCAGGAACCCAGGATACCATTTAAAAAGTAGTGTATTTCCCTATTTCTCAAAGTCATGCTAATTCATCTATGTAGAAATGTTTATTAATTAAATCTGTCATAATTAAGAAATACTAGGTAAATAAAAATATACGATCTGCATTGGCTGGTGTGGCCCAGTGTTGAGTGCAGGCCTGCGAACCAAAGAGTCGCCGGTTCGATTCCCAGTCAGGGCACATGCCTGGGTTGTGGGCCAGGTCCCCAGCAGGGGGCGGGGGTGTGAGAGGCAACCACACACTGATGTTTCTTTTCCTCTCTTTCTCCTTCCCCTTTCCTCTTTCTAAAAATAAATAAATAAATACAATCTTTAAAAAATATATATATGATGTGACTAACTGGCAGGAATTTAATATTTTAGTGAGCAGAGAGTGGCTCAGGAGTGATTTTTTTAAAAAATTAAGCTCATTATAAAATTACACATCTTGCTTTAGTTTGAAATGTAGAACTGATGAGGTCACAACATTAGTAATCCAGTTGAGTTTTGGGAATCAAAGTGAATATTGATGAGTCTGAGAAAAACTGACATTGACCAGAAGGGACAGGGGAGAGGGATAGTGGGGGAAAGAAAGGGAAGCGTCTAGTCAAGAGACATGTACAAAGGAACCATGGTAATGGACAACAGGGTGGGGACTGACTGAGGGGACAGGTGGGAGGGTGCGGGGGCGGGGGTACGGTGGATGGGCAGGGCAGGGAAGAGCAACCAGGGGAAAATTGGGACAATTGTAAATGAACAACAATAAAGCAATATTTTGTCATAAACTGCTTCACAAAAATTATATTTTACAACAGAGGAACATGTATGTTTCCTTCTCATTGCACTGAACTACATTTTTAGGATTATCTATTTGTCCTTTGTCATTCAATATTAACACCATGAAAAGTGGAACAACTGGACCATAGGTGTTTCTTTGTTGTTTTTTTTTAAATTAAGTTTATTGGGGCCCTAGATAGGTGGCTCAGTTGGTTGGAGCATTTTCCTGTACACCAAAAGGTTGCAGGTTTGATCCCCAGTTGGGGTGTGTATAAGAGGCAACTGATATTTCTCTTTCACATTGATGTTTCTCTCTTTCTCCCTTCCTCTCTCTAAAATCAATCAAAAACATATCCTCGGGTGAGTAATTAAAAAAAATTATTGGGGACATGGAGAAAAAGAACTCGTTGTAAACTGCTGGTGGGAGTGTAAATTGGTACAGCCACTATGGAAAATAGTATGGGGGTCCTCATAGGTGCTTGTTGATGCAATGTATTACCTGTTAAGATCTCTTCCCCAAATAATTTATTCAGAATCTAAGTAAGCCTCCATATCTTATAACCATTATTATGGAAATCAGGGGGAGGGAGAAGCATGTCAGAAAATACCATGAGAATACAGGGAGACAAATCCAGAATGTGAAAAATCTTACAGGCAAATGATCCAGTTTCTTCAACAATCAATGGTATAAAAAAGGGATGGGGTGACATACAAGGAGGAGACTCAAAAATAAACCCCAAAATTATCTTCTGGAGGGCAGGTCCCTTGTAGTACAGGCTTCTCCTGCTAGTGAGTATTCTAGGAATCCACCTGTATCAGTGTAACAGCTGGCGTTGTTGTGAGAGGCTGTGTTTGGCCTCAGTGAATTTTTTTTTGAAGACTCAATGTGTTTGGCCATTTCATGATGGGTGACTTATGAGTGTACCTGCTCACACTGTGCTGAGTGTTCAGCAGTTTTTGATCAAAACCGGCATGACCCCCATGCCCTCCCCTCCCTACACACCTGATCTCACACCAAGCTACTTTTTTTCCCCTGGATGAGAAAAGTACTCAGAGGGAAACATTTTGCCAATATTGGGAGAAGTGTAACAAAAAACGGCAGAAGCACTAAAAGGCATCAAAACTGACAAGTGCAAAAACTGTTTTGATCAGTGGAAAAAAAGTCTTGAAAGGTGTATTGCATCAAATATGGAGTATTTTGAAGGTGACTGATGTTTAAATATGTAAGAATAAATACACAATTTTTTATAAATAAATCCTAGTTTTTTGGGGTCCCCCCTTGTACATTAAAGGGAGCGTAAGGGGCACAATGACTAAATGCAATGTGTGGGTCTTATCTGGATCCTAATTTGAACAAGTAAACTACAAAAAAATGTTTTTGAGACAATCTGGGAAACCAAATGTGGACTTACTGAAATCAAGAAATTATAATTGTGTTGGGTGTGATAATGAGTATTGGGGGTGTGGGATTATTAATCAAAGACAGACAGACAGAAAGAGGGAGAGAGGAAGGGAGAGAGGGAGGAGCTCTATCTGTGAGATATATAATGAAAGTATTTGAGGATGAAATTAAATGTGGTCTAAAATTTGCTTTAAAGTAATCCCAAGGGGGGAAAAAACATAATTGAGGTAAAGGATAGATGAAAATGAAGGCAAAATACCAACAACCATTCAAGTTGGATGATGGGTATATAGGTTCATTTTTCTCTCTACTTTTGTACATATGTTCAAACATTTCCATATTAAAATGTTAAAAGGTAAGCAAGTCAATACTCATCACTGAACACAATGCTGCCTCCTATCTGTCACACAATTACAAGTTACCTGTTCTAAAGGGAGCTTTGAAATCCAGGTAATATCCAGAAGACTCTTCCGCTGACTTATAGGAGCATCTCTCAGACGTAAAAAGAGTTCTTGTGCATTCAGATTACATAGCTGACACACACCATGTTCAATTTCAAATACTTTGGCTCGTAGGTAACTGTTATTAGAACGAATCCAAAACTCCTCCTGACATGTCAGAGAGCAAAACCGTGAATCCCAAGCGTTCATTTTACATTCTTGCTTAGTTTGGCTAGTGGACTGCTGACAGAGAAGGCAAAGTGGATTTCCTTCATTATCCATAGCTTGCAAATAGCCTTTGGATGTAGAAGGCTTCACACTGTGATCAGCTTGGGTTAGGCAGGAATTTAGAAATGGGAAACAGGCTCCATCTTCAAGAAAGTTTCTAGAATTGAACAAAACAGCTAATAAATACTTACATTAGTTAAATAGGCATAACTTCAAATAAAGGTCTTCAAAATTTCTATGTTGATAAACAGTAAACAAAGGACCCACAGATTGTATGCTTCAGTGTGGAAATGAAATGGCTACAGCCAGCACTCTATACTCCATGCCAAATAAAGGAAAGAATGGTGTTTTAAAAAAATAAATTTGAATACAAATATGCTACCTCTCTTGAGCATTTGGATATCTTCAAGTTAAACAATCAGATTTTGAAACATCTGAAGAAGTTAGAAAATTGTTCTTCAGGCTAGGAGAGGACAGGCTAATGCGAAACCCCAACTAAAGTTAGTGCTATCATGTTCTCCAAATGTCACACCCTCTTTAGGACAGAGAGGCCATTAGTAAGGCTTTCACGAACCCCGTCTTCTAGGCTCTGCTGCCCTACAGGAAACAGAGTCACACCTGTAAAGTGCTAGAGCCAAGTAGCCAAAAAATCTTGATAGAAATTAGAACTGAAGACTTGCTAAATATGTGCCTCCTAAAGGTAAACTCAGTTTTATTGACTTAAAATCAGAAAGGAAACAAAATAGGACATGTGCTCAATATGTGAGAATAAAAGGAAAAGGTGTATTACTCAATTATGTTGAAAGTCCTACATGGAAATTACAAATGCTTTGCCTATTTTCTATAGCTGCTTATTGAAAGTGTTAAAACAAAAACTTCTTAGGGTTGAAAGAGCTCACGGTAGGAGGGCAGAGCCCATATTTGATCTCAAGTCTCCTAATATCTTAGTGGCCTAGGGCAGGTCACTTGGTCCACCTGGTCTTAGAGTCCTAAAAATACCTTTTCCGTCTCTAATTTCTAAGGTGAGGACATCATGTGCCTCACAAGATTGCTAGGAGAATTGAAGAGCTACTATATTGTGAAAGTTCTTTATAACCTGTAAAGTGGCCACACAAAGGTAAAGCATTATTACAAAAACAAATACAAAGATTTAAAGGAGTGGTCTTAGTACTACTATGCCCTACTCGTAAATAAACCTTACTTTGTAGCTGTGTCCTGTGGCCTGGCCTCCTTTGTGATCAGACGGACATGGCCCCCATCATTCTTCACCTTGTCCATTGAGGCTGCAGCAACATCTTCTTTGGTTATGTATCTAAAACAAGGACATGCTAAGGAGATTTACTCCCTCCTGTAAGACTTTCTCTATTTCATGGTCACACTGCTCCTAGCAAAAGCCATAGGAGAGGCCCTGGCCAGGTAGCTCAGTTGGTTAGAGCATCATCCCGATATGCCAAGGTTGCAGGTTCAATCCCTGGTCAGAGAACATACAAGATTCAATAAATAAATGCATAAACAACAAATTGATGTTTCTTTTTCTCTCTCTTTCTCCCTTCATCTCTCTTTAAAATGAATATATATAAAAAATTTTTTTAAATGCACTAGGAGAAAAAGCAAGATACCATTTATTTGGTATGGTGATGCTGAAATTAGGAAACAAAATTTTCTCCCTTTACATTGGTCTCCACATGTGGGAAACACTCTTTCTTCCACATTAATTTTTTAAAGATTTATTTTTCTAAGAAACTCAAGAGTCATTCAATATTGTATGGACCAATTTTTACTTAGAGGAAAAAAGGAGTAGGTGTAGGCATAAGAAATGCTCAAATACATGCACAACTGGCAGCCTTAAATATATAGCTTACCACACTGCAGAAAATCTCTAACTGTATTTTTACCTTTTTCTTGGCCTTCTCTTCAAGGTTCCTCAAATCACCTCGACCAGTTATAATAGTGTGTATCAGCATGCCAGGTAAAGTGATTCTTTTTTTAAACAGGTTCAATCACATCTTCTATAATCTCAAGGTTGTTTCCATTATTATCAGCCCATATGGGGTTTATGGAATCATCCACTAAAGTGAAGCCAGTCTTGATGTGGGATTCAAAACCTTATTACACAACACTATCAATACCACACAATGGTTAGGGACTGGAAGTAAAGAGGAAAGTTATCCCAATTAAAGGTGACAGGGGAATTTAAGTAGATGAAATGCAATTACCCAATTAAGTCCTTTTAATTAGCATGGCCCAGTTTCTCTGGTAGTTAACAACTATTGTAGTTTTTTAAAAATATCAGTTTAAACATAAATTTCTTCACATTTTTGAGTACTTCATTTGGGAGCTTGACAATAAAATCAAAGTTAAATCACAATGGAATTACTGTTGTGCAAGTGTAGGCAAAATTTTAGCAATTTGCTTTTCTGTTGTTAGAGTAGATTTAATAATTAACAGATTTCCTTCTTATAAATTATTTTATTAATTTTTCAATTAGATGATACATACTGCACATATTTCAAAATTCAAAAGGCATGCAATAGTATATATGGTGAATAAGTTTCCCTTCCATTCCATTCTTCTTTTTACCTCCCCCAAAGCTACCTCTGTTGCTAGTTTTTAAGTTATCCTTTTAGAAATAGTTTACTTTTTCTGTATATAGATTATCCATTTTATTTATTTATCTCAGTATTTTTATGGACACATAACTCATGCCACTAAATTTAACATTTTAAATTTTTACAATTCAGTGCATTTTAGTATATTCACAAAGTTGTACAACCATCAGCACTACCTAATTCCATAACATTTTTATCACCTCAAAAAGAAACCTGAACTCATTAGCAGATACTCCCCATTATACCCTTTACCTTTAAAAACAAATGGTAGCATCATATACACACTAATCTTCACCTTGATCTTTTTACCTAAACACATCTCAGAGATGTCTCCATAGTAGTACACAGAGTTGTCCTATTTTTCAAATGGTTGCAATATTCCATTATTTGGATAAACCATATAATACATCTAACTGGTCTCTGATTAATGGGCATGTTGGTTGTTCCAGTCTCCGCTATTACAAACAATGCTGTCAAAAATATCACTATCCATGATATTTTCTACATATGAAATATATGTAAAATAAATCCCCAGAAGTAGAATTGCCAGGTCAAAAGTCTTGGGCACATTAAATTTGGATTGCTTTTGTCACATTGCTCTCATGTGGGTTTGTACCAACACACAGATCTACCAGGAACGAATAAGAGTAGCTGTGTCCTCACATTTTCACTAGCACAAGGCACTGTCAGTTAAAAACTTCTTGCTAATGGTGATAGGTACTTCATTATAGCTTTAAATTTGCATTCTCCTGTTAAGGGTGATTATCTTTTCATACATTTGCATTTTTACCACTTGTATATCTTAAAGCAATAAAGAACCACAGTGAATTCTTTTAAAATTCTCTAACTTGCCCTTTTAGTTCTTAAACTCCCCTGCCCCCATTTCTTCAACCATTTAATTCCCTTGACAAAGGCATTTCAACTAAAGTATTTCGGTGGATTCTAAGTAGATTCAAAAGCTTCCTGGCTTTGAGGGGAAAGGGTATATTAAGCTTTGCCTTAGGTATTATTCAATGTTTAAATGCTTAGAAACCTAACTCAGGAACTTTAAAAGATGCTGAGAAATCTATTCAGAGATTTAAGAACTAAAAATAATCTTTCCTACAAGAGTTTTAAGCACAGATTTTTGGAAACCGTAAGGAACAGATCAATCAACTCCAAATCATGGCAGGGGTTGAAAACTTTTCAAACATAGTTGTGAGTTAACAATATTTAATTTTCCACTAAGGTTTGTTAGGAAGTATATCAATTCTCAAAAGGATTATAGTAAATCCCAGTTTGATAAATAGGAAAGGGAGAATGTTGCCTACTAAGTAATTCTTGGATGAGGTTGTGAAGGGAGGATTGTAAGTTTTCTAAGAAGAGAGGAGAGTGTGTTGAGAGGAGTGTGTGCTGGAAAGCAGTCCACACCAGTAAAAACACTGCTCACCTCTAGGTTACTGACCTGCTTTGGAGATGAGCTGTGGCTAGCAGCTAAATAGCTGTCATCCTAAATCCAACAGGGCTCCCAGTCAATCATACTAGCCTCTGACAAATGGGAATTCACTTAGGAACCAAAACAATGGCTGGTGATCTTGGCTTCCATTCATATTTAAGAGTGAGCTACTCAAAAACTGACTGTAAGCCCTGAGCTTGGGTGGGCCTGAAAACTGGTGGACATTACCAGAGGATAATCTGGTTGGAGATTTAGCCATTGCTTTTGGGGGGATTCCTAAAAATCAGTATCTGTTTGTTTTTATTGTGAGGTCATTTCATTTTTTTCAGAGGTGAGTCTTCTAATCTTCTGCCTAGGAAATAAAATGTGGCTGCCAGTATTCTGGAAGCTGAGAAGAATGTGGAAACTGTTTAGTTTTCATATCATGCCTCTTCCTTTATGTTCACTGAGCCTGGTGCTTCCAAGCGTGATGCCCCTTTGGTTCAGCTTCTCTAGAAAGTAAACTGGTAGAACAGTGGGGGAAAGACATCCAATGTCTAACCTTCCTCATACAGACTTCCACACAGTGCTGCTGTGCAGCCCTGTCCTTCACACTTGCTTCCAGAGAGACATAGTTCATTCTATTTCACTGAGACTTGGCTTCCACGGCAAGAATCAGCATGCTTCCCCAAAGTACTGCCCCTCTACAGGCATACAAGTTCCCCTGTCATGGTTGTGCTGTCAGTTTCCATGGTGTCCTCCCTCTCTACGGTCTAGACCAAGGTTGATTAGAGCTACCTTTTTAACCTCTCCTCATTTTCTTTTCTCCTTTCCTGTTGCTAGTGCCTTAATGTAAGTCCTCATTGTTCCCCACCCCACCCCAGAGTTTACTACAAAAGTCTTTTAACTTGCAGAATTTTACAGACATCTACCTAGGATTCCTGTCTCCGGTATTCAATCATTCATCTAGACAGTGCTGTGAAGGGACTTTGCAGATGTAATTAAGTTTACGAATCAGCAGAACTTAAGTTAGGGAACAATTTCCAGGCACAAGGAATTCACACAATTTTCCTGGCCCAGACATGTAGGGGTAGAACTAGGAAGGAGCTTCTAGAAGCTAAGAGTGACTTTCAGCTGTCAGCCAGCCAAGAAACCTAAGTTCTGCCACCATGGGAAACTGAGTTCTGTTAACACCCTGAAAGAGCACAGCAGTGGATTCTTCCAGACTATCAGTAAGAGCCCCACTGGTCAACATCTTGATTCTTGCCTTATAGAATTTAGATAAGAGAAACTAGTAGCGCCAACTCAGACTTCTGACTTATAAAACCATGAGATAATAAATTACTGTTGTTTTAAGCATCTAGGTTTGTGATAATTTGTCACTGTAGCAGTAGAAAACTGACTCAAGGTGTCTCCCCAATTCAAGTCTTGCCCTGACAATCTAATCTTCCAATTGCTGTCAGAGTAGGCTCTTAAAAATACAAGTCCAATTATTTACTCTGCTGCTTGTTAACACAAGTGTTATCTGTAAGATATCATCAACATATAATTTTATAAATAACACTATGTGTCTAACTTTGGTTTGTATCAGTTTTATGACTTGCTTTTCACCTGATCAGCCATCTCTGTCAAGAGGTTCTTTAAGTGGCCATTCATGTCTGATGGAGAAGAAATAATGGGACATTTCTGGAAATGGCAATAAATTCAATTAAGAAGGGTATTTTGATCATGCAAAGAGAAGACCAATACTCCAAATAAGACTGTGGTTATAAAAATGAGAAAATGGAGAGGACTGGAAGAAGTATTGAGAAAAGTAAAATAGGCATCATGCTTTTTGTTATGCATGTGTGCACATATGTATGTGTAAGTGTATGTATGTATAAATACACACATATATTTTAAATGTATTTTTATATGAAGTAATATATGCTTGTGAGAAAAATTCAATCAGTACAGAAGAGGTTAGGCAGGAGTCCAAAATTGGTAGCTCATAAATACATCAAAGGGTTTTATTTGACTCATACAGTATTTTATTTTTAAATCTGAATTTAAATGATGTTACTTGGGTTATGTACTTTCCAACTGCCATCATTCTACCTCCTACTCCATCTTTTTTTAGTTTTACACCTGACTTCATTTGTTCATTTACGGTTCCTGCTTTGTTTTTGTCATTAGTTTGTGATCCTAGCATAAACTATAAAGCCCCTACCTCTACAAATCTACTAATCTTATGGTCTAGAGCAAGATTTCTCAATAGTGGTGCTATTAACATTTTGAAACAGAAAATTCTTTGCTGGGGAATGTAGTCCTGTTCACTGTGGGGTTTTATCACTATCTTAGGCCCCTAGCCACTAGATGTTGCCCTGTTGTATCCCTTTATTTTGACAAACTAAAATGTCTCCTAACATTGCCAGCCTGGTGGGTAAAACTGCCCCCAGTTGCGAACCACCGTTCTAGAGAAACCTCTGGTAAGATTTTCTAATGTATCCTTCCAGATACTTTCTATATTAATAATAGCAATTACATATATTTGTGTCTCCATCTTTTTTATACTTATTTTACCCTTAATAATTTATCACAAGTATCATTTCTTGTTTTCCCATATTAATATACCAAAGGCTATTTTGAAAGAACTAAAGAGACTTTTCACTGTGCGAGGATATAACTTAATCAACCACATCCTCTCATATACCACTGATGAATTTTTTTTTTTTTACCTGTGTGCATGGAAAATACTAGAGATCACAAAGTGATGATAGCATGCGGGGATGAAGAGAGATTATATGTGTATGGAGACAGCAAGAGCTACAGGGGATTTTTCTGCCATGCAGCTGTTGGTGCCTTGTTATCTCCTCCTAAGCAAGAGTAGGGCAACAGAACAGCTGACTGTGCTTCCTGAGAATCTGCTTCATGCCAAGGAAAGCTCTACAGAAAATGGGGATCACACAGAGGGATGCCTAGGTGAGGCAAAGATGACTATGATGCCAAGAAAGAAGAGTAAGTGCACAGAGGTTCAAAAGGGGCCTGTAATGATAAAGGCAAAACAGCTTCAAATGTAAGACTCTTACCCTTTCCTTTCATTTTGTTTTCAACCACAGGCATAATAGTTACCTCCCACCGCGTGGGTGGGGGTGCATCAAATAGAACCAGCTCCGCCACAGCAGGGCACCCAAGATTGACACCTCAGGAGCACAGGGCAGATGGGGCCCATGGGTGTGTTCTGCTGTTCTAACAGGGAAATGTCTTCCTGTTGTTAATAAGTGTCCCAGGCTGGGCAGGTCACAGGTGGTGCCAACCTGTGGCTCTGGCCTCTCTCCTGGTGAGTGAGAGTTACGGTGAGAAAGATGTGGACAACCTAATCTTCCCAGGAGATTTGATCCAATTCACAAAATATCTAATTATGTTGCTTTAAAATACGCTGTCATTTTATGTGTAATTTTCTCTTCATTCATCAGGATTTCATTAGCTGTTACATAAATGCCTTGGACCTCCCTGCCCCGCCCCCCCAGAAATGACAATGACAAGTAATTAAAATACAAAATAAAAAGAGAAAGACAACTCATACCTTTTTGTACTATTTTGTTTGGTTTGCTGCTTTGTGATCTCTTCGAAAGCAAGAATTGGGCTGCAGAATAGCCGTCCGCTTTTCCTGATGATTCTTTGCTTCATGGTAGTTAAACTACTCCATTCTCGAACAAACCTCAAAATCTGACACAAAAGGAGACAATGACAAGGGTGTATAGAGCTCAACAGTCACCTTCCTTTGAAGGTGAGGATACTTATAACATCAGAAAACTGATGTTTTATTATATCCCCCAAATAGGATTTTGAGTTTCACAATTTAAGCCTTTCTTCAATTTGATGCAAATTTCGTATCTTTCTGGTGAACCACATATGGCCAGTTGGGCACAGGTCTCTTCCAATCTGAAGACTCCCCGCAGGTGTGTTTCAGGGTCCCCAGCACACATGTCCAACACACATAGGGACCAGCAGCAGCACTGCGCTCAGTGAGACTGAAAGAGGCTTGGCTGCTGGAAGCTGTGGCTGAGGCAAAACTGGTCTTGGGGGCAGCAGGTGTGGCAGTCGTGACAGACTGACATACAACATCTGAGAATTGCTTTGTGCCCAAGGACTTAAGTAATCACAGGAAAATAACCATCAATAAACCTGGGACATTTTTATTAGAGTACTGTTCATCTTATTCGTCAGTTATAAGTAATGCTATTTTCTGGGACTGAGAATCAGGATTAGATGACACTAAAGAAAATAACTCACTGCTACCTTTTCCTTTAAGACAGATACAGACAATGTTTGATTCCCACTAAAAGGGCAAAAACACAGTCACTATTTTCTTGTAGAAAGTAGTACACACTGCATGCTGGGTCAGGCCCTGCGCATGCTGACTCTTCTTAGCAGTGCAGTTCAGCGGGTCATAGATAGGACCTGAGGCCTTCCTGGCAGGTACGTGGCCTGCAGCTGCTTGCTGGCGCTTCTGACAATGAATCAAGAGTCACCCAGCATGCTCTTTTAATCACTCTCAGAATTTGTCATTGTTAGAACTTAATCTTCAAAGATAAAATGTGATTCTGTCAGATACAACTATCGCAGTTGCTGGTCCTGTGAATAAGAAATTAAATGATGTGAGGATGATTCTATCCACAGAAAGAGCAACCCTGGGTGCGATCACTCACCAAGGAAACAGATTGCACATGTATTCTTAACACCGGGGTAATGCATAGGCACTGCCTGGACCGATTAAAATGCTACTAGTGATGTGATCCTGCAACAGGCCACAAAGTACTCGGCTTTTATTCAGTTCAAAATGGCCATTAAAATTACTCATATTTTAATTGAAAACAAATTCACAGAACTATTCTTACCAGGGAGCGATTTTGTTTCAGTTCAAAGCTTGCAGGTAAATCTTCCCAAAGGTCTAATTTTATATCCAAAGGAATGAAATTACAGTTCATCCTGTTTCCATCCTGATTATAGATTAAGAAGCATTATTAATCCATTTTGTGTGTAGGCACTAGTAATTATTTCAAAAGAATGATATTATGATATAATATGCCCCGTCTCCTGAAAGATAAACTGAGGTGGCTCATTCTAGACAAGATTCCACCCCACAGCTCCTCTGAAAGGACACTGAGCGGAGGAGGGCAGGTTCCCTGCTGCCCTCGCAGTGCCTCCAAGGCACTCACTGTTAAGGGTGAAAATACCATGCCGAAGGGTGTGGTCAGTTAAAGGCAAGTATAAACATGAAGTATTTCTTTTATAAAGGGGAAGAAGAATTTCTGTATATGAAAATATGTTATAGCAACAATAGTTGAACCCATATTCTAACATTCCCAGCTAAAAAGAAACACTACAGCTCCCACAGTCATTTTGAAAGAAACACACAAAAGTAATTATATGCAGATTAAACATTCAGATATATAGTTGTTATTCTAAACTCAGTTAGACTTGGGATTCAGGGTGAAACAAACAGTTCTTTAGAGTATACTGTTAATATGACATAAATTGCTAAATATCTGTTACTGCTCTTCCTTTTAAGGGGTACTCTTTTAGGTAGTGAACTGGGTTTTTAACCCAAATTTCTACTTTAGTTTTTCCAAGGTAAAAAGGAAATATTTCATCTCTACTGTAGCTGAGAAAAGACCTGTTTCATGTGCTTACTGTTTACAAAATTACCTGGTAATGGGACATGCAAGTATTTAGAATAGTCATAAAAATGCACTGGAAACCATTTAGAGAGATGTCAAGAACATGAGGAGGCCTCTGCTACACAGGCTGGGAGGCAGAGCCAGAGATGGGTCAGCAAGGCTGTCACTGTTCCTTCGCCCAGCACACACTAGCCTCTGTCAGGAGTTTGCAGTTTCTCTCCTGTTTCCACCCAAAGAGGGAAAAACACTAAACAGATGATTTAGGATGCTGAACATTCACTGTATAGAGTAAAAAGTTTAAGAGTTTAAGGGCTTCTGAATTTCTGTGGTGTGCTCCATCTCGAGTCCGACTTTCAGCCTCTTGACTTCAAGCTCACCTGGGGATCAGTTCTCTGTTATTCTCATGTGATGGCCTGAGACGCAGGCCTGGAGCTCTCTCCTCAAGGGGATGAGGGTGGCTCAGGTGCTTAAATCTGCCTCCAGGTGAGCAGAGGAGTCCCTGGTTCTCCTCCCAGGTCTAGACATTCCACACACAGTGCCCTGGGGTCCCAGGCTTCAAGAGGAGTATGCGGACTGGCTGGCTTTATTCTTGGTGTCCCTCCCATGGCTGTTGATCATGGCAGATGCTGTGGATTTAGAATGGAGGCTGCCTGGGCATTTTGTATTCACGATCCTCACAACCTCCTAATCTTCCACCAATGTCTTCTAATCTTCAGTTAGAACTGAAAATTATGGCATGGTACACCATCTATCTATTTCTATATTTGGTGTAGTAGGTAACGTGCAATTGAGTTTGGGCAGCTCCAACATTAAGTTATCTTTAAAAAGGCATTCTTCCCATAGAATGGCCCATCGGTTTAAAAAGTTTCAAATATCATTTTACTATAAAGATTAGAAATGTGAAACTGTAGTCCAAACAAAAGTATTTATAATTTCAGCAAGTTGTTTTTCTTCAAATATTCATCCCAGTTTTCCTAGGCCAAAGATTCTCACATGGCTCCCAAGATCCTTTCAGGGGATCCACAAAGTCAAAAGTGTTTCTGTAATAATAACGTAACATTATTTGCCCTTTTCATTCTCATTCTGTCACAATTGTGTGGTGGAGTTTTCCATGCACAGGTAGATATGAGAATCCCACTGTTTTCTACTAAGCCTTTAGCAAAAATTGCTAAAAATGTAAATATTCATTAAATATTATGTTTGTTTCAGAAAATACATTTTTCATGAAAATATGCTAATGATATAAATATGTATTTATATTATAGTTATTCTTAAAATAATAAATGAATATGTTTAAATGTTTTCTTTTTAATTTTAGATATAGTAAATATCAATAAATATAACTCACATAAACAAAAGCTCTTTGGGGTCCTCAATAAACTTTGAGTGCAAAGAGGTCTAAAGACGAAAAGTTTTGAGTTCTGCTAACCTAGGCTGTGGCAAGAATCAGCAATCTTATTTTTAAATTTTCATAGAGTTTAATGAACATGATGGGCAGGCTGAGACTTGCGTAAAGACGCTGCTGTTGCTGCTGCTACAAATGGTCAGCGCAGGAGCTAATATTTAATGAGAGCTTACTACGGCTAGGCACCGTGCTGAGTGCTTTGCAGGAATTAGTTCATTTTATCTTTGCAAAAACTCTTCCCCACATTTTACAGTTGAGGAAACTGAGGCACAGAGCAATTAAGTAAGGTGTCCAGGATTCCAGTTAGTGACAGATTTGAGCCAAGGCACTCTGGCTCTAAAGCCTGTGCTCTTAACTACTATGCTGTTTGCCTCTCTTTGATTTAACATCAGAATTTGATGATTAGCTTTAAGAAGAAAAGGAAGTAGATGCCAATCTCTTTGTTTATTAAATTAAATATTTCATTGAAACATGGAAAAAAAAAGGAAGTATTTTGTATGATTCAAGCTACAGAATCTGCTCGATGCTTACCTTGGTGTAAAGGTGAATCCGGTCAGTATTCTTACTTGCACAAAACATTAAGGTATCATACACTGGCAGAGTATCTGAACTCTTCAAATGTTCTAAAAATAAGATAAAAGAGTAGCTGAAGGCTTATCTGCCCGCTATCCAAAACAGTGTATTTTGATCTTCTGCAGATTAGAACGATGAAATATAGTTTTATCAAATATATGAACATACGTGACAAAGAACATGTATATGGGCTTGAAATAAAACTCATGGTAGGCCATCTCAGAGCATATTGGCTTATATGGGCACCAACAGCTTTGCACTTTTGCTAGTGACCCAAAAAGAAACAAACACATTTAGAATTAGTTGAGAAGTTACAAGTCAGGTATAAGGGAGAATTGCCTGCTACTAAGAATTAAGGAGTCTAGAAACTAGTCTTGCTAGAGCCAATTTAAGTCGAGCCTGAATGAGCACTGTTTTGATTATTGGCTGCAATATGGCTATGTCAAGGCCGACATAAGTGCCTGAATTCCTATGGCTTTGTGCCTCACATTCAAAAAGGAAGCAAGTGGACAAGCTTCTTTCCTTATAATCTATTTTTGTTTATTCCTTTCTCAGTTCCACTGACCAATATATTCTGTAGAGAAGATAGGGTCATCGATGCTGATCTAGATAGTAATTATAGCTGATGCTTATCAAATACTTACAATGTTTCAGGCCCTGGTCTGAGCACATATATTAACACCTCTCAGAAATAAGTAGTGCATTATACACAGGAGGAAACTGAGACACATTAACTTGCCCAAGGCCACACCATTAGGAAGAGGACTTAAGTCCAGTAACCTGGCTCCAGAGCCTGTGCTCTTTACCTCCACCACAGTTCCTCAGTGACCTTTTAAAGTATTTTCTCAAATCTTGAAGCATATGATCTGTTTGCAATACTACTTGGCAATATCATCATATTTTTATTTTTCTACTTAAAGCTACTTTACAAACTTGATTTGTGAATTATTCCCATATTGCACAAATTCAAAAATATACATTTCCCTCATACTTTTACATATCTGAAATTAGCATGTCTTACAGTCAACAATGGTGGCATTTTACAATCATTGCTGGCCAGGTGGCAGCTGTCAAGTAGTTGTCATTACCTGACCACACACGAGCTGTCATACTAGAATACTGTTGTTACTTCAATGTGACATTTGAGGTACATGTACTGTTGTTACTACATGTGTTGAGTTTATTTACTTTTAAAAGGTCTTCAATATGTTTCTCTATGATTTGGTATTAAAATGAACAGTTATCATGTACACCAAAAGAAATCTTAAATACAGGGCAGGACAGCATAAGTTTTATATTGAAAGGAGCAAATTTGTATCATTGGAGGAATACCCATTTCTTTTGCAAATGAATAACCAAGTGCCTCACCAAGGACCGAAGAAAAGGAGATCCCTGCAGACAGAGGAGGCTGTCTCATATTTGGATACTGAGATGTACTGAAGGGTTGCCTATTCTACGCCTAGCAAAGAAACTGAAAGCAGGAGAAGCTGCTAAATCCTTCAGAACAAATGAAAACAAGAGAGTGGGGTATGAATTGGTCTGGGTTATCATTAAGATATTAGCATATTTTGCCCTGGCATATGTGGTTCAGTGGATTGAGTGCTGGCCTGCAAACCAAAGGGTCACTAGTTCAATTCCCAGTTAGGGCACATGCCTGGGTTGTAAACCAGATCCCCAGTTGGGAGGTGTGTGAGAGGCAACTGATCAGCACTTTGATGTTTCTCTCTCTTCCTTCCCCTCTCTAAAAAAATAAATTAAATCCTTCAAAAGAAAAGAAAAAGAAGTGTCAAAGATCCTTAAAAAAAAGATATTGTCATATTTTAATTGGTAGAGTTTTTATTTCTTTCTTACTGTACATAAAATAAGTGCCTCTCAAAATTACTATGTCTTTAGGTTTAAAGAACTATGGTTGAAACACTCATGTGTAAAGATCAGATGTTATTCTTTGACAAAAAGCATTGTAGGAACAATTCCAAATCAGTTGATTTTCATTATTTCCATAAAGTATAATTTAATGGTTCAAGACTATAGATGTCCTTTGAAGATACAGCCACCTTCCAGAACTCCAGAATTCTCAAACTATAGTTCCAGTGTAGTGTGTACCACTTGAATTCTAAGAGCATATGTCCATAGAAAAAACATTATAACATAGTATGCCTCCTCTGTCTTCATTTTGTTTGTTTTTCATGGAAATCCATGTTAGAGGGGAGATGTGAGGCACATTGCTTGTGTGGAATTCTCAGCCCTGTAATCTGAGAAGTCTAAAAAGGAAGAGGAGATATACAGGTATATGGGGAAATGCTGGTATCTTCTGGAGTAGATAAGGCCCATCCATATTTCACTGGCAGAACAGAATTTCTAAAAGTCTAGTGATCTTTGAAAAGGGTGTGTAAATAAAGCTAATATATGTCCTGATGAAGGGACCAATTTACAACTAACAAGCCAGTACTTCCTAGCCACAGATGAAGAGACTCATAGTCCTTAAGTTTCATGTTTAGTGCACTGAGGGTATGCTGTCCTATATGAGCTTCATCAGAACTTGAGGGATTGTTGCAGCAGGAATAAGGAAACCAGAGACACAAAAGGTACACCCTACCTGAGACTACACTGCCTACATAAAGGCCATGAAAATTAACACACTTAAACAGGATCCATTCCAACACATTCTTTGGGAAGACCTGGAGGGATTAGAGGAAAGGAAGACTGAAGGAAGAAGAAAGGAGGACGTCTAGAGCTAGGAAATTCTTAAACGAACATTTTATTTTAAAGCTACATATTCAACTCCAAATTCTATCTGTGTTTTATAGTGACTAATTTGGAAGAAAAATTTCCAACAGTCCATCTCAACAATTTTGGGGTTATTATAAGAGCATCAATCAGTGAGTTACTATGGCCACTAACTGAATAACAAAGAAAATGCCAGCTGGCCCATAAAGATAGTGATGTATGACATATAGGCTGGTATTTGCCAGCCATCACAGCTATAAATAATAAATGGAATCAACAAAAAGTAAATAAATCTGAAACACTATATGGTTGGCTCCAAGTGCAGTCATGATTTATATAATCTTTTTTAAATATTAAAATATATATAATATTATTAGTCTCAGGTATGCAATACTGCAATTCAACATTTATATTTGTAATAAAGTGATCACTTAATTCATATAGCCTTGAAATTATGTTCCTTAAAAGCATTTTCTTTAATAAATACCCCAAACCCTAAATTTAAAATATGCCAGTTAGTTGTAGACATTTAAAACAAATCTATATGTAAAGAATCAATTATCTGCTAAGTGGCTGTTAATAATCTGTCAACCTTACTATTTGGCCCAAAAGAACCTCCCCAAACCACCCTGTCACTGTGTGAATGGTCCAGGCTTGGATGAGCCTGGGCAACAGGCCTGGGGCAGCATGTGCAGCTGTGTTCAGCCCTCTGTGGAATGTCTGAACGCCAACAGCTCTGCTCTTCCAGCCACCTGGTGTTTAAGTATGTGGTTTATATTTTTATTATAAATGAGAATACAAGGAACCCAGAACCAGGTAGTAATCACAAATCTACTAATAGAATTATGTGTCTAAGCACATGGTTACTATTTGGACACTGAAAATGGAAGCAAGTCTTACCATTGCCTGGCTGGGGCATGCGTCCACCTTCCTTCTCGATTTTTATTATTTCTTCCTTGCTCTCAGCCAACGATTCGGGTTCTGACAGTGCAAGAACTTGTTTTTCACATTCAAAATCAGTCCAGACTTTTCTGGATGTGTCTTTCTGAGAATCATCTTTTTCATTTTTGTTTTTATCCTGGGTATAGTTGAAGCTACCTATTTGTAGAATTATAAAAATCAAACAAATAATTTACACATAAATTTAGATAAAGTCATATTTACTCTAAGCCAGTGTAAAAAGGAAAGTTAAAGGAAAGTCATAGTAGTTCTTATAGAAAGAAACACAGTAAACAATGTTTGCCCCTTCTTTGGAAACATTTATTGGAAGTCATTAAATATCCAGTACTGCTCTAAGTACTGGAGAGGAAGCAAGGAGCAAGACAGGTAAATCCCTGCTTCCTGGAGATTCCATTCTAAGTGCTAGAGAAAGAGACACCAAATATAAACAAACAAGTAAATAGGGTCTTTTCCGATAAAGAGACTAAAGCAGGGTTTTGTAAGTAAGGAGACAGAGGCTTGGAGCAAAGGTCAGCGGGGCCAAGCTCTTGGAGGAGTCCCATTTGACCTGAGAGCTGTCCATGAACCTAGGAAGCCTGGCTCCTGGGCCTATTGGATAAGATTCTAAATGTAGCTAGAAATAGTTAGAGGGTTTTAGGTAAAGGAATACATTGATAAAAGATTTTAAAGGATCACTCTGGTTGCTATATAGAGAATAGCCACAAGGGAGAACAACAGAGAGGCTACTAAGATCTGGGAGAATATGGTGGCTCCCAATGGAATGGTAGCAATAAAGATAAGTTGGCTAGAACCAAAATAAAAAAATATATATTATACTTCTAATTCATAAAATATATATATAGATATATATATTTTAGAGGTTACACTGGTAAACTTGGTGGATTAAGTGTGGGAGGAGAGAAAGGAACCAAGAATGCTGACTATGTTTTCAGCATGATGTAGGGAAGATAGGGGAAGGGAAGATCTGGGTGTTGATGGTGAATCAAGAATCCCACTTTGGGTATGTTAAGCTTGAGGAAGCCATTAGACATCCAGGTGGACATGTTACATAGGTCACTGGATATAGCCAGTCTGAATTCAAGTTAGAGATATAAATTTGGGTGTATGAATAGTGAGATGTCAAGTATAAGCTCTAGATTTTAAGAACAAAGCATAAGTGTTACATATTGACAAATATTAGTGTTTACTGGTATGCTATACAAAATTTTATCTAATGTACTAGATCCTGCTTTAGCAATAAAGTATCTCATGACTCCAAAATAATGTCAGTTCACATTAATTACATAAATTGAGTGATTTAGCAACAAAAATTATAGTTTAATAGGGTTTTACATATACAGTTATGATTTTTCTTTGTGATGATGCCAAATAACAATGAAAGTTTATAGGACTGTAATATCCTAATGTTGCTCCTTTAATTTTTTGGATTCTGCCATTTCTTCAAAGTGTTATATGGCAGGCAAGGACTTAAAAATTTAGGTGGATAAGAATTAATTCTGCAATTCAATACTTTTGGAGTATATACAAATCAAGACAGGGAGTCACTATGCCAAGTTACAGTAATCTTAATCTATAACTGTCTTTTATATACAGTAATATCACTGTCAGTCAGAATATATATTTCTCTTTAATAAGACAGTTCCATGCCCACAAAAGGTATTTTGTTTTTGTTAGATTGCTTGAGAGTTTGCCAGTAACTTTCATTGTTACTCTTGGCCTCATCACAAAGAAAAATCATAACTGTATATGTAAAACTCTATTAAACTATAATTTTTGTTGCTAAGTCACTCAACTTATGTAATTAATGTGAACTGACATTATTTTGGAGTCACGAGATACTTTATTTGTATTGCCTGTAGCAGTTGGAAATTGAATGAGATAATACAAATTGTGAGAGAGATTATATGGAATAAAGCTTGTGGTTCCAATTAAGTTCACAGACAACAGGTGTCCATGTTACAAATATAACCACCCAAAGGGTAGAATGGTTGATTTTGGTAGAGAACACCCAGAATTGAAAGAGGAAAGACTCTGCTACTGATTACTTTTTCTTTCAAATCAAAGCTAAGATAGAGAGAAGCAAGGCAGGCAAGAAGGAACTAAAGTTTCAGAGCTTATAACTTAGCTGAGTCTTTGTTAATGTTAATTCTCTGAAGAATTCACATATACTGGAAAAGTAAATGTAAACAATTATTACAATAGATAAAATAAAATGACTTCTTCCACTTCCCAAAATTGTCAACTTGGCATTTGGAGTCACCATAAAATGATCTCTAAGATTGGAGAATTGGAGACAAATGGAATTATTAATCTTTTTCTTAAAACTACAGGTATTAATAATCATTTCAAAAAGAAAACATCAGAAAATGGCATCTTATGCTATGAAAACATACTGTGAGGTATGTTTATGATTTCTACTTTTAAAATAACATGTTTTTTAAAAAGAATAAGCTCATAAAACATATCAAATTGATTCTTAATGGAAGATCTACAGAGGAATTTTTATGATTGTCATGCATGACACATGGCACAGTATGTATTTTACTAGGCATAGTGGCTTACATTGAATTATTTTGCTATTTGAACAAAAATAATCTATAATTTCTTTAAAAACAAGTATCAGAGAGGAGAGGGTGGGGGGGACTGGATGAAAGAAGGAGAAAGGATTAGCTAAAAATATATACACAAAACACACACAGACAACAGTGTGGTGATAGCAAAAGGGAAGAGGGCAGGGCCCGGAAGAAGTAGGGCAAAGGGGGAGAAATGAGGACATCTGTAGTAGTGTCAACAATAAAAATTAAAAAATTAAAAAAAAACAAGTATTATCTACAGAGTAAAGAAAATGGCAGGTCTATGACTATAAAGCATTTTTGCTGCCATAGCAACATGGCTTCTCTTCCTGCCCAGTGAATTCACATCTTGCTGGTATTAATCAGAAATGTCCATTTGTGCCAAATTAATGCCATGTCATAGATGCTAGGAGATACGTATTCTTGGCAGAGCTAGGAGCTTTTTACACTCCACAAGGGGACGAATTCACTGCACTGTGTGAAGTTGTCACTGTAGCTTAAAGCTAGTTGGTGCCAAGTCACACTAGCCTCTGGTAACAGCAGTCATCTCTAAAACCACAGGTTATCTGAAGATGTCACAGCCAGCCCCCTCTGTGTACTCACCAGCACTGCCGTGAGGATGCCCACACATTTCACAGTAAGGTAACAATGCATTATTGATATAGGTGCAGAAACCACACTGCCAGTCCTTTCCAGGAACGGGTGGGGTGGTTGCCTGGGCTGGAGCTTTGGTTTGCCTGGGCCAGCATGGCTTCTCCTGTGGGGGACTGCAGTGGTCACCGGTGGTGACTGACTTCAATCTTTTAGCTTCAGGTTCAAAATTATTTTCATAATCAATGATATTTCTTGCAGATATTTTTCCAGGGTCTGTTGGCACTACAATATTTTTTTCATGGAAAATTCTTGATTCATCACAGGAGGTCACCAACCGACTATTTTTAGGTTTTGGTAAAAAGAATGATCGAATATCATGCTGTTTTTCTTTTTCAAACTAGGAAAAACAAACAGTTATCAAATTAACAAGCAATCTAACATGTTCTTCCTAAATAAAACAGTTTAACAAGCTGCTTTCATTAACCATATCTTTTATCTTTTGAATACATTGTTGGAAATGAATTCCATTTTGCTATGACTCATATATATATGTGTGTCCGCGCATGCAGAATACCATTAACACATCTACATACTTCCTGTGTCTAACATTTTTTAAGCACTTACAATGTGCCAAGCACTTTATGTATAACTAATTTAATCCTCATGCCTGCTCTGAGAGGCAGATACTATTATTATTCTCATATTTCAGATGAGGACACTAAACCTTTAGAGAAGTTGGGTAGATTGGCTATAGAAGTTTTAAAATGTACTTCATAAACCATTTGTTCCAAGTGTATATCAGGGAAAGAAGGAGAGACTATGTGTGGTGGCGTGGTTCAGCTGGTTGAGTGCTGTGCTGCAAAACAAAACGTCACTGGTTCAATTTCCGGTCAGGGCACATGCCTGGGTTGCAGGCCCAGTCCCTGGTTGAGGGGGGGTGTGGGAGGGAGGAAGCGGAGAAAGAGAGAGAGGGAGGGAGGTAAGGGGAGAGAGAGGCAACTGATCAATTTTTCTCTCTCCCTCCCTTCCCCATCTCTAAAAATAAATAAATAAAATCTTATTTAAATAAAAAGATCCTAGAAAAATGTTTTCACACCCAAACTATAAACACAATGTTCGTAAATAATATGTTCTTCATATTAAAATGTTCTTGACCAGGGAGAATTTTTAATAGCATTAAACTAAAATAGCTACTTTAACAGACACATTTTAATAATTATTTTGTTTTCAAGAAATATGTTTTTCTTTTCTAAGAAAAGCTATATCATTATCTCATGTTTTTAATCTTTTTTTCTATGTGCAAATCTCACCCACCTAGTTAGAGAAAGTGGGATACCTGTGTTTAGCTGATTAGCTAGCAGTTAAGGTAAATGAAAGGAATTAATTTTGGAATTGTCCTGCTAGGGCCAGAACTGGGTACCCTGGTGCGCGCGCGCACACACACACACACACACTATAGCAGTCTCCATTTCCAAAGATGGTCACACTAGCTTTTATCCCATTTCACATACTCTTCTCACAATGTAACACAACACACCTACATTTAAAGGTGGGGTTTGCGCTCCTCTCACTTGAACCTGGGTGGACCTCTGTAACTGTCTCAATCAAAAGAAGGCAGTGAAAGTGACGCTACACAACTTTGGAGGCTAGGCCATTGAAGGTAATAAGGCCTCCACTCGACGGCTGGCACACTATCTTTCTGTCTTTCCTTTCATGTCTTGGGATTCTTGCCTTTGAAGCCTAGCTGCCATGTTGTAGAGAAGCTCAGGCCACATGGAGCAACCATGTGTGTATGTTTAAGTTCACAACCCCAGATAGGTCCCCAGGTTACAGCCAGCATCAATTGCCAGACATGTGAGTGAATGAGCCTTCAGAGGGTTCCAGATCCCAGCCTTGGGATCTTCCAGCAAAGGCCCCAGGCACTGTGGAGAAAAAAATCTTGATTATACCTTGATTGAATTCCTCACCCATGAAAATCATCAGAAATAACACATGACTATTATTGTTTGAAGAAACTAAGTTTTGGGGCAATCTGTTATGCAGTAATGAAAAACAAGGACAGATACTACAGATAATGATAGCAAAAAATATATTATAAAGAGATTTTTTAAGTCCAATCTGTAATTCTTAGCAGTGCTGCATAAAATATAAAGATTTAGCAAATTCATAGAGACGGAGAGATTAGTGGTTACTGGGGGCTGTGGGAAAGGGAAATGGGGAGTTATTGCTAACTGGTTACAGAATCTCTGGGGTAATGAAAAAAAATTAAATATAATAGTGATGGTTGCACAACATTGTTAATGTAATATTAAGTGGCATTACCACTGAATTCTATACTTTAAATGGGTAAAAGGTCAAATTTTATGACTATATACATATATAAAATTTTAACTTCCCTCCCCCCAAAGAAATGGAAGGAAGGGAGAAGGGAAGGAGGAACAAAGATTTAGGCTGTTCCCATATTAGTAAAATTAAAACATATATTATAGAAAAAGGCTTCTTCCCCCATAACGTACTACTTTTATTTTATATGGCTGCTATTTATACATTCCCACATACTATAAAAAAGTTACCTAATTAGTTGTGGAAGTTACAGAATTTAGATAAAAATATAAAGAATGAAATAACAATGAAACAAGATTTTTAAAACAATGAAAAAGTGAAATTCTAAGAAAATGGTGGAGAAAAGCAGAGAAATTAGCAGACTTACTAGACTTTGGGGTTTAAAAAAGTAATGAGGGAAAAAAGATAAAAATTTAAAGAAAATGTTCCATTCTATATAATAGGACTACAAAGAGGGCTTGTAGGAATTTGAAAATATTAGCAAATATTCAGCAAACATGAACAAATTCTATCAGCTATTTCTAGTTAAACAGTGATGATTTTAAAATGTAGGTCAACTTTCTGAGTCTTTACATGTCTGGAATTGAGCCAATTTTGCCTTAATCCTTAATAGTAGCTTTACTGAGCATACAATTCTTAAATGTTTAAGGACATTGCTCTACTTCTTTCAACATTCAATGAGGCTGAGGATGATCCTACATAGATTGAAGCTTTTTCTTTGTTTTAGAGGCTTTCAGGACCTTTTTGTAATCCCCGGTGTTCTAAAATTTAACAGTATCTATACTATATATCCACATCTGTATCATCTATATCTATATGCCTTCTGCTCAGCACCCAGGATACCTTAATTTTGAATAGCGTTATCTTTAGCTCTTGGACATTTCTATTGTTCTTTGATGATTTCTTCCTCTTTCTAGTCTCTTTTTCTGGAATTCCTGTTAACAAGATGTAGGACTTTGACATTTATGTCTTTTATGCTCATATTTTCCTTCTTTGGTATTTTTACCTTTTAAACTCTCGGACTTTTCCTCTATTTTATCTTTCAACCTTTCTATAGAAATATTTTATTTTGGCAGTTATATTTTTAATTTCTAAAAGTTCCTTCTTGTTCTCTGTTCCTTTATCATAGTATTCTGATTTATTTATATTTGCAATATCATCTCAAATCTGAGGATAGTAATTTGGGTTTTTGAAAAGTCATCCTTAGAACCTCTTTTGTATTAGTTTATTTTTGTTTATCTTTCTTACCATACATGTTTCCTCCTTAAATGTCCAATGACCTTTCTCTATAAGAATGAAGGAACAGAAGGGTTCCCTGGGAACTCAGGACACAGGAGGCTTACCACCAAAAGAGCTAAGAGGACATACTGATTAAAAGTGGGGTGAGGAGGTTGGAAGGCCCAGAGTGATACCCAGACTCCTAAAAATATAATTTGTAACACTGTAGGATATTTTCAGCTATTGTAATAGGGAAAACAGAAAGAGAAATGGGTTCATTAGCAGGCACAAACAGAAGAGATAAGGAAATAAATGTTTTCTGACATGCTTGAGGACTGATGGGTATTGGAAAGTGAGGGCGCAAGAAGGGGGAAGTTTCGGGAAACAGGTGTGGAATTTAAGAGAAAAAGCCAACTGGATTTACCCATCTGGGAGCCACTGATGTATAGTGGTGGTTAAAGTCATAGGACTGCGTGTCACAATACATGGTAGAGGAGGAAATAAGGAAGGTGAAAATTAAGGACAGAAAGCAGAGAAACATTAAGGCTGGAATGAGGAAGAAATACTGAGAAGAAAACTGAAAAGAAACAGTAAAAAAGGTAGAAAAATCAGGAGAGTTGTGGCTTTAGTGTGTGTATTTCGGTTTTCCATTCATTATAGTAGGTGGTCAGTGGACACTTTCAATCAGAAAAACTCATGTCCTTCAGTTCCGGGAAATTTTCTATTATTCTTTTTCTTCTTGTATTTTCTGTCTTCTCTTTTTGTAATTCCTATTAGGCAAAAAGCTTCTGAACTGATCGTTTGACTCTCTTCACTTATTCTCACATTTTCCCATCTCTATTTGTTCTATTTTCTGTGTGATTTCCTCCTTATCGTCCTTCCATCCTTGTTGAGTTATTATATTCTGATATATAGGTTCACTTTCTAAGAGTTTTTCCTTGTTCTTGTTGCATGGGTGCAATACTTTCTTTAATTTCTTTATGAATGTTAATGGTAGTCATGGTCTTTTTAAAGTTTTCTTCAGCTCATTATCTTGTCTCTGTTCCTTTTGTATCTTTTACATGTTTGCTCTGATTGCTGAGTTTCATGTGAGAGGCTTTCTTCCATATACTACAATACTAGTCGAAGTTCCACGTGGGAAACTTCATGGAAGGGTCATCAGTGACTAGATGTTCCTGTCAGTCTCCATTGTTTTCTCTTAGTCCAGTGCATTTCTCCAGAAAAGGGTCCTCTAATCTTCTGCCCTGAGGACACAAAATACTGGCTACCAGTGACCTAGGAGCTGATCAAAAGAAGGGCTAAGGATTTCTCCATTAATTAAGGAGTCTTTCACTTAATATGTTTGTTTTCAATTTACTGTCTTAACTTACTCCCTCAATGAGTTCTTTTCCTAGATATAATTTTAAAGACATTTTGAAAAGAGGAGCAAATGAAACAGCTAAATAAATATAAAAATATAAAATAAAAAAATATAAAACTACAGGCCATTGTTACTTACACCAAATAATGCTTAAATGAAAACCAGAATCTTTTGTCCCATTCTACATTTTAAATAATTTGTTTCTTTAAAAACATTTTAGTTTCTCCATCTCCCCACCAAAATATAAAAGAAGATCGATTTTTTTTCAGATCTATTTATAAAAAGCAACCCTTCCCCCAATAATATAAAACAAAAAACTAAGAAATATTTCCAAAAAACTCTCAGGGCCTTAAAATATCAGCTTTTACAATTGATCTCTTTAATTAGGCTATTTTTAAAAGAACTTCTTTTACTTAAGCAAAGACTAATTTTGAAAGACAGCATTTGAGAAATTCTCATTCTTTGCCAGAGGCAGGTTGAAAGAAAAAGGTTAGTTAGTGCTGATTGTCAGTAGTCAGAAACTGATGCATACCTCTGCCACTACACAGGTATAGTTACAGTGCCCTGAAGTAATCAGTATAGGTACTATTGTGAAAGTACAGCTGCCTGGGAATTAATAAATGGAGGGTTTAGCATGTAAAATCCAGAAAAGAAGTGGGGTGAAAAGGGAATTATTTTATATTATTTCAGAAACCAAAGGAAATACCTAGAGTATAATTTTAGAAAAAGGAGAGGGGAAGATTAATCAGTAACAATGATTTTAGCTAAGGTTATAATGGCTAAATTGGACAATGATGAATATGGTTACAGGTAGTGAATGTTACAAGTTAGGGCACTGGCCACCAGCCTGCCAGAAGCTGTGAGGAGTAACAGGAATAAAAACTTCTTATGAGATGATCAATTAGAAACCTGATCCATATCATCAGTTATATTTTCTGATTATGGTCTCTGAGCAATCAGGCAGGAAGTTAGCTGATGAGTTTTCTTTGACACTTAGCAGCTATGACATAGTAAAACAGGTGAGAAAATCTCTTTGACATTTTCACAATAATTATACATGTTGAGTGGAAATGGAGAAGAGTCACAGGTTTACTTAATACAAGTTCTTAACTTGAGATTCATAGGCCTCTCACAAGACCTTGGACGGCCTTCAGTGAGCCCAAGAAACTCCTGGAATTGTCTACAAAATGTTGTCTGCATTGTATGTACATTTTTAGAGAGCAGTTCTTTACTCTCTCCATAGTCTCAAAGGGATTCAGGACGCAACAAAGGTTAAAAACCACTAGATTAGAATAAAATATCTGAACATGTACGTATGATTCAAGTAGCTCCATTTCTTTCCTTAATTTTCTAGAGGTAAAGAGAGGTTGAGGGCTCATATGTGAATGTACACATGGGTGGCGAACTAATTTTTTTTACAGGGAAACAAATGCATAAATTCTCTTAAATACTCAATGAGGATCCCTCTAGCTGAACTCAAATAATAATTTTAAAAAACCGAATACCAGAACACAGCACCTTCTATGCAGGTGTGAAGCATGCTTGCTTAGCTTATTTGTCACTGTAGCTGGGCTCTGAACAGCTTCCCATCAGAGAGCAAATGACATATAGTCAAAAAGGGAAACTATGAATGAGGTGAGTAGAAGAAAGTGTATGGACTGTAACAGTTAGGGATTTCTAGGAGATATCACTGTGCTGGCAGGACTCAAAGGTGTAATGTCATGTAGGTTAGCCTAAAACAAAACACACTATCCTTGACGATTTGAGACAGGAACATATCACTACCAAGTCCTCCTGGAGATTCCATTTGGAACATGCCAGTAGAAGAGACATTTTAAGTAACAAAATATTGACAAATGTCCGAACTCATCATGACTGTTCTTGTAAAGTAATAACTATAGTGACTCTTCTAATGTGATAAATAAGAAACTTACATGTAGGTGTTTCTAAATAGGAGGAGTAACCTGAGCTTACAGTTGTTTTTATCAAAAGCTTTTGGGAAAATATAGCTAAGTCAACATACCTATGTCATAGGCAATGTGGAAAATGGAAGAACATATTCTTCTCTTCAGTTATATTGCTAACACTCAGGTATTGTGTTCCTGTCTTAAGTTTAATATTATTTTTGAAAAACAAAAGAAAAAATATTGCTTTTGGAGAGAAGTGCTGGGAATAAAAACTGCAAAATGCTTAAGGTAGCAAAATGCATGTTTTTATGTGAAAGGTTCAGGGATCTAATATATTTGCTCTGTTTAGAAGTAAACCCACAGCTCTTCAGAGACAAATCCCCTGGCCATGATGATCGCATTAAAAGTCAGTTATTAGAACCAAAGGAGAGGAAAAGAAAGTTTAGTAAAACTCATAAAAAAACAATAAAGCACTTCAAAACCGGCAGGTATTCCAGCTGCAGCACATACCATCAATAGAAACACTGATGTAGGGTTGAATAGACTTAGATCAAATGGCATCTCTAGTAAAAACTATTACTGTCTCATGTCCTTCATCTCCTGTTCCTAAAAGAATTAACAGAAATTGCTGTGTTACAAATGGGGGATTGAGACATTTTGCTGGCCTGCACTGAAACTAAAAAGCCTTCACTACAATTTGTAAATATGACAGAGAATATAAAGTGACAAAAGTAGGGTTTTAATTATCAAACTAAAAAAAAAAGAATTAAATTTCTCCTAAAAATGACTTAATTTTCAGATACTGCAAAATGTTCATTTCCATGTAGTTAAATAAAATTTTGACAGTGATTCACTTTTGGGCACAAAAAGTGTTTCTCTGTAGGCACAGAGAAAACAAAACAAAACATTCTGATTAAAAAAACAAAATGGTAAAAATGCAAATGTTATTACTTATTTTTAAAGATGACATCAAGAGCAGTACAGGCAAATGTCTTTGGGAATGGCTCACTTCCAACAAGGGCAATTAGAATTTACAGAAAAATATTATATAATATAATGCAGAGACTGCTAGAATGGGACTTAGAGGCATAAGCTATTCAGAGCCTAAGTGTCACAATCTCTCCCTTTAGCTCTAAGCCTGACCTCTAAATGCCTCTTGGATGTCAGCTGACTGTTTCAGAGGCTCCTCAAACTCGAGGGTCCAAATGGACCTTTCACTCTGTCTATAAGCCAGCTCCTCTCCTACCTTC
This sequence comes from Pteronotus mesoamericanus, assembly GCF_021234165.1. Lineage (NCBI taxonomy): Eukaryota > Metazoa > Chordata > Mammalia > Chiroptera > Mormoopidae > Pteronotus > Pteronotus mesoamericanus. The sequence continues at coordinate 118,958 of NW_026555325.1, forward strand.
ATAATCTCTTTGCTCTTTGCTGCTTACCAAATTAAATGTGGAGTCCTCTGCTATGGTTCCTCCAGTTGTAGATTAAACTGGATCACTTCCAATCACTTCAATTTCCCCTCCCCTTATCTACTTTTATGCCTCTGGTTAGGGCATCTCCCTTAAATACCTGTTTCAACCCCCTCTACTCTTACTGAACAATGCTATTAGTTTGGGTTCCACACAGGCCTCACTATGTTGAGTCTGCCCTGAAATGTCTGAAATATTTTCTTTTCTACTCAATTACCACTATCACTGTTAGGAGTTCAGGATGTTTACTGCCCAAAACCCCATTAGGGAATTCTTAACAAAGGAGACTTCTATATGTTAACAACATTACTAATGAAAAGGAACTGGCTTTATTACTGCCTGATGGCACCACAGTAAAATTTTAGTAAAAGGTGTATTAAAGAAACCAGCTGAAGGCCACGATGAGACTTCCCACTATTCACCCCAAATACAGCTGTAGAGAAGACTGTGGGGCCTGACAGGGCAGGTGCTTTTGCTCTGCTTACAGTAGAAACACAAGATCAGGAGAGGCAAGCCTCTGCGGAGGATAGCAACCCTGAGGAGGACGGAGGACGCTAACCTTGAACTGTGGTCCAAACAAGTTCTCAGGCTCTGAAAAATAGGATTAACACCACCTCCTCCTAAAGTGCTTCAATGTTCTATTTATTCCACAATTAATTAAGGGCCTAATTATTTGTGTAATGTGTACTAATTCTAATGCATCTAGTATAGTTTGGTAAGGTTATGAAGATAGAATTTAGAGCAGAAAGGCATGGGTTCAAATCCTAGCTCTACCAGTTACTGGCTATGTGCAGTTTACTTAACCTTTCTGAGCTTTAGTAGGGTATGGTAACATTATCTGCCTCATGATGTAGCTGTGAAGGTTAAGTAAGATCATGAGTGTTAAAGACTTAGCAAAGTGCCTGCAGGGAATAACCATTCAGTACATGTTAATTATTATTACTAAGTAAATTGAAGTCACAAAGGCAAACAAGACAAATGCTTCATAAGAACATTATATGATGTAAACAATGACAGATATTTGTACACCTTCATGACAATGAAGCTACCTTCTTGTCCTTATCATTAGGCTATTAGCAGACTAACTACATAATGTTTGCAGAGTGGTTTGAATTCTAAAATATGTATTAAATAAATACTTAATTTAAGGTGTGTTAGCTTCAAGAAACCAGTGCTTTAGCATATTAAGAAACAAGAGGTTTTGGATAAGAAAAACTTAAGACTTCATGATGTCACAGCTCCTGGGTTCAACTTTCTTTCTGCTGTTATCATTTTTTTCAACTGGACTGTGTGGAATATAAAGTTATTTTATATATATACGACAATTTCTTATTTGTATTTTTAAGCCCACAACAAAACAAATATTTCTTACAATGCTGGCATTTAATAAAAATGCAACTTTATAAATTTTGAGGGCATATTTTAAAATTTCATAGTTGTGTTCGAGAGCTCTCCTTTCAAACTACATACAATTTCTTTTTTCCAGCAAACCAGCAACCATCCTATATATTTTTCATGTCAATGTGGGTGTTTGAAATGTAAATTACTTTTGGAGAAGGATGTTCTAGAAGACCTGGAGGACAAGAGGCCAGGGACTTGAGTATGGTTTCAATAGAGAAAAGGCAGCAGTATGAGCCAAGTCAAAGATATGAATACTATGGCAGGGTATGGAAGGAGAGACAACCAGGGAGAAGTTAATGAGGAGAAAGGAAAACTGGGAGATATTGAACTAAGAGCCCACAAAATGAAAACAACTGGTAAGGGAAAGCAGAGACTACAGGTATGGTAGAATTTGGGAACTATCTGGAACTCTGTTCCAAATGGAAAGAGAATTGTCTGAAGTAACTAAATGGAAGCAGTTCTGGCTTACTGAGATTTGAAGAGAAATCAAACAGAAAGAAGACTTGTTCTAAGCAGAAGCTGGACTTGTTACCCATGCTAAAATCTTTTTCTCACCTATGAATTACTTATGTGCCAAGTTTTTTCTTAGATACTTTAAAATATTATAAAGTATAAATTAGATACTTGAAAAAGACCTCAGAAGCCATCTAGTGATCTAGGGACTCAACAACTGAACAAATGATGCTGCTGATTATCCATTTAGGGCCAAAAGAGAACGGTGAAATCCCCAAGGAGGTTAAGGGAAGGACCCAAGTTTCCCATACCTATAGCCAAAGGCAGAAATATCCCTCAGAGAATGGCAGTAAAAATGAAAATCAGAGAGAAGGAGGCTTTTTGAATACTCTGCTCAGTCTGTTTTATTCAGAAACAGCCTTTAATTGCTTGGAAATGGCAATATAGACTAATATAATCTCTATTTCTCTCCTTCCATCTGGAGACGACCTACTTAATAATTCAGTGGAAGCCAATGAAGGAAAATTAAAATACTTCAAAATCAAAAGTATTTAAAAGTCATGCACATTCAGATGTAGAAGAAATAAAGAAGCTTGAGAAAATGGATCACATCCAAGGCAGTGACCCTGGTGATGGACTCCCAGACAGGACTGACTTAAGAGGCAAACAGGGCTGCACAAAGGTACCTTTGCTCGTGGGGGTGGGATGCTTACTCTTCATTTGAGCTGGACTTCAATTTGAGTTTCATTTGGGTTAATAAATCATTTATTTTTTTTTAGTTTATTTATTTGAGAGAGAGAGACAGGAAGGGAGGGGAGAGAGAGAGAAATACTGATTTGTTGTTCCACTTATTTATGCATTCATCATTTTCATCCGGGATGTGCCCTGACCAGAGATGGAACCCACAACCCTGGCATATTGGGATGATGCTCTAACCAACATACGCTGACTATAGACAGTCTATTCTTTCGGCAGTGGAAGGTCCCCCTTCTTTGCCCCAGCTCCAGCCTCCAGCCACCCAGTAGAACCAATAAATAATTTCTTTATACCATGTAAATATATCTAGGATGGGTAAAGATTTGTGACCCATACATTTGTGTGGATTAATTCCATGCAGTTGATTATTCAAATATTTAACAACAGCTATAAAAGGGGCATTAACCAGTATTTGAAGCAGAGTTCTAGAGGCCACATGCTGTGCCAGATAATGGAGAGGTCCATAAGACCCTAGTGGTGAGGTTAGGGAGTGAAATGAGGGAATCGAAGAAGTGGCTGTTTACCAACCATCACCAAAATATGCAATATTTTAATAACCAGTACACTTACACTGGTATATACTGGTAGAATACCAGCCCCGGTTCCACACATTATTTTTATCCTAATAGCTGAATTATGTGACAGAAAGAGGATTCTGATTAAGAGAGGGGAGAGATAAAGGTAATAACATTCTGAAGGACACTGAACACCAGGGGAGAAAGAAGGCAGGAAATATCAAATTCAATAGAATTTTTTTAATCCTCACCCGAGAATATGTCCATTGATTTTTAGAGAGAGGAAGGGAGAGAGAGCACAAGAGAAACATTGACGTGAGGGAGAAACATTGACGTGAGGGAGAAACATCGATCAGTTGCCCTCCGTAAGTGCCCCAACCAGGGATTGAACCCACAACCTAGGTGTGTGTCCTGACCAGGAATTGAACCCACAACCTTCTAATGTACAGGATGACTCTCCAACCAATTGAGCCACACCAGCCAGAGCAGAAAAATTTTATCCACAAAAACTTCTGTCATTTTCCTCCTCCTCTTTCCCTCACCACAGGCCTCCTTGTCACCAGGATCCATTATCATACTACTATTAGGCCCTAGGTTAATTCACTGAAGACCAATTTGCCAAAATGACCAAATTTGTTGGTTTCCTAAAAATCACTTATGTACTTCACAGTTTTTGAATGTGATGAGCTGGCAGGAGTAAGAAGACTACGGGGAGCTAGGTATCCAGGGTACTTAAGCCTCCTGACTGTCTTCGTGCCCTCAGTTTATCCTCTCTTCGCCCTTCAGGCTCACTCTCTGCTCCGTGGTCTCCCCTTTGAACCTCTCAGTCTCACTTTCTCTAGGGCTGCTGGCCTGAGCTGAGTCATGGGCTGACTAAGAGACAGTCTGTTCTTCCAGCAGTGAAAGGTCCCTCTTCTTTGCCCCAGCTCTAGCCTCCAGCTGCAGCAGCAGAGCAATGGTGCAGAGATAAAATGAACATTACTTAGAATGATGATACTACAGAAATAGTCACAAGCTGTTAAAAGTCATCTAATTAGAATGGTTTTTAGATCAACTGTTTATAAAAAATAAATTTTTATTTGAACAAGTTTTTTAAAAAATGACAATTGGACCATTTGGTTAATTTGGCAAAGTTTAATTAAATTATAAATAGCCTAAAATGCTAAATGTAGGAAATAGCCTAAAATGCTAAATGTAGGAAAAAAATTAAAAGATTTTAAAAACAATCAGAAAGAAATCAGTATAAATAGAAAAATTCCCATGGGAAATGCTGATTTTGGCAACATTCAGAAGAAAAATATGTTTTTCAGTAAACTATCATTTTTAGGACCTTTCAACAAATTGAATATTTCTTAAAATGCATGAAGCTGGAAAATGTAAAGAGAAAGTGGTATGTGGCATTCCCATCTAAAGTCATTCAAAGCTCCTTTCACATGCTGGCCAAAAACAAACAAATCCAAAGCAAAACAAATGTTCTCTATATTGTAATATTTCAATTTATAGTCACCCTTCCTTATCCAAAGAACATACATCCCAAGATCCCCAGTGGATGCCTAAAACCAAGGAAGTACCAAACCCTATATACACTATGTTTTTTTTCTATACATACCCTTTCACATAAAGGAAGCACTGTCTAGTGCCTCTTTGACATATCTGAATTGCCAGCATCACTACTCTTGTGCTTTGGGGACATTATTATGTAAAATAAGGATGACTTGAATACAAGCACTTAGATACTGGGACAGCTGATCTGATAATCCAGACAGTTAAGTGACTAATGGAAGGGGCGCACATGTGCACACACATACACACACACCCCTACACGCCCCCCCCCGGCCCCCCCGCCGTGGAGATGCTAGAGAAAGGGAGACGATTCACATTATGGGTAGAAGGGAGCTGGATGGTGTGAGATTTCATCTCACTACTCAGAATGGTGGCACAATTTAACACTTATGAATTGTTTACTTTTGGAACTTTTCATTTAATGTTTTTGGACCACTCTTGACTCATGGATAACTGAAACAGTGGAAAGCAAAACTGCAGATAAGGAGGTAGAACTCTGTAAAACCATGTGTGCATAAAGCCATGCATTGGAAAATTTGTGCAAAATAACAGTAAACTATTAAGGTAAACACCTAATTCACGGAAGTAAGATTTGGTCAGGGTGATTGGGGGATATCTTTAACTTTATACAAAGATATATATATTTCTCTTCAGATAGACATAAAAATAAACTTTTATATATGTGGGAAGGTGTGTTTCAGATTTCAGATTCTTAATACTTGTCTTAAAAATGAACTTTCAAACATTGTTCAATAGTTAGGGAATTTTAGAGAAAAAACAAGTACAAATAATGGTTATATTTTTATAGTTTGAGTTATATATGTTTTAAATATATAGAATACCTGATTTTTAACTGACCAAAGTATAATGTAATAAATACTACTAAAAGCTGTTTTAAATTTAAAAAATTCTTAGAAACAATCCTATATTTTTTAGCAATACTTGACTAAAGGGCATTCTAGAATACCAGGAACAAAGTACTAGCCCTGCAAATAAGATACATAAAAAGTTTAGTAAGATTACACATAAAAATATTATGTTTGTATGGTAGTAAACTTTATATTAATTTTCAATTTTGTATTGAGAAAACATGTATAGACTTTAATTTTATTCCTATAATTCATGAGCAATTCTTTGAAAAATTAAATTGAACTCCCCATAACTCTCATACCATAATACCCCAAAATGGCTAGGAAAAAGAAGGTAGTTTGAAAGCAGATAGTCTAATGTATTATTTCTTATTCAGTTAATACATGTTCTCCAAATAGCACTTGTTACTGTACAGAGAATATAACAAACATCCACATACCCACTATTCACAATCTATAAATACTAACATTGTAATATTTACTTCTAATCCTTTTTATAAATAAAATATTTCTGATGAAGTTGCTATGACATTTTTACTCTTCCCTAGACCCATTCTCTTCCTCTCCGAGGCAACCAATTTTATAAATTTGGTATGTATTCTTCCAATTTATGTTTATATGTTTTATTACATATATATGTATTCATAAATACATAATATTTAAGTGCAAGTGTGTGTGTGCATATGTGTGCTAAGCATGTTAAGATGGCATAGTTTTCAAAATCTGGTCATATGTACAAATCTAAATCATTCATGTTAACTTCTAAATAGTATCTTATGACAATTTACATAGCCATACTCCTACTGATGGGTGTTCTCATTGCTTCCATTTTTTTTGCATTACAAAAGTGATTCAATAAATATACTTGTATATGTATCCTTATATACATGTGTGAGACTATATTTCTAGCAATGAAATTGTTTGGTTGAAGGTCATTTCCAACTTTACCAGATATTGCCTAATTGCTCTCCCAAGTATTTACAATAATTGATACTCTCACCAAGCATTGTATGAGAGTTTAGTATGTGAAATGCTCCTGAAAACTTTATATGTGAAATGTTTTCATTTTTGCCTATCCTGTGGGTATGAAGTGGTACTTCATTTTGTTTTAATTTATTTTACTGAACACACACACATACACATTTGTTCACTTTTGCAGAAAAGAAAATCTAGGAAAAGTTAAGCCAGAAACTAATAAAAATGGCTACTTACAGGGGATACATAGAAACAAAAATAGGGATGCCAGTCAGACTTCTCTGAATGCATTTTTTAATATAGCTTTGACTTTTGAACTATTTGTTTTAAATATTAAAAAATGTAAATCCTTAAAACCACACAGAAACAAATGAGCCTAAATGCCTATCAAATTGATAAGATAGCCATAAAGAAAAAAAAATTCAAGTAATGTTTGGACAGAATACGATGACTATATACTTTTAGTAGAACACATTAAAACTTCTAAGAAATCTTGAATTTTAGTTAGCTGTTGGTAGTGGTATTAGTGTAGTAATTTAAAAAGTATTTATATGTATGTAAGGGTAGAACAAATGAGTGAATATGTTGACGGTATCAGGAACCAGTGTTCTCACCTTTGGATAGTTAAATATAAATATTTATATTTGTATTAGATATATGGAGAATGTGGAGAAGAGTGTGGTGGTGCTGGATTTGAACTGGAGGTATTTGTATGAACTTATAACTTAATAATGCATACATATATACAGACATACATATACATACATACATACATATTTACTATCTATCCAAAACTGTATTTTTATACAAATAACTCTGTATATTGAAAACATTCCAGAAGCAATGACATCTCAGAGCAGTAAAAAATCATAATTTCTGCATTCCATTTGCCAGTAAAGACAGTGAGGGGTTCTTAAATGTCCAGTTCTAGATATGGGGTAGAGAAAATACATGGTGAATCTGGAATATATTGTTTGTCAGAAAGCAAAAGGCACTCAGAGATTTATAGAAACTTATTTTTTTGAAAAAAGAAGTTTTCAATAGTCAAAAATTTTTTTTAAAGTGAAGGATTATAACACATTAAATAACAGTAACAGAATTTCCAAGTTTAGTAATTTTTTTTTTTAATAAGAAGCCCCTTTTACAGAAAAATGCCAGGTAATAAATATAGAAGCAATGATGGAATTAGAAAAAAACACTGTTGTAGTGAGGCAGAGCTGCTTTTCATGTTTATTAGCTACTGAGATCTTCTCTGATGCTCACATTCTCTACTAATTGTGTTGTATTAATTGAATTGCATAAATTCTTTATATACTTTGGACATCGTAATGTAAATATCTTTACTTGATTTCTAACTTATTTATGTTAAATTTTGTGGCAAATTTAATATACCTTTCCCTACCCTCAGGGTCATAAAGATAGCCTCCTATGTTTTTTTCTGGGGTTGGTTTCTATTTAGCTTATTTTTTTAAAGGAGCTAACAGTGAGGCACTGATATGTAACTGTTGGAAGATACAAGCCACTTATGCAGTCTACTTCCATCAATGTTATCTTTTGTTTCTAAAAGGTTTTCAGCATGAGTAATTGAGGATTGTTATTTAAAATAATGTATAACAAAGTTATAACTTCAGGATATTTAAAAAATAAAAAAGAGTAAGTTATATAATCTCCTTACGTGAGTGAACAAAATTTCATTCCTGAGCTCTTCAGAACTTTCATTTGGTGTCCAAGTCTTAGCAAACTGCAGGAAATCCCATTTTTGCTTATCACCTTCCTCAGCCTGAAGTTGTTCCTTCCTACCATTCAATGTGCTCCCAGTAACCTGAGCCTATAGGATGGAAAAGCATATGGATTTGATGACATTCACCTCACAGCTGATATTTTCTAAGCAATAACTTCATTTTGCATTTGAATCACAAGCAATCCATTAAAGAAAATCATGCTATTTCAACATATCATGGACTGTAGTAATATAATTATTCATAATCATAACCATACTACCAGGTCAGTGATTCCTATTCTCATGAGGAAGAGGTCTTAACTAAAGAAATTATCCTATTTGCTTTTCTCATAAAAACTTTCACTCTAATATTTATAAACTTTGAAATTGAACTTGCATATGGCTGGCCATTTTAAATATCTATATGCAGTGCTTGAAAACTATCCTCTAATCCTTACTCAAATCCTTTCTATAAACATCCCTCAGGCTCAGAGAAGAGCTGACTCAGGGCACAGAGCAAGCCATGTCCCTCCTACCTCTTCTAGAGTCCAGGTACAGGGGGTCCTCTCTCCAATATTAGTTCTGAATTCAAGAAGCCTTCTGAGAAAGGGTTTGTTTTTACTTAATGAAAAAGACTTGGTGCTTGAAAGCATTATGGTTCCTTGCTAGCTAACTCCTCTAGCCTCTAAAATGATAGAAAAAGGGCTTGAAAGACAGTAGGAATACATGCAAATTTATGACCCTCTCTTATTACAGGGGATACCAGGTACACTACTACCAACTGAAGCCTTTTCTGAACTTGGTCTCTATTAACATTGGTATCTTAGTGTACTTAAGTATCCGTTGCCCGAAAACACTACAACTCAGCCTTTTGACTCATGTAGACTATGGATAATAAGAGTAAGTTGGTAACATGGTTTAAAGTCAAGCCTTACCTTGCGATTCAACATTCCCCACATAAGGGTGTCTAGAGTCCCATTTGCAATGAGGTAGTGAATATTCACAGAACTGCACTGTCCAATTCGGTGAGCACGGTCTTCTGCTTGCTTTAAATGTCCAGGGTCCCAGTACAACTCAGCAAATACAACATGAGTTGCAGCAGTAAATGTCAAACCCTTAGCAAAATAAAGTGAAGAAATTGAGATGTAAATAAACTGAGAATATAACATAGAGCCATGTATAGTAGTCTTTCTGAACACATTAAATAGACAAGAGGATGCCAAAGGACTTAAAAACAAATCAGTCTTTCATAGTAAGCCAAATTAAGAAAATTTAATTCATGAAAGACAGATGAAAACTGCTTACTGCAAGATAGTCAGGTGGATTACAAAACAAACATTTAAAATGTATTTCAAAAGTCAGTTTGATGGATATTATACACAAAATCACTTTATCCTCTGATGAAGACTGGATTCACATTACCACTGGAAAATCTAATATAATACATTATAAATGAGAATATAATTTGTAACACATGGTATCCATAGCAACTAGGCAGAGAGCAATGACAACTTCTATTCATTTAATTCATATTGCTATTCTATAAAGCAAGGAAATCATGTCTTCAGTCATACTGTTCCCTTCCTATGAAATTTCTTATGTTACATTCCAAAGGCCCTGAAGTTTACTGGCTTGTATCTCAATACATATAGCACAATTGCATTTTACATCAGTTTTAAAAAGTGCAACATTAAAACTATTAACTAAGTCTTATTTTATATGAAATAAGAAAATCTCCTCAAACTAAAATTGAGTAAAAAATGCATGATGTTAAAGCTGGCGGGCTGAGTAAAATATGAACCATGCTCATGCTTATTGCCACACAAAGGTGGTCGAAAGGAATACCTACCATCTTTTGAGAGCATCAACTAATCCAAGCTGTTGTTCACATACACTGGAAATTTTGACTCAGTGACTTTTGTGAGTGCTATGCTGTTTTTTTGTATGTTATTTTAACTTAGATGGTTTATATCACAAAACACGTCATACCAGCATTCATTAAACAGTGGCATTCGAGCTGAAAATTCACTGATGGTCAATCACTTTGGAACAGAAGTTAGAAGTAATAGAAAGAACCACCATGCTAAACTGTTCTGCTACTTAGGATAAGAAATGCCACAAAATATTAGTGATAATGTTGAAAAATAAGAACTATTTAAAGAAAGACACCTGTAAGCATATAAAAAGCCTCCCATAACCACATAAGGATTAAGAGAAAATATGCTGGCAAGATCAACATAACTCCAAGATACTACTGACCTACAATGGAAGATTCACATGCCTCAACAACAAAGCTATTTCTACTTTCCTTTATTCCTATGAAAATACTAGTATTCAAATATATGAATTTTGAAACATACAAGGTCTCTAGGAATATAGCTCTGAATAACATGTGAGTGCCCTGTGTAATTTTAATTTCAAAGTCTTTAATCAGGCCACTCTTAAATTCTCTTGCCTGGCTCCTCCTACATTTCTTCTCCCATATTATGAGTACTCCATTTCTAATTTTATGCTCTTTTTGATAATATGTTATATGTCTGGAATATTCTAACAGGTATAAAACTCAGATTACTGGAAGTTTAATCCAACATGAAGGAAATGTTGAGACAACACTCCTTTTGGTTAGAATTCCTAGTGAGTTCTAGAACCAAGCAAAATTGTATGTATGTGTTTGTTTGTAAATCCTCATGGAGTTTTTCTGTATATACAATTTTATACACATCAATCTGCAGACCTTTGGCTCTGGTTCATATTCGAGTCCACAGAAGATGCCAGATATGGCATATAACAGGATGGATGCACAGTAACATGTTCAATTATTTTTCCCCATGTTAAATATTCTGGCTTAGACATTTACATCAAAATATTTCAGAATATTAGTAGGAAAAAAGTCCAGAATGATTCCCTCTTCCACAGTGTGGCAAAGATTATTATTGTCTTCCCTAGTATCTACTCTTATTCCTTTGCAATGTAACACCTAATTTTTAGCATCGCTCCCTGGATAAAGACCACTTTTCCCAGCTTGCCTTAAAATTAGTTGTGGCCATTATACTAACTGCAGGTCAGTGAAATATCGCATGCCTTTCTCCAGCCAGTTGTCTGTATTGCAGACATGCTGGAGGAACTCTAGCAGCCCTCTTCGAAAAAAGATACCTACTAAGAGTGGAGAAGCAGAGAACCAGAAGGAACCTAAGTCCTAAGGGCTTTTTGGAACCACTGCACTAGACTTGGACTATCTACATGAAAGAATAAAACCCTACGTACTTAAGTCCATCTTAATTTGGATTTTTGTTTACTTGCAGCCAAATGTAATGCTAAGGGACAAACCAGGGGCACTCCATAAAGAATTCTCAGACAAAAAAGTTCTCATTCCTCAGGTCACCTTTCCTCACAGACTCTGATGAAGGTAGCCAAGTAAAGTAAGTGCTATAAGAAAGGGATGGGAGAATTCTAAGCAAATTCAAAGGAAGGAAAAACAGTCATGAAAAAGTATTAGAGTCAAATGAACTATATTCTTCTAGGAAATTCTTTCCTTGAAAATGTAGGAAGATTTCAGTCAGAGGTGTTGAGGTTTCCTGCTATTATACTTTCTAGCATTCTCAAAACAAAATGAATATTGATTATACCAGATATCAGATATAAAGTTATAATTATGGTTAATAGCTTTTTTATTACCTCAATGGCATTTTATTATCAATTTGAGACCTGAAATTTCTTACCTGACCAGCAGCCTGAATGCTTAAGATAGCCACACGAGTCTCAGGATCCTTTTGAAACTGATTAACCAGATGTATTCTTTCTGAAGATGGAACACTTCCATCTATCCTCACATAACGAGTCTGGCATTAACAAAGGAAACGGCAAAATTAGGACAAGCCCCTATGTACCCATCTTATTTTATATACTTTATAGCTTATTTTTATGTTCACACAATAAAACAGAAGCTGGTGAAGATGACAGGTTGGTAAATGTTATATAAGAAGAATCTTAACCAAATTTCTTAATAGCGTCTGATAACAATTTTATATTTTTTAATCTTTTAAGCCACTTGAGGGTAGGATATATGTCTAATTCATCTTCACACCATCATTGCAAAGCTCAATGTCTTGTACATAACAGGAGTTCCATTAATCATTACTGAATTAAGCTAATGTTGTCCCAGTAGAATTCTATGTAAATTGATATGCCAAATTAATGCTGGATCAGAGTAACTTTCAAGTTACAGAATCACTAACTCCAAAGTAAAAGTAAGATTAGACATGTCCAAAAGGAAATTGAGGTTTCTGTCCATGTTTTAGAAATTCATGAAGGGTGGTCTGTCTATTTCTGAAGTATCCCAATATTAACTGGGAAAATATCTTTTTAATGTACAATTTGTGTTTTCTTTTTTCACATTAAAAATAAACTTAAAAGAAAAATGTGTTATGATAATCTCCCTTGAGATGGGGACCAAGATAACCACCCACGTTTTTAAAAAGTAGGGAAACAATTAAGTACTAAACTGAAAAGTGCTGTCTTTTAAGAGTGATTTGGGTTGAGAAAACGGAGCAATCATTGTGTGTTAGAGTAGCTGAAAAGATCTTATTATTCAACTTTGTAAAACAAGTATAAGCCCTGAATTTAAATAATCTCATTTATTTATGTCCTTTTATGGAAAATATAGTCTTAAATTGTTGAAGACAGAAATATTCACTTATATAAGAAGACAGTCAAGTTAATCTTTAAATAAAATGTCCCTTATTAACTTCCTCTGTCTTCACAAAACAGATATATATTGGCCAGTAATCCATTTAATATCCATTAAAGGAGATTATAACATTTTCTGAAGGTCTTTCTAAAGAAAACACATTGTCAGACTCTAGAGTGTTGGAGAGAAATTCACTTCCAACATTGTTGTGACTACCTAACATTTTTAACTCTTAGTGATATTAAATGGTATTCTAAATATATCAGTAAAGCAGAAGTGAGAAAGAGATAGAATGTTACTCTTGGAATAGATTCCAATGGTTCTAAGGTATACTAGAATCAGAATAAGAAAATATTATGGATCTAATATTATTGTCCAATCATCTAATAATTATGACCAACTCTTCCTCAAAAGGTGTTTTACAGACACTATAAGATAATTAGTGAGAAAGTACATTTCAATGTATAGTACTTTATTATATTATCATAAATCTTTCAATAAAGGAAACACTAGTATTACGTTTTTGGTAATGTCAATGAACCTATTAGCTAGTGCTTGAAAAATCTATACTGTATAAAGTAATAAAAAAAGGATTTATTCTTCCATTTAAAAAAAAAAAAACAAAAACTACCTACACCATCAAGAGTAACTTAACATGCATATTAAGCTCACACAGTTTGTCAGGAAATTTCTTCTGGAAGATGCTACCATTGACACAGCTGTTGGGAAACAAGTTGACCTAAGAAAATGCAGGAAGGCCAGCAGGCTTGTTGGAGCTTACCAGAGAGATTTCCTGGGTGATATGTTATAAATTCACTTACACTAAATCTTAATAACCCTATTCTAAAGAGTTTAAAACATAGGGCTACAGCTGGGCACAAAAATCAGTTAAATTCATTCTTCCTTTCCCCTTGACATCACTCACGTTCCAGGGGTGCCTTTTGGGTAAACAAAAAAATTTAACTTTTAACTGCCTATACAAATCTCAAATGGTATATCCATGAACAAAAACCAAATTCACATCATTCCTATCAAGGCAGTAAATTTTAATCAATTCTGATCATTTGATCAGTGAAAGATTTTAAGACTGGTATGAAAGGCAAACTTTAATAGGATACCATGAACACAATATTAATATAATATCAGTATAATTTTCAAGAAAAATATCTAATAATTTATATGTCACTATGAAAAGCAAGCAAAAAAGTAATTATAAGACAATTGATGTTTGGTATATTAAAAATGTATATCCTATAAGTAATTTATAGGCAAGTGGTGACATACCTTGTTTTCTATGACTGCTTCTGTGCAAGCCTGGAGCATAATTACATGGTGAGCAAAAACCAGAAATTTAAGTGAATCATTTTGAAGCATCATCTTAATGTAATCCTTTACAGCACCAGCCTAAATATTAAAAGTTAAAACTTATTAATATCATAAAAGTGTTTATTAAATATCATTTTACTTTCTTTTAATAAATCAAGGAAAGCTCAAACATCAATAAGTTTTTATGAATTTTTAACTGCTTTGTTTTCTAAGTAGCCTAAGGAAGTAGAAGCTCACATAAAATAGTGGGAGAAAAGGGAGAAAAAGGAAAAAATGAGAAAACAAGAACAATACAAGAATTAGAAAAAAAATACAAGAAAACAGTTTCAGTGGAAAGTAGGTACTCAAGTAGACTATGATCAAGAAGAGGTTGGTGGTTTTGTTTAGTAGGTAATTTTCAAAAAAGCTCACATATAAGACAAAGTCAAATAGAGTTAAGGAGAAAATGAAAGGTAAAAAATGAGATGAATAGCATTTTTACTTTATAAAAAGGGAAGATTAAAGAAGAATAAGAAAGCTAGGACTAAAGCTTAATGATTAAGAAAAGTTGGTTATTGATTTTTTTAAGCTAAAAAATTTAAGTAGACTTACAAACAGGGCATTTTCAGAAGAAATGAAAAATGAGGAGGTTTAGTTTGTCTCCAGGATGGAGAAAGTCACAGAAGAGGCTATAGAGTAGTGATGACATAAGGAGTATAGAAGGAAGGTCTGAGACAATGAGGAGACACAATGAAACTGTAGGGTAGAAAAGGAAAAATCAAAAAGGTGCAGATTGAATAGGCTTTTCTTAGTTACCATGAGGCCAAGTTACCCAGTAAGAGTAAGAAATCAATATGAGATGAATCAAATAAAACAAATTTAAAGTGGGTAGCATGAATTAAAAAACATTAATATAGCCTCTTAACTGTTAAAAACTAGTTACTTTGAAATTTAGGGAAAAGAGAGTAGGCTGAACACATTTAACCTCCACTCTCATTGCTATATTTAAATAATAGCAATGAGTATAGGGAGAAAGAGAATTGGAGAAGGGTTGATAACAACACTTTAGAAGCTAAAAAAGTAGACAGGTGCCTCATAACTGATTAGCCAACCTAACAGTTCCTAAGCTGTCAGTATGAAAACCTGAGAAACACCTGGTGTACAACGTAGTAATTGTAAAAAGTTCAGGAAATGATACCTTTGGAAGGGGGATGGAGATGTGGCTAAAACAGGAAGACTGGTTGAAAGAATGTTTAAGAAGTTGATTATGTGCAACACTCACCCATACACAATAAGTGACTTCCCAACCCATCCTGGCAGAAAACTAGAGGTTTATTTTCTAGACAGGGTAAAACAGAGGGTATCTGGACGGATGGAGGAATCACACATTGGTGGTTGGCTATCCTATAAAAATCATGGGGATTAAATGAAAGTCACACAGTCAATGCTGAGACCTGCTCGTCTCCCTCAACCTTTTTACCCTCCACAACAAACAGCCTTACACTCTCTACACAGGATAACAGAATCATATAAAATAATTACTTTCTGAGGAATCTGACAACCCATAGAGAAAAGACTAAAGATACTGATATTGGGGCGTCCTCAGCAAGACATCCTAGTCAGGTCACCCTTTATTGAAGGCCACCATTTACAAGCCATATCCATAAACAGAGTCTTAGTAAGAGCATTTAGTGTCTTACTTGCAAATACAAGCAAACACACAAAGGTCACCAGGCATTTGGAGAAAACAACCTATATCAACACATCAACTATGAAGAGAGAAGAAAACTAGATGGGATTACATTTATAAACCAAGAAGAGTATGCTACAAAAAAGGAATAATTGGGGAGGAAAAGTATACTTTTACTCTTGGTAAAAGTATAACAGATTTAAAAAAATTCACTGGTTATTAAGCTGAGGAAATCATCCAGCAAGTAGGTGAAAAATCTTCCAGAAAAATACATGGAAAATCATTAAAAATATATAAAATATTATAAAATTAGAGGACCAGGCCATGAGGGCAACCTATGAATAAAAAGTTTTAGAAAACAGCATAGGTAGACACAGCTTTGCCTCCTTGTGCAACCATAGAAAGATTTACAACCAGATCTCAAAACAAATAACACCCAGAACTATCAGAAAGTTAAGCTGTATGGAAGCCCAGCAACCAAGGATTTAAAAAAGCCACATTCATCCAGACTGCTAGGAGGGGTGGAGTCACAAAGACGGGCGGAGAGGTGGTGTGGTGCAGAGAGGTGGTGGTCGTGGTGGCAGAATGGACAGTCCCACATTTCCCACATGGTGGATAAAAATTGGGAGGAATACTTTGGGAGCGAGTGAGGCCAGCCCCAGGCCAGACTGCACAGCCCAGGGTTCCAGCACCCAAAAGAGAAATACCCATTACGTCTGGCTGTGAAAAACAGTGGGTTTTGAGGTGGCAAAAGAAACTGCCAGATTTCCACAGCTTAAAGGGCCTTCATGAATTTAGAATGTACACAAACCCACCTACTCTGGGTTTCACCACCAGGGCAGCAGCTGGAAGGGTACCAGTTGCATATGGGAAGTGTGGCGAGAGCTGGGCAAACCTCCAGAAACCAGGGAGTGGCATTGCCTCCTCTTTAAGCCTTCCTGCCACACAGAGCCACAAAATGGTGAAGCAGTTTGCCCCACCTTGCCAATTACCTAACACTCTGCTCTACACAATTTACAGGTGCCTTTTCTACACAGTCCATGCTACTAAGACAGAGAGTAAAAGCAGCTCTACCTAATACACAGAAACAAATATAGGGAGGCTCCCAAAATGAGGAGGCAAAGAAATATGGCCCAAATGAAAGAACAAAACAAAATCCCAGAAAAAGAGCCAAGAGAAACAAAGATAGCCAATCTATCAGATGGAGAGTTCAAAAACACTGGAACTTCTTGAGTACAGCAACAACATTAAGAAAAAAATGAAGGTTATACTAAGTGAAATAAAGAAAAATCCATAGGGAGCCAACAGTGAAGGGAAGGAAGCCAGGATTCAAATCAACAATTTGGAACATGAGGAAGAAATAAACATTTAACCAGAACAGAAAGAAACAAGAATTCAAAAAAAATAAGGTAGGTTTAGGAACCTCTGGGGCAATTTTAAATGTACCAACATCTGAATCATACGGGTGCCAGAAGGAGAAAAGAGAAAGCAACTGGAAGTTTTCAAGAAAACTTATTTCAAGAAAAAAAGAAAACTTATTTGAATAAATAATGAAAGAAAATGTCCCTAATTTGGCAAAGGAAATAGACACACAAGTCCAGGAAACACAGAGAGTCCCAAATGAATTGGACCCATTTCCAAAGAGGACCACACCAAGACACATCATAATTAAAATACCAAAGGTTAAAGGATAAACAGAATTTTAAAAGCAGCAAGAGAAAAGCAGAGTTACCTAAAAAGGAGTGCCCATAAGACTCTCAGCTGATTTCTCAAAAGAAAGTTTGCAGGCAAGAAGGGGTTGGCAAGAAGTATTCAAAGTGATGGGAAGCAAGGACCTACAACCTAGATTACTCTATCCAGCAAAGCTATCATTTAGAATTGAAGGGCAGATAAAGTGCTTCCCAGACAAGATAAAACTAAAGTTCATCATTACAAAGCCATTATTACTAAAATGTTAATGGGACTTATTTAAGAAAAAGAAGATCAAAACCATGAACACTCAGAAGGCAACAAACTCACAAATATCAACAACTGAATCTAAAAACAAAACAAAACAAAAAAAGCAAACTAAGCAAAGAACAAGAACAGGAACAGAATCAGAGATACGGAGATCATTTGAAGGGTATCAGCCGGGAGGGGGAAGGGGAGAAAGGGGGAAAATGGGGGGAAAGGTGTAGGGATTAAGAAGCATGATTTGTAGGAACAAAACAGATGGGGTTGTTAAGAATAGCATAGGAAATGGAGAAGCCAAAGAACTTACACGCATGTCCCAAGGACATGAATTAAGGGGGGGATATTGCTGAGGGAAGGGAGGTACCAGGCGGAGCTGGGCAAAGGCAGAATAAGTGGGACAACTGTAATAGCATAATCAATAAAATATACTTAAAAAAAGTTCTAGAAAACAATACAGAGGAAACAGAAGAAAGTAAAGGAATAAAAAATGCTTTACAGAACTTGAAATAGCCTTGGCTGGTGTGGCTCAGTGGATTGAGCATTGGCCTATGAACTGAAAGGTTGCCAGCTGGATTCCCAGTCCAGGCACAAGCCTGGGTTGCAGACCAGGTCCCCAGTTGGGGGCTGGTGAGAGGCAACTGATAGATGTTTCTCTCCCTTTCTCCCTCCCTTCCTTTCTCTCTAAAAATAACTAAATAGAATCTTTTTTTAAAAAAAGGAAATAAGTTTCCAAATGTAATATGGAAAAGGCCCACTGAGGATTCTTCTCAGTGAATGAAAATGGACCCAGAGCAAGGTCCATCATGAAATTTTGGAACACTGGGGACAAAGAAACAATTCTATGAGTTTCCAGAAAGGGTAGAAAAATATTTCACAAAATCAAAATAGAATAAAATTTTTGAATTGCATTGGATAACTCAATATCAATACTAAAAATTCTGAGAGAAAATTATTTCCAACTAAGAATTTCTGTATAGCCAAACTGAAAATCAGATAATAAAAGGATTTTCAAATATGCAGGGATTCAAATAATACACTTTCTTAGGAGGCTACTGAAGAACATGGTCTAGCAAAACAAGGGGGTGAAAAAGGAAAAATAATGATATCAAATAAAGAGATAATTCAGCACAAGGAATAAATAAAGACAATCCCCAGGATGAGAGCTCTGCAGCAGACTGGATGGGCAACAGTCCTGTGTGGAGCTGATCAAAGGCTTCAGGTAACATTTCTTTACATAGACAGAATTAATAGAGTGCTAATGTTTAAAGATATTGAGAGCTAATTAAACCACTAGGGAAAAGTTTGAAGATAAATGATTGAAAATGAGTTGTAGAAGAAAACATATTCATAAAATATTGCATGATTCACCTATAAATATTATAGACATGGTTCTAATAATATACATGATGAGTATTAATCAAGCCAAAATTGGTATGTTACTATAAAATTAGTAAAAGTATAACCAAATCCATCCATCCATCCATCCACCTACTTATCTATCTATATATGTATCTACCTATCACTCTGCTGGGAGAATGGGAATACAGGAAAGATCTGGTTGTGAGGGTGGGGCAGTGAAAGAGCTGAAATTTTATCTTTCATATCAGAAAGCTAATTGATGACAGCTAAAATTACAAAGCAAGCAATACTACAAACCAAGAAGCAAGATAAACATGTAGGTGAGGGATTTGAGGTGAATGATAAAAAAATCAGCTGCAAGAATAGAAAGTGGTTGCCTTTGGGGAGTAAAGTTTAGGGGACTGTTATTTTTGAAATGGCTATTTCTTCTCATGAAACTATGACCATATGTGGCTTTGGTAATAATAAAAAATTTTTAAATGGGCATTTCAAAATTGATAAATATCTATTGGAAATTTGTGCATATGAGTATAAAGTCACAAAACCAATTTTGCAAGCTACATTTTATATGTCTAAATTTTCTAAACAATATAAATTCATCATACAATGAGACTTGAGGCTGTTAAGAACTTCAGCCTTGGATTTTAGTGCCTCAGAAAGTGGAAATGAAGCCCTCTCAAAAAAAGGACCTATAAATTCTGGATATGTTGCCATAGTAACTGAACCACTTTAATAAATTTCATGTTTGCTTAAAGAACTATATTTACTGTGATAAGCCTTTCAAAAAATACATGTCAAGTTGGACTATTTTTAAGGTACATTCTTTTATCCTCCAATGTAGACTGTATAATCACTGTACCCCAATCTCAGATGCTTTTCCTGCCTCTTCATAAAAAAGTCATTTCTACCAGAATCCTCCAATGATATCACCCCCTTCTTATTACAACCAGAAACTGCTGGTGCCAAAGCTCAAGCCCTCCGTTCCTGTCTCCTTCCAATCACTGGTTCAGAATAGTTTATGGTTACTATTAATATTATAAAGTTCAATTACATAATGGGCTAAACAGTCTCTTGGGACTCAACTTGTAACTTATTCATCATTGCAATATAGGAGAAAATGTGTTTGGAGAACCAAAATAACTATGTAACAAATACACTTTAGATTATTTTAGGGTCTTAGGTTGGGATTGCATAGGTTTGCATTCTAAAACATACAATACATGTATTTTAACTATTCTGATTTTATTCTGTTTAGAATTATCACTGCATTATCATATTTTAAGTTATTTGGGCATAAACTTGCTTTAGTGCACATTATATGGAATGGAAGGCACTATTAATGATCAGGTTATGCTGGTTCAGGTTTTATAGACTGCAGACAATACATGTATTCACAAGTCTATTTTATTTTATTGAAATTGGCCTATTTGTAATGTGTTTGTTAGTCAAAGATATAATTTAAATAATTAATGAGGACTACCCACTACATCTTATTTAAAGAAATGCAGAAATGAAGAGAATATACTATAAAATGTGTTTCTTAAATTTGTTTCAGTGAATAGGTGCACATCATACTTCTGAAGTAAAATTAAAGAAAAACCTACACTGCATTAAAGACCTATTGAAAGTTACCTGATTTTAAATTGTCAGCTTTTAATCAAATAATAAGAGAGAGGAAAAAAAAGACATCAAACCTGAGCTATGACAAAGACTCCTTGACCCAACTGTAGTTAGGCTTCTTTGAGCCCTCTTGTTGACTAGGCCTTAACCTTGGCCTTCAGAATCTGTCTTGTCCTTGCCAGGCTGGCTTAGTACATTCTCAGGAAGATTCTTGAGTTATAGAGAATGCCCCGACTTTTTATACCTGATCAACCTGTCGTATCTGATCAAGTTCTTCACATCCCACCTTTGATGTCCTTGTCCTTTTTTTTTTTAAGTAAGAATCCTATTAAGTCAGTTTAACAAGGATCCCTCTATGCTTGATGTCTCCTCTTAGTAATTTTCCATCCACCAACCCCCTTATCCTGCTGGTTGGCTATACAAGTCCCCACCTGCCCTTGTTGTATTCAGAGTTAAGTGCGCTCTCTCCTCAATTGCAATAGGGTTGATTTCTATTGCAATGATCTTGAATAAAGTCTTTCTTACCATTTTAACAAATGTCAGAATAATTTTTTTCTGTAATGGCTATAAATTCTTGATAAGGGAATGTGAATCCAAAAGAAGCTTCTCTAAGGTCTGAAGTCCTCAGACCCCAGACCAAATGCCAGTTTTATTTAGCAATCTGGTGGCCACAAACTTTAAGAAAAGCTCTTGAAACCCTTCTCAATCAATAAGAGGCAAATTGCAACTGGTCTAAGCAAGCCTACCACTTTTATGCCCCTTGCAAGTGATTCTAATAAGAAATGTGGAAAGTCTGCAGCAGGGTTCAAAAAAACTTCTCACTGACAAAGGGACCGTCAGAAAAGCTTTTCCCTGCTTTAGATATTATGGCTTGCATATGACACAAGAATTGCAGCAGTCATCTTGGGGTTACTATGGAGGCCACTGAGGACAAGTGGTGAACTAGGTCAGCCAAAGCAGAAAGACAGAAAAACCTGGGTTCTTAAAAAAACAAAACAAAACTTTACTGAGATACAATTCACAAGATATAAAATTCACTCATCTAAGGTGTATGGTTCAATTTAGCTTTTAGTATATTCACTGAATTGTGCATCCACCGTCATAATCAATTTTAGAATATTTTCATCACCCCTATCTCTAAGCAAACATGAATCTAGTTTATCCTTGTGGCATGGACTATTTTGGACATTTTATTTAAAAGGAATCATCCAATATGTGGTCTTTTGTGACTGGCTTCTTTATTAGCATAATGTTTGCAATCCATATTGTAGAACATATCAGTATTTCTTCTACTTCCAAGTAACATTCCATTGTACAGATATACCACATTTTATTTGTCTGTTAATCAGTTGATATCCTCTTTGGCCTTCTTGCTTGTATTCATTTATCCAGTTCACCTAACACTGTTTCTTATTAATTAATTTATTTGTGATAGTCAATTTGCCTTTTATCCTTTAAAACTATCTAAAATAAGGAAGCAAAGTGCCAAAGTCAAAGAGAATATGCATTGCCCTTCCCCACAGACCATCACAAAAGAAAGGCCAGGAATTTGCTTTCTGCTGTCCCTTCCACTTTGTTCTTTGTTCTTAATTTGGAAACCATTTCATCAGCCCCCCAAAATATTTTCAAATCTGGTAGAAGCCAGCCTTCAGGGAAAGACTGGTAGTTCCATATTATAATGTCAATGTTTTGGAAATTTCACAGAGCCCATGACAAAATTTTCCTATAGAAAACAATAGTTTCACTTCCAAAGGTGGTTTGGGTGAACTACTGTAAATGTTATCTTCTTACCTTTGGGCATGTTTATGGCTATATCTGTAAGTAAAAATATAACACTTCTAGTACATCCAATCTTTTGACATTAACCAAGTTCCACAAACAGCCCACTTTACATCAAGAAACAGAAGGTCTATAGCAGAGTGTCAAGAGAGCAACACCAATTTAATACTTAAACCAACACAATTTTCAGAGGAACCTGGGATCCTAAACCTTCCCACAAAACTTTTTGGAACAAGCCTTAACAAAGCAATCATTCTATTTCATCTAATCATTCTATCCAATATAGAATAGATGAGAGAGGCCATTCTCATAATGACATACTCCATTGGGTTTACTCAAAGTTAGAGAAAGTTAGAAGGTAAAACCAATAGTTATTATGAACTTCTAAAAAACTGTTTCAATGGAAGTTGATTTCATGGAAGTTTGGTCATAAAAGTCATTAATCAAAACAGCTAATCTAAGTCTTTTAAAACTGCATTCAATTGGATAACCGTCTCGATTTCTTTCCAGACTCCATCCACTGGTTATGTCAATAAGGCAATCAACTTTGTGCTACTAAAGCAGAGTCTGAATAAACCTTATTTGAGTGTTAAAAATTATAGCATGCAGAACACACAGACTTAAAAATTCTGTATTTTCTCTATGTCCATGCAAAGATGCAGTAATAGGGCAATAGGCACCACTTTAAATCCACAGTCGCTAACAACTATTTACATTTATTCAGCTATCTTATGGGAATGATAACTAACTGCATGTACTCTGGAGCTAAACTGGGTTCAAATCTTACCTCTATCACTTATAATCTGAGAATCCTTGGGCAAAACACTTCAACTGTGTTTTTGTTTTCCCATCTATAAAAGAGGGTAAAAAGTACCTATACTCCATAGAATGGTGATAAGAGTTAAATGAGTTAGTGCATAAAATAAGCTTGGAATAGTGCCTAGCACACAGTAAACACTGTAGAAGTATAAGCCTTATTATTACTCTATTTTTTCAGTCAATTGCAAAAACAACTTCAACCTTTACTGCTTTCTTCAAAATAGGAACCTCTGCCTCTTGGTTCTCAAACTTCCCATTTCCCAGAGAAATAGAATTTATTATCTGAGAATGCCCTTTCCTGACTTTTACTCATCATAATTTCCTTTCCTTTTTGTAACAAGAGACATACTTCTTTTCTTCTCTAAGGCAAATCCCTACACCTGTGATTCCAAACTTAACCATTCCTGTCACCTCAGAATCCTTACACCACTTGTCCTTCTCAAGTTGACCTTTCAGTTTAGTAGAGCCTTCCTCCTCCATTCCACAGGACCACGTAGCTAACATACTATCTTTTTACTCCTCTAAAATAAACATTATTTGTCCTAGGGAGCACCACATGGGGCGCTACGGGACCTGAGAGTTACTGTCCGGAGCCAGCTGAGGAGGGAGCGGGGCTCTGAATCCCGCAGCGCCCGTCCTAGGGTTGTCACGGATGGGAGGAGTAAACACAAGTCGTCACAAACACTTCTCTGTTTGCCAGGAGAGTGGACATGGCTGTTCCCTACCTCTGTGTCCAAAGGCTTTTATTGAGAACCATATGCACAGGGTTATGGATGCAAAGCTCATCAATCAATGTCAAAAGTCTATATTTACAGAAAACAGATAGAGATCATAGATAACAATTGGAGGAACACAAGAGATCTGCCTCAGGTCAGGGTCTATGAATAATGTAAAGCTCCTTCCCAGTATGAGCCGGTTATCATAGCTTTTAAGGGAAGAACAAAGCACGCTTCAAGAAACTTACTTCTAAACTTTTTGGGGACTGATTGTCCCCAAAACCATCAGATCCAGTTTAGGGCTGTACCTGCCTTTAGTATTGTTTCAAGCCTGAGCCAGGGGGGCAGGGCAGAGCCACCAAGAGATAAGGAGACTCCTTTCAGGCAGAACGAGGACCCTGGCCATGTCCAAGCCGAGCCGAGGGGTGCGGGCCTTTTTGCCCTTTCTCTGTGTCCCCTCAAGTCCTTGTCCTGCTGCCCATACCGGCCGATGTCTGTCTGAGGTCGTCTCTCCTCGTGAGAGAACATACCTGTCATCAACAACCAACCATCACAGGGCCAAGCGGGGTGATGTGAGGGATGCAGGGGCTGCGCCCCTGCTAGGGGGACAGGTTTCGTCTCCTCAGTGGCCTGTTTTCCCAAGGCCTCCTTGATTAGCTCCAGCCTTGGGGCCCTCTCGCCTGTCGGCAAGGCTGCAGTCCCTGAAACCAGGCAGGACGGTTCCCAACAAATATTGTTTTATTTGCACTCTAAAATAACCTTAGTGTTCTGTTTTCACTTTATTATTACTAACCATCTCCTTACTAACAAATAGGAGGCAGCCTGTGCCTGGTTCAGAGCCAGAGACCCTATCCTTAAACAAAAGAACTGGCCAGGAAGAGCACTCTTACGTCTCACAATATCCCAGTCCCTGTGCAGCAGAGATATCTCAGTGGCCTTACGATATCTCACTGCACATTATGAATAGAACTCTACCTGTGTTAAGCTGCTGAGGCAAAACAGCAAAGAGGAAATACATCTTGTGCATAATGAAACTGTGTTTAAAGCAATCTGCCTCTGAAAAAATTTTCAGGCACCTAGGAATGCTGCCATTCCCAGAATAACAGAAATTTAAATTATGGGTGGTTTAATTCTACAAAAATAACTGGCATTTCTCTTAAAGTGGTTTTCTCTAAAAATGAGATGTTGTTGTAATATACCAGAAAATAGTTAAAAGTTGGCTAAACCCCATACATTCCACTTATATCTGCTTTTTTCCTAGGAGAGTAAATAATATATTGATTCTAAGAGTAAATAACGTATTCATTCGTACTTACTGTATTCTCAATAAGTATTAAAAGCAATAAGAATAATGATATAGAAGAAGGAAAGTAATTTTAATTATCTGAGATCCCTCACCAAGTGACTTTTTACCAGTAAGAGTGATTATTTTATGTTCATTTTCTTTGTATAGTGTTTATCATAATTATTTATTGTTTATTATTATTTTAAACTTCTTATCATTAAGAAATATCTGAAAAAGAGATTATCAGTAATGTAATGACAAAACTAAGGACATAATAACAAACATACTTAAAACTTATACAGCCTCTATCCTCCTATGGAGTACAAGTACTTAATGTCAAAAGGCAGACCAGAATAAAGGTTTATACAGCACATGGATAACATATGTCAATACCGTAACTGCATGGCACTATATGTCAATACCATAACTGTATGGTACTATAGCACTGTATATGTTAGCAATTATCATATCTGTATGACCTAATTTGCTAACATGACCTAATTTGAAGCACCAGTACTATATTCCTGTCTGCCTAGAAGACACTGTAGGATATGAGAAAAAGAAGGGAGATGATTAGAGTAGAGAAAGAAATCTATCCTGGAGCTCTATAAAACCAGAATAGACGGAGACACATTTGTCTGGAAGGTTTTAGACATAACTCTCTAGAGCAAAGGAAGAGTATAGATGACCCACAGAGATACTTTCTAGCTCACTGTTCTCTAATCACAATTAATGAAGTGTTAAAATAGTCATATAAATGGATGTGAGTATTCACTTCCTCAGAAGAGATGACAAGAAAAAGATTTTACACTTTACACATTATTTATTATATATAGTATTTTAAAAGTTAAATAGCACAAATAATAGAGGTATATGCCTCCAAAATAGCATGTCCTATAAGTTACTACATATTACACAAATGCATTTACTTGAAAACTCATTACTTTCTTTAAAAATACTCTTACTCTTATCAAGATTTTCCAATTTAGATAAACTATTATTAGTTACAATTATCTTTAAATTTCTCAACATAATTGTTCAAATTATTCAATAAAGAGAAAAGTATTTTTAATATGATGTTGCACAGTACAAAAAATATTCTATTATCTAACAGCTTGTGCTTCACTGAGTTTGGCACAAATCATATTTAATGGGGGACTGGGCATAGCTGCATCTCCTGTTTTCCCAGTTTCAATGAATGGCACAAACATCAACCCAGGTGACCAAGCAAGAAATCTAGATTCTACTTTTCCCCTCCCCTCCATACTCAGTCAATCATCAAGTTACTTGATTCATATTTGGTTATATTGATTTACTATCTTAATTACTCTTGAATTCTCCCTTTGTTTCCAGTTAAGATGTGGTACAGTCACTGCCTTCAATTAGCTCACCCACTGTGAGCCTGATTTCCAGTGCACATCCCCACTGGATTCCCTGTCTAGAGGTTGCTTCTTCCAGTGAATTGTCCACATAGCTATAGTTCTCTCTCCAAAGCACTAATCTGTCCATTTTACTCTACTCCACTATATCAGATTCCTCAGAATCCCATGGAGAAATTATAATCTATGGACTGTGACCTTCATGATATGGTTACTACTCTCTATAATCTCCAGTGTAGTCTCTCTCAGAAATCCTTCGTGACACTGTGTTTTAGCTATGATGACCTACTTTTGGTTCCCTAACAATGCCATTTCTAGTTAATCTTTGTGAGTTTGCAAAAACATTTCACCTGTCTGAAATATATCGTATATTCCATCAGCCCCATCCCCTTCCTATTTTACTCCCCTCATTTTTTGTTGGTTAAGTCTTATGTCCCATTCCTTGGGATATCTTTTCCAAACACTTTTCCCACCTCCCCACCCCCTACCCCAAGACTAGGTCAGGTGTCTTCTCCCATATGCTTCCACAATTTCAAGTACTAAATATACTCTACTATAGTTGAACGTTTATTTTGCTGTCTTCCCCAACAGACTCAGATTCTTTGAGAGGTAGGCACTGTATCTTGTTTACTATGTCTCCCAGGCACCAAGCAATATCCTTGACACATAGTAAGCACTCAATAAGTATCGGTTGAACAGTCAGGAAAACAGCAAAAGGCATCTTCAAAACTAATTTGCATACAACACTGGACAATTTATAATATGTGGTATTTCAAAGGTCATTTACAAACTGGCTTGGGAAAACTGTAAACACATTTTCTTACAAAAACAATATTAAATGTAGTTGATAATTAGCTACCTTCTTGAAAATATATTTCATCTACAATATAGGTAAACTACATTATTTACAGTTATTATAGGCTATAACTATTGGATAACAGTAATGTTTATAGGGGGAAATGTATGAAGAATTCCAATTCAGAAATGCCATGAACTAATTATTTCTAGCTGCAACCCAGGAATAGAAATACATAGTTCCAATTTATGTAGGTGGTTGAGGACAGAGATTCTAATAGGGAGGGAATGAAAAATAACTAACACCTAGGGAACTGGAGTGGCAAGGGTTGGTCTTCTGCTGCCATTAATCTTTGGGAACATGTTCCAATCTGGGGATAACTGACTTTTCATCTCTTTTCTATTCCTTCAAGAATCCTAGTGTGACAGGATAGTAAGAAGCCAAGAAACTTCCTGGGCAAGAGGAATGAAGAAACTGAGACAAGATAATTAAACAAGGCTAAAGAGTTTGAGCAACTTGCAGCCAGCTAAGTGAATCGCAAAACCTTACCTGCCCTAACCAAAGACCCTTGAGAATAAATGGTTTATACCTCTCCTCCTTAACCAGAGAATACATAGCTTAAATCTCCCTGGCCTGTGAAATAGAGAACAGAGACACAGTTAATGTCATTTGTGCCAGCTAAACCCAAGGGCAGATGAAGTCAGGGGAACAAATAACAAAAACCCCATTAAAGGGCAGACAGACCCAAGATAAAAGTAAAACAGTATAGCAGACCAAAGAATACTCCCAATGCTCCCTTTGCACTCATTTTGACACAACAGCATATTTAAAGTGCATTTGGAAAGCTGAAGAATATTCTGCTGAAACCCTTATCTAAGATTCTCACCCAGAGAAAGATACAAAGCCCTCAAGACAATGATTCAATGCAGGCTTGCTCTAGAGCATGCCCATTAAGAACTTTTTACTTTCTCCTAAACTCTAAAGGTCCCCAGGAGACTTGCAGCCAGGGGAGCATCAGGAAGCAAACAGTGGCAGCTTGACTCAGGTTAACCCCCTGATCCTGTCTCCATGGCCCCCTATTCTCTGACTTTCAGGTGAGCTAAAAGGAGCCCCGCCTTGGCTCACTCCTTTCCTATAACTTTTCTGGGAGCCAAGGCAGAGCATCGACTAGGCTCTCTCCTGTTAGTTCTTCTACCCTAAGTCCTTTCTTTGTTTCACTATTCCCAGATTTAATAAAAGTACTCTTAAAATCACCTGGACTTGAGTTGTGAAATCTTTCCTACACAAAGTCAAGAGCCCACACACTACAGGCCAGCCTGAGAGAGACCTGCTCCAGGCCAGCCCCTGTCTGGTAACGCTAGGAATTAGGTGTCAGCTT
Source organism: Pteronotus mesoamericanus (assembly GCF_021234165.1). Classification (NCBI taxonomy): domain Eukaryota; kingdom Metazoa; phylum Chordata; class Mammalia; order Chiroptera; family Mormoopidae; genus Pteronotus; species Pteronotus mesoamericanus. The sequence goes on from NW_026555325.1 coordinate 148,033, forward strand.
CCTACTGACTATCAACATTACTGACTTCCGCCCTGGCTGGTGTAGCTCAGTGGATTGAGTGCTGTCCTGTGAACCAAAGGATCACTGGTTCAATTCCCAGTCAGGGTGCATGCCTGGGTTGCCCTGATCCCCAGTAGGGGGCAAGCAAAAGGCAACCACATTGATATTTCCCTCTCCATGCCTTTCCTTGTCTCTAAAAATAAATAAATCAAATCTTTAAAAAAACCCAACAAAACACTTCTGACTTCCAATGAGGTTTCTTATCACAGACAGGAAATTATGTAAAAGGTTCTCAAATACATTGTTTTCCCTCAAATAAGCATTCTGTACTCAGTATGCTAAGTACAAAGTTAAGCAAGCAAGCAAACAAAAAACAAGACAGCTATTAATGCTGTGAAAAATAACTCTTGTCAAAAAAAAAGAAATGTAATTATAGTCAACTGTGAAATGTTAAACTGAGTCATTACACTGAAAACACTGAACAATGATCAAACCAGAAATTACAATAAAAAATTATGATATGGGAAAATGAAGCAGGGTAAATGTACTGCAAACACTTTCCTCTAATCTGTATTTTACATTTACATTTTTATAACAGTGTCTTTTGTGTATCATACTTTTTAAAGCACCATAAGTTTTAGTCTTGAGTCTCATTTTTTCTCCTTTAAAGTATGTCTTTTACAGATGTTGAATTATAATGCTGTATACATTAAATTTATATGTTATTAACTAATGTTATTAAGTTTAATAATAAGAAAGTATGTATTTTTGTGTTTTATCTAAATATATTGCAACTCAAAGTTTGGGAATATTTTTATGTATGTGTGCTACTAAAATTTTTATAAGTTAGCTTATATTTATATCTTTGACCCACTTCAAGTTAATTTTTATGTATGGTGTGAAAAAATGGTCAAAGCTCTTTTATTTTCCTTTAAGAATATCCAATTGCCCTAATACTGTTTGTTGAAAAACTATTGTTTTTCATTGATAGTTATTTCATTCCCTTTCCTAAAATCAATTGACAATCTACATAAAGGTCTATTTCTAGACTCACTTTTCTGGTTCATTAATATAAATGTCTCTCCTTCTGCCAATACCACAAAGTCTTCATTACTGGAACTTTATAGTATTTATATCATGCCATATGGGTCTTCCAGCTTTGTTCAGAATTACTTTGGCTATAGTAAGTCCTCTGTGTTGCCTCATAAATTTTATATTCAGCTTGTCAATTTCTACAAAAAAGACTACAGGGGTTATGATTAGCATTGCATTAAATATAAAGATTAATTTATAGAGAACTGGCATCTTAGCAATATTAAATCTTGTTGGGAACCGTCCTGCCTGGTTTCAGGGACTGCAGCCTTGCCGACAGGCGAGAGGGCCCCAAGGCTGGAGCTAATCAAGGAGGCCTTGGGAAAACAGGCCACTGAGGAGACGAAACCTGTCCCCCTAGCAGGGGCGCAGCCCCTGCATCCCTCACATCACCCCGCTTGGCCCTGTGATGGTTGGTTGTTGATGACAGGTATGTTCTCTCACGAGGAGAGACGACCTCAGACAGACATCGGCCGGTATGGGCAGCAGGACAAGGACTTGAGGGGACACAGAGAAAGGGCAAAAAGGCCCGCACCCCTCGGCTCGGCTTGGACATGGCCAGGGTCCTCGTTCTGCCTGAAAGGAGTCTCCTTATCTCTTGGTGGCTCTGCCCTGCCCCCCTGGCTCAGGCTTGAAACAATACTAAAGGCAGGTACAGCCCTAAACTGGATCTGATGGTTTTGGGGACAATCAGTCCCCAAAAAGTTTAGAAGTAAGTTTCTTGAAGCGTGCTTTGTTCTTCCCTTAAAAGCTATGATAACCGGCTCATACTGGGAAGGAGCTTTACATTATTCATAGACCCTGACCTGAGGCAGATCTCTTGTGTTCCTCCAATTGTTATCTATGATCTCTATCTGTTTTCTGTAAATATAGACTTTTGACATTGATTGATGAGCTTTGCATCCATAACCCTGTGCATATGGTTCTCAATAAAAGCCTTTGGACACAGAGGTAGGGAACAGCCATGTCCACTCTCCTGGCAAACAGAGAAGTGTTTGTGACGACTTGTGTTTACTCCTCCCATCCGTGACAACCCTGGGACGGGCGCTGCGGGATTCAGAGCCCCGCTCCCTCCTCAGCTGGCTCCGGACAGTAACTCTCAGGTCCCGTAGCGCCCCATGTGGTGCTCCCTAGGACAAAATTTTCTGATTTGCAAATGTGATCTATCTTGTCATTATTTAAGCTTTGCTTTTGCTTTGCATTCTCTAAACAATGTTTTGTAGTTTTCAGTGTATATATGTTGTTGAATTTATCCTAAAGTAGTTCATGTTTATTGATGCTATTGTAAATTGTGTTCTTAAAATTTCAATTTCTAAGTTTTCATTGTTAGTATATAGACCTACAAATGATTTTTGTACATTGAACTTGAATCCCTCAACCTTGATAATTCACTTATTAGTTCTAGTAGCTTGATTGTCCTGGGCTTTCTATGTAGACCACCAGGTTATCTGTGAATATAGATATTTTTATTTATTCCTTTCCAATATTCATTCCTTTTATTTCATTTTCTAGCCTTATTACATAGTTTTAAGAAAATGTTGGCTCAATGTTGAAAATGTGATGAGAACAGTCTCTATTGTCTTGTTTCTAATCTCTGAGGAATAGCATTTAGTTTTAGAGGATTAAGTATGATATTAGTTGTGTTTTTCATAAATGCTTTTTGTTGGAATGAGGAAGTCCCTTTCTAGTCCTACTTTGTCAAGAGGTTTTACCATGAATGAATGTAAAATTATGTCATATGAATGGGGTAATCATATGGTTTTCCATTTTTACATCATTATTTTGTGGTAAATCAGTTATTGATTAATCTTAAATCTTATATTGCTGTTATACTTTTTTTACATATTGATGAATTTGATATGCTGATATTTTGTTAAGGATTTTCACGTTCATGAAGGATACTGACCTATAGTTTTCTCATGATATGTTAGTTTTATCTTGGTATCAGGGTAATGCTGGATTTACAAAATTATTTCGGAGGTATTGGTGCCCTTTCTGTTTTCTAAAAAGTTTCAGTGGTTCGTTTTAGTTATACACGTATTTAGGACTAATATCTATAATTGATGAATTGATTCCTTTATCATTATGTAAATCTCTTTTATTTTGGTAATATTCTTTGTTCTGAAGTCTACATTAGCTGGTTTAGTGTATTTATTTTAGGTTTCTTTTTATTATTGTTTGCATGATATATCTTCTTTCAGCCATTTATGTTTAACGATTAGCCTTCATATTTAAAGTCATCTTCGTGTAGGTATTTAATTTATGCAATCTGACAATTCCTTCCTTTTAACTGGTGGATTTAGAGCATTTGCATTTAATGTACTTATTGATATAACTAGATTTAAAATTATCATCTTGTTAGTTGTTTTCTATTTAATCCAGTTGTTCTTTGTTCCTTTTTCTGCCTTCTTTTGGATTAACTTAGAATTTTTTCTGTCAATAGATAGCTTTATTGCATCTACTATATTACATTTTAAAACTTTTGAAATAATTTTAGACACACCAGGGGTTGCAAAAACAATAGAGTTCCTGTGTATCCTTAACCTAGACACTTCTAGGAATAATTTCTTATATAACCATATTAAAATAGCAACACCAGGAAAATCACATTGCGATCGTATTATTTTCTATCATTATAAATATATTGTTTTGAAAATGTTATAAAAATAGTGTCAGGATTTATGTAAACTTTGAGACTGGCTTCTTTCACTAAGTATAATGCTTTTGAGAATCATCCAATTCACTGTTTATCAATAGTTCAAACCTTTTCATTGAGTATTCCATTTTTGATGTACTACTACAAGTATAAATCTAAGTTTTCATTTCTCTAGGATAAATATCCAGGACATTTATAATTTCTATGACTACATTTTATCTCCACTACTGGCTTATAAACTGATTGGAAGAACTTTTTTTCAGATACTGTTTTATTATTTTTTTAATTTCTAGCATTTCCATTTTACTATCTTATAGTTTCCATATTTCTTCAGAAATTTTCCATCTTTTCATGTCTGTTACTTTCTCTACCACATCTCTTAAAATATCATTTATAGCTTTTAAAAAATTTCTGGTGTAATAGTGCTACAATCTAGGTTGTTTCTCCATTTGTCATTATTGATGGTTTTATCTTTTAACAATGGATTTGCTTAGTTTTAATTAATTTATTTTTTCATAATTTATTTTTCATGCTAGACATTATGTCTAGAAGAACAAGACTGACTAAGATAAATGATATATATACCCAGAAATGGGCATACTTCTTTTTCTGTCAGGGTGAGAGTATTGATTTGTAGTAGGTTCCCTTCTTACATTTATCTTCTTGCACCACAAACTTGAACTCTCCCAACAACGGGACGCTTTTACCTTGTGATAGTGTAGAGCAAGGGTTTTTCTAAGTGTTTCAGCTGTATTATTAATTTTCACCAGTCCCTGCACGTTTGCACTATAAATAGGTGTCTCTCTCCCCCAGTAGATGGACCTTGATGATTTCTCAGTGTTGGGGTACAAGACCATTGTGTCTCCAGGTACCAATTCAGTTCCATAGTATAAGGTAGGCCCTTTGCTCCAGCTGAATCTTGGGAATGGGACTTTCCTACTGTTTCTGACCTTTCCCCTGTGGTAACCAAACTACATGTTATAACTGTGAGTGCTCCTGGGCAGGAGAGATGTTCTTGCCCTTCCTCCAGCAGTAACAAATTTCTGTCTAACATCAGTGAAAGGTCTTGATTTCACCAGTTTCCTGTCTAATCCCAGGGGCAGACAGCTTTTGTTTCTACCTAGCCCCCAGAAGCAGCTGACCCTGAACTGGGCTTTGGAGACTGGGAGGTGGGGTTTCGCTTTTCTCACAATGGCTTAAAGCTTTTGCTTAGTATGAGAAGAGTCCTGGAAATAAGGAGGGGCTTTATGCTTTTATTCCACCAATGGGGGGTGCTCTCTGATCTTCTAGACAGCACCAGGTAGAGGCCTATGGAAATAAAGCTTGTAAGTGAGGGTGAACTCCCTGTGTCAGGACTCCTGATATTTTGAGTTGTCATGACAATCCATGCTCAGCCTTTATAATTTTGTTAAATTTTAGCTGTTTTTTTCTTATCCACTTTTACAGAAGCCACCTTCTTCCTAGCTCAGATCTGCCAAAAGAAAAAATGTTATATGTCTGATCTCTCCTTTCAACAAATGAAGAAAAGAAGAAAGTTTTCCCAATCTATGAAAGGGCATCTATGAAAAACTTAAAGACAACATCACAATTAATAGTGAAAGACTAAATGTTTTCTATCTAAGTCTGGTAACAAAGCAAGGCTGTTCAATCCTATCACTTCTATTCAAAATCATATTTGTGTTCTTTAATGTAATAGGCAAGACAACTAAAAGACATATGGATCATAGGGAAGAAATAAAAATGAAAGTGTCTTTATATACAGACAAAATGATGCTCTATGTAGAAAATCCCAGAGAATTTACAAAAAAGCATAGGAACTAATAAGTGAGTTCAGCAAGGTCACAAGATGAAAGGTCAATGTGATGAAAATCAATAATTCTATATTTAACAATAAAAAAGTATAAATTTAAATTAAAAAAAATACTATCTACAAGAGCATAAAAGACATGCAGTACCTAGAAATAAATCTATCAAAAGGTATTCAAGAAAACAGAAAACATTGCTGGAAGAAATTTAAGACCTAAATTAAAAATGAGAGCTACTCTTTTCATGGATCAGGAGATTCAATACTATAAAGTCAATTCTTAATACCACCTCACACTTGTTAGAATAGCTATTATCAAAAAGACAAGAAATAACAAGGATTGCTGAGGATGTACAGGAAAGGAACCTTTGTGCACTGTTGATGGGAATGGAAATTGGTGCAGTCACTATGGAAAACAGTATGGAGGTTCCTCAAACAATCAGAGCTAGAACTACCATATGGTCCAGTAATTCCACTTCTGAGTATTTATCAACAGAAAATGAAAACAATAACTTGAAAAGATATATGCACCCCGTGTTCACTGCATCGTTAGTTACAGTAGCCAAGATATGGAAACAACCTAAGTGTCCATCAGTGGATGAGTGGTTAAAAAAAATGTGGTATATGCATACAGTTAAGTATTATTCAGCAATAAAAAAGAAGGAAATTTTGTGATTTACGAGAACATGGAGGGACCTTGAGGGTATTATACGAAGTGAAATAAGTCAGATAGAGAAAGATAAATACTGTATGATCTCACTTTTATATGAAATCTTAAAAACATATTAAGCTCACAGATACAGATAATAAATTAGTGGTTGCCAGAGGTGGTGGTGGTGGGGGCAGAGAAATGGGTGAACGGGAGTCAAAAGGTACAAACTCCGAGTTACAAGATAAATGGGTCACTGGGATATAATAATATATAGCATGGTGACTATAGTTAATAATATTGTACTGCATGCTGGAAAGTTGCTAAGAGAGGCAATCTTAAGAGTTCTCATCATAAGAAAAAAAATTGTAAATATATATAGTGATGGATGTTAACTATACTATTGTAGTGATAATTTTTACATATACACAAATATCAAATCATTATGTTGTACACCTGAAACTAATATAATCTGTGCCAATGATAACTCAATTAAAAAGAAGTTAATTCTTCCAAATTAATCTACAGATTCAAAACAACACCAGTCAAAATTACATATACTTAACAAGCTAATTTTTAACTCATAAAGGAAAACAAAGAACCTCAATACACAAAACAATTTTGAAAAAGAATAAAGTAGAGATGAATACTATGTGATTTCAAGACTTACTATAAAGATAATCCAGCTACTCTAGTGTTCTATAAGGTTAGTTGTACATATCAATAGAACAGAAGAAAGAGTTCAGAAACAGACCCACATACACATATATAACCAATTGATTTTTTAAAATAAAACTGCCAAAATAATTCACTGAGGGAAAACCAGTCTTTCCAACAAAGAGTGCTAGAACAAATGAAAATCCACATGCATACAAAACAAAGCCAAAATAAATTACCCCCCACCCTCACTTTTACCACATTAAAAAATTAACTCAAAATAGTGATAGACTTACAAATATAACCTAAAAGTACCAAAAAAAGCTATGGTACTTTTAGAAGAAAACATAGGACACAATCTTTGTGAGTTTGGATTAAGCAAAAATTAATTAGGACTCCAAAACACAAAACATAAAAGAAAAATTTGATAAATGGGACTAGTTCAAAATTTAAAATTTCCGTTTTCAATAACAATGCTAAAATAAAAATGGAATCCACAGACTTGGAAGAAATACTTGGAAATACATGTTAGAGGACTTGTATGTTAAATATATAAAGAGCTCTTATAATACAATATAAATATGGGCTTGATAAGAACAGACACTTTTTAAAAGAAAATGAATGGTTAAAAAGCATATGAAAATATGATCAATGACATTAGTCATTAAGAAAAGATAAATGAAAATAACAATGCAATACCACTACATACCAGAATAGCTAAAACTAAAAAGACTGATAGTAACAAGTGCTGACAAAAAATTTCAAACTGGAAATCTCGCATAGTTGCCTATAGGAATGCAAAATGGTATATCCCTTTGGAAAATAATTTGGCAGGTTTTTTTTTAAGATTATATTTATTTATTTTTAGAAGAGAGGGGAAGGGAGGGAGAAAGAGAGGAAGAGAAACATCAATGTGTGGCTGCCTCTCACGTGCCCGCTACTGGGGGCCTGGCTTGCAGCCCAGGCATGTGCCGTGACTGGGAATCGAACTGGTGACCTTTTGGTTTGTAGGCCAGTGCTCAACCCACTGAGCCATATCAGACAGGGCCAATTTGGCAGCTTTTTATACAGATAAACTTAGGTTTTTCATAATACCCAGCAGTCCCATTTTCAGTTATTTACTCAAGGAAAATAAACAATGTCCATACAAATATCTGTACATGAATGACTATAATAGACTTACTCATAACAGCCCAACCTGAGAATACTCCACATGGCTATTAATTAGAAAAGGAATTAAAAAATTTTTATAACCATACATTGAAATATTATTCAGCAATATAAGTAAAAAAGTTAATGACATGAAAAAACATGATCAACATTCATTACATTGATCTTGATCAGCACTTTACATTAAGTGAAAGAAGCCAGAAATAAGGCTACATATTATATGACTCCATTTCTGAGACAGTCTGGGAAATGCAAACCTATGGTGAAAGAAGTAGATCTGTCTAGACTGCCAAGGTCTAGAGGGGTGAGTGTAAGGGAAATGACTTCAAAAATGCATATGAAAATTTTTTGAGAGTAACGAAAATATTCTTTAGCTTGATTGTAGTGTTGCTCACTTGACTGTATATTTGTCAAGCCTCGTCAAACTATACATTTTAAAAGAACAAATTTCAGTATATGTAAATTATACCTCAATAAACCTCATTTAAAAATTATGTTATAAAATATTTCAAAACTGGAGAGAGATGACACTCACTAGGATGTTTAAGTACCACCACGCTTCCAAAAACAACATGTGATAAGTCTACTTAATAGGCACACTGAGATTTAAAAACTCTTAACTTTTTAGATAAACACATGAGCACATCTATCTCTGTAGAAAACTAAAAATAAAAACTAAAAATAAAAATATAATACCAATTAAAAATAATCGACAACCAAAAAAATTATATGTAGCAATTATGTAATAAAGCCATAGAAAAAGCTGATAAAAGGATAAATAGATGTATGTCCTTTAAAGTATAACATCATCAAAGTGTACCCTTAAACTAAAAAGGATCAATATATGGATGGGTATAATGGTGTCCAATATACTATTTTATTTTCTTTCAATATGCCTAAATGTTTTAATTATCAAGAGTTAAAAATTAAATGGCAAAAACATATTGTAATATGTAAATAAGCTGTTTAAGGAAAAACATTAAAATACGTTAAATAATTTGTATCAAGGCAAACACATGTTGGCCCAGCAATGAGTACCTTGGCAATAGCAGTTTGTTTAAACATGCGAGTAATCAACCCCATAACAGTCTCAGTGGCAACTGAATTTGAAGATCTTATTAATTTTTCCCACTCTTCAAAGCTGGTACTCAATTCCTATATGGGAGAAAATAGCAATGTGTAGAAATGCAACATAAAGAACAGAACAATTAATGCAGTAATTAATCATATCCTACCTTAATTTTTATATATAAAGATATAAAAAGAAAACTCCCAAAGATGCCAATGTGTTCATTTAAAAACCTCAACATGGGGGCAGGTCAGTCACATGTTCGCACCAATGGCAGAAAGTTAATGACAAGCTGTGGGTGAAAACCAAGTCCTTTGCTAACATCATAAATCAAACAATTGCAGCTTCCTCTTAAGGGGAAACATTTTGCAAAGTAAGCATAAAAATGTAAATCCATAAGAAAGCAGGGTAGTTGAAAATATATATGGTAGCAAAGTATTTTTGTAAGTTATGATTTTATTTAGATAAGCATAAAGACTGGGAGCATATTAGTTAAATAAACACATAATATAAACATATATTCTCTTTTATTTTTCTTTCTAATGCTAAAATAGTGGATAAAGAAAACTGGATTTTATTTTTCCAATAACATATTGCTCAATGTTTACAGAATGCTTACTCTAAGATTTCAAAATAAAACAATGCAATAAACAGTCTTTGCTAACAAAGTTATGTACGGACCTGAAGACATTTCAGAGAATATATAAGCATTGCACTACCCAAAATGTAATTTCGCTTTCTGATATGTTTAACTTCACATTTTACATGATCACAGAGTTTTAAGATTTCAAGAATAGGACCATATATAAGTTATTCTAGAGGACAGCTATTCATACTTAAAAAAAAAAATCCTAATGGAGGAAACACAACTTCCCTTGCTTCACACCCCACAGATACTTAGAATTCTTAATACTAAACCTTTGTTGTAATTGAAATACTTTCTATATTCAGCAAAAACATATTTTAATCACTAGGATACCAAACCTTTTCACATTTTTAATGACTAAAGTTAAATTCTTCCTGCTCACTTCTCGAAATAATACAAGGCTAATTCACATGTTCTATTAATTAAACCAATATTAAGAAAGCAGACTTTTCCTTCTGTAAAATATGAAGTACATACAATCTTTCTTAGTATAATTTAAAATTATTTAAAATAAGGCTTCCAATCAAACAAGTGTTCTCACCTTGGCTGCTGCTGACGGAAGATCAAAAGGAATACGCTGTCTGATTTTAGGGGGCAGCTGGGTTAAAACTTCAGTCTTTAGTCTTCTAATCATTATGTCACTTAATAACTGATGAAGTTCATTAAGATTTGATGCTCCCCTACAATCCCACTGAGGCCTTTTACCAAAATATCTGTTAATATGAAGAATAAGCCTGTAGCAAAGCTTAATGCTAGAGAAAGAAAACAATTTATTCAATGTGTTCTTCCTTTTAATAAAAAGCCATGACACTGCTTTAACTGTTATTTTTTAATGCAAAGTAGTTTCAAAAAGATCAGCTTGAGAAATTGTAATGAATAAGATTATACATCGCTCTCAGCTAAAAGAAAACTACTAGTGTCTAAACACAGTGTTAACACTGAGTTCATGCAAGTCTGGAATGAATGGTAGCTCTGACTACCATTGGCATTTTGAGTGGGCTCACACATGGCAGGCACCATGTTTAGCAGATCTAGCCCTAACTAGCACTGTCAGTACACCAGCCAGTCAACAACCAAACCACTTAATTCATTCTCATACCCTCTAGAAGGAGATATTATCTCACATTGATAGCAAAGGAAATTTTTTTTTTTTTAAATTAATTTATTTACTTTTTAAATACATTTGTCTCTGCCTTCCCCCCCCTCTTTCCCTTGCCCCCTCCCACCTTCCCTCCCTCAGCTCTTCCCCTTTGGTTTTGTCCATGAGTCCTTGCTATATGTTCCTTGACTTTCCCCTTCCCTTCCCTTTCCCTGCCCCCCTTCCCTCTTGTCTCTGTTGATTTCTTTTCCTTTCAGTGTTGCTGGTCATATTTGCCTTGCTTCTTTGCATTGTTGGTTAGGTTCTGCTTATAGGTGAGATCATATGGTAGCAAAGGAAATTTTTTAAAAAAACAACAAAACACCACAAACACATTATGAAAGAGTAGGAGATGAAACAGCAGAGGATAAAACATTTAGAAGTCAATGGAGATAGACAAGTGGTCGCTGACTTGGTAAAAGTAAGGAAGCTACAACTTAAAATGCTTGCAAAAGGTAACTTATCTTCTACACCTCCAAGAAGATGAGGAGTTGGAAGCACCAAGGGCGGTGGCAGGTGTTAAGACAAGGATTGAAATCTAAATATTTAGGTTTAGTGAATCTAGTAAACTTTTAGCTGGCCTAAAAACATCCTCCATCATTGTAACAAAAACACTTTCCCAGAAAATTCCCAACCATCTTCAAAGGGCTCATTCTATTGAAATTTAGCGGTTAGAGAATTAATTAACAAAGGAAAAATTCTTGTTAGTCTGTACTGTCATTGCTAATATTAATAATGAACTAACTATCATTTTAATCTTAAAAGCAGCAAGAGAAAAGGAGACAGTTACCTACAAAGGAGTTCCTGTAAGACTGTCAGTTGATTTTTGAAAGAAACTTTGCAGGAAAGAAGGGGCTGGCAAAGAAGCATTCAAAGTGATGGAAAGCAAGGACCTACAATCAAGATTACTCTATCCATCAAAGCTATCGTTTTGAATGGAAGGGCAGATATAGTGCTTCTCAGACAAGGTAAAGCTAAAAGAATTCATCATCACCAAGTCCTTATTACATGAAATGTTAAAGGGACTTATTTAAGAAAAAGAAGATCAAAACTATGAACATTAAAATGACAACAAACTCACAACAATCAACTATTGAATATGAAAAACAAAAACAAACTAAGCTAACAACCAGAATAGGAACAGAATCATAGGTATGGGGATCATTTGGAGGGTTATCAGCTGGGATGGGGAAGGGGGAGAAAGGAGGAAATGGTGCAGAGATCAAGAAGCATAATTGGTAGGAAAAAAACAGACAGGGGGATGTTAACGATAGTATAGGAAGGGGAGAAGCCAAAGAACTTATGCGCATGACTGACCGACATGAAGTAAAGCGGGGGGGGGGGGGGGGGTTTGCTTGAGGGAAGTGGGGTACTGGGTGGATGGGGGCACAGGGAAAAAAAACTGGCACAATTCTAACAGCATAATCAATAAAATATACTTAAATAAAATACAAAAAATAAAGTATGTGTCATGATACTGTACACAAGAGATAATATCATGTAGCCAATGAAAATTATGATTTTAGTTATTGATATAGAAGATATCCTAAAAATAGTGTTTCACAAAAGAGTGTATTACAGAAGAGTATGTATAATATGGCTGTATTTAGATAAAATTGCCGATCACCTGCCTGCCTATCTATCTATTTATCTATCTATCCTTATGTTCCTAAGCAGAGAAGCTATCTAGAGAGAAAGTTACCCAAACACATTAGTAATGATTATCTCTGGACAGTGTGATTTCAGTTGATTTTTTACTAATTAAAATTTTTTCCTTTGATTTATTAAGTATAAATCATCTTCCCAAAAGCAATAAACTTTCTGTAACTTAGTAAAAACAAAGGAAATAAAAAAACTTATAAAGACAATTTTAAACCATGGGACAAGGTGTTGCTAAGTGAAATTAGCAGATGATAACATTACAATCAGAATCTATTAAAACTAAAAATTATTAGATCTTTAGACAAGGTAGAAATAAAGAAAAAATGAAAACAATTTACTTGTTAGTATAGGTAGATTATAGTATTTTTCCTTTCCACTTTTATTGTTATAGTGTTACATGATTTTATAGTTTTATTGTCAAAAATACATATATAATTATGTATAGTTTATAAGTTCTTACTCATATTAAGATAAAATCTACTCCACTGTTAAGTTGCACTACTTGATAATAGTTTTTCCCTTTTAGGCCACAAAGACAAAAGTCTAATTTTCCTTCAAAATGAAAGATCTTTAAATATTTAAATACTTGTTCTCTCTAGGTCTTCTCTTTTTCAAATTCCTAGAGGCTTCATAAGATAAGGCACTATGTCTTACTCATCTCTCTGCTGCCAGCAGCTCTGAAATAATGTCTTAAATATAGCAGGCAATCAATAATATTAGTCATTTGTATAACTGAATGTTGAAATCCCCTTATTCTGGCCACCCTTTCCAAGATATGTTTTCATTTGTTAACATGCTTCTTAAAATAGGACTTTCAGTTCCCCCTCAATTCCCTGTATTCTTTGTCTCCAGTGACCTTGTAAAATCTACTCCAACCATTCATTCCATTCCCATGCCTATATACAGTCCTGAAAAACAGCTCTACCTGATAAATTCAAACTAGCCCCCATCATTCTAGCTCACTTGTTAATTTATACGCACTATATCTTCACTATCTCATCAGGACCTTTATGTTAACTGACTGCTCCATTTTCACCATATCCATAATGTTCTTCTTGTCTTCACATCCATTCTCACCATGTTTTCATCTCTGAGTCCATAATTAGCTTTGTTGTTATCTTTATAATATAATTTCCCTTGTCCAATATCCATGCATCACAAGCTCATGAAAGAAAATCTTTGATGTTTCCAACTATAAGCCTTTCCCAAGCCTGTACCTTGGCTGCTGGGTGCTGCTTGGGAAACTGTACCTTAGGAAAGACTGGTCCCTCTACAAATATAGAATTACTGATTTCAAATGGTTATTCAGTGCTGCTACCAATTCTAACACACTAGTCTTGTTATCTCATGCTCCCATCAGGCAAAATTTCAAACCATGTCAACATTCATCAATTTTTCAATTTTTTAAATGTTCATCAAATTTTTAACCCTCCACTTTTCCATTTCTTTGAACACATGACTGTCTTTTCTGTTTCACAGATAAAATAGAAACCACCATATGCAAACTCCCTCAACTTCCCACCACCTCAGAAACTATGATATATTCTCAATAATACTATGTGGCCACAAAAAGGATGGAATTATTTATGTATGTAGGAAATAAAAACAAATAGGAAAGCACTCATTTATGTTTATAATATACTGCCATTTATGTAAAAAATATGTTTGCTTGAAAATACACCCAATTTCTGTGGAAAGATTAAAGACTACATACAGAAAATAAAAAACTACACAGATACAGGCTCCAGCACAAATAATGCCCCTTCTTTATTACAAAATCTTTTATTACAAAATCAAGGCATGTAATTCTGTAATATAACAATATCACATTCAAGCACACCATATGACATTTTAGGTGAAATGTTCAAATTGCTGTCCATCTCATGTGAGACATTAACGTCCCCTACCAACCACACTCAAGCAATCTTTACTTCTGCCGGACCCTGTATTTGCCTAAAAGAAGGTAACCTGAGGTAAAAGGGAGATTTTTCAAAGTATATACTCAGAACTATTGGTTTAGAATTTTGAACCATGTGAAAATACTGTCCAAAACAAACAAACAAAACTAGTAAAAAATGATGCACATCGCTTTCTTGCTTTAAAATCCCACAATCATGGGCTGGGTGGGAGGTATTTAGGGAGTTATTATTTATTGGGCACAGAGTTTCGGTTTGGGATGATGAAAGAGTTCTGGAGAGAAGGATGGTGGTGATGGTTGCACAACATAATTGTACTTCTTTTCACTGAACTCTCCACCTAACAGTTGCTAAAATAGTGTATTTTCTTAGGCATATTTTATTGTAAAATATATCCCCACAATACTGATAACTGAAACACAAAACAAAACACTGTTCAATGCTTCTTATTGCTATTATGATAAAGAACAAGACTCTGACCAAGACTCCATTAGCTCAAGAATATTTAGCTGAACTAGGCTTCTTTTAGTTTCTCAAAGGCACAGCAGTCCCTTACTTTAAGTCTTAGCATATAGATTTCTCTTCCTGGAATGCAAAGAAATAACTATCATTCACAGGTTGCTTTCTTTTGTCTTCTGTTGCTTAATTAGTTAACTCTGCTAAACTCTGCCATAGCATCCTTTACTTCCCTTTTATGACACTCATCACAAATACAATGATCTAGTTAGCTGAATTAAAAACTCATTGAAGGCTGGGACCATGTGAGTCTTATTTCCTAACACATACTTGATGCCTAGCACATGGCATAGCATATAACAGGTACCCTATAAATGTTTTTTGAATTAACGGATTAATTCAAAATTAAACCATACTCCAGATGTGCGCTAATTAATGAGTGGAGTAGGACCAAACCCACTCTGGATGTTTCCTTGATTAATGTGTCCTAATATTACTTTAAATTATTTTTATCAGTTATTACAGACATTGGACTTCCATTGAGTGTAAGGAAATCTTTTTGAACTAAACTACTGATAATAGGTGGTGTCTTCTCAAATCTCTTCCACACATAGCAGACTTCCTAAGCATAAGTGCTGTATTTATCCCATTAATTTTTCTCTAATTCTTTTTCAAACTTATCTCTGCCATGTAATACATTAACTATTTCTCTCAGATTTGAGCCATTTGCAAATGGAATAGACCTGATCTCTAGTTAGCTATGGATGAGAATTAAATGCGATAGTGCTGAGGACAAAGTACCATGCACTTGGATAAGAGACATTTACTGAAGCTGACAATGACCTATCAATGAACATTTTGGGGGGAACGCTATACATATATTTAATAGGTATTACTACCCCGACTTTTCCCTTTCATGAAAATTTAAAAAACTATTTCTCCTATGAGACGGAACCAGTACAAAATAACAGTGATGGAGAAAGTTTAGAAAATTTGATAAATTACTATAAAGATATTCTGGGGTATTCTTAACCTTTAAGCACGATATCAGGGAGGGCACATATGTCTTTTCACAGTTTTTGAAGGTGGCTGTTGAAACAGGAAGCTTGGCTGGATTATCTATGTGATCTCTTTTTCTATGTAAAAGGACATTTATAAAAGTCACAGTTCCTTAAGTCGTTCATTTAAGCTTGCCAGATACCTACAAAATGACAGAGGGGGACTGGGTGATCTGTAAAGTCTTTCCTATTTCTGAAGTGCTAATGGTTGACAAATGAATGTGCTGCCCTCTCCAAATCATATTGGTATGCATATCTTCCTCTAAATATAACCTAGTAGAGTGAATGATGTAAGGGATTTTTGGATATGGGATGCTTTGATTGAGTAATACTTTCTCTGTGTCTCTCAAATCAAAGGTGGTCACTAATACTCTGACTTCTGATCTCCAAACCACATCACATTAGTACACTTCTGCTTGATATCACTTACTTAATAAACTTTATAAAGGCCAAGTTATATTTTCGCTCAAGCTTTATTTTGAATATGGCCATGACATTTCAAATATAAAATATAAGTCTAGAACTGAATAAATAACCATAATCTGCTTTCTGCAAAATTATAATGTGAAAATGACACCTTCATAGAATGAGAACATTATGGAAAAAATTTAACATTCCACAGACTAATTTAGAATGCCAGGAAGTGCCTCAATCTGAATCAGAGCCTATGAAATCATAGTGCTTTCAAAGTAAAGAAGTAAAAAAATAACATAAGACTTTTGAAATGGAATCTGGAAGAAAATGCCATGTGAGAAGCATGGCAATCTTGAAATGGTTTTCTCTAGTAAACAGTAAATAGGACACAATCTCCCAATCATAAAGCACTTCATAAAGATAAACTTTTCTTTGAAAGAGCATTTGTGTTAATAAGCAAGAATGGAAAAGGCATACCCTTTTGCTGTCATATGACAACTTTTAATCCAGTTAATATGTTTGTTTTATGTAGGCAAACTTTTGGCATTTATAGTCTTCAGGAATTGCAACTAAGGGTTTGCCAACAATATCCAGAATATTGCCTACTTGGCATTATATTTTAAAACTAATTACTATTTTTGTAGAGAAAGAGTGACTATTTAATAGCAACCTTGGGCCAGGACACCTTAATGATTTTTTTGTTTGTTTGTTTTGAACATTTTTTTTCTTGTCAATCCCTTCAGGTCTTCCAAATGAATAATACCAGTGGTAAATACTGAAAATTTTGCCTTTTTCTTTCTAATATTTACCTCATTTTACTTTTGAGTACATGAACTGATTAGTGTCTCCAGAATAAAGGTCAACTGTGGTGACAGGGAACCTCCTGGTCTTCATTTTGGTGTTTCATGTAATGGTGGTAAAGACTATACATAACCAGGGATGGATGCTGAATTCTATCAAATCTTTCTCAGTATATATGGAGATGATAAAGACTTTCCTTGTGTTGTTAACATGGCTAATCATATTAATACATTATCTAATTTTAAACTATGCTTGCATTCCTCATAGGAATTCCATTTGCCTATGGTTAATATATTAGGCCTCTTAATCAGTTTATGTATTATACTAATATTGAAGATTTCTACATTTATATTCTCAACTAGAAATGGTCCTTGTTTAGATTTTTAAATTGACAGACTTAACTAGAAAATGTCCTTGTTTAGATTTATACATTTATAGTCTTTTTAAAAAAGCTACTTATTTAGTTATTTATTTTCAGAGATGGGAAGGAAGAGAGAAAGGGAGAGAAACATCAATGTGTGAGAGATACATAGATTGCTTATCTCTTGCACACCCCAAACTGGGGACCTGGCCTGCAACGCAAGCATGTGCCCTGAACCAGAATTAAAGTGGCAACCTTTTGGTTCACAGGTCAGCACTCAAACCACTGAGCCACACCAGCCAGGGCTACATTTATAGTCTTAAGAAGAAAAGGTCCTTGTGTTTTGTTTTGTTTTGTTTTGTTTTGGTTATTTTGTCTTGTGTAAGGAACTGACATCACAAAGAGCTGATTTCTATATTATATAAAGATTTCCATTGTACCAATAAGAAAAAAAAAAAAGGCTGACTAGGAGGGGGCAAGGAGTGAATGGAAGTCACATGGATCTCCTCCCAGGACCAAGCTGGAATTACACTAAGTTGTGGAGAAATCACCTGGAACAAATAATTGAACAGCAGAGAGAGAGAGAGAAACCTTAAAACCTCAGACAGACACAAGAATCAGCTTTAGCACAACCTGACTGGTAAGGAGTGCAGTGTAGACTTGAGAAGGTGGGCTGGGCACCCACAGGTCGCAGTGCCAGAGGGACATTTAAGTGGCTAGTTGGATCACCCTGAGAAGAGTGGGGTCTAAACCATAAGCGGCGACCCCCAGACTACAGCACCAGAGCCCAAAAAGTACACAGATAGGAGCCAGCTACGAAAAGCAGCAGAATTGCTCTCTGCCAGAGATGGGCAGCTGGAGACTCAAAGAGCCATTTAAAGGGCCAATGCATAAATTTTAATTTGCAGCCACTTACCCTGGGCTCCCCCAAGAGTGGACTAGCATGGGCTAGAGTCTCCAAAGGAGAGACTAGGGACAGAGGCTATGGGGAGAGAACTGAGGGAGCAGCAGGCGGGATCCCAGTGCTGGGTCATCCCCCATACAGCACCAGCCATCTTGCTCAGGCAGACCACTCCCCTGAGTGGCATCAGACTGAGGGGAAACAACTGCCCCAACCCCAGGAGAAGCCTTGCCCTGCCTGTGGTGCCTAAAACAGAAAGGTGAGTACAGAGCGACTAGATTAACAATTGAAGGAGACAGCTACAGACAGTAGATCCCTGGAAGACTCCAACATACTGCCTAAGGTCAGATGGGGTCAACATCTGACATCACCAGAGGCGGATCCAGAAAGAAAAAACAGTGGTAATACTAGAGGCTACCCAGATGAAATCCTCTGTAGTCTCCATGATTTGCGATATTTTCTTTGTTACATAGCTTTTTAACATTCATTTCAGGTCCATCAAGTTTGTGCATATTAAGTCATTAGTTTTTATACTAATAGTTTATTTCTCTACTTTCTTATAATAGTCTTAATCTCTTTACAGCCTTTATAATACTAATTCATTTGCTGTTCATAGTGGCATTGCAGAGGGCAGTTATTTTTGTAGATGTGGGTTTGCTTCCAGGGCTTTGTGGTTTTGTTTTGGCAGCTCCTGCACAAAAACACACAAGATGTGGTGGGCAGAGTGATCCTAGCTCAACCTGCTGCAGGGAAGAACCCAACAAAGACGTCTGAACAACAGTCAAAACCCAATTACTTCCAGAGAGCCAACATAAACAGCAGAAAAGGCATCCAAAGAGCATCAAATTCAGGAGATCAGGGAAACTGCACCACTGAATCTCACAGGACTTCTACCATAGAAGTTCACACCACAATGTCAGAAAGTCAAAACAGATCAATTTAAGAAGCAAGAAAAAGAAAGAAGAATCTCCTAAAAAAAGGGAAGACAAAAAAACAACCCATACTCAAAAGGAGAGAAATAATCCCCAGAAAGAGAACTAAATGAAATAGAGGAAAGTAAGCTATAGGTATTGAGTTAAAAATAATGGTTGTAAGGAAGCTCAATGAGCTCAGTGAGCTCAGGGATAATTACCAAAACTGCACAGAAACTACAAGGAACTTACTGCAAAATATATCACCATGAAAAAGGACACAGAAACTATCACTAAGAGGTGAGAGGAAATGAAGAATACAATTTCCGAATTGAAGAAAAAAGTGAAAGGAATAAAAAGCAGACTAGATGAAGCAGAGGATCCAATCAGAGAGCTGGAGGACAAGGTAGAAAAAAAAAAACCCAAAAAGAGCAAGAAAGAGCAAGAAAAGAAAGACTCAAAAAAGAATGAAGAGAGGTTAAGGGAAATGCAGGACATCGTGAAACATAATAATGTCAGTATAATTGGGATACCAGAAGGAGAAGAAGAGTAGCAAGGGATAGAAAACCTGTATGAAAAAGTAATGATGGAAAACTTCCCTAATTTGAGGAGACAAAACGTCACACAAATCCACGAAGCACAGGGAGTCCCATTCAAGAGAAACCCAAAAGGCCCAGTCCAAGACATAATGAACAAGGCAAATATCAAAGACAAAGAGAAAATCTTAAAGGCAGCAAGGGAGTAACAGGTAGTAGCATACATGGGAGCCCCATGAGGATAGTATCTGACATCTCAACAGAAACACTACAAGCCAGAAGAGAATGGCAAGAAATAGTAGAAATAATGAAAAGCAAAGGTGTGCAACAAACACTACTCTATGCAGCAAGGCTCTCAATTAAAATAGGAGGCAAAATAAGGAGTTTCCCAGACAAAAGAAGGCTAAAACAATACACCTCAACCAAACCAACAATGTAATAAATGCTAAAGGGACTGCTTTAAGAAAAGGAAGAAAAACACTGAGAGAGAGAGGAACACAGGTACAAAGAGAGAAAATGAATAAGTACCTATCAATAACTTTAAATGTAAGTGGATTAAAAGCTTTAATCAAAAGACATAGGATAGCTGAATGGATAAGAAAACATGACTCACACATATGTGACCTACAAGAGACCCACCTCAGGACAAAGGACCTACACCGACGGAAAGTAAGGGTAGGAAAAAAATGTTCCAAGCAAACGGAGAGGAAAGAACAGCCGGGGTAGCAATGCTTATATCACACAAAATAGACTTCAAAACAAAGGCCATAAAAGGAGACACAGAAGAACACTTCATAATACTCAAGGGGAGAATCCATCAAGAGGACATAACCATTGTAAACATATGCACCCAACACAGGAGCACCCAAATATATAAGGAAACTCTTGAGGACGTCAAGAAAGATATAGACAGCAACACGCTGATAGTAGGGGATTTTAACACCCCACTGTTAACAATGGGTAGATTTTCCAAAGAAAATATCAACAAGCATATTGTGGAACTGAACAATGCACTAGATCAAATGAACTTAACATATATATATATAGAACCGTTCATCCCAAAGAAACAAAGTACACATTCTTTTCAAATGCACATGGAACAGTTTCAAACAGAGACCACAGGATAGCACAGAAAACAAGCCTCAATAAATTCAAGGAGATTGAAACCATAACAAGCATTTTCTCAGACCACAAGGGCTTGAAACTAGAGACCAACCTCAAGGGAAAAACTCAAAAACATTCAAACTCATGGAGACTGAATAGCATGCTATTAAACAATGAATGGGTCAATAATGACATCAAGGAAGAAATCAAAGTTTCTGGAAACAAATGAAAATGAACACACAACAGTCCAAAACCTATGGGACACAGCAGAGGCAGTCCTGAGAGGGAAGTTCATAGCAATATAGGCCTACCTGAAAAGAGAGAAACATTTCAAACAAACAACCTAACCCTACATCTTCAAGAATTGGAGCAACACCAACAAACAAAGCCCAGAGTGAGTATAAGGAAGGATATAATCAAGATCAGAACAGAATTAAATGACATAAATACTAAAACACAATTCAAAGGATCAATAAATCCAGGAGCTGGTTCTTTGAAAAGATAAACAAAATCGACAAAGCCTTTAAGCAGACTCATCTAGAAAAAAAGGGAGAGGACCCAAATCAATAATATCAGAAATAAAAGAGGAAATTACAACTGCTACCACAGAAATACAAAGGATTGTAATAAATTACTATAAACAATTATATGCCAAGAAATTTGAAAATCTGGGTGAAATGGACAAATTTCTGGAAAAGTATAACCTTCTAACACTGAATGAAGAAGCAGAAAGCCTGAACAGAGTGATAACATCCGGTGATATTGAAGCAGTAATCAAAAACCTCCCACACACAAAAAGCCCTGGACCATATAGTTTCACAGGAGAATTTTACAAAACATTTAAGGAAGAGCTAACCCCTGTCCCTCTTGGACTACTCAAAAAAATATAAGATGAAGAAAGACTCCCAAACTCTTTTTATGCGGCCAGCATCATCCTAATCCCAAAACCAGATAAAGACACAACAAAGAGAGAAAACTATAGGCCAATGTTGCTGATGAACATGGACGCTAAAATCCTCAACAAAGTATTGGCAAACCACATCCAGCAATACATTTAAAAGATCATCGCTCATGATCAAGTGGGATTCATCCCAGGAAAGCAAGGATGGTTCAATAATCAAAAATCAATAAACTTAATACATCACATAAATAAAAAGAAAGACAAAAAACACATGATCATCAATAGATGCAGAAAAAGCATTTGATAAGGTACAGCACCTGTTTATGATAAAACACTCAGCAAAGTGGGAATAAGGGGGGGACAGCTCAACATAATAAAGGTCATTATGAACTACCTATAGTCAACATCATATTGAATGGGCAAAAACTAAAAACTTTCCCACTAAGATCAAGAACAAGAAAAGGATATCCACTTTCAGCACTTCTATTCAACACAGTATTGAAAGTCCTAGTCACAGCGATCAAACAAGAAAAAGAAATAAAAGGCATCCAAATTGGAAAGGAGGAAGGAAAACTGTCATTATCTGGTGATGACATGATAGTATACTTAGAAAACCCTATAGACTCTGCCAAAAAACCACTCAACCTCATAGGTGAATTTGGCAAAAGAGAGGAAGACAAAGTCAATATTCAGAAATTGAAGGCATTTTTGTATACCAACAATGAAATATCAGAAGGAGAAATAGGCAAAACTCCCATTTGTTATAGGAACAAAAAAAATAAAGTACCTAGGAATAAACTTAACCAAGGAGGTAAAAGTCCTGTACACAGAAAACTACACAACACTGAAGAAAGAAATTAAGGAAGACACAAATAAATGAATGTCTATACCATGTTTATGGACTGGAAAATTAACATCATCAAAATGTCCATACTACCCAAAGCAATTTATAGATTTAACACAATCTGTATTAAAGTACTAATGATGTATTTCACAGATACAGAACAAACATTTCAAAAATGTATATGGAACCATAAATGACCTGCATAAATAGCTGCAGCAATTCTGAGAAAGAACAAAATAGGAAGGATCATAATACCTGACATCAAACTATACTACAAGGCCATTGTAATCAAAACTGTCTGGCGCTGGCATAAAAACAGACATGTAGATCAATGGAACAGAATAGAGAGCTCAGAAAGAAACCCAAGTCTCTTTGGTCAATTAATATTTGCCAAAGGGGGCAGAAAACTAAAATAGAGTAAAAATAGCCTCTTCAACAAATGGTGTTGGGAGATCTGGACACCTACATGCAAAAAGATGAAACTCGACCACCAACTTACACCATACACAAAAATACTCAAGATGGATAAAGGACTTAAATAAAAGTCATGACAACATAAAAGTTCTGGAGAACATAGGCAGGAAACTCTCAGATATTTCCTGCAGCAATATTTTCACCAATACGTCCCCTAGAGCAAGGGACATAAAAGAAAGAATAAACAAATGGGATTTCATCAAAATAAAAAGCTTTTGCATAGCTAAAGAAAACATTAGCAAAATGAAAAGAGAACCAACTGTATGGGAAAATATATTTGCCAATGATACCTCGGACAAGGGTTTGATCTCCAAAATATAGAAAGAACTCACACGATTCCACTTCAGGAAGACAAACAATTTAAATAAAAAATGGGCAAAGGACCCAAACAGACCTTTCTCCAAGGAGGACATACAGAGAGCCCAGATATATGAAAGGATGCTCAGCATCACTAGCCATCAGGTAAAACCACAATGAGATACCACTTCTCACTGGTCAGAATGTCCATCATAAACAAATCAACAAACAATAAGTGCTGGTGAAGTCGTGGAGAAAAGGGGACGTAGTACGCTGTTGGTGGGAATGCAGACTGGTGCAGGCACTGTAGAAAACAGTTTTAAATTTCCTCAGAAAGCTAAAAATAGAACTTCTTTTTTGACTCAGCAATTCCACTGCTGGGATTATACCCTAAGAATCCCGAAACACCAATTCAAAAAACCTATGCACCTCAATGTTCATAGCAGCACAATTTACAATAGCCAAGTGCTGGAAGCAACCTAAGTGCCCATCAAAATATGAATAGATCAAAAAGCTATGGTACATTTACACAATGGAATACTATAGGGAAGAAAGACAGAAGGAACTCCTACCCTTCACGACAGAATCGATGGAATTGGAAAGCATTATGCTAACTGAAATATGCCAGGCAGTGAAAGACAAATACCATTGATCTCACCTATAAGTGGAACTTAATCAACAAAACAAACAAGCAAGAAAAATATAACCAGCAACATTGAAAGGAAAAAAAGAAAAACCAACAGTAACCTTAAGGGAGGAGGTAGAAGGGTAATGGGGAAAAGAAGGGGAAGGGTCAAGTCAAGGAACATGTAAAGAACACATGGACAAAGCCAAAGTGAAGGATTGAGGGTAGGAGGTGGGCGTGGGTGGGACAGGGGAAAGTGGTGGCAGGAAAATGGAGACAACTGTACTTGAACAATAAAAAAAGTAAATTAATGAAAAATAAATAAATTTTTAAAAAGCTGGTAAGTTTAGTAGAATGAAGGGCAGGAAATATGAACAATTAACCGAAAGAAAGCACAAATGACTGTTACATGTATGAAAAAATGACTGCATTTAATAATATAAGACAAATGTGTATTAAAACTACTATCAGAGCACATTAACAAGAATAAAATAATTTGTATTAGAACATGTTGGCAAAGTGTGGGGAAGGAGACAATCTTATTGCTGGTGGGAATATCACTTTATATAACTTCGGTGGAGAATAATTTGTAGAAATATATAAAATATAAAAATGCAATTTCTACTTCTATAAATTTATATTACAGATTTATCCCTTTGTGTAATATGAAATATTAAAATAGCTAAGAATTATTGAGTGCTCACTGTTTTCCAGTCACTGTTCAAGGCCTTCATAAATACTAACTCATGTCAGTCTCGTAATAACTCTTGGAGGCAGAAATAATTATTCTCTGTTTTTAGAGCTGAAGAAACTAAGTATGGGGAGGTAAAGTTACTTCCCTAATATGAAACATCTGGTAAGTGCTGGATGTGAAAATAAAACACAGGTGGTGTACATCTTGTCTTGCATGTTCTTTGCCACTATACTACCCTTCACCATGTGCAAGGATATTTATTGATGCATTGTATGCTACAGATAGATACCACAAACAAATGCCTATTCGCAATAGGCTAGGTAAATAAATTACAATGCATCCAAACTGGATCACATTCAGCATTTAAAAGGAATGCCAACTACTGGTCAAGATGGCAGTGTAGGTAAATGGGGTACTTGCATCCTCCCACAACCGCATCTAAATTACCACTAAACTACAGAACAACCATCATTCAAAACCACCTGAAACCTAGATGAATGGAAGTCCTACAACTGGGTATTTGAAGAAAAAGCTACATTGAGACTGGTAGGAGGGCTGGAGATGCAGACAAGTTGGTGCCATGCCCACACATGGCAGATAAAAATTGGGTGTGATATCACAGCTGCGGAGGTCCACTCTGAAGAGCAAGGGGTCCTAGTACCACACCAGGACCCAGCAGCCCAGGGCTACAGTGCCAGAGAGGTCCCCATACCTTCTAGCTGTGAAACCCAGTGGGGATTGTGGGCAAGTGAGGCAGACGGATTCTAAAGTCCCAGGCAGTTCCTTTTAAAGGGCCTGTGCATGGACATACTCTGACTCACTGTCTCTGAGCTCAACAGAAGCTTGAAAGGTACCACGTACCTACTGGGATGAACAGAATTGTCTGGTATCAGGGCGAGAGGTCAGAGAGGGGGAAGCTTTCTGTCACGCAAAAGTGCTGCCAGAGTCACTGTTCCTTTTCTGAGCTCTCCTACAACAAAGCCAGCAGGCAGGCTCCATCAACCTGGCTCACACCATTCGCCCCAACCCGGTGATTCCCTGTGACCTCGTATCACCCAACTTGTGGGCCCACCCACGCTGTTTCCAGTGACTATCCCATATAAATGGCCCATCTTGGCTCATGCTTCAGACTTTCATAAAATCTTTCAAATGATCACTGTCTGGCCTCAGCGTGTCTAGTATTTCCCACTAAGTGGCCTCAGTCTAGCAGTAGCTGGCCTTGGTTCACAGCCTGGCCTCTCCTGGGCCCCTCCAAGCCCAGCACATGTAGCAACCATCTGCAGATCACTTTGTAGCTCATGCTAGGTGGCCCCAGGCAGAACATAGGTGGTGGCTGACCTTGGTCTGCAGTTCCGGCAAGGTCCCAGAGATACTGCACCTGGTGGATGGCTTCAGAGCACATCAAAGCACTACCCAACCCAACTACCTCAACAAGTGACACACTCAGGGGAAGAATCAATAAGCACCAGAGACCTGCTGAAGTAAGTCCTGCTCTGTGGTGCAATCCCTGCACATCTGATCCTCCACAGTGGTTAGTGGTTGCAGCCAGTCCTTGCAGCTGTTCAGCCTGGGGGCAAATCCCTTCATTGAGATGCCAACAGCAATAAAAACTCAACTACAACAGGAGGGTGTACATAGTCCACACTAGGGTGGCAGGTTGTACCTGGAGTTCCCGGCTTGGGTGAATGGGGAGGCCATGCCACTGGAACCTACAGGAAACCTACTATATAATGTCACTTTACGAAGTCTGGGAAACATAGCAGCTTTAATTCCACAGAAACCAACACAGGGAGACAGCCAAAATGAGGAGACAAAGAAACATGTCCCAAATCAAAGAAGAAAACAAAACTCAAGAAAAAGAACTAAACAAAATGGAGACAAGTAATCTACAAGATGCAGAGTTCAAAACACTAGTTATAAGAATGATCAATGAACTTAGTGAGAACTTCGTCAGCATAAACAAGGACATGGAAACCATAAAAAAGAACCAGTCAGAAATGAAGGATACACTAACTGAAATGAGGAACAATTCACAAGGAACCAATAGTAAAGTAGATGAAGCCAAGAGTCTAATCAATGATTTGGAATAAAAGGAAGCAACAAAACAATACAAAACAAAACCCACCCACTCAGCAAAAATTTTAAAAAATCTAAAAAAGTGAAGATGGTGTAGAGTCTCTGGGGCAGCTTCAGAGACATCAACATCTGTATCATGGGAATGCCAGAAGAAGAGAGAAAGAAATTGAAAATGTACTTGAAAATATAATTACAAAAAACTTCCCTAACCTAGTGAAGGAAATAGACATAAAAGTCCAGGAAGTGCAGTAAGTCCCAAACAAGATGAACCCAAAGAGGTCCACACCATGACACATCATAATTAATATACAAAAGGTTAAAAACAAAGAGAGAATCTTAAAAGCAGTAAGAGAACAGCAGTTAGTTACCTACAACAGAGCTCCCATGAGACTGTCAGCTGATTTCTCACCAGAAACTTTGGCCAGCAGGGACTGGCAAAAAATATCCAAAGTGATGAAAAGCAAGAACCTACAACCAAGATTATGCTACCCAGCAAAGCTATCATTTAGAATAAAGGACAGATAAAGAGCTTCCAAGACAAGAAAATGCTAAAGAAGTTCATCACCCCCAAACTAGTGTTATATGAAATGTTAAAGGGTCTTCTTTAAGAAGAAGATAAAAAATATGGAAAAAATAAATTAAAATACAATCAAAAAATAGAAGATAAAAAATATGAAAATAAAATGACCATAAATACATATCTACCAATGATAGAATCTAAGAAAACAAAATAAAGGGATGAGCAGAACATAAACAGAATCATAGATACAGAGTACATTTTGATGGTTGCTAGATATGAGGCGGGGATATGTGAAAAAAGGTGAAGGGATTAAGAAGTACAAACTGGTTGTTATAGAATAGTCACAGGGATGTAAAGTACACTATAGGAAGTATAGTCAATAATCTAACAACTATGTATGGTGTCAGATGGGTACAACATTTATCAGGATGTTCATTTAGTAAGTTATATAATGTGTAATCACTGGGGTGTATACTTGAAATTAATAAAATGTTCTAAGTCAACTGTAATTGAAAAACGTAAAATGATTTAAACAAGGAAAAAAATTATTTTTAATTAATAAAGAATGCCAAAGCTCTTTCAGTTACTGATTGGAAGGATATGCAGAACAGTGTATATACATATATATGTAGAAATAAAATTAAATACTATTATACATATATAATTGTATATGATTTTTCATGCATAGAGTATCTCCAGAAAATACACAAGAAACTGCCAACAAAAAGGAAATGGTTGTCTGTCACTTTTCTACAATGTGCATGTTCATCTAATTAATAAAAATGAATCATTTCAAAAATAAAATAAGTGGAAGGTAAAAAATAAAAATAAAGAAAAACTGTCATTATCTATTTACTTAATATATAGGTCATTACAAAAGGTTTACTTGAAGAAATTAATCCAGAGCTACCACAATCTGAAAACCAGTGGAACAAGGAATGACTAATAAAGCTTAATGTTCACAGTAAATATGTGACGATTGAAGCTTATAGAAAGTAGGTTCATCATACCTGACATGTGCGTTACAGTATCTTTTGGCATAGTCTGTCCAAGTTCCAAATTTTTGTGGAAAGAGAGCTTCAATCTGCATAAAAAGCTGTAACAACAGGAGTGTTCTCAATGTGTTGTAACATTCTTACTAAATTATTATTACAGTGATAAATCCAGTTTAAAAAAATAGTAAAAAGTCAAAAAGGAAATCTAACTTTCCTTGCTCAAAGTCCCTCCTTCTCCTGCATCTCCCCATTCCTTCTATCCTATTCTTCAGAGATAACTGCTATCTTTCTTCTTAAATATACATTTATGTATTTTCTATGCCTATATACATATATGTATGTATTCTATTTTATTCATATACATAGGACCATATTATACAACTAGATTTTGTCCCAAAAACATGACTAAGACATCATTAAAGCGCATATACATTCATTTTTAGTTTTAAAAATTATATAAATAATGTATTACAATAATAAAGCACTGTTTAAAGGATACATAGGAACTCATTTTGTAGATGTACTGTAAAATGCTTAAACAGTCTCTTATTAGTGGTTATATAGGCTGTTTCTAGCTTTTATGTAATTATAAAAATTAATAACTTAATGTAGGTCTGTATGTGTGTATGCATATATATTAATATATGTAGGAATAGTTATATATAATATGTAGTATTTATGTATAATATATATAGTGCATATATATATATATATATTTATGTAGTTACATTTACATTTATTTATCATCTGTTCCTCCATCTGCTTTTCTACAAGATGGGTTTGTAGGATATGTTTTTAAAATTGAAACAGGTGGGTTTAAGGTAAATGCTTTCATAGACAGGACTTTCCTGGGTTACAGTGACCCTTACAGATTCATAAGAGTTTCACTCATTGTTTCTTCTTCCCAGCCCTTTAACCACTCCATACCCTAACTGCCTCTCAGAGCAGTAAAAGCTAAATGGGCATGACATGCCTTATTCCATCATTCTAAGTAGATGTTTTATTCAGTCTGCACATAATTTTCTACCTTCCCAAATGTGGATCTTAAGGTGAAAGAGAAACAGAATAAGATTATTCAATACAGTATAAAATATATATAAAGATATATAGTTATAAAAGATAAAAAGTTGATTCAACTCCAATCCTAAGGAGTTTATAATGTAAACAGACTAAAAAAAATGAAGATTAAGGCCACAGAACAACCAGAAGAACTCAAATGTTATTTACAAATTTATACCTGATATGAAAACCTTATAATAAAGGAAAAACTCTTTTTAAAAAAGCAGGTATTCACAAGCATGGCTAAGGTTCACATGTAAATAGATAAAAAGTCATAGTGAAAGACATATTTAATCATTAACAGCCATCTAGAAATTCCCAAAGTACTCTTCTGGCATGTGAAGCATCTAATTTAAAATTTTGCAACAGGCGATCTATTCAATTTTCTGTGTGTGTGTGTGTGTGTGTGTGTGTGTGTGTGTGTGTGTGTGTGTGTGTGTGTGTTTAAGCCCAACGTATAAGGATTTTAATACCTCTTCAGGCCTTCCCAAAGCTGGAGTTCCTGTAAGAAGAATGGCTCGTTTGGCTTTCTGTACTATTGGCAATAAAATCTTGCTGCGACTTGCATTTCTGGACTTCATGTAGTGTGATTCATCCACAATCACTACATTGAAGTTTTGATTATTCAGTGTGTCTATCAAAGCCTCTGCATCTGTCGTTAACAGACCATAACCCAGAACTGTCACTTTGCTGGTTGATATTCTCCTACAAAGGAAAATTCATGCACTTTAAAAATATTTCAGTAATCATTTATCAGAAACAATACAACTTTTTGGTAAGAAATACAAAGAAAAAAAGAGAAGAATAAGAGATGGTACCACTACTGAAACCCAATTTTGCTTAAGATTTTATAGTCTTCAACTATAATAAACTAGAATCCAAAATTTAAAATTTGGCTAATTAACTCCAATTTTTTTGATTAATGGTCTTTGGAAGGTTTGGACATCCTGCAAGCCATAGTTTACTATGATAAGAACATTACTTTCTGAGAACATTTGCTTCCATGCATTTATGATCATGAATACAGTGGATACTGAAATATTCATTGAGTATTCCACAAAGCCTTCCCACAAAGAGAATAGGAGAGTTTTTTAAGCCAGGTGCTATTGGAATTTTGAGCAGGACAATACTTATTGCAGGGCTGTCCAGTTACCCCGCAGGGCATTTCACATTCCTGGACCCTCCCATTAATGAACAGTGGAGTCTCTGTCTTGATGACAACAAAAATGCCCCTGGTCCTGCGATGCTGAAGCGTGGGGAAAACACAGGGTCTCACCTCATGCAGAGAAACGCTGTGTGAAAGTGACTCTGATCTTTGGAACTATCTCTGTAATTTATACATCTTTATCATACTGTACTTTAACTATTCATTTACATATTTATTTCCACTGTATATTGTAAGATTGGTGAGAGCAAGAGATGTGTCTTATTCATTTTTGTGTGTACAGGGCTATGATCCCAATTAGTATGGAAAATTATATAATTAGACAAATGAAAGCAATAAAAATAAAACATGTCACTTTGCATTTTCTATATCACCATTGAAAATGGCATATAGTGCTCTCAGTAAACATGAACTATTATTATTGCTGTTGTTGCTACTATTATTAAGATATCATGGTCATTATTGTTTTCAGATTTTTTTTCTTTTTCCTTTGTGTTACAGAAAAACACTCTCAATAAATTTTATATTCAAAAAAAAAAAAGAAAATAAAGGACAGAGTCAGTCTTCTGCACTTCTCTACCCTCTAATAAAAAAGGAAGAGCTCCTAAATAGCCAGTAACAACAGAGAAATCATGCTTTTTGTTGTTGTTGCTTTTTCATAATGACATCTACATTTTAAGCCCTGGATAAATCTACTTAATATAGACACTTACTTGGTATATACCAATATTTGGCACTTTTGTCCCCATAAATATTAAAAAGTTGTTCTTACCCAACATCAGTTTTATTCTGAATAACACTGATTTCTTCTGGACTTAACTCTGGGATCCATTTCTCTATTTCTTCTGTCCAAGGGTACCTCAGAGATGAAGGGACCACTATTAAAAGAGGCCACTCCTCCTTATAGAAGTAAGCGATGGCAATTGCCTGGATTGTCTTTCCTAGACCCATCTAAATTAAAAATAAATAAATAGGTAGATAAATATAAAGGCTAAAATAGTTTTAAAGAAAATATCAAATATTTTATTTGAGTATTATTATTAAAATAATTTTCCAATGTAAAACCAGTTGAATTACACAGTAAATTAAATGTTCAAGATATGATGACCATTAAAATTCATTGGAAAAATTATTATTTTCAAACCATTTCTGCTTGAACTTAAAGACAAAATGACCACCACTTTAAAATACTAACTATACTGGTTTCATGTAACTTAATTTTATACAAACTTATCTGCCCATTTAAAATTTCTCCTCTTAGAGAACAGAAGAGCAAATGCTTTACCTTTATACTACAAAATCCTGTTATTTTAAAGCTAAAGAAAACTCTAAATCATCAACATTTTTAGAGGAGAAGTAAGGACATGGTGGTTAAATTATCTATTAAACCTAACACTTAACTGGTTGCAAAACTAGTATAATGTCTGAGGCCCAGGTGTCTGGTGTCCTCCCACTTGATTGTTTCACACTTATACCATACTGTCCATCTCTAGGCTGTGCCCATTTAAAAATTAGTTACTACATGACTGTTTATAAAGGTCTCATCCTGTACGTCTACAGTTTAGGAGATGGCCAAGAACTTGAGGGTAATATGTATGCAGGTTTGTTTTTTGTTTTCTGGTCTTCCCCTCAAGTTTCTTCCTTTCCTACATTTTTCTCTTTGTGTCCCAATGACACAATACATAGTTTGGGAGCTTGACAGAGCAGCAGTCTCTCATAGAAACAGATAGAAGCAGCCTGTTTCAACTATGTGGCTTATAACTTTAAGAAGTGAAGGAATTGGACATTCACGGAAGTATACAGGCAGCTGAAGAAGAATGGAAAGCTGACCAAAAAACTATGGTACATTTACACAATGGAATACTATGCAGCAGAAAGAAAGAAAGAGCTACTACTCTTTACAACAACATGGATGGAACTGGAGAGCATTATGCTAAGTGAAATAAGCCAGGCTGTGAAAGACAAATATCTCACCTATAAGTGGAACCTTACCAGCAAAGTAGGCAGGAAAGGAAAATATGACCAGCAACATTGAAAGAAAGAAGAAACCAAGAGGGCTGGGAGGGAGGTAGGGAGAGGGGCAGTAGGGAGAGTAAGGGGAAGGGTCAGATCAAGGAACAGGTATGAAGGACACATGGATGAAGCCAAGGTGGGGAAGGATTGAGGGGGCAGGTGGGGGTGGATGGGGCAGGGGAAAGTGGTAGCAGGTAAATGGAGACAAATGTATTTGAACAATCAATCAATCAATCAATCAATCAATAAATTACCATAAAAGAAAAAGAAAACATGGGTGCTACTTTCTTTGTCACCTGAGGGAAATTCAGCCACAGAGGACTGGCTCACATATAGAGAACTCTCATCTTAGACCCACTCCATAAGTCCAATAAAATACCAAGCTAGTCTACTTTTCTTCTATTCTTAAGGCATTTTTATCTAATTAGAAGCCTCCCCTGCTCTCCCCTAAAAGCTTTATTATGTGAGCAATAAACTTTATCTTATCCCATAATCATCTGTACAGCACCATTATTCTTGACATCTGAACCAAAATTTGATGGAAGAGGACACCCTCCTTTGAAAAGATGACTATAACAAAGGAAAAACCATTTTTTAGTATATGTTAATAAGCAGGCATTGTGATTTATGTAAATAATTTTCCTTCAGCTTTGTTAGCTTGAGTGAAAAATAAATCTTAGAATCTGATTAACTTGAGATCACTTGAAAAAAAGATTTTCTGCAACTGCATAACTAAAGATAAACACTGTACTCCTTAGAGAATTCACCTAACAAATGAAATCCTAATAAATTTTTATCTGGTTATCTTTCCCAGTAACACCCAACTTTTTATTCAGCATCTCTTCAGTTAAGAGGTCATGTAGTTAGGGGATAAGCAAGATGGCAGAGAGGTAAACCAAAGTCACACTGATCTCCTGCAAGGACAAGTTGGAATTACAACCAAATTGTGGAGGAATCACCCTGAACAAGCAACTGAACAAGAGTGAGAAAGAAGCTTATAACCTTGGACAGACAGAAGAATCAACTTCAGCACAACCTGGCTGCCTTATTAATATGGATCATTTGCTGCTCATAATGGGATTGCAGGGGGGAGTTATTTTTGCAGATGTGGGTTTGTTTCCAGCACCTGCACAAAAACACACAAGACTTGATGAGCAGAGTGACCCTCAGTCAACCAGCCGGAGGGAAGGACCCACCAAAGAACGACCCAACAACAGGTAAACAATTAACACCCAAATACTTCCAGAGAGTCAATATAAATGGCAAAGAAGGCACCGAAGAGCATCAGGTTCAGGAGATCAAGGAGACTGCACCACTGAATCACACAGGTCTCCTACTATAGAAGTACACACCACAAAGTCAGGGAGTCAAAACAGATCAATTTAAGAAGCAAGAACAAACAAGAGGAGTCTCACAAATAATGAGACAAAGAAAAAAACCCCAATCAAAACGAAAGGGAGAATCCTCAGAAAGAGTGCTAAATGAAATAGAAGCAAGTAAACTACGAGATATTGAGTTCAAACCAATGGTTATAAGGAAGCTCATTGAGCTCAGTGAGAATTACAGAAAACTACAGGGAAACTATGAGGAACTTGCCGCAAATTATATCAGCATGAAAAAGGACACAGAAGCTATCAACAAGAGCCAATAGGAAATGAAGAATACAATTTATGAATTGAAGAACACAGGAAAAGGAATCAAAAGCAGGCTAGATGATGCAGAGGATTGAATCAGAGACCTGAGGGACAAGGTAGAAAAATATCCCCAGAAAGAGCAAGAAAAGGAAAAAAGACACAAAAAAAATGAAGAGGCATTTAGAGAAATGCAGGACAACCTGAAACATAATAGTATTTGTATAATAGGGACACCAGAAGGAGAGGAAGATGAGCAAGGGATAGAAAACCTGTATGAAAAAGTAATGATGGAAAACTTCCCTAATTGGAAGAGAGAAAAAAATCACATAAGTCCAGGAAGCACGGAGGGTCCCAATCAAGATGAACTCAAAGAAGCCCATTCCAAGACACATCGTAATTAAAATGGCAAATTTCAAAGACAAAGAGAGAATCTTCAAGGCAGTAAGGGACAAACAGGAAGTAACAGAAGGGAGCCCCAATAAGTCTAGAAGTTCTCTTCTCAGTGGAAACAATACAAGCCAGAAGGAAAAGGGAAGAAATGTTCCAAGTAATGAAAAGCAAAGGCCTGCAACCCAGACTACTCTACCCAGCAAGGCTCTCAATTAACATGGAAAGTGAAAAAAGGAGTTTCCCAGACAAAAGAATGCTAAAACAATACACCTCAACCAAACCAACACTGCAATATATGCTAAAGGGACTGCTTTAAGAAGAGGAAGAGAAAGAGTGAGAGAGAGAGGAACACAAGTACAAAGGGAAAAAAATGAAGAAGCACCTATCAATAATAACATTAAATGTAAATGGGTTAAATGCTCCTATCAAAAGACATAGGATAGCTGAATGGTAAAGAAAATTGACCCACATATATGCTGCCTACAAGAAACCCACCTCAGAATAAATGATCTACACAGACTGAAAGTAAACTATTAGAAAAATATTCCAAGCAAATGGACAGGAAAAAAAAAGCTGGGGTAGCAATACTAAATCACACAAAATAGACTTCAAAACAAAGGCCATAAAAGGAGACACAGAAGAACACTTCATAATACTCAAGGGGAGAATCCATCAAGAAGACATAACCATTGTAAATCCATATGCACCCAACACAGGAGCACCCAAATATATAAGGAAAATATTGGAGGACTTCAAGAAAGATACAGACAGCAACACGCTGATAGTAGAGGATTTTAACAGCCCATTGTCAACAATGGATAGATCTTCCAAGGAAAATATCAACAAGCATATTGTGGAACTGAACAATGCACTAGATCAAATGAACTTAATATATATATATAATATATATATATATATGATCAAATGAACTATATATATATATATTATATATATATATATAGAACCGTTCATCCCAAAGAAGCAAAGTACACATTCTTTTCAAATGCACATGGAACAGTTTCAAACAGAGACCACAGGATAGCACAGAAAACAAGCCTCAATAAATTCAAGGAGATTGAAACCATAACAAGCATTTTCTCAGACCACAAGGGCTTGAAACTAGAGACCAACCTCAAGGGAAAAACTCAAAAACATTCAAACTCATGGAGACTGAATAGCATGCTATTAAACAATGAATGGGTCAATAATGACATCAAGGAAGAAATCAAAGTTTCTGGAAACAAATGAAAATGAACACACAACAGTCCAAAACCTATGGGACACAGCAGAGGCAGTCCTGAGAGGGAAGTTCATAGCAATATAGGCCTACCTGAAAAGAGAGAAACATTTCAAACAAACAACCTAACCCTACATCTTCAAGAATTGGAGCAACACCAACAAACAAAGCCCAGAGTGAGTAGAAGGAAGGAAATAATCAAGACCAGAGCAGAAGTGAATGACACAGAGACTAAAAGAACAATTCAAAGGATCAACCAATCCAGGAGCTGGTTCTTTGAAAGGATGAACAGAATCGACAAGCCTTTAAGTGGACTCCTCAAGAAAAAAAGGAAGAGAATGCAAATAAATAATAACAGAAATGAAAGAGGAGAAATTACAACTGATATCACAGAAATACAAAGGATTGCAAGAAATAACTATGAACAATTATATGCCAAGGAATTTGAAAACCAGGATGAAACGGGCAAATTTCCAGAAAAATATCAACTTCTAACACTGAATGAAGTAGAAGCAGAAAACCTGAACAGGCTGATAACAGCTGGTGAAATAGAAGCAGTAATAAAAAAGACTCCTGGCACACAAAAGCCCTAGACTGGACAGTTTCACAAAAGAATTTTACAAAACATTTAAGGAAGAGCTAACCCGTCCTTCTTGGACTATTCAAAAAAAATCCAAGAAGAGGGAAGACTCTCAAACTCTTTTTATGAGGCCAGCATCATCCTAATCCCAAAACCAGACAAAAACACAACAAAGAAAAAAAACTACTGGCCAAGATCGCTGATGAACATGGACACTAAAATCCTCAACAAAATATTGGCAAACCGTGTGCAGCAATACATTTAAAAGATCATCCATCACGATCAAGTAGGATTTATCCCAGGAACACAAGGATGGCTCGGTATTCACAAATCAATAAACATAATATACCACATAAACAAAAGGAAGGACAAAAAACATATGATCATATTAATAGATGTGGAAAAAGCATTTGGTAAGGTACAGCACCCATTTATAATAAAAACACTCAGCAGAGTAGGAATAAAGGGGGCATAACTCAGCATAATAAAGTCCATATATAAAAAAACCTACAGCCAACCTCATACTCAATGGGCAAAAACTAAAAGCTTTCCCACTAATATCGGGAACAAGACAAGGATGTCCACTTTCAACACTTCTATTCAACATAGTATTGGCAGTCCTAGCCACAGCGATCAGACAAGAAAAAGAAATAAAAGGCATAAATTGGAAAGGAGGAAGTAAAACTGTCATTGTTTGCAGATGACATGATAGTGTACACAGAAAACCCTACATACTCCACCGGAGAACTACTTGACCTAATAAGTGAATTTGTGAAAGCAGCAGAATACAGTCAATCTTCAGAAATCAAAGGTGTTTTTGTACACCAAATATGAAATATCAGAATCAGAAATCAAGGGGAAAAATCCCATTTGCTATAGCAGCAAGAGAAATAAAGTACCTAGGAAAAGGAGGTAAAAGACCTGGACCCAGAGAACACTGAAGAAAAAGAAATGGAAGCATATAATGTGTTCATCATTGGAAGAAATAACATCATCAAGATGTGCATACTATCCAAAGCAATTTATAGATTTAGTGCAATCCCTATTAAAATATCAATGACTTATTTCACAGATAGAGAACAAACATTTCAAAATTGTATATGGAACTGTAAATGACCTGGATAAATAGGTGCAGCAATTTTGAGAAAGAATAACAAAGTAGGAGGGATCACAATACTTGATATCAAACTACATTACAAGGCCACTGTAATCAAAACAGTCTGGTACTGGCATAAGAACAAAGACATAGATGAATGGAACAGAATAGAGAGCTCAGAAAGAAACCCAAGTCTCTATGGTCAAATAATATTTGACAAAGGAGGCAGAAGTATAAAATGGAGTAAAAATTGCCTCTTCAACAAATGGTGTTGGGAGATCTGGACACCTACATGCAAAAAACCAAAACAAAACAGAACAAAAAAAAAACTTGGTCACCAACTTACACCATACACAAAATAAACTCAAGATAGATAAAAGACTTAAAGTCACAACACCATAAAAGTCCGAGAGGAGAACATAGGCAGGAAACTCAGACATCCTATGCTACTTTATTTTCACCAATATGTCCCCTAGAGCCAGGAACATATAAGAAAGAATAAACAAATGGGATATCATCAAAATAAGAAGCTTCCACACAGCTAAACAAAATATCAGTAAAATGAAAAGGGAACCAACTGTACGGGAAAATATATTTGCCAATGATACCTCGGACAAGGGTTTGATCTCCAAAATATAGAAAGAACTCACACGACTGCACTCCAGAAAGACAAACAATTTAAATTAAAAATGGGTAGAGGACCTGAATAGACACTTCTCCAAGGAGGACTTAACAGAGAGCCCAGAGATAAATGAAAGGATCCTTAGCATCACTAGCTGTCAGGGAGATGCAAATTAAAAGCACAATGTGATATGACTTCACACCAGTCAGAATGGCCATCATAAACAATTCAACAGACAACGGGTGCTGGTGAGGTTGTGGAGAAAAGGGAACCCTAGCACAGTGTTGGTGGGAATGCAGACTGGTGCCGCCACTGTGGAAAACAGTCTCGAATTTCCTCAAAAAGCTAAAAATAGAACTGCCTTTTGACCCAGCGATTTCACTGCTGGGATTATACCCTAAGAATCCCGAAACAGCATTTCAAAAAAACCTATGCATCCCAATGTTAATGCAGCACAATTTACAATAGCCAAGAGCTGGAAGCAATCTAAATGCCCATCAATAAATGAGTAGATCAAAAAACTATGAT
This sequence comes from Pteronotus mesoamericanus, assembly GCF_021234165.1. Taxonomy (NCBI): domain Eukaryota; kingdom Metazoa; phylum Chordata; class Mammalia; order Chiroptera; family Mormoopidae; genus Pteronotus; species Pteronotus mesoamericanus. Next base: position 186,784 of record NW_026555325.1, read on the forward strand.
ACATTTACACAGTGGAATACTACACAGCAGAAAGAACGAGCTCCTACCCTTCACAACAGCATGGATGGAACTGGAGAGCATTATGCTAACTGAAATTAGCCAGTCGGTGAAAGACAAACACCATATGATCGCACCTATAAGCGGAACCTAATCAAGAAAACAAACAAGCAAGAAAACTATAACTAGCAACACTGAAATAAAGAACAAACTGGCAGTAGCCATAGTGGTGGGTGGAGGACGATAACAGGGGAAAAGATGGGTATGGTTTTCAAGGAACATATATAAAGAACACATGGACAAAGACAAAGGTGGGGAAGGATTGAGAGTGGGAGATAGGGGTTGGTGGAGCAGGGGAAAGTGGTGGTGGAACAATGGAGACAACTGCACTTGAACAACAATTAAAAAAGGGAAAACAAGATCATGTACTTTAATGACTAATAGTGATTTATAAAAATTAGTAAAATACATAGCAACATAAAGTAAAACAGTCAGTTGCTAACTTTATTATGCTTTTTGCTAGTGATTGTTCCTTTCGGGGGCATCACCCAGTAAAAGATAAAGTTGATGAGACACACCCAACCAAAACATGAGTCCAAATTGGAAAATAAAAGTATAGTAATGCAACCTAATGCTCCTATTAAGCAAAGAAATGATATATAGCACAGGATATCTAAGTTCCATGTAAACTTTTTAAGTAATAAAATAATTATCTGAAACTATTTTTTTCCCTAGAAACAAACTTTTAAAATGTACTCTTAGTCTATTTGATAAATGGTGTGGGAATAACTGGACAGATACATGCAGAAAATAAATAAATAAAACTAGATTGCCTTCTTATAGCATACAAAAGAATAAACGCAAAATGTATAAAGACTTAAATATCACACTCGAAATGATAAAAATCCTAGAAGAAAATATAGGCAGCAAAATACTGGATATTTCTCATAGAAATATTTTTTCTTACATATTGCCTTGGGAAAGGGATGCAAAAGAAAAAATAAACAAATGGGATTATAGCAAACTAAAAATCTTTTGCACACCAAATAAAACTATCAACAAAATTAAAAGACAGCCCTATGAATGGGAAAACATATTTTCTGATACATCGAATAAGGGGTTAATATCCAAAATTTATAAGGAGCTTATAAACTGAATCCTCAAAAAATAACCCAGTTAAGAAATAAGCAAAGGACGCGAAAAGACACTACTCCAAAGAGGACATACAGATGGCCAATAGACATGTGAAAATATGATCAAAATCACTAATCATCAGAAAAATCCAAATTAAAACCACAATGAGATATAACCTCATACCTATCAGAATGGCTATAATCAACAAATGAACAAATGGCCAAGTGTTGTTGACAATGTGGAGAAAAGGGAACATCATGCACTGTTTGTAGGAATGCAGATTGTTGCAGCCATTGTGGAAAGCAGTATGGAATTAACCTCCAAAGTTAAAAATGGATCTGCATTGTAACCCAGCAATTCCACTTCTAGGAATATATCAAAAGAAACCTGAAACACTAATTTGAGAGAATATATCTGCTCCTATGTTCATTGCAGTGTTATATACAATAGCTAAGATTTGGAAGCACCCCAAGTGTCCATCAGTAGATGAGTGGATTAAAAAAGCTATAGTATATTTATACAATGGGATATTACTCAGCTGTAAGAAAGACTTTACTCTTTGCCACAGCATAGATGGACCTGGAGATTATTATGCTAAGTGAAATAAGCCAGTCAGAGAGAAAGACAAGTACCATAAGATATGATCTCACATATATATGGAATCTAACAAACAAAATAAACTAACAAAGTGGAGACAGACAGACTCATGGATACAGAAAACAGTTTGACAGCTGTCAGAGGAGAGAGGGTTGGAGGCTGGGTGAGAAGGGAAAGGGATTAAGAAAGAAAAAGGCACATGGACACAGATAGCAGTAGAGTGGTTGCCAAAGGGAAAGGAGGTTGGGGGAGGCAGAAGAGTGTAAAGGGGTGATAAATGGTGAAGGAAGGAGACTTGACTTAGGGTGGTAAATACACAACACAATATGTACTGTAGTATTGTGTATCTGAAACCTATATAATTTTATTAACCAATGTCACATCAATAACTTCAATAAAAAATGTACTTAGATTTCAGCATTTTGCAAAGAATTTTAAATAGCATAATATTCAACTATAAAAGCAATAACATGGCAAGGAATTTAGATACAAAGAAATAACCACACTCGAGAACTTACAGCCTAGGTGGAGGCATAGGCAGATAAATTTTGCCTCCTTGCACAACCAAAAGAAGGACAACAACAAATATAGAAACAAAAAACAACAAGAACTGCCAGAAAATCAGACTGTATAGAAGTTAAACAACCAAGCAGTTAAAAAAGAAACATTCATCCACACTGGTAGGAGATGAGGAGATGGGCAGCTAGGGCATAGAGGATGCATAGCAAGACAGGAGCTGGAGGACTGAGCGAGCAAGGTGGCCACTGGCAGACTGGGTGGTCCCACATTTGCATGTGGATAAACCAGGAGAAACAACTGGAGAGCAAGACAGACGCACAACCCACGGTTCCAGCACAGGAAAAAAAAGCCTTAAAACCTCTGGCTGTAAAAACCTGTGGGGGTTGCAGCAATAAGAGAAACTCACAGGAGAATTTGTTGGAGAGACCCACAGGGTCCCAGAATGAACACAAACCCACTCACCCAAGAATCCACAACAGAAGGGCCCAATTTGCTTGTGGGTAGCAAAGGAAGTGACTGAAAGCCAGCCTAGAGCCGAACAAGGGGCATAGTTCCCTCTCTGACCCATCCTCCACATACAGAGCCACAACACAGCGATGTGGGTTGCCCTGTCCTGGAGAATACTTGAGGCTCTGCCTCTTACAATATAACAGGAGACACAAGACAAAGAAATATGGTCCAAATGAGAGAACATATTAAAACTCCAGAAAAAATACAATTAAACGATGAAGAGCTAGCCAATCTATCAGATGCACAGTTCAAAACACTGGTAATCAGGATGCTCATAGAAGTGTTTAAGTATGGTCACAAACAGGAAAATGTGAAAGTTATGCAAAGTGAAATAAAGAAAAGTATACAGGGAACCAGCAGTGAAAGGAAAAAAACTGGGATTCAGATCAACAATTTGGAGGAGAAGTAAGAAATAAACCTTCAACCAGAACAGAATGAAGAAACAAAAATTCAAAAAAATGAGTTGAGGCTTAGGAACCTCTGCAACAACTTTAAACATTCCAGTATCCGAATCATAGGGGTGCCTGAAGGAGAAGAAGAAGAGCAAGAAATTGAAAACTTATTTGAAAAAATAATGAAGAACTTCCCCCATCTGGTGAAGGAAATAGACATGCAAGTCCAGGAAGCTCAGAGAATTCCAAAAAAGTTGGACCCAAGGAAGCACCACACCAGGCCACATAATAATGACATTACCCAAGAGTAAAGATAAGGAGATGCCCTAGCTGGTGTGGCTGAATAGACTGAGTGCCTGCCTTTGAACCAAAAGGTCACCAGTTTGATTCCCAGTGTAGGGCACATGCTTGGGTTGCAGGCTGGGACCCCAGCAGAGGGCGAATGAGATGCAACCACACATTGATATTTCTCTCTCTCACTTCCCCTCTCAAAAAATAAATAAATAAAAATATTAAAAGATAAGGAGTGAATCTTAAAAGCAGTAAGAGAAAAGGAGGCAGTTACCTATAAAGGAGTTCCTATAAAGTTATCAGCTGATGTCTCCAAAGAAACCTTACAGGCAAGAAGGGGATGGAAAGAAGCATTCCAAGTCATGAAAGGCAAGGACCTAAAACCAAGATGACTCTATCCAACAAAGCTATTATTGAGAATGGAAGGGCAGATAAAGTGCCTCCCAGATAAGGTCAAGTTAAAGAGTACATCATCAACAAGCCCTTACTATATGAAATGTTAAAGAGACTTATCTAAGAAAAAAAAGATCAAAACTATGAACAATAAAATGACAACAAACTCACAACTATCAATAACTGAACCTAAAAACAAAATACAAACAATCTAAGCAAACAACTAAAACAGGAACAGAATCACAGAAATGGAGATCACAAGGAAAGTTTATTAGTGGGGAGCGGGTGGGGGGAGAAGGGGGTAAAAGGTACAGAGAATAAGAAGCATAAATGGTAGGTACAAAATAGACAGGGGGAGGTTAAGAATAGTATAGGAATTGGAGAAGCCAAAGAACTTATATGTACAACCCATGGATATGCACTAAGCGGGGGGTGGGGCGGATGCTGGTGGCGGGGGTGCAGGGCAGAGGGGAATAAAGGGGAGAAAAAAATGGGACAACTGTAATAGCATAATCAATAATATACTTTTTAAAATATTTTAAAAGAGAAAAAAAAGAAATAATCATACTCAATAGGTGGTTCAAAGCTCTTGGCTATAACTTTGATAGAATTAAAGTGGAACCCTCCAGTGTTCATTACAATTGAGGCTAAATCATCTACTAAGAATCAAAGCCTTGGCTCTACAATAGTCCTACTGTCTAGGTAACTATTGTACATAAAAAGAATTAAATAGAATACTTTAAGGGTAAATTTTATAAATACTTTTCAAAATAATAAATCACTTTTACTTAGAATAATTTTAGGTTTTCTTTTTATTTTTTTGCAAAGCTTTTAGTTTTTGCCCATCGAGTATAATGTTGGCTGTAGTTTTTTCATATATGCCCTTTATTATGTTGAGGTATGCCCCCTTTATTTCCACTTTGCTAAATGTTTTTATCTAATTTTAGGTTTTCTTAATGCTTTATTCTATAAAATTATTAAGAGCAATTAAATAACCATGATCCTAACTGACAGATATAATTCCAGTTTCAATTTTTTAGTATTAAATTAATTTATTGCTATAACACTGAACAGCAAAAAACCAAATATATCCAAAGTAATTGGCTGTTTTCTTGAAATTGAATTTATTGGGCTGACATTGGTTACTAACATTATGTAAGATTCAGGTGTACAATTCTGTAACATATCATCTGTATATTGTATTGTGTATTCACTACCCCAACTCGTCTTTTTTTAATCACAATTTATCCCTCCTATATCCTCTTCTCCTGCCCTCAACCCACCCGTTTCCTTTTGTTAATCACCATATTGTTTGTGTCTATGAGGTTGCTGTTACTTGGTAGTTTTTATGCAAGAATTGTGTACCTAAGATACCTGCTGATTGAGAAATTTTTGAAACTGAAAAATTTTCCGGTTTTAAAGCTATAAGTAGCTTGTACCTTTTGGGACAGGGACATGGGGGTATCTTTAGAATATGTGGCCTGTTTTTTCTAGAAAAGACTCGTTTGGAAGACCCTTTTAGGTAAGCAGATTTAAATTCAGATTTAATGAAAACTAAATTAATTAAATAAACCACGTAAGGAAATGACATGCTGAAATCCCGTTCTATTATTTAAAATTGTGAAGAAGGTATGTTTTAGAAAATCTATTTTCCTTATTCTTCTAGATTAAGTTATAATTTTCTTTCCTATAGGGAAGTTTAGATGGTACATCTGAAATTTTTTTTATGTGTGTGTTTTTTCATTTATGTGTTATTAGTTCATAGGAAATAAGGAACAAGGAACAGACCATAAAGATATGGACACGTAGGCCTGATCTTTTCTTTATTCAAGACTAAAGAGTCCAGAATAGAGAATTTAGGATCTAAGATGGCAACGGAGTAGGTGGAAGATAGACTCACTTCCTCCCAGGAACAAACTGCAATTACAACTAAATTATAGAATAACCAACTTGAATAAACAATGGAAGACCAGGTGAAGAAAAGTCTTATAACCAAAGGTTCACAGGAGAGGCCACAGTGAGACTGGTAGGAAGAGCTGAGATACAAAAAGGGCTAGCATTTCTTCCATGGGTGGTGGCTGAGGTTCAGTAGGGAAATTCAGCTACAGAGGCTCCCCCTGAGAAGTGTGGGGTCTCAACTCCAAGGCAGGCTATGCAGACCATAGCACCAGAGCTCGGAAGAGTCATCCACATTGCTGTGAAAATCAGTGGAGATTCTTTCCCCCAAGGAGAAGCAGGAGACTGCTAGAGACATAGGCAACATCCTAAAGGGCCAATGCACAAAATCTTGTTTGCACTCACCCTGGGCTCTGGTGGAGAAAGGGCAGAGCAAACTGAAGTCCATAAGGAGGGACTGGGATTTGTGGCTCTGGAGACAGAGCTGAAAGGACAGCCACCAGGATCCCTGTGAAGAGATATTCTCCATACTGCAGAAGCCATCTTTCTTGGGTGGAGCACTCCCCTCCATGTGGCATCAGCCTGGGGAAAGACAACAGCTCCACCCTCTGGATTCCCTGTTGCCCCGCCTGTGGAGTTTGCACCCTCTATGGAGTCAGCTACTTGGGACAGGGTGTAGAGATCCGGGCAGACTCAGGGGAGTCAGTGAATAAGCTGTGTGGCTTTAGAGGAAGGGGCATTCCCTCCAGTCTCCCATGGACCTGACTGTGGCCTCCTCATCAAAGAAGATCCACTAGCACCACTCTCCAGGCTCCCATGGGCCCCACCCTTCTCTGATGGTCGGATCCTCTTTATGGGTGGGAGCAAGCTTTCTCCTGATGGGAAAACACTGGATCAGGTGATGTTAGAAAGGATGTTGGCCTTAGAAGGAAACAGAATGAGAGGAAAAACTTCTCTAGAATGAGATATTGATGCCCACCTGGGGGATAGCAAAAGTAAAGCAGTGAAAAGGATCTGTAATGGACAGAGGGGCTGGACCTGAGCAAATGTACTTAAAGATTAGCCATTTCTAGTATTAGCAGTTGAATGTTATACTTTTAATATTAGTTTTATTCTTCCCAAGTCTCTAGGAAAGTTTTATTAAAAGTCACATCTTTACAAACAGGATAAAATGTCATCAACAGATGAATCTGAGTAAGAGTAATATGGATATCTTTTTTACTATTCATATTTTTGCAACTCTTGTATAAGGATGAAATAACTTTCAAATAAAAAGAAAGTTACAGGTCTACAACCCATATCAGCTATACTGGGAGCAAGGGCAAAAGGGCTGACCTATTTCAAAAGGAGGGGCCAAAAGAAGATGACACTTAACTATTCCAGACATTGCTAAAAGAAGAAAAACTTCTACATTATTTTAAAAGTCAGCATAACACTGATGTTAAACTATGAAATGCAGCACAAAAGATAATCAAAGCTCAATCTCACATGTGAGTATTAGTGCAAACACTTGAAGTAGACTACTGGAATACAGAATTCAGTAGACCATTAAAAGAATAACATGACCATGAGAAGTTCAAGTCTAGGAATAAAAGAGTTGTCATATGATAATCTTTAGATGTCAAAAGGCAACTAAAAATATTCAACTTTCATTTTTGATAAAAGCCTTTTATTATTAACTATTACTAAAAAGATAATCTCCCCACATGAGAAAAAGTATGTATCTCAGCCAAAAAGGCTATATATCATGCCTAATGGAGAAAAAAGCATTTCCATAAGTATCAGAAACAGGGGAAATAAATGTGAGATAGAAATATTAGAACAGAGAAGCAAAATAGCTGCAAATAATGTGACCAAATACTTGTAAACCAAAAGAATCAATTAAAAAAATATTATTACTATTGGTAATAATACTTAAGTATCACTTATAGAAATTAGGTAAATGGCTAGTTCAAAATTATGAAGAAAGTAAGTTTGATACTTGGAGGGAATAATCAAAACAGAACAATAAAACAGAAGAGAATACAGAAGAGGCCACATACATATGGGAACTGATTATATGATGAGGGTGTCATTTTAAGCCAATGGGGGAAAAAATTGTTTATTCAATTAATGCTATTAGGAAAATTGACTAATGGTGGAAACCAGAATGTTATCCCAAAATATTCCACTTTGTCTTAAAAATTATTTTGAGTTGAAGGCACTTAAGAAACCATAAATACAGAAAAACTCACCCTTTCCTGACTTTTAAAAGGAGGAAATAATCCTTCTTTTACTGGAGATAGGTCCAGAGAAATTGTTTATCTTCCTGCTTACCTCTTCCCTGTTTACTACCCCTAACTCAAACCCCTTTGTCTTTTAAATTATTCACAAACTTACTGCTTCTTTGTTTAAAGGTATAAAACTTCCTCATCTGGTCACTTTTGTTTTTATTCTCTTGTGAAAGGTCCCATGTACATGTTAAAAAGGCCCCAACATTTGCATGCTTTTCTCCTGCAACCTGTCATTGTCGGCTTAATTTTCAGACCCAGCCAGGGACCCTAAGAAGGTCAAGGAATATCCCCACCCCCCCACCCACATTAACCATTTCAAAAATAATAAAATTGGGTCTTCACCTCACTCTAAGATCATTTCCAAATAGATCAAATATTTACATATTAAAAAGGAACACATAAAAGTTATAGAAAAAAGCTGTATGAAAACAAAAACTCAGAGTAGACATTTTTATTAATTATATCAAATCCAGAAAACATAAAGGAAAATGCAAACAGAACTAAATGAAAATTTAGAATTTATATACCACAAAGAGAATGTAAAAAATGGAAACAAAAAATTTATAATACAAATGACAAAAGGCTAATTTCCTCAATTTATAAACCATTCCTACCCAAAAGTGGGAGGGGAGGACAAACTATCAACAGAAAGATGGAGTAAAGAAATGAACAACCAAGTCATAAATAAATGTGTTTAACAAACATAAAAAGAAGTTCATTTTTGCTCATAATTATAAATGAACAAATCAAAACTGTGAGAAGTTTTTTCACTTGCAGAATATGATTAACAAAAACTAAAGATGTGATAATGCTGCTGGAAAAAATATGGGGAAATAGGCACTTGTGCACTGGCATAGGAATACTGATTTGACAATAGTCATATATTATTTATTTGACTATTAATAGTCAAATAGTCAATAAATATTCAGCAAGTCCAAGATTTTTTTTTTTTATTTAGTGCCATAATTGCACAGAGCACTAAGTTGATCAAGAAGGTCCCAGTTAGAGAAATTTTGGTACATTGTAAAAAAATGAGTAAACAGAAGCGTTATTTAAAATGAAGAAAGAATAGGAGAATCAAGATGGTGGAGGGGTGAGTAGAAGGCACACTGACCTCCTCCCAGGACCAACCTGGAGTTGCAACTGAATTGTGGAGCAATCACCTGGAACAAACAACTGAACAATAGCAAGAGAGGAGCCTTGTAACCTCAGGGACAGAAGAATCAGCTTTAGCACAATCTAACTGGTAAGGAGTGTGGTGGAGACTCAAGAAGGTGGGCAGGGCGCCCACGGGCGGCAGCACCAGGATATTGAATCCAGTTGGATCCCCCTGAGAAGAGCAAGGTCTGAACTAAAAGCGGGGATCTCCAGCCCACAGCACCAGAGCCCAAAAAGTACACAGAAAACAGCCAGCTGTGAAAAGCGGCAGGGTTGTTCTCTGCCAGAGACGGGCGGCTGGAGATGCAAAGAACATTTTAAGGGCCAATGCATAAATTTTTATTTGCAGCCACTTACTCTGATCTCCAGCAAAGGTAGGGGCAGAGTGGGCTAGAGATACCTGAGGAGAGACTGGGGAAAGTGGCTTTGGGGAGAGAACTGAGAGAGTGGCTGGCGGGATCTCGGTGCTGACTCATTCCCCATGTGGCAGCAGCCATCTTACTCAGGCAGAGACCACTCCCCCTGAGTGGCAGCAGCGTGACAGGACCCAACAACCCCACCCCCAGGAAGGACTCCACCCCGCCCCGAGTTGTCTCAGGTGGCCTGCTGAGTGCAGAGTGACTAGATTAACAGCTGTCGGAGACAGTCACAGACAGTAGATTCCTGGAAGTCTCCAACAGACTGCCTAAGGTCAGACAGGGATGACATCTGACATCATCAGAGGCAGATCCAGAAAGAAAAAACAGAAGTCTCCTACCATAGAAGTTCACACCACAAAGTCAGGAAATGAAGACAGATCAATTTAAGAAGCAGAAGCAAAAGAGAAGAGTCTAACAAATAATGGGAAGACAAAGAAATACCACCCACTCAAAGGGAAAGGAGGAATCCCCAGAAAGAGAACTCAATGAAATAGAGACAAGTAAACTTTCAGATATTGAGTTCCAAACAACAGTTCTAAGGAAGCTCAATTAGATCACTGAGCTCAGAGAGAATTACCAAAAACTACAGGGAAACTACGAAGAACTTACTGCAAACTATATCAGCATGAAAAAGGCCATAGAAACTATCAATAAGAGACAAGAGGAAATGAAGAGTACAATTTCTGAATTGAAGAACACAGTAGAAGGAATCAAAAGCAGGCTCGATGAAGCAGAGGATCAAATCAGTGAGCTGGAGGACAAGGTAGAAAAAAACTCCCAGGAAGAGCAAGAAAATGAAATAAGACTGAAAAAGCAAGAAGAGGCATTGAGGGAAATGCAGGACAACCTGAAACATAATAATATCCATATAATAGGGATACTAGAAGGAGAAGAGGATGATGAAGGCATAGAGAACCTGTTTGAAAAAGTAATGATGGAAAACTCCCCTCATTTGAGGAGAGAAAAAGTCTCATAAGTTCAGGAAGCACATATGGTCCCACTCAAGAGGAACCCAGTGAGGCCCACATCAAGACACAGCATCATTAAAATGGCAAATATCAAACACAAACAGAGAAACCTGAAGGCAGCAAGGGAGAAAGAGGTAGTAACATATAAGGGAGCCCCAATATGGTTAGCAGCTGACTTCTCAACAGAAACACTGCAAGGGAGTGGCAAGAAATATTCCAAGTCATGAAAAGCAGAGGCCGGCAACCAAGACTGCTCTACCCAGCAAGGCTCCTGACGCAAATGGAAGGCGAAATGAGGGGTTTCCCAGACAAAAGAAGGCTAAAAGAATACACCTCTGCCAAACCACCACTGCAAGATATGCTAAAAGGACTGCTTTAAGAAAATGAAGAAAAAGAGTCTATGAATACCCAGTTCCTTTCACAGGCACCAATACTTAAAATTACCAATATTTTTAATACTTATTAACCTGTTTGTGACAATGTTGTTATTTTGTTACTTTATTATTTGTTGAAACTAAACCTGTTTTTGTATATTTCTTGCCTATTTCTATTATTTTTAAAAAGCTTTAAATTATTTTTTGGTGTTCTTTTATCCATTTTTTGATTAAATGTTTGTAGAATTTTTTCCCTAAAAAAAAAACAAAACACAAAACAAACCATTAAACCTTTTTTAGATGTGTTGCAAATACTTTCCTATTCTATTACTTGTCCTTTAACATTTTTTATATGTATATTACTGTACAGTCTTAAATGTTTAATATAATCAATATTTTACTATATAGAGTTTGGGTTTGAATATTTTACTTCAGGGTAAGAAAAATATTAGTTTGTGTTTTCTCCTAAAACTCCTTAGATTCTACATACTGATTTTTAACTCACCTGAATATTTCTTGTATAATGTGTGAAATAGGGCTCTATATTTATTTCAGGTAATAGTGGTCCATGCACCTTATTTGTTGAATAAGCCTTATTCTACCCATTGATTTGAAATATCAACTTAATCATATATTACATTGTTAGACAGATACATACATTTGTCTCTATAGTGCTCATTACATTTCATGGATCTACTTGATCATTTTTGTGCTGGTGTCATGTTGGTTTAATTACTGAGAATTTATAATGGTTTTAAATTTTTTAATATTTTATAATTAACTTTGATATTGAAAAAAATGAAATCGATCTGCATTTAAGAAAGGAAAAGAAAGGAAGGAAGGAGAGAGAGAGAGATGGAACTCCAACCTTTTGCGATAACATGGATGGAACTGGAAAATATTATGCTAAGGGAAATAAGCTAGTTGATGAAAGACAAATACCATATGATCTCATCTATAAGTGGACTCTATTCAACAAAATAAACTAACAAACAAAATAAACCACAGGCATGGAAACAAGGAACAAGGCTTAAAGTGACCAGAGGGGAGGGGGAAAGAGGACAATGGTGGAAAGAAGGGGAAAGGACTAGACAAAGAACATGTATGAATGACCCATGGACATGGACAACAGAGTGGGAAATGACTGTGGGAGCGGGTGGTGGGGGTGGCATGGGTGGAGTGGGGTAAAGAGGGAAAAATTGAGACAACAGAATAAACATGGTTTATAAATTAAAATAAAATTAAATTAAAATGAAGTAAGAATGTAATGGGGTGCAGAGCGTATCCCTCCCAATCTTTGATTGGGGGAAGGGAAGAGTGTATGGTACAGTGTTTAAGACACATTGCATAACAATGGCAAGTTAATAGCCAGGCCTTCCAGAAGGGAAGAGGGCTGCTGCCCAGGGAGAACTGTGTATGTGACTGTGAGAGTGCTCAGGCTATGTTACCTGAGTGGAGATTATGTTAGCTGGGTGGAGATTGTGCAGTGCCTGAGCCAGATGGAAGGCGGGTTGCCCACTATGGATGTCCGCGTGTTGCTGGGAACTTTTACTCTGACTAAAGATGGCAGCCAAAAGAAGGTTAAAGATATGGGGAACTGGCAGAAATGACAGACACTAACACATCATAGGAGGGGCCAGATATGAATTCAGGCAGGAAGTTCTGGGCTGAGCATTTAAATGAGGGCAGACTGAAGGAGAAGGGCCTCTGTCACACGAGGTCTGGAGTGTAAGAGAGAATGTCCACCAGGAGACCTGAGAGTTAAAGAGAAAAGCCACATGGCCTGGAGTAAGAGACAGTCTGAAAGTCAGAAGTCCAGTGAGTCACCAGAGCTGGCAGTTCAGCAGCAGGGGACCTGCTCAGCAACCCAGATTTGAGTCTGGTTGGAGAAGATGGAGGCAGAGCTGTTGGAGCTGTGGGGACCTGTCTGGTCACCCAGATTTATAAGAGATTCTTGGAGCCAAACTGTGACCGGGAATGCTGAGTTACAGACTTCGGCGTTTCTGAAAGACTGTATCTCTGACTGGCATAGCCTGTCAGGTAGGAAGGACTGTGTGTTTTTGTGTGGTTTTTTTAAAGGGAGTGAGACTTAATGGCAGAAATCTGCCATTATTCTAAATCTGTATAATCTTTAAACAAACAATTCCTTTCCTTTTTCACCAAACTCTTGCATTGGGAGTCATGCTTCTTGGTGGCAGGCAATCGAACCCCACAACTATTTCAAAACAGCACTGGTAGGATTCTGTAACCAGAAGGCCAGAAGGGAACACTCTCACACCCTACACTGATCCTGAAACACAACAGGAAGAACTCTTTTTTGGTAATAGCCCTCTCAACTTCCACTTCCTTTCTATAAGAGTTTCCTCTCCTTCATTTTAGCAGGCTTGCACATGGACTCCATGGTTGCTGTTTCAGATTGCAATTCTTTCTAGTACCAATAAACCCATTTGCTGGAGAAAAACATCTGCCTGACTTTTTGTTTAAAATAAATAACATCCATACAATGAGGTATTATATACTCATCTTTTAAAAAGGAGCATATATCTATGTGCTGATATGGAAAGATAAGTCTCGGGCTGCAAAAAAGTATATTGAAAAGATAAATAGTATGGTGAATATGAATCATATAGTGAGTATATAGAGGGAGACTAGAAGAGGGAGGAAGAAAAGAAGAAGGAGAGGAAGGAAGAGAGGGAAGGAAGTAGAGTGGAAGGAACTGCTAATAGTGTTATCACTGGAGGGTTAGACTGCAGGGATAGAGAAGGAAGGAAAACAGACTTTAAACTTTTATTTGTGGGGGACAGTAAAGGTCAGAGAAAGAGAAACTTTTTAAAAAATATCCAAGAGACTTTGAGATATAGCAAATTTCTGCTAAAATGTGGACATCAACTATGACCTTATTATAGTCACAGTCTACTGATGTATTCTGACATGGTAGTGAAGATTTTGGAGTAAGGAGAGCAAGTGAAGGTAGGGAGACAGGGATGAAGAGGGAGAGACAAATTAGGCCAGGTGGCTTAGTTGGTTGGAGTGTCATCTCATAGGCCAAAAGGTTGCGGGTTCAATTCCCAGTCAGGGCAAATATGTATGTTGTGTGTTTGGTCCCCATTTGGGGCATATATGGGAGGAAACTAAACTGATCAATGTTTCTCTGTTACTCTCTTTTTCTCCTTCTCTCTCCCTTTCTTTCTCTCTAAAAATCAATAAACATATTCAAGTGAGTATTAAAAAAACACACATATGTGGCTGTAAAATGAAAAAAAAAAAAACAGCTTTTCACAAAAAAATTTGTCAGACCTTTACTGGAAGATATATGAAGAAGCAAAAAATGAAAAAGCCTTGGATTGCATGATTTCTGTCTCCTGCTTCTGCTGATTATCATTAGGTCAAGACTCAGTGTAAGTCACTTTTCCTTAGTGTACCTGGATTTTCAATCTGTAACAATGGGGAGACGTTACCTTTTATTACTCATTTCAAGGGAAAAAGTAGGAAGATACATACAGAGTAATTAGTGTTTCCTGGGGAAAAATAATTTCACCCAGTAAAAGAAAGAACAATCCTAATATTTTGAGTTTCAAAACATAGAAAGAAAAACAATAAATGGATTACAGTGTTTTAGAAAAATGTTAAGTTATATCTCTAATGTGGAGAGCAATGTTTTTACCATATTGAAAATCTTTAGTGATGTTTACTAAACAGTAGCTCAATATGACAACACAAAATATGCCTCCTTAGAATAGAAGTTACTTTGAACTGATTATTTTTGAAAAAAGGGCAGATACAGAAAAAACTTTGAAGATGGAGAAGTTACCCTATTTTGTAAGAAAAACATAAATTTATGAAGAAAAATCTCTATTTGTAAGAGTGTTGCTCCTTCTCTGTACCTGGAAGGGTGGATGACTCAAAAACCACAAAAAAGTCTTAGCAATGGGTAAGGCCTAGACTTAAATCTGCCTAACAAGCCTTACCCTGGTTCACCATGCTTTACCTGGTAACTTCCTATAACTGACCTACATGAATCTTTCTCATTTGTTTATCCAAAGATGGTATTTGAGGTGGTGGCTTGGGACAACTCAGGGAGTTAACGCATTTTTTCTAAGTATCTCCCTGTGTATGTGAAGTGTACAGGTTAATCAACTTCTGTTTCTTTTTCTCTTGTTCATCTCAGCCAAGAATTCTGAAGGATAAAGGCAAAATTACTTTTCTGCCTTTACATTCATATTAAATCTGAAAGAGTCACAAGACATAATAAAAATGAGATACATAACTATAATGTGAAATGCTCAGATAAATATGCATTATTCATTCAACTGGCACCATTACTAAGATGAAATGTGAATAAATAAAAGATAATAACAGAATAATGTGGGTTAATAATGCTCAATAGTTTAGAATTAAATTTTCCTTAAATTTTTGTCTTTTAAAATTTGTTTTATAAAATTAAAATCAGGTGAACAAACTATATTAAGGTTCCATTCATTTTCTCCAGAGGTATTATAGGATTAGTGCCTTGGGGATTTCTTGAAAATGAGAGCCCAACACAACATAAAGAACATCATATATAGGTGCTGAAAGGAAAAAGAAAGAAATGGTAAGGGGGAAAGAAAAGTGGCCCAATCTTTTGGTTATGTTCTAGGTTCTTAAAATCATGAACCATTTGTATACAAGTAAAAAATTCAGACTTCAGGACACCAACTCCCTAAATTCTGATTCAAAAGAACTGGACTTTTAAAATAAGAACACCGGAAGTGATTTTTACATGGATGGCTCTCAGGATGCATTTGAGAAGTACTCTGAAGATTAAATGTTGAAGAAAAAAAAATCTTGGAGAGTGTTTTGTCTAATTTTTGGCCATTTTCTCCTCCGGAGGAAAAAAAAAAAGATGAAAGAAGAATTAACACCTTCAGGGTTTTATTATTTAACTTATTAATTTCTGGGGGATTTTGTTCCTTGATTGATATTCAATTATAATTCAAATTCCAGATAAATACAGTTCTTTCTACTTTGCTATGTATTATACAGAATAGCCTTTATAAATCTAAATTGCCATCATGGTTTGTAATTTGGAGTCTTGATCTCACCATTGTCAGTAAAGAAAATTTTCAATAAATATGCATTACCTCTGTGAAGCAGGGAAAAAAAAAAGCACCAGCTTGGCTTAAACTTAATAATCTATTTAGATGAACTAACAATTTAATAGAAAAAGACTAATTTTAAAAGTTTAATAAAAGCTGTTAAAGGGACTCTAATTTGTATATTGCTTCGATTATATGTTATTTTAGGTAATCAATTAAAGTGCGATATTTAAGCAACTATGATAAAAACTGTTTAACAGAAGAATAAATAACTTACACCACTAAAATTTCTCATAATGAACACAGGAATCAAATACAGTATAATGCATTCTTATAGAAAAGAAAAATATATGAAAAATATGAAATATTTCATGTTATATAATAATACTGTAAATATACTGATCACAAATGTATACAAAGGAGTCTTTCAGAAGTATATGAAAACAAGGACTAAGAAACAAAGAGCAAACAGTAAACATTTGTATTTGGCAAACTGATTATTGTCATTAACAATCATAGATCAATTCAGCTAAAGCTTTTGTAAAAGATGAATAAATCACTTGTTCAGCATTGTAAATAATTAGAGTGTGGTGCTATATATCCTTTTTTATGTGGCAATACTATAATTAATTTGAAGACATAAGACTTGAGAATAAAGAATCTTGTGTTAAAATCAGATTACTATATATGAATAATACTTTCTTCAATTACAGAACACAAAAAATTGTGGTGGAAGTGAAGTAAATAAATAAGGCCACCACTTATTTATGACAAAAGGAAAATTACCTCTGCTTTCAAAATAAAGGATCAAATGTAAATCAATCAATAGCTAAGAGACAAAATTTTTGCAAGGTTATTAGAATGCTTTCAATTGAACAAGTACTTGTATTAATCTGTCACTTGATGTGTTAATACACAGCAATCACTTTAGAACCATTACAAAACAACTTGAAATCTCGATCCAATTAATTTCTGAAAATGTTAATTGAGCAATGTCAGATATTCACTGCTTAGGTTAGGTTTAAAAAAAATTTGGATGTTTGGTTGTCCTAAAAATTTTGACTCTCCAGGAATACATTTCCCACAGGCTTAAATAAATAAGATTTCAAATAGAGAAATATTATCATTAAGTAAATAAATTTCTAAATTAAGCTGTCTCATTTTAAAGCTTGAAAGAAGAAAATTATATTACAACTTTCAGGAAATGCAAAAAAAGATTGAATTATTCTACTAAAATTTTGGGTCACTGAGTAAAATTAGATACAGATTAAGAAAGATACATGCTTCACATCACTGTAATTTAGAAGAAGGCACTAAAAATCTAAAAAACAGTTCTTAAACTTTTAAAAGCAGTGTAAGCTTTTTTTCCAAAGAAAACATTACCCAGAAACTCATCATTTATAGAGCCAAAAAAGCAAGGCAGCCATGACTGAAGTAAGTAAGGTAGGGTCCTCACCTCCCCATATCCTTCATCTAACCCCAGTTGTGTGAAATAGAATTCTGTGATACAGTTCATGAACCATGAAATGTTCCCCAGTCAATAAACTCAATTTTTCTTTTTTTTCATTGCTGGTTTTCTACTTACCTCTTCTTGAAAGCCCACCTCAAATTTACCTCCTTCACAAAGCCTCTGATTTAAGCTAGAATTAATGATTTCTTATATAAAAGTACCATAGAATTTATATTATAACCTTCACTTCCAATATTTCTAGTATCCTACCTTTTACATCAATCACATAGAGATACTCCCCCCTACCTTCCATTCCTGACAAGAAGCTTCTCAGAAGGTAAGCATGTTTTTTAAACTATATTCCTAGGAACTTATCAAATAGAAGACCCTCGATAATATTTATTTGTTGAATATAGTAGTAAAAGGTAGGTTAATCATTAGCTAAAGGAAAAATGGCTTTAAAAATGTTCTAATGTAACGAAATAAGACCTGGACTGATAACAATCCCTAGCTGCCCTCTATGAAAAGTTTGGAGCCTTTATGTGTATTCATAATTGTTCAATTCCCAGTGAAGCAGTGGCTCCCTTGAGATTTTAAATTTTGTGGAAATATAAGCCATTATGAAAAAGGAAAAGCAGATTATAGGCTGATTTTAATTTTAACCACTCGTCCTGATTTTAAATAATTTCTATTCATTAAGAACAATCCATTTAATAAAGACCAGTGAGACAGGAATGTTTGCAGCATCCTCCTTACAATATACTAGTTAGTGTTAATATATAATAACAGTGATTTAGAGTGAGATAATGGCAGTACTGCTTTGTGCTTTTCAAATACCTATGTGAATAGCAAACATTATATTCCAGGAAGGAGCTTTGTGTCTCACTCTATCTGCACAGAATTTAACTCACCACTGCTTTCACCTCTTTTCAATTTGAATTTTGTCCAAGACTATTTAGAGAACATTGTAATAATCCAGCTGTGTAAAACAGCAGGAGCAATAAACAAAATTACATCAGCCTTCAAAGAAATTAGGGTAAACTTCATTAAAATTGAAAATGCAATCAGTTGCATTTGTATGTTGCTATTGCTCAAGATAAAAAAATTTGAGACTGAAGAATGACTTGAAAGACAGTAAGAAAACTCTATAATAGACATTTTAATAAAGTTTAAAAAAATCCCCATGCTCCAAAACTCACTTAAAAGAATTTTTCTCCATTACCTTCAAGGTCTAAGTATAACTGAAGGTGGGTAGTAGTGGGTTGTGGAAATAATTTAAAGTACTGGTGACTAGTAGACAAAATGTCCAAGTTCTTTGTCTTTCCCTCTCTTTTTCACTCATTCAGAAGGCATTAATTGGAAATCTACTATTCCCCAGACACAGCTAGGTAGACATGGCTTGAGTACTAGGAGTTTCAATCTATGGGAGAGGAGCATATAACTACAGCAAAACATAATTCAAACTACTGATAGAAGTGAAAGCACAGAGCAACCAAAAAGCACAAAGGATGTGATACAGAGGAAGTAATAATTAAAGAAAATCTTGTATGATGACTTTATTAGATGGACTTCAGAAAGCACTGAATACAAATGGAAAGCATTTAATCAGAAAAAAGAACAGCCTATATACAGATATCAAAGCATAAAAACAGCATTTGCGAATAGTAGAAAAGGGGAAATGAAAAGCTCTATTTGTCCCATAACTTACACAAGGAATCTTGTATTATTATTCCCTACTTTACACAAGGAAACTGAAGCTCAGAGAGATTAATTAACCTGTCCAACATGACACTGATAGTAAGTAGGAGATAGTACAATAAGTAGAGAGATTAAAATGTCACTGGAATTTATGCTGGAGAAGAGCCGAAGAAGAGAATGTAAGAAAGAGGTAGTGGCTAGCTTATGAAGTGCTTTACTCTATAGGAAACAGAAAGAAATGGAGAGTTTTAGGACTATTACTCTAGTGGGAATAAATAATGGCTGTTTTCATTTGATTCAGCTTTGACCTTTAGAATACAAAAGGAACACTTTTGAATTCATTTTCTGAGATCAGTATTACCCTACCATCAAAAAACAAACAAAGTTATTACAAGAAAGGGAACTAGAGACCAATACCTCTTATGACCACAGATGTGAAAATCCTCAACAAAGTATTAGCAAATCAAATCAAACAGTGTATAAGAATTACATAACATGACCAAGTAGAATTTGTCCTAAGTATGTAAGACTGGTTCAGCATTTGATTATCAATAAATGTAATCTACCACATCAATGGACTAAACAAGAAAAAAAAATCATATGATTTTATCAGTTAAGTCAGAAAAAGCATTTGATAAAATCCCAACACCCATTCACAACAAAAGCTATCAGGAAACTAGGAACACCAGGGAATTTCTTCAATTTGGTAAAGAATATCTACAAACAAACCCTACAGCCCTGGCTGGGTTGCTCAGTTGGTTGGAGCATTGTCCAGTACACCAAAAGGTTGCAAGTTCAATTCCTGGTCAGGGCAAATACCTAGATAGCAGGTTCGATCCCTAGTGGGGATGCATACAGGAGGCAACAGAATGATGTTTCTTTCTATCATTGATGTTTCACTCTCCCCCTCCTGCCCTTCTTCTCTCCTTTCCTCTCTCTCTAAAATCAATAAACATATCCTTGGGTTAAAAAAACAAAACAAAACAAAAAAACCTACAGCTAACATCAAACTTAATGGAGGGAAAGGAGACTCCCCATTACATAGGGAACAAGGCAAGGATTTCTTATCTCACCATTCCTATTCAATTATACTAGATGAATTATATACACAAGAAAAGGAATTAAAAGATATATAGATTGTAGATATGACATTGTACATAGAAAACCCAAAAGACTCCATAAAGAAAAAAACAAAACTCAGAACTAATAAACAAATTCAGGAAAGTTGCAGAACACAAAAACAATATTTGAAAAATCTGCCCTAGCCAGGTGGTTCCATTGGTTGGAGTGTCATCCTGTACATGAAAAGGCTGCAGGTTTTATTCCTGGTCAGGATACATACCTAAGTTATGGGTTTGCCCTGGTTGGGGTACACAAAGGAGGCAATGGATCAATGTTTCTCTCTCACACTGACATTTCTTTCTCTCTTTCTCTTCCCCCACGTCCCCTCTCTCTAATAATAATATCTTCGGGATTAAAAAAATTAAATCTGTTGCACTTCTATACACTAACAAGAAACTGCCAGAGATACTAACAATCCTATTTGCAATTACATCAACAACAATAAATTTAACCAAGAGGTGAAAGATTCATACATTGAAAAAATTAAAACATTAATTTAAAAAAATTGAAGAAGACTCAAATGAATGAAAAGATATTCTGTACAAATGACTGGAAGAATTAAAATATTAAATGTCCACACTACCCAAAGCAAACTACACAATGAGTGCAACCGCTATCAAAATTTCAACAGCATTTTTCATAGAAATAAAAAAATTTCTAAAAGTTGTATGGAACCACAAAAGTCCCCAAATTGCCAAAGTAATCTTGAGAAAGAACAAAGCTGAAAACATCACATTCCCTTACTTCAAACTCTTACAAAACTATAGCAATCAAAACAGTGGAGTACTGATATAAAAAGTGACACATAGATCAATGGAAGAGAGTAATGAGCCCAGAAATGTGTGTAAACCCACACAAGCATATATGGTGAATTAATTTATGATAAAGAAGCCAAGAATTTATTGGGTTGCCAAAAAGTTTGTCTAGTTTTTCCTGTAAAATAAAAGACACATTTTTATTTTCACCAATAATGTTATTGATTTGGATATTTTGAGCGTGTCAGCTATCTCCAATGTGGTAGAATGTTGATTGTACTTAATTAATGTCTCGATTTGATCACTATCAACTTCAACAAGTCTACTCGACTGTGGAGCATTGTCCAGTGAGAAACCTCCACCACAAAACTTTGCAAACCACTTTTTATGTTCGATCAGTCACAGTACTTTTTCCATATACTGCACAGATCTTTTTTTGCATTTCAGTTGCATTTTTACCTTTCTTGAAACAATAAAGCATAATATGCTGAAAATGTTGTTTATTTTCTTCTATCTTCAATGTTAAAATGGCTATACAAAAATTCACCAATTTTGAGAAGTTTTTTTAAAATGCAGGCTAATATGCATTTAAAAATAAGCTGTCACAATACAAGCTAACAAAAATTGTTTTGAATGAAGTTAAAGATAGGTAAGCACTACTAAAGCCATCTTACAGAAAAAAAAAATGAACTTTTTGGCTAACCCAATAAAATGGAGAAAAAACAGGGTTTTAAATAAATGGTGGACAGCCACATGCAAAAGAATAAAACTGGATCACTGTTTCACACAATACACAAAAGTTGGATTAAGGACTTGAATGTTAGGACCTGAAACCATAGAGCTAGAAGAAAATATAGGCCCTAAGCTTCTTGATATCTGTGTTGGTGATGATTTTTTAGATGTCACACTAAAATCAAAGGCAGTAAGCAAAAATAAACAAGTGGGCCTATGTCAAAATAAAAAAGGAAACTGTCATCAAAATGCAAAGGAAGCCTACCAAAAGGGAGAAAAATATTTGCAAATCATACACCTGATAAGAAGCTCTAATCCAAAATATATAAACAATTTATACAACTCAAAAGCAAAAACAAAACAAAACAAAACGCCCAACCAATCTGATTAAAACATGGGTTCTGGATTTGAATAGACATTTTTCCAAAGAAGACATACAGACAGCCAACAGGTACATAAAAGATGCTCAATATCACTAATCATTAGGAAATGCAAATCAAACCACAAAGAGATATCACCTCATACCTGTTAAAATAGCTATCATCAAAAAGACAAGAAATAACAAACGTTGGTGAGAATGTGGAGAAAAGGGAACCCTATACACTGTTACTGTTGATGGGATGGCAAACTGATATAGACACAATGTGTAATTTCCAAAAAATTAAAAATTGAACTATCTTATAGTTCAACCATTTTATAATCCACATTTCCACTTCTAGGTATTTATCCAAAGAAAACAAAACAAAAACCCTAACTCAAAAAGATATCTGCACCCCCAAGTTCATTGTAGCACTATTCACAATAGCCAAGATATGGAAACAACCTAAGTCTCCACTGATGAATGAATAGATAAAGAAAATGTTGTATATATTGATCCAAGATGGCAAGGAGTAAGTGGAAGCTACAGTAACCTTCTCCAGGACCAATCTGAAATTACAACTAAATGTAGAGAAATCCTTCTGAGTAACCAACTGGACACTAGCTGGAGAAAAACCTTATAACCACTGACAGAGGAAACAACTCCACCACAGTGTGACCAGTAGAGAGTGTGGAGGAGATGCAAGAGGGCTGGCTGGGCTCCCATGGGCAGCAGCTGAAGTCTTGGAGGGATATTTTGTGGCAGGGAGGTTCCCACTGAGAAGTGTGGGGTCTAAATCCCAAGCTGGGCTTGCCAGCCTACAGCACCAGAGCCAAAAAGGAACCCAGATATCCTCCAGCTGTGAAGAGCAGCACGGTTTCTGTCTTCCAGGGAGAGATGGCTGAAAACACAGAGAGTCTCTTAAAGGGCCAAAGCACAAAATTTCATTTGCAGCCACTTAACCTGATCACAGGATCATATCAATAGATTCAGAAAAAGCATTTGGTAAAATCCCGCATCCACATGATCAAAACTCTCAGCAAAGTAGGAATAAAGGGAACATACCTAAACATAATAAAGGCCATATATGACAAAACTACTGCCAGCATCATACTGAAAGGGCAAAAACTATAAGCATTCCCTTTAAGACTGGGAACAAGAAAGGGATGTTGGCTTTCACCTCTCTTATTCAACATAGTACTAGAAGTCCTAGCCATAGCGATCAGACAAGAAAAAGAAATAAAAGGCATCCAAATTGCAAAGAAAAAAGTAAAACTTTCATTATTTACAGATGACATGAAACTGTATACATAGAACCCCAAAGATGTCACCAAGAAACTACTAGAACTGATAGTTGAATTCAGCAAAGTAGCAGTATACAAAATTAATATCCAGGAATCAGTTGAATTTTTATATCCCGGTAATGAACTAACAAAAAGGGAAATTAAGAAAACAATCCCATTCACAATTGCTTCTAAAAGAATAAAACACCTAGGAATAAACTCATCCAAGGATGTATTGAAGAAAATATAAATAAGTGGAAGCACATACCATATTCATAGGTAGGACAACTTAACACCATTAAAATGTCCATACTACCTAAAGCAATCTATAGATTCAATGCAATTCCTATCAAGATTCCAATGATGTATTTCACAGAACTGTAACAAATATTTCAAAAATTTATATGGAACTACAAAAGGCCCCAAAGAGCAACAGCGATCCTGAGAAATAAGAACAAAGTTGGATGAATCACGCTATTTAATGTCAACCTACACTACAAGTCCATAATATTCAAAACAGCTTGGTACTGGCATGAAAACAGACACGTAGATCAATGAAACAGAATAGAGAATCCAGAAATAAACCCACACTTTTATGGTCAATTAATATTCAACTAGAGGAATATTCAAGAGGAAGCAAGCACATACAATGGACTAAAGATAATTTATTCAACAAATGATATTGGGAAAATTGGACAGGTATGTGCAGAAAAATGAAACTAGACCACCTTTTTATACCACACACAAGAATAAATTCAAAATGGATCAAATACTTAAATGTTAGATCAGAAACCATAAAAATCATAGAAGAAAACACAGCCAGCAAAATCTGAGGTATTACTCTCCGAAATTTTTTTATTGGATATATCTCCCCAAGGAAGTGAAACAAAACAAAAAGTAAAGAAATAAGACTACATCAAAATAAAAACATTTTGTACAGCAAAAGAAATCATCAAAAAAATCAAATGACAACCCACAGAATGGGAAAATGTGTTCGCCCATACCTCTGATACGGAGTTAATATCCAAAATTTATTAGGTACTTACAAAACTCAACACCAAAATACAAAAAATTCAATTAAAAAAATGGGCAAAGGACATGAATAGACAGTTTTCCAAAAAAGAAATCCAAATGGCCAATATACACATGAAAAGATGCTCAATATCACTAATCGTTAGAGAAATGCAAATTAAAACCACAATGACATACCATCTCACACCTGCCAGAATGGCTATCATCAATAAATCACCAAAGAACACATGCTTGGTGAGGATGTGGAGAAAGAGGAACACTTTTGCACTGTTGGTGGGAATGCCGACTGGTGCAGCTACTGTGGAAAGCATTGTGGAGATACCTCAAAAAATTAAATATAATTCTGCCTTTTCACCCATCAGTCCAACTTCTGGGAATATATCAGAAGGAACCCAAAACACTAATTCGAAAGAACATAAGTATGCCATTGCTCATTGCAGCATTATTTACAATTGCCAAGATATGGAAACAGCCCAAGTGTCCATCCGTAGATGAGTGGATAAAACAGCTATGGGACATTTACACATTGGAATTCTACTTGGCTGTAAAAAAAGAAAACTTTATCCTTTGCAACAGTAAGTATGGACCTGGAGAAAATTATGTTAAGTGAAATAAGCCAGTTAGAGAAGACAAATATCATGTGATTTCACTCCTCTGTGGAATCTAATGAACAAACTAAACTAACAAGCAAAACAAAGACAGGTTCATAGATGGACAGCAGATGGCAGCTAGTGGTCAAGGGGAAAGGGGTGTAGGAATTGAGCAAACAGGAAAAAGGATTCACAGACAAGGACAACAGTGTGGTAACTACTAGGGGGAGGAGGTTATTAGGAGATTTAAATGGTAATTTAAAAAATACAATAAAGATTAAATAGAAAAAATAAGACTTCCAGTCAAGATGGCAGTGTAGGCAGACATGGCTCACCTCTTTGCACAAACACAATAAAATTACAACTAAAATATAGAACTGTTGCTCAGACCCTACAGAATTTCAGTTGAATAGAATTCAGACAACTACGGCATTAAAAAAAACCACATCCATCCAGATTGGTAGGTGAGACACAGACATGGAATGGGCTGGTCCCACATTCACGTGTGGTGGATAAAAATTCAGGTGGGATACCTCAGGAAGGAGGAGTCCCACCCCCACATCAGCCTCCCAGTCCAGGGTTCCAGTGCCAGGAAGATAAATTCCCAAAACTTCTGGCTGCAAAAACCAGTGGGTATTGAGTCAGTGAAAGAAATTTCTTCTGAAGCCCCAAATGGTTCTCTTAAAAAAACCCACACATGGACTCACTTACTCAAACTCACTCCCTCTGGGCTCTAGAACCAGGGAGGCAGCTTGAGAGGCACCAGTGGCATGCAGGAGGAGGCTGAAGTGTCTGGCATCAGTGTGAGCAAAGGCCATTGTCTCTTTTCTGGGCCCTCCTCCTAAAGAGCAGGCAGACTGGTTTCTAAGATTCCATCAACCTGGCTAACACTGTTTGAACTGCCTTGGAGATCCCCACAGACTCTGCCCCACCCAACTTACCGGCCTACCCATGCTGCTTTTCCATATGAAAAAACAAAAAGCAGCTGGCCTGAGTGAGCTCAAGGGCTGGAACTAGCAGCCTAGATTCACAGCTTGGCTTTACCTGGAAATCCCCAAGCCCAGCAAAAGTAGCAGCCATCTCAGACTGCTTTATAACTCAGGCTGCATAACCCTTGGGGCAAAACACAGGTAGGGGCTGATTTAGGCCTGCACCACCTGGGAAACCCGATGGCCAGCATACCCAGGGACAGCTACAGACCATATCAGAGAACACCACCCTGCCCCTGCACAGCTCATCCTCCACAGACGGTGGAGGTTGGTGATAAGTGGTCACAGGTAGTCCTTGCAGCTGACTGGCCTGGGTAAATCCCTCCCATCAATCTGCCAACAGCAACCAAAGCTCAGCTATAAGAGGAGGGTATATTCAGCCCACACAAAGGGCGCACTTTTAATACCCAGCTTCAGTGACAGGGGAGGCTGTGCCACTGGACCCTACAGGACACTTACTACGTTAGGTCACAGCTCCAAGTCATGGAGTCAAAGCAGCTCTACCTAACACATAGAATCAAACACAAAGAGACGAAAAAACATGGCCCAAATGAAAAAACAGGTCAAAACTCCAGAAAATAAGCTAAGCAAAATGGAGATAATCTTTCTATCAGATGTAGAGTTCAAAACACTGGTTTTAAGGATGCTCACAGAACTTAATGAGGACCTCAGCAGCATAAAAACGATCCAATCAGAAATGAAAGATTCACTAATTGGAATAAAGAACAATTTACAGGGAAACAACAGTAGAGCAGATGAGGCTGAGAATCAAATCCACGATTTGGAACATAAGGAAGCAAAAAATAAGCAATCAGAATAGCAAGAAGAAAAGAGAATCAAAAAAAATGATGATAGTGTAAGCAGCCAGTGGACAACTTTAAGTAATTCAACATTTCGCTTCATAGGGGTGCCAGAAGGAGAAGAGAAAGAGCAAGAAATTGGAAATCTACGTGAAAATATAAGGAAAGAAAACTTCCATAGTTCGGTGAAGGAGACAGATATGCAAGTCCAGGAAGCAGAATCCCAAACAAGATGGATGTAAAGAGGTCCACCCCAAGACACATTGCAATTAAAATGTCAATGGTTAAAGAAAAAGAGATGGGAGAGGGGGTGTGGGAGAATGGGTGAGAGGTGTAGGGATTAAGAAGTACAAATAGGTAGTTACAGAATAGCCATGGAGATTTAAAGTACAGTTGTTTAAGAAAGGGAGTAGTCAAAGAACTTACATACATGACCCGTGGACATGAACCGGGTTAGGATATTGCCTGAGGGAGTGGGGGGTGCTGGGCGGAGGGGAGATAAGGGGAAAAATCAGGACAGCTATAATAACAAAATCAATAAATTTAAAAAATAAAAAACAAATAAATATAAAAATAAAAAGAACTATCAAAAAATAAAAGGAAAGAAAATGTGGTACATAGACTATTATTCAGGCATTAAAAAATAAATAAATAAATCCTGCTATTTGTAAAAACATGGATGGACCTTGAGAGCATTGTGCTAAGCAAAGTCAGACAGAGAATGACAAGTATCATATGATTTCACTTATATTAAAATAAAAACCAAAACTGAGTTCAATGATACAGAGAACAGACTTGTGTTTGCCAGAGGTGGGGGGTTGTGGGTGGGTTAAATGGGTGAAAAGGATCAAAGGTACAAACTTCCAGTTATAAAATAAGTTATAGGGATGTAATGTACAGCATGGTGAGTGCAGTTAATAATACTGTACTACATATTTGAAAGTTGCTAAGAGAATAGATCTTAAAAGTTCTCAACACAAGAAAATAAAATTTAGTTAATAATGTGGTTATTTCAAAGTATATACAAATATCAATTTCTTATGTTATATACTGAAATTAATTTGTCATTTATACCTTAGTAAAATAAAAGAAAATTACTGATGAAAAACCTCAAAGACATTCTAAATAAATGGAGACATATTTTGCATTTATGGACGTAAGTGTCACATTGTTAAGGTTTCTTCCCAGCTTCACATATCAATTCAACGCAATCCCAATCAAAATCACAGCAAGCTGGTTTGTACAGGAGGAGGAACTGATTCTAAAATGTATATGGAAAAGGTGAAGGAATTAAGTACAAATTGATAGTTACAAAGTAGTCACAGGAATGTAAGGTACAGCATAGGCCATGCAGTCAATAATATTGCAATAGTTAAGTATGTTGCCAGATGGTTACTTGAAATATTGGGGGATCACTTTGTAAATTATATGACTATCTAACCATTATGCTGCACACTTAAAATTAATATAAAATAATATTGAAGTCAACTGTAATTGAAAACTAAAATTTTTTAAAATATATGTGGAAAGGCAAAGAAACAAGAAGAGCCAACATAGTACTGAAGAAGATCAAAAAAGCTGGACAACTCACACTACTCAATTTCAAGAATTACCATAAGGGTACAATAATCAAGAAACAGATCAATGGAACAGGAGAGAGGCCCCAGAAATAGACCCATACAAATAGTCAACTGATCTTTGACAAGGAAGAAATGGTAATTCAGTGGAAAAGAACAGTATTTTCAACAAAAGGTGCTGGAACAACTGGACTTCCATATGTAAATGCATTATAAATACATGAAACAACATCACTGAAGGAAGCAGAGGAATAAAGTACTGACCTACATAATTTGGGAATTGAGTTGAATCTGTCAGAATAAATATAAAAGGAACTGTACGTAAGTACTTCATGCTGGTTGTTAATTTTCTTTCCCACAAGGGCACAGTTTCACAATGCTGAAACCACCATACATGTATACTGGAATTTAACAGTTACATAAAATAGATGGCACATGGTTGAAGCCAGAATTCTCACTGTTGAAGTGGGAGGTTACAAATAGGTGAAGATGGGAGCTAGGATGATCCATGTGTAATTGATTAGAGTTGGAGACATCAGTATGAACTCATGTTTGGTTTAATTACAGATACAGATGGTTACATATGTATTTATATAAACATGTGTATATACACATATTTGTATATACACATTTATCTCCTTGCTCTGTCAGCTGAAGGAGCTAGAAGAAATGAGACTCTAGTACAAATGAGTACACCTGGAACCTAGCTCCTGGTTCTAATACCCTTCTCCAAAGAAAGGAACAGGGTTTCTTGAAGAAATGACTGATTATGGTACTGGTGCAGGAAATACTCAAGATGAGGCCGTAACATCTTGTACTGCCAGAAAGTAAGAAAATGCTAAAAAAAACAAAAACAAATTATAAACACCCCAAAAACCCAAAGAAAAGAGCCAACAATGAAGAGGTTATGTCAAAGGGACACAAGACTGAATTCAAGAGCTTCCAATGGACAAAATTTGAATAATTTGAGCAAAAAAAAAAATAAAGTAGTACTGGATAATAATCCAAAATATAAAATAAAAATCCATAAGTCCATTCTGGTTTAAATACACAATAAAGTAAATTAATAAATTCCAATAACTTCCATATTTACTCCATCTTTATATAAGTGGAGTTTAACTCCCCAGTCCTTGAATATGAGCTGCATATAGTCACTTTCTTTCAAAAAATAAATATGGAAAGAGAGAAAACAATAGTAGCTTTATAGAGGAGAAAATCTGACAAGCCAGGTGATCACAGTTAACATCAACAAAGGTAAATCATATAGCATGTGCTTGATATGACATGATGACAATAGCACTTTAACTCTGTGGTCTTCCTCCAAAAATACATTACCCTAGTCTGTGGAAAACATCAGACAAATCCCAGTTAAGGGATATGCCAAAAAATACTGAACCATTAATTCTGAAAACTGTAAAGATCTTCAGAAACAACTAAGGTCTGAGAAACTGTCACATCCAACAGAAGCCTAAATAGATATGACTATTAAATCAATGTGCATCCTGAAAAGAATCCTGGAACAGAAAAAGGGCATGAGAAAAAGAGTGCAAAACTCTAAATGAAGCATGGCCTTTAGTTAATAATATATGCCTAATTGTTTCTTTAATTGAGACATTTACATCATACTAATCTAAGATATTAACAATAGGGGACTCAATGTGGGATATACAAGAACTCTGTACAATCTTCACAATAATTCTATAAATCTAAAACTGTTTTAAAATTTAAAATTTATTTTTACAAAAGGATATCCATAAACTAATAAAGCTTGCCTTAAAATATGGAAAGGAAGGAAGCAGGCAAATGTTACTGATTTAAAGGAGTACATATAGTCTCACCTAACCAGCACAAAATTTTAATGCTATCACCTCATTCTAACATTCAGCTTAGTTGATTTGAGCACTCTGTCTTACACACTCTTCTGTCCTCAAGAACCCTGTTTCAAAATAAGAAAGTTTGGTACCTGGAAACTTAGTATAGAACAGTAATAGACAGAGAGACTTGGGAGCTGGATTATGTCAGATCAAGTATCAGTTACTAGCATATTCTAGCTGTATACTCGGGCAATTTTACTTAATCTCTCTGCACCTCAGCTTTCTCATCTGTAAGAGAGTAATAAAATACCCCATAGAATTATTGTGAGCATGACATAAATTAATACATGCAAAGAGCTAAAATAGAACCTAGAGCATATGTGTTAATCGTTAACAATTCAATCAGTTCATTCATTGAACAAAAATGTGCCAACAACCAAGAAAGGTTAGAATTCTAAAGAGTAAGAGCTCAAAGGAGGATGCGTTAAATTCAACTTGGCCTGGTAAAGGAAAATTAGGATTTGCAGAAGCAAATAGAATAAATACTTACATCTCAGCTTATTTTGTCAAACCACACTAGGCTTATATATGTGTAAAATGAAAACTAATATACTTCACGTCTAGTTTAGTTTCCTATAAGTTAACCTATAAGTTAATGTTAGCAAAGTCTGAATCACAATATAAATTCTAAGATCTTCTTTGTAGAAGTAACCTTTGGAAGGGGGTTTCTTCATTGTTTCCAGACACCTACACATTTCTGCCTGCAGAGAAACTGACAGGGTTTTTTCAAACTTGACTTCAGTCTGCAGAAACACTTCCATCAGCAATGAAATGGTCCCATAGCCTCCCCCATCAAACTCCTCTTCCTGAGAAGCACTTTGACCAAAAGAAAAGCATCCATAATAATGAATACAGGGTCTCTGGTCCAAATATTTATATATTACTATGTTACCAAATAGCCACAAAAGAAGCCAAGCCAAGTAGCTTGGTCATGACAAAACATTCCCTTTTCTTTTGCAAAAGGGAAAGAGTACCTTATTTGGTATTCTGCTCTGCCCATCCCCAACGTTTTCTCAAATAACAGGAAAGAAACTTTAAAAATTGTGTGCGTATGTATATGAGTATATATTTTGGGAGGGGGGAGGCTAAAGTACCAAATGAACAAAAATGTTAAGTAGGACTTTTCTGAGTTTGATAATAGATACTAGCAAAAAGAGAAGAGAGAATCCATGTACTGACAAAGTTTTGTACATTATGACCCAATATTAGGCTACTTGTGTAAATCCAAGATGTTAATCTCATTTCCTTAAGTAAAAATTAACATTAAACATTTTTATAAAAACTAAGTTTCAACAAAAAAATAATAGCCTTTAAATACTTATCAAATAAGGTAGAAAGTATATGTTTAATATTTTTCCCCATCTATATCCAACAAAATTACCTTGTTTGTGTTAATGTGAAATTATTTTTTCACACTTAAAATCTTTAAAGAAAATTTTAATCCTCACCTGAGGATATGTTCATATTTTTAGAGAGAGAGGAACATTGATGTGCGAGAGAAACATTGATCGGTTGCCTACCGGAGGTGCCCCAACTGAAGATGGAACCTGCAATCTAGGTATTTGCCCTGACTGGGGATCAGATGTGTAACATTTTGGTGGATGGACGATGTTCCAACCAACCAAGGTGCCTGGAGAGGCTCATTTAAAATCTTTTTATGAGTAAACATTTTCAATAATTTTCAACTGGAGAACAACAGAACAAGCACATGGTGGATTAAAAATAATTAATGAAAAGCAATTAAGATAATAGTGCAATAGCTTGACTACAGACTATGGTCTGAATTCTGTTATTTATGGAATACAAATTCACAAGACTTTCTGTATATTTGCTACATATTTAATTGCATTAAACCAAGAAAGGGAGAAAAGGAAGTAATTAAAAGAGTTTAAGTTATTTGCAAAGTTAATTTTATTAAAAGTTATAGCTTTGTTGATTACCCAAAGTATAGTTTTATAACTGAAATACCCAATGATCACACAATTGGACAATTAAACAAAATATAAATCATCATTACAACTTAATGATTACCTTATGCACTGTAGATGATCCACAAAGGCCGAGTACATTAGAAAAAGATAATAGTGGAAAAATACAAGAAGGGGTGTAATACCAGTGAAGGAAGTCATTTGTTTCTAAAACTAGGGAGGAAAGATCACAACAAACAGCTAAATTACACAATACTCCAAGAAGGTATTCAAGTGTCTAAAAACAGAGGTTCAATAACAAAGCTATAAACTTGCTTTCCTAAGGCTTTTAGCTATTTGATGAATCAAATAATTCACCATATCAAACTATATTTTTTAATTTGAAAATCAAAAGGTGGTTGACCTCCAAATTATAAACTGCATTTTTCTCTGACTCTGCCACAATTTTGTGATAAGGGCAAGAGAAGGAGAAGAGTATTAGGGAATAGAATAAAGGTCAAACCAGAGTTCATATAATTGACATATGCACAAGTTCTTTCCACTTCAATATTTTTAATTTACTAACGTTTATCCACACTAGCTCAGTAAAGATTCCATAAAAATGGCATCTTAACTCTACCACTAACAAGATATCAGTGATTGTGAGCTGTGATCTTAAGACTTAACAATTCAAATTGTTTATTTCTTTTAAACTGATTCATCCTTTTTAATTTTTTTAAAAGTTAATCTTTATTGTATTTTTTGCTACCATTTAATCTCCTTATAACCTCCCCTTCCACTCACCACACTGATGTCTATGTCCATGAGTCCTTTCTCCTTTTTGCCCAATCCCTCCAACCCCTAACTTCCCTACCCATTAGCTATCATCCTGCTCTCTATGAGACTGTCTTTAATTTGCTTTTTAGTTCAATTTGTTCATTAAATTCCACATAGGAGTGAAATCATATGCTATTTGTCCTTCTCTAACTGACTTATTTCATCTAGCATTATGTTCTCCAAGTCCATCCATACCGTTGCAAAGGATAAACTTTTCTTCTTTTTTTTTTTTTACAGCTGAGCAGTATTCCATTGTGTAAATGTCCCGTAGTTGTTTTATCCACTCATACACTGATGGACGTTGGGCTGCTTCCATATCTTGTCGATTGTAAATGACACTGCAATGTACACAGAGGTGTTTATGTTCTTTCAAATTAGTGTTTTGGGTTCCTTTGGATGTGTTCTCAAAAGTGGGACTACTGGGTCAAAAAGCAGACACATGTTTAGTTTTTTAAGGTATCTCCATACTACTTTCCACAATAACTGCACCAGTGTGTATTCCCACCAACAATGCAAAAGTGTTCCTCTTCCTCCACATCCTTGCCAGCAGGTGTTCTTTGTTGACTGATGATAGCCATTCTGACAGGTGTGGGGTGATATCACATTGTGGTTTTAACTTGCATTTCTCTGATGATTAATGACTTTCAGTTTCTTTTCATATGTCTACTATCCACCTGTAGCTCCTCTATGCAGAAGTATCTATTATGGTCCTTTGCTTATTTTTTAATTGAGTTGTTTGTTTTTTGGTGTTGAGTTTTTTAAGTTCTTCATAAAATTTGGATATTAACCCCTTATTAGATATATCAGCGAATACATTCTCCAATTCTGTGAGTTCTCTTTTTATTTTGTTGATGATTCCCTTTGCTGTGCAAAAAGTTTTTATTTCGATGTAGTCAGATTTGTTTATTTTTTGTTTCCCCTGTCTGGTGAGATATATGAGATAAAATATTGCTATGAGCAATGTCTGAGATTTTGATGCCTAGGTTTTATTCTACAATTTTTATGGTTTCAGGTCTAACATTTAAGCCTTTAATGCATTGTGAATTTATTCTTGTGTGTGGTATAAAAAGGTGTTCTAGTTTCATTTTTCTGCACATATCTGTCCAATTTTCCCAACACCATTATTGCATAAATTATCTTTAGCCCATTGTATGTGCTTGTTTCCTCTGTTGAATATTAATTGAATATAAAGATATGGATTTATTTCTGGGAGATCTATTCTGTTCCATTGATCAAAGTGTCTGGGTTTTGTTTTTCTTTTTTTTGCCAGTTCCATGCTGTTTTGAATACTATGGCCTTATAGTATAGTTTCATATAGGGTAGCATGATCCATCCAACTTTGTTCTCTTTTTCGGGATTGCTGTTGCTATGCGGGGTCTTTTGTGGTTCCATATAAATTTTTGAAATACTTGTTCTAGTTCTGCGAAATATGTCATTGGAATCTTTTTAAATTGTTGTTCAATTATAGTTGTCCCAATTTTTTGGTATCTTCAAAGGAATTGTGTTGAATCTATAGATTGCTTTGGGTAGTATGGACATTTTAATGATGTTAATTCTTCCTATTCATGAACATGGTATGTATTTCCTTCTATTTCTTTCTTCAGTATCTTTTAACTTTCTGAGTACAAGTCTTTTACATCCTTGGTTAGGTTTATTCCCAGGTGTTTATTCTTTTTGAAGCAATTGTGAATGGGACTGTTTTCTTAATTTCCCTTTCTGTTGGTTTGCTATTGCCATATACAAATGCAACAGATATTCTGGATATTAATTTTGTATCCTGCTATTTTGCTGAATTCATTTATCGGTCCTAGTAGTTTCTTGGTGGAATCTTTGGGGTTCTCAATGTACAGTATCATGACATCTGCAAATAATGACAGTATTACTTTTTCCTTTCCAATCTGGATGCCTTTTATTTGTTCTTGTCATCTTATTGCTGTGGCTGGGACTTCCAGAACTTTGTTGAGTAAGAGAAGTGAAAGGAGACATCCTTGTTTTGTTCCCAATCTTAAAGGGAATGTTTATAGTTTTTGCCAGTTGAATATGATGCTGCAGTAGGTTTGTCATATATGGCC
Source organism: Pteronotus mesoamericanus (assembly GCF_021234165.1). NCBI lineage: Eukaryota > Metazoa > Chordata > Mammalia > Chiroptera > Mormoopidae > Pteronotus > Pteronotus mesoamericanus. The sequence continues at coordinate 221,856 of NW_026555325.1, forward strand.
TTTATTATGTTTAGGTATGTTCCCTCTAACCTTATTTTGCTTGAGAGTTTTTATCATAAATGGGTGCTGGATTTTATCAAATGCTTTTTCTGTATTTATGGATATGATCTTATGATTTTTATCCTCCATTTATGTGGTGAATCACATTTATTGATTTATGAATGTTGTACCAACCTTGTATTCCAGGAATAAACCCCACTTGATCATGGTGTATGATCTTTTTGATGCATTGCTGTATTTGGTTTGCTAATATTTTGTTAAGGATTTACCATCTATGTTCATCAGAGATATTGGTATGTAACATTCTTTCTATATAGTGTCTTTATTTGCTTTTGGAATTAGGATAATGCTGGCTTCGTAAAATGAGTTTGGGAGCCTTCTTTCTTCTTGAATTTTCTGAAATAGTTTGAGAAAGAAAGGAGTTAGTTCTTCTTGGAATGCTTGGTAAAATTGACCTGTGAAGCCATCAGGTCCAGTGCTTTTGTTTGTTGAGAGTTTTCTTTTAATTACTTCTTCAATTTCACAAGGTGTAACCTCTCTATTCAGATTCTGTGATTCTTCCTGATTTGGTTTTGGAAGATTGTATGTTTCTAGGTATTTTTCCATTTCATCAATGTTGTCCAGTTTTTTGGCATATAGTTGTTCATACTATTTTTTTTACAATCCTTTGTATTTCGTTAGTGTCAGTTGTTTTTTCTCCTTTTACATTTCTGAATTTATTTTTGGGGGTCCTTTCTCTTTTTCTCTTGAATGGTGTGGTTAAAGGTTTGTCAGTATATTTATCTTTTTTAAAAAGCAGGTCTTGGACTCATTGACCTTTTGTATCACGTTTTTAGACTCTATTTTGTTTATTTCTGCTCTGATCTTCATTTTTTTTTCCTTCTTTTCACTTTGGACCTTGTTCGTTTTTGTTTATCATGTTCTTGTAAATGTGAAGTTAGATAGTTTATTTGAGCTTTTTCTTGTTTTATGATAGGCCTGTAATGCTATGATTATCCCCCTTAGAAATGCTTTCTCACTGACCCACAGATTTTGGATTGTTTTGTCCTAATTTTCAGTTGTTTCAAGGCATCTTTGGATTTCTTCCTTAATCTTGTTGTTGACCCATTCATTGTTTAATAACATGTTATTGAGCTTCCATGTCTTTGCATGTTTTTCGGTGTTCTTCTTGTGATAGATTTCTAGTTTCATAGCATTGTGGTCAAAGAAGATGCTTGATATGATTTCAATCTTCTTGAATTTATTGAGACTTGTTTTGTGCCCTAATATGTGGTCTATCCTAGAAAACATTCCATGTGCACTTGAAAAGTATGATATTCTGCTGCTTTGGGATTAAATGCTCTGAAGATATCAATTAAATCCATTTGATGCAGTGTGTTGCTTAAAACCACTATCTTCTTGTCGATTTTCTACCTTGAAGATCTATCCATTAAAGTCAATGGGGCATTAAAATACCCAATTATGACTCTATTTCTGTCAATCACTCCCTTTATATCCATGAAGATTTGCTTCACATATTTAGGTGCTACTATGTTGGGTGTGTAAATTTTACTAGGGCTGTATCCTCTTGATGGATTATCCCTTTATCATTATGTATTGTCCTTCTTTGTCTCTTACTGTAGCCTTGGTTTTAAAGTCTATTTTTTTTGGATGTAAAAACTGCTATCCTAGCTTTTTTTCCTTTCCATTTGTACAAAATATCTTTTTCCATCCCTTTACTTACTCTATGTTTATCTTTTGATCTGAGATGGGTCTCTTGGAGGTAGCATAAATATGGGTGTTGTTTTCTTATCCATTCAGATACCTTATGTCTTTTGGTTGGAGCATATAAGCCATTAACATTTAAAGTGATTATTGAAAGACACATATATGATGCCATTTTATTGTTAGGCAATTTTCCTGTATTTTTTCTCTTTTTCTTCTTCTTTTTAAAGTAAGCCCTTTAACATTTGTTGCAGTGTTAGTTTGGTGTTAACAAACTCCTGTAACTTTTTCTTGTTTAGGAAGCTCCTTATTTCTCCTTGGATTTTAAGATAGTCTTGCTGGGTAAAGTAGCCTTGGTTTTAAGTCCTTGCTTTTCATCACCTTGAATATTTCAAGCCACTCTGTTAGGCCTAAAATGTTTCTGTTGAGAAATCAGATGACAGTCTATTCGGTGCTCCCTTGTAGGAAAATATCCTGCTTTTCTCTTTTGGCTTTTAGGATTCTGTTCTTGTCTTTAAGCCTTGTCATTTCAATTACGATGTGTCTCAGTGTAGGCCTCTTTAGGCCCCAATTGTTTGGGACTCTCTGAGCTTGTGTGTCTTTTTCCTTCACCAGATAAGGGAAGTTTTCGGCCATTATTTCTTCAAGTAGTTTCTTGATTCTTTGCTTGCTCTCTTCTCCTTTGGGTGTTCCCATGATGTGGATGTTGTTATGCTTCATGTCCAAAATGTTTCTTAAGCTCTGCATTTTTTATTATTTTTTTATTTTTTAATATATATTTTATTAATTATACTATTACAGTTGTCCCATTTTTTTATCCCCTTTATTCCCCCCATCCTTAGTTTATGTCCATGGGTTGTACCTATAAGTTCTTTGTCTTCTCCATTTCCCTATAGTATTCTTAACCTCCCCTTGTCTATTTTGTACCTATAGTTTATGCTTATTCCCTGTACCTTTACCACATTTTCCCCCCTCCCCCTTCCCTGTTTTACCCTTCTTAGTTTTTGATCTTCTTTTTCTTAGATAAGTCCCTTTAACATTTCATATAATAATGCTTGGTGATGATGAACTCCTTTAACTTGACCTTATCTGGGAAGCACTTTATCTGCCCTTCCATTCTAAATGATAGCTTTGCTGGATAGAGTACTCTTGGATGTAGGTCCTTGCTTTTCATGACTTTGAATGCTTGTTGCTAGCCCCTTCTTGCCTGCAAGGTTTCTTTGGAGAAATCAGCTGAGAATCTTATGGGAACTCCTTTGTAAGTAACTGTCTCCTTTTCTCTTGCTGCTTTTAGGTTTCTCTCCTAATCTTTAATCTTGGGTAACTAAATCATGATGTTGTGCTTCGTTGGGTCCAACTTTTTTGGGACTCTCTGAGATTCCTGGACTTTCTGGAAGTCTGTTTCCTTGGCCAGATTGGGGAAGTTCTCCTTCATTACTTTTTCAAATAAGTTTTCAATTTCTTGATCTTCCTCTTCTCCTTCTGGCACCCCTATGATTTGGATGTTAGATTGTTAAAGGTTGTCCCAGAGGTTCCTAATCCTCTCCTCACTTCTATAAATTCTTGTTTCTTCATTTATTTCTGGTTGAATGTTTATCTCTTCCTTCTGCTCTCAATCATTGATTTGCGTCCTGGTTTCCTTCCCCTTACTGATGGTTCCCTGTATATTTTTCTTTATTTCACTTTGTATAGCCTTTGCTTTTTCCTCCATTTTGTGACCAAACTCAACCAATTCAGTGAGCATCCAGATTACCAGTGTTTTGAACTGTGCATCTGATAGGTTGGCTATCTCTTCATTGCTTAGTTCTGTTTTTGGAGCTTTGATCTGTTCTTTCATTTGGGCCATATTTCTTTGTTTCAGTGCACCTTTTATGTTGGAAGGGGCACAGCCTTAGGTATTTGCCAGGGTGGGGCAACCTAGGTCACTGAGTTGTTACACTGTGTGTGATGGAGAGGTTTGAGGGGGAGAGGTTTGCTTGGCTCTTGTCTGGCTTTCAGTCACTTCCCCCAGAACCCACAAGCAAATTGGGTTCTGCTAGTGCTGATTCCCAGGTGGGTGGGTTTGTGTACATTCTAGGACCCCATGGGTCTCTCCAACGGACTCTCCTGTGAGGCTGTGAGTTTCTCCTACCACTGAAATGCCTACAGGTTACTTCCAGAGGTTTTGAGGCTTTGTTTTCCAGCACTGGAACCCTTGATTTTCGCGGTATGTCTCACTCCCCAGCTGTTCCTCCAGTTTATCTGCACGCAAATGTAGGACCACCTCGTCCACCAGCTGCTGCCTCACCTGCCTGATCCTCCAGCTGCAGATTTGCCACACATCCTCTCCATCCCCACTGCCCATCTCTGCCCCTCCTACTGGTCCGGGTGACTGTTTCTTTTTTAACTCCGTGGTTGTTGGAGTTCCATACATTTTGATTTTCTGGCAGTTCTGGCTAAATTTTTATTTTAAATTTGTTGTTGTCCTTCTTTTCATTGTATGTGGAGGTCAAGTGTATCTACCTACACCTCTGTCTTGGCCGGAAGTCTCATTTTTTAAAATTTATTTTTCTTTTTGCTGCTCTGCCTCCATGTTTTTTTCAAACTTGTTTTCCAAAACACTGATTCTATCCTCTGCTTCATCTAACTTACTGTTTATTCCCTCCAGTGTATTATTTATTTCCAATATTGTATTCTTTATTTCCGACTTGTCCTTTTTTATAGTTTCTATGTCTTTTTTCATGCTGTTGAGTATCCTTAAAATCACTACTCTAAACTCTCTGATAAATTGCTTGCCTCCATTTCATCTAGTTTCTTCTGGAGAATTTTCTTGTTCTTTCATTTAGGGTCTGTTTCTTTGTCTTCCCATTTTGGCTGCTGGTTTGATTTTGCCACCTTAGTTGATAAACTAATCAGAAAAATAGACTTAAGCTGTAATCAGCAGCCACGTTTAAGCACCACAGAGCAAGGCAGAGTAATTCCTGTGGGCGCGGCTTCCTTTCAGGCTGATGCCACTTGGAGAAGAGTGCCCTGCCTGAGAAAGATAGTTACTCAGCACAGGGATCCTGGCAGCTGTTCCCTCAGCTCTCTCCGCAGAGCTACGAACCTCAGACTATCCTAATTTGTCTCTAGTCCACTGGGCTCTCCTTCTGCTGGAGACCAGGGTAAGTGGCTGCAAATGAAATTTTGTTTGTTGGCCCTTTAATGGGCTCTTTGCATCTCCAGACATCTCATCCTAGCAGACTGAACGTGTATTGCTTTTCACAGCTGGATGTTATCTGGTGCTGCAGGCTGGGGATCCCAGCTTGGGTTTTAGAGCACATCCTTCTTAGGGGACCACCCCGCTACCTTGCCCCGGCCACTGAAATATCTCTCCAGAACTTCAGTTGCTACCTGTGGGAGTCCAGCCAGCCATCTCATGCCTCCTCCACACTCCCTACCGGCCATGTCATTATAAAGTGGTTTCTTCCGTCTGATCTTGGTTATAAGGTTCCTGTCCAGCTAGTTTTAAGTTGGTTATTCAGGAAGATTTCTCTATCATTTAGCTGTAATTCCATATTGGTCCTGGGAGGAGGTTAGTGTAGCTTCTACTTACTCCTCACCTTGCATCTCCCATACTGTTTATTTTTGTAGCCTGTTTTTGTACTCATTCATAAAATAGGGGATTTTTTTCTTAATTAACTTATTAACAGAATCTGATATAATAAGCCCTGTAAAGTCAGACAGGTGTAGACGAACGAGAGTCTTTAAAATGCTGGTGAAAGAAGAGAACTATGATGGACACAAAAGTGGTGAATTGTTTTTTAAGTACTGAGGAAATAGTAAATGGTTCTTTTAAATTTATTAAAAAATAAGAATGGCTTTGAAGGAAGATCACAAATCACTCAACATGTGACAAGTGCTATTTCACTGTAAATAACAGGGGACAAGGAAAAGCAATTGGTACAATGAAAAACTCTAGCGAGGTAAGGGTTCATCATGAATTCTCTATAATCCTTAGTCTAATGTTAACTGAAGAGAAGATAGGAGTTTGTTGGAAAATAGAACAGTTAAGGTGCTGCTTAAGTGTTTATTTCAATCCATGAATGATTTCATAGATTTGAGGTCTATTCAAATTTCTAAGACATCGCAATGAAGAACAAGGTAGCAATGATAAGCCATAGCTGCTAGGACATTCCCCATGAATTGCTTGTGAAGATGATTAAGATGGTGTTACATTTTAAAATATATTTTCTGTAAATATAAAACTGGTCTGCTTACAAAATTTATTTATATACACATCCATACAAATATCACACACATATATTTTATAGATGTTATATAAAATGATTATACCTAATTTTGAGATTTTTTTTAAAAAGATTTTATTTATTTACTTTTAGAGAAAGGGGAAGGGAGGGAAAAAGAGAGGGAGGGAAACATCAATGTGCAAGAGATTTAGTTGCTTCTCACACGTCCCCAACTGGGGATGTGGCCCACAGCCCAGGCATGTACCCTCACTGGGAATCAAACTAGGGACCTCTCAGTTCACAGGCTGGCACTCAACCCACTGAGCCACATCAGACAGGGCTAATTTTGACATTTTCTGTGCTGAGTTTACATTCATATTTGGTACAAACATATTCAGGGAGTAAAATATACACCTCTTTCAGTCATTTTGGGCTCTCAAATTTGTTAATTTATTAAGAGCTTTTTGGAGTTCATCCTATTCCAAAATAGAAATTTGGGTTGTTTCCCATGTGTCTATATCCTATCTCTTCAATAATATTGTTGAAGTCCTTCACAGGCGATGACTACGTTTCTAACTATAACATCTAGTGTAAATAAATGCCTATACAAATATAATAAGGGTTCAAACTAAAAACTTACGTAGTTAAATATCAGCATGAATCAAGCATGAACCTATATCAACCTTTTGCATAGCCATCATATTCATGCTATACTCTTATTCATCTTTTTCCTTAGAAGAAACTATGAATATAAACCATTTGTCGGTCTATATGTAACCAAAACAGAAAGACAGTTCATTGACAGAATCTTTTATGGTTCCACTTTTTTTTTAATTCAGTGTTTATTTTCTTTTTTTAAATATAGCTTTAAGGGTATATGTTTTGTTATTATATGATTTAAAGGTATCATGAAAACAAAAGCACATTTCTCAAACCGATGTTAAAATTGGAACTTTGTTGATTTACATTACTGTGAGAATGCATGTAAAGTTTATCCTTGTTTATATAACAAGAATTTCAATTTCAGTGAGAAAACATGAATGTACAAGTACATGCCACTGAAATGTATCTAATTGTTTAATGGTAATAGAATTCCATTTAAACATTAAGTTTTATAGGAAACAATTAACCTTTAGAGCAAATTCTTAAAAATTTAGCTTGTAAGCAACAAGTATTATGACAAGTAGAAAAGAATTCAATTTCATTTGGGGTACATTTCAAAGCATATTCATGTTTACCAGGCCAACAATATAGAACTTTGTATCACTAATATTAATAACATGTTCCAAGTACATACCTTGCATACACCTGCACGTGCACACACACAAACATTTATTCTCATTCTTATTCTTTCTACACCACTTCCCATCTTCCCCCCTCCTTCTTTCCATATATAGAAATATAGTCATATGGAAAGACAGAAAGTACATGATAAATAGTAGACACTAAAAATAAATGACATAAAAATAATAAAACACTTCATCAGCCACCATGCACCTTAAAAAAAGAAAAATAAAATCAAATTAATCTCTTAATTATTAAAAATCAAGCATTTTAAAAGTTCTGATTAAGTTGTTTCCCACAAAATAGTTTACAAATGTTAAAGTACGAAGCCAGAGAGAGGTGTTTTTAAGTGTGCACAAGAACATGGGCCAATGCTGATTTTATAAGACTCCTCAGCTGCCAATGGCAGATGGCTCTGTGGGAGTGAGAGCTTTGGATTTGCTGTTCCCCACTGCCAACCCGCAGAGATATCTAAAATGACCCTTCAAAAATATGAGCAAAATGGCAAGTGACTGTACCAATGACTTCCCTCCTTACCATTAAACCTTAAAATTGGTCTTCCCCAGAATTTAGAAGAATGCTCTATTAAAGTGCAAAATAAATGTCAACTACACATCAGTATGTTATACATATAATTACATATGCTATATTATACATGCTAAACCTATTTTTAAGCTGAATTTTGGGTTCTACTATCATTGTGCTAAATTTTCTCTATCCTTCCTTATTAGCTATAGGAGTAAATTCTATTCACTAAAAATTGATGTTAGGGGCATAAACTGAGGTCCTAAGTAAATGAAAAAGCAAGGAGCAAAAAGAAAGAATAACAGATATGGTCAGGATCATGAGTGGTCCCTTAGAGGTAGTGAGTACACTACTGCGAAAAACTAACCTCTTAACAGAAGGGATTTCCAGGCAACCCAGAAAATATTGAAAAGTTATAAAAGTCTGAAAACAATGAAGTCTCTATTTCTACTTTTTCTTCCTTTTTTCCCCCAATGGTCTTAACATTATATAGTTTTCTTTTAACATAGAACACAAATTAAGAATTTGGTAATAAATATATTATCAAGGAATAAGTTACAGTTAAAATGGAACTTTGTTCTTAAAAAGAAAAAAGACATCAGGCTACCTAATAAGTATTTCTAAAGGAAAATAGAATGCAAATACTTTAACTGAAATTTAAATCACATGCAAGAGTAAAAAATTTACTTCATTCTTTTCAAACAAGCCTAAAAAGTAGAAATAAAAAAGCAATACTCTGAGAAACATGATTTATTTTCAGCAAAATTCATGTGTTTACCTACTTTTCCATTTTAAAACCCAACTCTAATCTAATAAAGATGTTATTTGAAGTATATGTTATTTATTGCCTACTATATGCCTGTCACTGTTCTAAGTTTTAGGAATGTAGCAGTGAGTTAAAAAGTCTTTCTCTCATAGAGGGTGACTAGAATAAGACAATAAACAAGCACATGATTCCCATGGTGGTAAGTTCTATAAAAAAAAAAGAACTAAATCAGGGAAGACTAGAATAGGGAATGTAGAGGAGAATCTATAGCATGGTCAGGAACATTCTTTATAAGGCGATTTGGAAAGATTTGAGCAAGACATAAAAATAATGAGAAATGGAATTATAAGAAAACCTGGAGAAAGGGTATTCTCAACAAAGCGATCAGCAAGTCCAAGGATCCTGAGATAAGATAGTTATAGTTTAAAAACGACAAGAAAGTTAACGTGAAATGCAGTGAAACAAAGAAATGGTGATGATGATGATGATGATGATGATGGTGGTGGTGGTGGTGGTGGTGGTGGTGGTGGAAGGCAGCTAGACTACTGACTATGGAGAACCTTATAAGCAATGGCACAGAATTTGGATTTTCTTTGCATCCTCTGGAAAAAAGCAATATTTCACCTTTTAAAAAGATTACTCTGGCTTATAGAGAGTAAACTGCAAAGGGCAAGAGCAGAAGCAGATAGCAGTCCGGAGAGACCAGGAGAGAAACAAAAATGTGTGATGAGTAGTATAGGTGGAGGTGGTGAGAAGTGGTCAGTTCAGGTACTTTTAAAAGTACAGCCAATAGGATTTGATGATCAATTAGGATGTGAATGTAAAAATAACAGAAAGAAATCAAGAATGAATCTGCAGATTTTGGTTTGAGCAATTAACTGATAAATGGTGATGATGCCATTAATTAAGATAGGAAAGGCTGGGAGAGAAATAGGTTTGGGACAGCAACCAAAAGTTCAGTTTGGACATTAAGCTATGCGATATTGATCATATATCCAAGGTGAATGGTTAAGTAGTATATATGAGTCAGGGGAATGGTAGACCTAGAGATACAATAAATTTGAGAGTCTCCAGAATTGTAATAAGTGAGGGTACAGGATATTCTGAAACATGACAACTTGACTGTGGCTTGCCCCAATCTATGTTCAAATCCATGTTCCTTAACTTTTTAAAATCAAGCATCTGTTGACACCTGCAATCTGCTGGATAATGCTTACAGTAGGGTAACATAAGAGCCAACTGGTATGCAGCTAAATTGCCCTGTGAGTGGCTAACAAACTGAAAAGCAGCATGACAGCTCTAGGCAGAAACTGAGGGCTGTGGATCACTGGAACAGATTGGCTTTCAGGTATCTGAAGACCCCCGTGAAGATAACCTTCAATCCCTCTGAATATGCTGGATTTTCCTAATTGAGGTAGGTGGGTCTTCCTACTTTGGAAGCTAGGAGAGTTCAAGTAGGTTAGAGAGTATTAGGCTTCCTTCACGTGTTTCTAGTGGGCTGATTCTCCTTACACTTTAGGCACTATTCACATTCCAACTTACAAAACTCTTGCTGTTAAGGATAGTTCAGCAACTGTACCTGATTTCCAATGAGCCATCATAGAAAAATAACCGACCATGTGAAAGGCTCAAACATTTGAAAGAGCAAAATAACAGTGAATAATCAGAACACATATCTCGTGAAAGAAAAGTGCCAGAGAAGAAAAGCACGTGGACAAAAACTGTTTGACCACTGAAGTAAATTCTAATACAACACACACACACATACACACCTAAAGCTCAAGGTCATAATTATCAAACTAAAAAGAGTAGATAATTTTTTTAAAGAAAATAATGATCATTATTGACATCTAATAAGTAGACTGGAGGATGAAGCGCAAGGATTCTCTCAAAGCACACTTTGAAGGAAAATAAAGACTTGAAGGATAGACCTTGAAAACTAATATGTGAGATGTTATATGAAGGACAGGCAACAACTAAGTAAATAATAAAAGAAAATTTCTCGCTCTGACCAGTGTGTGCAGCTGATCTGGTTGGGCATCACTCTGTTTGATTCCTGGTCAGGGCACATAGCTAGGTTGAGGGTTCGGTCCCCAGTCAGGGCATGTGCAAGAGGCAACCGATTGATGTTTCTCTCTCACATCAATGTTTCTCTCCCTCTCTTTCTCCCTCCCTTTCCTTCTCTCTAAAAATAAATAAATAAAATCTTTAAAAAAACAGAAAAGAAAATTTCTCTGGGCTGAAGAAACATCTCTGGTAGATAATTGGAAAGGGTAACCAAGCTTCAGGCTGGGTTGATATGCATGAAATTAATGGATAATGTGTATTATAAATGAGAACTCTAGAAGCAGAAGTAGCACATTCTAGAAATGAATATGCAAAATTGAAGGGTGCTAACAAAGAAGAGAGGTGTTAAAAGTACAATAGGCCCCTTTTATCTGTGGGGGATATATTCCAAGACCCACAGGGATGCCTGAAACCTCAGCTAGTACTGAACCCTAAATACAATGTTTTTACCTATACATATCTATAATAAAGTTTAACTTATAAATTATGCATATAAGAGGTTAACAACAATAACTAATAAAATAAAACAATTATAACAATATACTGGAATAAAAAGCATGTGAATGTGGGGCCTCTCTCTTTCTCTCCCCAGTAATTTTTAGATTTTTCACTCCAAACGTATTCCTGAAATCTACATAACCATTCCTGTAGTAAATGGCTTGGTGTCACTTGTTTCACGGGATCCCTTGCTGAAGTCTTCCCGTAGGGTCAATGCTTTCTGGAGCAATGCATTGCAGTCAGTCAGAACACATTTCCTGCTCTTGTCTTCCACCCACTAATTTAATACCTTTTCTATCTTAATTAAGTAAGCACTTATGCACTGTGGCCATAACTTTTGTAGTTTGAGGGGTGACAGCAAAACTAGTACAAATTTCTATTTCCTTCACAATTCATTTTGAGGTGGGGGTGGCTTAACTTTTGCTAAGATTTCAAGAACATAAGAAAACCATAAAAATTAGTATTCTTGAAGTTTCTGAGATTCAAACTGAATACTTACTTTTTTTTAGAAATTACAACATTCTAAATTAAATTTTATATTATATTTGAAGGGAGAAAAAAAAAAGAAGATTCATTTTTACCATAGATCTTAGTAACCTCAGCATATGATTTCTTTTCTTTCCTTACTAAGTCGAGAACTTCCACTTGGAGGAAGAACTTTACAAAGTCTTCTCTTTGGCACATCCAAATTGCCAAGCATGACAACTCTTGTGTTTTTAAGCCGCTACTAAGTAAAATATTAACACAAACACTGCACTACCACAACAGTCAATCAATGACTAACGGGTAGCATGTATACTGTGGGTACTCAGGTGGGATGGGGCTGGATGTCACAAGGTTTTATCACACTACTCGGAGCAGCACAGCGCATGATATAAAACTTATGAAATGTTCATTTTTGGAATTTTCTATTTAATATTTTTGGACTGCATTTGACTATTGGTAACAAACTATGGAAATTAAAGCCTTGGATAAAGGGTGGGGACTAATGTATTTACAAAAGTAAGTGATAGGTTAATTTTGGCCCACGGAGAATGATTTGCACTCTTGTTTTAAGGGAGTCAGAATTCTCTTTTTAAGTGCTGAGTCTTCATTTGGATTATAATCTAAAAAAATATCACTATAAGAATATTCTGAATTATCTAAACAACTACTTTAAAATCAGGTGTGTGTATATTTGGTACTCTCTTTTGCATGTAGAATTATATAAAGCATATAGTCTCCCATACACACCCACATCAAATACTTCTTACTGTAGAATGTTGAATGAATAAATGCTTTTTCAATAGTTAGAAAAGAGAAATATGGAATACTCCTGAGGAAACTGATTTTTTAATTTCAAACTTTAAACTTCATTATCAGTAATATGAAATGAAGAGTTTTACTCTTCTTGATTGCAGTATGGCCATATACCTGTTTGATACAGAGTTGAGTAATGCCTCATAACTGAATTCTTCATGTGATAAAGGTGGTTACAGCATTTCCAAACTACTCTTCCTTAAAATCGGCCTTGTAATTTGTGACAAAGCCTTATGTTGCTTTCCCCAAATCCCTTCTTCACCTTTCCTTCACTAATAGAACCCTGAGGGTGGGGTCTATGTGACCAGCTAAAATGCTCATTTTCCAAGCTCCATTTCAGGAAGTGTGACACACTATGTGGCCAAGGAGATAGCAGAAGTCACTGGGTGGTGATTCCAAAAACACTTGTTAAAATAGGGTCAACTCAGTTGGCCAGTGCCCTTTTTCCCTCTTCCTTTCTTCCTGCATCAAACAATGATGCCAGACTTGGAAATGTAACAGCTATCTTTTGACCTACCAGGAAGGAAAGGAGATTGCAGAGGTATGGCTGGGATATCTTGGCTGCTGCTGCAGCATGGACTAATTCTCAACTTCCTGTTTGGGGGAGGGGGCAAAATGGTCCACTCTGTTTTAGCCATTACTATTTGGTTTTTCATTCTGTGTAGCTGGACTCAATCCCCTATCATTAATAAACAAATATAGAATATGGACACAGTTTAAATGCTAAATAGTCATGAAGCTATTTCTTTTACCATAAAATACAACAGCATCAATTTAGTTTCCACAAAATAACATCATCCATCATATTAAATTAATAGTGTTAAAATGAATTGTCTTTATTGTGTGGTTTACTCTTAACTTTATAAATGTGTTTTCATTTAAAATATATTCTAAAATCTATATGCATAAGGAATTTGGACCTAGTTTGGGATTTGTGCTCAACATCGTTTTTAATAAACAATAGGGCTTAGAGGGAATTTTTGCCTTTGAAATGAGTTTGATGATTACTCAAGCATGAGGACCTGCTTGAGGGTGAGAAAGAGACATTCATTCTGAATCCAGGCAATATTTCACCATGTCTTTCTCCCTTTAACATTTATTGCACATTTGGATAGAAGTGACTACTTCCCTCTTCTGCCTTACAGTGCATACCCTGACAGGACTTCTACCATAACATCAGTAACATGTAGTACACTTACTTTCTTATGCCCAGACTAAGGGCCTAGCACTACGCCTGGTCCTCAGAGTTACAGTTGGTAAATAACTAAATCAATGTGTACCTGGTAGTTATTGAAATTAAAAAAAAATTATATATATACATGTCCTGATTCTCCTCCACATCTCCACAAGAGACTGTAATAGAAGTGCACAGGTTTTATTAACATATAATTCAACAAATCCAAAAACCAGGCAAAAAAGGAATTCATAAAGGATAGTGCCCTACTATATTCTGAGAGGCTCTCAGTTTGTAATAAAATTATTTAACTTATTTCTCCATCTACCTATCAACATTTAATTATCAGTGAGGCACTTATCTTTATTAAGAAAGCAAATTTGATACTGGGGTGGTTTTTTTTTTTACCACTTATAAACTCATTTTATTTATTTAAAAAAGATTTTATTTATTTTTAGAGAGAAGGAAAGAAAGGAAGAAAGAGAGGGAAAGAAACATCTATCCATTGCCTCTCATACTCCCCAAACAGGGGGTGCTGGCCTGCAGCCTAGTCATGTGCCCTGACTGGGAATCAAACCTGTGACCTTTCAGTTTTCAGGACAATGCCCAACACCCTGAGCTACACTAGTAAGGGATATAAACTCACCTTAGACTAGATCAAGCAGACCTGACTTACTTCTTAGTTACTTTATATATAAATTATATTTTTGTTTGTAACTCCAAAATATTATAATGAATGTTACTAAGTCCTAAAAAGTCTCTACTAATTGCAGAAATAATAAACATTTTTGACCTGCAGCTTTATAAACAAGAATAAATAATTGTATTAAAGCTAATGTGATATAATGGCCCAATGGAAATTATATATCCTGAAAACAATAATTCTCTCAAAACAGCTGAAATACATCTTTTTAAAAACCACTTTGGAGGATGCAGAGACATTTCCTATTTTGATCTTTATTAGTAAAAGTTATAGGGTAATTTTGTGCTAATGAAGTCAGACTAACGAAGCATAATATTTCCAGGATAAAATCCAGCATTAGAGACTACTTTAATTTTTTTAAAGCTCATGAACAAAAAAGCAATTCTTTTTAAAACTTCATCTGGACTTTACAAACAGGAATTTGTTTATAAAACTCTGTATCTGTTACATACTTCGAAATTTTCACAGGCGTTTATGTCCTCCCTGTATGTGACTGGTGTTTCAAAATGGGTAAAGGGACTAAAACAAAACACTAAATGTTATTCCAATTTGTTTTTCAAAGTCATACACAACAAATGTGGGTTGCTTTACCTAAAGTCTTTCTCCTCGTATTTCCCTATTACAGACTCTAGAATTCTTTGGTTATACCTTCCATGTGCTTCTGAATGTTGTCTGGAACTACTTATGATGACAGAGTAGAAAGATGACATGAGTTACTGAAATGAACCACCTTGGAACCATCTACTCCTGCATTTCTTGTTGTGTATTATGTGGTATATTAATTTTCTTTATTGATTAAGCCATTTGGAGTTGAGTTTTTACTCTTGCACTGCACTCTAACAGAATCAATGTTTATAATACCAGTTTTTAAAGTCAATCACATTTCCTTCCATTTATAATGGCTAATTTGAAGCTACTGTCCTCTGTTACTCCCCTATATCCATTGCCAGTATTTACTCACTGACAGTAAACATAGTTACTTGGTTTTAATTGAGCAGAATGCATCTTCACCATTATAACAACAATAAAATTTTTAGTATATTTCCATTTACAAAGTACTATTTTACCTCATTTAATCACAGTTCAGCTTACTTGGCTTAGCTTAGTCATTTCATAAAACAGCTGAGACGAAGAAGCTGGGTATAGATAGAGGTCTACAATATTTTAAATTTCATGCTTTCAAATAAGAGCAGAATGTTAAGCTTTTATAGAAATGCACCAGACTGATTTGATAAGCAACCAAAATAAATTGTGTTGTTTTCTAAAATTTTATTTTAACAAAATTTCTGACCCAAGAACCCACATGTCCATCAGATGAGTGGATAAAACAACTATGGGATATTTACACAATGAAATATTACTCAGCAGTAAAAACAGAAAATTTTACTCTTTGCAACAGCATGGGTGGACCTGGAGAACATCATACTAAGTGAAATAAGCAGGTCAGAGAACAACAAATGCCATATGATTTCACTCATATGTGGAATCTAATGAACAAACTGAACTAACAAGCAAAATAGAGACAGATTCATAGAGAGCAGGCTGACAGCTCTTAGGGGGTTTAAAGTGTGGAGGGATCTAGCAAAAAGGAAAAAGGACTCATGGACATGACAACAGCATGATTGCAGAGGGGAATGGGGATGTAAAGGGGATAAATAATAATGGAAAAAATACAATAAAAATATTTTTTAAAAAAAAGAATCACAGACTCAAATCAGTTTTTTAGATAGCCCCTTTAGGGATTTTTTTTTTTTTTTTTTTTGTATCTAAGTCTTAATTAGATTTAGTTTCAAATATCAACATGCAATGTATGTCATAATAACTTCAGGATATCCAGTAAGAAATGTCCAAAAAGAGGTTATAAAAGAAATGTCCTAAAAGCCTTAGGTACAGATTTAGGATATGTACATGGATGGTACTTAAAACTATGAGAATGGATAATAACTTTAGAACTTTAGGTGGAGGATAAAGAGAAAAATGACTTAAGACTGAACACTGTCTAGGCTGGGCAGAGGAGTATGCATCCAGAAGAGGCAGAAATTAGAACTAGGAGGAGAATCAGAAGCACCCGGAAGATCCAGGACAGCTTTTCCCGGAGGTGGTTGTTCTATCCCAGGCTATGAAAAGGCCAGGCTGCACCAGCGCTGAAGCTGAAGGTTTACAGACTACATATACTTGTCATTTGCCAAAGCAATAAAAAACAGATTTTTTAAAAATAATTTCAACCTCAATATTTTCCTTTTCTTTCTCATGTTACATGTTAGTATCATGTTATAATACTGTACTGTGCATTTTGGGGATTTTATACAGGACCACAAAAGGTATAAATCATATTTATTATTTGTAACATATATAAACTTGTACTTACAGAGAACATTTTTGGAAGGCTACACAAGAATTTGGTAATTTTGTTGCCTTCAGAACAGCCAATATCTTGGACACACTTGAGGAATAGATTGGAGACTCTCCACTTTTGTACCTTTTGAATCATGTACATATGATGTATTCCAGCTCCAAAAATAAATAATATTAAAGCTAAACAAATAAATGCCATTTTATCACGTTGAATTTTTACAGTTACGGGGGGAAAAGTATTTTAAGACATTGTTGTGGCTGGAAAAAATGGTTTGACTTCATGGTCCCTGTGGCTAGGTGTGTAGGGCAGAGTAGGTGGAGTTTATTAAAGTAACATTGTTAGCATTGGTCAAATACACCATACTGAAGAGTGGTATGGTGTCTAATACGATGTAGTATTTCATGAACCATTTATATGTGAAATGATTGATTAGTGCTAATAGCTTACAGATGAACATCCAAAAGTTTATTATCCTTATGGTACTTAGTTCTCCTCTGAGGCTGAAACATGCATGTGGTAGGTTAAGCAGATCCTGTTTTCAGGTACAAAGTGCTGAATCCTGTGCTTATGATTCAAATCACGAGTGTTCATATTATATATATTCACCTCATTAAATTCTCAATGTAATCAAAATATTCTCTTGGAGATTTCTGCTGTTTATTTTTTTTACAGACGATTTATTCAAAAGAGATATGGGAATTAATTACAGAAAAGGTGATTTATTTAATGCAATGATATTGGAGAAAAGCTTCAGGTTAAACACAAATTGTTCCGTTCTGAGAGTCTTGGATTAAAAATTTAGCTGGTCTGTAAATGATTCTCAGAAACGTATAATGCTCTACAGTTTTCTCTCTGTGTGAGAATTTGGGTTAAAAATAGTAAATACTGAGCATGTTTATCCAAAGATAAGGCTGCTGTACAAACTGGACCATCTATGACTTGATATCATATTCTAAGTGGATGATTAATGTAAGGAAACTCACGGCTTTGAAAACAACTCAATGAATGTAAAGTTGCTTTTTGATGTCTGCAGCAATACTGGATAAATTATTATCTGAGCAATTAACAATGAATTTGGAACAAAGAACACTTTTTGTAAGAATGGAAAACTGAACTGGTTTTAAAATTCAGATAGAATTGCATAGCTATTAGCACACCAAACTAGGTTTGGCAAATAAAATGGATATTCTTTAATGAAGGAAGTTTTCTTAAAAAGCTGTAGGTAAAGTCTCAGATTGTATTTGCCATTTCTCAGTGGGAGAAAAGGCTGTTTTTATTTCCATGGATAATTGTGATTATGGGCAGCTCATGTACAAATTAGACTTCAGTTTCATTCAAATGTGCAAAATTTCTATGAAGTGAGAAATTGTATTGGCCATATTTTCCCTTTTTAAATTGTGGTAGCATATTAATGTACCCATTAGCCATCTTTCTTGTTTTTTCTGTTTTTTGGTTTTTTCCCCCTCACTGTTAACTCCTTGCCTGCTATTCAGGTTTCCAACATGATCTATAGCTATGATCTTATGTTTAATCTTTTTTTTCTTTTTTGGCTCTCAAATTCCTTTCTGATTACTCTATATATAGTCTCCATTTTTACTGCCCACAACCTTCTTAACCACTTTTGCATAATGCTTGCAAGTGAGCTCCTGATAACTTAGTATGGTAGCATTATTTAGCCCGCATCCTTTGCAACATCTTTGTGGAATTTGGCACTGTTAATCCATTTACTCTGTTGTGCCTGGGTTTCCATGGGCTTCTTACACCCTGATTCTTGTTTTGTTCCTCTTGGAATATATCTAGTTCTTTCCCTTTGCTTTCTAAATGAGAATGTTTCCCAAGGTTCTTGCCATGAAAAATTTCTGCCCTCTTTTTACAATTTACACGTAAGTACACCATTCATTTCTACTTCCATTATCATATTCATGCAGAGCTCCTTTCTCATTTTTATTTATTGTCTTGATTTGATTCCCAAGTGTCTGATCCACATTTATATATACCTACTAGATGTTATAGAGTCAATAAGATTTGTTGGCTTATTATACTATTCTATATTTTGAAGTATATTTTATTGATTATGCTATTATAGTTGTCCCAATTTTTCCCCCTTTGCCCCCTCCACCTGGCACCCCCCTTTCCTCCATCAATCCCCACCTTAGTTCATGTCCATGGGTTGTGCATGTAAGTTCTTTGACTTCTTCTTTTCCTATGTTATTCTTTTTTTTTTTAATTTTATTTATTTTTTAGAGAGAGGGGAAGGGAGGAAGAGAAGGAGAGAAACATCACTGCATGATTGCCTCTTGCATGCCCCCAGCTGGAGACGTGGCCTGCAACCCAGGCATGTGCTCTGACTGGGAATCAAACCAGTGACCCTTTGGTTCACAAGTGGCACTCAATCCACTAAGCCACACCAGCCAGGGCCTATGCTCTTCTTAACATCCCCTTGTCTGTTTTGTACCTATCAATTATGCTTCTTAATCCCAGCACCTTTCCCCTCATTCTCTCCCTTCCCTCTCCCAGCTGATAACCCTACAAATGATCCCCATACCTATGACTCTGTTAATTTTCTGGTTGTTTGCTTAGTTTTGCTTTGTTTTTTAATTCAGTTGTTGATAGTTGTGAATTTGTTGCCTTTTTAATGTTCATGGTTTTGATCTTCTTTTTCTTAAACACGTCCCTTTAACATTTCATGTAATAATGGCTTGGTGATGATGAACTCCTTTAGCTTTACCTTGTCTGGGAAGCACTTTATCTGCCCTTCCATTATAAATGATATATTTGCTGGATAGAGTAATCTAGGTTGTAGGTCCTTGTTTTTTCATCACTTTGAATACTTCTTGCCAGTCCCTTGTAGCCTGCCAAGTTTCTTTTGAGAAATCAGCTGATAATCTTATGGGAACTCCTTTGTAGGTATTTATTTGCTTTTCTCTTGCCCCTTTTAACATTCTCTCTTTATCTTTAACCTTTGGCATTTTGATTATGATGTATGTTGGTGTGGTCCTCTTTGGGTCCAATTTGTTTGGGACTCTCTGTGCTTCTTGGACTTGTATGTCTATTTCCTTCACCAAATTAGGAAAGTTTTCTTTCATTATTTTTTTCAAATAAGTTTTCAATTTCTCGCTCTTCCTCTTATCCTTCTGGCATTCCTATGATTCATAAGTCAGCACATCTAGAGATGTTCCACAGGTTCCTAAGCCTACCCTCATTTTTTTGAATTCTTGTTTCTTCTTTCTTTTCTGGTTAAATGTTTTTTTTCCTCCTTATGTTCCAAATCATTGATTTTAATCACAGCTTCTTTCCCTTTACTATTGGTTCCCTGTGGATTTTTATTTATTTCACTTAGTATAACTTCCAATTTTCCTTTATGATTTTGCTGTACTCAATGAGTTATCTGAGTATCCTTATCATCAGTGTTTTGAACTCTGCTTATGATAGGTTGGCTATCTCCATTTTGTTTAGGTCCTTTTCTGGGGTTTTATTCTGTTCTTTATTTTGTGCCATATTTCATTGTCTCCTCAATTTGGCGACCTCTTCGTGTTTGTTTCTGTGTATTAGGTAGAGCTTTTTTCACTCCTTTTCTTAGTAGCGTGGCCTACTATGTAGAAAAGGCACCTGTAATTGTGTGGGGCAGAGACCTAGGTAATTGTCAGGGCAGGGCAATCTGTTTCACTGCTGTGGCCCTGTGGAGGTGGGGAGTAAGGCTTGGAGAGGGGACAATGCCTCTGCCTGGCCCCTGGGGATTTGCCTGGCACTTGCCCCATTTCTAGTCACTTTATCCTCTTCCTATAACTGCTGCCCCAGTGGTGAAAGCCAGAATGGGTGGGTTTGCATATGTTCTAAGTCTCTGTGGGTGCTTTAAGAGGTGAAAATCTGGCAGTTTCTTCTGCTACTCCAACCTCCATTGATTTTTACAGAGGTAATCAGGGAGTTATCTTCCTGATGCTGGAACCTTGGCCTGTGCGGTCTGGCCTCGGGCTTGGATTGCTCGCTCCCAAGATGTCCCTCCTGATTTTTATACACCACAGGTGAATGTGGGGCCATCCATTTTGCCTCTGTTACCCCCACCACCTCTCCGCCCATCCCCACAACTCCACCCCTCTCACCCACCTGGATGAATGTGGCTTCTTTAAATCCTTGGTTGTTTGACTTCTACACAGCTGGATTTTTTGACAGTTCTGGGTGTTGAGATCTGAGTTTTAAGATCTGGTTGTAATTTTTTCTATGGTTGTGCAATGAGATGGTCTGTGTCTACCTACACCTCCATCTTGACCAGTAGTCCACTATTCTATATTTTTAAAAATCTTCTCTGGACCCTAGTTTTCCTGCCAGTTACTACTATGTTTCTTGGCTCCCCTGTACAGGATAATTCCTTCAGACAGTCATATTTACTTACTCTCTACTCGTCCTCTCTTCCCGTTCTCTCTTGATCCCACTCAAGTGAGGCTTTTGTCCCCTACAATTTTAATTAAAGTTGCTCTTGTCAAAGCAATTATCTCTTGCCAAATCACATGCTCAATTCTCAGACCTTGTTTTACTATATTTATCAGCATTTGCTATAGTTGTTCATCCTCTCTTTCTCAAAACAGTTTATTTGCTTGACTTCTAGGGCACCACCTTCCTGCAGCTTTTTGCAATACAGGATACTCCTCTGCAGTCTGCTTTGCTGGATCTTTTTCCTCTTTGAGACCTCTTACTGTTGGAGTGCTCAGTCAACAGATAGCTGTCTTCTCTTCTCCCTATACTCTTATTTCATAGGTGATCTCATTCAGTCACCAGACCTTAAATATTATCTGCAGTTTTGCTTTCAGAGGTTTTAATTACCTGCAGTCCAAAAATATTTAGTTTAAAATTCCAGAAATGAACAATTTATAAGTTTTAAATTGTGTGTCATTCTTGAGTAGCATAATGAACTCTGTCACTGCACTACTACAGCCCTCTTGGGATATGAATCATCCCATCATCCAGCATATCCATACTGTATACTCATATAGCTGCAGCCTGTTAGTCACTTAACACTCTCAGTTAGCAGGTGATTACAGTATTGCGATGCCTGTGTTCAATTCACCCTCATGTTACTTAATAATGGTCTCAAAGCACAACAATAGTGATGCTGATAATTTAATAAGCCAAAGAAAAGCCTTTGTTAAGTGCTCCCTTTCGAAAAAAAGGTAAAAGTTCCTGACTTAATAAAGAAAGAAAAAACAAGTCATATGCCAAGGTTGCTAAGACCTACAGTAAGAACAAATCTATCTGTAAAATGTGAAGACAGAAAAAGAAATTCATGCTCATATTGTTAGTTTTGGTGTCAGACCTCAAGCTGAAAAAGTTACAGATACAATTTGTGATAAGTGTTTTGTTAAGATGGAAAAGGCATTAAATTTGTGGGTATGAAAACATAAACAGAAAACATGTTCTAATTGATGGCAACATGTTGTACCAGAGAGCATTGAACCTACAGGAAGACTTTCGCAAGGGATCCCCTGAAATAAGTGACACCAAGCCATTCATTGCAAGTAATGGATGATTACAATAAGATATTCTGAGAGGGACCAAATTCACATAACTTTGTGAATTGTTATAATTATTAAAGTGTTATAATTATTCTGTTATATTACTTGTTGTTAATATTTTACTGTACCTAATGGATAAATTAAACATTATCATGGATATGTATGTATAGGAAAAAACATTGGTACTACCCACTAGGGGTCTTGGAACATATCTACCAGAGATAACGGGGTAGAGGACTGCTGTAACATTTTATTGGAACACACTCCTGTTCATTCATTTATATTATTTAATGGCTGTCTTTGTGCAACAAGAACAGAGTTGAATAGTAGTGACAGAGACTGTACAGCATGCAAAATCTAAAATACTTATTGTCTGGCCCTTTATAGATAAAGTTTGCCAATCTCTGACTTATATAATATATCCATGAACCACCTTTTAAGAATTAGTGAACTGAAGAAAGTCTCTGATACAGAGCCAAACGGTTATGAATTTGATGTGGTATGTCAAACCTTTCTATTCAGACTGGAAGAAACAAAATGTGGACTGAAAGAAGAGTGAACACACAGAGCCTATACCAAAAGATGTAATTTTATGAGAATACGTTCAAAGTACTACGCTTGAGTATAAAAACAGAACTGTTATAAACTCAGAATTAAGGAATACTTTCGTATTTCCTGTTAAAAGAAATCAGATTCCACACACAGAAAGAGCTACAATGTCACAGGGATAGCCAATTAGAGAAAAAGTGTCTCAAATTGATAGAATCTGTTTCAATCCCACTGTTCAAATACCCAAATCCTTCTCTTTCAAAAGCATATTATCAGCATTCTTCACAATAGTTCTGAAACTACAACTCAATTATAAGTAAACACAGATGATAAAGCAATGTAATATTTACATAACATTTTTATATCATCTTATAATTTAATATACCTAAAAAAATATGCTGTCTAATCTTGTATGCTTTTAAGAATATAAATTGAGTGTCTATAAAAGCCAATCTTGGAGTTCAGCTGTTATAATTAACCAACTACAGTTTATAGGTCTTCACCTTCATTTCTTCCTGTGTGCAGCTTAGTGAATAAGAACTATCTAAACCTTGAGTCTGTGGTCTTATTTCCTACAACACGGTACATATTTTAAATATGTCAATTTTAGCCGATGGCATATTTAATGTTACCTGTTGAATGCACCCTTTCAGATCTTACATTTGAATCTTTAATCCATTTTTTGTTAATTTTTGTGCATGGTGTAAGATAAGAATCCAATTTCATTCTTTTGCATGTGGATATTTGGTGATCCCAACAAATAGGAGGACTGGTTAAAAGTGTATGAAACAACTAGACTCCCAAGTTCTCCAGATGATACAATGTCCTCTCATACACTATTAAAAGTCTGAATTTATCCTTTCAAGAGGTGAAACAGAGTGTATCAATAAACAGAGATAGGTCACTGGACATTTAAGAACAGCTAATAATATGAAAGACAATTCAAAACACACAGAAAGATTGCAAGCTGAAGGAAAATAACTCAAGGAAAGTTGTCATTAATATCCTCAGAGAAGAGATCTCTAGATAAAGCTAGAACAGAATGCTAGTAAGAGGAAATACTCAGAAACAAAAAAGAGCTCTTGGAAATTAAAAATACAATAGCAGAGATTAAAAGCTTAATAGAAGAACTGGAATTCTCATAAAATTCTCATAAAAGAAGTAAAAATGAAAATGGATTTAAAAACAGGAAAAAAAGAGATCAGAGCATTAAATGACCAATTCAAGGCATCTATTATCTAAATAATGTGGGGGGAAAAGAGAAAATATATAAATAATATTAATAATTATTTTAAAATTTCCCAACTAAAGGGAACAAGTTTTCATACTGAATTGGGTCAGCTAGTACCTAGCACAAGATATGAATATAACTCAATAGAAAATGCCTAAAACTGGAAAAAAAAGAAGTGGCACCATAAGCACACTACTTAGAGATGTAGCATGAATAGCTAAAGATTTAAAGACTTGAAAGTGATAGCTTTGAGGAATTAAAAACTGTAGAGAAGAATGTTGGGGGATACCAGGAGATGGCTGTTTTTTATAAGAGGCTTAAGAACTGTTTTTCATAGGAGACTTTAAACTATAAATACATAATACTTTGATAAAAATAAAAAGTCAATTAAAAATAAAATTCAAACTTTTCCTGTGAGTAAAAAGAAACCAGTTACAATGCAATTGTCCAGAAGTATTCATTTCTTGGTTAAGAGAACATTAGTTTCTGAATGACTTGAATATCACAGAAACTATGCCTTTTCTCTGTTGAATTCAAGTAACCTGCTTTAAGGACATTAATGAACAATTATTCTAGAGAGTTCAACTCAGTTCAACAAATATTTGCTGAGCTCCTAATATGTGATAAATTCTAAAGATAAAAAGACAAAATCATCTTAAGATGAAAAGGCCTACAGTTCAGTTCAAATTAAAATGTGGAAATATTTATTCAAACAGATGTAAGACTGTCATATAAAATATGAGGTAATGTTATTCTAAAGGGCATACATATGACCCATTGGAAGAACCTATAGATAGAAAAATCCTAGCTCAATACTAGTTTTCCCATAATAAGAATAAACCAATTCAAGATTCACTACAGAACTACAATAATCAAATCAATGTGGCATTTGCCTAAGGATAAAAATATGGATCAATAGAATAAAGTTGAGAAATAAACCCACATATGCAAAGTCAATTGATTTTAGACAAAGGTAGCAAGGTAATTTGATGAGGAAAGGACAGTCTTTTCAACAAATGGTGCTAGAATAACTGAACATGCATATACAAAACAAAACCCTCAAACTCTATCTTACACCATATACAAAAATTAAGTTCAAATGGATTATAGAACTATATATAAAAACTAAAACTATTAAATCTGTGCAATGAAAATAGGGAAAAAAAATTTGTGAACTTGGATTAGGCTTTTTCTTAGATAAGACACGAAAAGCACAAACTACTGAAAAGAAATGATAAATGGGACTTCATCAAAATGAACATCTGTTCTTCAAAAGACAGTGCTGAGACAAGCCACAGGATATGTAAAAAACAATAAAGGACTTGTATCCAGAATATATAAATAACTAAATTACAATAACAAAAATATAACCCAATTTTCTTAAATGGGCAAAAGATTTGAATAGACACTTCAACAAAAATGTACAGATGGCTAGAAGGTACCAAAAAAATGTTCAATATCATTAGTCATCTGAGAACTGCAAATTAAAACCACAATAAGATAGCATTACACACCTACTAGAATGGCTAAAGTTAAAAACGATTTATAATGCCAAATGTTGGCAAGTACACAGAGTGACTGGAACCCTCATATATTTGCTGGTGGGAATGAAAAATATTCACCAACATTAAAAACTAGCACAGTAGTCTTTTACAAAATTAAACATACATTTACC
The DNA here is from genome assembly GCF_021234165.1 of Pteronotus mesoamericanus. Classification (NCBI taxonomy): domain Eukaryota; kingdom Metazoa; phylum Chordata; class Mammalia; order Chiroptera; family Mormoopidae; genus Pteronotus; species Pteronotus mesoamericanus. The sequence continues at coordinate 247,402 of NW_026555325.1, forward strand.
ATATGTCCAGCAATTGCACTCCTAAGTATTTACAGAAGAAATAAAAACACGTCCACACAAAGACCTGCATATGAATATTTATAGTAGCATTATTCATAATCATGAAAAACTCTAAACAATGCAAAATGTCCATTAGTAGGTGAATGGCTAGAAAAATTCTGGGACATCTATACAATGGAATATTATTCAATAAAAGGGACTGACACAGTCAACAAATGGATCAGTCTCAAAAGTATTATGTCAGAGAAAGAGGCCAGACACAAAATGTTACATATTATATGATTCCGTAGTCTAGAAAAAAACAAAACTATAGGGAAGGAGTGTTGCCAACAGTCAGAAGTCAAGGGAGGGAATCCATTACAAAGGGGCACAAAGGAGCTTCCTAGAGTGATGGAGCCTTCTCCATCTTGATTTTGATGGTGGTTACACAATTGGATAAGTTTGTCTAAACACATCAAACTGTACACTTTAAAAGGGTGAATTTTATTATATGTAAATTATGCCTCAATAAACCTGTCTTTAAAATGTATTTTAATAAGCAACTATTATTGCACTAGCAATAAAACTGTCAGTGAGTTTCAAATTTTTGAAATCATGTATAAAGCTAATGAAAGGCAATATGTTCTATATACTTATGTAATTTTTAAGAGAAATAGTCTTCTTGACCTAAGATTTTAAAAGTAACAGGAGGATGTCAGAATGAATAACTAAGAAGAACAAAGAAGTCAAGGAAACAAAATAACACGTTTGAGCATCTCTCAATTATACAATCGGGATTTTATTTTTGGTTGTTAAAAAAATCCCAAATAGACTATAAAAAAAATAAAATTCAAGTATTTCTAGAGGAAGTTTTAAATAAACATTTATTTGAAAAAATAAAACATTTATATGAAAGTGGGGATTTTTAGTGCTGTCAATAAGTCATAAAAATAATATTTTTTGCTCTAAAATTTTAAGTCAAATAATCAATATAAAAACAAAATCTAAAAATCATAGTACAGGGAAATTGTATAAGGATGATTTTCTGACAATACTAAGAAAGCATGGCTCTTAAGGCTGGTAAACTTTGCAGTTTTAAGAGGTAAAGGTAATGGATAAGCTGAACTGATAACATGTATGGATGCTAGGTATTTTCATAGGTGGGCACTGAGGTAGATCTTAACCTTTAAACCAACCATTCTTCCACCCCTTTCCCTCCTCTAAGCTTTGGTTACCCAAAGAGTAACATTTGAAAAATAGGAAAGTCTTATGTGAAATGCCTTAACCAATTCCAGAAAGGAGCAAGTAAAAAAGTGGGGAGAGGAGTCGAAGAGCTATACCTTCAATAAGAGGGCAACTTCCTGTTGCAGAGGCTGGCAAAAATGTTCTATGCCATTGTTTCTAGTTATCAGGAGGAGATACTTCCTGACTGCAAATAGCCATAGGTATTCGGCATAAGGAGTTTGTGTCTCTGAAAATAAGGCCAACCTAGACTAAAGTGCTTACTTCTCCCTGGTTCCAATAAGACATTATTGGGTGAAACAGCAGACTTTGCATATTTTACAGGTGGGGAGATCATGTCAAGTGCCAGGGTTGGTGGTTTAACCCATTCAACCTGACTGGAATTCTGGCAGGTCCAGGTGAACTGAGGCAGATCACACAGGATGCTATGTGGATAAGAAAGAAAGAAATCTCCTGCAATATAGGACTTTGAAATAAATCAGAGTTAAATGAGTAGTTGGTCAAAGATAGGACACACGGACTTACTCCTTTCAGGGAGCACCCTGTAGTAGAGGCTTAAAATTCTCAGGCTCAAATTAAAAACACCAGTTGAATCTGACAATCAAGGACAATTTTTTTTGGAAAGCTGACTGAGGGCAACCTCATTCAGGATTGACCATGAGGAAACATATATTAATGCCCAAACACTGACAAATGAATTTAAATCTCTTGTCAGTTTGTTACTCTGTGGAGAATAAAGTCAAATATCTGCCCTCAAAATAAAATAGGAAGGTTATGAGTAAACAAAGAGAAAATAAAATGGTACGAAACCTAAAGAGGTGAATTAGAATGGAACTGGGATTGGAGAGCAAAGCCAGAATTAGATGACATGTCCTGAAATACATGCTTGTGGGCAAGTAGAGGGATAGTTTAGGAACTACCTAGAGGAACACGGGGTCCACCAACTAAAATGGTGCAAAAACACACCTCAAACATAGGGCTAGAAGTGAAGATAAAAAGGGACAGAATTTGCCTTACAGTTTGGATATCAAAATCAAAGCCTGATACTCTTTATACCCTCTGATTATTATTCCCCAGGTTGCTGGGAAACATGAGAAGACATAGGTTAATTTTTATATACCCAGAGCTTTATTATCATCAATCCTGTTTGGTCATTTAATATCAAGTGCACTGACTTCTGGTCAAGATGGAGGTTTAGGTAAACATGCCTTGCTTCCTCATACAATTACACCAAAAATTACCACTAGACTACAAAACAAGTATCACCCAGAACTGTCAGAAAATCGAGCTTCACAGATGTCTGACAACTAAGGATTTAAAGAAGCCACATTCATCCATATGGGTAAATGGGGCAAAGACACAGAGATGAGTGGAGCGGTGCTGAAAGGTAGACAGGTACGGAGATGTGGAATGGGTGGTCCCACATCCACATATAGTGGGTAGAAATCAAGAGAAATACCTCAGGAACAAGGGATCCCAACCCCAGACCAGACTACCCAGCCCAGGGTTCAAGCACCAGGAAGATAAGTCCCAGTAATTTCTGGTTATATAAACCAGGGGGGATTCGGGCAGTGGAAGAAACTGGGATTCTCAGGAGACTCCACTTAAAGGGCCCACAATGGACTTAGGACTTACACAGACTCACCCCCCCTGCGATTCAGCACCAGGGCAACAGCTAGAAGGGCACCAGTGGCATTATGGGGAGAAACTGAAGTGACTGACATCAGGGTGAGTGCTACAAGACAGCTTCCTCCCCTTCAAAACTCCAGAGGCCAGGCAGCGGCACTGTCCCCTCTTCAAGCCTCCCCACAGAGCCACAGAGCAGAGACACAGGTTGCCCTGCCTTGGCAATTACTCAAGGCTCCACCCGATGCAACTTACTGGTGCACTTTTCTACAATAGGCCATGCTAGTAAGACAAGGAGTCAAAGCAGCTCTACCCAATACACAGAAACAAACACAGGGAGGCTGTGAAAATGAGGAGACAAAGAAATATGGCCCAAATGAAAGAACAGAACAAAACTCCAGAAATAGAACTAAACAAAATGGAGATAAGTAATCTATCAGATGCAGAGTTCAAAACACTGGTTATCAGGATGCTGAAGGAACTCACTGGGTACTTCAATAGCATAAAAAATACCCAGGCAGAAATGAATGTCACATTAAGTGAAATAAAGAAAAATCTACAGGGAACCAACAGTGAAGTGGATGAAGTCAAGAATCAATGATTTGGAACATAAGGAAGAATAAGCATTCAATCAGAACAGCAAGAAGAAAAAAGAATTTAAAACAAAATGAGGATAAGCTAAGGAGCCTCTGAGACATCTTCAGATGTACAAACGTTCGAATTATAGGGGTGCCAGAAGTAAAGGAGAAAGAGCAAAAATTGAAAACTTACTTGAAAAAATAATGCAGGAAAACTTCCCCAATTTGGTGAAGGAAATAAAGACATACAAATCCAAGAAGCCCAGAGAGTCCCAAACAAGAAGGACCACACCAACATATATCATAATTAAAATGCCAAAGGTATAATAAAGGGATAATCTTAAAAGCAGCAAGAGAAAAGGAGACAGTTACCCACACAGGGGTTCCCATAAGACTATTGGCTGATTTCTCAAAATGAACTCTACAGGTAAGAAGGGGCTGGAAAGAAGTATTCAAAGTCATGAAAGCCAAGGACCTGCATTCAAGATGACTCTATCCAGCAAAGCTATCATTTAGAATGGAAGGGCAGAGAAAGTGCTTCCCAGACAAGGTAAAACTAAAGGAGTCCATCATCACCAAGCCATTATTATATGAAATGTTAAAGGGAATTATATAAGAAAAAGAAGATCAAAATTATGAACAATTAAAATGGAAATAAATTCACAACAAATTCAAATAGATTGAACCTAAAAAACAAACTAAGCAAACAAGCAGAACAGTAACGAAATCTATAGAGAGATGATAGATAGATAGATAGATAGATAGATAGATAGATAGATAGATAGATATAGATCATTTGGAGGGTTATCAGCTGGGAGTGGGAAGGGGGAGAATGGAGGAAAGGTGAAGGGATTAAGAAGTACAAATTGGTAGGCACAAAATAGGGAGATGTTCAGAACAGTATAGAAAATGGAGTAGCCACAGAATTTATATGCATGACCAATGAACATGAAGTAAGGGGGGAAATTGTTAGAGGGAATTGGGGTACTGGAGGGAGGGGAGCAAATGGGAAAAATTGGTACAACTGTAATAGCATAATTGATAAAATATATTTGTAAAATATTAAGTGTACTACACAGGCCCAACTACATATCTGTAGAATACAAATTAGTCCAAGCTTCACTACCCATAAAGAAGCCTAATGATAGAGGGGTATGCTACCTATGCATTCTTAAAACCCCCATAACACTTTTATAAAGAAGAAGCTAATTTTATGCTTATTTTCATAATCATTTAATATCTGACTGCAATTTCCTTGGCAATAGATCCTAAATTTATTTCAGGCAACTCTACTAGCAGAAAAGTTCTGCTAGTAGATAGGCACAATAAAGTTCATAGCAGTACTCTTCATAATGGACTAAAACTGGAAACAATATAAGTGCCTATCAACAGTAGAATGGTTAAATTGTAGCATATCCTTAAAACAGAATTCTACACAGCAATGAGAGCAAGCAAACTACAACTATACAAGAAGATAAATTTCACAAACATAATATTCAATGAAGGAAGACAAAACAACTGAGTGTGAAATGTATGATTCCAATAATGTTCAAATGCAGAACAAAGCAAAAAAAAAACATAAAATAAAAAAAAAAAAAAAAAAACCACCCAATGGTTTTCAAAGACAGGATTGTGGTTGGAAGAGGAGGGCAGTGACTGGAGGCAGCACGTTCTGGACTTTTTGAGTCTGGACAATACGTAATTCTCTTCCTGGATGCTAGTTAGATTAGAGTGTAGTGTTCTCTTTGTGACAAATTCACAGAACTGTTCACTTATAATGAGGACCCTTTCTTTACATATGTTATACTTTAACAGAAAGCTTACTTTAAAAATTCTGTAAGAAATTCCCTAAAAAGGTCTTTTTTAAGTTTAGAATGATTTTTAAATGCAACACACATCCTAATTTATTGATTTCATAAATTTTTATTCTCATAAAGAATATTTTATTATTTCAAAATGTAAGGGAATTATAGTTTTCTATGCATTAATATTTTAAAGCATATTTTATTGATTATGTTATTACATCTGTCCCATTCTTTTCTCCCCTCTATCTCCCTCCACCCTGCACCCCCTCTCTTATCAGTACTTCCCCTCTTAGTTCATGTCCATGGGTTGTATATACTAAGTTCTTTGGCTTCTCCATTTCCTATACTATGCCTAACCTCCCCATCTATTTTGTACCTACCAATTATGCTTCTTATTCCTTGTACCTTTTCCCCCATTGTCCTCTCTCTCCATCCCCACTGATCTCCCTCCACGTGATCTCCATTTTTGTGATTCTGTTCCTGTTCTAGTTATTTGCATAGTTTGTTTGTAATCAATGTAGTTCATGAACATAGACTTTATTTTTAAAGATCACTGTAGGGCAAATGGAGGCAATCTGGCTTCCTCACCAAGGTGTCTGGGGAACTAAGATAAATAGTATTCTCATAGTCTTGAGACTGGGCCCAGTAAGTACTCCCATAGCCTAGAGTGGACTTGCTTGCACAGAATCTCAACCTGGTTTGGCTCCCTGCCAGCTTCATCTGTTTCCAGCATATTAAGAGGTAGGGGTTTCCTGCTAAGAGAGATACAAGGGCCACACAGACACAGGAGAGAGAGGGGACAGGTGACATGCAGTATGACACCAGCTTGCAGCATGCATGGATCACCCACCCCAGAATAAAGGCATGTCTGACATCCCAACGGCTCTGTGAATATGCTTCCATCACTCTGAATCCCATGAACCTGTACAGCCTTGAAAGGCAGAAACATAATCACATAGTACAGAAGAGCATACAATGAAGAGCAGCTGTCCCCACCTTCATGCCTTCTCATCCCCTAGCCCCAAAATTACTCCTGCAAGGCAACCTTGACAATCTTAATTATCATGCTTATTTTGTGATTTCATTATTCATCAAATTCAGATATTATCTACAGACTTCTGTGGAAACAGAAAACCATAAACTCATATTCTTTAATTCTAGCCTGACTACACAGTATCTCTGAGGTCCGGGCACTAGGGTCCAGTAAACAGTTGTTAATGAAGAATTTTAAAAAACAGAATACTAATTTTTGAGTGTTCCAGGTGATTCTAATGCACATCTAAAACTGATTTCTTAGTAACAGGAGAGGAAAAGGTTGGAATATACTTACATTCCCATTACTATAAAATTTAAAACCATAATCACTTTGTATCTTGCATTCAAAAAGTTCAGGTTCTGCTAAGTAATTTGGTAAGAAAGACAAATGACTTTATTTAGTCATTTGAAAGTTTTATTTTGATGGTTTAAGGGTTATTAACAATTAATCTCGTGTCTAAAATATTTGCAAGCAGAAACTATATTTACTGAAATGTCTTTAATATAAAACTGTCTATTCACTAAAAAGAATGTAAACTATGTTTGCCATAGGAAGTGGATTTTAACATCCATATACTTTATTCATAATGACCTCACTGATCTAGCTCTAATTAATTCAATCTTTATGAAAAGACAGTATGGATTCTCATAAACTTAGGAACACAACTAAAAGGACATTTCCTCTTTGTATATAAAATAAAATGACTAACAGACTAACTTTGAAACAAAATGTAGAATTTGATTTGTCATATCCCACTGCTAAAATAGATTTGGCTTCCCACTAAGAAAAACTTGTCTCAGTATCAACACCCTCCTACCTCACCTCCTCCTTTTTTTCCAGCGAGCTAGTTATAAGAATGATTATACTATTGATTGCATTTGTAACCTGACAGACTATTTCAGTTTTTAGTCTTGGTTCCATAAACTTGAGATGACTGGTTCCCAAATTCGAATACACACTGAAATCAGCTGGCAAACTTAAGAACAAACAAACTGATACCTAGGTCCCACCATCCAGGATTTTCATTTAATTGATATGATGCAGCAGTTTGGGCTTCAAAATTTTCAAAGCTTACCAGGTGATTTTAATATGCAACAGAGTTTGAGAACGGCTAGAGGGCAAGGAGATTTTAGAAGTAGCCGTCCTGCCTGTCCTTCCCAACTTCTGCCACATTATTTTTTACATTTCTTAGGATGATAAAATATAGGTTATATTCTATAATCATAATTAAGACTTTCATAATTTGGAGAGAAATTTAATTCCTTTTTTAAAAAATGAAAATAGAGCATGTACAATATTAGAGTTTATATGAATACTTCTCATGGCAGAACAAGAAGTATGCTCAGGTTACACTTCTTTCTGTATGCTACCTCAGGGTCAGAAGTACTTATATTTCATTAACTTCTCATAACCATATTGCTTTGAGTCTACCTAATACCTGGACATTAATTTTCTTCCCTATTTTGTTTTTTTTCCTGAACTTTCTGACCATCTTGCTCATTTTTATTGAGATAAGAAACCTGTCTACTTCAGCCACTTCTGGCCAAGGTGGAGGCATAGGTAGATATACTTTGCTTCCTCACACAACCAAAGGAAGGACAGCAACAAATTTAAAACAAAAAATAACCAGAACTGCCAGAATATCAAACTGTATGAAGTCCAACAACCAAGAAGTTAAAGAAGAAACACTCATCCAGACCGGTAGGAGGGGCAGATATGGGCAGCCAGGACGGAGAGGATGAGCAGCAAAGAGGCAGCTGGTGGACTGGGTGGTCCCTCATTTGCGAGTGCATAAACCAGGAGGAACAGCTGGGGACAGACGGCGAAGTCAACAAACACAGGGTTCCAGTGCTGGAAAATAAAGTTTCCAAACCTCTGGCTTTAAAATCTGTGGGGCTTATGGCTGCAGGAGAAACTCCCAGCCTCACAGGACACTCATTGGAGAAACCCACAGGGTCCTAGAAAGTACATAAATGCACCCACCCAGGAATCAGCACTAGAAGGGCCCAATTTGCTTGTGGTTAGCAGGGGAAGTGACTGAAAGCCAGCCAAGAGCTAAGCAAGTGGCACTGTTCCCTCTTGGATCCCACCTCCACATACAGCGTCACAACTCAGTGACCTGGGTTGTCCTGCCCTGGTGAATACCTAAGGCTCTTCCCTTTACAATGTAACAGGAATGCTGAGACAAAGAAATATAGCCCAAGTGAAAGAACAGATCAAAGCTCCAAAAAGAGAACTAAATGAGGAGGAGCCAGCCAATCGATCAGATGCACAGTTCAAAAGACGGGTAATCAGGATGCTCCAGAATTGGCTGAGTATGGTCACAAAATGGACAAAAAAGTGAAGGCTATGTGAAGTGAAATAAAGAAAAATATACAGGGAAACAAAAGTAAAGGGAAGAAAACCAGGACTCAAATCAACAATTTGGAGCAGAAGGAAGAGATAAACATTCAACCGGAACAGAATGAAGAAACAAGGATTCAAAAAAAAAAAAAAAAAAAAAAATGAGGAAAGACTTAGGAACCTCTGGGACAACCTCAAACAATCCAATATCCTAATTATAGGGGTGCCAGAAGGAGAAGAGTAAGAGCAAAAAATTGAAAACTTATTCAAAAAAATAACGAGGGAAAACTTCCCCAATCTGGCAAAGGAAAGAGACTTCTAGGAAAACCAGGAAGCTCAGAGAGTCCCAAACAAGTTGGACCCAAGGAAGCACACACCAATGCACATCATAATTACATTACCCACAATTAAAGATAAGGAGAGAATCTTAATAGCAGCAAAAGGAGACAGTTACCTACAAAGGAGTTCCGATAAGACTATCGGCTGATTTCTCAAAATAAACTCTACAGGCAAGAAGGGGCTGGAAAGAAGCATTCAAAATCATGAAAGCCAAGGACCTGCATCCAAGATGACTCTATTCAGCAAAGATATCATTTAGAATGGAAGGACAGATAAAGTGCTTCCTAGGTAAGGTCAAGTTAAAGGAGTCCATCATCACCAAGGCTTTATTATATGAAATGTTAAAGGGAATCGTATAAGAAAAAGAAGATCAAAACTATGAACAGTAAAAAGACATAAACACAACTATCAACAACTGAACCTAAAAGAAAAAGAAAAACCAACTAAGCAAACAACTAGAACAGGAACAGAATCACAGAAATGGGAGATCAGAGGGGAGAGAGTAGGGGGGAGAATGGGAGAAAAGGGACAGGGAATAGGAAGCATAACTAGTAGGTAGAAAATAGACAGGGGGAGGTTAAGAATAGTATAGGAAATGGAGAAGCTGAAGAAGTTAATATGTACGACCCATGTACATGAACTAAGGGAGGGGGGGAGTATGCTCGTGGGAGGGGGTGTGCAGTATGGAGGGGAATAAAGGACAGAAAAAAAATGGGACAACTGTAATGGCATAATCAATAGATATGAAATAAAATTAAATTTTTTAAAAAAGAAACATGTCTATTTCAACAGTCCCCATATTATCCTGCCTGTTATTAACTTGAGTTTATCAATTTTTATTCTAGTCCTCTTAGAGACAACTAAATTCCTACTTTAACATGGTCTGATTGCTTCTCTTAATGCAAGAGAATCAATGGCATCTGGAGCTTGTGCTCACTGAACTTTAGGGTCAGTTTCACTGGTTATTTTATCCTCTCTTGGTTTTCTTTTTTTTTTTTGTAATTGTTGTTCTGCTTGTTCATTTATTTTCTGTTTTTTATTGTTTGGTTATTTATAGATATATATTTATTGCCATTTTATTGTTCATATTTTTGGTTCCTTTCTCCTTCTTAAAGAAGACCTTTCAACATTTCATGTAATACTGGTTTGATGGTGATGGATGCCTTTAACTTTTTTTGTCTGGGAAGTTCTTTATCTGTCTGATTCTAAATGACAGCTTTGCTGGATAACATGATCTTGGTTGTAGGTCCTGGCTTTTCATCACTTTGAATACTTGTTACCAATCCCTTCTGGCCTGCAACTTTTCTTTTGAGAAATCAGCAAATAGTCTTATGGGAGCTCCCTTGTAGGTTGCTAACAGCTTTTCTCTTGCAGCTTTTAAGATTCTCTCTTTGGTCTTGACTGGTGTGGTTCAGTGGACTGGGCATCATTCTGCAACCCAAAAGGTCACCGGTTCAATTCCCAGTCAAGGGACATGCGTGGGTAGCGGGTCAGATCCCTGGTTGGGGGCATGCCAAGGGGCAAGCAGTCAATGTTTCTCTCACATATCAATGTTTCTCTCCCTCTCTTTTTCCCTACCTTCTCTCTAAAAATAAATAAATAAATAAAATTTGAGAAGACTCTTTGTCTTTAACCTTCGGCGTTTTAATTACAACATGCCTTGGTGTGTGGGCCTCTTTGGGTTCATCGTGTTTGGGACCCTCTGTTCTTCCTAAATATTTGTATCTATTCCCCTCACCGGGTTAGGGTACTTTTCCATCATTATTTTTTTAATACATTTTCAATTTCTCACTCTCTCTCTCTTCTTTCTGGCACGTTGATGATGTGAATGTTGGTGTGTTTAAAGCTGGCCCAGAGACTCCTTACACTAGCCTCATTGTTTTGAATTTTTTTTCTTTTTGTTCTCCTGATTGGGTGGTTTTGATTCCTTTTATTCCCAATTGCTATTTTGATTCTCAGCTTCATCTAGTTTACTGTCGATTCCCTATAACTTATTCATTTCAGTTAGTCCATCCTTCATTTCTTATGGGTTCTTTTTTATGGTTTCCATGTCCTTTCTTATGCTGCTGAGATTCTAAGTTCAGCCACTCTTCCCCTAAGTTCACTAAGCATTCTTTTAACCAGTGTTTAACTACTGAATCTAGTAGATTGCTTATCTCCATTTTGTTTTCTTTTTCTGAAGTTTTGTTCTGTCCTTTCATTTGACAGGTTTCTTTGTCTCCTCATTTTGGTAGCCTCCCCATGTTTGTTTCTAAGTATTATACAGTGTTGTTACATCTCCTGGGCTTGATAGTGTGACCTAATATAGTAATTATCCTGTACAGTCCAGTGGCACAGCCTCCCCTACCACCCAAGCTGGGCACTCCAGGTGCACCCTTTCCCCTATGTGGTCTGTATAACCCTCTTGTTATAGTTGAGCCTTGATTGCTATTGGCACCTCAATGACAGCGATTTATCCCCAGGCCAATGAGCTGCAAGCACTGGCTGTAATCAGGGTGGAGAATCTGCTATGCACAACTTACTTCAGCAAGGCTTTGGTGCCTCCTGATTATGCCCCTTGAATATGTTGTTGTGGAGATGGCTGTGTGGTTTTCAACATGGTCTTAGGCTCTCCACTGGATGCACTGGTTCTGGGGCCTTCCATGAGGTGCAGGCCAAGGCAGCCACCACCTGTGTTCTGCCCAGAGCTACCAAGCATGTGCTGCAAAGCAGTCTGCAGATAACTGCTATTTGTGCTGGACTTGGAGTTACCCGTGAGAGGCAAACTGTGAACCAAGGCCAGTTACTGTAACTGGTGGGCCTGGGGCCACCTAGCAAGAAGTAGGGGTCATAGGAGGCTAGATATTGCATGTTTGAGATTTTAGGAAAGTCTGAAGCATAAGCTAAGACAGGACATTTATATAAAAAAGCCACTGGGAACAGTTTAGGTGGGCCCAAAAGTTGGTGGGGCAAGGTGTCAATGTATCACCAGAAAGGGGAAAACAGTGATAGCCAGGTTGATGGAGATTCACATACAGCCCCTCCCTGCTGGCTCTGTCAATAAAGGGCTCAGAAAAGGAACAACGGTCTGCATCAGCACTTATGTCTGGGAGATAGTTTCCCCTCCAACTCTTGTTCTGATGCCAGACACTTCAGTTCTTCCCCGTATGTCTCTGGTGTTTTTAGAGCTGCTGCCCCACTCCTTGAACTCAGAGGGACTGAGTCTGAATAAGTCTGTTCTCTGGCCGTTTTAGAATAACAAACTGCCTGGGATTACAGGAGCTCTGTGTCTCACTCAGCCACACTCAGCCACACTCAGCCACATCCCTGCTGCTTTTCAAAGTCAGAAGTTATGGGGACTTCTCTTTCTGGTACTAGAAGCCTATACTGTGGGGTGGGGCTTGATGTGAAGCTGGAAACCCTTGTTCCTCACGGAGGGTGGTTATCTGCAGCTGACATACCCTTCCCAATTTTTATCTGCCACTCATAGGTACGAGACCAGCCTGTTCGATATCTCCACCCCTCCTAGCAGTGCTGATGAGACTTCTTCTTTATATCCTTAGTTGTAAGACTTCTTGTTTAGCTACATTTCAGGTGGTTCTGAATGATGGTTTTTCTGCAGTTTCATTGTATTTTTGATATGGTTGTGGGAGGATGTGAGTGCTGCATTTATCTGCACTGCTATCTTGACTGCTACTCTCTTAGTTTTCATCCTTGTTTTGAAAAACTCCTCAATTATCTCAGAGATAAATGTTACTTATCTCTTCATTTATCTTTACATATTTTCACGTATGAAAATGACTTTATTTTAAACTCATACCTTCTATAGTTTGCTTGGGTACTGAATTCTAGATTAAACTTCCATTTTCCTTCAGAACTAGGATGAAATTGTCTCACTATCTTGTGGTATCCATGCTCCACTACCTTATAAATCCACTATATTTGATAAGTTGTAGACTTTTGTTTCTCTTCATTAGAAGCGTTTTGGTATCTTCTTTATAATCTTGGTATTTTGAAATTTCACAAGAATGTGTTCCTTCATTCTATGTGGTACTCAGGAAGACCTTTTAAACTAGAAATTCATGCCTTTCTTTACCTTTCACTATAAATACCCCAAATTCATTGCAAGCTTAAGTGCTAGGAACTGTTTTAGGTTCTAGGATGATAGTAAAGTACAAATTCTGCACTCATACAACTAAAATTTTAGTGAGAAATATAAAGAATGAACTAAATAAGAAAAATAGTATATTAGATACTTATTAGTGCTATGGTTAAAAAATAAAGCAAGAAAGTTAAATATAAAATATTGGGTAAGAAGGCGTGGAAATTTAGATGGGGTGGCCAAGGAAGGCCTCACACAGAAGTGAATTTTGGATAAAGACCTGGAGCAACTAAGGCATGAGGATAAGTATGGGGGTAGAGGTAGGCCATTCTAGGCAAAAGGAAAATAAGTACAAAGGTTCTGAGGTCTTAAGGAGCAAAGTGGGCTGAGTGAGGGAGAGTGCAAGGTTATGAAGTTAGAAAGGTAAGGGGGAGCAAGGTTCTGTAGGATCTAGAAAGTCTTGGTAAGGACTTGGGCTTTTACTCTGAATGTGGTAAGATATCCATTAGGTGAATCTGAGCAGAGGAGTGATAAAATCCCATTAATGTTTAACAGGATCATTCTGACTGTTCTACTGAGAACATATATGGAAGGATAGTTACAGAAAACAGTTGGAAGCTTACTAATTAATATCAGGTACAGAGGATGGTGACTGAAATGGTAGCAGTGAGGATGGTGTGAAGAGGATCACATTTTCTGCATATTTTGAAAGTAAAATTGACAGGATATTCTGATGTGGTGGACATACAGCTTGAAAGAAAGGAGTCATTAATCAACCAACCCAAAGTTACTGGCCTGAGGAAATAAAAGAATGAAGACATCAATAACTGAGATGAGGTAAACTGAGAAAGAAGCCAGTTTCTGGTAGCACAAATCAGGATTTTGTTTTCAGCCTCATTTATGTTTGAAATGTCTATTAAACATCTAAGTTGGATACGAAGTAGGCAGGCAGATGCATTGATCTGAAGAGTAGGGAAGAACTCTGATCTGGAGTTACATGTTTAGGAGCCATCAGTATATAGATAATATTTTAAGTGTTGAAACTTGATGAAATCCCCCAGGGAAGGCATAAAAAGAAAGAGGGACTGTCCAAGGACTATGGTCTAGGATACCCTATCATTTAAAAGAAGGAACCATGAGTAACAACTGCAGAAGCTACTAAGAAGAGGTATTTGAGAAAGTGATATCCAGTTATGATGGTATGAAGAGGTCACTAATTCCCCTCCACACACACAGAAAATTGTTACACTGTACATAATTTTAAAAGCAATCATTTTAGGCCTAAAGATTGATGCAGAAAAAAATGAAAACATTATTCTTAAAATCATATGAAAGCTTCAGACAAGAAGAGCAGAAGTCTGTGGCCTTTTTGCCTGAGGCTGATCCCATCTGCATTACCCTCCTCACACCTCAGGCCTGTTGGCAAGAATAGCAGTTTCCTTGGTTTAAAGCTAGTAAAACACACATAACATAAAATTTACCAATTTAAATGTACCAGTTTAACTGTACAGTTCAGTAGTGTTAAGCATATTCACATTGTTGTATAACCAACTTCTAAAACTTTTCATCTTGCAAAACAGAAACTCTGTACCCATTAAACATTGTTCATTTCTCTTCCCCGCCCCCGGCCCCAGCCCCTAGCAACAACCATTCTATTTTTTGTCTCTATGGATTTGATTTCTCTAAAAACAGTAGTTTTTATCACCATGGGGCTGGCAGTGAAAACCAGTAGCTTTTCTGCCAATGGGGATGGACTCAGAAGTGAAGGACAAAAAACTCATGGCTTTGCCTTTTAAAAATGGTGGACCTACCACTTTAACATTTGCCAAGCAACAGCCAGAATATATAATATACCAGAATAACATTTTTAAAGTTTTTGCTGTATAATAAATATATTGGAATTAGCATTAGATGTCAGCCTCAGTAATAATTATGTAAAAAAATATTGGATTTCTGCCTTGAAAGTGTATTAACTTATTAAAAATACAAGTAAAAAAAATAGTGGACTTAAATGACAAGATCAGAGAAAATCTGCAGCTCCACTATATCCAAGGTTGTGATTCCAGCTGGGGATGAGCAGTAGACAAACCAAAAATTAATTGGGATATGCTACAAATAAAGAGAGTTGTGAAAGGGCTGAAATAAGTTCTTCATACAGTCCCTGGCTGACTTGGAAACTACAGACACATGCACAGGAGAGACACCAGAGAGCCTGGTGAAAAGATAAACTAAGAAAGGCTTGAGAAATGACTGCAATTTTGAAAAAGAACCTCAACGCACATATAAATTGTTAGGCAGAAGGTGGAAGTTTTAAGAGCTCAAGGTTTTTACATAGTTCCCATCTAAATCATTGGCTGATAACAACACTGTATAGACAGAGGGACAACACCTAGGAATCTAGGCTAAAAAATAAAAATAAGAATAAAAACATTAAGCAGAGACATCATGGGCTTTACACTGTGGGCAACAAAGAATATAAAACAAAATCCAGATCTGCTATATTACAAAAAATGTAGTTTTCAAACAAAAATTACTAGACATATAAATAAATGAGAAAAAAAAGATTAGATAATAAAAACTGAGTGGGCCCACATGGTGAGTTTAGCAGATAAAAAAGTCAATATAGCTATTATAAATATGTTCAAAGAATTAAAGAAAAATATGATGACTATTATTCAATTTGGATATCTTAATAAAAATATAGAGATTATAAAAAATAACCAATTGAAAATTCTCAAATTGAAAAGTACAGTAACTAAAGTAAAAAATTCCTCAAGGGGTTTGTGGAATGCAGAATTCTAAGATGGTTCTCCAAGATGTACACACCCTGCATAAACACAGAGGAGTGATCAAAGGGTTCATAAATTATAGCAATGAGAAGGAATTGATGGCATTAACCTCAGAAGATGGAGTTTGCACTCTGATGAAAAACTAATGATTTATAGGTCTCAACTGGAAGCTAGAAGAATGTCAACACCATCTGCTGGCCATGAGGAGCTTTAGATATGGACAGAAGAGCTTGCAAACATTACATGGAAAACTACAAAGTGTGTGTATTGGGGGGACCAAAAATTTACATAAAATGTTTGCATAAATGTAAACATGCACGTGAATAGTAGCTAACTATGGCAAGTTGTAGTGTCTAAAAATGATTGCATCAGTAAATCCCATTGTATGAAGTTCTTTTTCTAAGGTGATGTTGACACTCCTCTTTAAATTAGGTGGGTATATAACTACAGCCAAAGTAACACTAGGTAACTTCCAAGAGTCTATCTAATTCTTTTTAGATGCTTGTTCTTGGAATTCAGTCACCATGCTGTAAGGAAGTGGAGACGTCCCAGACAAGAGCCTGAATCAACTGCCAGACATGTGACTTTGAAAGCCTTCAAAGTGACTGCAGCCCTGCCACTTCTGGATGGCAACTGCCTGACACCTGCTTAGCTGAGACCACCCAAACCTCGAAACCATTAGAGATAATAAAACAGTAACTTATTTTAAGTAACTAAGCTTAGTAATGATTTATTATACAGCAATAGCTCATCGAAATAACAATCACTGACCACCTAATCTGTTCCAGGCACTGTGCCAAGCGCTTTACAATTATCATTTTATATCAACTACACAACTATTTATTTATCTATTTATTTTCCCAACCACACAACTATTTAATGAGTAGGTGTTATTATCCACTTTTTGTAATGAACAAAATAAGATTAACAGAGGCTGAAAAGGCCACAATGGTGGTAGAGCTGATACTGAAACAAAGATCTCCCTCACCCCAAAATAGGGGGGTTTTTTTGCATTAGAAATTTCCTATGATAATAACAACCCATTTATTGTATATGTCACTTGCTTTTTGAAGCATTCCACATATCTTAACTCCTTTAATCCTCACAAATGCCTATGATATACATAATATTATTATTTTCCTTTTATATATTAAGAAATTGAGGAGCAGAGAGCTAAAGGAACTTGCTCCAAGTCAAATAGCTAGTAAGTAGAAGAGGCACCATTAAACTGAAGCAATAAGGTTTTAGAACCTTCTCTTATTGCCTTTATATTATTCTTAAAATCACAGAAAGAGTTCAAGCAAAGATGGAGACTAGATTTTTCCTGCTACTTAAAACAACCCAAAAAGTAAACAATGGCTTTTAAGACACTGGACACGAAGCAACAAAGGGCAGTGATCCCTGAAAGACAGAAATCAATGGATGTGAGCTCTAAAAGTGCCAAAGCTTACTACCTGGAGAAAGCCTCCAAGAGGAACACAGGCACAGCTTAGTAGTCTCCCCAGTCTCCCTGAGTTGACAAGATGGTGAAGTGTGGGGATACCAAGAAGGTTAAATTTCACGTGGCAGAGTACTTAGGTGGAAAGAACTGCCCAGAGAGAGCTCCAGAGATCTACAGAGGGTCCCCTCCTTGGCCAAGTACTAATCAGGGTGTGCCTATGAGCAAAATACCTGAATTTAAGGAAACAATCACTTGGAAGGTTAGAGGGAACAATACCCAGACCAGGAATTGTTCTTGCTTATAATTCACAACTAAGTAATGAACAAAATGCCTGTAAATTAGGTTAGGGGACAAGTTATAATGAGAAACATAATCAGTATTAATATTATAGATTATGGTATTATAGTTCAGCACTAGCAAGTATGAGCTTATAAACGGAAAATACTGTATTAACACTGACCAGACAACTCTCAGTAGACTCTTTGGCATAAAGACATTAGTTCTTAAGTTAAACAAATTATTCACATAAGGGTTCTGCCATTTTCTGCCTAAGAAATATTAAATTTGTTGAGCCCAGTTTACTCTTTACAAAACACAGACAACAGTATATGTCTCAAAAGATTGTTAGAAGGATTAAATAACTTAAAACATGTAAATCATTTAGTAGAATCTCTAGGCAAAGTAAGAATTCAATAAATATTTCTAGCCTGGAAAAGACTGAAGTGGATGCAAATTCAGATGGAATTTAAAGTAGAATAAAAACATTAATTACATTATTTAGTCAATTTTAGATACACTTGTACATATATATAAATAAACTGTGGTGTCATGCATAAACATTTTAAGGACTGAACCAATACACAATTTCCACAACAAATCTACTGGCGTAGGGGTCTTTTTTACTTTGGTTGATCATAAGTACTACAAAGCTCCTACTTTCCTATAAATGAGGCCAGAAGAGTCACTTTAAAAACTTGTTCCCAAAGGCTGTGTCCAGTTACAGAAATAATCTAAGGCTACAATTCCATATGACTAAGATAAATACACATATAAAAGTACACATAGTATTTAAAAGCCTGTGTTTGCTTTAAAAAACATCTAGTGGGGAGTTAGAGCTTGAGGGATCTACTGGGGTTGGTAACTATCAAAGCTGATGGGTACATTAAAATTCATTATATTACTACCTTTCTGTGTGTGTGTGTACCTATATACACATACATGAAAAGATCTTACTTTACACATTTAAAACAATATCAAAAGAATATAACATAAGTAACTGGAAAATTTTATTAGATTACTTATAACATTCTTGTCTTTGCATAAAATGCATTAGGTCTTGCTTAAAACTGCCAATTATCCCCTGCTTTTTCTTTTATTTTTCTACAGAAATATATGAGAAAGTTTTTCTTGACTGACATAATCATTGGCCACTGAATCAACTTCAGAATTATAAGTTTGGGACCTACGCTTAATTCTGAGAAAATCAAGTGTTTGGACCTTAGAGGGAGAAAAGTTCCAAATCCATTCATCTATAAAGCTATGAGCTTCTACATGTTAAAGTTTGCTGTATCCATGGGAGACAAAATATCCACAATTTTCATAATTTTACAAAAATATGCTATAATCATTTTCAATAGACTGGGAAGGTCAATTCTTGAAACCAAATTGAGGTGTTATCACTGATACAAACTTATACAAAAAGAGTTTCTCAAAGGAAACACTTCTTTATTTGCTTAACACTTTTCCCCTTCAAAGAGTAGGAGAGCTGAGGTAATCCAACTTACCCAAACAAGTTTCCACCTCCTTTTGTTCTTTTCCTACTTAACAGACTCAGAACCCTCAAACGTCTTCAAAGCCAAGGTAAAAGCCAGTGATTGCAGGTGGGACAATGTGGAGGGCCAGGCATCTATGTCACACTATTCTATTTAAGAGCAGAGGTTGCAAACTGGCAGTCTGGCTTACAAGAGTATCTGCTTTGACATGAGTGATTTTGTCAATTCACATTAGTTGCTAACATTTAACACAACGGTAGAGGAGAATAGAATGGAAGGAAGGTTATAGCTGGAATGGTCCTCTCCAGTTCCTGGTGGGCCATAGGGCTGTGGTAATAATTTCTGCATGCATGCATGGATAACTCTTTTCATTCTGTTGATGAAGAAAATGATCCCTAAGAAGACTTATCAAAGGATGCCCATTCAAAATAGCTCAGATTCAAAAATTCTTAGTTGCCGTTATGTTTTAAAGTTCATGTAAACACTGCTCCCTTAGCTGACAGTTACCTAATTTTGCCATCGTCCTACCATCTGTTCTATGGGAATTTAATAAAATCTATATCCAGGCATACAAGTCTGATTTATTAAACATTTATTTTCAGTTGACAACTCTGGAGGTGGGTGTTAGGGGATTGGAGGGATCGAGCAAAAAAGAAAAAGGACTCATGGACACAGACAACAATGTGTTGATGGTGGGGTGAGGTGGAAGAGGGTATAAGGAAGATAAATGATAACAGGAAAAAACACAATAGAAGGAAAATTTTAAAAACATTTATTTTCAACTCCATATATACATACATATATATATGGAGTTGAAATATATATATATTTCGTAAATATATATATATATTCAGTTTCATGTTCTGCAAATTGATTCAATCTACCAAAAGAATAAACATAAATTCAGAAAAATTATGAAATGTCATTGATGCATTTGTTCACCAAATTACCTCTGGCCCAGCCAATCTGTGTTTACATTCTGAGAATAATGATGAACTGTCACTTGACCTAAATTATTACACTTTAAAAGGATTTCATGAAAATATTCCTAAATGAAGAAAAAATTAAAGTTAAAATTGAAATTTAAAAAGAATACCCTGATATATTTTAGAATAAGGTAATTAAAGTATAAAGTAGTAAGGAAATAGCATATTCATTGAGAATATTTGTTCCACCATATCATAAATATTTACTGAGTAGCAAAAGTAAAGATGATGGTTTCATTTAACAAATATTTTGCAGACCAAGTAACTAATAATCTATATTAGGTATGTGAAAAGAAATATCCATTAAGTGCTGACAACTCAGAGTCATTAGGATAGTGAAGAAACATGTTTAAAATGACCTTTTGGAATAATATGTGGATTCTTCTTCTATATGGTATTTCCTTAAACACTGTGTTTGGTTTGCCCGAAATGATCCCATAAAAACTCCCACTGTTAGTGAATGCACATTTGTCCTTTAAAACCCACCTTAGACATTAGTTTCCTGAGAAGCATTCTCAGATCACCTTTGCTCCATGCTTCCATCTTAATCAGTATGTCTCTGTACCTTGAACATGTTTCTATTGTGACATCTAGCACACTGTAATACAATTTTTTATGAGTGTTCTGCTACTTGGCAGTGTATTTCTTGAAGATAAGACAATATCTTATTTATTCTGTATGCCAAGGGCCTCTCTGTGCCCCAAACTAGCTATTTAGTGGATATTTATTTGAAGTAACCTAGAGGGAGGGAGAGGAACAAGGTACTTGAAACCTGATTTGAGGAAAACCAATTTAAGAAACAAAGTCCAGTTCTATGAAAATGTCATTCCAATTGGAATTACTAGAAATCAGTTTTTACCTATAGGGCTTACTTTTTACCATTAAGATAAAAAGATAAAATTTAAAAATCTCACAGATCTGACAGACATATTTGCAAACAATGACTTTATTGGAGAGAGCTAAGGATCAGTTGTCATAAACAGCTTAAATTCTACCTCTGATACTACGCAACACTGGGAAAATCATCAAGAATTACCCACTTCAACTTTCTCCATACAGTAGGAGTAACATCTAAGAGAAGGTCATAGAAATTAAAATGTAAATGAAAAATAAAAATGCTACTAAATCCAAGCAATGATTACCACAGGTACAAGTATGATTGATTATAATTCAAAATTAAAACTCTGAGGTCCTTGCTGATCAAATGAACTTTTCATTAGATAAGAAAAGGCTCAGGAAGCATGGCAAATCAATAGTTTTCTATGTGTGACAAAGTCTAATTAAAATTTAATCTGATACACACACAAAGATAAACATACAAGGTTTAAAAAATATTCTAACACATTCCAAAAGAAGGTGGGTTTTAGTCTCTTGATTTTAGCTAATTAAAAAAAGTGAAGTACAGGGAAGTGAATTACTTCAAATTCTGAATCAAACTTTGGTCCTAAAAACAATGATTTCTTTTTTAATGGTACAAAAATGTTATTTCATTTTTTTTAACAGAAAGATATTCACCAAGGCAATGAAAGAAATTATAAAGATTTTTTTTAATGAATACAGCTCCATTAAGCAGCCTGCTGGAACATGATGTAAAAAGAATTGGCACATATTGGCTTTTTCAAGTGTGGGTGTCCCGGTATTCTTGGGATTTTCACCTACTCATATGAGTCAGCTTTATATAACACTGTAACATATAATCTGCCTCCTACTCACAAGCCAACACTTCAGAGATAACATCTCGCCATTAGTTATTTAAGGAATATGGTAACAAGGAACATTTTAATATTATATAAAATTTGCAAACAACCAAATTATTACTATGTCAGCAACAAGCTCCTTGGATTCCAAAGAACTATTACAATGTGTTTTAGTAACAATTTTGGGGAACATGTTACAAAAAATATGTAAATTGCTTCACTGTACCCAATACCATAAATTTATTTAAAAATCTAGATGTTTTAACAAGTATTACTCATTTTTGTACATAAAGAATATCGAGTAATTAGGCAGTGATTTAGCAATTACATTCTTATTGAGGAATTATTTCTGTGCCTACTAAAGATAAATAGAAGGGTTCCAGTAAAGTAGGATTGAAAGTAGGAAAGTTTTCTTCACAGTATATCAAATATTCCATTTCTGAAGAGTAATGTGTAAAATCAAATAATTACAAATATAAAGGGAAATATCCAAGTTGTTTTATTGTTTAGGCTAAGAGTTTTTAACTTATAGCATTACCAGAAAACGGGGATTCCATGAGTAGTTTGAAAATTATTACTATACTAAGATATTTTCCATTAAATTATTTATCATGATGAGATAAATTTAGTTTTCTTTCACTGGAAAGAAGGAGACTCCAAAGGAAGCAAGGAAAGGAGATAAGAATAAAGGATGTAATTTAAAATAGAAAATAGTGGGAAAATAAAGATGATGGAGGAGTGAATGGAAGTCACACTGACCTCTACCGAGGACCAATATGGATTTACAATTAAATTGTGGAGAAATCACCTGGAACAAACCACTGAACAATAGCACAAGGGGAGCCTTATAACCTCCAACAGACAGAAGAATCAGCTTTAACACAACCTAACTGGTAAGGAGTATGGTAGAGACTCAAGAAGGCTGGCGGGGCACCCATGGGAGCAGCGCCAGAGGGATACTGAAACAGCCCCCTGAGAAGAGCAGGGTCTAAACCATAAGTGGGGATCTCCAGTCTACAGTACCAGAGACTAAAAAGAGCCCAGATAACAACAAGCTGTGAAAAGTGGCAGGGTTGTTCTCTGCCAAAGACAGGCAGCTGGAGACACAAAGAGCCTTTTAAAGGGCCAACGCATACATTTTTATTTGTAGCCACTTACCCTGGTCTCTGGCAAAGGTGGGCACAGCGTGGGCTACAGACGCCTGAGGAGAGACTGGGGAAGGTGGTTTTGGGGAGAGAACTGAGAGAGTAGCCAGTGGGATCTCAGTGCTGACTCATCCTCTATGCAGCAGCAGCCATCTTGCTCAGGCAGACCACTCCCCTCAGCCGCAGTAGCCTGAGGACCCAATAACCCCACCATCAGAAGGGACTCAGCCCTGCCCTGCAGTGTCTAAGCCTGACTGCTGACTGCAGAGTAACTAGATTAACAACTGAAGGAGATAGCCACAGACAGTAGATTCCCAGTCTCAAACAGATTGCCTAAGGGCAGACCTAAGGGCAAACAGGGTCAATATCTGACATCATTAGAGGCAGGCAGATCCAGGAAAAAACAAAAACAAAACAGCAGTCTCCCACCATAGAAGTTCACAACACAAAGTCAGGAACTCAAGGCAGATCATTTTAAGAAGAAGAAGCAAAAAAGAAGAGTCTCACAAATAATGAGAAGGAAAAGAAACACCCTCCAAATGAGGGGAAAGGAGGAATCCCTATAGAGAGAACTAAATGAAATAGAGGCAAGTAAACTTTCAGATATTTGGTTCAAAACAATGGTTCTAAGAAAGCTCAATGAGCTCAGTGAGTTCAGACAGAATTACAAAAAACTGCAGGGAAACTACAGAGAACTTACCTCAAACTATATTAGCATGAAAAAGGACACAGAAACTATCAACAAACACTAAGAGGAAATGAAGAATATAATTCCTGAATTGAAGAACACAGTAGAAGGAATCAAAATCAGGCTAGATGAAGCAGAGGATCAAATCAGTGAGCAACAGGATAAGGTAGAAAAAAGTTCCTAGAAAGAGCAAGAAAATGAAAAAAGACTCAAGAAGAATGAAGAGGCGTTAGGGAAACGCAGGAGAACCTGAAATGTAATAATATCCATACAATAGGGATATCAGAAGGAGAGGAGGCGGAGGAAGGGATGGAGAACCTGTTTGAAAAGGAGATGATGGAAACTTCCTTAACTGGAGGAGAGAAAAAGTCACACAAGTACAGAAAGTACAAAGGGTCCCATTCAAGAGTAACCCAATGAGGCCCACTCCAAGACACATCATCATTAAAATGGCAAATATCAACGACAAAGAAAGAATCCTAAAGGCAGCAAGGGAGAAACAGGTAGTAACATACACAGGAGCCCTGATATGGCTAGCAGCTGACTTCTCAACAGAAACACTACAAAGCAGAAGGGAGTAGCAAGAAATATTCCAAGTCATGAAAAGCAAAGGCCTGCAACCAAGACTGCTCTCCCCAGCAAGGCTCTCAATTAAAATGGAAGGTGAAATAAGGAGTTTCCCAGATGAAAGAGGGCTAAAAGAACACACCTCCACCAAACCAGCACTGCAAGATATGCTAAAGGGACTGCTTGAATAAGATGAAGAAAAAGTGTCTATGAACACCCAATTCTTTTCACAGTTACCAATACTTGATATTACCAATATTTTTAATACTTATTAGTCTGTTTGTCACAATGTTGTGTTATTTTGTTACTTTATTATTTGTTGAAACTAAACCTGTTTTTGTATATTTCTTGCCTATATCTATTATTTTAAAAAACCTTTAAATGACTTTTTGGTATTCTTTATCCACTTTTTCATTAAATGTGTGTAGAATTTTTTCCCTAAAAAAACAACAAAGACTATTAACCCTTTTTTAGATGTGTTGCAAATACTTTTCTATTCTATAATTTTTTTATATGTATATTACTGTCAATATTTTACTTTATAGCTTCTGGGTTTGAATATTTTACTTCAGGGTAATAAAAATATTATTTTGTATTTTTTCCTAAAACTCCTTAGATTTTACATTTTGATTTTTAACTCACCTGAATATATTTGGCATAGTGTGTGAAATAGGGCTCTATATTTGTTTTATTTCAAGTAATCATGACCCATGCACCTTATTTGTTGAATAAGCATTATTTTCCCCATTGATTTGAAATATCAATTTAATCATATATTACATTGTTAGATATATATATGTTTGCTTCTAGAATGCTCATTTTATTTCATTGATCTACATGTTTATTTCTGTGCTGGTGTCATGTTTCAATTGCTGACACTTTATAATGGATTTAAATTTTTAATATTTTATAATGGATTTTGACATTTAAAAAATAAATAAAATCAATCTACATTTAAAAAAAAAGAAAGAAGGAACTCCTACCTTTTGCGACAACATGGATGGAACTGGAGAATATTATACTAAGTGAAATAAGCCAGCTGGTAAAAGAAAAATACCCCATGATCTCACCTATAAGTGGAATCTATTCAACAAAATAAACTAACAAACAAAATAAACCACAGGCATGGGAACATGGAGCAGACTGAAAGTAACCAGAGGGGATGGGGAAGGAGGACAATGGTGGAAAGAAGGGAAAGGGACTAGACAAAGAACATGTATGAATGACCCATGGACATGGACAACAGTGTGGGAACTGACTGTGGGAGTGGGGGTGGGGGGAGGGTGGTATGAGTGGAAGAGGGTAAAGGGGGAAAAACTGAGACAACTGTAATAGAATAAACATGATTTTAACAAAATAATAAAAATATTAAAAATAAAATAAAATGGCAAATAGATACAAAAATGAATCCCCTCCCTTAGGAACTCAATAGTACTATGAAGATAAGCACCAACTGTACCTCTAATATAAAACCAATTTAAAATTAAAAATATTGTAGTAGATGACCTCACAGAACAAGAGTCATTTCCACCTTACACAATCTACTCAAATTTGACATGACCTGTTTAAAGCCCACAGTTGTAACACACAGCTGGGGTTATTTCAGGTTACTCACATTGCTGCTATAAGACCTTTTTCTTCCTGGTCTTGGATCATAACATGTCAGAATCTACAATATCACAGAATGCCATGTCAACATTCCATTGCAATGTGAAGCTGCGATATTCTTATAGAAGGCAGGACAGTAAAATAGAAAGAATACCTGCCTTAGAGTGAAACAAAATTAGGTCCACATCTCAACTACATCTTTAGCTTATCGGTTTTATATGTCAGACAAATTATCCTGAGAGTTAAGCAAACAATGAGCTGTTGGTAAATTTTTTATAAGGGAACCTCTCTGAGCTTTAGTTTCTTAATGGGTAAAAGAAAGCTAGTAATAACTACATACCTAACAGGGATGTAACCCTATACATATACATATTTTCTCTCTTAATATTGAATTCACATACCTACTCATTCCCATGCCCTAAGAAAGTGTACTATATAATACTACTAGTACAGCAATACGTTTTTATTGTGGATTTATGTTACATAAAATATTTCAGTTTAATCATTTTAAAGTGTACAACTTCAGTGGCATTAAGAACCTTCTCATGTTGTATAACCATCACCACTATCCATCCTCCATACTTCATCATTTCAAACTGAAACTCTGTAAAAATTAAACAATAACTCTACATAACCTTCTTCATCTCCCCAGTCCCTGGCATTTACAACTCTAGGGGCAGAAATTGAGCCAAACAAGTAAGGATTATAACACTACAAAAGCAGTACAATTAAACCTCAGTTCTTGAACATCTTGGTTCTCAAACAATTCAGTTTTCAACAAAATAGTTCACAGAAAAAATGTCTCAGTTGTCTAACAGGACTTTGGGTCTCGACTCTCTACCCAACAACCCTTTCATGATGTTACCTGTATGATCAGTCAGGCAACTCTCAGGCAACAAAAACAAAGGAGATTCCATTTTTGAACAAATTGCTTTTCAAACATTTCTCCAGAACGAATTAAGTCCGAGAACCAAGGTTCCATTGTATATCTAAATGTGTAATATAACAGAAATTCTCCAATTTTAGGAGAGAAAAGAAAACAGTGAAAGATTTTAGGTTGTCATCAGAAGTGATACCTTTAAATAAAGAATGCAAATTTCTACAAAAACATCTCATACTTTTTGTAAAAGCCTATAATACCACAATGTCTTCTCTTCCTTCAAACACATAATTAAAGTAAGTTGTTCCACCAGAATTTCCAGAAGAAATGAAATACAGTTTATTTTATAGAACACCATCTATACACATCTATGTAACAATGATGGTGTTCAACGTTAACCCTAATAATTCATTCAGTGACAGGCATCTTACATCTTATCAGATGTGATTAAGTGAATGACATATAGCAAACCTTATTCAACTGTATACTAAAAGTTTCTTTTTTTAAGATTGTATTTATTTCTGTTATTAGAGAGAGGGGAAGGGAAGGAGAAAGGAAGGAAGAGGAACATCAATGTGTGAGAGATAACATCAGTTGGCCACATTTCACAGGCCCCTAACTGGGGACCTGGCCTGAAACCCAGGTATGTGTCCTGACTGGGAATCGAACCAGCAATCTTTCAGTTCACGGGCCAGCGCTTAGTCCACTGAGCCATACCAGCCAGGGCTGAAAATTTCTTATATTAATAAGTTTTTTATTTACTTTTAACCATGTATATCCAGACATATATACAAATAAAAATTTAATAATTACCTAAGTAATGCATCTAACACTGAACAAGGTGGAACACAGGTTCAAAAGTTAAAAGCATGGTTATTTATCATCCTTGAAAACAAGGCAAAACAAATTGGTTTAACAAAAAAGTTAAATATTAAAAACAGCAACAATAACAACTGAAGGAGTGTAACCAGAAAGAATACTTTGACTACACATCTCAGTGAAACAAAACAAAAAGACAGGACGGAGTTCCAAAGTGAAGGGGATGCTTGCATTGCCAAGTCAAAAGTCCCTTCTTTGCATCAACAAGAAGATAGGTATAGACAGACAGATAGGATATTTCAGGGTCCAGTCTGGCTACAACTGGAGAAGTAAAGGCAAGGCTCCATGACAAACCCCAAATGGCAGGGAAGCAAAGCGAGGCCAGGGCAGGAGTGAGAGACTTTGCAGGGTTACTATCCTGCTATGTTTATTCCAAAAGAATTATATCACACACAAAAATAGTGTCATAAAGAGAATAGGTATTAGTTTCCAACATTACTCTAGCTCTCTATAAGATGATCTTTCGCAAATAGGCTCAGGAAGAAACATTCCTCATTGAAAGATGAGTAGCAATTTTTAAAAAACGCTACAAATATAGGAAGCTATGGCAAGAAACATAGAAATTAAAGGTGAACTGATAAGTAAGAGAAGTAAAAGAAAAATAGACACCACTGAGATGAAAACCAAATGGGAAGAGAAGAGGAAACAGGCACTGCTAAAAACATAGAAAAGTAAACATAAGACAAAAATTTTCAAAGGGAATAAAGGCCAAAAGAATTTTAGAAAAAAATAAAGAAAGAAAAAGGCAGAAAATACAAATAACATAGATAACAGGCCAATATGAATCAACAAACATAAGCATACTTAGTATCTTCAAAGAAGAAAATAAAATAAAGGAACTGAAAAATTATTTCCAATGTAATTCAAGGAAAGTTTCCAGAAATAAAAGAAAAATGTAAATGACAGATTAAAATAATATAGCACGTCCAGGAAAGAGACATATAAGCATCAACAACAAGCCACATTCTATTACTGATTACCAAAATGGATAAGGAGACAAAATAAATAACTTTCAAAGAGTAAAAAATGAGGTGGCACTCAGACTTGCCTACAACAAAGAGTAGAGCAATGCTTAGAACATGAACTAGAAAAAAAATGGGACTGGGGAATTTCTTACCTAGTTAATTTGTCATTTAGTATAAACTCAGTAAAAAGACAGTTAAAATGAAAGAAATTGGGGAACTAACTTCGCAGTAGACTGCCTAAAAAACTTTGAGAAGATAACCACAACCAAAGAACACTATGCAGAAACAAAATAAACTAGAGGGAAGCAGTGAAATAATTTAGCTGTTTAAATAATCAGTGTACAGAAAAGAATGTAACAGTTATAGGCAATAACACAAAAATTATATACCTAATAAGAGTAAAGAGGCAAAAAAGCAAAAATCATTTAAATTTGGTAAAATATATGTATATTTTATAGGAACAAATTACAAGTATTTTTAAAGATACAAAGATGAACATCAAGAAAAATTAACCAGTTAATATGATGTGCTGGGAAAGAACAACAGAAAGGGAGAAAAAGGCAATTTACCAAATGTTACTATATAAAACTGGGAATAAGAAAACACAGCCTAATAAAATAGAAAACCAAGTATATTGTATAAAGCTGTAAGTTATAAAGATTAAGAATGGATTCAAACTCCAAACCCTTCAAATTACTAAAAGCACACATTAAACACGAACACTTGAATGGCACAGTCATATACAGGGTGGGGTATAACTAGCTTTATAGTTGTGAATATGCAAAACAGAGTTTATTCTTGTTCTATTATTTATTAATTACTGTATAATTTTCCATACGAACTGTAAACCTACTTTTGCCACCCCCCCCACCCTGTATTTAGTGGATTACCTAGTGATTATACAGTAACATAGTTTTAGGAACAGAAACCATAACAAATACTATGATGACAGAATTAAAACCAAATATAGCTTTAATGTCAATGAATGAAAGTGAAATTAATACTACTTAAAAGAAAAGATAAACTGAATCACAAAGTGAAATCTAACATTGGAATTTAACTCATCTAAAGAAAGTGGTTCAAAAATGTTGAAAACATAAAAGACAGTTAAAGGCATCCTAGGAAAATATGGTCGGAAATAGTTGTTGGGATAGTAATCATAGAAGATGAATTTTATAGTATAAAAGGAAAGAATTAAGTAAGTTTATAAGGGTGTTTTATAATGATAAAGAGCATAATCCCTATATGGCCTATATTCCTCAAAAAATATGCCAGTGTCATGAACAACTGTGGAACTTGTACTAAAAAAAATGCTGAAAAGGATATTATTGGTACAATTGACTACATATACGTAGATTAAAGTATTGTATAGAAGTTAAATTTCCTGCTTGTGATAGTTATTGTTATATTTTTAAAAATAACTTTTTCTTTAAAAAATTTTTAAATTTATTGATTTTTAGAGAAAGAAGAGTAAGAAAGAGAGAAACATGGATTTGTTGCTCCACCCATTTATGCATTTATTGGCTGATTTTTCTATATGTTCTTACCAGAAATTGAACCCACAACCTTAGCCTATTGAGACAATGCTCCAATCAACTGAGCTATCTTGCTAGGTGTTGGGGACCATTTTGTGCGGTACCGGGAATTGTAGCCCCGCGGGAGCCAGGCCTTGAAAATGACCTGTAAGTCTCGACCAGAAAACTGGGAATGCTGGGAGGCAGACATGATCTGATGCTAACACCAAGGATTCCCATGGGAAATCTGGCCTAAAGAATGCATTGTATCCACTGAAGCTTGTTCTGCTTTGCATTGCCCTGAAAAGGAAAAACCAGATGTTTAAATTCCAAACAGGAGTGAATTCCTAAATTCAGGAGCCATACCTTAACAATTTTCTGACTTCAGCAGGTCTAACAGACCCTGGCCTGAGGCAAATCTCTATTTCCTTCAATTGTTATCTATGATCTCTATCTGTTTTCTGTAAATACCCACCTTTAGGCATTGATTGGTAAGCTTTGCGTGGAAGCTGTATATCCCTGTGCATAGCATATCGCATAGCATATCGTTCTCAATAAAAGCCACTTCAGAGAAGGGCTCCGGACATTCTCCACTAGAGGGAATCACCATGCCCTTTCCTTGACAGACAACTAGTGTCTGGAACGACTAGTTATTTCATCTGAAAAAACTGGAGGACTCCGCGGGATGGGGTCTGCCACAGTCAGGGCTAAAAATAATTGTTTCTGTAAACTGAAATTATTTCCAAATAAAAATTAACAAAATAAAGACAGCATCAAGCAACTATAAAAAATACATTCTGATGATAGACACCAGACCAGTGGTTGCTTAATTCAGGGGGATGGAGATGATTAGAAAGAAGCCTCTAGGTAACAAAAGTGTACTAATCTTGACTGAGGTATTTTAAAACACAGGTGTATACATATGTCAGAATCCATTGAACTGTAAACCTAAAATCTGTGCATTTTGTAAATTTAATTATACCTAATTTTTTAAAAAAGCCAATAAGGTAACTTACTGTTTAGCATGAGATAAAAATTAATAATCACAATTCATAATCATAAGCCTGCCAAAAAATGAATGTGAAGTTTTGAATTTAAACTGCCTATATGTACCTGGAAAACACTAAACTAAGAACTTAATTTTGCAAATCCTTCCTAAAAGAATTTACCCATTCTTTAGGTCTCTTACAGATTCCCAGAGATTAAGATTACCTAAATATTAAAATGAATTTTTCAAAAGGTTTTATTTTTAGAGAAAGGGGGAGGGAGAGAAAAAGAGAAGGAGAGAGAAACATCAGTTGCCTCTCACATGCCCCCAGCCAGGGACCTGGCTGGCAATCCAAGCATAGGCCCTGACTGGGAATTGAACAAGCAAACTTTGAGTTTTGCAGGATGATGCTCCACCCACTAAGTGACACCAGTCAGGGCTAAAACAAAATTTTTAAAAATTAGATTTTTATATTGGGAAATGAATCATCATCATCAATAACAAAAAGCTTCCAAAGGACTTCAGATATGTATAATAAGTATGTGTAAATATTTACAGAAATAAGAGATAGAATTAAAACATGGCAAGAACCAAGATACTATCAAAATAACTAGGTAGAAGGAACTGTATATTCTAGGACTTAAAAATACTCTGACAAGAACAGAATATAAAATGTTCCTATTTGCCAATTACAAGAAAGGAAAAGAAAAGGACTGACTGTTCTATGACATTAGTCAGATAATCTCTAAACTGTACTCTGAAATTCAGCAAATCCCTAAACCCTCCAGCTTTTTAAAGGTCTCTGGAACTCCCCAAAGCCTGATACAATACCAACTCTTTGCTTTGTTTCAAGAGATTGTATCTGACAACCATAGTTCTCCCTTGCTTAGCAAGTAATAAATTCAACTTTACTTCAGACACTTTGAATGGGTTTTGTTTTTAGATATTTTCAGTAGTGGTGTCTTCCTTAAGGGAATTCAATAGATTTATTTAATAGACTGGAATAAGAATATGGGTAAACAAAAAAAGAATCCACCTGAACCACAGAAATTTTAAAAATTAAGAAAAGAAGAAAAAGAAGAGATAGTGGGACAACAAGAAAAGATCTAACATGATTAGAATTAAGGAAGAGAAAAAAAGGACAAAGTAATTATAGGAAGAGACAGCAACGAAGAATTTTCCACAATTAATGAATGATATCTACCTGCAGATTAAGCTATAAATGCAAAGAAAATCACACCTAGAAATATTATAATAAAAGTTTTGGATAGGCAAAGAGAAAGTCTTAAAATTAAAAAAAAAAACAGCTGGAGAGGATAAAAGACAAATTATAACAGCATAAAAGAATTAAATACCTAGAAATAAATGTAATGATATATGTGAAAGAATGAAACACTGAAAACTATAAAACCTTATAAAAATTAAATAAAGGGTGGAATAATAGATAAAAATAAATGGAGAGCAATTAAATAAATTGAAGAATAATTCACATTCATGGATTAAAATACTCTATATTATAAATATATTAATTCTCTCCAAAAGGACCTATACATGCAGAACAATCCCAGTAACATTTTTTTCTGCAAATTGATAAATGATAGCCATAATTTAGAGGCAATGCACAGAGCCAATATAATCTAGAAAAAATTTTTAAAAAAATGAAGCTATATGCTACCTTATACCAAAATAGCTTTATAAATTTACAGTAAGTTAGAAGTATGGTACCAACAAAAAGACTGGCAATCAGACAAATATTAATAAATAATCTATCTATATACTTGCACCGTCCTAAATGGTAGCCACTAGACACATGTGGCTATTTAAATTTACATTAATTAAAATTAGCTAAAATTAAAAATTCAGAGATAGAGAAGGGTAGAGGGATGATAAATGGTGAGGGAAGGAGACTTGGGGTGGTGAACACACAGTACAATATACAGATGATGTCTCATAGAACTGTACACCTAAAACTTACATAGTTTTATTAACCAATGTCACTCCAATAAATTCAATAAGAATGAAAAAATTCAGTCTTTAGTTGCACTGGTCACATTTCAAAAACTCAGTAGCCACATGTTGCTAATTACTACTAAATTAAACAGTAAATATACAGTAGCTAATTAGTAATAAATTAAACAATAAATATACAAACATTTCTATCATGGCACAAAGATCCATAAGAGGACACTTATCTAGAAAGATACACGTAAGACAATGATTTATGATAAGACACTCTAGTGCAGTGGAGAAAAGTTGGTCTTTTCAATAAATTGAGATGGATCAATCAGTCATCCATATATAAAAATTAAATAAATAAGTACATAATCAATGATCAAGCCTGACCCTTACCTCATACCATGTAAAAAAATCAAATCTAGGTAGACTATAGATCATACTTGTAAAAAATAAAACAATAAGGTTTTTAGAAGAAAACATAGGAAATTATCTTCACAACCTTGAAGTAGACAAATATTTCTAAAATATGATACAAAAAATGTCAGGCATAAAAGACAATACTGATAGAGTATTTAACGTGACATTAAAATTGAGAACATCTGCTTACCAAGATTATTAGAAGAGTGAAAAGGTAAAATCATAGCCTAAGAAAAATTATATGCAATACATCTATCTGACAAAAGGCTCATTAAAAATATAAATCTGACAAAAGACTTCCAGAAAACAAGAAAAG
The DNA here is from genome assembly GCF_021234165.1 of Pteronotus mesoamericanus. Classification (NCBI taxonomy): domain Eukaryota; kingdom Metazoa; phylum Chordata; class Mammalia; order Chiroptera; family Mormoopidae; genus Pteronotus; species Pteronotus mesoamericanus. The sequence goes on from NW_026555325.1 coordinate 281,039, forward strand.
GGTAGACAGAAAACCCAGTAGGAAAATGGGTAAGACACAAAAAGGCACTTAATGAAAGAAGATGTCTAAATGGCTAATAAGTATATGAAAAGGTGTTAAACTTCATTTACCATCAAAAAATGCAAATGAAAACCTAAATAAATATCACTATATAATTACCAGAATACCAAAAATAAAATTAAATATAGACAATATAAAGTGTTGGTAAGGATGTGGTATAACTGGAACTGTTAGATACTATCAATAAAGGTATATATTGGTACAACCATTTTAAAAAATGTTTGGATAAATGTAGTTGAACTGTGCTCCACCGTCCCCCTCCCCCCCACCGCCCCAATTCATATGTTAAAGTCCTAAAATCCAGTGCCTCAGAATGTGACCTAATTTGGAAAAAGGATTATTGAAGATGTAATTAGTTAAAATTAGGTCATTAGGGTGGGCTCTAATCCAATATAACCAGTATCCTTTCAAGAAGGAAAAATTTTGCCCTGGCTGGTATGGCTCTGTTTGTTGGAACATCAGCCAGTAATCAAAGGGTTGTGGTTTGATTCCCAGCTGGGGCTGGGTTGCCGGTTTAGTACCTGGTCTGGACATATGCAGGAGGCAATGGATTGATGTTTCTCTCTCTCTCCCTTTCTCCCTTCCTCTCTCTCTCTAAAAGCAATGAAAAAATAAATGTCCTTGGTTGAGGATAAAAAAATGTTCTAGGAGAAAATTTTGACATGAATAGAGGGAAAATGATGTGAAAAGCCACTGGAAAAAGATAGCCATCTATAAGTCACAGAGTAATACTTAGAGGAGAACATCTCCACACAGCCTTGGGAAGAAATCAATCTCAGCAAACCTTGATTTTGGACTTCTACCTTCTAGAACTGTGAGACAATAAAGTTCTGTTATCTAAGTCATCTACTTGCGGTGCTTCATGAAGACTGACCTGGCAAATATGTACTTTAGCAGTATCTACATAGTGGAAAATATGCATATTTTATGACCCAACAATTTCTCTTCTTGGTATACATACAAGAGAAATATACCTACACTTACCAAAAGATTTGTATAAGAATGTACATAGCATTGTTTTTGTAAGAGCCTCAAACTAGAAACAACCCAAATGCATATCAACAGTAGAATCAATCAGTAAATCATAGCATATTTACACGATGAAATTTTATAATATATGGCGATGAGAATAAACCAAAATCAACAATATGGATGGATCTCACAATGATGTTGAATGAAAGAAGTCAGACACAAAAAAGTGTGTGTGTGTGTGTGTGTGTGTGTGTGTGTGTGTGTGTATGTGTGTGTGTGGGGGGGTAACAATGATATAGTTGAATATGTAAAAGTAATTTATGGTGTTAGAAGTCAGGATTATGGTGACCTCCAGAGAGAAGGGAGGTAGTGGTGACTGAGAGAAAGAAGAAGATTTCTAGGATGCTGGTAATGTAATTCTATCTCTTGATCTTGGTGATGGCTATACTATGGAAATTCTTCAAGTGGTACACTTACGTTCTTCACACTTAGTTTTTTACAAGTTGAGTAGTTGAGTTAAACAGCAGAATCATGAAATATAAGAGAGATCTTTAAAAACAGACATAATGTAACACAGACACAGAAAGTATAAGAAACACAGAATAGGATGAAAAGGTCAAATATAAGTTTAATTGAAATTGCAGAAAATAATATAGCGCATGAGTAAGAATCAATATTTGAAGAGGAAATAGCTGAGAATTTTCCAGAATCAACATGATACAAATCACAGACTAAAAATGTACAATAATTCCAAACAGGATTTTTTAAAACGGTTTTATTTATTGATTTTTAGAAACGGGAAGGGAGGGAGAGAAATATCAATGTGCAGTTGCCTCTCTTGCACCTCCTACTAGGGACCTGGCCCGAACCCAGGCAAGTGCCCTAACTGGGAATCGAACTGACAACCCTTTTGTTCACAGGTTGGCACTCAGTCGACAGAGCCACACCAGCCAGGGGCTTCACACAGGATTTAAAAAATACTGAATAGATTATAGTGAAACAGCAGAACCCCCAAAACAAAGGAAAACCTTAAAATCACATACAGATAAAATCTCTACAAAGCAATGAAAATTAGACTGATTCCTCGGTGGGGTTTTGTTTTGTTTTAGAAAATTTTCAGGAGGAATATGGCGGAGGAGTGGAAGTCACACTGACCAAACTGGAATTGTAACTAAAATAGTGGAGAAATCATCTGGAAAACAATGGAAAGATAAAGAGAGAGGAGCCTTGGAGCCTCGGACAGACAGCGGAATCGACTTTCACACATCCTAACGTGTGAGAAGTACGGTGGAGGCTCGAGAGATTGGGCTGGGCACCCACAGGCACCAGCACCAGGGGGACATTGAAACGGCCAGTTGGATCCCCCTAAGAAAAACAGGGTCTGAATCATAAGCAGGGACCCCTAGACTACAACATCTGAAAACAAAAAAGCACAAAGACAAAAAACAATTGCAAAAAGCAGAGTGGCGCTCTCTGCCAGAGACAGGCAGCTGTAGATGTAAAGAGACGTTTAAAGAGACAAAGCAAAATTTGCACTGGCAGCCGCCTTCCTTGATCTCTGGGTAGAGGTGGGAGCAGAGTGGGCTGGAGCCTGAGGAAAGATTGGTGAGGAAAGCTTTGTGAAGAGAACTGAGACGATGGCCAGGGGGACCGCGGTGATAACTCACCTCCCACTCTGAAGCTACCATCTTGCTCAGGCATAAAGGAATCAGTAAACCTGACTTCTGGGCACTCCGTCCAGGACTTGCCGGCGCAGACCAAGGTGCTAAGTACAACGCGCCCCGTCAGAAATAGTGGATCCCTGGCAAAAGGGGACACAGAGCTGCCTAGAGACCCTTGAGGAGAGACTGGAGACGGAGGCATTGGGGAAAGAACTGGAGGAGTAGCCAGGGATTCCTGGAGCCAACTCCTGCCCCATTCCACAGTCTCCATTTTGCACAGGCCACGCCCCCAAAGAGGCAACAGTGAGGAAGCAAATATTAGCTCAGCCTAACACCTCCTAGGACTGTGCGCGGGCCTGGGGGCTGAGTGCAGTGCGGCTGGCAGATATAGTAGATCCCTGGCCAAAGGGGACAGAGAGCTGCCTAGAGACGCACTTGAAGAGAGACTGGAGATGAAGGCATTGGGGAGAGAACAGACGGAGTACCCGGGTTCCTGAAGCTTACTCCTTCCCCATTCCGAAGTCTCCATTTTGCTAAGGCAGGCTACGCCTCAAAGAGGCAGCAGCAGGACAGGAAATAGCCCTGCCCTCAGGAAAGTCCAGCCCAGACAGGAGCTGCTTGCAGGCCTTGGTGCTGAGTGCAGAGCTACCTGCAGAGACGGTAGACCCTGGGCTAAAAGGGACACAGAGGTACCTAGAGACTCTTGAGGACAGACTGGAGTCAGAGGTGTTGGGGAGAGAACTAAGGGAGTAGCCAGGGGGATCACGATGCTGACTCCTTCCTCATTCCACAGTCTCCATCTTGCTCAGGCAGACTGCTCCCCTGAGTGGCAGCAGCCTCTAAGGACAGGATAGTGCCACCCTCAAGAGCCACTGCCCCGCCCTGTGGTGCCTAAGTCTGACAGCTGAGGGCAGAGTGGCTAGATTAACAATTGCAGAGATGGAAATACAGTCGATTCCTGGAAGGCTCAAACAGACTGCCTAAGGTCAGTCACAGTCAACAACTGACATCATCAGAGGCAGACAAGGAAAGGGAAAGGGAAAGGGAAAGGGAAAGGGAAAGGGGAAGGGAAAGGGAAAGGGAAAGGGAAGGGAAAAGGAAAGGAAAGGGAAAAGAAAGGAAAAGGAAAAGGAAAAGGAAAGGATAAATAAAAAAATTAAAATACCCGCCTACTACCACAGTTTAATCCACAAAGTCAGGAAAAAAGACTGATCAAATGAAGCACGAGCAACTAAAAAAAAAAAAAAAAAGGGAAGAGTCTCACATATAATTGGAAGGAAAAGAAACACCCCACAAATAAGGGGAAAGGAGGAATCCCCACAGAGCAACCTAAATGAAATACATGCAAGTAAACTACCACATATTGAATTAAAAACAATGGCTCTAAGGAAGCTCAAAGAGCTCAGCGAGCTCAAAGAGAATCACCAAAAACTACAGGGAAACCACAGAGAACTTACTGCAAATTATATCAACACGAAAAAGGACATAGAAACTATCAACAAAAACCAAGAGGAAATGAAGAATACCATTTCTGAATAGAAGAACACAGTAGAAGGAATCAAAAGCAGGCTAGATGAAGCCGAAGATCGAATTAGCAAGCTGGAGGACAAGGTAGAAAGAAGTTCCCCTAAAAAAGATGGCGGAGGAGTGAATGGGAGTCACGCCGACCTCCTCCTCCCAAGACCAAACTGGAATTGTGACTAAATAGTGGAGTAATCACCTGGAAAACAATGGAACTATAGTGGGAGAGGAGCCTTGGAGCCATGGACAGACAGTGGATTCAACTCTAACACATCCCAACGGGTAAGAAGTGTGGTGGAGGCTCGAGATGGTGGGCGGGGTGCCCACGGGCACTAGCACCAGAGGGACATTGAAACGGCCAGTTAGCTCCCCCTGAGAAGAACGGGGTCTGAATCATAAACAGAGGCCTCTAAACTACAGCAGCTAAAACCAGGAAAATACAGACAAAACGCAACCCGGAAAAACTTAGGGGCGCTCTCTGCCAGAGACAGGTGGCTGGGGATGCAAAGAGACATTTAAAGGGCCAACGCAAAAATTGCAGTGGCAGCCGCCCTCCTTAATCTCTGGGTAGAGGCAGCAGCAGAGTGGGCTGGTGCCTGGGAAGAGACTGGTGAGAAAAACCGTGTGAAGAGAACTGAGATGGCGGCCGGTGGAGCCCCGGTGATAACACACCTCCCACTCTGCAGGGACCATCTCACTCAGGCATAAGGGAATCAATTAACCTGCCTTTTGTGCGCTCCACACACAGATTGTGCGCCTGTGAGCTGGGGCACTAAGTGCAGACTGGCTGGGAGAGCCTTGAGGAGAGACTGGAGACGGAGGCATTGGGGAAAGAACGGGAAGAAGAACCAGGGAGGCCCGACTACCTCCCCGTTCCGTAGCCTTCATTCTGGGAAGGCAAGGTGCTCCCCTAAAGAGGCAGAAGGAGGGTGCGCACGAACCAGACTGCCCGGGATTGAAACGCAGTCTGCACAGGTGGTGGATCCCTGGCCGAAGGGGTCACAGAACTGCCGAGAGACCCCTGAGGAGAGACTGCAAACGGAGGCATTGGGGAAAGAACAGGAGGAGGAACCAGGGAGTCCCGACTCCTTTCCCTAGTCTCCATTGTGTGGGAAGAGGCCACACCCCCAAACACCCAAAAGCCTAAAAGCACACAATAGAGAGCCCAAAACCACTCAGTGCAGGCGCGCACACTTGCACCGCATGGCCGGCGAGGGTTGGCGAGTGTGTGTGTAGACCCGCGCAGTCTGGCAAGGCCTCCCACAGGTTGTCACTGATGGGGCCTGCGAGGGAGTGCACAGATCAGTGAGCGCAGGTGTAAATCGACCCGTGGGGGCTGCAAGTGCAGAGCAGGCCGCAGAAATAGTGGATCCCAGGCTGAAGGGGTCACCAAGCTGCCCAGAGTCCCTGGAGGAGAGACTGGAGACAGGATTAACCGGACAGTCCTGGATATGACTTCCTCCCATTTCCATAGTCTCCATTTGGCGAGGGCAAGCAACGCGTCCAAAGAGCCAAAAGTGAGGAAAGCACACAACAGAAGACCCTAAACAGACCAGTGCCAGGGTACCCGCTGGCCTGGGGGGCCAGACGAGTATGTGAGGTCGCAAAAAAGCCCCCTGGGCTGGGGCAAGCACACACAAGCACAGGTTGGCAGGGGATCCTTCCAGGCCCAGGAGCACAATCAAGGAGCTGGCATGAGAGTGCAGAGCGATCCACAGAAATAGTGGATCCCTGGCTGAAGGGGTCACAGGACTGCCCAAGGCAGGAGTCAGACACAGACAGTAGACTCCTGGAAGGCTCAAACAAATGACCCAAGGTCATATAGGGTCAACACTGATATCATGAGAGGCAGGCCCAAAAGAAAAGTAAAGGAAAATAAATAAATAAATAAATAAATAAATAAATAAATAAAAAGACCCACCTACTACCATAGAAGTTTAATCCACAAAGTCAGGAAATCTAGACAGCCCAATTGAAGCAGAAGGAAAAATAAATAAATAAATAAGTAAATTACTTAACAGACTCTCACAACAGTGGGAAGAAAAAGAAGTTCCCCCCAAATAAGTGGAAAAGGGGACTCCCCACAGAGAGAGCTAAATGAAATAGAGGCAAGGGAACTATCAGATATTGAATTCAAAACTATGGCTCTACGGAAGCTCAATGAGCTCAGCCAGCTCAAAGACAACTATGAGAAACTGCAGAGAAACTATCATGATCTTACAGCAAACTATATCAGCCTGGAAAAGGACATAGAAACTATCAAGAAGACACAAGAGGATATGAAGAATACCATTTCTGAACTGAAGAACACTGTAGAAGGAATCCAAAGCAGGCTGGATGAAGCCGAGGATCGAATCAGTGAGAAGGAGGATAAGGTAGAAAGAGCTCCCAGAAAGAACAAGAAATGGAAAAATGACTCAAAAAGAATGAAGAGGCATTTAGGGAAATGCAGGACAACCTGAAACGCAATAATATCCATACAATAAGGATACCAGAAGGAGAAGAGGATCAAGGGATAGAGAACATCCTCAAAAAAGTAATGATGGAAAATTTCCCTAATTTGAGGAGAGAAAGGGTCTCAAGGATCCAGGAGGCACAGAGGACCCCACTCAAGAAGGACTCAAAGAGGTCCACTCCAAGACACATCATCATTAAAATGGCAACTATCAAAGACAAAGAGAGAGAATCCTCAAGGCAGCAAGGGAGAAGGAGAAAGTAACATACAAGGAGGCCCCGATACGGCTAGGAGCTGACTTCTCAACAGAAACACTACAAGCCAGAAGGGAATGGCAACAAATATTCCAAGTCATGAAAAGCAAGGCCCTACAACCAAGGCTGCTCTACCTAGCAAGGCTCTCAATTAAAATAGAAGGGGAAATACGGAGTTTCCCAGACAAAAGAAGGCTAAAAGAATACATCTCTACAAAACCAGCACACCAAGATACGCTCAAGGGACTGGTTTAAGAAGAGGAAGGAAAAGAGTGAGAAAAAGAAAAACACAGGTACAAAGACAAAAAATGAATAAGTTTCTATCAGTAATATCTCTCAATGTGAATGGACTAAATGCCCCAATCAAAAGACACAGGGTAGCTGAATGGATAAGAAAACATGACCCACACATATGCTGCCTACAAGAGACCCACGTCAGAGCCAAAGACCTACACAGATTGAAAGTAAAGGGATAGAAAAAAATATTCAAAGCAAATGGGCAAGAGAAAAAGACTGGGGTTGCCATACTTGTATCAGACAAAGTAGATTTCAAAACAAAGGCCATAAAAAGAGGCCCAGAGGGACACTTTATAATACTTAAAGGAAGAATCTATCAAGAACACATAAACATTGTCAACTTACATGCTCCCAATATAGGAGCCCCCAAGTATATAAGAAAATTGTTGGATGACTTCAAAAAAGATATAGACACTAATAGTAGGGGATTTCAACACCCCACTGTCAAAAATGGACAGATCTTCCAAACAAAACATACATAAACATATTGTGGCACTGAATGACACACTGAATCAAAGAGGCTTAACTGACATATATAGAACCTTACATCCCAAAGAAGAAAAATATACATTCTCTTCAAAGGCTCAGGGCAGTTTTTCAAAGATAGACCACATGAAAGGCCACAAAGCAAACCTCAGCAAATTCAGGAAAATTGAAATGATACCAAACTTTTCCTTGGACCACAAGGGATTGAAGCTGGAAATCAACCTCAAAGAGAAACTTCAAACACTTGCAAACTCATGAACACTCAACAGTAGACTATTAAACAATGAATGGTTCAATAATGAGATAAGAGAAGAAATCAAAAAATTTCTGGAAACAAATGAAAATGAACACACAACAGTCCAAAACCTATGGGTCACAGCAAAGGCGGTCCTGAGAGGGAAGTTCATAGCAATACAGGCTTACCTAAAAACGATAGAAACATTTCAAATAAAAGACCTAACACTACAACTTCAAGACCTGGAGAAACAACAAATAAATCCCAGAGCAAGTAGAAGGAAGGAAATAGTCAAGATTATAGCAGAACTGAATGACATAGAGACAAAAAGAACAATTCAAAGGATCAATCAATCCATAAGCTGGTTCTTTGAAAAGATAAATAAAATTGACAAGCCTTTAAGCAGACTCATCAAGACAAAAAGGGAGAGGACCCAAATTAATATCAGAAACTAAAGAGGAGAAATAACAACTGATACCACAGAAATACAAAGGATCGTCAGAAACTATTATGAACAATTATATGCCAAGAAATTTGAAAATCTTGATGAAATGGACAAATTTCTAGAAAAGTATAATCTTCCAACAGTGAAGGAGGAAGAAACAGAAAGCTTGAACAGACCGGTAACAGCTGGGGAAATGGAAGCAGTAATCAAGAAACTCCTGGCACACAAAAGCCCAGGGCCGGACGGTTTCACAGGAAAATTTTACAAAACATTTAAGGAACAGTTAACCCCTGTCCTTCTCAGACGATGTCAAAAAATCCAAGAGGAGGGAAGACTCCCAGACTCTTTCTATGAGGCCAGCACGCCCTGATCCCAAAACCAGATAAAGACCCTACAAAGAAAGAAAACTACAGGCCAATTTCGCTGATGAACACAGATGCTAAAATCCTCAACAAAATATTGGCAAACCGCATCCAGCAATACATTCAAACGATTATCCGCCGCTATCAAGTGGGATTCATCCCAAGGATGCAGGGATGGTTCAATATACACAAGTCAATAAACGTGATACATCACATAAAGAAAAGAAAAGACAAAAACCACATGATCACCTCGATAGATGCAAAATAAGCATTCGATAAGGTACAGCACCCATTTATGATCAAAACACTCAGCAAAATGGGAATAAATGGGGCATTCCTCAACGTAATAAAGGCCATATATGAAAAACCTACAGCCAACATCATACTCAACGGGCAAAAACAAAAAGCTTCCCCACTAAGACTGGGAACACAACAAGAATGTCTGCTTTCACCGCTTCTTTTCAACATTGTATTGGAAGTCCTAGCCACAGCAATGAGACAGTAAAAAGAAATAAAAGGCATCCAAATAGGAAAGGAGGAAGTAAAGCTATCATTGTTTGCAGATGTCATGATAGTGTACATAGAAAACCCTGTACTCTACCAAAAAACTCCTCAACCTAATAAGTGAATTTGGCAAAACAGCAGGATACAAAGTCAATATTCAGAAATCAAAGGCATTTTTGTACACCAGCAATGAAATAGAAGAAGAAGAAATCAGAAAAAAAATACCATTCGATATAGCAAGAAGAAAAATAAAGTACCTAGGAATAAATTTAACCAAAGACGTAAAAGCCCTGTACACAGAAAACTATACAACATTGAAGAAAGAAATTAAGGACGACACAAATAAATGGAAGCATATACCGTGCTCATAGATTGGAAGAATTAATATCATCAAAATGTCCATACTACCCAAAGCAATTTATAGATTCAATGCAATCCTTATTAAGATACCAATGACATATTTCACATAAATAGAATAGACATTCAAAAATTTATATGGAACCATAAACGACCCCGAATAGCCGCAGCAATTTGGAGAAAGTAAAACAAAGTAGGAGGGATCACAATACCGGACATCAAACTGTACTACAGAGCCACTATACTCAAAACAATCTGGTACTGGCACAAGAACAGACCCAAAGACCAGTGGAACAGAATAGAAAGCCCAGAAATAAGTCCAGGTCTATATGGGCATCTAATATTTGACAAAGGGGGCAGAAGCATAAAATGGAGCAATAACAGCCTCTTCAACAAATGGTGTTGGGAGAGCTGGACGGCTACATGCAAAAAACTGAAATTGGATCATCAGCTGACACCATACACAAAAATAAACTCAAGATGGATAAAAGACTGAAATATATGTCGCAACACCATAAAAGCCCTAGAGGAGAACATTAGCAGGAAACTCTCAGATATCGCACGCAGCAATTTTTTCACTGATATGTCTCCTAAGGCAAGGGACATAAAGGAAAGAAGAAACAAGTGGGACCTCATCAAATAAGAAGCTTCTGCACGGCTAAAGAAAACATCAGCAAAATGAAAAGGGAGCCAACCATATGGGAAAATATATTCGCTAATGATACATCAGATAGAGGTTTGATCTCCAAGATATATAAAGAACTCACTCGACTCCACTCCAAGAAGACAAACGATCCAATCAAAAAATGGGCAAAGGACCTGGGCAGACGCTTTTCCAAGGAGGATACAGAGGGCCCATTGAAAGGATGCTTGGCATCACTAGCCATCAGAGAAATGCAGATCAAAACCACCAGGAGGTACCACCTCACACCGGTCAGAATGGCCATCATAAACAGATCAACAAACAACAGGTGCTGGCGAGGCTGTGGAGAAAAGGGAACCCTAGTACACTGTTGGTGGGAATGCAGACTGGTGCGGCCATTGTGGAAAGCAGTGTGGAATTTCCTCAAAAAACTGAAAATGGAATTGCCTTTTGATCCAGTGATTCCCTTGCTGGGACTATACCCTAAGAATCCCAAAACGCCAATTCAAAAGAACCTATGCGCCCCAATGTTCATAGCAGCACAATTTACAATAGCCAAGTGTTGGAAGCAACCTAAATGCCCGTCAGTAGATGACTGGATGAAAAAATTATGGTACATATACACAATGGAATACTACACAGCAGAAAGAAAAATAGAACTACTAAACTTCGCGACAGCATGGATAGAACTGGAGAGCATTATGCTAAGCGAAATAAGCTAGGGGATGAAAGACAAATACCATATGATCTCACCTGTAAGTGGAACCTAACCAACAAAACAAATAAGCAAGGAAAATATGACCAGCAACATTGAAAGAAAAGAGAATCCAACAGAGTCAAGAGGGAAGAAGGGAGGGGTGGGAAGGGAAGGGAAGGGAAGGGTAGGGTAAGGTCAAGTCAAGGAACATATAGCAAGGACTCATGGACAAAGCCCAAGTGTGAAAGGATTGAGGGAGGGAGGTGGGGGAGAGGGCAGGTGAAAGTGGTGGTGGTAAAGTTGAGAGAAATGTATTTGAACAAAAAAAAAATTTTAAAAAAAGAAAACTATCGTAAAAAATTTAAAAAAATTTCAAACTCACAGAAAAGCCGCAACACCAAGAGTAATACAATGAACAACACACTTAGACCACTCACAAGATTCACTCTGTTAACATTTTGGCTGATCCATTCAAAGTTTTTCTAAACACACACGTGTCCTTCCCTTTTAGGAAAATGTATTAGAAGTAGGGTGAAGGTAGTAGGATTCTTCACCTCCACAGTCTTTATCATTCCAAGAGCAAGAACATTCTATTCAATTGCAATACCATTACCTCACCTAAGATAATTGACGTTAATTCAATAACATCACTATAATAGAATCCAGGTAAAATTTTCCCAGTTATCCTAAAAAAGTCCTCTAAAGTTTATCTTTCTACTTATCCAGGAACTAATCAAAGTTTATGTGTCACTTTCAGACATTCTAGCTCTTATTTATCTCTCAACTTATAGCATTCTCATTCCTTCCCTAGGTTTTTCATGACATTGACTCCTTTGAAGACTTTAGGTCAGCTGTCCTGAAAAAATGTCCCACGTTCTAAACTGGTTTGACTGCTTCCTTATGATTACCAGCTCAAGTATTTCCAGAAAGGCCACTGCTAAAGAATGTTGCATATGTCCCATGCACCACAATGTGTTTGTACGTGTCCCACTACTGGCAATACCAACATTACTCACTTTGTAATTTTTCACTTTGTACTTAATAAGTCATCTGTAGGATAATATTTTGAGACTCAAGAGCACACTTTTTCATGGCAACTGTGGAAACCAGAAGACAGCACACTACAACTTCCAAAGTGCTAAGAAAAAAATAAGGCTATCAAAGTAGACCTGTATGCCAACCAAAATATCATGCATGAATGAAGGCAAAATAAGTTATATCCTGAAATTATCACTTCATGATCCAGTAAGAAAAAAGTTACTATGTACACATACACACAAAGTTTTGCAACAGAGCTTTGTTTTTTATACATTTGCCAAGGATTTAACAGTTTTACCATGTCTTCAAAAAAGTACCTTACCTGCCATCTCTTCTAAGGGCAAAAGTGATGCCATCTTTCTGAAAAGGAAGCAGCTTTGCTCTTAGTTTGTCAGGTAAAAAATCCAGCTGTTTATAAGATTCACTTGTCAAACAGGAAATCTGAGATGTAAGAGGCTTTTTTATATCATGAAGTCTAGGCATGATGATCCTAAAAATCAAAGAAATCACAAAAGGGAAGAGATCGGGGAATTAGAGAGTTAAAAGATAAATAATAATATTAACATATTTATTAGTAGCCTTGATAAACTATCTATATTAAAAATTAAATCATGTTCCCATAGTAAGCTATTAGGAAAATTTAAAACACTGCGTCCAAAAGCAATTACTTAATTCACTATCTAAAAACTCAGTATCCTCTATTTGATCTGTATCTCTAATTGAGCCATAATTTAGCCATAATCCTATTTTAATAAGCAATAAATATATTACTGAAAAGTTATAAATCAACTACATTTTTTACCAAGTGAATAACTTAAAGGACAAATTTGCTATAAAATATTAATCTTTTCATAATTTATAGATGTATATTTTTATATCACACCATATTTTCTAAGATTGGAATAAAACTGCATTTTAAAAATAATAAAATACAGTCCTGGCTGAGTGGCTCAGTTGGCTGGAGCATCATCCTGTACATCAAAGGATGTGAGTTCGATTCCTGGTCAGGGAGCATTACCTAGGTTGTGGGATCGATCCCTGTTCAGGGTACCTAAGGGAGGCAATCAATCGATGTCTCTCTTTCTCTCTCCCTCCCTCCCTCTGCCCACCCCCCTGGAAATCAACAAACATATCCTCAGGTGAGGATTAAAAAGAAAAATAATTATAAAACATAATGACATTAACTCTAAATGTATAACAATTACTCAACATTATTATTAAATGAGATTGATTTTAAATATTAAAATGAATTGTTTTAAATCAGTTGAATCCACAGTATAAACTCTGTCTGATTAGCATATTCCTTTCCTCTGGGTTTCCACAGATATAATTTTAGTATTATACCACATTAAAATTTCATATCTGAGGATAGAAAGGTAGCAAAATAACAAAAATGCAAACTTACCAGACAACATAGAAATGATATGAAGATATGCCATAAACCATGCTGTTTTCTGACTGTACATAAATCAAGTAACCAACATAGCCCTTTAGTGCATGTGCAACCAATGAAAATATTATGATTATTGAAAATGAAAAAATATTTCTGTAAACATAACCATTGAATTTACATGTCAAATTTGTTATAAAAATTTCATATCTAAATTTTTAGACCTCTGCAAGAAAAAGCCCTATAAATCACAAACTATAAGGCTTCTCTCATAATGCTTTGTATTTAGATTGTACCTATTTGTCTGTTTATATATAATCTCATTCCATCCTTTAAAAAATTTGCTTGTCTCTCGTTACTTGGAGATGTATGAACTTTAGTGCCCCTCCCCCTCAAAAAATAATTAACCTCTGTGCCCAATGTCTAAGAATCTTAAGAATTCAACAAGTATTTATTAATTTAAAAATAGGTACTATAAGCCACGATCTAGAGAAGCAAGGACCACACATCCTTACAGTTGAGGAGACTAAAAATAAACAATACGATTCATTACAATATAAATATTATGAAGAAACTTAAGAAGGCAATGGCCCCTTTCGTTAGACTGACCAGAAAAAGCCTGTCTCAGGTGATGCTTGGTCTACAGTCTCAAGGATGGGACAGAGACAGCCAGGTTCAAAACCAAGAACAGCACTCCAGACAGACAGCATCAGCAAAGGCCTAGTTGAGAAATGGATCGGTGTTTTTTAGCAGCAGAAAGGAAGCCAATGTGGCTGAATCAAGAGAAAGAATGGTATGAAATGAAGCTATTCAAGAGTCAAATCACAGAAGGCTTTGATAAGGACTTGGATTCTCTTTTAAGAATGAAAGGATGCCAAGGTTTCCAAGATGGCTGCAGAGTAGCTGGAAGCTCCCTCCACTTGCTCCCAGCCCCTGACTGGTCTTGCAGCTAAACTTCAGCTAAACAGAGCAATCAACTGGAAAATACATCTAGGTGTGAGAGTGGGTGTGCAAATGCCTGCCCACCTGTGAGGACACTCAGGATAGCAGGCCATCCAGGCTCTCCTGGCAGAGCTGCTGCCACTGTTGCCCAGCCCAGCATGTCTGCCCGTGCAGATTTGGAGCAGGAACCATTTTGTGGAAACCACAAAATCCTCCTCTGGAAGAAGCTGGAGCAGCTGCATCTTGCCCTGGGACTTGTCTCTGTGCCCTCCACCTGGGTAGGGCCACATACCCAGCCCCTGCTGGAGCCACAGTCTGGAGCCTGTGGTATTTGCCAGGGAGAGGGCTGTCACCTCCCTTGCCCCAGGTGCTACTGGAACCGCAAAAGGGACAGAGTCCAACCAAGGAGGCTGCTGATCGACAGAGGAGCTGGGAGCTCCAGGGATGGAGAGAGGCTGTCAGGACAGCAGTGGCTGCAGAGACTGTGGCAGGAGCAGAGCAGAGGGAGCCTGATGCTGAGACTCACTGGAGGGAGTGGAGCAAGCGCCCCACCACTGTCTAGTGTTACAGTTTTGCTGCTGGACTCTTCCTTTCCTTCCCTCACCCCATCAGGATGATATAAGACTTGAAAGAAGATGATGCATACAGGACATAATGTTAATTTGGGAGGGAGGGGGAAAGGTGTAGGTGTGAGAGAGAAGCCTCGATAGGTGGTCTCCTGTATGTGCCCCAACTGGGTATCCAACCCACACCTAGAAGCCCTTTCAAGGCAGAAGCAGTCATGGTACGGGTGGAGCCAGCTGGGGGGAAGTTCCCACCAAGGAACAGGCTAATAAAAATCCGGAGTAAAATATAACAGAAAAGTCCACATAACACACACAAGGGATATTCCTAGAGTACCCAGATGCGGAGATCAAGGGGACTGCACCGTGGAGGCCTTTCTGCTCTGGGAAGAGACAAAAATCCTAGAGATAAACTTATCATCTTTTTTGTTTTTCCTTAAAGGGGCAAAGCACAGGTTTTGTGTTTGTGGCTACCCAACTTGGGCCCCAGAGAGGGAAGGGTGGTGTGAACTGGAGTCGCAGGAGCAGAGTCTGGAGTGGGAGGCACTGGGCAGAGTTTTGGAGGAATGGCTGTGTGATTTTCGGGGCCTGGATATAGCTGGGCTCCACAGCAGCCATCTTTCTTGATAAGAGCTAGCTCCTCACAGGAAAAAAAATCAATCACTTTACCCTGTGGGATATTGCTTCCCCTGCCCTCTGGAAATCCCCTCACCACAAACTCTGATATCCTGTTTGCTCCACTCAGCAACGTTTTTTGTTCTTTTTTCAGTTTTGCTCTGCCTTGGTGTTCTGTTTTGTTTGTGTTGTTGTTTTTTTCTTTCTTTCTTTAATCTGATCCTGCACCTCAACCCTTGCTGAGGAGGCAGCAACATAAACAGACTCAGGGGTTGTCAGACTGGGGTAGGGTGCAACAAATCCATATGCAGATAAGGATACTTGTGTTCCCCCTCACAGGAGAGCTACAGAAACACCCTCTCCAGTCCAGCAGATCAAAAATCTGTGCTTTGGAAGCCTAATAGGGGCCCCACCCTGCAGAATACAGAGAAATAATCCTGGGCAGACTCAGACTAGTGACTCAGAGGAGGGGCACACACCCACCATCTTCCATGAAGTCTGAAAGGTACCTGCCGTGGAAGATCCAGGAATCACGGCCACCTGTTTCTGCCAGAAGCCCTCTAGAAATAGTGGGGTCTCTAGCTAACCTAAGATTGACAGCAGGCCAGCAGGCAGAGACAGGCAGAAGTGGATCCTACGGTGACTTGAGACATTTGCTGACACACCCCTGGACCCAGAGCTAATAAAAGCCAGCTTTGCAGAGCACCTTGGCCCACCCTGGTAGCTACCAAGCCTGGAGGAATCAGCCACAAACTGTGGACTACCTATAGCTTCAAGAAGGCACCTGAGGGACAGATGTGGACAACACCAGGCATTGGCTTACACCAGACTCAGACATCAGAGCAGTATCCAAAGGGAGAAAACAGAAGGCAATATCTAAACTGTGCTGAGACAAATCCACTTTGTTCTTTTTTCATTATCTTAACTATGTTTTCTTTTTCATAGCCTTTTTATTTATCTTTTTATCTATTTTTTCTTTTTCTTGTATTTTTGGTGCTCTAATTTTTCATTTTCACCTATTCCATTCTTATCTTTGATTACCCCACTCTTCCCTTCTTCTCTCCTTTTGTTACCTTTTCTTTGTTCCTTTTCCTTGTTTCCTCTTTAAATTCATTATGAGTAGTAGTTCTCTTCCCCTTTCTCCTCTCATGACTACTGTACCTTCTTTGATCTCCCCCTATTCTTTTTCCTTTTCCCTCTTCCCTACTATTACATTTTACTTTCCGTTGTTATCATTTGCTCTCTTGCAGTTTATATTTCTGGGGTGGTCAGGAGCGTTCCTTGTTTTTGTGTTGTTTTACTTTGTTTTGCCAGCACCTATATAAGAGCATACAACATGTGGTAGGGGTTGAGTCTCTCAGCTACCCGGTCAGAGGGGAGTTTCCACCACAAATGGACCAATAATAATCAGGACCCAAATGCAACAGGAAAGTCCACATAACCCACACAGAGGTCATTCACATCAGGAGATCAAGCTTGGAGGCTGCACCACTTGGTCCCACAGGAATCCTAACATCCAAGGCCGCTCCACAAGACAGAGAGTCAAAGCAAATCAATCAAATACATAGAAAAAAAGACAAAGAGAAAATTAAAATGGGGAGGCAAAGAACAACCCCCTAACAAAAGAAAAGGAGGAATCTCCACAAAAAGACATCAAGGAAATCGAGGTTAGCAATTTATCAGACATAGAGTTCAAAGTAATGGTTATAAAAATGCTCAAGTAACTTAGACTACAAGGAACTTAGTGGGACATACATCAGCATAAAAATAGGACATGGAAATCTTGAATAAGAACCAGCTGGAAATAAGAATGCAGTATCAGATATGAAGAATATACTAGAATAAATTAAAAGCAGGCTAGATGAAGCAAAGGATCAAATCAGTGAGCTGGAAGACAGGGTGGGAAAAAAACACGCAGTCAGAGCAACAAAATAAAAAAAAAAAGACTAAAAGAACAAAAATGGATTACGGGAGCTTTAAGATAAAATTAAGCATAACAACATTCTTATCATAAGGATAGCAGAGGGGAAAGAAAACAAGCAAGAGATAGAAAACCTTCTTGAAAAAAATGACAGAAAATTCCCCTAATTTGGTAAGGGGAAATGTAAGTCCAGAAACTACACTGGCTTCCAATCAAGAGGAACCAAAAAGAAGCACAATCCAAGACACATTACAACCAAAATAGCAAAATTTAAAGACAAAGAGAGAATCTTAAAGGCAGCAAGGGGGAAACAGCTAGAAACATAAATGGGAGCTCCAATAAACTATGAGCTGATTTCTCAGCAGAAACACTACAGGACAGAAGGAATTGGCAAGAAATATTCCAAGTAATAAAAACCAAGGATGTCCAACCAAGACTACTCTATCCAGCAAGGCTCTCATTTTAAATGAAAGGCAAAATAAAGAGCTTCACAGAAAAAAAGATGGCAAAAAGAGTATATCCCCACCAAGCCAGCACTGCAAGAGATGTTAAAGGGACTACTTTAAGACAAAGAAGAAATAGAGAGAGCAACACAGGTACAAAGGGAAAAACTGGCAATGAATAAGTACTTATCAATAATAACCTTAAATGTTAATGGAGTAAATGCTCCAGTCAAAATAAATAGGGTAGCTGAATGAATAAGTAAACATGATCTGGCCCTAGCTGGCATGGCTCAGTGGATTGGGCGCTGGCCTGCAAACCAGTGTCACGGATTTGAGTCCCAGTGCGGGGCACATGCCTGGGTTGCAGGCCAGATCCCCAGCAGGGGGCGCATGAGATGCAACCACACATTGACACTTCTCTCCCTCTCTTTCTCCCTCCCTTCCCCTCTCTAAAAATAAATAAATAAGATCTTAAAAAAAGAAAAAAGAAAACATAATCTGCATTTATTCTGTCTAAAAGAGACCCCCCTCAGAACAAAGATCCACACAGACTAAAAGTGAATGGATGGAAAAAAATATATATTCCAAGCAAACAGACATGAAAAATAAGCTGGGGTGGCAATACTTATATCAGACTAAACAGGCTTCAAAACAAAGGCCATAACAAGAGAAAAATGAAGGCCACTACATAATGCATAAGGGAGTCATCCAACATGAGGATATAACTCTTGTAAACATATTATGCACCCAATATAGATGCAATGGAGAGCATTAAGCTAAGTGAAATAAGCCAGGCAGTGAAAGACAAATATCATATAATCTCACCTATAAGTGAAACCTAATCAACAAAACAAATGGATGAGCAAAATAGAACCAGAGACAAGGAAATAAAGAACAAACTGACAGTAACCAGGGCAGGGGGTCGGGGGTGGCAGGAGATAACAGGGGAAAGAAGGGGAAGGGGCATGTCAAGGAATATGAGTAGAGGACTCATGAGGACAGACAAGGGGTAGGGGGGACTGACTATGGGAGTGGGGGAAGAACAGGGCAGGGAAGAGAATGGGGAAAGAGGCAGGACAACTGTAACTGAACAGCAATTTTTAAAAAAAAAAAAATTGACCTAACGTTAGCCAGACTCATCAGGAAAAAAAGAATGTGAGCTCAAATAAATAAAATCAGAAATGAAAGAACACAAGTAACAACTGATATGACAGAAATACAAAGTATTGTAAGAAATTATTATGAACAACAATATGCCAAGAAATTGGACAACCTGGGCTAAATGGATAAATTTCTACAAACATACAACCTTGGAAAACTGAATCAGTAAGAAGCAGAAAAGCTGAACAAGCTGCTAACAACTAGAAAATTGAAGCAGTAATCAAAAAACTACCAACAAAAAAAATGTCCTGGACCAGATGGCTTCACAGGCAAATTTTACCAAACATTCAAAGAAGAACTAACACCTATCCTGCTCAAACTATTTCAAAAAATTCAAGAAGAGAGAAGACTCCCCAACTCTCTTTATGACGTCAGTATTATCCTAATATTGAAACCAAATACAGACAATACAAAAAGAGAAAATTAGGGCCAATATCCCTGATAAGCATAGATGCTCAAATCCTCAACAAAATATTAGCAAACTGGATCCAGCAATACATTAAAAAGATCATACACCATGATCAAGTGGGTTTTATCCTGGGGATTCAAGGATGGTACAATGTTCACAAATCTATAAATGTGATGCATCACATAAACAAATAAAAGACAAATTTCACATGATCACATCAATAGATGCAGAAAAAGCATTAAAAAATCCATCACACATTTATGATAACACTTCTCAGTAAAGTTATAATCGAGAGATCACACCTTATTATGATAAAAGTCACATATGGAGAAAAACTACAACCAACATCACATTCAATTGACAAAATCGGGAACAACACTGGGATGTCTGCTTTCACACTCTTATTCAACATAGTACTAGAAGTCCTAGCCACAGCAATTTGACAAGAAGAAGAAATAAAAGGCATCCAAATTGGAAAGGAGGAAGTAAAACTGCCATTATTCATAGATGATAGAATATGGTACATAGAAAACTCTAAGGGTTCCACCAAAAAACTACTAGACATAATAAATGAGTTTCGCAAAGTAGCAGGATACAGAATCAATACTCAGGAATGGCATTTTTATGCACCAATAATGAACTCTCAGAAAAACTAAGAAAAAAAAATCTCATTTACTATTGCAACAACAACAACAAAATAAGGTATCTAGCAATAAATTTAACCAAGGAGGTAAAAGACCTGTACTTGGAAAACTATAGAACACTGAAGAAAGAAATTGAGGAAATACAAATAAGAGGAAACATACCATGTTCATGAGTAGGAAGTATTAACATCATTAAAACATCCATACTACACAAAGCATTTCATAGATGCAATGAAATTCCTGTTAAAATACCAATGATATATTTGATAGATCTAGAACAATTATTCCCAAAATTCATACAAAACCAAAACTAGATCTTGAATAACCTCAGCAATCTTGAGAAGGAAAAACAAAATCAGAGGTCTCAAATACCTGATATCAAACTATACCATAAGGCCACTGTAATCAAAACAGCCTGGTACTGGTATAAGAACAGGTATACAGATCAAAGTAATGGAACAAAGAGCCAAAAATAAACTGACACCTTTACGGTCAATTGATATTTGACAAAGAAGGCAAGAGCATAAAATGGAGCAAAGACAGTCACTTCAATAAATGGTTTTGGGAAAACTGGACTGGTACATGTGAAAAAATGAAAATAGAGCACCAACTTAAACAATACACAAGAATAAACTCAAAATGAATAAAAGACTTAAATTTAAGTCATGAAGCTATAGAATCCTAGAAGAAAACTTAGGCGATAAAAGCTCAGCTATCTCACACAGAAATATTTTTGCCGACGTATCTCCTAGAGCAAGAGAAACAAAGGGAAAAAAAACAAATGGAACTATATCAAATTAAAAAGCTTCTCCACAGACAAAGACACCATCAGCAAGAAGAAAAGGGAATCCACTGAATGGGAGAACATATTCTCCAATGATACATCTGGATAAGGGCTTAATCTCCAAAATATATGAAGAACTACTACAACTCAACACCAGGAAGACAAACAATCCAATTAAAAAATGGGCAAAGGACCTGAATAGACACTTCTCCAAGGAGGACACACAAATGACTCGTAGACATATGAAAAGATGCTCAATGTCACTAATCATCAGAGAAATGCAAATTAAAACCACAGTATTACCTCACATGTGCCAGAATGGCTACCATCAATAAATCAACAAACAAGTGCTGATGAGGATGTGGAGAAAAGAGAACCCTACCTAGTACATTGCTGGTGGGAATGCAGACTGGTGCAGTCACAGTGGAAAAAAGTACAGAGTAGCCTCAAAAAATTAAAAATGGAACTCCCTGTGACCTAGTGATTCCACTTTTGGGAATAGATCTGAAAAATCCCTAAGCACCAACACAAAAAATATACAGGATCTTGTGCAAATAACACACCCTTTTTGTTACAAACTCTTTTATTACAAAAAGCTTTTATTACAAAATCATAAGAATGTAATTCTGTAACATAACAATATCACACTGAAGCACACCACATGACATTTTAGGTGAAACATTCAAATTAAAATTATAAATTATTACACCCATATTACTACCCTCCCAACCACACTCATGCAGGCATTACTTCTGCTGGACCCTTTATATATACCCCTGTATTCATAGCAGCATTATTTACAACAGCCAAGATCTGGAAAAAGTTTAAGTGCCCACCAGTAGATGAGTGACTAAAAAAGCTGTGGTATATTTACACAATGTAATTCTACATAGCAGTAAAAAAGAAGGAACTATTTAGGTTTGTGACAGCATGGATGGACCCAAAGAATACTACACTATGTGAAATGACCCAGGTAGTGAAAAACAAATACCATATGATCTTACCTGTATGTGGAATCTAGTAAACAAAATAAACTAATGAACAAAATAGAAACAGAAGCACAGTTACATGGAAAAGACTGACAGCTGCCAGAGGCGGGGTGACTGGATGAAAGGTGAAGGGATTAGTCAAATTACATGTTTATGCATGACCCATCTACACAGACAGTGATGAAGGGATTGCCTGAGGGAGGGGGCACTGGCTTGAGGTGGCAAAGGGAGAAAAAGTGGGGATAACTGTAACAGCACAAATAATAAAATACAATAAAAGTAAATAAAATATTCAGACTTTTCATAAAAAGATAACAAATTGTTACTCTAGACAAACTGATTCTATAAATTCATCTTAGTAAAACAAAAATTGTCAGTGAACATGGTCCTAATTACTATGGTAATTTGGCTACACAGACACAACCACAAAATGTAGTGAAATGAACTATTTAAACAACTCTTGGGTGACTTAGGATAAAAGATTTGATTACTCAGTCCTCTTCCCCTCCCATCTCACTGATAATAAGAAGCAAATGAACAGAGATGAGGGAATAAGACTAGAAGCTTCCAATCTTTGGAAATACCTTTCCCCAATTAAATACTGAATTAACCACATAATAACATAATTAATTCCAAGTTCCCTATTGGAAATACAAGTTGGCTCGAATAAATTGCCACTTTCTATAACTAATGAAAATGGAGATCTATTGGACATTTCTCCTCTAAATAATTTCAATATATGAATTCCAGAAACTAGAGAGACACATAAAAGCACAATTTGTGATTATGAGTTTAGAAACATAGTCAATGAAGATGTCTACTTATATAGTCAAATATTTTCAAACTGACTATACACAAAGTTACTCACTTATCATAGAAACTCTTCAGATTTGATCAGGACTTGGGAATGCATCTATTTTATATATAAACATACTTCATGCTTATACCACGGTGTACATTCCATTGACATTTGTATATCTGTATATTTGATACAGCTATATTTATATTGTCATAAGTTACAACCTAAATTTAACAAGTTGAAAACATGTTTTATTGTCAGTAAAACTGAATATTCTAAAATGAATAAAGATCAATTTCCATAAGTTATAGAATTATATAATATTTTAAATGTCACATAGGGGTTTTAAAAACTGCCATATCTAATATTTAACTACTTTAAAAGCAAAGACACTAGAATCTTTCATTGTATAAATAACCATTTTCAGAATAATGATAAAATAGCTCCCACTTATTAAGAGACCTCTTTCTATGAGGTATTTACACCAGGAAACTTTAGAAAATCTCTTGTAATATCCAAAATAACTCACAAAGATAAGTATTATTATCCTCATGTAAAGGACAAGAATTATTGGTAATATTCAATACTAAGCCTGAAATTCAGAGAGGCCTAATTTAAAATTCTGAATTTTTGACATTATGCAACACTGCATCTTAAAATCACTCATTCAATAAATAACTATTGATTACCTATATGTATCAGGCAATGCAGAATGTACCAGGTATACAAAGATAAATTTGCGACACTGTATCATCACCTCCCACCCCAATCTAGGACAGAAATAAGTTCTAAACAGCCCTGACTGGTGTGGCTCAGTTGGTTGGACATCTTCCTGCAAAGCAAAAGATTGCCAGTTCGATTCCAGGTCAGGGAACATGCCTGGGTTGAGGCGTGTGCGGGAGGCAACCAATTGATGTTCCTCTCTCATCGATGTTCCTCTCCCTGTCTAACTCCCTTCCTCCCGCTTCTCTAAAAATAAGTAAATAGGATTGGCCATATTAAACGGCAGCGTAGGTAAACATGGCTTGCCTCTTCGCACAACCACATCAAAATTACAACTAAAATATAAGACAACCGCCACTCAAAACCTTCAGAAAGTAACTTAAATGGAAGACTGGCAACTACAGAATTAAAGAAACTACATCCATCCAGACTGGTAGGAGAGGCACAAGTGCCTAATCGGCTGGTCCCTCACCCAGTATGGTGGATTAAAATTTGGGAGGGATATCTCTGGAGCAAGGAGTCACAGCCCCACAGAGGCCCCCCAGTCCAGGGTTTCAGTGTCTGGAAAATAAGTTCCCACAACTGCACACTGCAAAAACCAGCCAGGACTGAGTCAGTGGAAGAAAATTCTGAAGCCCCAAGTATTTCCTCTTAACCTGCACATGGGCTTACCTACTCGGACTCACTCCCTCAGAGCTCCAGCTCTGGGGTAGCAGCCTCAAGGGCACCAGTGTCATAAAGGGAGGGACTGAAGTGTCTTGCATCACTGTGACCAGAAGCCATTGTCCCTTTTCTAAACCCTCCTCACACAGAGCCAGCAAGCTACTGCCATATCTGAGACTCCATCAACCTGGCCAACAAGGTTTGGCCCACCTCACCTGGGTGATCCCAAGAGACTCAGCCCCACCCAACTTATGGGCCCACCTAAGCTGCTTTTCCATATAAATGACTGGCCTGGGCTCCTGCTCACAACTTTCTAAACCCTCTCAAACAAGCAACAGTTGGCCTCAGTGAACCCCAGGACCTGCACCAGCAGCAGTCAACCTACATTCACAGTTTGGTTTCGCCTAGGAATTTCCAAATCCAGCATAAGTAGCAGCATTCTGATTGGTGTGTCGCTCAGTCAGGGTCTCCAAGGGTAGAATGCAGTTGGGAGCTGACTTGGCCTACACAACCCAGGAAACACCAAGGCCAGCACACCCAGTAGACAGTCACAGACCACTTCAGAATACCCTCCACTCTGCCCCTGCACAGCTGATGCTCCACAGAGGGAGGAGGTTGGTCACAAACAATCCTTGCAGCTGACTGGCCTGGGTAAATCCCTCCCATTGATCTGCTAACAGCAATCCAGGCTCAACTACAACAGAAGGGTGTACTCCAGGCCACACAGAGGACACACCTTAAGTAGCCAGCTTGAGTGATAGAGGAGGCTGTGCCACTGCACCCTACAGGACATCTACTACATTAGGCCACACTACCAAGACACAGAGGCAAAGACTCCACCTAACACATAGAAACAAACACAAGACAAAGAAACATGGCCCAAAAGAAAGAACACATCAAAACTCCAGAAAAAGAGCTAACCAAAATGGAGATAAGCACTCTATCACATGCAGAGTTCAAAACACTGGTTATAAGGATGCTCAAGGAATTTAGTGAGGGCCTTAACAGCACAAAAATATTCAATCAGAAACAAAGGATACATTAACTGAAATAAAGAAAATTTACAGGGAAAACAACAGTACAGTGGATGAAGCCAAGAATCAAATCAATGTTTTGGGACATAAAGAAGCAAAAAACAGCCAATAACAATAAGAAGAAAAAAAGAATCCAAATAAACGAGGATAGCGTCTGGTACAACTTCAAGAGGTTCAACATTTCCATCATAGGGTTGCAGAAAGGAGAAGAGAAAGGAAGGAATTGGAAATCTGTTTGAAAAAATAATGAAAGGAAACTTCCCTAATTTGGTGAAGGAAATAGACATGCAAGTCCAAGAAGCACAGATAATTCCAAACAAGATGGATACAAAGAGACCCACTCAAAGAAACATCATAATCAAAATGCCAAAGGTTAAAAGTAAAGAATCTTAAAAGCGGCAAAAGAAAAGGATTTAGTTACCTACAGGGGAGTTCCCATAAGATTGTCAACTGATTTCTCAAAAGAAACTTTGCAGGCTAGAATATCAGCAAGAAATAGTCAAATTTAAGAAATGTAGGTACTTACAGCCAAGATTGCTCTACCCAGCAAAACTATAATTTAGAATTGAAGGGTAAATAAAGAGCTTCCCAGACAATAAAAAACTAATGGAGTTCATCATCACCAAATGATTTTTAAATGAAATGTTAAAGGGACTTAAGAAAAAAGAGAAAATCAAAACTATGAACAATAAAATGAAAAAGAAATAGATATCTATCAACAATAGAATCTAAAAAACAAACTAAGCAAACAAGAACAGCGACAAAATCATGGATACAGAGAGTGTTTTGATGGTTGCCACATGGGAGAGGGGGTATGGGGTAATGGGTGAAAAGGTGAGGCGATTAATACAAATAGGTTGTTACAGAATAGCCATGGTGATGTAAAGTACAGTATAGGAAATTGAGTAGCCAAAGAACTTATAGATGTGACCCATAGACACCAACAATGATGAGGGGGCTACCTTAGGGAGTGAGGGGTGCTGGGTGGAAGGCGGCATATGGGAGATATCAGGACAACTGTAATAGCATAATCAATAAAATAAAATACAAAACTAGAAATAAAAATTTTAAAAAAATCTTTTTAAAAGGAGTTATAAACAAGTAACTGCCACACAATATAATACGCACTATGAAAAGAGTACGAGGTCTGTCCAGAACGTAGCCAGCCATGTAATATGAAAAACAGAAACATTTGTTGAAGAAGACACAAGACAAAATAAACATTGTACAAAGGACAATGATGCCTCAGTCCCCTTTAAAGTAGTCACCTTGGGATTTCACACACCTCCCCCAGCTTCTTTTCCACTGTTCGAAACACTGCAAAATCCTTTGTTGGAACTTCCATTAGCTGTCCCATCATATTTTCCTGAATTTCATCAATGGTCTGAAATCTCTTCCCTTTCAAATGTGGTTTTAGTTTTGGGAAAAGGCTCTCCTTGGCTGCCAGGTTACATTGATGGAAGGGAGGGGAGGGAAGGGGAGGGGAGAAGAGAAAGGAAGAAAGGGGGAAAGAAAGAAAGGAAGAAAGGAAGGAAGGAAGGAAGGAAGAAAGGAGGGAGGGAGGGAGGGAGAGAGGGAGGGAGGGAACCTAAATAAATAAAATCAGGAATGAAAGAGGAAAAATAACATCTGACACCAAAGAAATACAAAGGATCATAAGAAAATATTATGAACAATTATATGCCAACAAACTGGACAACATGGATGAAAAGAATAAATTCCTAGAAACATACAATCTTCCAAAAATAAATAAGGAAGAATCAGAGAACCTGAATACACAGATTATACCTTGTGAAATGGAAGCAGTAATCAAAAAACTCCCAACAAAAGCCCTGCACTAGATGATTTCACAGGTAAATTTTACCAAAATTCCAAGAAAAACTAATACCTTTCCTTCTCAAACTATTTCAAAAATTCAAGAGGAGGGAAGGCCTCCAATCTCATTTTAAGAGGCCAGCATTTTCCTAATACCAAAATCAAATAAAGATACAAAAAAATAAAATTATAGGCCAATATCCCTTATGAACATAGATGCTAAAATCCTCAACAAAATATTAGCAAACCAAATACAGCAATGCATCAAAAAGACCATACATGATGATCAAGTAGGATTTATTCTAGGAATACAAGTTTGGTACAACATTCAAAATCAGTAAATGTGATTCACCACAAAAAATAAGGAAAGATAAAAACCACATGATAATATCAATAGATACAGAAAAAGCATTTGATAAATCCAGCACCTATTAATGATAAAAATGCAAAGTGGGAATAGAAGGAACATACCTAAATATATAAAAGGTCATATATGACAAACCCACTGCCAGCATCACACTCAATGGGTAAAATTACAAACATTTCTCTTAAGATAGGGAAGAAGGCAGGAAAGTGTGCTTTCACCTCTCTTACTCAACAGAGTACTGGAAGTTCTAACCACAGCAATCAGACAAGAAGAGATAATAAAAGGCATCCAAATTATAAAGGAAGTAGTAAAACTGTCTTTCTTTGCAGATGACATGATACTGTACATAAAGAACCCCAAAAATTCCACCAAGAAACTACTAGAACTGATAAACAAATTCAGCAAAGTAGCAGCTTATAAAATTAATATCCAGACATTGGATTCATTTGTATATGCCAATAACGAACTAACAGAAAATTAAGAAGACAATCCCATTCACAATTCTTTCAAAAAGAATAAAATACCTAGGGATAAACTTAACCAAGAATGTAAAAGACCTGTACTTAGAAAATTATAAGACGCTGAAGAAAGAAACTGAAGAACGTATAAGTAAGTGGAAGCCCTTATCATGCTCTTGGATAGGAAGAATTAACATCATTAAAATGTCCCTGCTACCCAAAGCAATCTATGGATTCAATGCAATTCCTACCAAGATTCCAATGACATATTTCACAGAACTAGAATAAATATTTCAAAAATTTATATGGAATCACAAAAGCCTTCGCATAGCATCAGCAATTCTAAGAAGAACAAAGTTAGAGGAATCACTCTACCTAATATCAAAATACACTATAAGGCCATAGTAATCAAAACAGCATGATACTGGCATAAAAACAGACACATAGATCAATGAAACAGAACAGAGAGCCCAGAAATAAGCCCGCACCTTTATAATTAATTAATATTTGACAGAGGAAACAAGCACATACAATGGGCTAAAGATCGTTTATTCAATAAATCGTGCTGGAAAAACTGGAAAGATACGAACAGAAAAATGAAACTAGACCACTTTCTAGTTATAGCAAACACAAGATAAAATTCAAAATGGAATGAAGGCTTAAATGTTAGACCTGAAACCATAAAAATCCTAGAAGAAAACACAAGCAGCAAAATCTTGGACACTGCTCATAGCAATATTTTATCTAATATATCTCACCAGGCAGGGGAAACAAAAGAAAAAAATGTACAAAATGGACTATATCAAACTAAAAAGTTTCTGCACAGAAAAGGAACACATTGACAAAATAAAAAGGCAATCCACAAAATGGGAGAACATATTTACCAATATATCTGATAAGGAGTTCATATCTAAAATTTATTAAGAACTTACAAAACTCAACACCAAAATAACAAACAACCCAATTAAAAAATGGGCAAAGGATCTGAATAGACACTTCTCTAAGGAAGCCAATACACGAAAAGATGCTGAACCTCACTAATCATCAGAGAAATGCAAATTAAAACCAAAATGAGATATCATCTCACACCTGTCAGAATGGCTATCATCAATAAATCAAGAAATATCAACTGCTGGTGAGGATGTGGGGAAAGGGGAACACTTTTGCACTGTTGGTGGTAATGCAGACTGGTGCAGCCACTGTGAAAACCAGTATGGAAATACCTCAAAAAATTAAAAATGGATCTGCCTTTTGACCCAGCAATCCCACTTCCGGGAAAATGACTGGAGAAATCCAAAACACTATTTTGAAAGAACATAAGCACCCCTATGTTCATTGCAGAGTTATTTATAATCACCAAGATATGGAAGCAGCTCAAGTGTCCATAAACAGATGAGTGGGTAAAACAACTATGGGATATTTACACATTGGAATTTTAGTTGGCCATAAAAAAAGAAGAAAATTTTACCTTTTGCAACAGCATGGATGGACCCAGAGAACATTATGCTGAGTGAAATAAGCCAGTCAGGGAAAGACAAATACTATATGATTTCACTTCTATGTGGAATCTAATGAACAAACTGAACTAACAAGCAAAATAGAGACAGACTCATAGATAGAGAGCAGGATGACAGGTAAAGGGTGGCAAGGTTAGGGGGTGGAGGGATTGAGGAAAAAGGATTCATAGACATGGACAACAGTGTGGTGATTGCAAGGGGCAAGGGAGTAAAGGGGGCTAATCAGTATAGGAAGAAATATAATAAAATATGAAAAAAATTAAATGTAAAAACAAATAGAAACAATATGTTATTTTTTATTATCTAATATCTAAGTATCACAAATCCTTTTCTAAGTATCACAGAAAAACCAGAAATTATAAAGGAAAAGACAAATTTCTACACTAAAATAATTGAAACTATGTCATAGAAAAACAGTATCAAAAAGCAAAAAGACAAATTTCAAAATGAGAGTAAAATCTTTCAAAATATGTGACAAAGAGTTAAAAACCTAAGAAGTAATACCCTGACTGGTGCGGCTCAGTGGATTTGGCATCATTCTGTGAACCGAAAGGTCACTTGGGTCAATTCCTAGTCTGGGCACATTTCTGGGTTGCGGATCAGGTGCCCAGTTGGGGGTGTGCAATATGCCATCGATCCATGTTTCTCTCCCTCTCTTTCTCTTTCCCCTCCCTTGTCTCTAAGAATGAGTAAATAAAATCTTTAAAAAAAAAAAACCCATAAGAAGTAATTTCTTTGAAAGTATTCAGAATCTATGCTATTCAAATGAAATTAAATAACAATTGGACAACATAGGCATAAAAGATGATTAACATCAACATAATTCAATTAACTACAAATTATATTATTGATAGATCACTTTTTATAATCAGATTAGACAGAATGAAGGATGGGAAATGGATGCTCTCGAACACCGACCATTAAGTAGGAAATGGGCACAATCTTTCAAGAGTAATTTAGAAAATACAGAGTATTTGTGGCTAAATAATCTTATTTCTAAAAATTTAGATTTAAAGGATAATCAGAAAAGCCTACAAAAGGTGGAGCTTACAACAGTACTCCTTTTAAAAGATAATAACTGATCCTGCAATCCAACTTTGGGTATATATCCACAAGAATTGAAAAACTTTGTTTTTGGAAAAAATTTTATTAATTGATTTGAGAGAGAGAGGGAGAGAAAGACACATCCATTTTTTCTACCTATTTATGCATTCATTGGTTGATTCTTGTATGTGCCCTGACCAACGATCAAACTCGCAAACCTTGACATATCGGGACTTAGACCCAGCTGGGGCCTAAGAATAAAAAGTCTTGAGATATTTGCAAACCCATGCTCACTGCAGCATTATTTATAATAGCCAAAAGATGACAGCAATCTAAATATCCACTGGCAGATGAGAGGATAAATAAAATGTACCACATATACATAAAAAAGGAAATCCTGTCATATGCTAGAACATGGATGATGCTTGAGAACATGATGCTAAGTAAAATAAGGCAGTGACACAAGGACAAATAATGAATAATGCATGATTCCACTTATATGTGGTATCTAAACTACTGACACTGTAGAAACAGAAAGTAGAATGGTTGCCAGGAGCTATGGGAGGGTAAAAAGGGAGTTGTTCTGTAAGTTCAGAGTCTCAGTTTTGCAAGATGCAAAAGCTCAAGAAATTCATTGCATGACATGTGCATATACATAACAGAACTACACCATACACTTAAAAATGGTTAAAATGGTAAATTTCATGTTTTTTACCACAACGAAAAAAAAGTTCATCAAAACTAATGTAATTATCCATTACCTAGGAACTGACTATGTTAGAGACATACAATGAAATACCAGAGAGACATCAAAAAAAATAATATAGCCCTGGCCATGTTGCTCTGTTGGGTTGGAGCATTGTCCCATGCACCGAAATGTTGCAGGTTCAACCCCCAGTAGGGCACATAACCTAGGTTATGGGTTTGATTCCAGCAGGGGTATGGTGGGCAGCTGATTGATGTTTCTCCCTCACATCCATGTTCTCTCTCTCTCTCTCCTTTCCTCTCTCAAATCAACAGAAATTTCATTGGGTGGGGATTAAAAAAAAACCTATAATATTGATATTTTAATTAGTTATATGCACAGCCTATTATTGAGTTTAAAAAAAAAGGTTTACAGGGAGCATTTGAGTTCTTACTCCCCAGCATATGTTGTCAGTTTAGCTCAAATTAACTCTTATAAAGTTAAAAATAAAAAGTGTACAAAGACGCAAGGTAGAATGATAGCATTCACACACATCTACACCTATAAGGGGGAGACATCTTTACGGATACTCACCAAAATGTAATAGTGATATCTCTGGGTAATAGAATTACAGATTACCTTTATTTTCTTTTTTTATAGTTTACTGTTTTTAAATACAGTGAATACACATTTTATGAGTGGCAAAAGAGAGTTCAAAAGAGGAAGTAACTGCCACCATTGGTTCCAGAATCCTGGGATAGAATTTTACATTTCCTTCTCATTATGTTTCTGGCATATATTGGGAGGTTAATGAGTATTTGAGAATCAGGAGACACAGTGGTCAAGAGTTTAGGAATGAGATAGACCTCGATTTGAGTCTTAGCTCCAAAATTTACCAATCGAGGCCTTAAGGTCTTCACTGAGGCCCAATTTCTTCTATATAGTTTTTTCAACTATAAAACATCAAGTAACAATACTTGCAGAATATTGCAGAGAAAATGTACTTAAAGTACCTAACATAATGGCTCAGAGGAAGCACTCGATAAAATGATGGTCGTCATTATTATTTATTAACTTGATTTACACTGGAAGAGCTCACAAAAGGAGAACTAAGTAGACATCTACAGAAGACTATACCGCTAAACTATACCGAAAATTTCAACTGCATTAAAAAAAAACAAGACAAGGTTTTTTTCTGGTGGACCCAACAACACTGTTTGGCTGAAAGATATGGTTACATTCCTACATCTAGAAGCATTAACTATAAAATTTATCATCTATTTGGTGCATAAATGCCACTCATGTGTATTGGACAAAGACTATTTGTGCTTCAGAAAAAAAATAGAAAGAGAAAATATGCTAACTTTAATCCACAGGTAGAATGGAAAGAGGTGAAAAAAATGAATGCACAAAACATGACTACTGAAAACTTGACTTAATTTACAGAGAGATTTAAAAAGAACAAGTAACATTACCACTAATTTTCTTTGGCTTCTGTCTTCCTCGCCTCTTTGGGACAAGGAAGGATCCTGTCTTTTTGTCAATACTCTATCCACAAGGTCTGGTGTAGTGCCTTATACAACATAAATGCTAACTAAATATTTACAAGGTTATTTAGGAGTCTCAGTGAGAACATGGGGAGAAGTGAGTTAGGATTTATCAAAGAAAGTCTCAGTAAAAATGGTAACAGAAGTGAGTTTAAGAATGAAAGCCGTTAGTCTTGGGAGGAAAGGCCTCCTCTGCTAACTCCTTCTGCGTCTCTTTCAGTGAGTTTCTCGAGGTACCTCAAAGAGAACGTCAAATATCAAAAATACACTCAATGTTGTACCCTCAGTAGGGCATAAACCAAAGTCTAATGTGCTCAAGTCTATGGGCTCCTATTTAAATATCTTTATTCATCGGAGTACTACAGTTGGCACCTGTCGCCACTTGTTTGGTGTATGCTTTACTCAACAACTAAGGTAAAGTAACCATTTTTGAGTATTAGTCCTGCGCCCTTCAGTAACTTTTCTCTTTCTAACCAGCCTTCAGAAATTTGGAGAAGGTGACGGGGTTAGCTCAGAACTTGAGTGGTGCTTTTCAGAATGACTATATGAAGCCATGCGCACCGACAGCAGCGAAAGGCTTTAGAGGCACCCACAAAAAATATATAGGTGTGAAAACTAATAGTGAGCAAGTCAAAAAAAATAAGAAAAGTGGAACTCTGAGATTGAAGGCTGGGTGAACGGCTTTTTGGACATGGGAACTATCCCCATCCCATTTCACCAACCGTTTCTTAAAATGTAATTAAATTCCGTTCAATTTCTTCTCTCTCATGCAAGAAAGTACGACTTGCCCCCCACCCTACTCCCAGAGGGCCACACCTGGTGTCTTCGCTGAAGGATCTCCAACTCCCGCCACAGGTTTGGCCTGTGTCCGGCCCAAAGCGGAAGTGACTTCAAAGAGACAAACTGAAAGTAACAGAGTTCAAACACCAGGAACCTACAAACCCTGCGGTGTTCTGAGAAAACTCTGCTGTGACTACCTCGTTCTTCTAACCCTCATCTCTTCTGTAACGGCGGCGAAAAGAATTCATCAAGCCTCTACACAACTAGCGCTCCTCCCTAAACAGCAAATCATTCAAGTTTGTTCCTTCTCATTGGACGAGGCGTCAAGGGTCCCTTCCTAAAACTACAATTCCCATCTGGCCACCGCGGGAAGTAGACGGAGAAAAGGAGGTGGGCTGGGCCAAAGCATATTGGGAAAGGTAGTCCGCTCCAGACCGAATACGGCTGTCACCCCGCCTTTCCCCACTTGGGTTGGAGAAACCAGGTGTTCGGCTTAGAACCCGTTACCCATGAAAGGAGTCAAGCTTTAAAGCAACATCCCTCACTTCTTTCCACAAGGAAGGTGAAAATTTTCCTCTACTCATATAAAGCATTATAAATATTCCTTGAAAAAAATGGTTGTCTTTTCAGTATCTCCAGGTCAGTGAAAACTCCCAGAACTCCCCCACCTCAGGCTCCAACTCGTGGGAAAAGATAGCTTTTTCCAAATGGGCAAAATGGCTGTCCTCTCAGTTTTACCATTGGTTCCCCTTTGCGTCCTTCAAGGGCGGTTACTAACCACCGATTGGTTCTTTTTCCCTTGGGGTGGAGGAAGACTTGGCACGGCTCTCCCGCGGCCCTAGAGGAGATAAAGGGGTGGAGAAAGAGCCGTTTGTCTAGGCCTGATTGGATGACCCTCATATCACTCTGGGGATGTACAGCCTATGATTTGTCAACTGTCCCTCAAAGAGAACAAGTAGGTGGGGCTAGTGTGTGGTGGGAAGGGGCGGGATTCTGCCAGCCGCGGCTGCCGCTGGAGCCGGTGTCCGGGCTGGTGATGGGGTTAATTCCCTTTCGTAAGACTCTTACTTGCACCCACCCAGCCCCGCCGTCGCCCCGCCGCGCCGCGCTCCAACCGCCTCCTCCTCCTCAGTAACGCGGGTAAGAGATGCCCTCCCTTCTCCCCTCCAGCTTCCCGGGAATAACGCGCCTCGCTCCCCTCCCCCGCCGGCCAACCGGTAGCGCTAACGGAGAAGGAGGCAGGCAAGGGAGAGATGTGGTGTGTGAGAAGGTGGCCTCCCCGCCGAGCCGTTGGCGCTCCAGCGTGGGCCCCGCCGAAGTGCTGCTACTGCTGCTGCTGCTGCTGCTGCTGCTCCTCCTCCTCCTCTTCCTCCTCCTCCTCCTGCTGCTGCTGCCAGCCCACCGGGAGGTCGGGTTCGGAAGGAGCTCCGCTCTCTTGCCCGCCGCTGTGGGTGCAGCTGCATTTACTATCTTGTCCCCACCGCCCCCACCCGGGGACCATGTGAAAAGCAAACCCCTCGAGGCCTAGCGGAGGAGGCAGGGGAAAGGTTCCCTAGTCCCTGCCATGGCTGCTGCTGCAGTCCTTGCAGCCCCAGGGACTCGGGAACCAGGCACAGCAGGCCTGCCAGGGACGGGTGCTGTGCGGGGTTCTGCTCTCTCCGGTGGCTGGCGCCACTGCCCAAGGGCTCCCCGGCCCACCCCACGCCCGCGGCCCCCGGCTTTCCACCGCGAGAATTTTTAGAAAGAAAATAAGGCATTTCGACCAGTTGGTGAAATGTAGGTGCATCTTGCCTGTGGTACCTCAGAAAGCACAATGGGAAAATTAAAAAGAAAGTTGAATGACTGTCAGTGTCACAGACTCCCAGGGAACAGATTTACACACGTTAAGGTTGAGCTTTAGGCTCCCCCAAAAGCCCTGTGTTTTTTAAGTTTTTTGTCGTTCTCTCCCTCTCCTCCCCACCTTTTTGTTGTTGTTGCTAGGTGTAGAGGAGAGTGCCTCTGTTCTTTGAGCTTGCTTTTTTTGTGTAGAAACTTAAATTGTTAGGGCTATCATGTCCCATGTATAATTGTCCTGGGATAGAAAGTCAACTAAGTAAAAGCTGAAGAGGTGCTTTGTAAAATAGTAAGGCTTACTAGTAATTAGCAGATGATTTTTCTAATAAAAAAATGTATAAATATATTACATACATAATAACTCCAAGGTTGTAGTTTGCTAATTGTAATTCTGAAGAAAATGTTTGGTTCTGGCTCAAATGTCATTGATTACAATAACTTTTAAGTAATGAAAAGATGGTTAAAGTCAAACTGAAAGCCCACCTATGTATAATTTTTGAAATAATAAGAGCTATGTAATATTTAGTATAGTAGGATACTAGTATGACTAGAGGAGTTGACCACACCTCGATTTAACAGAATTTGGTATAATTGGCCATATTTGAGAGCAAAGAGTTTCTTCCTTACATATTGAGTATTCATCTTTTCACTCCTTGCTTTTTTTGCTTGGATAAATATCTCGTTAAATAATAGATGCTGTAATTTGTAGTAGATATGCTTCTAGTCAGAGATAAAATTCTAGGCCCACTTTTGAGGTTTGTTACCAGCATAAACTTGGGTTGTGAAGAAATATCTTGAGTTTTGTCTAAATGTTAGACAATTTCTTCAGGTCTGAGAAGATTATACTGGTTTAGTAATCTTCCATATTCCATAATCATACACCTAGATACAAAACTGTCATAGATCCATAGATTCAGGACCTGAAGAAATTTGGATGTGTTACAATTTTAGAAATGGAATGCATAATCCTGAAAGGTAAGTTCTCTCAGTTCCTGACAAAGTACCCATAGCACCATTCAGCCTAGCATTTTCTAGAGCTTGTTGGTTAATTGATAAATTATATAACCGATGCTTTCAAATCTCATGTGCTTTCTGTACAGAAAAGGCTGATAAAAATATAAGGGGCTTCTACATTCTCTTCCTAGCTGAGAGACCTTTCTGTGAGACTCAATTAGTTTTCTCATTTGTGAAGCGGGAATAATAATGGCTTGATTCATGGAGTTGTGAAGCTTAAAGATGAAGTAGGTAAAACCCCTAATATTGAGCCTAACGCATAGTATGATGATTAAATATTAATTGTTGATATTTTCATGGATATAAATTTTTTTGCACACACACAAGATATTGTAGGCTCACGATGTTCTATTAATAAGGAGTACTATGGGAGTTTTCATTTATATAGTGACTTAAATTAAGTGCAGTTTGCAGCTAACCATTTTCAAAGTTAAAGGTATGTGGGAAATTGATTATCCCATACAGATGAGCTGCTTATGTTATAGAAGTTTTTTTTGTTTGTTTTTACATTAAAGTGCACGTGTTTGTGGATTATATTTCAAATGGATTATTTGAAATAAAAGTGTGTGGTAAATTATTGTAGTGGTAACTTACTGTAATATCTTTTCAATTTTATTTACCTGATACATGTTTCAAGATCTGGTTCATATATGGTAGTTGCTCTCCATGATCATTGTGCTACCATGCAACTGGAAAGCAATAGATGAATTCTTAATACAGAGTTAAGAATTAAAAAAGTCATTTAAATTCATTACAGCCATAGGTTGACTACAATATTGTTGTTGTTGTTGTTTTAATTTTAATTTCTTATCAATAGTTGAGTGTTTCTTTTCTGTGAAACAACATGCCAGACACACTGTACCTTTCTTCTCCCAAGCACTTTTGAAAATGGACTGGGTCATCACACAGCATAGTGTCCTTGGAGTTTGTACAGTTAGACAAATTTAAGGTTAGCATGAAGGCATTTTATTAGGAAGTGTTCTGACAGTAATGTCTGACTAGCGTTCAAGGCGAACTGCAACTTATACTGAATAGTGAGTTGAGGTATATAATATTATGGCAGGCTTCCCAATTTATTGAGCCCAGTGCAGTTCGATGCTTCTTCAAGAGCCGTACATGGCAGCAGCAGTAGAAAATTGTATAAAATTGAAGTAAGCTTTTTCAGCTGTTATGCAGAAGATATGCATTGTCATGTTTTGCCAAGTAATAACAAAGAGATTTTCTGGTACTGGCCCTTTAGAGTAGCTGATCATACCCATTTGAGTTAATGTTTTAATTCCTCACAATAAAGAAGCACTGGGAGTTAATAACAATTTTATTTTTTCCACTCTTGAAATGTTACAATAATAAACATTGTTGCTATGTGAATTAGAAAATTTGACTGTTAACACATTCATGATCTATTGTAAATATGTTGGGCAACCTGTGTCAAAGAGGTGTGGTTGCACTTCACGGTGAACTTTTCAAATAGGTCATGGAGCTCCAAACCACAGAATCAATACGATGTCATTATGGTGACACCTGCATACAGTGATGATGATGTTATTTATAACTTACGATAACTAAACTAAGATGGTTATCGTAAAGAGAAAGAAATGTGTCAGTTTTTCTCAATATAATAGTAATCTTTTTCTCAAGAAGAAAATAATCTCCCAGTTAATCTCTCTGAATTCTGGTAATGTTTACTTATAGTGCAGATACGTGCAAAAATCAAATCATATGGTCAAACAAAATTTTTAGTCAACCTTCCTCGATGAGGATATGTTATATAATTACACAGAAATGCCCTTCAGTGAGTGAATGGTTAAACAAACTTGTATTCATATCATGGAATACTATGCAGTAAGAAAAAAGGAACAAACCATTGGTACTTGTAGCACCTTGGGTGGATCTCTAACATCCATGAGGTTCCATTTATTTAACATTCTCAAAATAACAAAATTATAGAGGTGGAGAGCAGATTAGTGGTTGCTTGGCATTCAGATGACATGGAGGGAGCAGGATAGTTGTTGACTATAAAGCACTAGCATTTGTGGTAATAAGAACACTCTGTGTCTTGATTGCAGTGATAATTACAGAAATCTATTCATGTGACAAAATTGCATGTAAACACATACAAAGTAAGTGCACTTAAAACTGGTAAAGTCTGAATAAGGTTGTGCATATCAATGTCAGTCCTGTTTTTAATATTAAAGTATACTTACATAATGTTATTGGGGGAAACTGGACAAGAGTAGAGAGGAACTTGCTATACTTTTTTTCAATTTCCTGTGTATCTATAATTATTTAAGTTAGAAAGTCAAATACAAAAAAATACCCTTTACTTTTATTTATGTTCCTATATGGTTTTGGGGGGAAAAATGCCCACTTTTAAACAGATATCCTCTGCAAAATACCATTTATATTGTTCGTTTGTGTTATTTTTACTTAGTCATATTCACATGTATCTGAGCACAATGGAAATACCCCAGCATCAAACATGTCCAAGATACAGTTTCTGTTTTCATTTTATATGCCTTGTTTGCTCTAAATGCTAATTCCTTTTTCATTCTTTTATTAGGGCTGGCTTCCCATTCATTTTCCAACTCCTCATCATATAAAGTAAAAAGAATCTGATACCGATCACCTATAATGTTCATTTTCTAGTTGCTATAAGGCTTGTGCTTTTTGAGCAAGCTCTTGTGGGGAAAGAAATCAGGCAGATAATAATTTAGCCTTTGCCTGAACTATTCCTAAGGGACTTGGTGTCTCTGCTAATTTTCTTGTTTCAGGGTCGTCAGATTAACAGATACACACACACATATTTGATGTAGGAAAGGAGGACATAGCGAATAGGAGATCCCATTCTGGTCCCAGACACAATTAAAATATTATCAATAAGGTGCATGAGTATCAATGTTACCATCCTCCTCTCCTATCCTTGTGCCCCCAGAGTGTAGAAACCAAGGTGTGGGTAGTAGGTATGGGAGACTTTACCTGCTCAGGACTAAGACTCTATTACTTAACCCAGTTTTGCTAAAAAGAGGGAAAGGGTGGAGGGGTAACACTATAGATATCCTCAGTAGGTACTTGTCTCCCCTATAAACTCCCCCTGGGCTGTTTAACACCCTCTTTAGGCTTGTCAAGTTGTATTCCATATTGTTGCAGGTTAAGAGACTAGATCTGATCTTCAAAACACACCAGATCTTGTCACAGAACCAGGCAACTAGACCATAATGGTTTCTTTGTGATTTCAGGTTTTCTCTTACTTAGGGTAGTATGACTACAGGAAGGAAATATTTTTAAGGGCAATTTTAAAACTTATTTTAGATCATTTTGATAACAAGTTGCTTTGAGAGAAATGGTGCTCAGATTTAAGCAATTTTGCAATAGCAATTTTGACAACTTCTGTGTCTTTTGAAGTCAGAAACATTCATGTTTACTATTCAATAGGCTCAAAAGATTGTAAACTTTTTTTTGGGGGGACTGGGATAGAAAAGTGTGGAACTTACTACATTTCTAAAATTATTTGGGAAGTCTGTATTTATGAAAAGCTTTTTTAAAAAATCAATGCATACACATAAAAATCAAACACTCCAGTAGATCTGTAATTGATCATATTGATTATCATACCCTTCTCTACTGTGTTATTACTGGGATTCATGAGTCTCTTTTTTTTAAATATTTTATTTATTTTTAGAGAGAAGGGAAGAGAGGGAGAGAAACATCAATGCGTAAGAGAAATATTGACTTGTTGCCTCTTGGCATGGCCCTGACCCAGGCATGTGCCCTGGTTGAGAATCAAACCTGTGACCTTTTGGTCTGCAGAATGATGCCCAACCCACTGAGCCACACCAGTGAGGGCCATTCTATGAGAACACAGATAGAATATTCTTAGCACCAGCAGTCAAATGAAGTCTTATTTATGCTTTTTATGAAAATCATGTCACATGGTTTTGTTACACATTAGAACATGATATCTCCTGTAATTTCTTCACTTTTCTTGGATATTTTAATTGTCTTTCTTTTTTTCTGATTGACAAGCAATAATGTATCATTGACATATTCTCAGAGTTATTTAGTTTCTATTTCATGGAGGTCTTTCCTTCAAAGATTTTCTCTTGTGTTCTTGTGTCATACTCATCCCTGGGAAGTCTGTGCACTGCCTTCCTGGTTGAATCACCTGTTTGCTAAATACTGTGGATCCATCCTCTTCCTTGGTTTTTATACTCTTGCTAGGTAATATAGCCTGAGGTATTTTCCCAAGAAAGGCTGCTTAGGAAGTAAACTTTTTGAAACCTTGTATGCCTGAAGTCTTTATTCTGCCATCATGCCTGACTGATAGTATAGAACAGCGATTTTCAACTCTTTTCATTTCATGCTGCAGTGCACCAAAAGATGTATTTTTTACCAACCTGACAAAAAGAATTAGTAAAATTTTGATTTACAAAAAAAAAATAGTAATTACCTACCCTTTTTGCTCTAACGTGACTTTTTGAAAAATCAGGTAGCTATACTTGTATATAGAGATTTCAGGTACCAAGAATTAACCAATCAGACACAACCTTATTATGCACCGTGACCAATAAGATGCAGCTCTGGTATATGACCTGTATATTTATGGTTCAAGACAGGGCCTTCACACCTGTTGGCTGTTGTTGTATTGGCTGTTGTCTTTTTATTTGACAATATAAGGGAAAAGAAAAAGAGATCATTGCCCTTGACTGAATAGTCAGGTATTGCCATGTTTTAAAAATTCTTGCAGCACACCAGTTGAAAATCACTTGTCTAAAAGGCTAAGTTCAAAATAATTTTCCCTTTATACTTAGACATATTGCTGGCGTCTTTTAGCATCTGGGTTAGAAAGATCTCTTTTGTGAGATCTGCTGAAATTTTCCAGGCATACACAAAATTTTATCTATTACTGAATTATGTAATTATTAATTAACATTTTTCACTTTGCATTATCCTATATCCATCGATCCCTTTTTGGTGCATTTCAAAATAAATTGTGAGAATCATTATACTTCACTCTTGAACACTTCAGCATACATATAATTGACTAGAGTTCAATATTTGATTACTTGTCTACTGGTAAATAGGCATACAATACAGGAAAATGCACAAATCATAAATATACCATTTCAGTGAGTTTTGACAAATAGTATACATCCCCAATACCCTTATGTCTATCAAAAATAGAACTACTCTCACCTCGAGAAACAATAACCAAAAGGTCTGATTCTTTTCTACCATAATATTATATTTTCCTGCACTATGACAACGTAAATAGAATCATACAATACAGAGGGGCAAAAGTAGGTTTTCAGTTGTGAGTTGTGACTATGTGAAACAGTTTATTCCTGTTATTTATTAATTATTGTATTATTTTCCATACAAACAACTGTAAACCTACTTTTGCCCAAATCTCCATGTACTCTTATGTACGACTTCTTTCACTCAACACGTATCCCAGATTTATTCGTGTTACTGCATATATAAAAGGTTCATTCTTATTACAGAATATTTTGTACAGATACACAATTTGTTTTTATGTTCTCATGATGGTCACCTGTATACTGTTTTTGGTTTTTAGTTATAAATAAAGCTGTGTAACTCACAAGAGTAATTTGGAATATGTTTTAAATACCTAACATGCAAAGTGATGCACAAAAACTCATTCGTTCATTACTTCTTTATTCCATTCCTTTTCTTTTTCTTAAATTTTGATTAATACAAAACTAAGACATAG
Source organism: Pteronotus mesoamericanus (assembly GCF_021234165.1). Classification (NCBI taxonomy): domain Eukaryota; kingdom Metazoa; phylum Chordata; class Mammalia; order Chiroptera; family Mormoopidae; genus Pteronotus; species Pteronotus mesoamericanus. The sequence goes on from NW_026555325.1 coordinate 322,897, forward strand.
CTGGGAATACTGTCATGCTTTTCATGATTTCTTCCTATTTTCAGTAATATGAAGAGCAAGTAGGAAGATTATTTAAATCATCCCGCTTTTGAAAATTTTGAACACTTGTTAAAACTTTAGAATTGACCTGTTTTTCCTAGTGCATTTAGGACTTTGGGTAATTAGGCATTTATATTAATTAGGTGTAATAAAGAGTGTGTCTTTCCTAGAAGTTAGCATTTCACCATATAAAGTCCTTGAGTTTTAGGGGTAGAAGTTTTTAAAGAATACATTAGTCTGACTTTAACTTTGTGTATACATACGTTACCCTTGAACCTGAGAGGCTTGACTTTTCATTATGACTGCATTTTGCTTGTTTTTTAGTAAAGATTGTCATTTCTACTTGTAGTTTTGGAGTAGCAGTTTAGGAACCCAAGTTTAAAATATATTTATGAAGAAAAAAATGAAATAAACTAACTTTACATTTAAAGGAACTTGAAAAAGAACAACAAACAGCATAGAATGAGTAGAAAGAAAAAATAAAAAAAATCAGAGCAGAAATAAATGAAGTAGAGTCTAAAACAGTGATACTAAAGATCAATGACTCTAAGAGCTGGTTCTTTGAAAAGATAAACAAGATTGACAAACCTTTAACCAGACTTAGCAAGAAAAAAAGAGAGAGGACCCAAATAAATAAAATCAGAAATGAAAGAGGAGAAATAACAACTGACACCAAAGAAATACAAAAAATTGTAAAGTATATTTATGATCTGGAGGGTCTTTTCCAATCTAAAATTTTGTTAAATCTATATAATAAATTTAGAATGTAATTTCCTCATTCCCCTGTAACATTACCCAAAAGATTTTATCCTGGTATAATGTCCAGTGTACACATTCCATGGGTTTTTGTCAGTGTTGATTTTCTTAATGAATGCTGATTTTGAAATTTAAAACAGAAAAACAGTCATGTTTTTTATAGTCTAGTGTTCAAGCTGTATTTGTGGTGTATGAAAATTACTTTATGGCTTTTCTGAGAACTGCATACAGTTGCCACACAACTTTTCATTTGCATTTACCTTACTACTGAAATGGAAAACCCAATGATAAAATAGGTGACAGATTAAGAGGATTGACTTAAATGTTAAATGCAACTTATATCTACTTGTACTTTATTGGCATCTAACACATATTCTTTAATTTTAGAAAGGACTTATTCATCTTTTCTCATATCATGTTTTTCTTGGTTTATGTGGGGTTAGAATGGTTACAGAAATGTTGTTACTAAGATCAGGTATCATTGATATTCTTGTTTGTGAAAGATAGACTAATAGGATCACAGAAATGGCTGCTAATTAAATTGCTTCTGTCCTTAAAGATATACACGCCTCTGCCTTCAAAAAGGTCATGACTTGACTTATGGGGATCCATGTGAGTCAAAATTGTCATATTGTAAATTGCCTCAACTTCCATTTCCTTTTCTTTTTTCTCCTTCTACTTGTCTTCTTTCTCCCTGTCTTTGGACACATTTTCTTTATATAAAAGTATTTGAGGTTCCAACAATTATGTAGGATTTACACCTTCTTTCTAAATGCACAGTAGAGAACCAGGTGAAAGTTGGTGGTCAGGTAACTATTAATTGAATTGCTATTCAATAGTATTCATTTTTTTTTAAGATTTTATGTATTTATTTTTAGAGAGAGGGGAAGGGAGGGAAAGAAACATTAATGTGTGATTGCCTCTCACTCACCCTCTACTTGGGACCTGGCCCACAACCCAGGCATGTGCCCTGACTGGGAATCGAACCAGCGACCCTTTACTTTGCAGGCCAGCGCTCAATCCACCGAGCAACACCAGCCAGGGCTAATTGAATTGCTTTTATATATTGTCATAAAATTAGAATACAAGCTTTTTAGTCCTACTCTTATTTTCTCACACAACTCTTTACTTGGCGCCCGATGTTTCAAAGATACTAAATTATTTACATAAGTGCTTAATATAAGTAGTTAATGCCCAGCCAGGACATTAATCTGGGTCTCCAAACTCCAAGTCCAAATTTATACCATTCCAAGTATGAAAGAATCAGGTCAACTAATGTGCCTGTTTTCATCTCCAGAAATTAATGGAAACAAGTTGATGGGGGAATATTTCAAAGTAGAGAATTTGTCAGATTCCATACTTTGTTATTTTAGACTTAAAGTTACACCTCGAATTGCTAGTTGTTTAAAACTAATTACTTATGTATTGGGTTGTCCAAAAAGTCTGTTTAGATTTTTCCATAAAATAAGAGACACATTTTTCTTCCTTTTTTAAAAATTGTCGTTCAAGTACAGTTGTCTCCATTTTACCACGAGACAGTTTTCATTTTCACCAATAACTTTATTTATTTGGATATTTTTAGTATGTCAGCTATCTCCTGCTATTGGTTTCTAGTGGGTAGAGGCCAGGGGTGCTGCTAAACATCTTCCAACGCATAAGACAGCCCGACAGCAGAGAATTATTTGGCCAAAGTGTCAGTAGTATCAAGAAAGTTTGCAAACCACTTTTGACATGTTTGATATCAGTCACAGCACCTTCTCCATACACTTCACAAATCTTTTTTTGCATTTCACTAGTGCTTCTTGAAATAATAAAGCATAATACACCAAAAATGTTACTTATCTTCTTCCATTTTCAATGTTATAATGCCTGCACAAAAATTCACCAATTTTGATGTTTTTTTTTGTTAATGAACACTGATATGACAGCTGTCACAATACAAATTGTTTTGAATGAAGTTAAAGACAACCAAGCATATTAGAAGCATCTTAGGGGAAAAACTAAATGAACTTTTTGTCCAACCCAATACTTAGAAGACCTTCCTACTGGACTCAAGTGCTAGTATTTATGATTATATTGAGATACCCAGAGTGTGTTAACTACAAAAATGAGAAGTTAGCATAAGTTGTCTGTGATATAACTGAAAAATAATTTGTTTGTTTTATGTCTACTATGAAAGAGTTTTTGCTTTCAGCTTTATGAGATTTAATGGGAAGGATATATTTAATATTTCAGGTATGAAATCATACCTGTATCTCTTTTAATTTGATGACTTGATTTAATCCAAAATTTAAATTCTTCACACTATAGGTGAAGTTGACCCGTCATAACTCCATAATTTCTATATATGACTAGCTTGCAAATGACAGTTTGGTTGCTAGTACTAGCCACTTTTTTCATGGCAAAGGTACTGTGTTTATTTAGATTGTGTATTAAATAAAAATGGCTTATATGGAAGTTGATAACAGATAAAAAAAATAAGTAATCTTAATTATTTTGTAAACCAGGATGTATTTTTTATTTTTAGGATGTAATTTTTTAATGAGGTTCTGTGAAGTAGAATATTCTGTGAGTATTCTGAATAGTTGTTTTCTTGGTTATCTAGATTATTTTTCTTTATATATGAAATCAATTTTCTGAACAGAAGTTTAGCCAAACTGGAGGAAATGCAGTCTATTTCATACTGAAATGAAGTACAGTATGTGATTCCATTTGTTTGTAAGATAAGATTTGTCCTTTATAGGATCACAAGACATCCTATGGCAAAAGACAAACTGCAGTAACTTGCATAAACTTTCAACTAATCTAGATTAACAGTAATGTTTTATGAATCATCCCCATGAAAGGAGTAGGCAGGTATTGGGATGTGTAACAGCTGCAGAAACTGGGAATTGAAGAACGTGAGAATATGGCCCTTTAAGTGTATTATGATCCCAAAGGTAATCAGGAGTTGGATTCAGCTTTCATGAGCAGGCATTTGAATATGAGTTCATCAGATACCCTTGATCAAGCACTACTATATATACATTTCTACAAAAAGATTTCATTTGTATATACCAGACATATAAATGATGGTAAAATTTATTGGCCTTTGTTAACTTTTTTCTGCTTATATTTTTAAAGAGCCTTTATTGAAATATAACTCACATTCCATAAAATTCAGCTGTCTGAAGTTTATTTTACACTCCACTGGGGTCTAGTATATTGAAAAATTATGCAACTGTCACAATAATCCAATTTTAGAACATTATTATCATTTCAAAAAGAAATCCACCTGCAGTCACTCCTCATGCATTTTACCCCTTCCCCCAACCATAGGCAACCCCTAATCTACTTTCAGTTCTATAGATTTGCCTCTTGGACCTTTCATATACGTGAAATCATATGTCATTTTTTGTGTCTTCTTTTCACTTAAGCATAAGTTTTTAAAGTTCATGTTGTAGCATGAATCAGTACTTCATTCCTTTTTGTGGCTGAATAAGATTCCACTGTATTTTTTATTAATACTTCAGTTGAGGGACATTTCAATTCCTGCTTCTTGGCGATTATGAATAACACTGATATAAAGATTCTTATACAAATTTTTGTGTACATGCATGTTTTAATTTCTCTTGGATATGCACACACATATACATATTATATATAAACACACAGAGAAATTTAATGCTGGCTCATATAGTTACTCTCTAACCATTTAAGGAACTGATAAAACTTTTCCAAAGTAGCTGCTCCATTTTGTATTCCCAGCAGCGATATAAGAGGGTTTTAATCTCTATGCATCTCACCAATGCTTGTTATGATATGTCTCTTCTCATCATAGTCATCCTAGTGAGTGTGTAGTAATATTTCATTGTGGATTTAATCTTCATTCCTCTAATGATTAAAGATGTTAAGCATCTTTTCATGTGCTTATTATTGACAACTATTGATTTTATGTATGCAGACTTTGCCATCTAGATGTTTGTGTAAGTCTTATGCACTCTACAATTGTCCAGTATTTAGACTCTGTATTCCATATAAAGTAACAGTATAGGCATACCTGATAAGACTGCAGGTTTGTTCATTTCCATACCACTGCAATAAAGCAACTGTTAGAGTAAAATGAGTCATGTGAATGTGTTGGTTTCCCAGTACATAAAAAGGCAATTCCTGACGAGGGCACACACCTAGGTTTCAGGTTCCATCCCCAGTTGGGGTGTGTATGGGAGGTAACCAGACAACCAGTAGATCAGTTTCTCTTTCGTGTAGTCCATGTCTCCCACTCCTTCTCTTTCTCCCTCTGTCTCCTCCCCCAACCCTTCCTTTGTCTTTAAAAGCAATGAAAAAATGTCCTTTGGGGAGGATAAATAAAATGCTTCATAAAAGTGCTAACCATCATCTGAGCCTTCAGTTTGTTGTAATCCTTTTACTGTGTGGAGGGTCTTGCCCCAATGTTGATTGCTGCTGACTTATCAGAGTGGTGGTTGCTGAATGTTGGGGTGTTTGTGGCATATTCTTAAAATAAAACAATAACAAAGTCTGCCACATCGATTGAGTCGTCCTTTCGCAAATGATTTCTCTATAGTATGTGATGCTGTTTGATAGCATTTACCCATAGTAGAACTTCTTTCAGAATTGGAGTCCTTTCACACCCTGTTGCTGCCTTATCAGCTGTGTTTATGTTATATTCTGAATCCTTTGTTGTCATTTCAACAATCTTCACCAGGAATAGATTTTATCTTAAGAAACTTCCATATGCAATAGGTTCTCATCCATTGAAGTTCTGTCATGAGTTAGTAGTAATTCAGTCACATCTTCAGGCTCCACTTCTAATTCTAGTTCTCTATTCCCAGTTCTCTGTTTCCACCAAGTCTGTAGTTACTGCCTCCACTGAAGTCTTGACTCTCTCAAAGTCATCTATGAGGATTGGAATCAGCGTCTTCTAAACAACTGTTGATTTTAGTATTTGACCTCTTTCCATGAATCCTTCCCAGAAGATTTACAATTTACTCTGCCCAGGTCCATCAGAGGAATCACTGTCTATGGAAACTATAGCCTTACGGAATTTGTTTCTTAAAGAATAAGACATGAAGGTTGAAATTACTATTTGATCTGTAGGCTGAGAATGGATGTTAGGATAACACATGAAAACAACATCAATCTTATTTTACGTCTCCATCAGAGCTTTTGGGTGACAGGCTACGTTGTCAGAGAGCAGTAACATTTTGAAATACATCTTTTTTTCTGAGCAGTGTGTCTCAGCAATGGGCTAAAAATACTTAGTAAACCATGTTGTAAACAGATGTGCTATCATTTAGGCTTTATTCCATTTGTGGAGCACAGGCAGAGTAGATTTAGCATAATTTTTAAGGTCTCTAGGAAATTTGGAATGATAAATGAGCATTGGCTTCAACTTGAAGTCACAAGCTACATTAGCCCCTAATAAGAAAGTCAGCTTGTCCTTTGAAACTTTGAAGCCAGGCATTAACTTCTCTCTAGCTATGTCAGTCCTACATGGCATCTTCTTCCAATATAAGGACATTTCATGTGCATTGAAAATCTGTTGTTTAGTTTAGCCACCTTTATTAATTATCATAGCTAGATCTTCTGGACAACTGGCTGCAGCTTCTACATCAGCACTTGTTGCTTCACTTTGTGCTTTTATTTTATGGACACAGCTTCTTTCCTTAAACCTCATGAACCAATCTCTACTAGCCTCAAACTTTCATTCTGTAGCCTTCTCATCTCTCAGGCTTCACAGAAGTGAAGAGGGTTAGTTAGGACTTTGCTATGGAGTAGGCTTTGGCTTAAAGGAATGTTACGGCTGGTCTGACCTTTAAAGGAGCAAGAAAAAAGGAGAAAGCTACCTACAAAGGAGTTCCCATAAGATTATCAGCTGATTTCTCAAAAGAAACCTTACAGGCAAGAAGGTGCTGGAAGGAAGTATTCAAAGTGATAAAAAGCAAGGACCTACAACCTAGATTAGTCTATCCAGGAAAGCTATCTTTTAGAATGGAAGGGCAGATAAAGTGCATCCCAGATAAGGTAATGTTAAAAGAGTTCATTGTCATGAAGCCATTAATTATATGACTTGTTAAAGGGACTTATCTAAGAAAAAGATCAAAAACTATAAAGAGTAAAATGACAATAAATTCACAACTATCAACAACTGAACCTAACAGAAAACAAAAACAAACTAAGCAAAAAACCAGAACAGGATAGAGTCACAGAAATGGAGATCACATGGAGGGTTGTCAGTAGGGAGAGGTGGAGGGTAGGGAAAAAGGTATAGATAATAAGAAGAAGAATTTGTAGGCATAAAATAGACGGGGCGGGGGTGGGGGGGGTTGAAGAATAGTATAGGAAATGGAGAAGCCAAAGAACTTGCATGTATGACCCACGGACATGAACTAAGTAGGGGGAGGGATGCTGGAGGGAGGTGCAAGGTGGAAAGGGTTAAAGTGGAGGAAAATATGGGACAACTGTAATGTCATAATCAATAAAATATACTTAAAAAAAGAAATAAGAAATGACTGGGAAGGTAGGAACTTACCTGTATCCCAACATAGCTGTTGGTTCATTGTATTTCCATTAGTTAGAACCTCAAGCCAATTCTTTTATGGACTATAATAACATGTAACCTGTCTTAAATATAATTACCCCCCACCATAGTATTTCATTTGAAAACTATTTGGATGGGGGAGGAAGGTTTTTTTTAAAGTTTTATTAATGTATAAGTGACATACAATGAATGGCATATATTCAAAGTATATATTTTGAAGAGATGCTGATTTTTTAGATTACTACTATGTCAAGCCCACCATTATAATTTGTCTTCTAAAGCATAGGGATGGACACATGAAATGGCCTGTTAATTTAACTTGAGGAAACTGTCATGAATTATCCATAGACTTACACTGGATTATTATTAAGACTTGACCATATTTGTGGAATAGGTACTCTACTCTCCACAACTCAAGAAATAGTAACTTTTCATTTGTACATATATAACTGAGAGAATGAAAGCAAATAATCACATACTAAATAAAGGACTTGAAATAATAAATGCTTGAGAAGTTCAAAAGAATAAGGAGTGGCTGGAATGGAGAGGTTAGGAAAAAAATTTTTTTCTTTTTATTGTTCCAGTACATTTGTCTCCATTTACCTGCCACCATTCTCCCTTACATCACCTACCCCCATCTCTCTCCCTCAATCCTTCCCCACCTAGGCTTCATCCATTTGTCCTTCACACCTGTTCCTTGATCTGACCCTTCCCCTTCCCTTCTCTGCTACCCCCCTCCATCCCTTCTGTCCCTGTTTTGAGGCTTTGAGGCTTTTTGAGGCTGATTTGAGGCTTTTGTGTGCCAGGAGTTTTTTGATCACTGTTTCAATAACACCAGCTGTTAATCTAGTTACTCTGACCTCCGCAGTCAGGTCTGGCAGAGTCCCTCCTGTGGGCGAGGCTGTTGGGTCCTTTTGCTGCTGCCACTCAGGGGAGTGGTCTGCCTGAGCAAGGTGGCTGCTGCCATATAGGAGAGGAGTCAGCACCAGGATACCCCGGCTACTCCCTCAGTTCTCTCCCCAACACTTCCATCTCCAGACTTTCCTCAAGTGTTTCTAGACCATTCCGTGTCCCCTTTAGCCAGGGATATACTGTCTGTGACTGTCACTCTGTACTCAGTATCCGGGCCTGCGCAACACCAGGCCTGGCTGAGCCTCCTGAGAGCTTGGCTATTGTGTCCTTTCATGCCACTGCCCCTCAGGGGAGTGGTCTGTCTAAGCAAGATGGCAGCTAGTAATGGGGGTGAGTCATCACTGGGACCCCACCGGCCACTTTCTCAGTCTCTATTCAGGTGGCTCCAGCCCACTCTGCCCTGCCTCCCCCAAAGCCCAGGGAAAGTGGCTGCCACTACAAATTTTTTCTTTGGCCCTTGAAGTGGTTCCTTGTGTGTCCAGCTCCCTCTCTCTGACAGAATCCCTGCCACTTCTCACAGCTGGCTGTTGTCTGTGTGCTTTTTGGGCATTGGTGCTGTAGGCTTGAGAATCCCCGCTTTTGGCTTAGACCCTGCTTTTCTCTCGGGCCAGCAGTGGTGGGGGGGGGGGTGTCCAACTGGCCATTTCAGTATCCCTTTGGCACTGCCGCCTATGGGTGCCCTGCCCACCTCCTCTCGCTATTTTTCTGTTGTTTTCCAGGTAATTTCTCCACAATTTAGTTGTAATTCCAGATTTGTCCCGGGAGGAGATCAGTTTGACTTCCACTCACTCCTCCGCCATCTTGAATCACTCCCAAGATTAGGAAAAATTGTGAAAAAGAAAGTACATCATGATTTGAGAGTGAAGGCAGAAAGAAGACGACCATCCCAATGAATCTTCACACTTGCCCTTTTCTCTGCTGGAGATGCTTTTCTGACATTTACACATGTCTTGTATTTGTACTGCCTTCAAGTCTGGGCTCACTATTCCGTCATGCAGGAAGACTTCTCATGTTACTGTATAAAATAACACCATGTTACTCTCCATCCCTCTTATTTTGCCTCATTTTTTTTATATTATACACCGTGAGGCAAAAGTAGATTTATTATTGTGACTACGTGAAGCAGTTTATATAATCATTTATTAATTATTATATTATTTTCCATATGAACTGTAAACCTATTTTTGCCCCACCCTTTAAATAAGTACTGATATATCATACCATTAATTACTTCGTATATTATTTTTTTATCTAAAACTTTAATTTACCGCTATATTCTTACTTTCAAACAATGCCTACATTGCATTAAATGTTTATTTGAATTTTAAAAAAGAAAAAGACAGTATATCATGAAATAGGTGAGGGTGACAGAAGAAACAGTGAATTGGAGTTTGAGCTATAGCTTAGAGAATAGATGTGTTCATCAGGCAGAAACGGGTGGAAGAACAGTTAAACAGGAGTACCAGTGAGTACAGGTGATGAAAGGTCTAGCTTGGCTGCAGTTTTAGATGGTGAGGGTAAATAACCATGAATAGTTAAATTTGAGCAAAACTGTAGGAGATCTTAAATGCCAAACTAAAGGAGCTGAATTGTGTCATTCGAGTTGAATGGAAATACCAAAGGTTTTTTTGAGCATAGAAGTGTTGAAACAAACTGTTGTCTTATTGTTAATAGGGCTGTGGCTGTGTTTTTCTTAAAGCATTTATAACATCACCTCTGCCTCTTCATGCCGTTAACTGCTTTCCTTTCAAACTTCAGTTGTGGTTGTCAGGAAACTGATTTTAAAATTGTCTTTTAGAGTCAAGGTGTTACCTCCTTATTTTTCTTAATATCAAATCTCTTATAATAAAGTAATATCACATCTGGAGAAGAGAGGGAAAGGTTATCACTACTTTTATAGAATGAGAGTATAGCTTAATTTAGAAAATGTTATGAGTTTTCAAGTAATATGAATCCTAGGCAACATATGGGATCCTGAAAGATTTAAATATATCGGGCCCTCCTTATATATGAGGATCCAAGATTATATTGTCTCATTACTTTCTTGACCTTTATTTTAAAATAAACATTTAGAGAAACAAAGCAAATTCAGCTTAAGAAAATTATTCTTTTTCTTTCTTTTTTTTCTTTTTTTGAAAGTCATAAAGAATGACCTTAGAGATTATAAACGTGGAGTTGAGGGGGGAAATGATAAAGTCCCAGGAGTATTTTTCTATGCTTATCACATTATTTAATTTTTTTAACTCAGGTATACAAATAAAACTTGTGTTTAAAATGAGAAGAAATGGACAAATGTATTTAAAAAGTAAATAAATAAAAAAATTAAAAAAAATAAAAAAATAAAATTATACAGTAATAAAAAAATAAATAAAAAAATAAAAAGTCAAAAAAAATAAAATGAGAAGAAATGTACAAAAGAAGTTCACCTGTAATTTAAAATTGAATTCATACCCTAAGTGGTAGAAATACCCTTCTTCTAGCCCTGTCTCTTGTGGCTCAGTTGGAGTGTTGTCGCATAGACCTGTGGGTAGCATGTTTGATGCCTGTTCAGGGCACATGCCTAGGTTGTGGGTTCAGTCCCCTGTGAGGGCACGTACAACAGGCAACCCATCGATGTTTCTCTCCCTGCCTCGTCATTTCCCATCTCTATGTAATCAATGGATATATCCTCCGGTGAGGATTTTTTTTTTTTTTAAAGAAGAAATTATTTTCTTTTAAAGGGTTGTGAGAATTTAATACTTGCCTTCACAGTGGTAAGTCACTTCAGTCTATGTTGGATTATGTGTGCTTTTAACATTTTTAGGCTTTTAGAAACACTTTCTTTTCATTTTGTTATCTTACCACTTTTTTATTTCCTAGGAATTAACTATCCCTTAAATGTGACACTGCATAAATTATTTTCATTTAATTTTTTATGGAAGAAAATAAAGATTATCTAAGGCTCTTACATCTGGTTCTTCTATACTGTTCATTTGTTTAGTCAGCCACTTTTTTTTTTTTTTGAAAAAACATTTGGGGATTATCTGCAACATGCCAAGCCCTGGTTTGAGCAATATAAAAATCAATAATTTGGACTTCTGACCTTCAGGCGCTCAATCTAATAGGAGAGGCAACCTAATAATTTTATTACAAATCTACTTGATAATTTTGCTTTAAAAAAGATATGTTGAGATAAATACAGAGTACAGTGTGAGCGACATCCTGCCTTAATTCCTACCTTACCATTTCTTAACCTGTAGGGTTAACTCTACGTAAAATACTCATGAGGTTTCTCACTTCCACATCTGTTCATAGTATCTCTTCTAACTGAAATTACCATTTACCAGTCCTTCTCCCCACCCCTACAACTGTGAATATCACATTTCCATAACCTGTTCTTAATTGCTGATTTCTTTTTGAAACATACCTCAGAATTCCTCTCTCCCATATATTCTTCTGTGGCACTGTATTTATGCATGTCATTTTCATAACCTTGTGTTATGCATATTTCATTATGTGTACAACCCTGCCTTCTCTACAACCTTCCTTCATTACACACCCAGTCAGAGTCACTGCTTCATTTTTAAATTACCATTTAAGGTCAAGGACTTGGTCAGCTTGGTAGTAATACCTTGTACACTGTTGTCCTTAATAAAGTTCATAAACTGGAATATAATTCGATATCTTGTGTTAATTTGAGAATATAGTAGAGGTCAAGGTTATACCTCTAGAATATTCTGTTTAGTAACAAATTTAGAAAAAGAAACTCTTTTCATAAATTCAGACATTGTCAGCTTCAAACTAAAATGCTGTCAAATAGTCGATTTGAATAAAATTCTTCTCCCTTGGATTAAGTGTGGCTCCAATAAGAAATTATTCCAGTCTGTTAGCTGATAGATACCCTTTTAAAAATGAGCTAACAACTCACATCACATTAACCTCATGTCCATATCTCAGTTAATACCATATCCCAGTCTCAACAGTGACATTAGATCAGTTTGGCCATAAACACTGAACTGTCCTTATTCTTTCTGATACTCTCTTTATTCCCTTTGGACTCAGACATGTCTTCCAGGCTGTTTGGGGAATCTGTGTTTCTGTATAGATAGGAGAATTGACTTTCAAAACGGTGTGTTGGTATTGTCCCATATTGAATTCTGCCATTGAAGGAACTAGTAATGTAATCACTAATAATAAAGAGTACTAACCTAAAAAAAATGTTTTATGGTATACTTTTGTGCTACCAAGCCACCTTAAAATTACCTTACTAAGAACCTTTTCAGAGAGATAGCCTCTTGGCCACACATTTTGTTTCACAGTATACTCTTGAATTGCTCTCCATTGTGACACAAAATGGGACCCTGAGGCCAGTGTCCTGAACTTAATTTCTAGATCACACACGTGGTCTCCTTTCTATACTTTTTAAGTGTACAGTTAAGCAATGTTAAGTATGTTCACATCACTATGCAACCAATCTCCAAAATTCTTTTCATCTTATAAAACTAAAACTTTGTATCCATTAAACAACTCCTCCCCATAACCCCCTTCCCCAGTTCCTGGAATTCAGCATTCTACCTGTTGTTGCTCTGAATCTGACTTTTCTTTCTTTTTTTTTTTTTTTTTAAGATTTTACTTATTTATTTTTAGAGAGAGAGGAAGAGAAGGAGAGACACATCAATGTGTGGTTGCCTCTCATGCGCCCCCTATGGGGGACCTTGCCTGCAGCCCAGGCATGTGCCCTGACGGGGAATCAAACCAGAGACCCTTTGCTTCATAGTCCAGCACTCAATCCACTGAGCCCCACCAGCCGGGGCTGAATCTGACTTTTCTAAGTACATTAAGTGGAATTGTACAGTATTTATATTTTTGTGACTGGGTAATTTCACTTAGCATATTGTCCTCAAGGTTCATTCTGTTTTAGCATGGGTCACAATTTCCTTTTTTTTAAAGCTTTTCTTTTGTAATTATTTTAAAGAGAGAGAAGAAGGAGGTATAGAGAGGGAGAGAAACACACTGATTTGTTGTTCCACTTATTTGTGCATTCATTGGTTGCTGCTTCTATGTCCCGTAATCAGTGATTGAACCCAAAACTGTGGCATATTGAGACGATGTTCAAACCAACCGAGCTACCTAGCCAGGGCTCAATTTTCTTTTTTTAAGGCTGAATAATATTCAGCCACATTATACACACACACACAACCAACCCCCCCCCCCCCCCCCCCACCACACACATTTCATTTGTTCACCAGTTGATGGACAATTAGGTTATTTCCATCTTTTGGCTATTGTGGATAGAGCTGCTATGAACATGGGTGGACCAACATCTTTTTGAGACCCTGCTTTCAGTTCTTTTGGTTATATACCCAGAAGGGAAATTGCTGGGTTACATAGTAGTTCTATTTTCAAGTTTTTGAGGAATCACCATTTTGCATTTCCCACCAAACATGCACAGAGGTTCCAGTTTCTCCACACCAACATTTGCACCAACATTTGTTATTTTCTGCTCTTTTTCATATGCTTGTTTGGCCATTTCTATATCATTGGGGAAGTTCCTGTTCATATTCTTTGCCCATTTTTAAACGGGATTATTAGGGTTTTGTTGTTGAGTTATTATAGGTGCTTTTGGTTTTTATCATAGTTTTGTTGGGCTTCAGTTTTTGGCAATACTATCAAAACCATATATATTAATATTGCATAAAATGTGCTAAAATGTGCTATACATGTAACTAGAAGCCTAAATATTGGATATTTTGTAGTTATATAATCAGTATTGGTATCTTTTATTTCTTAGCAACAATTGAAGCTGTTTATCACAGATAATAATTAGATACTATATTTGCTCCAAGCTGTTTTCAGAGGACTAAGTTAGACATGCAACAATATTCCTTATATATGGTTTTCAGATTAACTTTAGTCATCAATCAAATCTTAAATAACCCACCTAAGATTTTTTTAGTTTAAATTAGAATTCTGTCTTAATAAGTGAAATTGTTTTTAAGAGTCATTATATAAACATCTTATAATTTGAATTTCCACACTGTTTAAGTTAAAAGTGTGAAGCATCTAAGAAATGCTGACACTAAAATTCTGATGTCTTCAGAGAAATGCAGATCAAAACCACCAGGAGGTACCACCTCACACCGGTCAGAATGGCCATCATAAACAGATCAACAAACAACAGGTCCTGGCGAGGCTGTGGAGAAAAGGGAACACTAGTACACTGTTGGTGGGAATGCAGACTGGTGCGGCCATTGTGGAAAGCAGTGTGGAATTTCCTCAAAAAGCTGAAAATGGAACTGCCTTTTGATCCAGTGATTCCCCTGCTGGGACTATACCCTAAGAACACCAAAACGCCAATACAAAAGAACCTATGGACCCCAATGTTCATAGCAGCACAATTTACAATAACCAAGTGTTGGAAGCAACCTAAATGCCCATCACTAGATGATTGGATCAAAAAATTATTGTACATTTACACAATCCAATACTACAGAAAGAAAAAAAGAACTACTACACTTCGCGACAGCATGGATGGAATTCGAGAGCATTATGCTAAGCGAAATAAGCCAGGGGGCAAAAGACAAATACTATATGATCTCACCTATAAGTGGAACCTAACCAACAATACAAAGATGCAAGGAAAATAAGACCAGCAACACTGAAAGGAAAAGAAACCAACAGAGACAAGAGGGAAAGCGGGGGGCAGGGGAAAAGGAAGGGAAGGGGAAAGTCAAGGAACCTATAGCAAGAACTCATGGACAAAACCAAAGGGGAAGAGTGGAGGGAGGGAGGGAGGAGGCAAGGGAAAGTGGTGGGGGGAAGGCAGAGACAAATGTATTTGAAAAAATAAATTAATTAAAAAAACTAATGTCTGTGTCAGTTGGCTATTTTATAAATAGTTTACACACTTATGGGATAAGTTCAGTATTTTACAAAAAAGCTTTTCATTTTCACTTCTAGTCTTCAAAACTTTATAACAACATTGCATAAAAGCCTTTTGTATTGGAAAAAAAACTTAGCATTTACCAAGGTACAGTGAAAAGTAAGGTAGTAATGAAAAAAATGAAAGCCAGTGTACTGCCAAAAGCTTCTGAAATGTAGAGGTACTGTTGTGGCTTTTTTTTTTTTTTTTTTTTTTGAGACTAGTATTTCTTTAAGAGAACCTCCCCTTATTAATAGCTTGCTTTGATTGCATTTACAGGAACAGTTTATGAGCCAAACCATGTATTCACAATAAAGATCTCAGGCTTCTGTTATTGCTGGAAAATGTTCATAGCAGCACTAGTGGGAACCATAGTCCATGGAAAAGGCATTTTAACAGAGCAAGATCTAGTTTTAAAAGTGAATCTAAGACAGAGGTATGTCCTTTCCTCTATATCGCCTTTTTTAAACCATAAATTGAAAAAATATTGCTGTGTGTTGAATTGCCCCTCCCCAAATTCTTACGTTGAAGTCCCCCAGTACCTCATATGTGACCTCATTTGGAAATAAGAGTCATTGTCAGTGTCATACTAGAGCACAGTGACCTCTTAATCCAATATAATTGGTGTCCTTATTAAAAAGGGAAATGTGGAGCCCTGGCTGGTGTGGCTCAGTGGGTTGGACATCAGCCTGCAAACTGGAAGGTCACCCATTCCATTCCCAGTCAAGGCACATGCCTGGGTTCCGGGCCAGGCCCCAGGTTGGGGGCATGTGAGAGGCAACTGATCAATGTTTCTCTCCCTGCCTTCCTCTCTCTCTAAAAATAAACAAACTCTTTTAAAAAGAAGGAAAATGTGGAGACAGATGCTCATATAGGGAAATCTCCACATTCACAAGAATACTATTTACAAGCCAAGGAGAGAGGTATGGAACTGATACTTCATAAGGAATCAGCCGTGCCAAGCACCTTGATTTTTGACTTCTGGCCTCCACAACTGTGAGACAAATTTCTGTTATTTAGGCTACGACCTATAATTTTGTTATGGCAGCCCTTGCAAATTAATACAGACATCCTCGTTTGTACTGATGACATAATTTTGCTGTCAGATTCAGGACTCAACTTAAAAAAGTAAATATCATCAGCCATCAAGGGAATACAAATAAAAGCTACAGTGAGAACATGACCCTGTGATATCTATAATGAAAGATAATAACAAGAGTTGTTGAGGATGTAGAGAAATTGGAATCCTCATATACCACCTGTGATAATATAAAATGGCACAGCCACTTTGGAAAAACTCTGGCAGTTCCTCATAGCTAAACATTTAAATGATTAAACCATATGACTCAGGAATTCCACTCAGGCATATAACCAAGAGAAATGAAAATGTTAAGTCTACACAGAACTTGTACATGAATGTTCATAATAGCATTATTCATAATAGTGAAAGAGTAGAAACAGCCAAAATGTTCAACCAGTTGATGGAGAAACCAAAGGTAGTATGTAGTATATCCATGCAGTGGAATATAATATGACAGCAAAAAGGAGTGAAGTAAGGATTGATGGTACAACATAGATGAACCTTGAACACATGCTGAGTAAAGGAAGACACACGCAAAAAAAACCTCATGTTGTATGGTCTGTCTATATGAAATGTCTAGAGTAGGCAAATCTGTAGAGGCACAAAGTAAATTAATAGTTGATGTTGGCTGGGGATTTGGGGGGAATTAGGGGGATGATGGCTAAGGGAAGTAGGATTGCTTTTGGAGGTAATGAACATGTTCTGAAATTGATTGTAATGAATGAGGGTTGTACTGTGAATATACTGAGTCATTGAATTAGACACTTTAAATGGATGAATTGTATGGTATGGAAATTATATCAGTAAAGCAGTTTTAAAAAATGTAACTCACGACAAAAGTAGTTTGTAGTCAGAAGCACGACTGATTGATCATGTATTACACATGCTATATTTTAGGTTCTTTGTTGAATACTAGGTTTGAAAATATGATTAAGAGACTTTAGTTCTTTCTTAGTTGCGGAGACAGTACTAAGAATTAACTTTGATAAATCAAGACAGACATTTTGGAGCAACAATCATTACAATTAAGATGAAGAGGGGAAACACTTAAAATTTCACTACTTTGGTTTCATAGATCTTAAAAGTTTATCACCTATATATCTAGATCATATTGCTGTAGTCCCATAGAAATGTATATTACCCTGGTAGGAGAGGTGCCACTGTTTAAAGACTGAGGAGCATAAGGCACACTAAGAATCTTAAGATCATACAGGGTTTATTTTTTCCTTAATCCATGACTTTTAAACCCACACTTGGCTCTAGTTCAGAGACCCAGAACTGGGAATTCTGTTTTGTTCTACAATGGTAATTAATTAGCAATATAGTTATCCTAGTGTAGTATTTTTTGTTGTCAGTTTACTTCTGGTTTTTTGTTTTTGTTTTCACTTTACAAACTTGGTAGTTACACACTATTATATTTATTTTAGTGACTACCCTTTTTTTTTTCATAAGTATATTATTAGTGCCTTATTCTCCTTCCTAAATAATACCCAGAGCCTTTGAACTCTTTAAATCTGATTGCTCTTCTCCTGCACTTTTAGTTGTAAGCAATAGAAATTTAAAGCTTACTAAGTCAACAAAAAAGGAATATAGTGACTCATGAATGCTAGGTCCGGAAGTTAAGGAACAGTTAGGTCCAGGCCTCAAATGCTATAATCACTTATTTCCTTTCTACAGGCATTCTGTAGACAGCTTCATCCATCTTGCCTGGAAAAAATTGGTTGCTACAAATCCTGGCTTACTTGGTTCTTATGGCTCTTGATCCCAATAGGAATGAACTAGTGGAAGGAAATTGGCACATTCTGATGAATTGAGCTTTACATCACAAGTTCAACCCTGAATTGTAGTATAGTACAAGCCTAGGTGATGTTCTCATGCCTGGTCATGTTCCCTGGGGCTGGAAGTGGAAGTTGAGTCAGGTGCAGGACAAGGCCACTGAGGACTGACAGTACCAAAAGAAGTAGAGGAACAGGGCATTCAATTAAAGAAATAACAGAAGCCAATGAATACGCAGTATTAATTGAACAAAGTACATGAACCCATATGCAAAGAAATGTAAGTACAAAACAAATTTTGACATCAGATCTTAGAATATATTTGACAGTTTTCTTTCCATTGAGGCATGGAGTCCACAGTGCTAGGGAAGTACATTTACATATTTTAAGAGATCCAGTATAGTAGGTATAGTTAAAAGAGGCAGAGGGACAATAAAACACTGGAAATACTGAATTATAGATTAATTGGTTCAAATGTAATATCAACTCTATAAGCACACATTAGTCACATACAAGTAAGGTAGTCTTATGTAGGGGCTAAAATTGCAGACAGATCAGTACTGTCCAACAGACCTTTTGTGCAGTGATAGAAATGCTCCATACATGCGCTGTCCAGTATGGTAGCCACTAGTGGCTACACATGTGGCTACTGAGACTTGAAATGTGGCTAATATAAATAACTGAATTCTTAATTTTATCTAATACTAGTTAAATAACTACATGGTGCTAGCAGGTACCTTATTAGACAGTATAGCTCTCTAAACTTGGAATACAGTTGAATGGTATTCTGCCCTTTCTGTTTGAAATCTTTAAGGCATTAGGCAGTTCATAAAACCCTTCTTGCCTTTGCTTCCCCATCTCTAAAATGGGGATAGATACATAGCTATTTCAGTGGGTTATTTTGAGGATTAAATGGCCTAATTTATGTAAATATGTTTGACACTCATTGTCTTTTCAGTTTGAGCTGCTATAACAAATTACCAAAGAGGGGTTGGATTATGAACAGCAGAAATTTATTGCTCACAGTTCTGGGAGCTGGAAGTCCAAGATCAGAGTGTCAGTATGTCTGGGTTCTCGTGAAGGCCCTCTTCTGGACTGCAGACTGCCAACTTCTGGTTGTGTTCTCACATGGTGGAAAGGACCAGGGAGTTATGTGGGGTTTCTTTTATAAGAACATTAATCCCATTCATGAGAACTCCATGGATTGTGATCTCATGACCTAAGTACCAAAGCCCTACCTCCTAACACCATCACATTCAGCATTAGAATTTTAACATAAGAATTTTAGGGGGACAAAACGTTCAGACCAAATTACAGCACCTGGCATGTAGCACTCAAGTGTTAATTAATCATTTATTGTTTTTATTGTCATCATCATTTCACCACCTTGGAATGGGAGCTAAGGAAATGAGTAATCGAACAATGAAAATTTTTTATTGAAGGTCTTTGGAGCTGTAGCACTTGAGCCATTTATCGATAATGTATACATTGTTATTTGCTGAGTACAGAAAATGGGCCAGTTTGGGGAGATTAAGGAAGAACATTTCAACTCTTGTATTGTCAACTCTTGGAACTAGTTGCCAAGAGAGGAAGGGAACTTTCTTATTTTTATCAAACTAAGATCTCTGAACATACCTAATGAGGATTGGTCAGTATTTTCCATTTTTAAGGTGGCTACATATGTCTTTAAACCTTTAAAAAGATAGTCATTAAAAAAAAATACTTTTAAATATTTTTAAGTTATTTGCCAGTAATACCTATGACTTTACTAATTGACATATTTGGCAGAACTTTAAGGATTTTCTTTGAAAGTCAAAATACAAACAGTTAAACAAAACTTGGACATTGCTACTTTTTAATCTTCTATTTTTTCATTGTTTAATGAAACCTTAAAACTAAGATCCCTTTATCACTGGTGTTCATGATTTCACAAAATATGTTACTTGCCATCTTTTTTACTTCTGAGCATTAGTTTAATATGTTGTGTCCTGAAATGCTTTGAGATGTTTAAAAAAAATCACTAGGTTTGGCTTCCCTTTCTTCTGATTTTTTTGATTTTTGTAATTTTTTCCTATCAATCCTTGACTGAAAATAAATGCAGTACTTTAATTGCCACATTATCAATTACTTACTTAGTTAATTAGTTACTTAAGTAGTGCCAAGCCCCTGAGACCCTTGCATTGCCCTACCTCTCCAACTACAATCTGCCTGTCTGCTATTTACAGTCTAATATTTTAGACAATTGTTTAGTAGTTGGTGTCTCTTATTACTAGTTGGTTAAAAGATCTATTTCCATGAATGTTTGAACTATGCCCTGACAGAGTCCTTTATCTTTTTGAAATGTAGAACTAACTATGACTTTCTCATAGGAATATTGATGAACTTTGTTTTTGAAGTTTAGTTATGATATATTTTAGTTTATCCTCATTTAATTTCTCATACCTCCTTCATTTTGGATATTGATAGTTTTAGGGCTCCTCTGGTCTGTTAATTTAGGAGAAAATAGAATAAAATATTAAATGATTATTAAAAATTGGACTCAAAAGTCATATAAACTAGAATATGATAAACTGCATTAAACTTTAGAAAAATGAGTTGTACAAATGGTAAGATGATTTGACTCAGTTCTTGAGAAAAATACTGTCAACTCAGTAGAAAACAGTCAAATGACAATAAAAAATTGATCCAATTGTAGACTTTGCTTTTTGATGGTGCAAGTATCTTTCTACTGTACTGTGAACCTATCCAACCACATCTATTAATTAAAGGCAACCAAGTTTTTTTTTAAATTGAATTTATTGAGATGACATTGGTTAATAAAATTATAGGTTTCAGGTATACAGTTCTTTAATACATCATCTATATATTGTGTCTTCACCACCCCAAGTCAAGTCTCCCTCCATCACCATTTATCCCTCCTTTCTCCTCTTCTACCTTTCTCTACCTCCCCCCCTTTACTCTTCTAATCACCATATTTAAGGGCAACCAAGTTTTGAAGGAAAAATTGACAGAGTCTAGGGAATGAATGGTCATCAGGATGACCAGACTAAAAGTTCAGAAACCATATCACAGAGGGAGTGATTAAAGTAATTAAGGATATTTAGTTTTAAGTAGAAACAGGCCATTGTACATCACGGTGATACTCAAGTGATTTTAATGAAATCCATCTTTTCTTAGTTTTCTTTCTCTGTCTTCACAGAGAATGACTAATGGCAGTTTGTAGGAATAAGGCACATGGGCAACCAGGCTTTGAGGGAGACTGAGATAACAGATTTTCAGGGTTTGTGAGTTTTAAGCAGTTATCCAAAAATTAAATATTATCTTTACATTTCATCTTTCTAGCCAGCATTTTCCAGCATGTGTATGCTCATTATCCCCAAAGCTTCCATAGGATAATTGGTCATAACTTTTTGGAAATCATATAGCGCATAGTCTGTAGTATATTAATCATATAGTCATCCTATCAAAAAATGTGAAGGTTATAATTATACAATATATTCTCTCCATGCTAGTTCTCAGTAATTAGCTATCATATATATATTTTTGTATATCATATATATTTATATTTTTTGCTTTTCTTCTAATCAGTAATTTTCCTGGGGATTGACATCAAATTTATGAGTCTTTAAATTGTTTAAAATTGGGAGATAACTTACCAATTTGTTGAAAATTGGACATCACTTACCAGAAGCTAGACATTTTGAAAATTTTTATCTCCTCAGTTTTACAAAATTTGCCATTTCAGATTTATTTACACCTTCAATTTCATGAAGACCTTACGGTGCTAGGCGCTTTCACATTTTTATCCATGTCTTAGTCCTATACTTTTAGCAGATACATTTTTAAAGCCAAGTATGTTTGATAAACTAACCTTATCTGGCTGGGAGAAATTCAGCTTTAGAAAAGGTGAACTTCCTATTTTATCTTAAGTAAATAGGTGTTCAGTTCAGTGTTAATTTCATTCTGATAGAAATAAATGAGCTATTCCCTTTACTTCCTACTTTTACCATTTGTTATTGGATTGATAACTAGGGTAACCACGTTTACCAGTTTGCACCTGTTGTGCAGCAAAAATAACATGTCCCCTTTACTCTGCCTCGTTTGGAAAAAAATGAAGGGCATCCTCTATATCATTCACTCTCCTAAAAATTTTTTATATTACAGTTGTACCAATTTTTCCCCATTTGCCCTCCTCTGCCCAGCCCACCCTCCATTCCTGCAGTCAATTCCCACACTGTTGTCCATGTCCATGGGTCATTCGTACATGTTCTTTGACTAGTCCCTTCCCCTTTTTTCTACCATGACCCCCATCCCCTCTGGTATCTGACAGCCTGTTCCAAGTTTCCTTGCCTCTGATTCTGTTTTGCTCATTACGTGAGATAATATGGAATTTGTCTTTCACTGACTGGCTTCTTTCACTTAGCATAATATTCTTGTTTCATCCATGCTGTTGCAAAAGGTAAGAGTTCCTTTTTTCTTTCTGCTGAGTAGTATTCTGTTGTGTAAATGTACCACAGTTTTTTGATCTACTAGTTTACTGACAGGTGCTTATGCTGTTGTCTATTGTAAATAACACTGCTATGAACATAGGGGCACTTAAGTTCTTCTAAATTGGTCATTCAGGATTGTTAGGGTATATGCCCAGCAGTGTATTCACTGGAGCAAAAGGCAGTTGAACTTTTAATTTTTTGAGAAAATTCCATACTGATTTTCACAGTGACTGCACCAGTCTGCATTCCCACCAGCAGTGCACTAGCGTTCCCTTTTCTCCACATTCTCGCCAGCACTTGTTTGTAGATTTATTAATGATGGCCATTGTAATATGTGTGAGGTGATATCTCATTGTGGTTTTAATTTGCATCTCTCTGATGATTAGTGATGCTGAACATCCTTTCATATATCTCTGGGCCATCTGTATGTCCTCCTTGGAGAAGTGTCTATTCAGGTCTTTTATCCATCTTTAAATTGAATTGTTTGACTTCCTGGTGTTGTCATACGAGTTCTTTATATATTTTGGAGATTAAACCCTTCTGATATGTCATTGGCAAATATGTTCTCCCATTCAGTTGGTTCCTTTAGCCATGAAGAAGCTTTTTGATTTGATGTAGTCCCATTTGTTTATTTTTTCCTTTATTTCCCTTACCCTAGGATATATAGTGTCAAAATTATTGCTGTGTGGGATATCTGAAATTTTACTGCCTTTGTTTTCCTCTTGGAATTTTATGGTGTCATGACTTACATTTAAGTCTTTTACCCATTTTGAGTTTATTCTGGTGTATAGTGTGAGCTGGTGGTCTACTTTCTTTTTTCTTTTTTTCTTTTTTTTTTCATTTCCCAGTCCAGTTCTCCCAACACCATTTATTGAAGAAGCTATTTTTACTCTATTGCATGCCCATGCCCCCTATGTCCAATAGTAGTTGACCATAGAGACATGGGTTTATTTCTGGGCTCTATTCTGTTCTATTGATCTTTGTGTCTGTTGTTATGCCAGTAATAGGCTGTTTTGGTAACAGTGGCCTTGTAATATAGTTTAATGTCAGGTATTATGATCCCTCCTACTTTGTTCTTTCTCAGATTACTGCAGTTATTTGGGGTCATTTATGGTTCCATATAAATTTTTTAAATGTTTGTTCTATATCTGTGAAATAGGTCATTGGTATTTTAATAGGGATTGCATTGACTCTGCAAATTACTTTTGGTAGTAAGGACATTTTGATGACGTTAATTCTTCCAATCCATGAACACAGTATATGCTTCCATTTATTTGTGTCTTCCTTAATTTCTTTCTTCAGTGTTCTGTAGTTCTCTGAGTACAAGTCTTTTACATTCTTGGTTAAATTTATTCCTAGGTACTTTATTTTTCTTGTTACCTTAGTAAATAGGACTTTTTCCCCCTAGTTTCTCTTCCTGATAGTTCATAGTTGGTGTACAAAGATGCCGTTGATTTCTGAATATTGACTTTTTATCCCTCTATTGTGCCACATTTTCTTGTCTGATCACTGTGGTAAGAACTTCCAGTACTATGTTGAATACCAGGAGTGAAAATGGACACTCTTGTTCCTGATTTTAAGGAGAAAGCTTTTGGTTCTTGCCTATACAGTAAGATGTTGTTTGTAGGTTTCTCATATATGGCCTTTATTATGTTGAGGTATGCTTCATCTGTTCCCACTTTGCTGAGTGTTTTAATCATAAATGGGTGCTGGATTTTATCAAATGCTTTTTCAGCATATATTGATTGATCATGTGAATTTTGTCCACTTTGCTTATTTGGTTTATTACGTTTGTTGATTTGCAAGTATTGTACCATCCTTGCATCTCAGGGATCAGTCCCAATTTATCATGGTGTATGATCTTTTAATGTATTGTTGGATAGAATTTGCTAGTATTTTCTTGAGGATTTTATTATCTACATTCATTGAAGATACTGGCCTGTGGTTTTCTTTCTTAATTGTATCTTTACCTGGTTTTAGGATTAGGACAATACAGGCCTTGAAAAAAGAGTTTGGGAGTCTTCCCTCTTCTTGAATTTGTTGGAATAGTTTAGAAGGATAGAAGTTATTCTATAAATGCTTGATGAAATTCACCTGCAAAGCCCATCTAGTCCAGGGCTTTTGTGTGCATGGAGTTCTTTGATTACTGCTTTCACTAGTTGTTATCAGGCTAGTCAGGCTTTCTGCTTCTTCTTGATTCAGTTTTGGAAGATAGTATGTCCTAGAAAATTATCCATTTCACCCAATTTGTCCAATTTCTTGGCATATAGTTGTTCATAGTAAATTCTTATAACCCTTTGTATTCCTGTGGTATTGGTTATAACTTCTCATCTTTCATTTCTGACCGTTTTATTTGGGTTCTCTCTCTTTTTGTCTTGATCAGTATAGTTAGAGGTGTGTCAATTTTTTTTATGCTGGATTCATTGATTTAGTGTCTGTATCGTTTAATTCTGGGCTGATCTTGATTATGTCCTTCCTCCTACTCATGCTGGGCTTTGTTTGTTGTTGTTCTTCTAGTTCTTGTAGATGTAGGGTTAGGTTGTTTATTTGAGATTTCTCTTTTTTAGGTTAGGCCTGTATTGTTATGAACTTCCCTCTCAGGACTGCCATCACTATGTCCTGTAGCTTTTAGGTTGTTGTATGTTCATTTTCTTTTTTCCTTTTTTTTAAATATGCATTTTATTGATTATGCTCTTACAGTTGTCCCATTTTTTTCTCCCCTTTATTCCCCTCCACCCTGCATGGCCCCTCACACCAGCATTACCACCCTCCCCCACCTTAGTTCATGTCCATTAATCGTACGTATAAGTTCCTTTGCTTTTCCTTTTCCTCTACTAATCTTAACCTCCCCCTGCCAATTTTGTACCTATATTTATCCTTCTTATTCCTTGTGCCTTCCCCTGCATTCTCCCCCCACCCCGTACCCTGTGATCTCCATTTCTATGATTCTGTTCCTGTTCTAGTTGTTCGCTTAGATAGTGTTTGTTTTTGTTTTTGTTTTTTTAGGTTCAGTTGTTGATAGTTGTAAGTTTGTTGTCGTTTTACTGTTCATAGTTTTTGATCTTTTTCTTTTTTTTTTAGATAAGTCCCTTTAACATTTCATATAAGGAAGGCTTGGTGATGATGAACTCCTTTAACTTGACACTTATCTGGGAAGCATTTTATCTGCCCATCCATTGTAAATGATAGCTTTGCTGGCTAGAGTCATCTTGGATGTAGATCCTTGTCTTTCATGACTTTGAATACTTCTTGCCAGCCCCTCCTTTCCTACAAGATTTCCCTTGAGAAATCAGATGATACTGCTTATGGGAACTCCTTTGTAGGTAACTGTCTTCTTTTCTCTTGCTGCTTTTAAGATTTTCTCCTTATCTTTAATCTTGGGTAATGTAATAATGATGCGCATTGGTGTGTTCTTCCTTGAGTCCAACTTCTTTGGGACCCTCTGATCTGCCTGGATCTCCTGGAAGTCTATTTCCTTGGCCAGATTGAGGAAGTTCTCAACCCATGATACAAAACCCACACCCACAAAGATAACCCCAACCACAACCATACTACCAATAACAAATGAGCAAATATCAATGAAGGTTGAAAGAGATTGACTATTATAAAAAAAGGAAAAAATGTATATGAGATGACTAACAGGAAGAAAAATGATTTTCAGAGGGTAGAGGGAGGAAAAATAATAAGAATGGGGCATAGAAACAAGGCGAAGAAAGAAATGGAGGGAAGAAGGCAAAATGGAGTAAGAAAAGGGAAGAGTATAATATGAGGTTTAAAAAAATTTTTTTAATTAGTGAAAAAATAGGAACAAAATTGAAGAAAAACATCTACCACAGCAATATCAACCAAAAAATGGGTAAAAGTTAATAAAGGTGGAAAAGGAATAAAAAGGAAAAAAGAAAGAAAAAAGGATTATGAGATGTCTAAAGGAAAGAAAAGTGATTTTGAGAGGATAGGGGGAGAAGATAGAATAAGAGTGAGGAATGAAAACCAGACTTAGAGGGGAAAAATACAATTTAAAATAAAAAAAGAAAGGGCAGGAGGAAGGCAGAATGGATAGGAGAGGGGCAGAGTAAAATTTGAGATTTGAAGTAGAAAAATAGTGACCCTCGGGGAATAAAATTGAAGAAATGCAACAACACTATATCAACTGTCAGCAAATAGTAATAAAGGTGGAAAGAGAATAAGAATATAAGAAAGGGAAAATGAATGTGAGATGACTAATGGCTAGAAGAATGATTTTCAGAGACTGGAGGGAGGAGAAATAGAGTGCAGAATAGAACTATGGCATAGAAAGGGAAAAAATAAAATTTAAAACAAAAATAAGAAGAGGAAGGAAAAAGGCAACATGGAGTAAGAGAAGGGAGGAGTGAAATATGAAATAAACTAAAATAAAAAAATAGTGAAATAACAGGAAAAAACCTGAAGAAAAAGAAAAAAATGTTTTAAAAAAAATGCAGGTGAAAAATAACTGAAGTAATGAAAAAGACCGTGGTGGAATTAGTCTCACCAGAGTCTAGTGTTTGCCGCTGTTTCCTGTTTCTGTGTCTGCCCCAGGTAATGTCAGATGGTGTCCTAGTCTCATGCTAGGCAGCCTGTTGGAGACTACAAGCAATCCACAGTCTGGGGCTGTCTCCTTCAAGCTTGGCTGGTCCCCACTGTTCTGTCCTGCTGGCTTTCCATTAGCACAAGGCACAGGAGTAGTTCATTGAATGTCTGAGGGGACTGCCAGTACCACTTCCAGTTGTTTCCAGAGGGGGCCTCTGGTGCAATTGGAAGGGTGGAATCCCTGGGTCACCCCTGGGAGGTGTTCTTTAGTCTTCAGGGAGGATGGTGGGAGTGTTTTCCTTCCCCCCCGTTCCAGCTACACATCTTGGTCCATCCCAGATTATTTCCAATAATGCACAGTTTCTTATGAATTAGCTGTCCATTTCATGTGAGTAGCCAATCAGTATAAAAGAGGCAGCTGTTCCCTGTTTGGCATTGATGGCAGCTCTGTGTAAAAGCTGAGGTTGGGCGGGTCCCAGAACACCCCTTGTGGCGCCTGTATCTAATGTCTCTGTTCTGTTGGTTTCAGTGAATCAGGGCCTGAGGAACCATGGTAACTCGCAATGTGTGATAGAAGTTCAGAAAGGGCCCTTACATAGCTTCTCCTTTCCCCTGTGAATATACACTGAACAGGGGGCTCCTGAGCCTGGTCTCACTGATCTGCAGAGCCTGCACTCCTGCTAGTGGGGGTTGGGCATGTCTGCCTCTGAGGGACTTGCCTGGCTGCAATGAATCTCAGGCATTCAGCTCCTGGCCAACCAGTCCCTAGCTTGCCGCTCTCACAGGAGACTCTGGACCAAACTCTCTCTTCTTTGCAGCCCCCTGCTCACCAGCTGCACTATGGCAGGTCCCACAGTCCCTTCCTGTGCCACTTTCTGTTCTTCCTGTACAGCTGGACTCAGTGGGACCAAACTGCACTTTCACTGTGGTTTCTTTGTTGGCAGAGCCGCTGTGCACACGCGAGCACAGGGTCCCTGCCCAGTCTCTCCTCAGCTCCCTTTTTAAAAGTCTGTGTGTGGCTCCCACACTGCAGCACTGAACCCTGGGCTGGTTCTCCGTGCACTCTACCTCCCCAAAAAGCACAAAATCTCTCGATCAGGGCTAGCCACAGCCTGTGAGTTCCTCCAACAGTTTTGGAAGATAGAGTTTCTCTCTCTAGAATTCTCCCAGGTGGCACTGCAGCTATAGATGTGCTGTTCACTGTGTGTGTGTGTTGGCCTAAGTCTCCCAGACTTTGTATATTCTTCCAAATCTCTCCCAATTAGGATTAGTGGCTTCCGTTTTCTGTTTAATTGCTGCAGGTACCTCACACAGGGCATTTCCTCCCTCAACTTACAAAATCTCTTACCAGACAGTGCAAAGCATCCTCTGTACTCCTTGACTTCAAAAATTCAGATCAGTTGAGATTCCATTGATTGTTCAGGTCACTTGTCAGACGGTCAGCCAAAAACCCATGGCGGGGGGCCCACGCAAGTGGGGTCAGTTTCTATCTGCTCGGCCACCATCTTCTGAATCCTTTATTATTCACTTTTAACAATGATTGGCAGAAATGTCTTATATTAATTGACTGATAGTAACCTGGTTCCTTTATTTATCTCTTTAACAACAGCAAGTAGTCAATGAGACACTTGGGCTCCCTAAAACCTTTATCATAGGGAATAATTCATTAATGTGTCTGTCATCCTTGTACAGGGGCCATATAATCTAATTTTTATTTATGTACTGCCAAAAGCAAATATAAGAATTACCCTTTAATTTAAAAAAAGAAAAACTTTCTCTTCTGAAGGATTTGGTCATTTTCTCATTTTCTTAGAATGACAACTACGTGCCTGTTTTGTATCCCTTTTGCCTTTGCTGCTGTGACACTCAGACCCAAATTTGATCCTCAGTCAAATATCCGAATTAGTTGTTTTGATAAGTGACATATATGTCTTCCTATTGGGTGAGAGCGATTTTACTGTATACTCTTTGGCTCTTTGTTGTCCATCCCAAATTTTTGGCAAGGCATTTGATATAAAATCATAACAGGTACCTTTTTGGCACTCAATAAATGTTTAGCCATTGCTACTTTTTAAATAAACCAGAATGGAGTGAAGAAAGTACCCAAAGCCCAGTGGAATGCATTTGTGACATCGATATAGAGAGAAAATACTACTCACTGAAAATAAGCTAGTTATACTAACATTAAAGTGATTTTTAATGCTTACTGTTTGGCTCTTTATTGTGTATTAGCCTTTCTATTTTGTATGTCAACCTAGGCAGTCAGTCAGGTAGGAGCAATTACTTACTATGTGTAAAGTATTTGTTTAGAAATAAAGGGCTAGAGTAAGATAGATCTGAAAGAGTCACATTTCCCACAGTACAGATTCTAGCATTTAGATCTTTTTGATATTTTTTAAAAATAAATACATAATATAATTCAAAAAGACAAATAAGAAAAGATATAAAAGCCAGCCACTAATAAATTACTATTACTCAGAGAAAACCAAAGTTAACATTTGGTATGTATCCTTCCAGAGTTTTAAAAATGTGTGGTACACATACCCTGACACATAGTTAACACTAAATAAGTTATTTCTTTTTTTATTTTATTATTATTGTTATTACAAGAAATCACATCATATCGCATATACTGTTTCATGGTCCAGTTTGTTTTTTCTTTTACCTAAAATGTCATCATCACCTTGGCTATTGATAAATGAATGCCTGCAGTTTATTGAGTATATTTCCATTTGCTCAGCCAGTCCTAGAGTGTTTACAGGTTTTTCAGTCTTTTATACAGTGCTATCTAAGATACGCATTGTAATTTTTTCAGTAGGTTAAAATAACTCTACATAATCTCACTGGATTAAAGGATATGTTGTTCAGCATAAGGCTTTTGATCATAATGCTAAATTGACCTCCAAAGATTTTGGACCATTTTTCACTCCCAACCACACGAGAATGCCTTTTTTTCCTGGGCCCTACCTGCACATGGCAGTTCTCTTGTATCTTCTTGCCACTGAAAAATGCTATTTTTTAAAAAAGCACTCTTAATCAAAAATATTTTAATTTCTTTGTTTGAAATACCTATTTACTTTTTTGGCTACATTTCACAGATATGTTCATATTTTTCTTTATTTGCAAAGTAAAAATACTCTTTAGTAGTGATTACTAAATTTTGTTGATAGAAATCATTACACAGAGCTAAGTAAGGAGTCTTTGCAGTTTCAGCTGTAAGAATAAATTAAATTACTGCTTTATGCAATAAAACGTGTTCAAAACTTAATTACAGATATATGTATAATAAAATTAAATCATTTTCTCAGTCTTTTGGCTGAGATCACATGTAGTATTTAGTTTTATTGGTTTAATAAAATTGAAAATGTTCCTAAATAATTTATGTTTCAGATGTCACTTTTGCATCCTATTTTATCCGACAGGCTCTCCTGAATAACTATTCTCCAACCTAGACACGTGCTATTTAAGTAAATAGAACACTAGATTTCTTTCTTTCTCTTTTGTAAACTTGGCAGTTGCTTTAGAATACTGATCTAGGATATGTATAAAACTCTTGATATTATTTTACATGTTCCCCCTTATTAGAAAGGGAATAAATTAGGGCTAAGAGCGGTACTGCCAGGAGACCTCACATAACATCATTTACATTGGTGGATTTACACAATTCTAGTGTTAGGGGCATCAGTTTTCAAAAGTCAGAAGTTTTGTTTTTGTAAACTCACATACAGCAGGTACTCAGGTTTTAAATGTTAATGAAGTTACAGAGACTGAAAAAATCTGGATATCAAATTATTAATTTACTGTGAGAGTTGAGTTCTGCTCCTATCAGCATTACCAGTGCACTCTCTTCAGGTTAATCTCCATGGGCTAGTCAGATAACAATTCAAAGGCTGTTTGGTGAGTAGGATTTCAGATTAAAGTGAACTGGTTGATTGGATGGTCCGGTAAGAATATGCCTGTCCTAGGGAAGGAAATAGTCAAATCTTTAGGGCTGGGTAAGATTATTTCTCCATATTGGGATTCGTACTGTCTTTAGCACTTGTCTTCAAGGTCAAGTTCTCAACTTTTTCAAGTATGAAAGAATTTCCTTTCAATTTCAAAATGGTCACAGTTTGTGCTTGGTATATAGATGAATGTATGAATCTCTTACTGTAACTCAGTGGTATCCTAGCAATCTGTAGCCCATTGTCTGGTAATCTCTACTATGGCCTAACCATCTTGCTTCTCTTTATAGACTTGGTCCATTAGGGCCCGATATAGTTAATTAGTACTCACTCCTTGAGATTATACACCAAGTACTTTGCATGCTCCTAAACTCTGGAGTCATATTTACAGACAGTAACTTGATTTATTCCCAAATATGGATAATTACATTTTGTGTGTTGCAGGCATATAACACATAAGCTTTACTTCTCACCCCCAGAGTGTAATCTTTTTACCACTGTGGAGGAAGGGGCTAGGAGCTAACTGCTTGCCTGACATACTGTTAAGAATAGTAAAGATGATAATACACACTGGCAGAGCAGAGTATCCCAGAGTTTATCTGGATGCAACTATTATGTCTTCCCTTTTAAAAGTAAAGTTTAGCTGTTTTTATTTTTAATTAAATGCCTAAACTGGAACAGACACTTCTCCAAGGAGGACATACACAGGACCGAAAGACATATGAAAGGATGCTCATCATTAGTCATCAGAGAAATGCAAATTAAAACCACAATGAGATACCACTTCACACCAGTTGGAATGGCCATCATAAACAAATCAATAAACAACAAATGCTGGAGAGGTTGTGGAGAAAAGGGAACCCTAGCACACTGTTGGTGGGAATGCAGACTGGCGCAGCCACTGTGGAAAACAGTTTGGAATTTCCTCAAAAAGCTAACAATGGAACTGCCTTTTGACCCAGTGATTCTACTGCTGGGATTATACTCTAGGAACCCTGAAAGACCAATTAAAAAGAACCTATGCACCGCCATGTTCATAGTGTGCACAGTTTAAAATAGCCAAATGCTGGAAGGAACCTAAGTGCCCCTCAATAAATGAGTGAATCAAAAACCTATGGTATGTTTACACAATGGAATACTACACAGCAGAAAGAAACAAAGCTGCTAACCCTACGCAACAGCATGGATGGAACTGGAGAGCATTACGCTAAGCGAAATAAGCCAGGGGGTGAAAGACAAATAACTATATGATCTCACCTATAAGTGGAAACTAATCAACAAAACAAACAAGCAAGAAAAATATAACCAACAACATTGAAAGAAAGAAACCAAACAGACAGTAACGAGAAGGAAGGAAGGAGGGGGGCAATGGGGAAAAAAAGGAGAAGGGTCAAATCAAGGAACATGTATGAAGGACCCATGGACAAAGCCAAAGTGGGGAAGGATTGAGGGTGGGAGGGTGGAAGGTTGGGGTGGGTGGGGCAGGGGAAAGTGGTGGCAGGAAAATGGAGACAAATGTATTTGAATAATAAAAATATATGCATATATACATACATACATACATACCCACCTACCTAAACTGGCATGATATTCATAACAGCTCCTTGTTGAAGGTTTAAAACCATGCTGAAGTATCATCTACTGGTCCCATTTAAGGGTTTATTTTTGGATAGAGTTTTTCTGCCTTTCTTTTTTGTCTTTGAAATGGAGAGCAGTATTTATGTAAGTTTAACAATGCTTTTTAAATTTATTTTCTCATTAAAAGAAATTTATTCAAAGGGAATGTGGATGACCTGTCAAAAGAAGAAGATAAGGGGTTAAAAGTTGGCTACCAAGGGACCAGTTCCCCACAGGAAAACAGCTCAAGTAGATGAGAGGTCTAACCATTCAGACCTGGGATTTCTCTTCCCTGAAAGGCAAAAAATATGCAAGCGGACAGGGGGCAAAGAGTTACTGCTCCCCTACCCCCAGGAATCCTGATCTTAGCAAACCTCACTTCTTTATACCCTGTTGCTTAAGGAACTTGGGCATCATTTATTTTCTCTATTTCCCCAATCCAGTCACTTACCAAGTCCTGCAGGTTTTACCATGGAGGGTGGTGTTTACATTTCCACAGGCTTAATATTCTGGAATATATGGGCCAGACATAACCTACTCTGTACTGCAAAAGGTAACAAATAAGAATATATGGTAATGTTTGTCAGTTAAAACAATTAAGAATGTAGAAATATTTTGAAAATTATACAACCACAGAGAAATAGGTGATATATCAAAGTGACTAAGCACATGGACTCTTGATTCACATCCTTGCTTTACCACTCACTAGTTATGTAACCTTGGACAAGTTGCTTAACCTGTGTCTTATTTTTCTCAACTTTAAAGTAAAGGTGCTTATCCAATTGTCTGTCAAAGGACACTTTTGTTGTTTTCATGTCTTGGCCACTGTGAATAATGCTACAATGAACATAGAGGTGTATATATCATTGCAAATAAATGTTTTCAAATTTTTTGGTAAATACCCAGAAGAGAGCTTTCTGGGTTATATCCTAAGTCTAGTCTTAATTTTTTGAAGAGTCTCCATATCTTTTGTCATTGTACATTTGAAACCTCCATAATTTTATTAACAAATATCACCCCATTAAATTTAATCAAAAATAAAAAGGATACTTACACTACTTTCTTCATAGAAAATACTTACACCTGTCATATAGTAAACACTTTGTAAGCATTAGCTCTTGGTCCTTTTGTTTTTGTTCAAGAATTAGAATAATCTGTTCCTCGGCTGATAAATTGGGATCTATTATCAACATCTCTTTTATTAAATAGAGCATTTAAGATGTGTTGTTTTTAGATTTAAGCAGCTAAATTATCCTTATTTCCTGCTACTTAAATTTGTGTTTTACCATTTGATTCTGGATAATGTTCTAACTTTGTTATTTGCTGTAGAAGTTAAGTGGTCCAGGTGTTAAATGTCACACATGATTTTAAAGCATTTCCTTAAGTATTATTTAGAATGTGTGATCATGTCTTTATAATTTAGGAATGCAAATAAGCAAATGCTGCCTTGGTCCACACACTTGGCAAAAAAATTACCTTTTATTCATTTGTGGTTAGTGATTACATGGCTGCATCATAACTGGTTACCTTCAGCCTCTCAAATCTATTTTGTATAACTTAATTATCAGCCAAGATGATGATCAATGCTAGGAAAAATACCACCAAATAGACAAGAACATTTTTTGCAAACGAACAAACAAAACAAAACATAATGATTACATTATTCATCCCACACTTAGTGCAAGAATAAGAATCAATTTTCCTTCACAGCATTTGCTTCTTCCAAAGTTCTAGAAATGAGAATAAGAAGGAAGAAATTAAGTAATTCTCAGACATTTTCATAGAGATATATATAACAAAGCTTCTCACCAGTCTTGCCAGAGGTGTTCTTGCTCTTGCGTGAGATCAGATTTACATTCTCATTATTCTGGGTACTTTGGTCTTTGATTTGTCTAGTCTGTCTCATTTTCAAAACTATTTTTGATATATGTGTTCTTTCTGGCCAGATTTCCTTCAGTGAGACTTATTTAAGCAAAGACTATAGAAAAAACTGTCTTTTCGCCCCCCAGGAGTCATTATACATCTTACTAGCATTCTTTGACTCACTTCTCTTGAACCCAAAATGTAGTATACATTGTTCTTTAACATATGTTTATACTACCAGAGTTCCTAGAGTTAGTATGGTTGTTATTCTTGTCAGGAGTATAAAATGTTTGTTTTGGAAATTGTTTTTCAAGTATGTCAGGTACAGATACATTGAACTTCTTCAAAATAAAAAGTTTTGTATCTCAAATGACACCATTAAGAAAATGAAAAGACAACTCACAAGAGAGGAGAAAATATTTGCAAATATGGGGGGGGGAGGGCAAATGTAAGTTTACAGTTTTTCTTATGGAAAATAATTCAATAACTAATAAACAATACAAGAATAAGCTGTTTTGCATACTCACAACTATAAACAAACATACTTTTGTATCACCTGGTATTTATCTAATGGAAACTTTTAGACAGAAAATACATAAAGAACTGTTACAACTGTTTGTAATAAAGACACATAACTTAATTTTTAAATGGGCAAATGATCTGAATAGACATTTCTCCAAAGAAAATATATATATTATATATATATTTATATGGTCAATAAACCATGGGGACATATTTGGCATCATTAGCCATCAAGGGAAATGCAAATCAAAACCACAGTGATATACCACTTCATTCCCACAAGGATGACTGTAATCAAAAAGACAGTTAATAAATTTTGGCAGGGATGTAGAGAAGTTGGAACCATTTTGCACTGCTGGTAATAATATAAAATTGTATAGCCTCTTAGGAAAGTACAGAGTTGCCATTTGAACCTACAATTTAACTCATAGGTATACTTGTATCTAACCAATAGAAATGAAAACATATGTCCACATAAAAACTCATATATGAATGTTCACAGCAGCATGTTCATGATAGCCAAAATATGGACTAACTCAAATGTCCATCAGTTAACAAATGAAAAACAGTTTATATGAAATGCCCAGAATAGGGATATCTATAGAGATAGTAGATTTTGACTGACCAGGGCTGAGAGGGGGATAGAGGAGTTAGGAGGTAATAACTAAACAGTACAGAGTGTCTTTGTGAGATGATAAAAATGTTCTAAAATTGATTGTGGTGACAGCTACACAACTCTGTGAACATGCTAAAAATTATTGAATTTTAAACTTTGGGTAATTATGTGGTATGTAATTTGTATCTCAATAAAGCTGTTACAAAAATAAATGTTAAAGAGGACTTACAAATAATTGAAAACAATAGTGGCCATCTAGCTATTGCCTTCCAATTTTTCTTCAAAAATAGTGAATAAGAAAAATAAATCTATACAAAATTTGAGAACACCATAATGTGAGATACTTTAAGACTTCAGCTCTGAACAGTGTGACTCTGTTGGCTGGGCATTGTCCTTTAAAGCAAAGGGTCACCGACTCAATTCCCAGTAAGGGCACATACCTAGGTTGCGGGCTTGGTTGCTAGCCAGGGAGCATATGCGAGGCAGCCAATCAGTGTTTCTCTCATCGATGTTTCTCTCCCTCTCTTTCTCCCTTCCCCTCTCTCAAATACATACATACATACATACATACATACATACATACATACATACATAAAGAGACTTCAATATATCTTTAAATAAAAAAGAAAAACCCACAAAGTCCAGTATGTGATCTATTATACTCTCATTCCATTCCTGCCTGCCATAAGACACTGTGTCAAGCAAAGGCCAAAAAAAAAAAATAAAAAAACCAAAATGGAGAGGGCAAAGAGTGTAGCTAACCTTGATCTAAACTCTTAATGGTAAGACTAAGTCCTAAAAAAAATTCTAAAGTCCTAATTTCTAAGTCCTAAGAAAGTTCTCAAAGAAGGAAAAAAAGATGCAAATCAGAATTAGGAGTATAGGGAAGGGACTCAAAACTACACAATTTGAAGCAGCAGCCTCAGTGTAGAATGCATAGGTTCTACGGGAGACAAAAAGGCACATAAGACATGGAGAATCACCTTTTGGCAGTTGGATGGTAAAAGGAGAATAAAGGAATAAAGGAAAGGGAGGAAATTGAGAATACAGCAAGACAAAGAGACCACAGAATTGGAGGACTCATAACCAACTTCTCCCAAAACAAAAGAATTGGCTGAAGTATCTGGACTTTGCAATGTTGACAGAAGAGGGCATCATTAAAATAGGAATCTGTAAAGCATCCCAATAAAATATTTTACAGGTAAAAACTCATAGCAGTAAACGTTTATCTGTAAAAATGAAAATAGGTTAATTAAATTTCCAGCTCAAAACAGAATCTAGAAAAACAGCAACAAAGTAAACCTAAAGGGAGCACAAGGAAGGAAATAATAAAGGTAAGAATAGAAATTAATGAGGTAGAGATTAGAAAAAGAGTAGACCTAATTAAGTTTTATTTTGAATTTTTTAAATTATCAAATAGACATATTACTAGCTAACTTGATAATGTAAAGGAAGAATACAAAAATATGAATGAAAAGATAAAGGTGAAAATAACCACTCTAAACAATTTTTTTTTTTAATTTTAAAAATCACAAGAGGCTGTATAGCAAACCTCACAGCATTTAATTTGAAAATCTAGATGAATAATTTCCTAGGGAAATGCAGATTACCCAAATGGAGTTGGAAAATTTAAACAGACTAAATTCCATAGAAGAAATAAAGAACGTTATTAAGAAATTACCATACTAGGCTGGTGTATCTCTCCACACCATGTCAAAAGGAGAGTGAATAAAAGCTTATCCTCTACACTTTCTTCTCTTTGTGAATTGTTTCACAGTCAGTGTCACTGGCCACTCTAATATTTTGGTGGCCCATACAGGGACATTCTCTATTTCCTCCTTTCCTCCAGCCCCCTGAGACTTAACGACTAGGGAAGCAGTGGACAGTGCAAGCTCAACCCAGGTTTACCCCCTAACTCTGTCTCTGTGTGGTTTGGAGAGAGGATTCTAATCCTCCATCTCCCCAAACTCTGTGGACAGCCTCCTCACCCAATCTTTACAGCCAGCAATCGGTACAAGAAAACTTGTTTTTTCCCCTAGAACAATTTGTAATTATATCCTCATAAGCAATATTGAAACATTTATACTTTGTCCCTACCTAATCCCCCCAGAATTTAGCAACTCTTAATGATGCCATGCCTGGACTCTGGTTGTCACCAGAAAGCCTTAAGGAATTAAGATTGACGTTCAAAGCCAGTAAGAGCCCCTTGGAGAAATGGCCTGGTACCTTTCTTGGTCACATGGTTCACCACAGTCTTTCCAGGACTGGAAATTACTGGAAAGCAAGAACAGAACTAACTGCTCCCTACAGCTATAGGTGAAAGAACATTGGGAGAAACTGCAACCTGTGTTATAAGTCCCCAACAGACCACAGGCCACACAACAGCAATCCCTCCCTCCCCCACCTTCCACAACTCTTTTTTTAATCCAATAATAATGCAATAAAAGTTCAAAGCCCCAACACCTTAAGGCTGCTGTATATCTCCACACCATGCCCTTCTCCTTTCTTGGATAGTGAATAAAAACTATTTTCTACAAAAAAAGAAAAAAAAATTATCTCACTAAAAAGCATCAGCTGCAAAGCTAAATGGTTTCACAAAGGAATTCTACCAGACCTTTGAAGACCAGATAATTCCACTGTTCTATAAATTATTCCAGGACATTGAAAATTACAGATTCCTAATTCCTGTATGAAGCAAATGTGGTATTGATACTTAAACCTGATAAAAACCACACAAAATGAACAACTATAAACCTGTATCCCTTATAAATAGTGATACAAAAAATCTTAAATAAAATAACATCATTGTTATCACTAAGTAATATGCCAGGACCATGTGAGATTTATTCCAGGAATGCAGAGATGGTTCAGTGTTAGGACACTCATTAATTTATTCTATATTGATAGATTTGGAAAGAAAAATCATTTATCTCCACAGATAACTAAAAGAGCCTTTAAAAAAATTCCACCCATTCATGATAAAAATAAAATGCACATACATATACACTCAGGAAAATAGAAATTGCAGGATATGTTTTTAAAATAACTCTTAAAATCTATACCTTAGTTCTAAAGCCAGAAAGCTTATATAATGAGAAAAACAAAGCATTTTCGCAGTATACAAAAACAAAGCAAGTGCCTACTATCTCCACTAATACTGAACATTACAATGGAGATACCAAGCAATACCATTCAATAAGAAATCAGAGGCATGAGAATGAGTAAAGTAGAACTATCTCTATTTGAAGATTATATGGTAGTATGTCTAAAAAACCATAGAGGATCAAATAATTTTTAAAAAATTCAGAAAGATAGTTGGATATAAAATTAACTTAGAAAAATTAAGATCCTCAAATGCAATAACACCAGTTATTCATAATGGTAGTGAAAATCCCATTTACAATAACAACAAAAAAGATTAAATACGTAGGGATAATTAAAAAGAAATGTGCAAAACCTATATGAGGATAAGTTTTTTAAAAGTTTTAAAAATCACATAGGTACACTTGAGTAGGATGATTTGGCATAAAGATGTCAAGTGTCCTAAATTTCTAAACTTAATTCAGTCCCAGTGGAAATAACAAATACCAAGAAACCTTTTTTGTAAGTTTTTCATTGTTGCTCAACTATAATTGTCTCCATTTTAACCCCATTGCTCTCTCCTGCCCTGCCCACCCCAACTCTCCCACATAGAATTCTCCCCCCACACCCCACCTCCATTGTCCTTGTCCATGGGTCCTTTATGTGCATGTTCCTTGACCCTTCCCTCTTCTTTCCCCCGTTACCCCCTCACACCTCCCCTTTGGTCACTGTCAGTTTGTTCTTTATTTCCATGTCTGGTTCTGTTTTGCTCGCTTGCTTGTTTTGTTGATAAAGTTTCACTTATGGGATCGAATGGTATTTGTGTTTCACCACCTGGCTTATTTCACTTAGCTTAATACTCAAGAAACTTTAAATGAAGTTAGATATATTGATACTAAGTTAAATAGAGGGGAAAAAACAAAAAAGCAAACAAATGCAGCCAGGAAGAAACTACAAAAAGAAAACTGCCAGGTGGGACTACCCCTACAAGGCGTTAAAATATTTATAGTTGTTCCCCCTTATCTGTGGGGGATACATTCTGAGACACTCCCACTCCTCCAGTGGACACCTGAAACCACGGATAATCCCAAACACCATATATACTATGTCTTTTCCTACATACATACATACCTATCATGAAGTTTAATTTATAAATTGGGCATAGTATGAGATTAAAAGCAATAGCTAATAATATAAAACAATTATGACCATTTACTGTAATCAAAGTTGTGAATGTGGTCTCTCTCAAAACAACTTACTGTAGATATGTGGATATGTTGGACAGAGGGATTATTCACCTGGGCAGGACAGAGCTATACAGTGTGAGATTTTATCACACTACTTAGAACAACATATGATTTACACATTTCTGAATTGTTTACTTCTGAAATTTTCCATTAAATATTTTTGGGCTGCAGTTGACCATGAGTAATGGAAAGTGAAACTGTGGATAAGGGGAAACAACTGTAATATACAACTGCTACAATTAAAACAGTGTCCTGTTGACACATGAATAAACAGCAATGGAATAGAAAGCCCAGAAAGAAACCAAGGTACAGATGAAACAGTAAAGGAAGCACTTCAAATCACTGAGGTAGAGATGGACGTTTTAATAAGTGATCCTAGGATATCTCTGTGGCCATTTAGGAAGGGATTAAATCAGATCCACATCTTGCACAAAAATAAACTTAACATTAAAATCTATACACAGATGTTCATAGCATTATCCATAGTAGATAAAAAGTAGAAACCCAGATATTTAACACCTGATAGATAAAGCAAATGTCATATATCCGTACAATGGAATATTATATTGCAATAAAAAAGTACTGGTACGTACTGTAATAACATGGAAGAAACCTGGCAACTTTAAATAAGGCAGTCACAAAAGACTACATATTGTATTCTATTTATATGAAATGTCCATAAAAGGCAAAATATAGCAACAGATAATAGGTTGCCAGGGGTTGAGGGAGTTTGGGGTAAAGAGGAGTGACTGCTGATAGATACAGTGTGATGGTTGTACAACTATATAGATATATTAAAAATGTTCAATTTGATACTTTAAATGTTTGAAATGTCTAGTATATGAATTATATATCAAATAAAGCTGTTACCAAAAAGAGAGAGAATAAACCTCAAATGTATTAAGAATCCAAATGTTATAGAGACAGAGACAATAAACAAATATTAGAAGAAAGCATTAGTTTTTCTTTAACTTTGGTATCTGGAAAGACTGTCAAACTACAGATTCTCAAAACCCAGATTCTGTAAAAACTGGTAAGTTTAGCTACATAAAAATAAGAAAATTTTACATGGCAAAATTCACCATGTAGAAGTCAAAGGACAGCTAACAAACTAGGAGAAGATATTTTCACATATGCCACAGACAAAAAGCTGATATCCCTAATATGTAAAGTACTCTTTATAATTAAAGGACAATAAAATAAGAGACAGAGGACCAAGGACATGATAGAATAAAAAGGAAAAGACATAAGAGGACAGCTCATAGATAATGTAAATATAACCCTTAAATACAAAACACACCCCCCCCCTCAAAATTAGAAATATACAATTTAAAACAGCATTGTGATAACATTTCTTATCTTTCAGATTGGCAAAAATTGAAAAGAATGATGACATGTTCTGTTGTAATATTACTGGGAAGATAAATACGCTGCTGGTGGAAATGCATACTGGTATAGCCCTTCTTCTGGGGGGCATTTGGCAATACCTAATAAATCTACATATGCACTTCTCACCCAACAATCCCACTTTTAGGAATCTTCTCTAAAGACTTCCGTATCACAAATGTGTTCAAAATACTGAATGTACTGCAAAATATTGAAATGCCCATAGAGGAGAATGCCTGAATAAATTATGATACAGCCACACAACAGGGTACTACACAGCTGTAATAAAGAATGAGGAACTGTTATGGTGAAATTAAGTGGAAAGAGTATCTAGCATGCTATTCTTAATGTGTGAAGGGAGATGTATGCACAGGTATCTACTTATTTGTGCAAAAGAAGTACAGGAACAATAAACCGGGAACTAATGAAATTGGTTTCCAAAAGTGAATGGGTAGGTAGTGAGTAGAAAAGTTGACGATAATGGAAATGAAATACTAGGGATGATAACTAGGGATACTAGGAAGCAACATTCTCTAACTATACTTTTCAAGAGAACTCTGACTCATAAAACTCGTAATTTATCACATATCCTCCAGAAATAAATAAAAATCAATCTGGATATGTATATCGGGGCGGGGGGGGGGATTCCAAAATAGCATATAAACACTAACAAATCTAACTATATTACAAATGAATAACAATCATGCTGACTTGAGTGGGGAAGAAAGGGAACTAAGTAACTTTGGAAAGCAGTATTTTGATTATGTACTGTAAGGCTAGAGACAAAAAGAACAAATATATACTCTCTAATAACTATGTTTCTCACAGAGGTATCAGGAATGCTGAAACTATCTTTTCTATATACTGAGATTGAACACATAAGTAAATATATTATTGATAATGAAAGTACAATTTCTTGCTGTTGGGTAAGCAGTTACAGATAAAGAAAGGAATAGGCTGGAATGAGCCCTGTTTCTTTGACTGGAGTGGGAGATATCCATATGAATCCATGATTTTTTATATATGCAGATACAGAAATAAATATAGTGATATGAAGGGGTATGCTCAACTTCTCTCTGTCCTGAGAGGGGTGAACAGCAATGAGATACTAGTTACAGCAAGCACATGAGTACCCAGATCCTCTTTAAATATTCTCTAGAAATAGGAACTATGGATTCTTGAAGAAATTGATAGACTCTGAGGCTGGGGTAGGGAAAATACAAGATGAAGCTGGAACATTGTGTGGTACCAGAATGTAATTTTTAAAATGAACGTATTGGATTATGAGCCACAAAATAAAATATATATCCAGACATTTGTACTTATAAATACATAAATAAATAGGAAGAAGGAAAAGTACTTTTTTACAATGGAATTCCAATTAGTAGAGAAGAAAAGAGGGATATTAAAACTATCATTAGGCAAACAGCACTTAATAATTATTGGATGCAAGAACTATGAGTGAATGCTAAAATTAGTGAAATTATGAGGAGCAGGATATTTTGAAAGCCACAAAATAACTCCCCACAGGGTACTTATTAATTACAAAGGGGAAAATAGTAACTTAAGGAAAAACATTACAGACATCACCTTAACCAAGTTATCAAAGTAAAAATAACCAGTTATAAAATGTATCAGTGTTACGTATACCCAGATGTTGTACACTGAGAAGGGCACAATTTCAGTTCTTTGGAATTCTTGCCAAAAGTGCATATTCTTAATCTAATCAGAATGAGGCAAGTTTAAGTTAATGGCTTTTCTACTAAATAACTGACCACTATTTTTCAGAGTTATAAAGGTTATGAAAGACAAAGCCTGAGGAAGTCACAGATTAGAGGGGTGTAAGCAGACATGACAAATAAATACAGTGTGAGATCCTGGATTGTATTCTAGATCACAAAAAAAGGTAGTGCGAGACTGGAAAATTCATTTGCTAAAGGAATTTGAGTAAGGTCTGTAGATTAGTTAATAGTATTTTGTCAGTGTTAATTTTCTGATTTCAGTGATTGTGCTATAGTATTGTATCATCATTAGGGGAAGTTGAATGAAGTGTATACAATAGTATTTTGACAGCTTTAAGTCTAAAAGTATTTCCATATAAAAAGGTTTTTTTTAAAACAGATGAAGGTTTAAAATAGAGGTATCTGTTGATACCTGAACTCTTGTTACCCAAACTGAGAATCCAGATAGATTTTGATAATACAATAAACTTCGCTTATCAGAACTCTTACTAGTTGAAATAAGGATGAATAGAATCACAAGATGCATGTATTGTTACTGATGTTTCTGCATCAGCTGTCCCTCCCTAAGTGAAAAATCTGTTCACGTCAATAATCTGATGGTCTTTGTTGTCCCCTTAATTAGTCTCAGAAAAAGTTCTACATCTTAAACTTTACTCACAAGGCCTTCCCTTGCCTGTTTTGCTCCTATTCACATCTTCAGCCTCATTTTAAAAACTCATACCTTTTCTTGGTACTTCACTAACATTACAGAGAACAAATCACTTAATTTTTTTGTACTTCTATCTTTTCAATTTTATTTTTTTATTTAAGTATATTTTATTGATTATGCTTTTACAGTTGTCCCATTTTTTCTCCCTTTTCCTCCTCCACCCTTCACCCCCTTTCCCTCCACCTTTGCCCCCCTTAGTTCTTGTCCATTGGTTGTGTATGTAAGTTCTTTGGCTTCTCCATTTCCTCTACTGTTTTTAACCTCCCCCTGTCTATTTTGTACCTACCATTTATGCTTCTTATTCCCTGTGCCTTGTCCCCTCTTCTCACCCCTCGCCATCCCCCTGATAACCCTCCATGGGATTTCCATTTCTATGATTCTGTTCCTGTTCTAGTTGTTTGCTTAATTTGTTTTCTTTTTTCTTTTTTTTTTAGGTTCAGTTGTTGATAGTTGTGAGTTTGTTGTCATTTTACTGTTCATAGTTTTGATCTTCTTTTTCTCAGAGAAGTCCCTTGAACATTTCATATGCTCCTGTAGTTTCACCTTCTCTGGGAAGCACTTTACTTGCCCTTCCATTCTAAACAATGTCTTTGCCGGATAGAATAATCTTGGATACAGGTCCTTGCTTTTCATCACTTAGAATTCTTCTTGCCAGTCCCTTCTTGCCTGCAAGGTTTCTTTTGAGAAATCAGCTG
Source organism: Pteronotus mesoamericanus (assembly GCF_021234165.1). Lineage (NCBI taxonomy): Eukaryota > Metazoa > Chordata > Mammalia > Chiroptera > Mormoopidae > Pteronotus > Pteronotus mesoamericanus. The sequence goes on from NW_026555325.1 coordinate 367,362, forward strand.
ATAATCTTGGGGAACTTCTTTGTAGGGGACTCTCTCCTTTTCTCTTGCTGCTTTTGAGAGTCTCTCCTTATCTTTAATCTTAGGTGATTTAATTATGATGTGTCTTGGTGTGCCCTCTTTGAGTCCAACTTGTTTGAGATTGTCTGAGCTTCCTGGACTTGTATGTCTCTTTCCTTCACCAACTGAGGAAGTTTTCTTTCACTCTTTGTTCAAATAAGTTTTCAATTTCTTGCTGTTCCGCTTCACCTTCCACCACCCCTATGATTCGGATGTTGATATGTTTAAAGTTGTCCCAGAGATTCGTAAGCCTGTCCTATTTTTTTTTTTTTAAATTTTTGTTTCTTCTTTCTGTCCCGGGTGAATTTTAATTTCTTCTTTTTGCTCCGCATTGTTGATTTGAATCCCAGCTTCCTTCCCTTCACTGTTGGTTCCCAGTATATTTTGCTTTATTTCACTTTATATAGCCTTTACTTCTTCCTTTATTTTGTGGCCGTACTCAGTCATTTCTCTGAGCATCCTGATTACCAAACTCTGCATCTGATAGGTTGGCTATCTCAACGTCACTTGGTTCTTTTTCTGGAGTTTTGATCTGTTCTTCCATTTGGACCATATTTCTGTCTCCTCTATTTGGCAGCCTCCCTATGTTTCTATGTATTAGATAGAGCTGCTTTGACTCCCAGTGTCATGCACCTGTTAAATTGTAAGGAGTGGAACCTTAGGTATTTGCCAGGGTGGGGCAACCTGCTTCACTGCTTTGTAGTGCTATATGTGCGAGAGTGGTCAGAGAGGGAATAATACCGCTTGCTTGGGTCTTGACCCAATTTTCAGTCACTTCTCATAAACGACCTTCTTGCTGATGCCCTGGTGCTGATTCCCCAAGTGGGTAGGTTTGTGTACGTTCTAGGATCCAGTGGTCCCTTTAAACAGACTTTCCTGAGAGACTGTCAGTCTCTTCCAGCACCGCAACCCCCACTGATTTTTACAGCCAGAGGCTGTGAGGCCTTATATTTCCAGCACTGGAACCCTGGGCTGCATGGTATGAACTGGGGCTGGGATTGCTCACTCCTCAGTTGTTCCTCCCAGTTTCTATCCACTGCACGTGAATGTGGGACCACCCATACTGCCAGCCCGCCTGCAGCCATCTGGCTGAGCATCCTCCGGCTGCCCGTCTCCGACCCTTCTACTGGTCTGGATGAATGTTTCTTCCTTAACTTCTTGGTTGTTGGACTTCTATACAGTTTGATTTTCTGGCAGTTCTGGTTGTTTTTGTTTTTAGATTAGTTGTTAACCTTCTTGTTGTGCGAGGAGGTGAAGTGTGTCTACCTACACCTCCACCTTGACCAGAAGCCTGTCTTTCCAGTTTTAAAATGGGGATGGTATTGTCTCTTTTAGAGTTATTGTCATGAGGACTAATTAAATTAATATTTTGTGAACTGCTCACTACCTGACATACTACATAGGCCACATTTTTTTGACATAAGTAGCAAATAAGACTATATTGACATTAATCTTAGGTTATCACTACTGAAGCATTTCTTTTTTAATCTACCCACATAAGGGTATTAATTGAATAGGAAACATTTAAGTCATGAAGTACTTCTAGGAAGAAAATACTCAAGTGCAATGTATGTTAAAAATGCTACATGGCATGTAAATGTAAGTAATAAGACAGCTGGAGACTCATTACAACAAGACACAAGGAAAACGCAGTCTAGGAATGAACTTTATGGTTCACAAGGTGAAAGGAATTCATCCTGTGAGAGACATCCCTTCATATTTACATTATACACCTTTGCAATTTATCAAATCTAATAGGAGCAAACAAGTCAACAGGTTAGTCCAGGTTAACATTGGGCCACTTCCAAATAACGTGTGACAGGAACTTGATATAGAATCTGATGAGCAAGTTTATGCCAAGACTGCTATCCAGTTTATTGTAAGGTAGTCACTGTCATTTCACTTTTTGCACTTTAGTTTATAAAACAAGATAGAGGGATACTGAGGTCCATTGCAAATGGAAAGTTCTATTACTTATTTCATAAATCAAAGAAACTATTTTGCTAAAGATACATAATATAAATAGAAGTATCTTGACCAAGCCAACTCAAGATTTTGTAGTTTTATTGTTTATTGACAGTATTAGAAATAAGTGTTTTTATTTAATGAGCTTTTGTGGCTGAAAAATAGACCAAAGGAAATGAATTTCTCCCTTTTATATTATTGTAATTTCATATTCAGTAAAAGTAGCAGAACTTTATGGGAATGAGGAAATTTCCAGTGTTCAGATGCCTAGGTTATCTTTTGTTCTCTGGGCCATCACTATGTGTTTCCAACACAGAAAACCACTTTGGGAGACTAGCTTACTCAAAACAAGGAGTAAGATGGGAGTGATGGTGCAGAATCCCATATTGTCAAGCATGGAGTAGTGGAACAAACTTTCCCTTAGAAGGATAATGTCCTCTGTATCCTATTTTTCATACTGCAAATGAGGTGTTTTTACTTCACAATACTGAGTTTTCAAAAGGAGAACATAATATATTTGCTAATAGACATTGCTATATAGTCTCCATACTCCCTCCCTTTCATAACATTGTTAAAAAAAAATCCTAGTAAAAGTACAGTTTAAAAGATGCATTAAATTCCTGAGATACGTAAAATGCTACAGTAAATATAAGACCTCAGAAAGAAAAAAGAAGACTGCTGGAAAAGGTTGCATCAAAAAAGTTTAAAGGTAGTATAATGAATGTCTGAACAGCCTCTGGCTTTACAATTCTTAACATTTTGTCCCATTTGGGAGCAGTATGTGTGTGTGAGTGTTTTTCTCTTTCTCTCTCTGGTATTTTTATCACAACATCCAAACTTTACATTGATAAAATATCATCATCTAATATCCTAACTATATTTGTACTCCTCACTTATTCTAAATATCCTTCATAGTTTTTTGAAAAACCAGGATCTGGTCAAATACAACACTTAATATTTGTTAACATGTTTCTTTAGTCTTTTACAATTATGCCTGGTGTTTGGTTTTTTTTTTTTTTGTTATAATATTGATATTGGAGGAGTACAAGTCAGCTGTCTTGTTCAGTGGTCCATAGTCTTTGTTGAACTCTTCCTTATGATTAGATTCATATTACATGTTTTCAGAGGAATACTGCATAGGTAATCAAAAGTCATATAATGTTAGCCTATCATATTATTGGTTGTGTTACATTTGGTCACTTGGTTAAGGTAGAGAATATCTTGTTTAAGAACATCTTTCATCTAGTAGGTTTTTGTCATTTATTCATGATCCTTGCCAGAATCTGTTACTACATTTTTAGGTACAATATTTGATTTTCTACTTCTCAAAAAACGTTAAATTTCTTTAAAAAAAAAAAAAGGCTCCCTTTAGATGGCCGTTAGCGATAATAATCATTTGCCTTTTTAATTTTAATTTAGAATGTTTTGGGAAATATATGAGAGTATTAGGTTCAAATGTTATTTTCACCTTTAAAGGTCAGGTACTTAAAAAGTCATGTAAGAGCTAAAGAGTTAAGGCACCAGAAAATTTAGGAAGTTTATCAGTAATGTCAATAATTAATTAGATTTAGACAATTAAATTTCTGTTATTACTTTCATAGTTGCCCCAGTTCCTATCATTCAGTAGGGAATTATCTCTTTACCTTATAACTATAGTTAAACACTATGTTAATAGAGTCAGTGTGCTGCTGTTTTTGCAGAGGAAGTTGCTGAGCATTCTAAGAAATGCAGTATGAAATTTAAGATGCAAGCACAAAACTAATCGGTTAATTTATATTTCTCTTTTTGAGGATTTATTCTTTGAATGTTTTTATTACCTTACGTAGGTTGCATGTTTTAAGTACAGTTCCAAGACATAGTAAGAAACCTTTCTAAATCTGTTTCACTCTTTGCCTTGTATACTTAAAACTAATTTTTGTAATTAATGGTATAGTGTCCAAAAATAATACTGACATTTCCATGTCTTATCAGCTAGTTGTAGATTGTTCCTAAATTGTGTTCATTATTAGAGTTCATGATTAACAGCTAAGTCTTTCCCTTTAGAATTAGAGGGATCACTCTACTTGACAGTAATAATAACTGCATCTTAAAATATTTTAATTATGGTTTTTCACTAATTCCCATTACTTAAATTTATGAGGCCTGAAAATTTTTATAACTCAGAGAAATAGAATCACTTGAAATATTATTATCCACATATACAAGTGAATTTATCCTGATCTTTCTGATTAGTAGAAATGCTCATTTTAATTTTTGCCACAGCATTCCTTCATTATTCTGCATTTTAGTTTGTCCATCTGTTTCTTAGCAAGAGCTCTTACTATGGTTTTCAAGGAAAGATGTCTTGAATGTATGTTTCTCATAAGTAACAAATATTTTATCTGAGAAAAAAATCATTTGTCTCCTCTGATGAAAGTTGAGCCATTTCTGAAAAAGTCATAGTTTTGGATATTTGTGCTTGGGTTGCTCAGGCCGGTGTTTGATTTTCACATCTTGCAGGTACAGGGCATGGTAAAGGATTGTACACTGGAGAGATATGTCTTTGGGGAAACAGCAATGTGAAACTTCTCATGTAAGAATTACTGATTAGTTGTCTTACTACCTTTGTTGTTTGAAAAGGGAGGTTTTGTGGATTTATATCTTTGATTAACTTAAATCTACTTACAGGATTGAAATAGAGCCTATTTTGAAAAAGCAATAATGTTTTCAAGTTTTCAATAAAGTCAGTGTCTTACTTTGCTGTTTGCTAAGCTGATATACAGAACACTGCTGATCTGTAAGGTAATATAAACTATAAGACTTAACCTTTTAGTGGCAAAGAAAAGTAGCATTTCTGGTTAGTGGTACACTTTTTTTTTCTTAACAATAATACAGGTAATGTATGAACCTTGCTTGATAGGATCCTTGTATAGCCTTCTTGTATTATTATGGAAAGTGTGATCTTTGTTGCATGAAATGGGAAACACAGGCATGTGCTTTACCCAGCTATTACAGAAATCAATGGTTAGAATTTTTTAAAAATCGCTTGCCTACTTAATCAGTGTCCTGCCCAAAAGACACAATTTGCTTTCTGTTTCCTTTGTTTTATTTTGTCTATAGTCTAATAGTTATTTAACATTGAGTTTGTTTTTGTTTGTTTTTTTTTTGTTTTTTTTTTAACTTGGTTTCAGTTGATTCCTTTTCTTGTAAGTTCACCACTTGAGCTGATGCAGACAAGCATCTGACACAGGCAGAATTTTCCTCTGATTATAGTTCTGTCGCTATCTCCATCTGTTGGTATGAAGAAGTAATGCTCTTGCCAGAATAAGCAAGCTCATTTTAATTTTAGCAAAAACAAAGTAAAAAATAAGGAATTATGCTTTTAATTCATTTTCTTTCTTTGTGACAATTAAGTCAGTTTGAAGATGCAGAACTATCATGGGATATCAGCTTTTATAGACAGATGGTCTTTGGTGGCTTTTCTTTTTTTAAGCTTTTTGTTAGTGAGATTAAAGTGTCAAGAGAGTTAAAAATCTGATGAATTAACTATGCCTAGATTCCATTTATCTTGTTCTTTAGGGAATTAGAGGAAAATACCGTTATATCAACTTTTTTCATGGGTGTGATGTTAAGCATCATCGGCATACCACAAAATTTTAACAGCGAGAAGTCTCAAAAATCCAGACAGTCTTTACACATTCAGAGTTTCATGGGCTTTGCATCGTTGATTCTGAAATGCTAATGAAGAGCTCAATATAGCTTCTGATGCATTTCAGATATTCTGGGTGGTGACTGGCTAGAGTGTTACTGACATCACAACATACAGCTGTTGACTTTCTATTGTCTCTGAGTCCTCCGCAAGTGCTTTAGGCTGCTCTAGCGGCAGCCCTCCCAATGCCTGACTAATCAGCTGGCTGTGTGTGCTGTGAGCTCTGGAGGAGCCATGCATAGCATCTGTCCACAGATACTATGGAAAATACATTTTCCTTCACTCTCTGTGATGAAGCAAATACCAATACAATGAAGGTATGTGACTCTTAATTCATTTGTTAAATGTGTGTAAAAGGTAATCAAATATATAAAGAGTTATATATGTTCACTTAGTACCACAGTTTTTGCTAGGGACGCATGTGACAAAATCCTTGCTATGTCCAAGCTTTTTGTTTATTTTTGCAAAGCTGTATTTGTTTAGGTTGATAGAATGAGGAGTAGAAGTCATTTGCTTATCAACTATAGTACAAGCTGCTTCTCCCAGGTCTCCCAAATTTGTGATACTCCTTGTACTTTATTGATAGAATAGTTTGTGTGTGTGCTCAGTGGTATTTGTGTATAACAAAACAAACTGTCAGTTGGAAAAATGACTTCTCTTTTATGTTTATCTCAAAATAGACATGCTATATAGCTTTTTCGATCTTAAAAATTGGATCCTTGTGGAACCAGTACGGTGTGGATGAGAGCCTTCTTTTGGGAATTAAAAACTAAGAACCTTAGCTTAAATTTCGAAATTGATGTTAATTTTTTTTTACCCTTTTTTGGGGTGAAGAGGTAGAATAATTTTAAAAGCGCATATGACAGGAAAACCCAGATCTGTCATTACTATGTTTAACATAATCAAATACCACATTGCAAAAGAGAGCAGATGCTAATCAACTGTAATTTTTACAACTATCATTTCTAATCATACTGTCTGAAAACTTTGACATTTATCTTGATATTTTATGATTCTTTAAACTGAATTCTCACCATATAGGTGATACTAAAAAACTGAAATATGTTTATTAGTGTGTTTGAAGGGTTTTTTAAAGTTTTGCTTGCTTTTTACCTGAAATTAGCCAAAATTTTAACTGTTCAGAATTGCTGTGATATTTTCTATCTTCCCCTTTCCATATGAAATAATTATTTTGATCTTGAGAAATAACTGTTCTCTTTTATAGAAGAGATAACAGGAATTCATTCGCTTTTCATCAAATCTGAATATCATTACTCTTTCTTTTGTTTCTTTCTAATTTGCAACTGTGTAAGTAATTAGGATCATCAAAATATTAATAGCCATTATTAAAATTAGAATCTTTTATCAGATACATTATTTCAATCTAATGCCAGGAGAATTTTATCATCATTTCTTTTTTAAGCTTCAGATTTTCTTTTAAGTTTTATGTTGAAAACTATAGAAGAAAAAAAATAAATAGCACATGGCCTCCATCCTTGCCTACAGCTGCTTTTATCCATCCTTTGTCACATTTCGCTTTTTTCTTTTTTATCACCTTTCCTCTTTTTCATTTCTTTCCTTTAGGTTTCTTTTTGTGTCTTTCTCTGTGCACCCCCCCACCTTGTGTATGTGTGTCTATCTCTTTTCGTGGGTGTTTTCCTCTCCCTCTCTACCTATCTTCTCTCCTCCTTCCCCCCCCCCCCCCATTTATTGGTCTTTCCCACTTTGCCTAAGTCTCTCTTCCTTTCTGTCCATCTCAGTCTGTTTCTCTCTGTCTGTATGTGTGCGTGTCTGTCTTTCCTTTTCTGCATATCTGACTCTCCTTTCGTGGTATATCCCTTCCTGTCTAGCTGTCTCTGTATCTCCGTGTCTGCTTCTCTTTTTCCCTCTCTCCCTCTCTCTTTCTGTTATTCCATCTCTCTCTCTCTCTCTCTCTCTCTCTCGTTCTCGATATCCCCTTTCTCCCTCTTTCTGTCTGTCTCTCTTCTTCCTATTTCACGCTTATTCTTCTGTGCCTCTCTTTCTTCCTACCTCACTGTTCCTATTAGTGTCTCAGTTTTTCTGACTGCTGTGCTTTCTGTCAGTCTTTCTTCACTCTCAGCATTTTGCCCCCTTCTCTATCTTACCCGTGTCTTTCCCTGTCCATGCTTTACTCACACTCTCCAAATTTTCATTGTCGTACAGATTTTCAGATTTCATTGGAACCAAATCTGCATTTGACTTTTTTTTGTTAATTAATAGCAGTTACTGAATACATTTTCATTTGTTAAACTCAGCACTTTAAAAAAGATACTATTTCATAAATAATTAAATATTTTTTGAATAGATTTTACCTTTTATTTAATTTCTTTAATTTTTAGAAACTTATGTTTTAGGCCTTACAAGTTGGTAGAGATTATCATGTATCGAAATCACAACTTAAACTATTTTGTCTTCCAAAGATACACATTTTACATTGTTAAAGGGACTTCTTTTTCTCTTAAATGATTTTTCTATTACCATTTTTTAGCAGTTTTTAATTTTTAACTTATCAAGATATTTAGGAAAATATCTCATTTCCTAATTGTGTTTCTGATTATGGGTAAACTTTTACTTTCTTATACCTGTATCTTTTTTTTTAATACCATTCTGTGTTCTCCAAATGTGTTACAGTGGATATATGTTCTTCTGTTTTTCTTTCACTTTTACCTTTTTATTTTGAAGTAATGATAAATTCACCAAAAGTAGCAAAAATGATACAGAGAGGTCCCATGCATGTTTTTAAAGATCTTTAACATTTTTAAAATGTTTTCTTCGAGACTTTTATCTCATATCTCATGTGTAAATAGTCTGAAGAACAAAAACTTAGCATTTAATTTATTTAATCATAAACCACGAAATGTCACAACAATATTGTTTTATTTTGTAAAGCAGATTGATGGTAATTTTATGAAAGCATACTATAGCTTACTAACACTCTGGTGTTATGATAACTAGTATAGAGCTATCAGGGAAGAAAATTAAATGTTTTTTCTTAAATGTATTTTATTGATTATCCTATTACATTTGTCCCATTTTTCTCTCTCCTTTATCCCCCTCTGCCCTGGAGCCCCCCTCCTATCAGCATTCCCCCCGGCCCTTAGTTCATGTCCATGGGTCATACATATAAGCTCTTTGGCTTCTCCATTTCCTACACTATTCCTAACCTCCCCCTGTCTATTTTGTGCCTACCAATTATGCTTCTTATTCCCTGTACCTTTTTCCCCCACTCTCCCTCCACCGCTTCCCTGCTGATAACCCTCCATGTGATCTTCATTTCTGTGATTCTGTTCCTATCCTAGTTGTTTGCTTGGTTTGTGTTTGTTTTTAGGATCAGTTGTTGATAGTTGTGAGTTTGTTGTCATTTTACTGTTTATAGTTTTGATCTTCTTCTTTTTCTTAGATAAGTCCCTTTAACCTTTCATATAATAAGGGCTTGGTGATGATGAACTCCTTTAACTTGACCTTATCTGGGAAGCACTATATGTGCCCTTCTGTTCTAAATGATAGCTTTGGTGGATAGAGTCATCTTGGATGCAGGTCCTTGCCTTTCATGACGTGGAATATTCTTTCCAGTGCCTTTGCCTATAAGGTTTTTTGAGAAATCAACTGAGAGTCTTATGGGAACTCCTTTGTAGATAACTGTCTCCTTTTCTCTTTCTGCTTTTAAGATTCTCTCCTTATCTTTAATTGTGGGTAATGTAATTATGATGTGCCTTGGTATGTGCTTCCTTGGGCCCAACCTCTTTGGGACCCTCTGAGCTTCCTGGATCTCCTGGAAGTCTGTTTCCTTTGCCAGATTGGGGAAGTTCTCCTTCATTATTTGTTCAAATAAGTTTTCAATTTCTTGCTCTTCCTCTTCTCCTTCTGGCACTCCTATGATTCGATTGTTGGAACGTTTAAAGTTGCCTCAGAGGTTCCTAATCCTCTCCTCATTTTTTTGACTTCTTTTTTTCTTCATTTTGTTCTGGTTGAATGTTTATTTCTTCTTTCTGCTCCACATCATTGATTTGAGTCCCAGTTTCCTTCCCTTCACTATTGGTTCCCTGTATATTTTTCTTTATTTCAGTTTGCATGGCCTTCACTTTTTCCTCTATTTTGTGACCATATTCCACCATTTCTTTAAGCATCCTGATTGCCAGTGTTTTGAACTCTGCTTCCATAGTTATCTCCTCGCTTAGTTCTATATTTGGAGCTTTGATCTATTTCATTTAAGCCATATTTCTTTGTCTCAGAGAACCAATCAGGTCGTCAGGGGCAGAACCTTAGATATTCACCAGGGCAGGGCAACTTGCTTCGCTGCATTGGTGGTGCTGTATGTGGGGAGGGGTCAGAGAGGGAACAGTGCCACTTGCTCAACTCTTGCCCCATTATCAGTCACTTCCCTGCTACCCACAAGCAGATTGTGCCCTTTCAGGTGCTGATTCCTGGATGGGTCAGTTTGTGTACTTTCTAGGACCCTGTGGGTTTCTTCAACGGACTCTCCTATGAGGCTAGGGGTTTTTCCTGCCACTGCAACTCCCACAGAGTTTTACAGCCAGAGGTTTTGAAGCTTTATTTTCCTGCGCTAGAACCCTGGGTTACGCGATCTGTCTTACTCCCCAGTTCATTCCGGCTTGTCTGCACACAATTGGGGCCACCTGGTCCTTCAGCTGCCTCCTCACCTGCCAGGTCTGCTGCCTTGCGGTGAGTCCTCTCCACCCCTCACTTGTCCATCTCCACCCCTCCTACCAGTCTGGATGAGTGTTTCTTCTTTAACTCCTTAGTTGTCAGACTTCTCTACGGTTCAATTTTTTGGCAGCTCTGGTTGTTTTTTGTTTTTAAATAGTTGTCTTTGGTTGTGCGAGGAAGCAAAGTATGTTGCTTCCATCTTGACTAGAAGTCTCCATCTTGGCCCGAAGTCTCTCTAAATGTTTTATTAACTTATAAATGTGTAAGAAGCAAAGAAGGATGTGTAAAATGAAAATCTTTTAAGAGCTGAGTCAAATGTTGTTTTCCCATAACTCCCTCCTGTGAAATTATGTAGGCCTTCTCATTTCTACATTTTTTTGATGCCTCTGCTACTTGTATAGTTCTCTTCTCTGTTATATGACTAGACTCCTGGTTGTGTGGGGCTTGGGGTAGGGTTGAAATAAGACCAAAAAGTCATTATCTTTGCAAACTTCATGTTATACCTCCATAGCTGATAACCCCCATTCTGGTTTTTATATGATATCCTTAATAAAGTTAGTACAATGATTTTTATTTTTTCAAACTAAGTTCCTCTAAGCCCTAGGGTGCCACAGATATACTTTAGGAACTAGAGAAAAGCCTGAAGCCCAATTAATATTTCTCAGCTCAGCCTATCTTGTTACTTGACTAGAGTAAGTTAGTGTTAAAAAAAAATGTATATAAACACACACATACACACAATTATCCTTCAGTATCTGCAGAGTAGTAATTATAGAACCCACCGTGAATAGCAAAATCCAAGGATTCTCAAGTTCCTTTAAAAAAGTGGCATAGTATTCCCATGTACTCTAAATCATCTCTAAATTACTTATATAATACCTAATGCAACATAAATGTTATATAGATACTTGTTATGTTGTATTGTTAGGAAATAATGACCAAAAAGTCACTATATGTTCAGTATAGATGCAGCTTTTGTAGGCTTAAATACATAGTAGTGTCAGCAACAACATAACTTTTTTAAAAAAATTAGTTTAATCCATAGTTTGTTGAAGTTGCAGGTGCAGAACTCAGTACAGAGGCCCAACTGTATATGTGTACACCTCTCTGTGTATGTGTTAGTGTTACACCCATGTATTGTACACACATATACATACATATATAAGGTTTTTGTCTCTCCAGAGCCTTAACATGAATCCTAGTTAACAACCCTCATTTTTTATTTTATATATAATGTGTAATATATAAAACATAAAACAAGAGTTGCTAACTAGAATTCATGAATAGCCTTCTGGAGAACCAAGAAACCCCTAAATTGCATATGAACAGACAAATGTATAGGTGCTACATTTATTCAGTCTACTGTGTCAATTTGATGTCTTTCTTCTTTTGCTGTGTTTTCAGTGCTTTTAAGTGTATATAATTTCCTCCTTCCACAGCAGGCACTTCCAGAAAAATCTCATGCAGCTCTTTTCAAGTATTGTGAGCTTATACAATGACTGATTCCAATGTTATGCTACAATATGAGATCACAAGAGAGAGAGAGAAGTACCCAGTATTTTCCAAGTGCTAACTAAACTGCACCTTTTTCTAACAGATAGAAAATGAATGAGAACAAAAGTTGAAGACCATATGCTTCCATTGAGCTCCAATGAGCCAACTATGAGGAAAACCAAAGAAATTTATGAAGTATTAAAACCCACTAAAACAATTTGATATGATGGACATAACTAGGAAATAATGACAGAAAGCCACTAGCAAATGAAATCTGAACTGTATTAGACTCTGATTTTATTCATTTTGTGCAAAGAAATAGGGAGTTGAGAACCAATTAAGTTAGACAGAACATTAGGTGCTCTAAAGAAAAGCTGTATCTGTTCACTCTATGAATACAGTGTATAGTGTGAATTTCTAGAGATCATGTGGTTCTCAGTGGTGTTCACTCATGCTTAGCAGGTGAGTGCCTCAAGCCATAAAAGTATTTGCACACATCTTTTTATAGAGAATGAAGGTAAATGACAGCAACAGAAAGACAGCACCTGTTCTGCCTCATGCTGTTTTTAAGCTATTTTTACTGACCACAAAATGATCTCTTAAAAGGAGAAATGAAACATTTTTGAGCCATTTTCCTAAATATAATCCCTAGGTGTTTTCTTAAAAGACAGTTGTGATCCTTTGTTAGATAGAAAGCAGTTGGTAATTCAAGAAGTGAAGGGTGGCGCATTAGTAGTTTTAAAACAGAATTTCTGTCGATTGTAACCCGACTTAAAATCCTACAAAGGGAACAGGTTTTTGTCATAGAAGAAAATGGGTCATGTTAGATCTACTGATTCAAATGCTAGAAAATACGAAGTTTCCCATGTTGATGAAACACATTAAGCCATCAAAGAACCTTTGGGTGGAGTAGATGAATGTTCCGGGAGTCCAGCATGAGTTCTGCTAAGAGTCTTTTATGACAAGCTCTGTCATATACTTTTAAGGGTTTCCATTGTGATCCTCTGATAAGAATGAAACACAACTGTTGTGGGTAAAAAGTACACGGAGATAAATTCATTTAATTATGTTAGTAATACAGAGGAAAAAATAAAGTGAAAAAGAATTTTGAAGAAGTAAAAAGAACACATCAGTCTAGCTCAAAAACCAAGAGACAGAAGGCTTCTTATAAGATGGCCTAGCACTTGCCAAGTCTATGTAAAGCATATGCCATCTCATTATCAACATTAAGAATGACTAAATAAAGAAACTGGGATTATAATCATAATTATTGAGTTCACTTTTATTCATGAACTATAAACTACAGATATTATCATACCATGAACCTTAACACAAAATACATTAGTAAAGAATGTAATGTATGATATTATGCTAAATAAATAAGTCAGAGAAAGACAGATGCCATTGATTCCACTTATATGTGGAATCTAAAGAACAACATAAAGCAACAAACAGAACTGAAAGACTCATAGACCCAGAGCAGACTGGTGGTTGCCAGAGGGGAGAAGGGGTTGGAGAACTGGGTAAGAAAAGATAAGGGACCCTGGTCACGTGGCTCAGTTGGTTGGAGTATCATCCTGTACACCAAAAGGTTGCAGATTCGATTCGCGGCCAGGGTACATACCTAGGTTGTGGGTTCCCCTGTCGAGCTATGTATGGGAAGCAACCAGTTTCTATTTCTCACATCAATATTTCCCTCTCTTTCTTTCTCTCTCCCCCACTCCACCCCATGTCTGTCTCTAAAATCAATAAATATATTCTCAGGTGCAGTTTAAAAAAAAGATGAAGGGATTAAGAAGTACAAATTCGTAGTTAAAAAGTAGTCACAGGGATATAATGTACAGCATAGGGAATATATTTAGTAATATTGTAATAGTTATGTATGGTGCCAGGTGGATTCTGAAGATATCAGGGGGAACACTTTCTAAAGTACGTGACTGACTAACCACTGTGCTGTAAACCTGAAACTAATACAAAATAATATTGAATGTAAACTGTAATTGAAAAAAATGTATAATGTATGAGACTATACAAAATACTAATAACTTCAGTGACTTCTGACACCAGTAAGCCCAGAGTTAGGCCACATTTCACAGATGAAGAGCACAGTCCTCGACAACTCTGCCCTCACTTCAGAACAGCTGGCTACAAATTAAAAGGTTCCCAATACCTGCTTAGGTTTCATAAGTCACTAGAACTTAAAAAAACTCAGGAAAGTACTATACTTATGACTACTGTTTTACTATAAAAGTTGCAAATCAGACAAGCCAAAAGGAGAGACGCATAGGGCAAGGTCTGGGAGGGTTTCAAATGCATAGCTTCCCTTTTCTTCTTCCTGTTGAATTAGGACGTTTGTTACAGTGATATGTGACAATATGCAGAATATTGCTGTCCAGGGAAGCTCACTGAAGCTTCAGCATTCAGTTTTTCTTGAGGTTTTGTTAGGTAAGCATGATTGAATTATTGGCCATGCAGTTGAACCCAGTCTTCTGCCCTACTTCCCTTCACAGAGGTCATGCTGATAGCACATGGCTAAAGCCCCAACTTTCTACCCACATGACTGGTCTTTCTGATGTGACAAGTCCCCATCCTGTGTCATCTCAGTATAAAATATGTAGGGGCCCACCATGATTCACCTTAGTAGCATAAGCTATCAGGCCGACCATCAATAACAGAGATCAACAATCTCTCCACAAATTCCAAGGATTTAGAACCAGGGACAAAGGCCAGCCAAATTCTTTATTACACAAAACCTTGTTCTCCTTTTGATAGCATCTTTGGTGTTCTATGTTAAGGAAATATGTTACTTTTATGGCTCTCATTTTAAAAGGTAATTCTGAAGTCAACAGAATAAATAGGTGTTTCTTAACCTGTTCCCTATAGCCCATTTCATAGCTCAAAAGGACCTTTCAGTAGGTAAATATATACAGTTTAAAGAATTAATTATAATCAGTTCAAACTCGATATGGAACAAAAGTATATATTCTCTCCTTACAAGCCCATTATCTTCAGTTCTCTCACATTCCCATTATCTGTACCCAGTTTCCAGGAGTCTAAACTTGAATATTCTTTATATCCCAAAGCATGTTTAGATATAAGACCATCCTTTTTTTCTTCATATGGTCATTAAAACATACTTTAGTATGTGCCAAGAGATCTTACTACAAATTGATTTATTTTAATCTTGCATTTACACATACATAGGGAGCCCCCAGTATAATTTGAGACTATGATAGGTTTAGAATTAAGGCAAAATTCATTTTACCCTTGCTAGTACTATATTAGGCGGTAATTAATAAAGCCTTCTCGTTTAGAGTTGTATTAATGATTCTGACTTTATTGCATTGTTTTTTTGCCTCCATCTGTCATTAGCTAAATACTTTCAGAATCTCACCAAGTTACCCCATGATTCTCCAGGGTCTCTAGTGTGAGCTCATGAACAGCCCTTTCATGCTCTTCCAGTTTCATCCTTCTCTGGCCCACTGCCACTTTTGCAAGCACTTGCCATAAATTTACTCATATCCCTGCCAAAGATTCTGTCTTCTAGAGTTACTACATCATTAGTCTTCAGGGTACCAAAATGACTACAATTTTCTGTGCTGAGCTTGATTGCCTGAACACCATGAGCTATGTGTTTCCCACTTCTCTGCTTTGGTTCTCTAATGAAAACACTTCTTTAGCTTCTGCTTTGGCTCAAACTAGGACCCCTGCTACACAAAGATATATGTAGAGTTCTTTTAGTACTCAAGCATTTCTAATTTCCAATTTTTTACACTTTGATTTGGTGTTACTAGGCTTTTTAAACACTGTACCACACAGTGATGTAAAGTCAGATCTGGAAATGGCTATGAAAGGACATTTAACCTGTTCTGTAGCCAAGTAGTATCTGAGCTATCTCGTTTAAATTACTGCCATTGTACTGATCTTGGTTAAAGAATTGCAGAAACCTCCAGTCTTTTAGTCTACAGACTCCTCCCCTATAGGACTTAACCTAAACTGTCCTGGGTGTTGGTGTCAGCCTTAATGAGCCTCACCTGAGAGGAGATTTTTATCCTCACCCACAGTTCTCCCCAAAGCCCACAGCCATCTCAGCTTCCTCACTTCTAGCAGATAATATTCTGAGTAAAATAAAATATGAAAAGAGTTTCTTAGATACAAATTTCTTCCACTTCCTGCAACATTGTCTTTAGTTTCTGAGAATAATAAACCTTTTAAAGGCGTACCCTTCCACTTGTGCTTCTGTCCCCATTTCTCCTTACTTTCCACCTCAGATATTCCCTCTCATCCTCATCCTTTTTCCCTCTTAAACCTCAAGCCTGTCTTGTCTTCCTCCTTTCCCTACTGGTTGCTTCTCTTTGGTCTATACAGTTTCTGTCCTCACAGTCTTTCCCCAACTTTGCATCTCTTGCCATCCTCGTTTCCATATTCAGGAGGTCTTTTTGGTCCTCACCTCCCTGCTCATCTCAAGGGCTGGGTGTTCCCTGGGGATTTTATCCCAAGACAATTATTCTCACTCAACAACTCCTGGGCAACTTCTTCTATGTTAATAATTCAAAGCTTCCATCTATACAGTGATTCTACCCAAAGAAATAACATCAGCCCTGCTTTCTCTCTTTAACTCCTTTTCATCCAATTCTCTGTTAGATTTCTCCAGCTGAATGTCCTGAAGGCACTTCAGATTTACTGTGTACAAAACTGTGATTGTTCTACACCAAATTCTCTTTTTCCTCCTTGTATATTTCTTAGGTTAATGGATAGCAAGCACCACCTATACCTTCATTGTGTCCTGTCATAACAATTCTGGCTATCACAGCCCTAACCTTTTCCCAGACACCCTCTGTATATAGTTAGCTTCCCCCAATTAGTTACTTTCTGTTACATTAATCTCTTCATTTCTAATGGCAGTATATAATGTCTGTCCAGAAGGTATCCAGCCATGTACTATGAAAAAATAGACACATTTACTGAAGAAGATACAAGAAACATTATACATAGGACAATGATGCCTAAGTCCCCTTCAGAGTAGGCACCTTGGGACCTCAAATGGTTCTCCCAATTGCCATCAGCTGCCCCATCATACTGTCCTGAGTCTCAATCACTAGTCTGAAATCTCTTCCCTTTCAAAGGTGATTTTAGTTTGGGGAAAAGGTAGAGTCGCAGGGTGCCAAATCTCTGACTTTTGAGTCACCTGGGTGATTTGATGTTTCAGAGAAAAACTCTTCACAAGACGTGATGCATGAACAGGCATGTTGTCCTGATGAAGCTGCCAGTCATCAGTTGCCCATAGCTTTGACCTTATGAATCTGAATAGTTTCCACAGAGGAGTGTTCAAGCTTAATGCAAAATTTGATGCAAATATGTTGCACTACTTGTTCAGTCATTTTGAAGGCAACAGCCACACAGTACACATGCTAATTCAATGGTGTCTACCACCCCCACTGACTCGTACAGAGAAGTTGTCATTCCAGTCCACTCTCCTTGGCTGCCAGGTTACATCAATGTTGCACAAACCATTCTCATATCAACAATGGCTGGGCTTTTTCCAGACAGACCTCGTATATAGGTAGTGGCTTAACTAGCAAGGGCTCTGGAGCCTGACTGCCTAAATGCAAACCCTGTCTGCCAGTTATTATTCTTGTAATCTTCGGCAAGGTACTTAACCTTTCTCTACCTCAGCTTCCTCATTTGTAAAAAGGTGATAATAAGAGCAGCCAGCTGATAGGGTTGTTATGAGGATTAATACAGTTAAAGCATTGGAAATAGTGCTCTGTTTTCAATAGCTACTTAAATAAGTAGCTATTTAAGGGTTTGCTATTAATATTGTTAGTTTTAAAGTACATATCATAATCAGTAATTGTCTTGTTTATTTTGTCTGCAGTAGATTATAAGCACTTGAGTACTGAGGTGCTGTTTGCTTGGTTTGCAGGTATATACTCAACACTTAAAGCAGTGCTTAGCACATAGTTTCTAATCAAAAGATTAGAATGAATGAAATCTCTTTTTGCTCTGACTGGTGTGGCTTAGTTGGTTGGACATCATACCGCAAAGCGAAAGGTCACTGCTTCAGTTTCCCAGTCAGGGCACATGCCTGGGTTATGGGTTCTGTCCCCAGTTGGGGTGTGTACGAGAGGCAACTGATCAATATTCTCTCCCTCTCTTTTTCTCTCTCTAAATATAAATAAATAAAGCCTTTTAAAAAATGAAGTGTCTTTTTTTTCCTTTTCAGCCTTCACCTCTTAATCCTTTGTTTAAACTCTAGTAACTTCAGCACAACTTGCATAACATTTTACCTGCTAGAACAGAGTTTATCTATATTGTAGTTAAAATAATTCTCCACGGCTTCTCTTAAAGTAGTTCCTCTATCATTTGGGCTTTCACATCCCTCAAAAAATCAAGACTAAATTTCTAATCTCAACGTCAAATATAGCCACCTTTGATGCTATTGTCCTGCTGTTTGTATTTATAACATTAATGAAAAGTAGCAAGTCCAGGAAAGGGAGTATTGTAACAAACATTTAGTATTTACTACTCAGAATTAGCAGATGCTGACTTTTTCTTATATTTGCAACAGATCTTTTTTTTAAGAAATAAAATAATAAAGCCATCATTACAGTCTTTTTTTAATCTAGCCTAAACCCTTCCTTTCCCTCTCTAGAGATAATTACTAACATGAAATAGGTATGTACCCTTCCTATCCATGCTTGTGTGGTTTTTAAATTTTTGCATAAGTTGCATTGTATCATGGAGATCATTCTGCTTTTTCATTAAACATTCTGACATTCTTTTGGAGACTTTAGTACAGCTGTAGTTTGTTTATTTTAATTGTTTTATTGTTCAGTGTGAGTATAGCACAGTAATGCTTCCTCAGTTTCTCTATCAATAGACGACATTTGGTCTTAACCATTTGCTTTTAAATAAAACAATGCAGTGAATGTTTTTGTATGTCTTGCAAGTCTCTTTAGTGTGTAGGTCCAGAGGAAGAAATGTTAGATTCTAGAACTTGAAGAATTTAAACTTCATTCAATATCACAAATTGTTTACTAAAATGAACTGAAGTGTTTGAGAGTTCCCATTCCCCATGTCCTTGCTAACTCTAGGTATTACCAAATGTTTCTGTCTTTATCCTCAGTTAATACTGTTTCTATTAAATGGGCTTCTCTTTTCTATCATCCCCATTTCTCCACTTAGAATGCAAGACATCTGTATAAAACCTTACCACTTCAACAACATTTTCCCTAAAAGTAATTTGTCTGATAGTCTTACAGGGCTCCACTAAAAATATTTTTTCTCCCATTCTTCAACTTACAAAAAAAAGGGGTCTTTTTCCCTCTCTTTAAATATCCTGTTAAGATTATTTTGTGTATTTGTTGATAAATGTCATTATTAACCTATTATTTGACATTTAACTAAAAACTATTTCAGGTCATGGTAGTTCTTTCTCTTTTGCTCTTTTCAGATACAGCTAATAGTGGCTATATTGCTGTCTGGGGATACGCAGTAAATTTTTTTTGGATGACAGTAATTGTTCATAAATCACATAGACATTTAGCATTTTCAAATGTTGGTGCTTATATTCTTGTTTAAGTAACTGACAAGTGATTTGAGAATGAGAATTTCCACTATTTCTAAATAAAGCATGAACCAGTTTTCCTTGCCTTTCTCACTTGAGACCTTTGTCCAATTGGTTGTGTCATTATAACCTTAGGAGAAGCTAATGTGTGTTGGTTTTGTGCATTTGGTTTATTTTATGAATGTGCCTGCTTACTTTTTTTTCCACTAAAGGAAGAAATATAGCATTGTGTCCATCTAATGAAATGACATTGAATAACCAGGTAGTCATAAGGAAAGAATAGTGCAATCTCTTTGCCAAATTCTATTCAGATCACTTCAATGATGTAACTCTTTTTTTCCCCCTCAACATTCATGTGAAGAGCACTTTATTTCTCCCTGTAGGATCCAGATTTCTTTCCCACCCACAAAATAAATAAATAAATAAATAAATAAATGATTTTTTGATATGTTGTTAACCTAGAGTAAACTGGGTTTCATTATGTGAAATTAGGGTTTTTTTTTAATTGCCTAACTTTTCAATTCTTTTGTGCTGTAGGACCAAAAATTAGGCCCTAAGCATAATAAAGTGATCCTTTGATTTAGCAGTATCAATATTGCATTTTTGTTGCTGAAAATACTATCTGAAATTTTCAAAAGAGAAACTACTCATTCATAGACTGTATATACTGATCTGCCTTTCCAAATGTTTTGAATTCTTCCCTGCTTTGTTACCTTTAGGAAAGTACTTAGCTATGCATATTTATCATTTGTAAACTACTAGGCATTACTTTGTTCCTTAGCCACAAACTGAAACTTTATTGCCAAGCAGATTTACATAGTTTGATGCGTAGGATCACAAAAGAGAAGGAGATTAAAAGAAATTGTGTGGTTACCTGGCAGTTCTGATCATTCAATAGCGATTAGCCCTACTGGCCATTAATATGAAGTTAATGGTGCTGTCTTCCTCTGTACAAAGAATAGTATGTAGCACCTGTCCATGTGAAAAGGGTAAGTTTCCTTTCTGCCTTGAGCCACAGTCTTAACGAGATACTGCATGTTATAAATATTTTTGAAATAAAGGTGTTTTATACACCCAAATTGTCCCTCTTCTTGATACCTATCAAAGGTAGCATAGCATTGTAGGTAAGAGCCTGGAGTGGAGCGCCTGTCTGCCCTGTTTATGTCCTAATTCTCGCACTTACTCACTGTGTGTTCTTGGACAAATCACTTAAACTCTCTCTACCTTAGTTTCCTAATCTGTAAAACAAGGGTAATCATAAGGCCTACTTTTTAGAATTATTGTCTTTAAGTGAATTAATAATGAAAGCTGTTACAGCAGTAAGTACCACATGACAACCTGTACACAGTATTATTTTTTGGTGCTAGTTTTTGTTTCTTTTGTAAATTGCCTATTCCCCATTTTGCTTTCTTTTTCCCCTTTATTTATAAGAAATCCTTCAGAGATTTTGATTCTTTTGCATTAGAAATATTTTGACTATATCATTTCCTTTTAAATCTCTTTGTTATATTTTTGTCATATAGAAATATTAAAATTTCATTGTAAGTTTTGTTAATATTTTCCTTTGATAACTTACAGACTTTCATGTCATGCTTGGGAAGGACTCTCCCACCCAATAATTATGAAAGTTTTTCCTGCATTTCCTAGTACTTTTATAGTTGGACTTCTTTTAGGTTATGATCTTTAATTTTACCAGCCTTTTTGGGCATATCCTTCTGACGATTTTATTATAAATATATACATGTGGCATTTCTCTTTTGTTGGCTACCTAGTAGCATAGAAATTGTATGTAATCAAATCTCTGACTTGTTACTAAAAAATAACATTGTTAGTGATTGGAAGAAAGTTTTTACAAAGTTGAATATGAATTTTGAGCACATATATCCATCTCTTTTAGGTTGAAACATTATGAGAAATTCTTTTTTTAAATATCAGTTAACAGTATGTAATTCTCAGTACTGAGATGTATACACTTAATAAATGCCAAAGTTTTGTTCAACTTTTTTGCTCTAAGTTGTCTCTCTATTATAGAAACTTAACCAAATTCATGTAACTTTCTTAGTCACTTTCATTTAATGTGTAACTATTTATTACATTTTAGGGTGGTGCATTTAGTAGACTCCTGAATGTTGTGGCCGATACATGTTCCATGCCTGTCTTGTAGCTTTCTCTGCATGGTACCCACATGCCCACACAGTCTTAGGTAACCTCAAAAGTGTAGGCTTTGTCCCAAGATAAAGGCTTTTTGTTTTAGTGGGTAAAAAAAGTTGGAGTATCTCTTTTACCTGAAGATTTGGAGAGGAAATAGATTGTTATTTAAAGCACATTAATATGTAGGAGAACGCAAAGTTTTGTGAATTTTAAATGTTGAAATGGAAGGCTCAAAATGAGAGTCCGTTGGGATTATGTATCCCAGCAAGTACGTTCACTCCATAACATACACACATTCACACAATCTGTAGTGTTCATTCTCCTCTATTGATCTTTGTAGGGTACATGCATTAGAAAACTTGAGGCATGCAAAGCCACTGTACACCCGTGATGGAACTCTTGTCAATCTGCAGGGTGTAGCCAGGACACAGCAAACTAGACTTCAGCCATCTGCTGGCCCAGAGTGATCCTGACCATGGAAGAGAGCTAACATGTTTGGAGTGCAGAATCTGGGGAAGAGGCTGTAATGGGTGCGCAGATCATTCCATCCTCCCAACAAAGTTATGAGATAAATATTCTTTCTTTTTTTTCATTTTATATGTCATAAAATTATAGCTCAGACAGATTAAATAATTTAACAAAGTCTTAACTGGCTGATCTAGGATTTAAACTCAGGTCTCATGCTAGCAAATTTGATCACTCTATTATACCATTGCGTCCTTCCAGTCAATATCTGGTCATTTTGGTTCAAAATCATTCATTCACTTAGTTTGTTGCCTAGTGACATAGCATATTAGCAAGTATTATCCCTACATATTGGTTGTATTTGGACAAATCATTTGACCTCTGGATGTTCATAACTTGCATTGTAAATAAGATTGGACTAGGTGGTCTCTAAGGCTTCATGGGGATTCTTAGAACCTTCTTATCTTCTTAGAATTCTGAGGGTTCACCTTTTCGCATTGTGCCTCTTCCTCATTACCCCTTGCAGTTATTGCCTTAGCCTGTGCATTATTTATTTCTTAAGTGGATCACAGCTTTCCTTTTTTAGAATTTCAAATTCAAGAATTCTTGATTAAATCACAGTCACTTTACAAAGAACAAATTTGGCTGCTTAGTTAATGCTGCCATCTTGTGTCTGTAATTTATGAGGGAAAATGTTAAAATGAGGAAAAATTATACTGAAATAATTTTTTATTTTTTGTTTTTGGTTGTCAGTTCATTGCTGCATATCAGGTAGCTTTGGCTAGAAATAAATGGCAGAGATTTATTCAGGGATCTTGAGATTTGCAAATCAGAAAAGCTATCAGTATTCTGAAGAAGAAAGAAAAATTGACAATTTATATAGTAAAAGGTACATTCCTGAGAAAAATCAGTTATGCATTTTTAGCCTCTTGTCTGAGATGTAATCTTCAGATATCCAGTGGTCTGGATAACGTATGCCAGATAGTCTGGAACCATGAACATTCTTTCCTAAGTTCTTCAGAGGGTTATCTATATGTTTTATATATATATATATATATGTATATATATATATATATATATATATATATCTCCAGGCATCGATACACTACTGAAAAGTTTAAGTTGCTGGGCTAGTTAAAGCAAAAACAATTATTTTTTTCCTGCCTCAGCCTACTCGATATTAATTTAGCAGCTTGACCAGAGTGACTCCATTTTATTCAATTACTCTTTTCTCATGGAGCAACTTAAAAACAAACAAAAAACACCTAGGCATTTGATTTAGTGGCCCAGTAACCTTGGGCAGATTGAGATGACAACGTCAGTTAAAAAATAACTTTGACATTTGTTTCTGCTACCTCCTTTTTTAGTATCCCTTAGTCAAACACAGTGCAACTGAAACGTAAAAACTAAGGAGAATCTCTGTGAGGGTTCTGAATGATATTTCAAAAATAGTTTTTGAGGTTAGCATAAGATATGAATTGTTCTATGCATACTTGGCAGTATTAGAATTTTATCTTCTGGTACTTTGATGTTATTCTCAGTTTTTTCACCTTGAAACTGTGCTATTCTGTTTATAAACAACAAAATTGTGAAAGGAAGGTGGCAGAGCTATAAAGGATTTTAATAGTTGTTTATTTGCTGTGATGTATTCACTTGTACCAAAAAATATAAAATGAGCCCTGGCCAGTGTGGCTCAGTTGGGTGGAGCATCATCCCTTATACCAAAATGTTGTGGGTTCAGTTCCTGTTCAGAATGCATACAGGAGACAACCTATCGATGTTTCTCTCTCATGTTGGTGTTTATTTCTTCGCCTCTTTAAAAGCAATGAAATAATGTCCTCGGGTGACAGATAGAGATAGATAGATAGACAGATAGATAGATAGATAGATAGATGGATGGATGGATAGATAGAAAGAAAGAAAGAAAGAAAGAAAGAAAGAAAGAAAGAAAGAAAGAAAGAAAGAAAGAAAGAAAGAAACTGTCTTTAAAAGTAGATGACATTGGCTCTGACTGGTGTGGCTCAATTGGCCGAGAGAAAGGTCACTGTTTTGATTCCTAGTCAGCACCTGCCAGGGTTGTGGGTTTGGTTCATGTTTGGGGCACATGCAAGAGGCAGCTGATTGATGTTTATCTCTCACATTGATCTTTCTCTCCCTCTCTTTCTACCTCCCTCCACCTCCCTAAAAATAAATAAATAAAATCTTTTTTTTAAAAAAGGAAGCAGATGACATTGGACAATTGTTGAGGAGCAGTATACCAACTGCAAGAAATGGCATGTCACGGATAAGCTAAATTGACAGTCAAAAACACATCTCCTGGCTTTGAGTTCAAGATGGTGGAGTAGGAAGTTCTTGAGCTCATCTCATCTAATTGACACCAAACTACAGCGACATATAGAACATATCTCTGAGAATAACCTGAAGACTAGCAGGACAGATTTTTCTACACCTACAGATATAAAGAAAAAATCTCATTGAAACAAGTAGGAGGGATAGAGGCTAAGCCTAGTTACACACCTACCCTTCTCCACTCCCCATGTGGTCACTCACAAATGGGAGGTATATCACAACCACAGATGTCTCCCCTGAAGACCAGGTGGTTTCAACCCTAGCCTGGGAACCTGCACCAGGAAGAGGAGCACCCATACCCTCTGGCTTTGAAAACCACTGGGGCTTACGTCTGGGAAAGCTAAGGGAGGTTGGAAACCAAGGTTGTATTCTTTCTGAGTCTCAGAACAGAGGCAGCAATTTGAAAAGCAGGTGGGTCATATATGAAGGTGATATACTGACTAATTATATGATATGTACTGGATGGACAGAAATATGTTGGTGTCAGAAGTGCTGGTAGGAGCCTTTGTTTTCCCTTTGTTCCGTAACTTCTGCCTAGCTGATGCTGGCAGGCACCATTTCTGACACGCTCCATTAACCTTGCTAACACTGTTCACCCTACCCTAGCATTTCGCTGAGGACTCACCCAGACTGGTACCCCTCCAGAGCTGCTCCTTGTCTGCCACAACCAGTGGACAGCCTCAGTCAGCACCAGCATACGGCACTGTGGCTGCAGCAGTCAAGGCTGGACCTTGCAGCCAGCCGCACTGAAGGCTTGCTTTGCACACCAGTGAGCCCACAATAGCTCTGGCCAGGACTCACATCCAACGGGATCAGGGGTCTGCCTCGCGTGCCAGTGTGTCCATGGAAGTTGTGACAGGAATTCACAGATTTACGTGGTCTGAGAGGAGACTAGTATACACAAAAGAGAATGAAGATAAGAGCAAGCACCTTAATGATAAAGGATAAGGGGTGTAAATAATGCGAAGGTCCTTCGAAGCAGCAGCTGGCCAGAGATCCGAGGGAAGAACAAAGCACACTTTAAAGAAATTACTTTTAGGCCTGATTTCCCTGGCAACCGCCAGACTGATTTAGAGCTGACTCCTGCAGTGTTTCAAGCCTGAGCCAGGTGTGGGGAGGGAACCACCAAGAGATAAGGAGACTGCTTTTGGGCTGCAATGAGGACCCCAGCCATGTCCAAGCCAAGCCGAGAGGTGTGGAGGCCTTTTTGCCCCTTCTCATGTCCCCCAATTTCTTGTCTGCCACCTGTATCAGTCGATGCCTGGCTTAGGTTGCCCCTCTCCCAAGGGGCCTTACCTGTCGTTGGCAGAGACCATCACAAAGCAAAGCAGAGAGGCAGGAGCTACACCTCTGCTGGGGGCAGGGGGACACGTTATATCTACTCAGGATCCTGTTTCTCCAGAGCCTCCTGAATATTTCCAGCCTTGGGGCCCTGCAGCCTGTTGGCAGGGTACAGCTCCTGAAACCAGGCACAGCGTTTCCCAACAAGAGACAACTGATGTTTCTCTCCCTATTTCTCCCTCCCTTCTCCTCTCTCTAAAAATAAATGAATCTTTAAAAAAGAAATCTCTCTAATAAAAGCAAACATATAGTGAAGATAGTAGACCAACCACTTATAAATTCAGTAAGAAAACAATTAAAATGGCAATAACTACATACCTATCAATAATTACTTTATATTGCAGGGGGGATGAAAATGTAGAGGATGGGGGTTTAAATGGTGGTGGAAAAAATAAAATTGAAAAAACATTTTAAATGTAAATGGACTAAGGGCTCCATTCAAAGGACGTAGGGTGACTGTATAAAAAACAAGACCCTTACATATGCTGCCTACATGAAACTCACTTCAGGTTGAAAGATGCACAGAAAGTAAAAGCAAAGGGATGGGAAAAGATATTTCATGAAAATGAAAATGGGGGGAAAGCTGGAATAGCAATGCTTAGACAAAATAGACTTTATTTTTTTAATTGAATTTATTGGTTGACATTGGTTCTCTAAACCATACAGGTTTCAAGTGTGCAACCCAATAAAACATCATTTACACACTGCATCAAACACAAATTGCCTCAAGCAAAGTCTCTTTCCATACCCAGTTCCCCCTCCCTTTTACCCACCACCACCTACTCTCAACCCCCTTTCCTTCTGTCACCACACTGTTTTCTGTGTCTACGTATATATACACATATATGTGGGGGGTTTTATTTAAACCCTTTACCTTTTTTCATCCACTTCCCCAACCGCCCTCTCTCTGACAGCTGTCAGTCTGTTCCATATATCCATGCCTGTTTTTATTTTCTTCATCAAAGACAAAACAGAATTTAAAACATAGGCTATAACAAGGACCTATCAATTCCACTTCTGGGTGCTTATCTGAAGAAAATGAAACACTAATTTGAAAATATACATATGCACCCCCTGTGTTCACTGCAGCATTAAGTACAATGGCCAAGATATGGAAACACCCTAGGTGTTCATCAATAGATGAGTGGATAAAGAAGTGGATATATGAGGTCTGTCCAGGTTAAGTCCAGCTTTTGTTAATGTAACAAGAACAGTTTGCACATCTATGTAACCTGGCAGCCAAGGAAAGTGGACTGGAATACACATGTGTGAACAATGACGACTTCATTGTACTAGTCAGTGAGGGCAGTAGACACCTTTGAGTCAGCATGTGTACTGTGTGGCCATCGCATTCAGAAAGACTGAGTGATAGAACAACAAATATGCATCAAATTATGCATTAAGCATGTACATTCCTCTGTGGAAACTATTCAGTTGATTCAGAAGGCCACAGCTATGGGCAAAACTAATGATTCACAGGTTCATCGCAAAAACACGCCCACTTATGCATCACATCTTGTGCTGAGTTTTACGGTGAAACATCAAATCACCCAGGTAACTCAGTCCCCTACAGCCCACATTTTACACCCTACTACTTCTGCCTTTTCCCAAAAATAAAATCACCTTTGAAAGGGAAGAGATTTCAGACTGTAGATGAGATTTAGGAAAATATGATGGGGCAGCTGATGGCGAGTGGGAGAACTGTGTGAGATCCCAAGGTGCCTACTTTGAAGGGGACTGAGGCGTTATTGTCCTATGTACAGTGTTTCTTGCATCTTCTGTCTCCTTCAATAAATGTCTCTATTTTTCATAGTATGTGGCTGGATACTCCCTGGACAGAACTCATATGCAGGGAGCGGCAAAAGTACATTTATAGTTGTCATATGGAAAATAATACAGCAACTAATAAATAAAAATTGAAGAATAAACTTTCACGTACTCACAACTGTAAACGTACTTTTGCCCCACCTTGAGTGTGTGTCTGTGCATGGATAGACCAACAGGGTGTTATGGCAAGTAAAATCAGTCAGAGAAGGACAAAATATTGTATCATTTTACTTATATGTGGAATCTAAAAAACTAAATAGAGTCATAGATACAGAAAACCTGATAGTTGCCAGAGGACTGGGTGTTGGGGAGGTGGGCAAAAAGGTAAAACGGATCAAGAGATACAAACTTGTATTTATAACATAAATAAGTCATTGGGATATAAAGTACAGGATAGGGAATACAGTCAGTAATATCACAACTTTGTACAGTGACATGGATACTGGACTTTTTTGTGATCACTTTGTAAGATATCACTATTGTATACTGAGCTTTACTTTCAAGAATGAAAATTGGGCATGAAAAAAGCAGATGACAGAATATTGGCATTGATCTTCTAGATGTCTTTAAAAATAGTCATTTTGTTCTTTAGAAACATTTGCCTTTAACAACAATGTGGGTTTCTTTGAAAATATTAAATGGCTTATTATAGTCTTTTGTTCTTTTAAAAATTTAGAGTGTGGTTTTTATTCAAAATTATTCTTCTCAATTCTTAAGTGTTTTACCTCTGGGTGAAAATTCTAGAAGTCATAGTTCTTGGAGTCAGGCAGTCCTGGTTGTGATCTCAGGGAAACCTTTTTTTCCTTTTCTGTAAGTGATGATAATATCTCCCTTACAACACTGTCCACATAGTAAGCTCTTATTATATGTTACCTGCTTTCTTCTCCCTTCTACTTTTACCGCTATACTCTCTAGGTGGCCTCAGTGACTTATTCAGGCTCACAAAAGAAATACATGTCAGAATTAGTTGAAACTAAGCGTTCTGACTCTTGTTTAGGACAAAATAATATCACCAGCAGTCATATCTTTAATTTTCAGTTTACTGTGTGTTATTCCATTTCATTTGACTATTTTGTTTAAATGTGTTATTTATTTTATTTTTAGGCCACTGAAAGGTATGGTATATTTGATCCACGACAGTCCATTTCAGTCCAGGAATCTACAGTGGTGACAAGGACATGGGACGACTCCTGCCAGATTCCAGATGGTTCAGTGCAATTGACATCCTGGCTGACAACTGTGAAAAAGAACCTTGGACTATTTTATTTTATTTTTGTGGGATACCACAATCCAAAATCCATAAGACACATCAGGTAACCTCTCGTCACCTGAGAAAAACATAATCCTTTTTCTTTCAAAATATTGCATGTAAAAAGCAAAGAGTCAGGGTATTTTAAGTAACTCTCTTCTCCTTAGTAACTTTATTTCTTGGAGAATGAAAATTAACATTGGTAAAAAATATAATCTAGGAAGACATATTCTTTTTTTAATAAATATTTTATTTACTTTTTAGAGAGAGGGGAAGGGAGGGAAAAAGAGAGGGAGGGAAATATCAATGTGTGAGAAACATTGATTGGTTGCCTCTCAAACATCCCCACCCAGGGACCTGGCCCACAACCCAGGCATGTGCCCTGCCCAGGAATTGAACCAAGGACCTTTTGGTTCATAGACCAGCACTCAGTCCACTGGGTCACACCAGCCAGAAGAAAGACATGTTCTTTATTCAGTTGACTCTACCTGTGAGTCTACTTTAGGATTTATTTCTCCCTGTCTTTTAAAACTTTTCAGATGTATTTTCCACCCTCAAGATTTTATCATGAAATATTCAAAAGTACAGAAAAATTTAAAGAATTTTACACGGAGCAACCATATAACCACTCCTACCATTAACATTTTATTATACTTAGGTAAACCTACACCTATCCACCTATATCCATTCCTCTACCTAGCTATCAATTAATCTTAAGTTTTTTGACACACTAAAAAATAAGTTTTTCTTGCATCCCCCCAAAAATACTGTAATTATGTGAGATGATGGAATGTGGTAATCAGTGATATATACTTGTGTCAAATCAGCATTGGATGTGATTATACAACTTTGACATTATTATAAAGCTAGAAAGAAAAAGTTGTTTACATCAGCTCTGCTCTTTAAGTCCACATTTTCTAAAATGAAAGCTATCTCTGCTACACTTCTATTTGATATTCAGTGTAAAGTCCCCAGTGTTTTCTTAAACTCACTAAAAGCATGAAATAATATTGTCACCTTATGGAGTCATAAACTAGACTGTCTGGTAATATGTGCTGTTTGGCATTGGATCACATAAGTCAGGAGAGTTTTTAAATTCTCAATTCATAATGTCAAACAGTTACTAATATAGATACACAGCTGTGTTTTGTATACCATGTTGCTGTTTAATTATTTCCTTTCAGATTTGCAGGGTAATGTAAGAAATTTGGAATTTTAGGACTCTATAAATAAAAACTATGATAGGACAATATTTTTCTCACAGGATGATACTCATAATATCCCTTTAGGGAAAAAAATTCTAATAATCATCCAAAAACACATTTTAAATACATTCATCCATTGCCTCCCATCTCGATATGGCTTACTTCTTAAAGTTTCTTAGGAACTTTCACAAGTGCTCTATGCATCAAAATTACCTCATGCCCTTATGATAGCTCTTACCTCATTGCATTGTGATTTTTTGTTTATTTGTTTAATTTGAATAGGTCTGCCACTAAACTGTGTACTCCTTGAAAGCAGGAATTTTGCTTCTATCTGGGTATACTCAACGTTATTTCTGGAACATCGAAAGTATCCAGGTGATATTGTGTGGTAACTTAATACAAGAAATATTTCAGACTAAGTTAAAATTTATTTCTTTTTTCCTAAGGCTTCAAGTTCCCTGTAGAATTCTAAAATAACCTTTGCTGATGAGGATGTCTGATACTGTTAATGTAAAAAATGAAACTGAAACAATGAAGGATTTGGAGGCAGAAGTGAAAGATTCAACCAGAGCTGAAAATCTTACCAAATCAGAGAACTATGGGAAGATTTTGGCAGAGAAGAATGAGCATTGTATTGACAACAATATTGATTTTCAGGTAAACAGGATTTTCTCTCTGGCTACAAATACTGAATATTCAATATATAATTAACCTCTTTATACAAAACTCACTTTCAGACTTTTAAAAGGATAAGTTGATCCAATTGAAACATGCTTATCAGCTGGCTTTTGAGCCATCTGGATTAGTTTGTTGAGTCTAGCTCTGATTTGCTTGTATCTTGGAATACAATTCTTTTCATTTATAGTGGCCAATACTTTTTTTACTGGCTTTCTACATTTTCATTCCATTCTGTACCTTATCAGTATTGTGAGAGTTCAGAATTTAACCTTAGAGCTCTTACAGGATAGAAAAATAAAGAGATGGAAACTGCAGAAGTTCTGTTTGCAAAAACAGCCTTCAGGAGAATAATTAAGAAAAAAGATTGGAGAAAAAAAATTCACATAAGACTTTTAATGCTACACATACATGATAACTTAGAACTAACCACTGAGAAAGCTTTTCATCCCAGGCATAGATGGAAATTGGGAAGTTGGTCAACAGATTCAAGATATGTAAAAATTTTTTCAGGTCATGCTTATAGTATTTAGTTCTAAATGTTACAGTTATCTCTTAACTCTATAACATATTACCACAAAACAAAGAGCTAACAATTTTAAAACAAAATTTGTTGAAATTCTATTGTATTTCATTTTTTAATATCTCATAATTTGTGAGTTGGAAGATGAAACAAGAGCTGGCTGACTGCACAAGGAGTCAAAAGAAGACCCTCACTAATGTTTAACTGGCAGGTGGTTTGGCATGGAAGGTCCAAAACTGTTTTACTCACATATCTGGCACTTTGGTGCCAATTGCTGGAATGTAGGCTAGCTGAAACTGGGAGTACTTACCTATAGTCCTTCCAGCATGTAGGCCCCAGGGTATTCAGACTTATTATGGTGACTCAGGAGTCCCAGAAGAATGTTAAAAGAGCCAAGCAAAGCTGCAAGTCTCTTTCCACTAGGCTCAGAAGTCCCAGAATGTCACTTCCACTGTTGTCTTTCGATGATGCATGTCAATAAAGCCAGCCCATTTTCAAGGGAAGGGGAATTAGACTCTGCCTATCAGTAGGAAAGATCTTTAATCTATCACTAAGAGTTATCTTAAAGTACTATCTTTAACTCTTTTGTTTCAGTTTAACCCTATGAATAACAAATTCTACCCCTGGAGGAAATATTCTGACATTTTTTCTGTATCCTAAAGAACTTGAGGACTGCATGCCAAAAATTATACCTTCATTTTAAAGGTTATTTCATTTATTCAGTCTAAAACTTTTCTGCCCATTATGTGTCAGAAATGTGTTAGAAAATGATAGTAAGTCATACACCTATAAAAAAGCATTTAGGCCCCACCAATTAGGTATAGTCAAGTGGTAACTAAGAAATTGGGAAAAACAACATATTTTTTCTAGTCATTTTTAGTAATAGCACTTTTCAAAATAAGACGTTGCCATCCCTGCAGTCAGTACACTTGGTGATGGCAGCATGCTGGGGTCCTAATTGAATCAGAGAAAATCTGCTAAAATTTCTATCGCATTAGTGATTGAAATACTAAAAGATTTTCTTGTAGTCTCTTTTCTATACCTAATGTTCACTCTTCCAGATTATGCTTATCAACAAGGGATTAATTTGGATTAATTTCCTACCATGTCTATTGTGTTGGTCTTGCCTGTAAGCACAAATGCATTCTGATGACCACTATCATCAGGGGCTCACTATAGTATGGTCCAGTTGTTTATATTATGGGAAAATTTCATGCATTCTCCACACACTTACTGAAAACCTATGCCAAAGAAATAATATAGTAAGCAAAAATGGGCATGGTCTCAGACATCATGTTCCATATAGCCTAGTAACTGTAAAGATTGGAAGGAAGAACAGAGAATATGAGAATTCACTTTATGTTAATCCATTGAATGCTGTATGCATTGCTTAGTCAAATGTTTATTAAGAATTTGGTTCTATTTACTCTGCTTGGAGTTTTTTGAGGCCCAAGAAGCCTCCATGCCAGGTGTCTGGCAAGAGGTTTAGAGCTGAAATAACTTATACAGAAGAGGTTTAAGTAATAGATATTAGCAATGCAAGTAGATAAAACTAGAAAAAAATGTTTTACCTAATATAATGTAAAATAAAGTCAACAGAATTTACCTTTCCACTTACTATTGAGCTACCTATTATGAAATGCCTTTTTTCCTAACATACTACTAGGTATTTCATCCTCCTTTGTTACCTCTAAGATACTGCCTAAAAGTTTAAATTTAAATAGGAACTATTATTTTTACTCAAAGTTAGATGTATGCGCCAATTAATGTAGGTTTCCTATTAAGAATATTGAATAAATCAATATATTTCTCTCTTTTCTGTCATTCTGAAAGTCAACTAGCATGAATATAACTTACTTCTGTTGTCTTGCTTCAGCATAGTAATATTTCAAGTGACTTAGGATAATGGCAGTGTTTACCAAAGGAAGCATACCTCTCGTCTCTTTCCAAATCTTAATTACCTGATCATCCCCTTAGTATTTTATTTTAAAAGACTCATCTTGTTAAAGATTTTATTTATTTATTTTCAGAGAAAGGGGAAGGGAGGGAGGAAGAGAGGGAGAGAAACATCAGTTGGTTGCCTCTCACACACCCCGACCTGGGGACCTGGTCCGCAACCCAAGCATGTGCCCTGACTGGGAATCGAACCAGTGAGCATTCACTTTGTGAGACAACACCCAATCCACTGAGACACACAGGCCATGGCAAAAAACCTTATTTTTAAATGAGGGGTTGTCATAGCTTATTTAATACTGTGAGGAAATCTTACTACTTTCTACTGTCTGTTAAGGGTAGCATTTACCTAAAAAATAATTTCATCAAACTAGAGAGAGGCCAGCAAACATTAGGCATCACCTTGGATGTTTCCAAATAATTGTGAAAAGGGTTTTTGCTTAGTAACTTCTCTATTGCTATATACTATTTCTATTGTAAATCTTAAATTATAAGTTAAGACTTTCTATGATCATTAAGTATTTGGAAGATTGAGGTGGTGAGGTGTCTGTCAGGTTTCTAAATCCAGAGGAAATTTAATATACTAGACTACTACTAATCTTTAACATTGGATAAATGGAGTAGGGGTTGCTTTGTTTCCTTTTGTATGACTTATTTATATGGCCTCTGTTGTTTGATTTTTCTCAGGGATAGATTTCTCAGATTAAATTTAGGTAAATTACTTGTTGATTATCACTGACACTTGAAATATAAAATTAGGAATCTTGTATTCTGCTTACTTACTAAAGATTCAAGCTCAACTTGCCCATTTTTTTTACAACTGTATCTTTGTACCTGACAAATGCTTTGTCTAGGAGAGTTCATCTGTATATATGCATTTAAACACAGTTCAAAACATATTTTGCAAAAGTTGAAACAGCGATCCATCTCCCCTTAAACTATTTATTGAACACTAGGATGGCCAGTCCAAATTGTATTGGTAACCCTCGTTGTGGAGGAAATAAGAGAACTCATTTTTGTTCACTATGCTCTATGTGCAGGATACATGAACAACTTCTGATATATATGAGTGAATTCTCTTTATTTATAATCATTTGAAATAGGTGTTTAATATATTCTTAGTTTCTGTCATAAGCCCTTTGACAATTAAAATGAGAATTTTACATCTGGTATTCCCCCAAGTTCTACTGTTTTTCTTTAAAAAGTGAACAATAGGGCAAGTAGGAGACAAGAAAGCAATGTCAAGACAGTAATGTTATCAGAAAAACTCAGGGTACAGGCCACATTTCTCCAACAGTGAGATAAATGGGCATCAAATTTTTTTAATACTGTTAAATAAAAGGGTTTTTTATTTTTCTAAAGGATATCTTATTGATTATGCTATTACAGTTGTCCCATTTTTTTTCCTCCCCTTTATTTCCTCAGCCCTGCATCCCACTTTCCAACAGTATCCACACACACCTCCCCTTAGTTCATGTCCATGGGTCATACATGTAAGTTCTTTGGCTTCTCCATTTCCTGTATTATTCTTAGCCTTCCCCTGTCTATTTTGTACCTACCATTTATGCTTCTTATTCCCTGTGCTTTCTCCACCCTTCTTCCCCCTTCGCCATCCCCGCTGATAACCCTCCATGTGATCTTCATTTCTGTGATTCTGTTCCTGTTCTAGTTGTTTGCTTAGTTTGTTTTTGTTTTTAGGATCAGTTGTTGATAGTTGTCAATTTGTTGTTATTTTACTCTTCCTAGTTTTTGATCTTCTTCTTTTTCTCAGATAAGTCCCTTTAACATTTCATATAATGAGGGCTTGGTGATGATGAACTCCTTTAACTTGACCTTATCTGGGAAGCACTATATGTGCCCTTCTGTTCTAAATGATAGCTTTGGTGGATAGAGTCATCTTGGATGCAGGTCCTTGCCTTTCATGACGTGGAATATTCTTTCCAGTGCCTTTGCCTATAAGGTTTTTTGAGAAATCAACTGAGAGTCTTATGGGAACTCCTTTGTAGATAACTGTCTCCTTTTCTCTTTCTGCTTTTAAGATTCTCTCCTTATCTTTAATTGTGGGTAATGTAATTATGATGTGCCTTGGTATGTGCTTCCTTGGGCCCAACCTCTT
This sequence comes from Pteronotus mesoamericanus, assembly GCF_021234165.1. Lineage (NCBI taxonomy): Eukaryota > Metazoa > Chordata > Mammalia > Chiroptera > Mormoopidae > Pteronotus > Pteronotus mesoamericanus. The sequence goes on from NW_026555325.1 coordinate 402,679, forward strand.
TGGGACCCTCTGAGCTTCCTGGATCTCCTGGAAGTCTGTTTCCTTTGCCAGATTGGGGAAGTTCTCCTTCATTATTTGTTCAAATAAGTTTTCAATTTCTTGCTCTTCCTCTTCTCCTTCTGGCACACCTATGATTTGGATGTTGGAATGTTTAAAGTTGCCTCAGAGGTTCCTAATCCTCTCCTCATTTTTTCGAATTCTTGTTCCTTCTTTTTTTTCTGGTTGACTGTTTATTTCTTCCTTCTGCTCCAAATCATTGATTTGAGTCCTGGCTTTCTTCCCTTCACTGTTGGTTCCCTGTGTATTTTTCTTTATTTCACTTTGTATAGCCTTCACTTTTCTTCTCTTTCTCAGCCATTTCTGTGAACATCCTGATTGCCAGTGTTTTCAACTCTGCATCTGATCGGTTGGCTGTCTCTTTATTGCTTCGTTATATTTTTTTTCTGGAGTTTTGATCTATTACTTCATTTGGGCTATAGTTCTTTGTCTCAGTCCTCCTGTTACTTGTAAGGGGCAGAGCGTTAGGTATTCTCTAGGGTGGGGCAACCCACATTTCTGCTGCCTTGTGGCACTGTATGTGGGGGAGGGATCAAAGAAGGAACAATGCTGCCTGTTCCATTCTCCACCGATTTTCAGGGACTTCCCCCACTACCTACAAGTAGATTGGGCCCTTCTGGTGCTGATGCCCAGGTGGATCGGTTTGTGTATGTTCTAAGACCCTGTGGGTCTCTCCAACAAAGTCACCTTTGAGGCTGGGAGTTTCTCCTGCTGCCACAAGCCCCACCGGGTTTTACAGCCAGAGGTTTTAATGCTTTCTTTTCCCGCACTGGAACCCTGGTTTGCGTGGTCTATCTTGCTCCCCAGTTGTACCTCCTGGTTTACCCACTTGCAAATGTGGGGACTGCCAGTCTACCAGCTGTTGCCTTGCCACGCATCCTCTCTGTCCTAGGTGCCTGTGTCCACCCCTACTACCAGTTGAGATGAATGTTTCTTCTTGGTTGTCAGACTTCCATGCAGTTCAATTTTTTGGTATTTCTGGTTATTTTTTTATTATTATTTATTTTAATTTATTTTTTCAAATACATTTGTCTCTGCCTACCCCTCACCACTTTCCCTTGCCCCCTCCCTCCTTCCCTCCCTCAGCTCTTCCCCTTTGATTTTGTCCATGAGTCCTTGCTATATGTTCCTTGACTTTCCCCTTTTGTTTTTAAATTTGTTGTTGTCCTTCTGTTGGCTGTGCGAATAGGCAAAGTGTGTCTACATACACCTCCATCTTGGCTGGAAGTCCCAACAAGCTCTAGGCCTCAGATTTTTTTAATTGATGAAACATGCAAAAAAGTTTCTGTTTAAAGGATTGATTAAAAGCCTGTCTATATAAAATCATAAAAATCTTAACTATCTTCCTATTTAACAGATAAAAATGATGTATGTAATGTACCTGGTACATACTTAGAGCCTAACAATAGTAGATGCTATTAATAATATAATACTTAAAATCATCATAATTGTTTTACTTATTATTGGCAATGTAGCACAATTGGCAATATTGTTATGTCTCCTCAGATTAGTCCCTATCTTATCATCCAACATAGATTTTTTTTCCCCTTTGGTAATAAAGTAAAAAGTAAAAGCTATTTCTTGAAATAAGCTCCCAAAAATCTCAATGCAGTAGTTTTTGTTCTTTGTGTTAAGTACCCTGTCTGTAACTTTACATTTGTTGACTTTTATTAATATTTAAGGAGTTCAAATTTTTTAAAAGTCTACTATCCCAACTCAGAAAACTTTATTCTTTTCTGTTATTCTAGTAGAAATTTGGCACTTGATCTATCTTGTTTTCACTACTCCTGACCTTTGGCTAGACATTTAACACTTTAGTTCATTATTTTCTTCCATACACTTACTACTGTCCTTACTGTTACCTTGAAAAATAGTGAGAATTAGTAAGCTCTTCAAGGTTATTAAGGGTCTTAGTTGAAAGGTGTTAGCCATTACAGTTTATTTTGTTCATAATCATTAAAATGATAGTTGATCCTCTTTTTGAAATAAGTTTGATTTCCTCTTAATTGAGTGATATTAATTGATGGTTACTTTTATAACTACCACATAATGTAACTCAAGGATTATTGTTATTTCTTAGCAATACAATCAATCTCATGATTTATGATATCAGTACTTTTGTTTTTCTTTCCCTTCATCATAAACATTAAATGGATCTATCTGAGTAGAACAAAAAATAGGCAAAGAAAATTTCTGAAAATATTAGACCAAAGATACATTATGATAAGCAAAGAAACAATAGAAAACAAAACCTATATATCATTCCTTTATATGAAGTTGACTGCACAGATTTAATTTTTGGGGTTTTTTGTTGTTATTTGTAAAGCTCTCTGGTTTAGAGTAAACAATTAAGGTAGAGATAATGTTTTAAGGATTCTTTCAGATTCATATTCTGAAATATAACTTAAATCTGTTTAAATTTCCTTTATTGTAAACAAAAGACCGAAGTACTGAAATTATTAAAGATGTTTGTTTTTCTTGGCTCTGAGATCTACTGGGCAATATATTTAAAACCAGCCTATGTGTATTTATACTACACATTAACCATTTGTTACTGAACCTCAGTTCTTCTCCAAACTAGTAGTGAGTAGCTCTAACAATATATTAATAATCCATTTCAAACTGAAATTCCATTAAGGATGTTTCATATTCTTTACTCATTTATCAGCCTAGTTTTTGTCCAGTACGTGATTATCAAGCAATGTAAATTATAAATTAGAGTCTCTGTCCATAAGTCTTTTAAATTCTAATTTAATTAGCATCATTCTGTAATAGTAAATGTCTGTTAAGCAAGTTGCTAAATTTTTACTTTGACAGTGAAATTCTGTTAAAAATGAAGAGCAAAACAACAGAAAAACCAATGAAACCAAAAGTCAATTTTCGAGAAGATAAACAAAAGTGACAAACCTTTACCTAACATGGACTAAAAAAATAGAGACAACTCACATTACTAAAATAAGAAATGAGAGTGGGAACATTACTACCAATTCTATAAAATAAATAGAACTATATTAAGGTACTATGAATAAGTGTATGCCAAAAAATTGGGTAATCTAGATGAAAGGGACAAATTCCTAGAAACACAAAACCTACCAAGACTAAATGAAAAAGAAATACATAATACACCTATAACTAGTGAGGGCTGAAGCAATAATCAAAAAAATCTCCCAACAGTCCTGGTTGTTGTGCTCAGTGGGTTGAGCACTGACCTGCAAACCAAAAGGTCACCAGTTCTATCCCTGGTCAAGGCACACACCTGGGTTGCAGGCCAGGTCCCTAGTTGGGTGTGTGTGAGAGGCAGCCTATCGATATTTCTCTTGCATCAATGTTTTTTGCCCTCTTTCCCCCTCCCTTCCCCTTTTTCAAAAAAATAAAATCTTTTTTTACAAAATCTCCCAACAAAGTCCTGACTCTGATGGCTTCACAGGTGAATTCCGCCAACCACTTGAAGAACTAATACCAATTCTTAAACTTTTACAAAATAAAGAGGAAAGAACAATTCCTAATTCATTTTGTGTAGCCAGCATTGCCCAAAAAACAAATCCAAACAAAGACTACTAGAAAACTACAAACCAATATCCCTATGAACAGTGAGGCGGAAATCTTCAACAAAATACAAAAAAATAAATTCATCACCATATTAAAAGGATTGTACACCATAACCATGTGGGATTTATTTCTAGACTGTAAGGGAGGTTTAGCATATGAAGAGCAGTCAATGCAATACATATTAAGAGGATGAAAGAGGGGGGAAACCTGATCAGCTCAAGTGATACAGAAAAAAAAATTCTACAAAACAGCACTCTGTTATGATCAGAACATTCATAAAACTAGGAATAGAAGCAAATTACCTCAACACAATAAAAGGCATATATGAAAAATCCACATTGAATATTATACTCAGTGATGAAAGACTGAAGGGATTAACCAAATAACATTTATTCATAACCCATGGGCACAGACAACAATAATGGGAATTGTGTTAGGGAGGACAGAAGGGTGGGACTGGGTGGAGGGGGGAGGGGGAAAAGGTGGGAACAATCGTAATAGCATAAACAATAAAGTAAATAAAATGTTTTTAAATGATGAAAGACTGAAACTTTTCCTCTAAGATAAGAACAATACAAGGATGCCTGCTTTTACCACTTCTGTTTAACATAGTAGTAAAAATTCTAGTCAGAGCAATTAAGCAAGGAAAGGGGATAAAAGGTATCCAAAATGGAAAGGAAGAAGTAAAATTGTCTTCTTGCAGATGGCAATTTTATGTGTAGAAACCCCTGAAGATTCCACAGAAACACTGTTAGAACTAATAAATGAATTCAGTAAAGTAGCAGGATATAGAGTCAACATGCCCCCCCCAAAAAAAAACTTGCATTTCCATACAACAGTGAACAATCAGAAAAGAATTATAAAAGCAATACCACTTACAATAGCATCTAAAAGAACAAAATACTTAGGAATTAATCAAGGAGGTGAAAGACTTGGTGTAACAAAATGGAAATACATCCCATATTCATGGATTAGAAGACTTCATATTGTTAAAATGTCAGTATTACCCAAAGAAATTTATAGATTTGGTGAAATCCCTATCAAAATCCAAATGATATTTTTGGGGGCAGAAATAGAGAAACCCACTCTAAAATTCATATGAAATCTCCAGGGACCTGGAGTAGCCAAGTCTTGAAAAAGAACAAAACTGGAGGATCCACACTTTCCTGACTTCAAAACTTACTACCAAGCTACAGTAAGCAAAACACTGTGGTGCTAGCATGAAGACATACAGATCAGTGGAACAGAATAGAGTCCAGAAATAAACCCATGCATATGTGGTCAGGTTAATTTTTAAAAGGGTGCCAAGACTGGAAAAGGACAAAACTTTTCAACAAATGCTGCTGGGAAAACTGTATATTCATGTGCAAAAGAATGAAAGTGGGCTCTAACCTACCACCATATATAAAAATTAACAAAGTTTATCAAAGACCTAAACATAAGAGCCAAAAAAAAAAAGTCTTAGGAGAAAACATAGGGGAGAAGTTTCATGGCATTGGATTTGGCAGTGATTCCCTTAGATGGGACACCGAAGGATCCCGCCAGGAGGGCTTTCTCAGGCCCCTGACCCACCTCCAAGACACTCCTATCTCGCAGGGGCATGTCCGACAAACTGCACATCCAAGAGGAAGGGGCCAAGGAGTCAAAGCTGCCAGAGCCATTTAAAGTCAACAACTTTAAGGATGGCAAAGAGGGAATACTGCAAAACCACAAAACAGAATAAAGAAGGTATGGGGGGTAAAACCCCCAAAATTCTGCATCTCAACAAGCTTCCAGGTGAGGCCAGTTGCCCATTGACAGGCCTGTGGGGCCATATTTTGAACAGGGAGGGTATAAGATGCCTAAGAGAAACACAGCAGTACTGGTGAAAGAAAACAACCATTAAGCTGTGGAAGCCACTCTAATCAAATGATTAGGGAAACCGGAGTCCCTGCCCCACGGTCGTTTTCCAAGGGCACATGCCCTCTATGACATGATAGCAGAAACAGACAGCCCAGAGCAGTGACAGGCTGGTTTTGGTGCCACAGACAATGGGAAGAAAGCCACTGAGCCAGTTCACTTTTTACCCAAGAAGGACTGTGGGATTTCCAAGAAGAGTCAACACAGAGGTCTGAGACATGATTATCAGTGGGCTCCACATCCAGTGCCATACCTATCCTCATTTGAAAATCAGGGACATCTGTGAAGGTTATCATCACTACTACCACTGTCATGGAAGAAAGAAAACCCCCCAGAGAGGGATGCCCTCTGTTATCCATTAGATGACATGTCTTCCAGAGAAGATCCTCAGTTGGCAAGAAGAGCTCGAGGTAATAATCGGCCATTTTGTCATTAGATTCATAGAACTCAAATAGTCACAGCTAAAGAGTTTTCAAAATTGATCTGAGCAACCCTTCTACTTTCCAGAGACCTACACTCATGGAAATGAATTGCCAGGGTCACCTGGAGAGCCAGTGGCATGGCCAGGACTCAAGCCTGGCCTACCTCCATTGTGCTTATTCTATCCAGAGCACCGCGCTGCTTCAACCATGACCTTTCCCAGCCTCATTTGGCCTTACTACCCTAAAATAGCACCTGTGTTTAGTGCATTTACAATAAACTCAATTTTTTTTTTCTGTGTCTTATAGATGCTAAAACATTTGCTGAAATCTGGAAGAGATAATTTGTACATCTATGTTCATAGCAGTGTTATTTACAATAGCTAAATCATGGAATCAACCCAGATGCATTCATCAACAGATGAATGGCTATTTCATTGTATTGAACATTATTAAATATTGGATTGGCCAAAAAATTCATTTGGGTTTCTTTCATAAGATAGATCTAAGAGCACTTAGTTGTTTTTTAGTTCATTCTAAACAATTTTGTTAGATTGTGTTGTGACAGCTGTCATGTCAGTGTGCGTTTTAAAAAAAAAACCCTCAAAATGGATGTTTTTGTGTAGACATTTTAATATTGAAGATGGAAGAAAATACACATCCTTTTTGGCATATTATGCTGTATTATTTCCAAAAAGGTAAAAACACAACTGAAATGCCAAAAAAACCAAAATATATTTTCGCAGTGTATAGGGAAGGTGCTATGACTGATCGAAGGTGTCAAAAGTGGTTTGTGAAGTTTCGTGCTAGGGATTTCTTGCTGGACGATGCTCCATGGTCTGGTGACTAGATGAAGTTGGTATCGATCAAATCGAGATGTTAATTGAGAACAATGAATGTTGTACCACACAGGAGATAGCCGACACACTCAAAATACCCATATCAATTAAGTTATTGGTGAAAATGAAAAATGTCTTTTATTTTACAGAAAAAAGTACACAGACTTTTTGGCCAACCCAGTATTCACCCTCAAATATGCAATATTATTTAGCCTTTAAAAGGAAGGAAATTAGGCAGTATGCTACAACATGGATGAACCTTGAGGTCATTATGTTAAGTGAGATAAGCCAGTCAGAAAAAGATATACTGTATACTATGTGATTCAACTTATATCAGGTACTTAGAATAGCCAGAATCATAGAGACGGAACATAGAAAGGTGATTGCCAGGGATTGGAGGGGAGAGGAGAATGGGAAATATATGGGTACAGAGTTTAAGTTTTACAAGATGAAAATGGTTAATGGATTGTAGTGATGGTCGCACATTATGAATGTATTTAATACCACTGACTTGTACACTTGAAAGTGATTAAAATGTTAAATGTTATGTTTTATGTTACGCATATTTTTCCACAAGAAAAAAATGGGGAAAAGTGAAAGATGAGGTATAAATAATAAAATCAATTTTTAAAATAATTTTATTTTTATCTAAAGCCAAATCTAACTTTCAAATCGATGCCAAAAATATAAAACACAAAGGCTGTTTTCTTTAATAAATGGAACTTGTTTTCTCTGGTTTATTGGGCATGCATGTGTGTATGGCTAAATTTTCTGACATAATGTAATTACAGTGTTTTGCTATTAGAAATGAAGTAATGACTTATTGAATAATGCCTTTGTCTTTATTTATGTAGTAGAGTATTAGTTTTCTCTTGCAGCATAGCATACTACCACAAATATAGAGGCATAAACAATACCCAATTATCAACTCACTTGTAGATAGCATATCTGTAGATTAGAAGTTAGTTTGGGGTCAGATAAGTTTTCTGTTTAAGGTTTAACAAGGCTGAAATTAAAGGTGTTGGCTGGACTGAGCCCTTATCTAACTAGGGAAGCATTTATTTCTGGACTGCTTTCAGTTGTTGGCAGACCAGCTCCTTGCAATTGCAGGTCTGAAGTTTACTTTTCCTGGCTGACTTTTTGGCCAAGGGCCACTGTGCTCCTAGAGGGTTTCTGAGGTCCTACTCACACAGCCCCTCCATCTTCAAAGGCAGCAGTGGTGTGTCAGTTTCTTCTCACCCTTTGAATCTCACTTGCCCTTACTCCCCACTAAAGAATATGGCCTCCTTTTAAAGGGCTCACTTAATTGTGTCTAATGAATTATATCTGTATCTTATTGTAAGACCTGTTGACTTGGGACTTAAATTACATCTTTGAAATTCCTTCCCATCCTCATTGAGATTAGTGTTTGTTTGGATAACCCGGAGATGTGAGTGTTGGGAGGCTGTCTTTAGAATTCTCTCTATCGTAAGTAGCATTTGATCCACAAGGTTTTTATAGATGTGATATAAAGTGCACTGGGCTAAGATTCTGAAGGTCTTGTGTGGTCTTTGACCATTTAGTAACTCTGAGCCTGGACTGTGAGGTTCTTGAGACCAGGAACCATGTCTTATTCACCTTTATAGCCATTGTACCTGGTACAATGTCTGGTGTATAGTGGGAACTGAGAACATATTAATTAAATAAAGTCACATTGAGATCATTTTACCCCTCTGTGTCTCTTTTAATTTTCGTTTTCATCAAGGCTTCCTATGAATTAATATTGATGCTGTTAAATGCATGTGTAAATCTATGAAAATTCTAAATTATTACTATAGAAACAATGTACAAAATCCCCATTTCATAGATTTTTTTGTTTTTAAGTTAAATCTTATAGTAAGCAGAAGTAGGATGTTGGTCTTCTGACATGCTAGGTGTCCAACCTTTAGTAACCTTTTTATATAATGCTTTAGTTTTTTTTTTTTTTCTTTACAGAGCCCTTTAATCTACCATTTCATTAAACTTTTTTAAGAAACTTGAGAATTAGTACAAATAGAATGAACTTTTAAAGAGATAAGAGTAAACTGAAATAACCTGACCAGGGATACCTACTAATAAAAAGCAAAACCAGAAATTTAAATCCAACTCCGCATATGAATACAGTTTTTACTTCTTAGTTAATCACCTCTTCTATTTTAAAAAATTTTAATAGAACGTTTTGTACCCTTCATAATTAGAATTTTAAGGAATTAAAGCAGAGGATCAGAGTAAGTTGCAAATTCTTTCCCATTCTGTTGCCTTTTTGTTTGCATTTATCTATTGATTTTCTCCCACTTTCTTCCTTTAGTCCTTACTCAGTATAGCATAACTTCTTTTAATTCTGCTTTTGGATATGAGTTACAATTAGAATTTTCTTTAACAAATTAGAGAGTGAACAGAAACAGAAGACAGTTGCAACATGCAGAAACTCTTAAGCAGCTTTGCCATGTACGTGTGTGTGTATGAGCCATTTTCTTTTCCATAAGAAGAAACAGGAAGTTATTTTTTAAAATTTTTTCCACTTTTGTGTTTGTTAATTGCTAATCTGTATTGTAGTATGGGTAATCCAAGGTCAAAATCCCAGCAATACAATGCTTCTTATCCCAGGAACTTTGGGCTCAAAATGGGAGGCAGGATACACTAGTACTACAGATTCTCATTTCTTTTGGTTCTACAAGGAAGGCTTTTATGGATGTTAGAATGACATGATGACTTTTTCATATATAAAACATACTAATCTACATATTAAGGATTTTTTAAAATCTGTTTTATGTTTGATATCAAACTGGCCCCCTGGCTTTAATGACTAAATGACAGATACCTGGGCCTTGTACCATTTGAGATTGGGGATAAAGAGGTAGATTGGAAGGAGGTTAGAGAAAGGAAAGTGTGTTTAAAACCTGTCTGGTGCCAGTTCACAAGCAATTTCAGCTGCTTTCCTAAACCAAAGCCTGGCATCACACACTAGAGCTAGTGGGTTCCTCAGTCATGTGATTGGTGATTTGAAAGTCACCATGTGTATTGGAACTTTGACCTCTTTTCTTTGTCTGCTTCATTGCCTTACTCTAGACCAGGCAGACAGGATTCTGTGATGGATAAACTGGTGGTGGTGTATTTCAGACAATGTTGAAAAGGCTCAGTAGATAGGTGGTTGTACTCTGACTCAATTTGCATTTGCAACATTCTCCTTAATAAATTTGGAACTTAGCCGAGTACAGCTACTAAAAATTTCTCAGGATTTTTGTGGGTTTTTTCCCTCCTAACTTTGCGTAAAGTGTAATACGTTATAAAACATTGAAGAAGTATATTTTATTTTGCTACTACCTAAGAAGTTACCTTGTAAGTTCCATGTAGCCCAATTAACAAGTTGTGGTCATTTGCTCACTTACAGAAAATGCCAGTCAGCAGAAGGATTTTAGAGAGTCGTCTGCAGGTGTACTTTTTGGGAGGAATCAATACTTTTTACCTGAAACCAAATTTGATTTTTTCATTTTCTATTTGTGCAGTTAGTTTCTCTGTGGTTTAGCATTATGAATTAAGAAGAAAACTTTCTGTTTCAGTATGAAATTTAATACAAATCTTTCTTGTATATTCAGCGGCCATTGCAGTCATTTGGACAGACAGGAAAAAGGTCTAAGGTATAGTAAATATTTTGCGCTGGCATGCCAAGGGCCGTCCTTCATGCTTGATGAATCCTTGTTTTCATATAGCACTGCATTCAGTTTAGTTTTACCATATTTTGGTGGGGGCAGAAAGCTTATTTTGTTTATTTGGGGTTTTTGTCTTGCCTAGTCGCTTTCGTGCATTGCTTTTATATCTTTACTGATTCTTTATCTATAGAGAAAATGGCTTTCTCACCATTCTTTGAGTTTTGAAATTAGAAGTATTTCCATTCTTGCTATTGCTATAATTTTCAAAACTGCAATTACTTGTTTTCCCTCTTAACACAGGATTTTAGGAGTAATTAATGATATATTTAACTTTCACATTTCACCTATACCTGTATGTGGAGAAACTATAAAGACTTAAGAAACTCTAGGGGGCTTTTGGATAGACACCCTAGATTTGTGAAATGTAGTGTTAATTTTAAATACTTTTCTTTAGTCAAGCTCAAAGTTAAAGCTAGTTCGGAGCCTTGCAGTGTGTGAAGAATCTCCACCACCCCCTACAGCAGAGCTATCACAGGAGAACCAGGTAAAAAAAAATATATTATTTAAAGACTTGGTGGAATAACCTGCCTCCTGGAGAATATTTTTTCATAAGGTTAAATAAAAGTGTGTGTGCATGTTTGTGTACGTTTTTTATGTATGTTTTTACTAAGAGAATTGATTCGATAATACTTGCACCCAAGAGACACATGAAGAGTGGGGAGAACCTTGTTATGTCAATCTAAGAATTGGTACAATTTCTTTCTAGAAAAACTTAGGGATAATGTAATTAACTGGGCATATGGCTTTAAGGGAGTTGTAAGTTATTTTAGAAAAGTAGTGAAGTAGAAAGTAGTACTTTCACTTAATGTAACTGTGATGAAATTTGCTCTTTTGATTTTGGCCTTTATAAATTTGTTGGGTACTGCTCATGTGTGAGGAGGAGACTACCCAAGACTTCTGCTTGATATATCACTTTACTTTACTTGAATGCATGGTGATGCCAATTCTCATATTAGCTTGACTCTAATGTCTGTCTAAAACTTCTAATTCCTTTTCTGCCTATGCTTGTAAAATATAGAACTGCTGAGGTTCAAGCAAACAGTTCAGTTTGCCTTTTGTATTTTTAATGCCGTGACTACTTTTCTGTTAATCTGAACTGTGGATTGATCATTGCCTTGTTATATTTGGGCATTTTATACTAAACATTTTTGGATCCTTTACCAATGTTTGTCAGTGGTAACTTTGGCTGTTAGTGGCTTATTCTACTTTTTACGAGTTTAAGCAACATAAAGTCCCATATATCCCAACAATTAGTTTCCAAAGAATTGAGACAGCTTTTTGGTTTTGTAAGAAATTATGACTAAAGGAGGGGAAAAAGGCCAGGAGAAAGTTGTATATCTTTTTATTTTTTAAATAAATGTCAATCGTACATTTGTTAATTCTAGCAAAGACTTAAGCTTTCCCTTGATTTAGAAGATGATACTCTCAAAAGCCTACTATGCATACTGAAGATAGTTGTCACATATTTAGAGTATGTTCTCTTTTTCAAAAGCACTACACTTGTTTCTTTTCAAAATGCAAGAAAAAGGTCTTTAAAAGATTTATTGTCAATAAAAATACTTAAAATACAGTCTCTCCTAAAAATTTTTTATTTATTGATTTTAGAGAGAGAGAGAAACATCAATTTATTTTTTTTGTTCCACCTACTTATGCATTCATTGGCTGCTGCTTCTATGTGCCCTGACTGGGAATTGAACCCACAACCTTGGTGTATCAGGACAATGCTCTAACCAACTGAGCTATCGTTTAAAATATATTCAAGTGTCAAGACCATAGGATTCAAAATGTATTTGTGATTTTTGTTTAAAATTTAACTATATAAAAAGAAGAGAACTATATGTATTTATTCTATAAAATAGATATTTTTAGCAATAAAATAACAGACTTTCTAGAAAAAGAAATACAGTCAAATATTTTAATAAAAACACTTACCTGAGAATAGTTTCAAATGTTAAATTTGGCTTTTGTATGGTTGTTAATAAGGCTGAAAAGTTATGATACACTCTGAAAAAATTAATAAAACTGTTTTTGAAATAGCAGTTTTAAAAAGTTATTTTGTACAAACCTGAATAAAGAATACAGCTGTTCAGGTGGAGCAGTGGGCAGTATGATATTTTTTAAAAATTCATTTCTTCATTTTGTTGTCCAAAATGTTACACCATCTTAGCCTCCTGGTCCAAGGAGATTGAGAAAATGAGAAGAGTCAGGCATTCACAAGACTGTTAATACAAAAAAACGCATTCTTTCTGAAAAAACTGTAATGGGATTTTTTTCAGTATATTTTACCTATTTGAAAAATATTGGGGGGAAATGCTTACAGTGCTACATAAATTAGCTAGTGAAAATTTATATGAGAAAAATTAATATCAGGAATATATTATAAATTAATGAATATACTATTGATTGCAAATAATAATTTTTGCATGTATAGTTCAAAAAGCTTTTATAGGATATGAATAATAAAAAAGGTTGTTATACCAGAATTCAGTTACTGCACTCAATACATTCATTCTGAATTTCTCTTAGATACAGTAATTTTTTTCTTTGGGGACAATAACCTATTTTTACCCTTACTGAACAAAAGATACTCCTTTTTCCAAGTCTTGAGTTAACTAAATTGCACCTGAATGGGAATAGGAAAATAAATTATTTCTCATGAAATGTGCTAGCATCTAATCCTTGGTGCTAGGAACACTTTACAATTATTAATCCTTGCTTCAGAATGTGATTTTTGAAGAATTAATTTGAATAAAACCCATTATTCAAAAGGTTGAGAGGCAATTAATGAGAGATGTTACTTGTAGCTGATGAGAGCTTATGAGAGGGAAGTGACCTTAGTAACAAATGTCAATGACAGAGTGACAAGTAAAGGAATTACAACTTCCTGTGGAGATGTTGATTATTTATAGTCAGAAGATTTTGTGTATAAGAACTTCAGCATTTAAAATGTGCCTTGTTCATTTGCTAATGAAAACAAGGTCTCAGTATCAACTAAAGACAGGCCTCAGTACATTGTCCACTAGATTTTAAATACAGTCCATCTTGATAAAAGAATTTAATATCTGTAATTATAATGTACAGTTTTAGGAGGACAATTTAGAAATGAAATTTGATAGTCATTGAAACTGCCTTTTGTGATGGTCTAAATGTGAAATTTTCCAACCTGTATTTTATAGATTATCCTTCAGAAATAGGAATAGAGGCTGTAAGTTAGGAAAACTTCCAATATTTTGCTTCTAACACATAGTTCTGGGATTCATTTTTAAATATCTATCTTACAATAATTTAAAAACAAGGAAAGTATATTGGAAAATGAGTCATAATACCACATGGATGGATCTTGAGAAATTAATGCTAAGCGAAATAAGTCAGATGAAAAAGGACAAGAACCATACCATTTCACACAAAAGCAATAATGAACAAACAAAAAAACCCTCATAGATACAATAAACAGTGATGGTTACCAGGGGTTATGGGATATGGAGTAAGGACCAAGAGGGTAAAGGGAGTCAAATATAAGGTGACTTAAGGATACTAGATTTCCAATGGTAAGCACACAATAGTGTATACAGATGTATTATAAATTGTACACCTGAAATTTATATAATGTTATTAATTTTACCCTGATACATTTAACTTTTAAGAAAAAAATTAGTTATAATGAGAAAAATGACTTACCAGTTGATGAATGTATAAAGTTTGCTAAATAAGACAAAAGAGGGCATAGAGCAAGTGTTGATCATTTTAGTGAAAATTGTCAGTGCATAGCTTGTGCTGTATATTCTGAGCACAGATTTGAACTTAGGTGGAAGGGGAAGCAGAATTGAGAAGAGATGAAAAATAGCAGTCAGCAACCCTGTAGGAAAAAAATACTATATTTGATCTCTGCCAAATGCTGGTTTTTTTTTTTAATTATGTGGAGGAGGGGGAGTGTTTAGAATAGAAATCTTAGTGACTGCAAGTTTAAGAATTCTGCAGTCTTCACCCCCTTTGATATTGACTTGCTGCATTTACCACCACCACCAGCCATCTCCAGGAGAAGCAAAATACTGTAATTGTTTGATGTTTTTCATCACTATAGAAGAACAGTATAATTTAGTCTTTACTAAGCTACACTTTTATCTTTAGTAGAAATGGTCTGGAAGTTATTCTACCTTTCTTTATTACTTTTGCCTTTCTTTATAACACAAAGCCATGTGACTTTTACCATTTTTAGGCAATATGAATTCATTTTCCATAATTCCTTTGGATTCTGAAATTGCATGTAATGACATTGTTTTAGAAACAAAATGTAGAATTGATTCTCCTTTTCAGTCTTATACAATATGGTTACTTTACAGTGAATTATTACGTATCAAGAAGGAAAATAATCTTGTTTGAAATCTTTCTGAACTTTTTAGTGATTGAAGGAGGAACAGTGTTACATAAATCTCATAGGAAATAATGAAAGTCATGTAAATTTGGTTTTAGAAATTTCATACTTAGAGTTTTTTACATATCAAAAGAATGAAGGAATATGAGATTATAGTGAATACTCAGAAAGTACTTTTATTAAGTGTTGACACTTTTGCATTCCTGTCATGATTGATCATAATTATTCTTTTGTGCCACATCTCCATTGGAAAAATAGGTAGCATTTCCCCACTTGCTTTGTCATTCACGTGTGTGCTGTCAGTACACACACTCTTTCTGAACCATTTGAGTGCAATTCTATTGTAAAAACATCTTTCCATTCTTCTATATGTAAAAAAAAAAATTAGGTTAAGAAGACCTTAGTTCTGATTCTTCCATCCAAGTACCAACCAGGCCCAACCCTACCTAGCTTCCGAGATCAGATGAGATTGGATGTGTTCAGGGTGGTATGGCCTTACACTGGTTCTGATTCTCGAGGAGTTTTGCAAGTAGATACTTTTAAACTATTACAGAAAGCATTTATTTTCTCTAAAATAATTTTCAGGATATGTTTCAATTGATATATTCAACATTTTAACATTTGCTATGTAGACTTTGATAAAATGATGAAAATAATTTTAAGCTACATTCAACTTTGAACAATCTAATTGGATAAAATAAATTTTTCTTTGTACACTTTTGTGTTACTCAGAAATTACAAATGTATAGTATTAAATGAATCACTTCATGTGTTTTTATTTAATAACTGATTTTACCGTCCAACAGGAGAAAATTCAGACCCAGTTAACACAATCATTTGAAAAAGAGGAGAAGCCCTCAAAAGATGAAGCAGAAAAAGAAAAAGCCAGTGATAAGTTGCCCAGAAAAATGTTATCAAGAGGTCTGCAATTTATTTTATAACAAAATTTTTTTGTCACTGTTGATAATTCCATAATTCCATACTTTACCCCTCAAATAATTTTATATATATGATGTATTAAAAATTATACAGAACAGACTGAAGGGATACTATAATATTTGCTCATCTGGACAAAATGGAAAAAATACAGTTCTGAACATCAGTAAGATACTGAGTTGGCCAAAAAGTTCATTTGATCTTTTCCGTAAGATGGCTCTAGTAGCCCTTAATTGTCTTTAACTTCACTCAAAACAGTTTTGTTAGATTGTATTGTGACAGCTGTCATATCATCATGCATTTAAGAAAGAACTTATCAAAATTGGTGAATTTTTGTGTAGCCATTTTAATATTGAAGATGGAAGAAAATACTCATTTTTGGCATATTATGCTTTATTATTTCAAGAAAGGTAAAACTCACCTGAAATGCCTAAACAGATTTGTGCAATGTGAGGAGAAGGTGATGTGACTGATGAACATGTCAGAAGTGGTTTGTGAAGTTTTGTGCTGGAAATTTCTCACTAGACAATGCTTCACGTTCAGATAGACCAGTTGAAGTTGATAGCAGTCAAATCAAGACATTAATTGATGGCAGTCAACAATGTGGGAGATAGCCAACATACTCCAAATAACCAAATCAATAAAGTTATTGGTGGAAATGAAAAATATGTTTTATTTTATGGAGAAAAAACATACAGAGTTTTTGGTCAACCCAATGCTTTAGCCAAAAAACTGCAGTACATTCCAGAGTCACTGAGGAAGATAGCTTTCTTTCTTATTGGTCTGTCTCTCATATTGAAATAATGGAATCACTATTGTTTGAATACTGATTCCACCAAAAATAATATTACTTAATTCCTTATGATACAAATAGTTGATGGCTAAATATTCAGGACTTGGAATATTCTTGGAAGCAAGAATGTTTATAATAAATGTTAAGGGGCTTCACCATCATCTGGCATTGCACGTCTGTGAAAGTACTCTTAATTTATAAATTCAGTTATGTTGATCAGTATTATAAACAGCATAGGGATATTACATTTAAGGGGAAGAAATAAACATGAAATTTTTTTAAAAGATTAAATCTAATTAAATTAATATTCCTTCAGGACTAAAATTCCTGCTTACTTCCAAATCATTTTCTCCACCTGTGTTCACAATTGAACTAAGCTATTTTAATTTGCTACCAATGTAGTTAATTGTATAAATCATTCTAATTTTTCACTTGAAGAATTTTTGAAAATGGGGATTGTTATGAGTATATAAAAGAAAGAATTTAGAATAAATTAAAATGGTACATTTGAGAGAGATTTTTTTTTAAGAATGGCATGTACATGCAGTTATATAAACCCATATCTGCTTACCATATGGGAATAGAAAAAACTGGTCATCTGAGTTCATCATAAATTTTTTTTCCTACTTCATTAATGTTTTCTACTTGTGGTATCTCATTTTATTTATTATATGTATCATGTAAGAGGGAAAAAGATTTATTTTCAAAAAACTTTATACTGCATTTTTGTGTTGTTTTTTAGATTCCAGTCAAGAATATACTGATTCAACTGGCATAGATCTACATGAATTTTTAGTAACTACATTAAAAAACAATCCCAGGTAAAAATTAAATTTATAAGGTTTAAATTGCTTCTGGAGTACCATAATTTGCTGTTTATATTTCCATTACTGTGTTAGAATATTAGAATAAGATTGCAGTATTTAAAGTACACCAGAAACATTTTAGATTCTTGAGCTAAGATGTTGTTGGTCTACTATATGCATATGTGTGATATCTTTTTGCATTATGTATGTCACCATGATTTAAAAATAATTCATACTTCCTGTAGGAATTTTGA
This sequence comes from Pteronotus mesoamericanus, assembly GCF_021234165.1. NCBI lineage: Eukaryota > Metazoa > Chordata > Mammalia > Chiroptera > Mormoopidae > Pteronotus > Pteronotus mesoamericanus. Next base: position 420,331 of record NW_026555325.1, read on the forward strand.
GAAATACAGAATTACCAAGAAATTTTGACTTAACTGAAACACAAAGGTAACATTAATCATGAAAAAAAGAAAAAAAATATTCTCACAGTAATGCACTCAATTAAATAAGAACTCAATGTATTCATTTATAATAAGTTTTTGAACTTAAACACAAAGTATTTGTTCTTTTTTTTTTTTTTCTTAGTTTATACCCCTTCAACCCAAAGGCTTTAAAGGTGCCTATTTGAGTCACTACTTTACTAATTGTGAAATCCTTTGTTTAACCAGGGTACTGAATAAATAGATTTTAACTTTTGGCAGCCTATTGACCCCTTTGAGGCATTTCCCCACAAAAAGGCTTATCCACAAAATATCTCACCAGTGCTTTTATGAGATAGAAGACTCCCAGGTTAAAAACCCATTCCCTAAACATTAGCTTCCCAGAGTGCTAGTTATTTTATATACATTGAGAGAAAACTAAAACCATTCCTTTGGCTCTGTGTACATGGAAGAAAATGTGAACAACTTTCAACTCTCTTTAGTTTTGCTGAAATGTATGTCATACTTCAAGATAAACCTTTATTTTAATTTAGGGTTTATTGAGTGCCATCTTGATTTTCTAGTTTACATTTAACATAAACCTCAAAAAGAGAACTACCAAAATGAAAAGTGGTCTCCTTGTAATGTGGAGTATAGTTATAAAGTAGAGAAGCAGCTAGTCAACTTTGCCTGACTTTTTTGTTATAAATTCAAGCTTAGTCCTTAGTCCCAAAAGAAAAATGAATTCATTAGTTCATTGAACATCTTCTTGAGTATCTATCATGTGATAAGCATTGTGCTAAAAATTGTAGATACAAATATGGACAAGATATAATCTCTTACTCTAAATTATTCACCGTCTCTCTGCTTTAAAAAAAACCCACATGATATATAATGTAAGTAGAATAGATACTGTAAAAGAAATTTTTCAAGGTGCTATAAAAACACAAGTTGGGAGCCCCAATCTCTGTTTGAAAGGATTTGGAAAGGCTTCACTGAAAAGATAATGCCTGAGCTGTCTTGGGATCAGTCCTTCAAACAGGGACTGGTTTTACAGAGAAACATGAGAAAGACATTCCAGATAGAGATACAGAGCATTGCCAAGGCATAATAGTGTGCAAGGGAAAGTGGTATATTCAAGGAAAGACAAGATTGTACACTCTGGCTCTAGCAGGGAGGTATGTGGCAAGTAATTCTAGAAAGTGATGGGGAAGGGGTTGGTGCAATATGAAGAAAGATCATATGTCTACTTGTTCTCAACCTAGGATAGTACCAACATGATGGGTAGTGAGTCCTATTGGCTGTGGAGTGCTACTGGGAAGTCAGGGGCGCTAAAAAGAGCTGCAAAACAGTAATGAACAATCAAAAGTAATCTTACTTGTAATGCCAGTAGTGCACCATTTGAGATATACTGAATGTGGCATAAGTTGAGTAGTATTTAGAGGATTTTGAATAGGGTAATACCATAATCAGATTTGTATTTTAGAAAGGTTACTTCAACAGTGAGCAGCCAAGATCACAAGCCCAAAGGAGACCATAGAGAAAGCTAGAAAGGAAAGGACACATTAGAAAGATATTCAGGAAATACCATGGTAGGACTTGGTGATCATTTGGTTATGGAAGGGTATTGGGAGGATAGAGTGGAACAGAGTAGCTACTAGGTTTCTGGCTAGGCTGAAAGCTGGTCTCATTAACTGACAAAGGTATTGACAAAGGGGCAAGCCTGAATGGAATAGAGCAAGTTCTATTATAAATAAGTATAGTTTGAGGTTCTGTTATAAATAAGTACAGTTTTCCTGAAGGAAAGCCAGGAGTTGAGGTCTGTTGGCAGTTAAGAGGCTCAGGTTTTCAAGTAAATGAGCCAAGCTGTAGTTACAGATTCAGGAGTCATCAGTAGAAGTGAAGCTTGCTATGAATGAGTTCGTCCAGAGAGATTAAATAAATGACAATGACATAATTCCATGGAAAGACAGTATATAAAAAGTGGATGAAATGAAAGAAACTGAGTGAATCCTAAAGACAGCAGAAAAATCTTTTGAATGTTTATCTTAAAAGTCAGCCAAGGGGAAACAGTTTCACGGCAGATAAAACTACCAAACAGAAGTACAAAAAACAGTTCACTAGATTGAGAAACTAGGAAATTATTAGCTTTTTTAACAAGCTTTTTTGTATGTAGTAAGATGTAGAAACCAGAACTCAGTGGTTTGAGGAAAATGGGTGAAGGTAGAAAATATATAACTAGTTTAAGTAAAACAGGATAGAATCCTAAACAGGCAGAATTTTTCTTTCCTCTGACCTATAGGGTCCTACATCAGTAAGGACAAAGATTGAAATCTGTTTTTATGCATTTCAAAATATTTTTCTATTGTACAGTTCTGTTTTTCTCCACAGATGGAAAAGTTTGTAAGTTACCTACATATGCATTTTTCAAGTGTACAATTTAATGGGCATTAGTACATTTGTGCAAGCATCACTGCTGTCAATTGTAGAATGTTTTCATCACCTCCTAAAGAAACCCACTCCCTGTTCCTATCATCTCCCTGTGTCCTGAGCGCTACTCAAGTTTGTGCAGATTTCTGTTTTGTACATCTCATATGAATGTCATATGTAGCCTTTTGTGACTGGCATCATTTCCTTAGCATATTGTTATGGTTCATCCATATTGTAGCATGTGTCAGTACTTTATTCTTTCTGTGTATGTGTTTTTATTTGAATAAATATATAGTGAATAATTCATGTAATGGCCAATGTATAAGTTATTACTACTGTCAGTGTGGATTAGGAAGTCATAGCTAATGTTAAATTTTGTGAGAAATAAGATTTGTTTGATTGATGTCTCAGTGTTCTCTCAACGAAACACACAATTAATTGCCAGATACACATAGCCCAAAATTAATAATAAGTGTGGCAGATATTCACTAAAGCTTTCAAGATCAAATATTGCTCCAAGAATTTTTTCAAATATTTTTCAGATCATTGAATTTTTATCTTGTATTCAACCCAATAATTAAACTTCAGATATTAAATAATAGTTTATCTGGAATTCATGTTTGTAAGGAATATTTTCAGACACTACACTAACTAATCATTACTGAATTAGAACTTAGGAATCTGAAGTTGTCCTTGGTAAAGATAACACTCAATGACATGATTTTATACTATTTTTGTGTTAATGTTATACCCATTTTGTATAAATTTTGTATGTATTAAATATGGATAATAAATGTAACTGTATTAGATCACTAATGAAGGGGAGCAGCCCTGTGAATTAATCCTGAGAATGGATTTTTAAAAAGGTCATGTTTTGTTCTGAGGAATATCAAGTAATTGTTTTGTGCTTGAAATACTTTGTGAAACTACTTTTACTGGAGGTAATGTTTAAGTTATTTTATTTCCTATCTGTTGTAGATATCCGATCAAGGGCATATAGCATTGGGAAAAGGATAGTCAAATGGAAGCATTATTGTTTTCTTTTCTTTGCCACTGGTATACCAGCTGTACACATGGTCTCTAAACCAGATTCTACCATAATGACTAGAAAACTCATAACTAAAAGATTGTTGCCTTTTCATTTTAATATTAAGTAGTAGGCTACTGATGAGTTTAATTGAGATCCTTGTTTTTATTAGTTTTTCAATAAGAGACACAGTATATTTGTTCCTTTTTTAAATTTTTTTAATTACAGGTAACATACAATATTATATTCGTTTCCAGTGTACAACATAGTGACAAGACATTTATACAATATTATGGTGGTTTCTTTCAAAGTTTATATAATAACAGTTTCAGTAAACCTAATTTTAGGTTCATGTGCTAAATCTTATGCCTTCAGAAAAGTAATTTGTGGATCTTTAGTTTGAGTCCTATATGTATTCTGCCTTAGTATATTACATGTTATATGCATTATATATCATAGGTATTATATATTATTAATATATTACCATATTAAGTTTTGGCTTATGTCCATCACCAAATCGATTACAGATTTGGGAATTTGGGATCTTGGACTGAGCTATACTGGATTTGGCAGGAAGTGTCAGTCTTAAGAACTTGGGAAAGTTATTGACTTTATGTTTCTAACAAGACTGTTTTTTAGTAACTAAACTTTTAGTAAACTGAGAACGTAAACTTAATTTAAATAGTAAGTGGTTCAGATAATAAAAAATCTTCTGCAACCCATAGATGTGCATATGAAAGATATTAAAAGCCTGAATTTATATCACTGGCTAGTAATAGTGTTAAATTTTGTTTGTTTGGTCTTTTTTTGTTCATGGAGACAACCGAAATTTTTTTTCAATGGCAATACATTTACTAAAGAACATTTCATGTATTTTATGCCTGCCGTTTAGCTGTGACACAGAAAACCAATTTAATTCACTGTGAATACTGAGTAAGTTGCTTGACTGAGATTCCTTCCCCCCACCCCTACAATAAGTGTATAAAATATATCAGGAAAGCTACTGAAAATTATATTATCTCAAGACAAATTAACCCCTAAAAGTTAGATTAAAAGAGTCTTTTAGTTCATTCAGCCCTTTCAAGGGGGAAACTCTCTGAAGCAAAAATTCCTGATCCTCCCCCCAAAAATTAAGGAAAAAAATATTAAAAGACTCTTCGGGTGTAATAATTTCATTAATTCCATGCCAGTAATTTGTTGAACTCCATTCTATATAGTCCAAATCACTATATAATGATAATTGTGCTAAATGCTATTAAAAAAAGTATGCAAGAAACAGAATCTAAGAAAGAATGTAAGGTGTTGTTTTAGGCAAAGGAAACAGCATGTTCAAGAAAGCTGAGAAAGGAATGGGCTTGGCAAGTGCAAGAGATAAGCCAAGATGATGAATTTTGTGAGAAAGGGGCGGGAGATGAGGCTAAAGGCATAGGTAAAGACCCAGATTATGCCTGCCTGGTAGGCTACATTACAGGTGTTCAATTCTAACCTAAGAGCCTTAGGAAACCTGTGATAAATATTTAACCAAGGCAATGATGTGTGTTCGATTGTGTTTAAAAGATCATTATGGATGTTTTAGGAAGAATTGATTTGGAGGGAGTAAGGGAAGATAACGGAGAAACAATAAACTACTCTTGTAGTTCAGCCACAGATCGTATCTGCTTGGATCTAGGATACTGGCAGTGAAAGCAAAAGAAAAATAGGTGGAAGGTAGATAAAATTTGCAGTAGTAATTAACTGCATATGAGGATTAGAAAAAAGGATCATAACAAGCCAAAAGTGCTTAAAATACAATATTTTGGGTGAAAGGTGGTGCCACTTACTGAAGTGAGGAATGGTAAACAAGGACTAGACTTTGGGACAAAATTGAATGTTCCTACAATCTGTATTAAAAATGTAATCTTGTTTTCAGTTCTAGAGTTGAAATCACCAAGTTGGCATGTTTTTCTCTTGGTTTTTCAACTAATATTTTAAAATGTATGGTCAAATATTACTCAGTTTCTTGAGACTTATTTTATAAATATATATTATTTAGTTTATAATATAGAGGGAGGATCAAAATCAGGACTGATGTATAGACTTTCGGGCAACTTAAGCAGAACATCATCTCCTCTACTAGAGTTTGAGAGGGATCTATGTAACATTTATTTGGGAGGAAGACAGTATCCTCTTGGCCTAGTTTTCTTGATCTGTAAAATTTTAGGAACAGAACTGAATGATCTGTAAAACTACTCTAGCTTTAAGAGTCTGTGAATTTTTTGTTTGGGAGATTTTTTTTTCCCACTTGTACATGAAGTTTATAGTGAGTACAAGAATACTGTCTTGGGGCACATTCTTAATATGTGATCAAGGAGGTCCTTTGGGGAGAGGTACTATTAATTTCTTACAGCCTTAGTGCACTGAGTAAGACCCTGGTGGTCTAAAGGAGCACATACAGGTAATCCCTATAGTTTTTATTTATTTTACACGTTGGAGGCTTTTGGTTCATTTTGATTTTTATGAGGAAAATTCCCAAAGTCTTAAAACTATATAATACAGTAGCAATGTACAGAATGTTTTGAGAAGGCCTCACCCTCTGAGTTAGAGTTAGTAATGTAGTTCATACTTTTCTGTCTAGTTCCATTTATATACTAGCTTTGGATTCCCATAGGAGTATTCCTGTTGTTACTGGCATTACATGTTCTTTTGAGTACTGTTTCTATTGAGTTCATCATGATAACAAAGTCATGAGTCTAACTAAAGATACCTATTTTCCTGCTACCCCTTCTCAGTTTTGTTGAGTAAAGAAATAAAAACTAATATGCTTTTAATTATCTATATCCAGGATAGGGCCACAGTAGGTATACAGTTGTGAGTACGTGAAACAGTTGATTCTTGTATTATTATTTATTATTGTTATTTTCCATACAAACACATGTAAATCTACATGTGTTTTCAGAATAGACTCCAATGTAGTGATACTTAGTAGATCAAAATACATCTATTTTAAGAATGGCAACATGTTAATTGTTGAAGTTGGATGATGGCTATATTGAGGTTCATTTCACAGTTCCCTCTACATTTTGTGTATATGTGAAATTTTCCATAATAAAAATAAAACTAAAATATTTATCTTTTAATTTTTTAAATATTACTTTTTTAGAAAGCATGTAAATATTTTTGCATCAAGCTTGTGATATTCCTCATTGTACAGTTTTTAAGAAAATAGCAATATAAATTTAACATTTGTGATTATTTCGGTGTTAAGCTTTACATATAAAAGTCTTCATATTTTGTTTCAGGGACAGAATGATGCTGTTGAAATTGGAACAAGAAATTTTAGATTTCATTGGTAATAATGAGTAAGTCCTGACATTTAACAAGAAAAGAAATTATCATCGCATTTCTCTTTGATTTGCTAAATTAGTTTTTTTTTCCTACTTCTAGGTCTCCACGTAAAAAATTCCCCCCAATGACATCTTACCATAGGATGCTGTTACACAGAGTAGCTGCTTACTTTGGATTAGACCACAATGTTGATCAGAGTGGGAAGTCTGTCATAGTAAACAAAACTAGCAATACAAGAATGTAAGTATTAAGAATTATAGGTATATGTCATATATGTGTATAACAATACTTTATCTTTTTACAGCACCTTTCATCTGAGGTTTTCCATGTTTTAGCAGACTAACTAAGCTTCATAGTAACCTTACATAATTGGATCAAAAATACATTTAGTTTACTAGATTTAAAATGCACCAGTCTGGCCCTGGCCTGGTAGCTCAGTTGGTTACAACATTGTCCAGATATGCCAAGGTTGCAGGTTCAGTCCCTGGTTGGGGCACATATAAGAATCAACCAATGAATGCATAAGTAAGTGGAACAGCAAACAAATGTGTGTCTCTCTCTCCCCTTCACTCCCCCCCCATATTTATTTATTTATTTATTTATTTATTTATTTATCTCCTTCTCTCCTTCTCCTTCTCTCTCTCTCTCCCTCTCTCTCTCTCTCTCTCAAATCAACTAAAACACCAGCCTGAACTAAAATGAGATGGATGAATGAGGACTGGTTTAAAAAACAAAAGCAAAAAACCCCTGAGAGTTCATAAAATCAGTAATATTTGATAACCATTCTCTTAATGGATTTTTAAATTAATATACTTTAAAAGATAGCTGTGTCTAGCCTCAGGCAAATTGTGGGGCAAAAAGAAGCAAATTTTGACAAAGTCACCTTTAATCTTCTATGAGTTTACCATCCTTTTCATCTCTGTTTCTGCTACAAATCTCAAGAAGGTGAGTCTACTGGTTAATACAGTATTAACCATAATGTTGTGTCCACCTTCTCGGCTATATATAATTTACTGAGGAAAATTTTTAAGGAGTTAGGAGGAGCCTTTTTCTTTAAAAAGTGATAGCTTTATACTATTGGTAAAATAGATCATCGGTCCTGGCATTTGGGAGCAGAAGGCCCAATGCAGAGGCACCTAAAATTATAAAATGTAAATAGCACTTCTTCTGACTATTTGTAAAGCAGATCCTAAAACAACTAGTTGATTTCAACAAAATTTGTAGTTTGGTGGTGATTCCCTATCAGTAGAATTTTCTGTATTAATTTATATATGAGAGCAATGAATTTGTGGTATCGAGCAGCAGTCAGCTTCAGATACCATAAATAATGCTCTTTAGTTCATTATTTTTCTGCCTTTCTTGAAGCTAGACTTCTCTCCGGATTTTATCTATGGATCATTCAGTTTGCATGATTATACTTAATTCACTTATATCCTTTCTGTTATAATGGCTTTTATCCTTATAGTTGCCATTTTGTTTGCTGGAAGTAAATTGGTTTCTCCCATTTTAAATAGAAGGTTGTCAATAAATTAGAGATATTGATGGAACCTAGTATTTTTAAATGATTGTTCCTACAACTAAAATTAAATTAATGAAGATAGATGTCTTTGCAAAGGATCCTATCTTTAGGATTAAATTTCATGTGCTGCAAATGTGAATCTGATTTATTTTTTTCTCTGTCTGTTCTTCCTTTAGTCTTTTTAAACTATCCCCATCAATTAATCTTTTTCCAATTAGTTACATCATAGCTAAAGTAGAATAGTAACCATAACATATGAGCTGGAATGAAAATGAATATCACTCTAATTAATCTAACCAGTACCTTTCAACATTACTCAGAGCTGCTGGATACCCAAGCACATGCACATTAGCAGGCATTTTTGACCAGCATTTCAACTGGTGACTCTAAGGTTTTCAGTACAGTGTAACCTCAGTTATTTGAATGCTCTGAATGATTTCACATACCTTAAGGGTTCTCTTCATCAAGGTTGTCAAAAGTTTAGCTAAACACAGGTGTTTATGATGTACTAAAAGAAGAATGGATCAATAGCATAATTACAACGACATTTCAAATCACTGATGTTACACTGTATTATTCTATCTTCTGCAATATGAAGAAGGTTATAAATCAGAAAACCTTAGAGATCTGCTCCACATTGAATAAAAACAAACTTACCTTTTCCTCATAGGCAGATTACCCACTCCAGCCTTGAACCAGTGGTATTGTGGATGTCAAAAACCCAGTGTCCACTGGGGTATCTCAGTGGAGCGGGAAGTTGGAGATTACAGGGCAATAAATTCAGGCATCTAAAAAAAGAAAGAGGTAAGACAGTCAAGGTTAGCTGAAATGCCTGCTAATGCTATTTGGTGTGGGAATCCAGCTGCTCTTAGAAAAGTTGCCAGGCCCTTGGCTAAACCTTACAGTTCACTTTGGAATTACAGTCTCTCACCTGAGTAAAAACTCCTTGAATAAGAAAATATGTCTTAAAATAGCTACAAAAATAATTGATATGAGTAAACAGGGCAATCATGTGGCAGAAGTAAACAACAAACTGCCATTGTCAGAACTACATAGACAATCTCTCAAACTCCTAAGGAAAGCAGTCTTTTTCTCATTAGTTTGGTCATAAAACTGTTTTTACTCTATATTTTTTAATTTAATTCTCTATATAGTTTAATGTGGAGATTTGCTCACTGTTTCACTTCTAGTACATTTTAAAATAGAGATTTCTTTGACTTACTTAGGTAATTCTTATTTTAAATCTTATTTTGTATAATTTGACAGGTAGTAGATATTATTAAAAATTCACTAGGTAGAAACAAATATTTAGAAGTGTTACTTAAGTACTATGTGTAATGAAATATCTGGTCAGTTTGTTGAAAATGTCATTATTCAGGTTTACTTGGTTTAGAAATTTACTTTATGACATTCATAATATATTATGTAACTATATATTTTTAACTATATGTAAAAAAATACTTGGGGGTTCAGTTGGACTTTATAAACTCTAAATATATTTTTATTCATCATATATTTCAAACAAGTAATCCCAGTTTCATGAGAGGATAATATTAATTCACAAGAGTGTTGAATGAATTAATTTGAGGAAGTGAAATTTTACATAATTGTAATTTTCCAAGGGCCAAAACTTATGTCCATCTTCTGGATCTCAGTAGAACTTGCAATATTTCCATAGAAGAAAGACCAATTAGCCATAAAATACAGGGTCTGTCAGAAATAACACCTGCTTGAGTGTGCTTGGTAAGGCAATAATATGGGTGTAATAATTTACAGTTCTAATTTGAACATAGCACCTAATATGTCATATTGTGTGCTTGAGTGTGATATTGTTATGTTACAGAACATGCTTATAATTTTATAATAAAAGATTTTGTAAAAAAAAAAAAGAGAGAGATGTTACTTGTGCTGGACCCTATATATTAAGATTTTAAAATCATAACTTTAGCTTACAACGTTAACCTCCAAGAAAGAACTTCTTTTTTCTGGTTTGAGTTAACTGAGTAACTGGTTTGAGTTAATATAAAACAAAGATGTACCCTGCTGTAATTAGTAATTCTTAAGAATTTGGTTGTGTTTTTAAGTAGTCCCTTAAGCTCTAGTCAGTTCAACCACAACATACTTGATTACTTTCAATTATGTAACACCAAACCAGGTACTAATAGGAGTGTAACATGATACTGTGCTATTCTTTTTCCTTTGTCCTAGAATATCTTCTTAGATTTAGAGGAGGCAATGCGAAGAGGACATATAGTCTTTGGATCTTACATATACTTGGGACAGCGACTTAAGTCATTTGAAGCTGTTTTCTAAGTATTATTTATAATAATAACGGACTTCTAGTGGGTTTTTACTGTTTTAAGTGCTGTTTATTAATTCATCTTCAGAATAACCCTATGAATTAGATATACTATAACTAGGGAATATAAAAGTTAAGCGACTTGTGCAAGTCCCAAAGCAACTAAATTGGTAAAGCTGAATATTTGAACTTGAACAGTCTGATTCCAGAGCCTACAGTGCATTTCATATGGCCTTTCACACATATAATGGGATAGTTAATATTAAGGAGTAAATAAAATAACATAAGTATTGTCCTAGCCAAGTAGTTCCATTGGTTAGAGCGTCGTCCCAATATGCCAAGATTGCAGATTCAATCTCCAGCCAGGGCACATACATTAAGCTGCCAATGAATGCATAAATAAGTCAAACAATAAATCAATGTTTCTCTTTCTTTTTCTCCCCCTTCCTCTCTATAAAAGCAATAAAGTTTTTTAAATGTTTTTTAAAAAGAAATAAGTATCTATTAATGGCATCAGTGAGTGGGTAACTTTTATTACTTCTTTTACTTTTTATAAAATGTTATATTGACCTTTTCTGTAAATGTTGTATGTTATCTTTCTTGTTCCCTTGTTTTGTTTTTTAGACCTGATCAGAAATTTAATGAACATATTAAAGATGATAAAGGTGAAGACTTTCAGAAACGATATATCCTCAAGAGAGATAACTCTAGCTTTGACAAAGATGATAACCAGGTAATCCAGCACAATTAGAGCATTCTTTAAAATATTTTATGTATGTATGTATGTATTATGTATGTATGTATTTATTTTTAGAGAGGGGAAGGGAGGGAGAGAAAGAGCAATGTGTGGTCGCATCTTGCATGCCCCCTGTTGGGGACCTGACCTGCAACCCAGGCATGTGCCCTACACTGGGAATCAAACCAGCGACCCTTTGGTTTGCAGGTCAGCACGGAGTCCACTGAGCCACACCAGCTAAGACCAATTAGAGCATTTTTATATGTACAGGATTTACACTAGCAGATTATTTTCCCAAGAATTGTCTTTTTTTTTTTTCTTTAGATAAGAATACGTTTGAAAGATGACAGAAGAAGCAAATCTATAGAAGAAAGAGAAGAGGAATACCAGAGAGCTAGAGACCGTATATTTTCCCAAGATGTATGTATTGTTTTATTTAACTATTCATGTAGGAATATGCACTAATTGCATTATAGGGGCTCACTCCTCCCTTAATCTACTGATTACCTTTTAAAGCACATTTGTTACATATCAAGTCACCTTTTAGAAATACTGAGATCTATCTTGTTAATAATTTAACAGCATATAAAATACTATATAGCAGCAGTTATATAAGTTTTTCAAAAGTTTGTAGCAAATTGACTACAGGAGTAATATACTGGACTGAGTATATAGGTTTTATAAATTTTTTTTTCCAGGCTTGAGATTTTTAGGACATTGATTCACTGTCTACAAAATCATATATACTCTAAATGCTACTTGTTAGTGAACTTTTCTTGATAAATAACTTTCTTTCTTTTAAAATAATGCTAACTGATTTTTTACATTAATATTTGTTTTCCACTTTATAAGTGATTATATGAAACAATCCTTTTAAGTGGCTAATTATTTTATGCATACCTTTGAGAAGAGAATGAGGTTAGTTTTACTAATACTGTTAAGTACCTGTTCTGTGCAGTATTGGTTACTATTCAAGAATATATGAATGTATATAGTTTGTGTTAACACTGCCAGAGATAGAAATTGCCTCTGTATTAAAAAAATCTAGACTATCAGTTAAGAATTTATAATATTAACAAACTTTATTGAGCACCTATAAATAGGTGCTATGCTGGACACTGTAGAACATACCCATGGATAGTTGTGATAATTTATCACCCAAAGAGCTTTTATATGGTAGATACTATCATTGTTTTTGTTTTACAGATAAGGAAACTGAGGTTCCAGGAGGCTAAGTAAAATAGCCAAAGATCACGCAGTTAGAAAATGACAGAGTTGGTATTTCAACCCACGTCCTCTGAAATCGGAGCCTAAACAGGATGTATTTCTCTGTAGCTTATAAGATAGATGAGATCTCTACCCTTGATAAGTAGCCAAACAGTGACGATAGGATGTGTGATTTGTGTAGAGACCTAAACATTAAATGAGGACACAGCAGAGAAGCACCATAAACCATAATTGAGGGATGCAAGTTAGCTTCCAAGAAGAGATTTAAAGGACTGAAGTATTCCAAGTAGAAAGTCAGTATTTGCATAAGCCCAGAGATGAAGGACATTTTGACAACAAGGAATTGAAATATTCAGAGTACCTTGATTATAACGAGGTGACATAGGAAGTGAGGAAAGTGTAGATTGGAAAAATAATCAGGGGGCAGCAGATGACTTGATCCTGAAAGCTCATTAAGGTAGGTGGGTTTTTTACCTACAGCAGGAGTCAGGAAACTTTTTCTTATAGAGGGCCAAATGAAGTATTTTAGACTTTTCAAGCCATATAGTCTTTATTGCAACAACTGACGTCTGTCTCTTTAATGTGAAAGCAGTCATAAACAGTACATAAATAAAAGGATGTGGCTCTGCAGGTCTGGCCATAATTTAGTGACTCCTGGTAGTTGGAAAAATAGTTAAAAGACTGTAGTAATAATGGAAGCAAAAATGAGGGTTGCCTGAGCTAGCTTCGTAGCATTAGAAAAGCTGTATTGAGGTATACCTGCTTGTTCATTGCTACAGCACAGATTAAGTACAGGTGATCAAAATATTTGTTGAGTGAATGAGGCAGAATCTACAGACTGGTGTATACCTTGAATATATAATAATAATCTGTTCACATGTTTGGAAGAGAATATTTTAATTTCAGATTAATTTGTACCACAGAAATGAATGGCTTCAAGACGTATCTGTTAAAAGTAACCAGTGTCTCCAAGCCAAAAAAATTCTGTTATCATTATTTGTGTACTTTTATCACCATGTGGATTTTTTTATGGGGGGAAGATACATTTTAAATATTATTACGCATGATATTTTTTGTCATCATTGGTTTTACAGATGGCACTGTGTATTTGACAAAAGCTCAACTTTGTATGTCTGTTCTTTCTTTCTAGTCCCTGTGTTCCCAAGAGAATTATATTATTGACAAAAGGTGAGGGAATTTTTAACATTTGTTTTGGTAACTGTCTGACTGATGGTAATAAAAATAAAAATGTGTTATTAAAATACCAACAGAATCCAAGATGAGGATGCCAGTAGTACTCAGCAGAGGCGCCAGATATTTAGGTATTGTGAGCGTGCTTTCATGTAGTATTGAAAAATTAAAGTGATTTTTAAAATATTTTTTGTTTTTGTCTCTATTCACTTTTCAAAGATTTATTTCTAAATTACAGAGTTAATAAAGATGCTTCAGGGAGATCAACAAATAGCCATCAGAGCAGCACTGAGAATGAGCTGAAGTACTCTGAACCACGACCCTGGAGCAGCACAGATTCAGACAGCTCTCTCCGCAACTTCAAGCCTGCTGTAACCAAAGCCAGCAGCTTCAGTGGAATTTCAGTCCTGACAAGAGGTGATAGTTCTGGAAGCAGCAAAAGCGTAGGCAGGCTTTCAAAAACAGGTATAAATATCTGTCTAGATGTATGTAGTCAAAACGTTAGTTTCCAGTGTTATCTGAGCAATTTGTTTCATATGACTTGTGTAATTATCCTAAAATATAAAATTCCTATCCTATTAGCAGTGCATTGAGCACTTCCAAAGTACTTAAGAGATAATACATTTATTGACATTACAATTTATTATCTGTATGAGAAATTTTAAAACATCAATTAAAATAAGAATTCTCTACTGTGACATAAATTTAGTCAGGTTGGTTCTATGAAATGTCATCTCTTGTTTGAGTATTCAGTGGTTGGAAATTCTTCATAGCTTATTTATAGTTGGAAGGCATGGTGACTCACCTAGGATTATTTAATAGTGACTACATTTTCAGCTAATACTTTTATAATTATTGATTGCCTTTTTTACATTTACCATTCAAAAATTAGTAAAATACCAGAGAGACTTTTGAGGAACTAAAGAAAAATAATCTGATGTAATTATTATGAATGAGTGGGAATTTCAGTAACATCCTCCTCCTCTTAGTTTCCTTGCAGTGAGAGTACATAACATTCAGACTCATTACATTTTCTGTTTTCAATTTCACAAACTGGCTTCCGTACTAAAACAGCTCACATTTCTCTTGGATCCTTATAGATGCTTATTTTTATCTCAAAATAAGCATGAACATCAGCAGAAGTGGCTCCCTCTTTTTAGCCTATTTGTGTCAGCCTAAACATTTGATGTTACAAAATGAGAACATCATTTAGACACTGCCCAATTAAAACAGTACTACTTATTTATTATCTGTATTTTTACAGAGAAAAAGAAATATTATTTAACTCAATAGGAAAAATTATTTTTACATAGTTCTGGTTAATAGTCATTTTGGCACAACTTAAAGTAGAAAGTTACCCTTCAAAGGAAATTTGTATAGTGTATCATATTTGTTTTATTCCTTAAAGATTAATTATCCATTCCAGCATCAATTCAGCTTTTCAAAATTTGACTAACTGAATACATTGTCAAAATCTTTTTTTCATTTTCTTATTATTCACCTTTAGCCATTATACTGAAAGTCAGTGACATTTTCTATTTCTGTGTAATAGAAAATGAAATCAGTTGCAGGCATGAAAGTAGTTAAAAATAAATTATGAAATTAGTTTATTAAGTACAGTGAGAAATTGTAAGTTGATGCTAATATAAGTACTTCATTTTTTTCATGCTATTTTTGTCCCTTGATATGACAAAAATTGAAAGGTAACTTTCCATTATAGGAAGATGCTATGAATATGAGCTGAAAATGAAATTCTACAGTGAAACTTGACAATTGTTTCTGTCGATAGAGAATTTATCTTCTATTTTTAATTCCTATACCACTCTTAATCTTTCTGTGTTCTTATATATCAGGGGATTCTGATATAAGAGGTTCAGGGCAATTGGCTGTGCTGAGCTCTTTTTCCTGGGGGGAAATTATAATCTGTATATTTTAGGTGTTAATCTGAAAGGTGAAAGATAAGTATAACTTTGTTATTTTGGGAATGTGGGTAATGTGCTTTTTGTGACTCTCTGTGGCTGGTATTATAAACTTGTCAATTGATGCTTTGGCTATGACTTCTCTAACAACTTATGTGATCAGTTTGCTGTATTAAATAAACTTGTTTATTGTGGGGAGGGAAAGCAAACTTGTACAGTAAATCAAAAATAGCCAGTGCTTTTATGTGCTAACTGCATGTTATACAATGTGAATTTAATTGTTACATATTTAAAACCTGCCTTTATATATGAGGTTTAAAAAATCCATATTTTTCATTACTCCTCCCCCAGGTTCTGAGTCTTCTGGTAGTGTAGGGTCATCTACGGGCTCTCTTTCTCACATCCAGCAGCCTCTTCCAGGTACAGCTCTCAGCCAGTCTTCTCATGGCGCACCTGTCGTCTATCCAACTGTCAGCACTCATAGCTCTCTTTCCTTTGATGGTGGCCTAAATGGGCAAGTCGCATCTCCTAGCGCTAGCTTCTTTTTGCTTCCCTTGGAAGCGGCAGGCATACCACCTGGCAGTATTCTGATCAACCCACAAACAGGTTGGTATCCCGAAAAAAGTGTTTATTTCAGTTGAGCTATCAGGAGTTATCTGAAAATGAGAGAATACGTGTTAAATGCTGTGTCTGTGTATGTGTTGTCAGCTATTCATTTCTAATGCATAATTAGCATTTTCCCTAGAACTTTAATAAAATCATTTATGCTAGAAAATGTTAAAAGACATTTATATCAGAAAGTATTTTTCTCCTTACAACATTATCTTTTAGGCCAAATAATGGCCTCACTCTAATTAAAAACAATTTATTTCCCAGAAATGAGACAACTACCTTTGAAAAGAGCTTTATTTGGTAAAAGCTTTATTCTGGGGAAAATAATTTACACTTCATGAAGAAGGATAAAGTCAACAGCTCTTACACATTATATAATGAAGTGGAAAGAACCTATAAGTAATTGTCCTTCTGAATATGGTAATTGTTTTCTGCTGAGGAAAAGCTAAAGGGGATCTTTTTAGTAAAGAAAATACATAGACTTTAAGAATTAGTATTGACAACACATATTCTTTGCAATTAGATAATAATGTGGCTATACTAAGCATTTACTGTGTCATATACTGTATTAGGTGCTTTAAATACCTTACTTACAATCTTTATAACCCTGTTGGGTAGATTAAATGCCCATTTACAGATAAGGAAACAGTCTCAGAGAGATACAGTCATAATACATTTATTATGTACATTGTCAAAAATGCCTTATACAGAAAAAATAGGATGTATTAAAACATCGCAAGAAGTCTTGGTCTCTCCTCAAAATAACATAGCCCAACCAATTGGTAAAAAAAATGAAAACAGCCTTAAATCATTTGATAACCTTCCTAAGAAATTTACAGACTTAGCTGACATGGTCACATCAGCATGGTAGCAGTCTGGCAAGGTAGACGCAGGTGGCAGGTGCGAGTGTCAGGGTCTGTGAGTATTCCTTTTGTTGTAGAGAAAACCATGGCTTGGAATTTATTGCCTTCATTTGCATCTTTTTTAAGATAAAGTATTCAGACATTTGTGTCTGTATAAGAATTGAATTATCATAAATAACTGACTCTTTAGAAATTCAGTTTTTGCTTAATAACAGTTATCTTATCCTTCAGATTTATTATATTACTAAACCTATTTCCGGGAGCATGATATAAGATGATTTAATATTTCATTATTTCTTATTCTTTTTCTTTCAAAACGCATTAGTTAATATATTTTTGGTAACATGAAAGATTCAGTTGAGTAGGGAATAATAGAGTGAGAAATTAATCAATCTGAAATTGAATTGTATCCTCAGTTTTAAATAAGTTCAAAAGTGAGCTCTTTGATTTTTTGAGAACAGCATTACAACACATCTAACTTTTTTCAGACAGTCCTTAAGTTACTTTTAAATGTACTTTCAACCCTACATCTTCCCTACCATTTTGTTTTCAAAATTACTTAGCATTTGACAAATATCCAGCATTACTTATTTTTAGTTATTTATAACCAATGCATAAAATTGTCAGGAAACTAACTGAAGAGAATAATTTGACTTTGGAGAACTTTGCCCACTTGATAGCAATGGAGCAGTGGATTCTTCTTTTCCAAAGATTATATGTCATAAATTTTAAAAAAAAACAGAGAGGGATTCATCACGTAAGAAAGGATGTTTTGAAGGCAATGTAAGGAACTGTTACTCAAACTTCTCTTATTTTCTTGTGTATTCTTCCCATACTAAATGGATATCATGTCAGTAATTTATTTCACATAATCTTTTCTTCAAAAAGAAAATCTAGTGTATAGTGATGAAAAATACTAATCTTTGAATCTATATGTGCATTGAAAAAAAAGTTTAGAAGATATTCTAATTGTTAACAGTAAGATTATGGGGGATTTAGTTTCTTTTAGACCTCTATTTCGTGGTTATTTTCCCAAAATAAAAACACTACTTTTTATAATAAGAAAAAGTTGTTTAGAATGTGTGTAGGGAAAGAGTAAAATGTACTCAATTACTTAAAATATCCCTTTGATAATTAATTAGTAAGCACTAAAACAAGCCTCAAAAGCAGTATCAAAGTTCTCTCTGGTTTCTCTCATCTCTGAATAAATCTCACTGGAATTAAAAAGATTATTTTAGAAAATAAAATTTAAAAATTATTTGCAACTTTTAACAACTTAGAACCTACAAAATGATACTGCCATAAAGTCACATTTGAAATTTGAAGCCATTGATTATTTTAATTTTTATTCAGTTTTAATTTTATTAGTTAAATATATGCAGGGTGGTCTCTAAATTAGCTATTTTCCGCCACCTAAAGGGCTAACTAATAATTTTCCAGTATTCCGAAGTCAAGCATTTTTTTCCTGAAACTGAAATATATTACAGCACTGAAGCACCACAATCTTGTAACTAAATTCAGGAGCAAAATGTATTTAAGAATTCAGAGGTTTCCAGTAAATACTATGTATTATAAAATAACTTTGGTAGATCCTGGAGCAACACCCTTACAGTAAAACACTGCAGCAAAATTTTTGAATATTTACTCTGGGAAAAATAAAGACAATAGTCTTTATTCTAATATTCTCATATAAGGTCAGACTTTGCTTCCTAAGCTTGGAAAATCTTTTGGTTTTCAACTTGAGACCTTGAAATTGTCAGTAAGGATTGTAGACATGTATAGTAGATTGTTACTAGAATGACCTTTTTTCAAATTCTGTTGCAAATGAAATTTTTCCTCCTCTTTTTTTAGGTCAGCCCTTCATAAATCCAGATGGGAGTCCAGTTGTGTATAATCCTCCTATGGCTCAACAACCAGTTAGAACCCAAGTGCCTGGACCTCCACAGCCACCTCTGCCACCCCCACCACCTCAACAACAAGCAGCTAATCACATTTTCTCACAGGTGCTCATACCCGTGATCACATAATGCTGAGTTCAGCTGCCTTTGCATATTTTGGACTAAATCCACTAATTATTTTTGAGATAGCCCATGTAGATATCTCTTAGAACTTTAATATTTTCCACCAGTGATGCCTCACTCACTGCTTATAGGAAGAGAGGTTAACCTCAAGGGCTTTTCAGCTAACAAATACAGAATATATTTTAGAAAGAAGGAAATTTTGTATCTCATGAGCCTGTATGGTAAGTATTTTATCCGTATTTCACAACAGCAAGAAATGGGCAAGAGGAATAAAAGGAAACTAAGAGTGTTCATTATCCCAGTGAGTAAAGTGAGTTTAAAAACAGTTCCAGTGATGTGAAGAAACTGAGTTGAGTTCCTCAAGTTCTATAATGTACTCTCCATCCCACCCACCCTATGAAAGAAAGAGACAGAAACATGTCAAGTTAGAAATCACTAAAGCGCTCAATAATATCTCAATTTTGTTTAAATGTTTAGAGTTTACACATAGATTTTTGCATTCAGGCTTTTCCCCTATAGAGATGTTATTTATAACATCCTTGCAGAACTTGATTAGACCAGTGTGAATTCCTATTTCATTTTGTCTTAAAGGTTCTGTAACATCAAAAACAGTTCATACTGTTGTTAAACCTTTTTTTCCCTCCTTTTCCACTTTTAAGAAAATACAGAGTAATTTCTTGTGAAAGAAATATGGTGATAAACTTGAATTGGAAAAATTTAATTAGTTTTCCTCACAAGTTATATCATTTGTATTGCAGGGGTGAAGAATGTATGAGCAATTTGATAAAGTGTACAAATATTTTGAAGGTCATGAAAATAATTGTCCTCTGGTAACTAACATTCTTAATACTGGGCAAGGCGGTTTATCTTAAGTAAATGGACTTCACCCTATGTGGCTCAGTTGGTTGGAGTGTCATCCTGTAAACCAAAAGGTCACAGGTTCGATTCCTGGCCGGGACATGCCTACTTGCAGCTTCAGTCCCTGGTCAGGGCACATACAAGAGGGAACAGATTGATATTCCTATGTCACATCAGTGTTTCTCTCCCTCCCTTCCTTTCTCACTAAAATCAAATAAATTAATTAATAAAATAAATGGACATCAAGATTTTGATGCATTTCTAAAAGCATAAATATGAATTCATGTATGTAGAGGAAATTGCCTAAAACTATTTCCAAAGATTCCCATATTCTCTTTCCAACCCGATTTGATTACGTACACTCAGTTGCATATTAGACTACATAAAACTTCCCCTCTGTTCTCTACCCTGACTTCATTCAACTTGATCCTTAAGTGTTTTTTTTTCATTTTACTATCATGTGGTTGCAGCACTGTATATTTCACTAGGAGCTTTACAGGACTGATTTTCATTTTGTTTAATTCAGTGAAAATAATATTAGTCTGTTGGCTTCAAGAAATTCAAAGGATTTACCTATGGTTATAAATCTTAGAAATAACTGACTTAGTTATAAGAGACAATTGTAAGTGAAGGTGTAGACAGTTTAGTTTAGAAATAAATGCCTTAATGGACTATAATTTGAAATCTTGGGGTATTCATCCAACTCCATGTCTTTTTTCCTGGCATTGCTTCAAGTATTTTTGGTAATTCATCATCAGATACAAAAATAGAGAAATGATACTCAGTAACTATTTTTTACACACTGAGATAGTCTATCCAAACAAAAATTTCAAATAACCAAACAAAATAATACTGTGATTTCCAAAACCTGCAAATGGGATGCATTTCTTGAAACCAATCTCTGAGTATTGTTTTGCAGCCAGTTGCAATTTAAGAAGGAAAAGGAAGTGCTAAGGCTTTTTCTTTTCTAAGTGGTATCAGAATTCCACTTTGATCAGCCAGTTTTCAGAAAGCCCACATTTTTCTCATTACCGCTTGACACCCTGGCAGACATTAATTCATACCCTTGGTGCTCATAGTGCTCTTCTTCTTTTATCCCTCAGCAGACTAAAGCTTTTGTTTCCTCTGACACTTACATAGCAGGTGAAGTTGTCTGGAAAAAAGTTATGTCTTAATGGTTGTCTGACTTAGTAACACATTGCACAGCCAGTATTTGGAAGTTCTAAAGCTACTACACCTCATTTAGTGTGATAAGTGCTGTCATCAATTAGGAATCTTGCTAATTTCTAGTTGAGAGGTTAGTGAAAAGCCAGTGGCTACTATGTAGATCTTTCAGCTTTTCCTTTATTTTATTTTATTTTATTTTATTTTATTTTATTTTATTTTATTTTATTTCTTCTACTACTTCTACTTTAATTGTAGATTTTTTTTCCCCTGGGATTCTAAGCTAATATAAGCCTTTAATAGTTTCAGAAACTATTATGTTGATTTTATGTTAAAAGTACAAGTCATTGTTTATACATCTTAGTTGTTGTAACAGTTTCTTCTTATTCAGATTATTCCCTGGGCAATCTTATTCAATTAGTTTATTTTGCAATTTTAAAGTATTTTCTTTGGAAATATTCCTGAGGAAGATTCATATATATACCTTTTGACCAAAACTAAGAATTTTTATTAGATAAAATCACCTGGGTTCCTCCAGTGCTTGCTTATATGACTCTGCAAGTCACTTAACTTACCTTAGCCTGATTACCACCTATGAAATGGATTATGGTACTGGTTAAGCCAATATGTATATTACCCCCTTTGTAACGAACTATATAAATAAAGATTGGAAAACTCAATCAGATGTCAATGTTAGCCTGTAGATGGCCATCTGTATTCCATAAAATTTTGAAATGTTTCGGGGTTTTTTCCTTAAACCCCTGTTTTTTTGAGTTCCCCTCAGAAACTTTTTCCTGAAATGCTAAAGTATTCAATTAGTAAAATAATTTTAAGAACTAGTTTCTCAGCTCTTAATAAAAATTTTCAGTTACAAGAAAAATGTTTATCTTCCATATATAAGAGGTGTGTTTGCGTGTTTGTGTGTGTGTCTGTGTCATTTCTTTAAGCTGTTAATCTTAATGGTACACCTAGTACATTTTTCTTTGATGCTTGTGAATGTCTTTTGTGATTATTTTAAAGTGAGGGATACATATATACTGAAAAGTGTTTCTAACCTGTATTAGAAATAAATTAATTCTCTTCCATGAAATATTTGTTATATTGGCTTATCACAGTGATTGTATAAACCCTAATCTTCTTCATAATGAAATAATTTTCATGTTGACTATTCTAGTCCTAACATGTTTCAACTACTTACCGCATTGAGGTCAGTGCAAAACTATGCAATCCTGGGGTGGCAGCTTTCATGTGGGTTTAAGGTTTCTGTCCTTTCCCCAGTGCCATAGGTCCAGTAGACTTAGTACCAGTAATTAGGGTGAATTGAAGCTTAAAACCACAGAAGATATCCCCCTAAGTAAATTTCTAAGGAAGATCTCTAGATATATCTGTAACTATAAGGGACTGCTACCTCCTTTAACCCAGCGTATGCCCCAAGTTATACGACTGATTAAGAACTCAGACGTCCCCTGCCATGTGTTTTCTGCGTGATCTTTGGTTACTGACCACATGAGACAGCGATGTGAAATATCTCTTGCATAGTGCCTAACATGAAATATTCAATAAATATTAGTTTCCTTCCGTTAAAATGAGTCTCCCTAACAGCCTACATACGTTTTTCCAGTGATGCTACTATTTCTAAAGCTGCAGAGCATCACATTTTGAAATTGCTTTTCAAGTTAAATTACAAGCTATATCTTAAAATCACTCTACAGTTTTTAGAAACATTACTTATTGGGGGTAATTTTGTTTTGAGTTGGGGACAGCCTTATTTACCACCCTTGGCTCTAAATGATTTTTAGAAATCACTTTCAGTCTGAAAAAGTGAAATTTTGCCAGCATTTAGAAGGTTAACAACTTTAAAAGGATAGCATAAAAGCCTAAAAAATGTTTTTAAAAATGGTACATCATAGGTACAGCAAAATTGAGTTTTTGCCAAGATGGTTGTAATAGTGGTGTGCAGTTAGGGTAGCTCTTTTTAAAATAATGGCCATATTACTTTGTAATTACACCTAGTATATTTTTCCTTTTTGG
Organism: Pteronotus mesoamericanus; assembly: GCF_021234165.1. NCBI lineage: Eukaryota > Metazoa > Chordata > Mammalia > Chiroptera > Mormoopidae > Pteronotus > Pteronotus mesoamericanus. The sequence goes on from NW_026555325.1 coordinate 443,570, forward strand.
AATTATGCATTGAGTTAAAAAAGCAGAGCAGCCATGCGGGAGGAGTAAAACCATGTATTTCCTTTTTTTCCCCAGTTTTTTAGGTATATTTTATTGATTATGCTGTTAGAGTTGCCCCAATTTTTTTCCCCTTTCTCTTCCTCTACCTGGTACCCCCTTTCCTCCAGCAGTCCCCATCTCCTTAGTTTATATCCATGGGTTTTATGTGTAAATTCTTTGGCTTCTCCCTTTCCTGAACCATTCTTTACATCCCCCTGTCTATTTTATTGCTACCAGTTATGCTTCTTGATCCCTACATCACTTCCTCCTTTCTCCCATTGTTCCTCCCAGCTGATAACCCTCCAAATGATCCTCATACCCGTGATTCTGTTCCTGTTCTGGTTGTTTGCTTAGTTTGTACTGTGTGTGTGTTTAGATTCAGTTGTTGGTAGTTGTGAGTTTGTGGTCATTTTAATGTTCATAATTCTGATCTTATTTTTCTTAAATAAGTACCTTTAACATTTCAAGTAATAATGACTTGTGATAATGAACTCCTTTAACTTTACTTTGTCTGGGAAGCACTTTATCTGCCCTTCTATTCTAAAAGATAGCTTTGCTGGATAGAGTAATATTGGTTGTAGGTCCTTTCTTTTCATCACTTTGAATACTTCTTGCCAACAAAGTTTCTTTTGAGAAATCAGCTGATAGTCTTATAGGAACTCCTTCACAGATAACACTCTGCTTTTCTCTTGTCGCTTGTAAGATTCTCTCTTTATCTTTAGCCCTTGGCATTTTAAGTATGATATGTCTTGTTGTGGTCCTCTGTGGATCCAACTTGATTGGGACTCTGTGTGCTTCCCGGACTTGCATGTCTATTTCCTCTGCCAAATTAGGGAAGTTTTCTTTCACTATTTTTTCAAGTAGATTTCCAATTTCTTGCTCTTCTTCTTCTACCACTCCTATGATGCAAATGTTAAACCTCTTGAAGTTGTCCCAGAGGCTGTTTATGGTACCCTCATTGGGGGGGGGGGGGTTCTTTTTTTCCCCTTGTTCTAATTGGTTGTTTTTTGCTTCCTTAGGTTCCAAATGATTGGTTTTATTCTCAGTTTTGTCCACTCCACTGTTTTTGTTGTTGCTTACTGTAAGTTCTTTATTCCAATCAATGAATCCTTTGTTTCTGACTGGATCTTTTTTTTTAGGCTGCTGAGTTCCTCACTAAGTTCCGTGAGCATTCTTATAACCAGTGTTTTGAACTATGCATCTGATAGATCACTTATCTCCATTTTGCTTAGCTAGTTTTCTGGAATTTTGACCTATTATGTCATTTGGGCCACATTTCTTTGTCTCCTCGCTTTGAAGCCTCCATGTGTTTGTTTCTATGTATTAGGTAGAGCTGCTTTGACTCCATGTCTTGGTAGTGTGGCCTAATACAGTAGATGTCCTATAGGGTCCAGTGGCACAGCCTCCCCTATCTCCCAAGTTGAGTATTCAAGGTGTGCCCTTTGTGTAGGCTGAGTATACCTTACTCTTGTAGTTGAGCCTTGGTTGCTGTTGGCAGATCAATGAGAGAGATTTTCCCAGGCCAGTCAGCTTCAAGGATTGGCAGTGACCACTCACCACCAACCTCCGCCCTCCATGGAGGATCAGCTGTTCAGGGACAGGGTGGCAGGGCTTCAAAATGATCTCTAGCTGTCTACTAGGTGAGCTGGCCCTGGGGTTTCTTAGGTGGTGCAAGCCAAGGTCAGCCCCACCCTGAGTTTAGCCAAAGGCCATCCTTCCTGAGTTATAAAGCAATCAATGAAGCCTTCCGCTGGGCTTGGAGATTTTCAAGGGAAATCAAGCTATGAAACTAATCTGGCTGCTGCTAGTGCCTAGCCGGGAGCTCATTGGGGTTGCTTGTTTGATAGGATTTAGGAAGCTGTGAAGCTTGAGCCAAGACCAGTTATTCGTACGGAAAAGCAGCTTGGATGGGCCCATAAAGTTGGGTGAGTCGGAGTCTCTGGGGATCTCCAAGGTGGGTCAAAACAGTGTTAGCCAGGTCTCAAATGTGGTGCCAGCCTGACAGCTCTGTGGCTCCAGTGGGTGAGGGCCCAGAAAAGGGACAATGGCCTCTGCTTTCCCCTTTGACAGACACTTCAGCCTTTCCCAGTGCCACTGGTGCCCTTCAAGCTTCCACCCCAGCACTGGAGCTTAAAGGGAGTGAGTCTGAGTAGGTGAGTCAATATGTGGGTGTTTTTAAGAGGAACTGTTTGTGAATACCAGTTTCTTCTACCGACTCAATCCTAGCTGGTGTTTGCAGGCAGAAGTTGTGGGGACTTACCATCCTGACTCTGGAACCCTGGGCTGGGGGGACCTGGTGTGGGACTGGAACTCCTTGCTCCAGAGATTATCCCTCCTGCATTTTTATCTATCACACATGGGTGAGAGACAAGCCTGTTCCGCATCTGTGCCCCTCCTACCGGTCTGGATGGATGTGGTTTCTTTACTTCCATAGTCAGACTTCCATTTAACTCGATTCCTGATGTTTCTAAGTGATGATTGCTTTATATTTTAGTTGCAATTTTGATGTGGCTGTGGGAAGAAGCAAGCCATGTCTGCCTACACCACCATCTTGACTAGAAGCCCATATATTTTCAATCATTAAATCAGGTTCCCCCTTTCAATCTCTTATCTTTGCTATAGCCTTAATTTAGTTTGCAAAAACCAGCAGACTATAGAAATTGCAGACATGTCAACTTTGATCTGACAACTCCATTACCACAATTTCTTAAGTAACTTTTTTTCATAGTTTTCCTGTTAGCAAAACGTGGTATATATTGTTGCCAATCTGTGACTCCTTGGTAGCAGCGAAATTATTTTAACCCCATTATTTTCATTTCAGTGATATTATCTAGACAAGTCAGAACTGTTCCTTATGTTGTTGTTGAGCCAGAAAAACATTTGTTAGGTGACATAAATCACAACTCTACTTTGTCTGGGCACCATTGCTTGCCTACCAAGTAGCAGAAGTAGTAGGAAACTAATTTGGATTACATTTGTCTAACATTTGATGTAAGAAACAGACTGAATCACATTAAGAAAGAATAGAGTTTGTGGTTAAATTATTTTTGAGAGACCAGAGAGAAGACTAGAGTGGATGACTTTTAATTTAATTTCATTTCTTCTAATATATTTGTTAGGTATGATAGGCAATAACAGAGATGTTTAAGATCTGAATCTTGGCTTCTAGGAAAAGGGTGGTGATTTTTTTTTCGTTATTTTTCTCTTTCCTAATTATATTGTGAGGTCACTATAGTCAGAAAAAATATACTAATTTTATTTTAGTGCTTCGCACACTACTTGGTACTTAGTGGATATTTAGTGAGCTTTGGGATAAATGAGTGCTAAAAGTATGCTGAGTTTATTTAGGTCAAAACAAGTAAAACTACGTGTTTACTTCTCAGCAACCAGTGACAATCAACCTGAAACTACCTAGAGGTTAATTCAAGGTCACTAATGCTAGGTCAGACTTGTGTTTCAGAGTATCATCATTTAGTTTCTATATGCCATCTATATGCCATATGATTTAAAGTGAAGAATAATTAGTAGTTACCTGGTATTTGAAGTCCTTTAAGTTTCACTTGCACATCCTAATGTGCTTTTAATCTTCATTTAAATAAGTGATTTTTCATTTTTCTACATGCTATGCATTTCCATTACATGTATGATATTTTATAAGTAATTTGTAATGACAGCATTGTAATATTCCTACTTTACTGCCTTAGAGTTTTAATTTTCTTGAAGCTGTTCTTTTATTAAATTATGTCTGTTAATACAGGCAAGATTTCCATAATATGTACTACTAAAGCTCATCTAAAAATATATAAAGTATTTTTCTTTGATTAGATTGGTCTGTGTATGAAAAGAGTACTGATATAACTTTTCCTTTTTTAGCAGGACAACCTTGGGTCTCAGTTTAGCCACATGAGTCTTGCCCGCCAGCCATCTGCAGATGGTTCTGACCCTCATGCTACCATGTTCCAGTCCACTGTTGTTCTTCAGTCCCCACAGCAATCTGGTTATATCATGACCGCAGCTCCACCACCACCGCTACCACCACCTCCACCTCCACCTCCCCCCCCTCCTCCCCCTCCTCCCCCCTTACCACCTGGGCAGCCAGTCGCTACTGCTGGCTATTCTGCCCCTGGCCATCCTGTCAGCCAGCCTGTGCTCCAGCAGCAGGGATATATCCAGCAGCCCTCACCACAGGTACATCACTTTTTCATTGTTCCCCATAAAAGTTTCTCATTTAAGATCAGTTTTAATACTAGAGTATTTATTTTTAATTTCACAGGGAATTTGTGACAATGTGTAAGCAAAGCTTGTCATCTTTTTCTCTGGAGATTTTTCAAGTGCATGCTAGACAACCACATGACAATTAGGTAGTTAAACTATGTGATCTTGGAATTTCTTTCTCCCACTGAGAGGTTTTTTTTAATAATTACTTCTAGAGGAACACAATACAGTAAGTGCACTACAAAATAAAATGCATTTCAAGAAGAAATAGATCAGTTTAGGGAGAATTAACACCTCAACACTCTTAACACTATTGAATTTTCCAGTGCAGGATTATGTTTTCTCCATTTACTTTTTTCTTCCTTAATTGTTCTCAACAGTATTTTACAGTTTTCATTATACAAATATTACACATATTTTATTAATATAACCTAAGTAGTTAATTTTTTTAAATATTCTGAAGGAGATTTTGTTCAATTAAAGTTGACATTCAATTATTACATTAATTTCAGGTATACAACATAGTGGTTAGTCATGTATTTATATAACTTTTGCAAAGTAAACTCCCCTGATAAGTCCCAATACCCACCTGACACCATATGTAGTTATTACAATGTTATTGACTATGTTCCTTGAGGGGTGGCACCCCGTCCCGCAGAGCACCCCCGCCCCCAGCCGGGCCGCCACAGATGGAGGAAATAAGTCATTCCAGACACTCTGAATAAGTTGTTCCAGACATTCTCAGTCTTCCAGGAAAAGGGGGTGGTGATTCCCTGTAGTGGAGAATGCCCTGAGCCCTTCTCTTGAAGTGGCTTTTATTGAGAAGGATATGCAAAGGGGTATACAGCAGGCACGCAAAGTTTGTCAATTTATGTCAAAAGGCTATGTTTGCAGAAAACAGAGATCATAGATAACAATTGAAGGAACACAGAATTACCTCAGGTCAGGGTCTGGAAACTGATGACATTCTATGCTTGGACCCCAAACATCAGTACTCATTAACTCAAGGACATTCTTAGCAAAGTAAGTTTCATAGGATTTAATGCATTCCTTTTCCAGGCCTAATTGTCCCTGGACCTGCCCTATCCAGTTTAGGGCTATACCTGCCTTTAGTATTGTTTTACTAACCCAGTCAGGTGGGTGGAGCAGAACAGCCAAGAGATAAGGAGACTTTCAGATAGAATGAGGACTCTGGCCATGACAAGCTGAGGGGTGAGGGTCTTTTGCCCCTTCTTTGTGCCCCCCACGTCCTTCCCTGATGGCCCCTATGTGATTGTGCATGTCTTAGGTTGCCCCTGCCATCAAGGGGTCTTACCCATCATTGACTACCAGCCATCCTCCAGGGCCAAGCAGGGTGATGTGAGGGAGAACAGGTTCTGTCTCCTCAGTGGCCTATTTTCCCAAGACCTCCTTGCTCAGCTCCAGCCCTGAGGCCCTCTTGCCTGTTGGCGTGGCTACAGTCCTTGAAACCAGGTGGGACACTTGCCTACACCCTACAACCCAGATTTGGGATCCTGCAACTTCTGTCTTTTTCCAAAACTAAAATCACCTTGGAAAGGGAAGAGATTTCAGACCGTCAGTGAGATTCAGGAAAATACATTGGGGCAGCTGATGGCAACTGGGAGAACTGTGTGAGGTCCCAAGGTGCCTACTTTGAAAGGGACTGAGGTATTATTGTCCTATGTACATGTTTCTTGTATCTTCTTCAATAAATGTCTTTTTCATATTGCATGGCTGGATACCTTCTGGACAGACCTTGTATTCTAACTACAGGATAATGGGTTGTTTTTGTGTGTGTGTGGAATAGGCCTTCAGCTATTTCAGTAGTGTTTGGTTTTGCAAAAGAGAAGAAAATCTGAAACAAATATTGGTAAAAAAAAAAAATTTTAAATCTACTAACTCTCACTGATGGGCTTATCATTAGGCATCTTTTGTTATGCATGCTATATATTTGAAATTTTTAAAAATTTTTTCAGTTAAAGCTAAGAAAATCAGTTTTCAGGGGATTTGTGTTGGAAATAATTATTACTCAATACAGTCTGATGTGCCTTGCAGAAAAAAAATTTCATTTCAAGTAAAACTAATTTTTTTTTCCTCATTTCTTATCCTAGGTGCCAGCCTGTTACTGTGCTCCAGGCCACTATCACTCCAATCAGCCTCAGTATCGCCCAGTCCCTTCTGTCCACTACAATTCACATCTAAACCAACCACTGCTACAGCCTGCACAGCAGACAGGTGAGTAGTATTTCTGTCATTAATTCTTAGCTCTTGGGTGTTGCTTTTTTTCTAATCCTACTTTATTTCAGTCTTACTGTTAAGATACTGCCACACTCAGTCTGTAAGTGGTCTCAGATATGAGATACATACGGATATTCAAACCAGTGATATTAGAAGAGTGGGCAAATCTTAGCACCTGCTAGCAAATACCACATTGTCAGGTTTATATGCTAAAGGGTTAGGAGCCATGATGAAAAGATTATACCAGGCTGAGCAGTGTGGTGAACAGCTTCTTGGTGCTTGTTGCCATTGTAGTCAAATCCTTCTTTGCATCCTAGTAATCCACAGGTGGTAACAGCAAAAGAGAGGCAAGACAAGTTAAAATACCTCCTGAGTCTAAATTTGATTGAGAACTCTAGTGAAAATTTGTTGTCTCAGTATCAGTAGGAATGTCTTTTAAAGGAATGATGTTCTTACCCATCTGTTTTTGTGTTTTCCAGTTTGCTAGTTATATAGTGAAAGGTATTTTTAAACCAAATACAATCTAATACTAGTTATATCAAATATATTAAAAGTCAAAAGATTGTTTTCCTTTTGTCCCTTTTAAATTTTCTTTAAACATTCATTGAAAACAGTTGATCTCAATGCATAAAACTATCTTATTTTACTGAATTCATTTCTCTGTGCTTCCCATCTAGATGTATACCTTTGCCCTAGAAGTTTAAGAGGGTATTTTTTTTCTGCATTTCATAATTCTAGGTGTTGAAGTAGTATTTTTATTGATTTCTTTTTGGGCCTTTTTAGCTGCTTGTAACCCTTAGAGGCTCTCAGACTGTATCAGCGTAACTCCCCAAGGCCACATAATCCTCTACCTCCACTTAGGCAGTTTCTTGCTCTTGATATTGTGTGGAACCCTTAAGGAGTACTGCAGTTTCAGAAGGAGGACTTCTGCACCCAGCAATCTGATGAGCAGTGTTCTTGCTTCTCATCATTTGCGCAATCTTCAGTGATTACTGTGACTTACCAACTTCCTTTACAAGATACAACTCTTACTTATCATCCCTGCAGGGTACTTCCAGGTCCTTAATCTGTTGCTCCTAGGAGTTGTCTTGTACTAGTATCTTTCTTCCTTTTTGTGTGTTACTGGCCCTGTATTGTATGTGTGCAGATGTACTTCTAAATTAAGTACAAGCATTGGTCCTTTTTCGCCATCTTAGAATTTGCCCCCTGTCTCAAATACAACTCTTTAGTTTCAGGTTTTCTAGAAGTTTAATAATGTAGTCCACTTATTATGTAAACTAGTATATGCTATAATTTTGAAGGGCATCAAAAATTCTTCTTTATACATAGAAACGTTGGTTGTGACACTGCTCATTAGCTTTAATATATTATTGTTTTAATATGGAAATTACTTTCTGAGTTTTCCTAGAAGAACCTCAGTCACTCATCCTCAGTGATTGACCTTTCATATTGTTTTTTGTCTTGATTTTTTTCTCTCAAAATTATAATTCAGATTATAGCTAATGCTATGATGAAAAAGATTGTCTTCACATTCCCCATTCAAGTACCTTGTGTGTGACTAATTAAGACAATTCATTAATACAGCATATTAATGAGGTAATGAAAGATCCTTTGTTTTGTATTTGTGTGAGCTTATTAGTTTTGATCTTTTTTATGACTAAATTTTTGTCAAATTGCCTACAAAATTATAACTTGTAATTACAGGTCAGACCAGTGGGCTTGTACAAATAAATCCCAGCAGAAAAAAATGACACTTCTAACTGAAGGCCAAAATATGAGTGTGTCAGATAGCATGTGTTTATCATCAGTCATATTCTAATTTGGGGTGTTTTCCCCCCTAATGCTAGTTATGATGAGAAGAAAGAAAACAGTAAGTTAGATTGGATCTGGATAGTTCAGGTACAGAGAGAATATGTCTGAATGGTTTTTGACATTGTGTTTGATTCGTAGAGTTGGTCATAATATAATACTTTATAACTATAGTTGTTTCTTCCAGTTATTTTATGTAGTGTCCTCTTAACTTACAGCTTAAGTTAGTTGAATCTCATTTAGTTTGAAGAATAAAAGAGAAATAGCCCTGGCTGGTGTGGCTCAGTGGATTGAGCACCGGCCTGTGAACCAAAGGGTCACCAGTTCAATTCCCAGTGATGGCACATGCCTGGGTGGTGGGCCAGATCCCCAGTAGGGGATACCTGAGAGGCAACCACACATTGATGTTTCTCTCCCTCCCTTCCCCTCTCTCTAGAAATAAATAAAATCTTTTCTTTTAATTTTCTTAAATAGATAAATCCTCAAAGCATCCTTATCTGAAAGAGAAAGAAATTTTGTTATGCTAATAAGTACAATAGAAATTTCCCTTGAAAGAAAAGTTCAGTAGTGCCAGTGTCAAGTGTTGTGTTGGTAATTATATTGAACCTTCTTATAGAATTTATAGGATTTGAATATTTTAAAAAGTTATCTAAAGACTTTTGTGGTTAGCTAATGGTTATTTTTTATGTCATATCTTACAGAAAATGTACATTTATGTTTGTAGGTGTCCTAATAGAAAAGTAAGATGCACTGGGAAAATAACAAGCTGTGCTTTGTTTGTTTTTCTTGATTTTGAGGAGAGAGAAAGAAAAAGAGAGAACAATTTCATTGTTCCACTTACTTATGCTTTCATTGGTTGGTTTTTTTATGTGCCTGACTGAGGTTTGAACCTGCAACTTTGGTGTTTCAGGAAAACACCCTTGCCAATTGGGCTACCTGGCCAGGGTGACAGATTTTTGTTTCTGATTCTTTTCACAGATTTATACGAACTTCTGTCTCAGTAATTTACATCTTTATTTTAAAAATCAGGCTTTCACCCTAACTAATGTGGCTCAGTGGACTGAGTGCTGGCCTATGAACCCAAAGGTTGCCAGTTCAATTCCCAGTCAGGGCACATGCCTGGGTTGCAGGCCAGGTCTCCAGTTGGGGGCATGTGAGAGGCAACCAATTGATGTCTCTCTCTCACATCAATGTTTCTCTCCCTCTCTTTCACCCTCCCTTCCCTTCTCTATAAAAATAAATAAAATCTTTTTAAAACATTTAAAAAATAAATAATCAGACTTTCTGGATTTCTTTTTCATATTGTTTACTTATATTTCCCTGCATTCTACTATCCCAATCTGATTAAAATTAGAAATCGTCACATCTTACATCTTTTTTATTCAAACAACTTTCAGTTGCTCATATTGTTTTCTTTTATTTTTTTGGTTTTTTTTGTTTTGTTTTGTTTTGCATAAAATGGCGAAACTAATTATTCAACCAAATAATGAAAACATTGCTAGATTTGGAACAATTTTTCCTCACTGAGGCACAGATAAATAATTTTGAAATGTTTGTATGTAACTTTAAAAAGTTTTTGCCATAAATTAACAAACCCAAATGAATCAAGTATTCTTAGACCAGGTAGGATAGGGGCAGGAAAATGTAGGATCCTCTTTTTTTCCCCCTTTTGGGGAAAGAAAGGATGAAATGCTTTGCTCTTTAATCCAAGTGTGTGCCAGAGGACCACAATAGTTATTGGTCTCCTTGACAACCTCCAGTGTGTTACGGGAACTGAATTGACATCAGTACTAACATTACTACTGGGAAATGAATATACACATCTTTCGTTGTGAATGTGAAACTACCATGGTCATTCAAAACAAGGTAGAGTCAATATCTATCAAAAAAAGCAGAAGAAATTCTGGCAACATAAGGCTTTTCAGACAATGTAGTGTATAATGTGAAAGAAAACAAAATAGGAGTCAAATCCTGACAGCACTTAAGTTGTTTTTAACTGGCTTTAGGTGTGTCAGTTAAAGCCTCTGGGTTTTAATTTACTTATTTTCCAAGTAAGGGAGTTTCACTATATTGTCTGTTGAAGCCTCTCTGTACCTTAAAATTCCATGATTCTGTGTGTCTTTCTTATGTGTCATTTCTAGTTCAGAGAGATGGGAATATTCAAGAATTGGTTTGTAACAGTGACTTACTCTCAAGAACTGGAGTCATATAAGCAACAATTTCAAAAGATCTAGTTATTTGCCAGTTGGAGTAATAAAGATTTGTTACCTTAATTCTTTATCATAAAATGTACAGCTCAGAGACTATAAAGTATACTATATGTAAGGAGCTTGGTATACTTATAAAAAAACCTTTTTCTGCAGGTAGTGATTATAGCAAAGATTTTAGGTTTATGAGGCCCTGGCTGTTTTCTATGTAGCTGCTTTCATTCTATTGACTCTTTTGAAAAGTTTGCAGCTTCACCATGTATGTTTAATATTTTGCAATAATTGGCCTTGTTCCTGAGCTGTTGGATTCGGGGCCGTAGCACTGTCTGAGAGGTTTACATTTCTCACAGTGAACCGGTCTCTTTTTCAGCTGCTTCCTGGCTTCTTTTTACTCAGGTTGCCACTGCTCTTTTTTTTTTCTTTCTTTTTCTTTTCTTTTTTATTTTTTATGCTGTATTAAGGTATTAACATTTGCTATATTTTCCATCAACTGTAACTCCTGTTAATCACACATCATACTCAGCAATAATGATTTGGATTTAAATGACAACCTTGGCTTAATATAATTTACCTTTTAAAAATTTGTGAAAGTTATTGCTTTAATTTCTTTTCCAAAGCAGATTTGGATGGCATATTCAGTTTGGTTTGGAGCTTTTAAAAGTTTAATGTCTTAATTATGCCAAACTCAGTAGCAAAAGTCAAATATATCTCTCTTTCTATAGCTAAATAACTTTTCAGGATTGTTATGCATTAAAGCATGTCATCAAATAAGACATCTAAAAGCCTCTGAAGCTACTTGGGCTCTGACCAGTGATATAATTTAATTTTTTTCTAAACTCTGATATTGTGTGCATGTGGGAAGCAAAATGACTCTGTAAAACTAAACATAATTTTACAACCAGGTGATAAATTCAAAGAATATCAATACGTTGTTATCTTCAGTCTCAGCTTTTCAAATAATTCAGAACCATTTGGTTGCAAACTGATTAAGTTTTATTACCAGCAGACTATGGTAGAGTCCTGATGAATCACAGTGTAGGAGGAACATTTTAGGATAAACAGTCTGTAATATGCAAAGAATAGTGGCAGCATTACAAGGTGCAAATTTCAAGTAACTAGGATATAAAAGGCCCTGCTGGGTAAAGAGGGGAGAGGTGTTAATAATAAAGGATTTAGCTGTGTCAAATAGGGACCCTGGGGAGTAAAGTCATTTTCCTTACTGACAACTTTTGGTGGGAGTAATAGGAATTTTGTATTTATACTACTAAGTTGCTGGCCCTGTCTATCGTTTTATCATAGATTCTGTGAGCATTTCTTAGTATTGTATGACCAGCACAGATCCACACATTATATAATACCTACAAACGCACCTATTTCCCTTTTCCCTTCTCCATTAACCTGCTGCCACTGAAATCTGGAGCCCAATGTATCTGGTAAGTACCCACAGATTTTCTTGAGTTGTATAGACTCTTCCTAGGTACCCTCATTTAAATAGCTGTGAGCTGTAATCTCTGTGGCTGTTTTAATTAGATTTGTTTTTTGTGTTTATAGATATATGTTTAGTTCAGGCACAGGGGTAGGAGACCAGTGAGTGATACAGGAGAAGGAATAGTGAAGGCGTGCTGGCAACCGTGTCTTCCTCTGAATTCACCTAAGGGGCCAGTTAATCTTGCCTGCTCACTAAAACAGTACCACGGACATAAGACAGACCAGCATTACATGCTTGAAGTTTTGATGGTATGGAAACAGTTCTAAATTATCCTATAAATACTTAGTTAAAGTTGGCAAAATGGCTTCTCAAAAATACTACCCCCACAGTGCTTCAGCTATAAAAGTTTAGTCTCGAAAAAATTTAATAATAAAATTTAATAAACCTTAGTTTTATGGCTGTGCTGACTAAGCAGTTCTTAATTCTTTTTATCTTTCTAATTATATCTAATCCATATTAAGAATGCTTTTCTTTAACACACATGCTAGTTCAGGTCAACTATATAAAATAAAACTTGCCTGTCGTAGCCTAGGCAACATTTCTCTGCTGAGCACTCTGTTTCCTTCTTTGTATCTTCTCTGTTGAAGTGAAAGAGAGTTAAAAATAGAATATTCTTTGGAGCCCTCCAGGGAATTGTCTGAGCCATCAATTTATACTGTCCTAGTTCTCTCAGCTTACAGAATCGATTGTGCTTTCCTCTGAAAGTGCGGGCAGAAATGGTATAATACTGCAACAGTACAGTTCTTTAACAAAGGAGAGAATGGCAGTGTTAAATAACATCAATATTGAGGTCTGGATGTTTATTCTGTTTGATATCACTTAAATAGGCATTGCTTGCTTTACAAAAACAGGTGTTTTCCCACAATATTGACACAAATTTCTATTTTTAAAAAATTCTGTTTTCCCCTAACTTCTTGGTTAAATCCAGATATATCATAGGAAGGATTTTTCTTTTTTAATTCTGATACACTGAAACACTTTTTATTGAAGAAAGAATAATTTAGGTAGTAGCCAAGTTGGTTATATATTGAGTGTCAGAATATTGGAAATACTTTTCTTGTAGTATATTTTAAATGTAATGGTACTTTTCATTCTCTAGGAATCTACTTAATTCTTCCTAATCATCAACCTTCTCCCTCTTTTCCAGATCATTGGATTTTTTTCTCATACTTGACAGTCTGCAGACTGTACTTTTGAAACTATTAGGACTATGTTCCTCCCCTTCCTTTGTCTGAATAATTAGATAATGACCTGAACTACCCTGCCACTTCTCTAAGTGCCACCCTGTAACAGTGGATGCTGAACAGCTTGAATGTTTAAACACAGGTTCAGAAGAATTTGTGAGGAACTTGAACACTTCTTTAAGATGTAAATTTTATTAAGGAAGTGTGCATAAAGTGAGGCATGTCATTAATTAGATGATCTTTTATTTTATGTTGATAGATTATTTTATTAATGATTTTATCTAACAAAGACAATAGTAAGGTTCTTCTTGTATTTACTTGGAATAGTAAAAATGGTGTTGTGGATATTTTGTTTTGTTTTTTAGTGTTTTTCAACTGAATATTTCTAGTTTTGCTGGTGATTATAGTAACTAACCAGTACAGAGCCCATGGTCTATATTTGATTTAATATCCTGCTGTTTAGAAAGTATACTCCAAAATTACATACTTTTAAACCAGTTACTGCATTGCCATTTGTTGTAATTATTGGAATGAATAGTCAAACGTATCATTTCACTATTGTAAAAACAATTTAGGTACCTGTCCTAATGCCAGTAGAATTTGCCTCCTGGGGTACCAGTTATACAAAGCATCAAATATTAAATGATGCTTTTTTTTTCACCCAGCTGTGACAGCCTTAGAAAGATTCCTCAGGCTCTGACAATTTCCTGCTCAATGTGGGTCAAACCTGGTGAGGTTTTCTGCCTTTAATACAAAAATGAATGTATAACTACTCAACGAATAAAAAAGAGGCATTGCTTCATAAAACTTCGATTTCACCCACGATAGAGAATATACCCTCTTGCATACAAGGTGTCCTGGTTAAAGCTGGCATTGCGTGCGTGTGTGTGTGTGTGTGAGAGAGAGAGAGAGAGAGAGAGAGAGAATTTTAATTTCTCACAGTTCTGGAAGCTGAGAATCTCCAGATCAAGAGGACACCAGCAGATTCAGTGTCTAGTGAGAACCTGCTTCCTGGTTTATGGACTGTCTTTTCACTGCATCTTCACATGGCTTAGGGATCTCTCTGTGCTCTCTTCTCTAAGAATACTAATCCTATGCATGAGAGCTCTTCCCTCATGGCCTAATCACCTCATGACCTGATCAACAGAGGAATTTGGAAGAGACATTAACATTCAGTCCACTGCAGAAATGTTTGGGGTAGGAAGAGATGAATGGCTCATAGAACATATCCTAACCCCGAAAGAAATTTAGTACAACTTTCCAAAGCTCCCTCACTTTTAACTGTACCTAAACAGCCTGAACTGAATCCTGGCACAGTACAGGAGAATGCAAAAATCTTCCCCTCTGTTAATGACCTGTGACCACAAGAAGTTAACTAAATCTGTTGATCAATTGCTTCAGAAATTAACAATCCAATGTCAAGTATGCCAAGACCCAAATCTTCCTTTTTTCACATACAAACTTCAGTAGCACTTAGAGAATACTAAATAATTCAATAGGTCAATTACAGTAGTTATCTGAGGTTATATCTTTTTTTTTTTTTGCTTCTAAAATAGGCTTATTTTCTCCTTATAAAAGTAATACATACCATTACAGTTGGAAAATACAAGTAGTATTTACTTTATCACCCATAATCCTGCCACTTCAAATACCGTACATTAATTTTTTCCTCCAATTTTTTGTACCATTTAAAAATTTTTGAACAATAATAACTGACTTCTTGGCAAAGCAACTCAAACTGTGGAGAAGAAAGCCAAACTTAGGTTGACTTCTGTTGATGCATGTGGAATATGGCAACAGGGTATATTTTGAGCAGAGTCAGCCTTTGAGATGAAATAGCAAAGGTAAAACCCAAAAAGGAACCTTGGAGATTGACATGACAACAATTAGGCTGACAGGCACAGACCAAGAGGTACCTAATATAAGTCACTGTTTGAGCATCCTCTTCTCATTCCTAGTTGTTTTATACACATGTGAAATCTAATTATAATTAGTGGAAGTGTAACCTTGAAATACGGAGGTCACAAACCATGCATCTTGGGAGTAGTGGGCAAAACAAGCGAAGGAGAGTGCCTCCCTGGGAGACGACATTATTAGCTGATCATAAAAACTCTTAGATACCTGGCCTTTTTTTATCTAAATTCATACAGCTACCATCTGGACTAAATGTTCAGCAACCTTTCGCTCTGATTCCTAATTTGGATAAAAAATGCTTGCCCTTACAAATAATCTTCAATTCAAATTTTTAAAGTTTCTTGGTTGATTATTTACAATAATTCTCTTTTCCTATGAATAAGTTTATCTTGAGACTTGGGGATGTTAAACTACAGTAAAAGTCTTCGTTAACAGAATTCTCAGAAAATGGAAAGAGGCCAGGTTATTCAGTGCTCTGCTTATTTGAACAGTATTACTGAAATGTTCTTTCCACTTCAACATTTGTCCCTGAGAAAAGTAAAGTTTAGAATCAAATTGCTATGTACAAATCCTAACTACAGGATTTATCAACTGGTGACCTTTGACAAGGTATGAATTGCTCTGTTTTTGTTTTCATCTGAAAAATGGGGATAATAATTGTACCTATTTTGTGAGGTTATGAACATTAAATCAGTTAGCATGTGTAAAGTATTTAGAATAGTGCCTGAAACCTAATGAATGTCTTGTAAATCTTAGCTACTAATACTACCTTGTTATACCATCAAAGAAATGAAAATTAGGTAGTATTCTAACTAAAAATGCATAGGAATTTTTGGCTAAATTGATCTTTAGGCTGAATTCCAGAGTGGACGCAAGAAACTAATATAGTTTGTTCTAAAATATTAGTCTTTTGTCTCTTTAGCTTCTTGACCCATTTCTTCCTTTAAATAAAGTTCAGTAGAGAATTCAGATCAGTTGAGTTGTTTCCTCATTCTTTCATTGTTAACTTGAGGTCTAAATATGTTCTAAGAAAATTTACTTGATTACTTCCTTCCCATAGTCTTGTAAAACCTGTTAATCACCTGTGGAAATATTTCATGGAAAAAGGTTTTGAAAGAGCATGTGTCTTACAGTCCCATTTCTGTAAATAATGTAAGTGGCTATGTATGTTGCTATCTCTGCATAGAAAGTGAGGCTAACTATAAGTGATGAGTTTTGTTAAAAAATGTTTCCAAAGTGGTTTTTTCCCTTTCTTGTATTTTTCATATTTTCTTCCATGAAAACCTATTTTATAATCAAATAAAGCTTAAGTCTTTTTTTTACTTTTTTATTTTGTTTTATTTTTTTCCATCACCATTTACCTCCCTATACCCACCTCCCCCTCCCATATTTTTAAAGATTTTTTTAATGTCCTTTTTTTCTTTTTTTCAGAAATGTTCAAATAAAACCTTCATTTAGAGCTTTGAATATTATAAACTAAAACAGTTCTATGTACTTCCTTATCAAGTAAGCACTTTGAAATTAATTACATAAAATCTCTGGCTCACCTCCTGTGCAGTATTCAGAGAGTCTTAATGAGTGAATCATGAATTTCAGACTGAGGTTACTTGTATTCATGGGATTGTTTTATCATCCTGAAAAGGCAATTAAATGTGTTTAACCTTACTATAAACATGTTACTTTACAACTTAATTTTACCTTTGCTATCAGAAGCTATTCACTAATATGGACAGTAAGAAACTGGCCATTCTCAGCCATCCTGTCAGCACATAATAAGCTCCTGGTCTCTCTCTCTCTCTCTCTCTCTCTCTCTCTCTCTCTCTCTGTGTGTGTGTGTGTGTGTGTGTGTCTGTGTGTGTGTGTCTGTGTGTGTGTGTGTGTGTGTACATATACATGCACATGCCTATATATACATGCACACAATGTATGTTTCCATTTTTAAATAAAATTTATTGGGGTGACATTGGTTAATGGGATCATATAGGTTTCAAGTGTACATTTCTTTGATACATGATCTGTATATTGCACTGTGTGCCCACCACCCAAACTCAGATCATCATCTGTCACCATATATTTGGCCCCCTTTCCCTTCCCTACTTCTCACCTCCTTCCCTCTGGTAACTACCACACTGTTGTCTGTGTCTATGAGTTTCAGTTTTATATCCCATATATGAGTGAAATATAGTTATTAGCTTTCTCTGACTGACTTATTTTGCTTAACCTAATATTCTCAAGATCCACCCATGCTGTCAGTATTTCATCTTATGGCTGAGTAGCATTTCATAGTACATAAGGTGGACCCCCCCCTGCCCCGCAAAAAAACCAGAATTATCTTTTGGAGGGTAATATTACCAGTTCCCCTGCTAGATGAGTTTCCTAGGAACCTATCTGTTTAGTGTACCAATTGGTGGCATTGTGAGAAGCTGCATTTGGCTTAATTGAATTTTTGAAGTACATTTTATTGATTATACTGTTACAGTTGTCCCATTTTTTTCCTCCCCTTTATCTCCCTCTACCTTCCACTGCCTCTCCCTCCAGCATACCCCCCTCCTTAGTCCATGTCCATGGGTCGACATATAACTACTTTGGCTTCTCCATTTCCTATACTATTCTTAACCTCCCTCTGTCTGTTTTGTACTTACCATTAATGCTTCTTATTCCCTGTACCCTTTCCCCATTCTTCCCCACTCCTGGTTCCTGCTAGTAACCCTCCATGTGATCTCCATTTCTGTGATTCTGTTCCTGTTCTAGTTGTTTGCTGTTTGTTTTTTAATCATTTTGTTTTTTTAAATGATAGCTTTCCTGGATAAAGTAATCTTGGATGTAGGTTCTTGCCTTTCATGTCTTTGAATACTTCTTTCCAGCCTCTTCTTGCCTGTAAGGTTTCTTTGGAGAAATCAACTGATAGTATTATGAGAACTCCTTTATAGGTAACTCTCTCCTTTTCTCTTACTGCTTTTAAGAGTCTCTCCTTATCTTTAATCTTGGGTATTTTAATTATGGTGTGTCTTGGTGTGTTCCTTCTTGGGTCCAACTTTTTGGGGGCTCTCTGAGCTTCCTGGACTTGCATGTCCCATTTCCTTCACCAGTTTGGGAACGTTTTCCTTCATAATTTCTTCAAATAAGTTTTCAATTTCTTGCTCTTCCTCTTCTCCTTCTGGCACCCTTATGATTTGGATGTTGGAACACTTAAAGTTGTCCCAGAGGATCCTAAGCCTCTCCTCATTTTTTTGAATTCTTGTTTCTCCATTCTGTTCTGGTTGAATGTTTATTTCTTCCTTCTGCTCCAGACCTTTGATTTCAGTCCTGGT
Organism: Pteronotus mesoamericanus; assembly: GCF_021234165.1. NCBI lineage: Eukaryota > Metazoa > Chordata > Mammalia > Chiroptera > Mormoopidae > Pteronotus > Pteronotus mesoamericanus. Next base: position 461,976 of record NW_026555325.1, read on the forward strand.
TTCCTTCCCTTCACTGTTGCTTCCCTGTGTATCTTTCTCTATTTAACTTTGTATTGCTTTCATTTCTTCATTTTGCGGCCATACTCAATCATTTCTATGAGCATCTTGATTACCAGTATTTTGAATTCTGCATCTGACAGGTTGGCTATGTCCTCACCACTTAGTTGTTTTTCTGGGTTTTTGATCTGTTCTTCCATTTGGGCCATATTCCTTTGTCTTGATGCACCTGTTAAAAGGGGCAGAGCCTTAAGTATTCTCCAGGGCAGGCAACCCTCTTCTCTGCATTGTGGCTCTGTATGTGGGGGAGGGGTCAGAAAGGGAACAGTGCTGCTTGGTCGGCTCTCCCCGTGCTTTCAGTCCCTTCCCTCACTGTCCACAAGTGAATTGGTCCCTTCTGGAGCTGATTCCTAGGTGGGTGGGTGGGTACATTCTACGACTCCATGGGTCTCTCAAACAGGCTCTCCTGGAAGGCTGGGAGTTTCTCCCACCACCACAACCCCCTACAGGTTTTTACAACCAGAGAATTTGAGGCTTTATTTCTCTGTGCTGGAACCCTGGGTTGCTCAGTCTGTCTCACTCCCTAGTTGTTCCTCCCAGTTTATGTAGGCATGTGAATATGGGACCGCCCAGTATGCCAGCCGCTGCCTCACCTGCCCCAATCCACAAGCTGTTGCCTTGCTCATGTTCTCTCTGCCCCAGCTGCCCATTTCTGCCCCTCCTACCTGTCTGGATGAATGTTTCTTATTTAACTCCTTGGTTTTCAGACTTCCATACAGTTTGATTTTATGGCAGTTTGGGTTGTTTTTTGTTTTCAAGTTGGTTATTGTCCTTCTTTTGATTGTGCAAGGAAGCAAAGCATATCTACCTATGCCTACATCTTGGCCGGAAGTCCTTCGCTACATTTTCTTTATCCAGCTTCTGACTACCATGAGTAATGCTGCAGTAAACATAATGGTGCCCATATCTTTGAAAATAAATGTTTTCAAGTTTTTCCAGAGGATACCCAGAATAGGGATTGCTGGGTCATCTGGTAGCACTATTCTTAGTTTTTTGAGCAACCACCCACATTGTTTTCCACAGTGGCTGTATCATTGTACATTCCCAGCAGCAGGGATTGAGTGTTCCTTTCTCTAACAACCTCTTCAATAATTGTTATTACCCGTCTTGTTGATAACAGCCATTCTAACAGGTGTATGGTAGTATCTCATTTTAGTTTTGATTTGCACTTCCCTAATAGCTAGTAAAGTTGAATGTCTTTCATGTATCTGTTGACCATTGGTAGGTCTTCTTGGGAAAGGTGGCTCTTCAGTTCCTCTGCCCATTTTTTAATTGGATTGTTTATGTGTTTCGTGTTGAGTTGTATGAGTTCTTTGTATATTTTGGATATTAATGCCTTATTAGAGCTGTTTGCAAATATTATCTCCCATTCAGTTGATTGCCTTTTTGTTTTATTATCACTTTGTTTTGCAGAAGCTTTTCAGTTTGATATGGTCCCATTCATTTATTTTTGCCTTTACTTCCCTTGCCTTTGGGATCAAATTCATAAAATGTTTTATATGACCAAGGCCCATAAGCTTAGTACCTATGTTTTCTTCTGTATAATTTATTGTTTCAGCTCTTATTTATAGCTCTTAGATCCATTGTGAATTAATTTTTGTATATGGGGGGGGCGAACAAATCTAGTTTCATTCTTCTGCATGTGGCTTTCCAGTTTTCCTATCACCATTTATTGAAGAGGCTTTCTCTTCTATATTGTGTGTTTTGGTTCCTTGTCAAAAATTATTTGCCCATATACATCTAGTTTTATCTCTGGACTCTCAATTCTGTTCCCTTGGTCTGTGTGTCTGTTTTTCTGCTAGTACCATACTGTTTTGATTATTGTAGCTCTGTAGTATAATTTGAAGTCAGATAGTGTAATATCTTTGGCTTCATTTTTTTCCCCTCAGGATTGCATTGACTATTCAGGGTCTTTTGTGTTTTCATAATATCTGGTGATTTTTTTTTCTTCTATTTCTTTAAAAAATAACATTGGTATTTTGATTGAAATTGCATTAAATTTGTATATTGCTTTGGATAATATGGTCATTTTAACTATGGTTGATTCTTCCAATCCATGAACACAGAATATTTTTTCATTTCATTGTGACATTTTCAATCTTTTTCAATAAGCTTCATAGTTTTCAGTATATGGGTCTTCACATCCTTTGTTACATTTATTGCTCCATATTTTATTCTTTTGGTTGCAGTTGCAAAAGGAACTTTTTTTCATTTCTTTTTCCAAAGTTTCATTGTTAATATATAGTAAAGCAATGGATTCTTGTACATTGATTTTATATCCTGCAGCTTTACCGAATTTGTTTATTGTTTCTATAGATTTTTGGTGGGGTCTTGAATGTTGTGATCTGCAAAAAGTGACACTTTTAGTTTTTCCCTTCCAATTTAGATGTATTTTATTTCTTTCTCTTACCTAATTGCTCTGACTAGGACTTTGAGAACTATGTGAGAGTGTGCATCCTTGTCTTATTCCTGATTTTAAAGGAAAAGCTTTCAGGTTTTCACCATTGAGTATGATATTGGCTGAAGGTTTGTCATTTATGAGCTTTATTATGTTGAGGTACTTTCCTTCTATACCCATTTTATCGAGTGTTTTAATCATAAATCCATGTCTTATCAAATGCTTTTTCTGCATCTGTTGCTAAGATCATATGCTTTTTAGCCCTTGCTGTGTTTATGTGGTGTAGTACATTAATTGAATTGTATATGTTGAACCATCCTTGTTCTCTTGGAATGAACAGCACTTGATTGTGATATATTACTTTTTTAATGTATTATTGTAGTCAATTTGCTGGTATTTTATTTAGGATTTTTTCATCTGTATTCATCAGAGATACTGGTCTGTAGTTTTCCTCTGGGTTTTTTGTTTTGTTTTATTTTGTTTTTTGTCATCCTTCTCAGGTTTCGGTATCAGAGTTATGCTGGCCTCATAAAATGTCCTAGAAAGTATTGCTTCCTCAATTTTTTTGAAGTTTGAAAATAGTAGGTATCAAATATTTTAATGTTTGGTAGAATTCACTAGTGAAGCCCTATCATCTTGGAGTTTTATTTTGGGGGAGAATTTTGATGGTTGTTTCAATTTCCTCACTGTTTATCAGTCTATTTAGATTTTGCAATTGTTTATGATTCAGTCTAGAAAGATTATATATTTCTAGGAAGTTATTCATTGCTTCTAGGTTATTGAATTTGGTGGCATATAGCCTTTCATCGTATTCTGCTGTGATCCTTTGTATATCTGTGCTGTCAGTGGTAAGTTCTCTTTCATTTCTGAGTTTTTCCTTTTTTTCCTTAGTGAGTCTAGCCAGGGGTTTGTCAACTTTATTAACCTTTCCAATGAACCAGCTCTTTGTTGTATTAGTTTTTTTATAGTCTTTTTCTTCTCTTATTCAATTCTGCTCTATTTTTTTGTTATTCCTTCCTTTTGCTGACTTTGGGTTGCTTTTATTCTTCTTTTTCTAGTTTTTTAAGATGTAATATTAGGTTCCTTACTAGGGACTTCCCTTGCTTCTTGAAATAAGCCTGTAACGATGGAAACTTCCCTCTTATCAATGCTTTTGTTGCATCCCAGAAATTTGCTTTTTTTTACTGTTCAATTACAGTTGTCCCCCATTTTTCCCTCATTACTCTCCCATGCCCTACCCACCCCACCTCCCACATTGAAACAAACACACACACACACACACACACACACACACACACACCACCCCCCCACCCGCCCCCGCCCCATTGTCTTGGTCCTCTGTGTATGTTCCTTGACAACCCTTCCCTTTTCTCCCCCAATATTCCCCTTCCCTCTCCCTTTGGGTTACTGTCATTTTGTTCTTTATTTCCATGTCTGTTTCTATTTTGGTCACTTGTTTGTTTTGTTGATTAACTTCCACTTATAGATAATACCATATTGTATTTGGCTTTCAGTGCCTGGCTTATTTCACTTAACATAATTCTCTCCATTTCCATCTGTGCTGTTGCAAAGGGTAGGAGTTCCGTCTTTCTTTCTGCTGCATAGTATTCCATTGTGTAAATGTACCACAGTTTTTTGATCTACTCATTTACCAATGGGCACTTAGGCTGTTTCCAGCACTTGGCAATTGTAAATAACAGTGCTATGAACATAGGGGTGCATAGGTTCTTTTGAATTGTTGTTTCAGGATTCTTAGGGTATAATCCCAGCAGTGGAATTGTCAGGTCAAAAGGCAGTTCCACTTTTAGTTTTTTGAGCAAATTCCATAGTTTTCCACAGTGACTACACCAGTCTGCATTCCGACCAACAGTGTACTAGGGTTCCCTTTTCTCCACAGCACTTTTCTCCACTTCCCTTTTCTTGCCAGCACTTGTTTGATTTGTTAATCATGGCCATTCTGACTGGTGTTAGGTGGTATCTCATTGTGGTTTTAATTTGCATTTCTCTGATGGCTAGTGGTGCTGAGCATCCTCTCATGTGTCTCTGGGCCCACTGTATGTTCTCCTTGGAGAACTTCCTGTTCAGGTCCTTTGCCCATTTTTTAATTGGATTGTTTGTCTTCCTGGAGCGGAATAGTGTGAGTTCTTTCTATATATTGGAGATCAAACCTTTGTCCAAGGTATCATTGGCAAATATATTTTCCCATACGGTTGGCTTCCTTTCCACTTTGCTGATGTTTTCTTTAGCTACACAGAAGGTTCTTATTTTGATGAAGTCCCATTTGTTTATTCTTTCCTTTATGTCCCTTGCTTTAGGGGACACATTGGTGAAAATATTACTGTGTGGAATATCTGAAATTTTCCTGCCTATGTTCTCCTCTAGGACTTTTATGGAATCGCAACTTCTATTTAAGTCTTTTAATTCGTCTTGAGTTTATTTTTGTGTATGATGTAAGTTGGTGGTCATGCATTCCAGAAGTTTTGATATGTGATATTGTCATTCTCTTTGGTCTCTATATATCTTGATCTCACCTTTATGTCCCTCTTTGACCCAGTCACTTTTTAATAGTATATTGTTTATTCTCCACATATTTGTATATTTCTTTACTTCCTTTTTGCAATTGATTTCTAATTTCAAAGCATCGTAGTCAGAAAATATACTAAGTATAATTTCAGTCTTGAATTTGTTGCGGCTAGTTTTGTGATACGGTCTATCCTTGAGAATGTTTCATGTCCACTGGAGGAGAATGTATAATCTGATATTCTGGGACAAAAGGCTCTGAAAGTGTCAATTTTGTCCATTTGCTCTAATGTGTCATTTAAGACAGCAGCCCCCAACCTTTTTGGCAGCTAGGACCAGTTAGTTCCATGGAAGACAGTTTTTCCACAGGCATGGGAAGGGGCAACTCAGGCAGTAATTTGAGCAAAGCTTCGCTCACTTGCCAGTACTGGTCCATGGCCTGGGGACTGGGGACCCTTGGTTTAAGGCCAATATTTTTTTTTATTGTTTTTCTATTTGGCACATCTATCTATCTAGTGCTGTCCATGGAGTATTAAGCCCTCCAACTATGATTGTGTTTTTGTGTTTCTCCCTTTAGTCTGTTTGCAGTTGCATTATATTTTGGTGCTCCCTGATTGGGTACACATATATTAGGAAACACTATGTCTTCTTGATGTAGTGTCCTCTTTATCATTATAAAATTAAAATATCCATCTATGTCTCTTGTTACCTTTGTTATCTTGAAATGTTTTGTCAGAAATAAGTTTGGCTTCCCTGCTTTTCTGTGGATGTTACTTGGTTAGAGAATCATTTTCCACCCTTTCACTTGGATTCTGACTTTGTCTTTATAGCATAGATATGCCTCCCAAAGGCAGCATATGGTTGGGTTTTTGTTGGTTTGTTTGTTGTTTTTCATCCATTCTGCTACTCGTGCCTCTTTATGTTGAATTCAGTCCATTTACATTTAGAGTAATTATTGATGTGTAAGGATTTCCTCTAGCCCTTTTATCTTTTGTTTTCCGGTAGCTGTGTGCCTCCACTCGTTCTCCTTTGTGTTCCTGTTGTTTTTTTTTAGTGGTATTCCATACTTCCTTCTGTTTTCTCTTTTTTTAAGCCCTGTGTCTCAGCTTTGGGTTTTTTGGTTACCATTAAGTTTATGAAAAAGAAACAGTATGTACAATAGTTCTTTTTCTTGGAATGCATCTGATCTCCATTTGCAAATTCATAACTTTACCCCCGTTTTATGTTTTTATTGTCACAAATTACCCATTTATAGTGTAAGTTTGTCAGTGATCTCACTTTTAGTTTTGTGACCTTTTCTTTTTTGTTTCAGGTAGAATAATCCCCTTGAGTATTTCTTGCAATGGAAGTTCTCTGGTGATAAATTCCCTCAGCTTCTGTATGTCTGGAAAAGTCTTTATTTCTCCTTCATGTTTAATGGATAACTTCACTGGATATATTATTCTTAGCTGGTCATTTTTCTCTCAGTACTTTGAATATTTGGTTCCACTCTCTTCTAGCTTGTTGAGTTTCTGCTGAGAAGTCCAGTGATAACCTAATGTACTTTCCTTTATAAGTTACTTTCTTCTTTTCCCTGGCTGCCTTGAGAATTCTTTCTTTGTCATTAATTTCTGAGTTTTAGTAAAGTGCCTTGGAGAAGGCCTCTTTGTATTGAGTTAACTAGGTGTTCTGTTTGCTTCTGGGATTAGAGGATCTGGCTCTTCTTATAGGTTTGGGACTTTCTTATCAACTGTTTGTTTGAATAGGCTCTCCTTTTCCTTCTCCCTCTTCTGGTATGCCTGTTATTCTTATACTGTATTTTCTAATGGAGTAAGACAATTCTCATAGAGTTCTATTATTCCTTTTTATGCTCAAGTCTCTCTCTTCTTCCCTCTGAGTCACTTCTATCTTTGATATTACTAATCCTTTCCTGTACCTTCTCTATTTCCTGTGCTTGCTAGTTCATTCTTGATATCTTCTATTGAGTTCTTCATCTCCAGAATTTCTGGTTGGTTCTTTTGAAAACCTTCGATCTCTTTGATATAGTGCTTGATTTGTTCATTGACTTGTTTTCTGAGCTCATTAAATCGCCTGTTTGTATTTTTCTTGCACCTCGCTGAATATTGTCAGCTGCAACCTTGAATTCTCTGTCGTTTATATCACATATTTCTATTTCTTTAAGTTTGTTTTCTAGAAAGTTTTTCTTCTTTTTCTGAGCTGCCTCTCTACCTTGGTTATTCATGGTATTTGATCAATTTCTTCTCTGTCTAAGTATCTGTGTATGAGTGGCACTTACCCACCAGATTAATAACAAGAGGTCTTCCTCTTATTTTTCAGTAGGTGGTGCTGAATTGCATTTTGTTGTTGTTATTATTGATTTTAGAGGGGGAGAGAGAGAGAGACTTCGATCTATTATCCTACCCACTCATGCATTCATTGGTTGGTTCTTGTATGTACCTGACCAGAGATTGAACCTGCAACCTTGGCATATTGGGACAACACTTTAACCAATTAAGCCACCCAGCCAGGGCTGAATCATAAGTTTTTTAGCTTTGTGAAATCCCAGTGCTGTTGCCCACAGTCATCAGTGTAGCTACAGTGTAGCCAAGATGCATGGGTATAAGGTGAGCTAGAGGAACCAGCCAGCTTCTTTGTTGTTTTTCCCTCTTGGTAGTCATGACTTTGGACTTCAGTGGAGTCCCCACCCCATTCCCCCACCCCAAGACTGGTCGCAGAGTGCAGCCTTTAGTTAGGAAATGAAGTGATTGTGTAGTAACAGTTCTCAGGTTAGCAGATTTGCTCTGCAACCTGACACTAAGGGAGAAAGGAAGCAAACTCTGGGAGGCTACGGGGCAGCAAGGCTCCCTGGCTTTGTTTCTCTGCCTGGAATACCAACCACCTGACAACCATGATTGCACCCTCATTCTGTGTCCTTCCCAGGTCTTGGCTCAACTGCAGCTCATACTGTTCACACCCTCAGGAATACCCTCCAAATGAATCTCTTTTGCTTCTCCAGGCTGAGTCCCACCAGGATCTCCTGGATGCAGGGCTGCATCTGTGGCTTATCTCAGCGTGTCTCCCTTTTTGCCATCCCCTTTTGCTCCCACTTGCCTACCTTTAGATGTTTCAATGCACAGATCTCTCAGATGTACTTTGCATTGAGTAGGGAATCCTTTGAACAGTTATAGCTGTTCAAATTGTTGGAACTTAAAGGGGATCTTTCATGCCGCCATTCTTTCTTCCATCATTCTGGTGTGTTTCTGCTTAAAGACACCTCTTCGTATGCTATATCTATCTGCTTGTCACTCTAGGTAAACTGCCCATGCTCCTCTCCAAAAATAATGCCTTCCCTTGGGCACAAGATTCCATCCTCTATAATCACATATTGTATCTTATTTTGGCTTCATTCTGTTAAGAATATGTTTTTTCCTATTGTTTAATCAGTCAGCATAAATACTGAGTAAGCAAACCCACTGTTTTGGCTTGGCTGTGTGATAGCTGGATATGGGTGTTTTAGGGGGAGGGGTTGTTTGTCTAATGAGGGTGATGTTAAAGTTTCTAACTTCACCATTAGAAAACACACCATATTTCAGTGGTTTTTAAAGGCATACACAAACCATGAGTGAACAGTTAGTAAGAACAGTTTCATATTACATGTAGAGTTTTAGTGATATTGAATAAGGCAATGAACAAAATTATGAGATTAATAAAAGAACTTCTTAAGGAGGATATTTTCTTTTAAAGTTCTTGGTATTCTTATTTTTAATAGCTCCACTATTATTTAAGATCTTGTTTCCGTTCATTTATGCCGCTTCTGAGTGAAGTACTAAAAATAGTCATTTTCTACTTTCACAGTCTTTAAAATCTAGAACTTCTCGTTACTTTTCACTGCTCCTTCACTTGTATTCTATTCTACTTCATTTTCTATGTTTCACTCTGCATACCATATACAGCCACTCCTGTTTCCTGATCCTCAAACATATTCACATTTTACTTTTTCCCAGACTTTTTTCTTTTACTTTAAGTCCAAGCTCAAATGTCACTACCTCATATCAGTCAGGATTAATTTCTTCCTCTTATTTTAATAAGGCCCTATTTATTCTGCTATTCTGATATTATGTCATTACTAAGAACACCTAATTTCAAATATAGGACCATGTCAGACACATCCGTTTTACTATCTTCTGTAACAAATGACTAAGTGCTAGAGCACACATTTTAGGTGTCATGTTAAGTTGTCATATTTTCAAAGCATGCATGATGTTTGTGTGGAGATGTACATACATATGTATATATTTATGTATGAGTATCTCTGTTAATAGTCATGGATATTAATGGAGATTCAGTTGCATTCAGGATTCTAAAATGTCACTAGAAATTAACTGCAAATTCCATGGTATAGTGTCCCAGAGACTCTACATTACACCACTATGACATAAAATCTGTAGTTAGAGCTTTCTGTGTCAGACTTCCATAAGAGAGGATTTTAGGCTAGACGACTCCAAGATGCATCTCCAAAAATTAGTAAATATATTTCCATTTAAAGGCCTTTATTTAAATAGTCATAACTTTAAAGTTTTCACATGGAATGTTTTAAATAATCAATTAACTATTAGATGATTAAGTTTTATTTTTTTAAATAGTTCATTTATCTTAGAAGGGGGGCTGGGGAAGGGAGTGAGAGAAGCATCAGTGTGCAAGAGAAACTAATGTGTTCCCTCTCGCACACCCCCAACAACGGACCTGGCCTGCAACCCAGGCCTGTGCCCTGACCAGGAATTGGACCAGTGGCCTTTTGGTTTGCAGGACAGACATCCAACCTCCTGAGCCACACCAGTCAGGGCAGTTGAATTAGTTTTCAGTTTGAGGGAAGCAGAGCATTTATTTATTTATTTATTTATTTAGAGTTAGTAAACTTAGATAAAGAAAATTAGAAGTACATTTGCACATATATTGGCTTTTTTTCCCCAAAGTTTTCTTTCATAGCAACCTGTAACTTTGAATATATTGTGGAAAAAAAACAGAAGTAATTCGAAAAACACTTGAGGTTTCTTGGGAGATATTTCTTAGTCAAGGTATTTTAAGACAAATTACATTACACTGAATTCTGCCAGGTGTCCACATTCTTCTTTTCAATTTTAGTTGACTGTAATTCTAACAAGTCCATTGTAAGAAGTTACTTTCCCAGTTTATAAAGAACTAAGCCTAGATTCTAATGCTGCAGAGTGTGTGTGTGTGTGTGTGTGTGTGTGCGCGCGCGCGCGTGTGTTCAGAGGTGACATTTCCAGCACAAGAGAACATATGATATTCACATCCCATTTTCACTCCTGCCTCTTTATTTCCCTAGGGGTAGAAGTGTGTCGGTATGTTTTTTGACAGTGTTTGGTATTTAGGGTATGAATTCAAAATACTTGTCATTTGATAAACTGGAAATAGGATTGACTGTTAACAATTATGCTAAAGAGCAAGAAATAAATTTCTTCTCATCTTTTATCTGCCTACAAGTTTAAGTATTCTAGGAAGTTTACAGGGAGAAAGGTTTAAGAAACAGCATATTATCGATCACTTATTACAGTAAGAACTAGAATATTTATTTTTTTGTTAAAAGTTAGATTGGTGTGAAGTCACTTGAAACATGACCGTAAAGTACCATTGTCATAGAAATAACATCATTTTCCAAAACCCTTCACTATTAAAAAATTCACTATAACTACATTTTTACTCTGTTGCTCTTAATATGTTCCTTAGTCACCAGATATACTTTGTATTTATATCTTTAAGAAAGGTTGATACTAGAGTTTATTCAATTATTTAGTCATTGAGCAGAATCATCAAAGCTTCTGGGTAACTATAGTGATGCTGTTGTTTACAATCAATACCTGCGATGGGATCTATGCCATTTTTGTTGCTTCAGGGATGAATAAGGATGAAAATGAAAACTGACATTTATTAGCTAGCAAAATATATTTATGGTGTTATCAGAGAAGTCATTTCACTGACCTTTAGTTATAGAAATTTGTATAGGCAGTGCTATAGTTTGCTTCATCCTTGTAGAAACTTAAATACCCTGAAGCTGGAAGATTAGTTATTTATTTTTATCTTTTTTTAATAAAGGATTTGTTGTAGCTTCTAATAATTTATGTAGGTCTTTAACTAAAGGCTTACCTAAAGGAATCCTCTTAGGATGAGGAGACAAAATTTAATTCATATTCACTATTAAAATTTATCATTGTGGATTCTTATTTAAATAACTGAAATTCACTTGATAAAAGTAAATTTATATTCTTAACTGACTACTTAAATTACCACCAATGCCCTCAGGTTAGGAAAGAGTTGTCCTCTTCCCTTCGATTTGTGACTTCTGGAAGATTACTTGATCTCTTTCAACATCTTTTTCTCCGTCTAGTGACCTTAATAATACAATAAGGAAATAATCTAAAAATTAATACAAAATAATTCCATTTTTCTTGTGCCCTTGACACATTCCTAATATAAGGATTTATATCTTAGCATGAATTGGCAGGGGGTAAGGGAGTTGCTCCAGAAATGCTAGCTTCATAAATGTGCAACCTCTACAGTTACACAGGGCCCCATGCTTGGGGTAATGTTCTATTACCAGTGCAAAATGCTCAATAATTTTTTAACAAGGGGCCCTACATTTAAACAAAATTACGTCATTATAGAACACAAAGTACTTCTTAATACATAAAAACATCCTACTAGATGAAATAAAATAAATTCAAAGCAGAATTTAACTCTTTGTGCCATTACAGGTTATCAAGTAATGCCCAACCAGCAGCAAAACTACCAAGGAATAGTTGGAATTCAGCAACCCCAGAGTCAGAGCCTCATTGGTGGCCAACCCAATGGCATTGGAAATCAGATTCAAGGAGTGGTCATCCCCTATCCTTCAGTGCCAACATATCAGGTACATTATCACTCACCTACTTTGGGTAGAGATAATTTTGAGTAAATAAAATGTATAGCTACAATGTGTTGTCTCTCTTCTTTTATTATAAAGATGTTACTCTATAACACATAACTTCATAGTCTTAAGAGTTTTATTAGTCATAGCAGCTTTATTTTATCCTCATTTTATTGCTTTATTCATTCACTTCATTAATTTTCAGGAAGAATATCTGAACAACTTCGATATTAACAGTAAATTTTGTCTAGCATTGAATGTGTTTCCAACTATATAATTATGTGAGCAAGTGTCTTATTTTATAATTTAGGTCCTTAGAAAGTCTCTTTTGAGAAAAGAGTGGGATGGAAGTGAAAACGGAAATGGAAGTAGACATTTGGACTAGTGAGATGGAATACAGACTGTAATTAGTATTCATAGAATAGAGATTATGCAGTTTCCCATGCTGAAACATTTTTTTCCCCTACCTCAATCCGAAAAGGAGTGAAATAGATTAAAAATGACATGGATTTTAACTTACATATCTAAAGTGGAAATACCTACTGCTTCACAAATAAGTGATATTTTTTAGTATAATATGCCACATTTTCAGAAATTTGTTTTACCTCCCTTCACCTTTCTGGAATAACTGCAAGTGGATTTGTTTTATTAGCCTCATGGTTTTCCATAACTGAGTCTAATATTAAGAAATCCAAAGATCATTTTCATTCATCTCAACAAAGTAAAAACAATCTAGTTGGAAAGATAAACATACATGTATTTTATATAAACATACGTAAACCAATTTGCCATAGTGTTTAGGCCAGTAATTGTAAGAATCATGGAATACAGCCATGAATACATTAAGGACTAATACAGAAGTCTTCTGGGAAGATGTAAACTTTTAACTATCTCTTAAATAGAAGTCACAGTCATAAATTGGTTAGGAAAACATTCTGGGGATAGAGAAGTATATGAGCAAAGGTGCTATCATATTCCATTAAATTCCAGAAAATTAAAATTGAAATTAAAATGTGAACTTGTCAAGGACTGTTCAGCACCAAAGAGGATATCTGAGTTTGAAGCCCCTAATTATAAAAAGCAACTAATGAAAAAGAGAAAAAGATGCATTATGAAACTAGATTTTGCATCTTTTCTCACATTTTCCATGCTTTTTAATTTATATCCTCTGTGCCTAAGCCTAGGTGCATGAGACTGTCCATCCCCTACTTCTTTCATAGCTAGACATTACCATCAGTACCACAGACTCTTTACACTTCACCTACATTGAGTAGATGAGCTAGGTGGTGATAAACTGTTATCTGAGAAATGTCACCTGTCCTCAGTAGAGTGTATTCCATGGCTATACATTTTAAAGGGCTGTTCCCTCTTTCTTTTTTGGTATTTCATTTTGTTTATTTACCACTAATTACAGATTTATTCTATAGTTTAAATCATCTAGATTGAGTTGTGTCATTTTTCCTGAATCTGCCCTGTATAGGTATTAACTTAGATGCAATCGGAAATAATGTCAGAATGTTAACACTGCCTCAGTAGACAGAAAGACTGAAATATATTGTGTTACACAGGGTTGGACACATCAAACCAGTAATTTTCTCCTTGCAATGATGGAGCCAAATTGAAAGTAATTAAGAGATTACTGTGTATTTTTAAACGACCAGTTATATTTCAGAAACATGCAGTATAGGCAAGACTAAGAAGTTATTCATGAACTTCCAAATCATGGAGCCTGATTATACAGAACAGGGCAAAGTAGTTAAAGAAATGAGGCTCTGGAACCAGAGGGCATGGGTTCAAATCCTGACTTCCCTACTTTCTAGCTAGGTAACCTTGGGCAAGTTATTTAACCTCAGTTTACCCATCTATAAGTCAGGGGTGATACAAGTATATTATTAGGGTCGTTAGGAAGGCAATGCAATAATACACAAAAGTGTTTAGAACAGAACCTGACCGTGGTAGTAAGTACTCAGTATTGTTAACTTTTATTGTCTTTGTTATTAGTAATATTGCTATCATTGGTACTACTGTTGCTAACACCATCATCATAATCATCAGAACCGTAGTTTCTATTTTAGAAATCATAGAAATTAGAGAACTGAAATACAGAATTGAAGACTCTATTATGTTCATGTGGTTTTTATGCAGATAATATAGAAAACAGAGAATTGAAAGATCCACTGCTCACTAAATGCCTACTCTGCTAGCACCTGTAAATGGAGATTGTAATAATATTCCCCTGAGATAGAGGTGTCATTTAATTTTTTTCAGATAAGAAACTGGGATCTAAGAATAGTTGTTATTTGCCCAGTGTCACATAGATTAGCAAGTGATGAAGCCAATATCACATCTAGATATCTAATCTCCAAGGCGCACATTCTTTTCGATCCATTGTATCTCATGGGCGCCCTGCCTGGGTTCTTAGCTCTACCTGAGATAAACTGTATTACTCTTTCCATGTAAAAGGTCATCCTTACTTGAAAAGTTTATTTTTTAAAATAACTCTTAACTAGGGACATAAGCCTTATTTCTTAATAATGGAATGCATCTAGCTTAGTGTACAATTGATAAATGCTAGCAGAAAAACAATAGCTGGCTGAAAAGAACATAGAAATAAAGTGGTAGTGTTATGGCCAACTTATCAGGACAGTCTATTGACAGTTTCAGCTTATTCCTAACTGGTACTACTTGAGAAGTTTTATGAAGGCTAGAGACACTAACGTTTGCAAGGTTTTGAAGAACATTTTCCTTTTAAATTGTCTGTCAAATTTTAGGTTTCACTGCCTCAAGGTTCTCAAGGAATTGCCCATCAGACTTACCAACAGCCTGTTATTTTCCCTAATCAATCTAATCAAGGATCTATGCCCACAACAGGAATTCCAGTTTATTATAGTGTCATTCCACCTGGCCAACAAAATAACTTAAGGTGAGTATGACTAGGAAACCTAATTCTTTACCTTCTCATTTTTTATCAGGATGCTGGTCTGTTGTTAATTTTAAAGTTGCCTCTGGAGCATTACCTGAGATCATTCTCGAATGTAGAATAGAGAAACTATGATACAATCCATGTTGTTACTGTTTCTTTTAACAAAATAAGTGTAAGTTAAGCATTCCCTATATAAACTAAAAATTCAAATTTTCTCTTAAAACTGGTCTCCTTTTGCTTCTCCAAGTGGAATAAAATAATTGACCATAGACCTTGGAGTTTAAAACATTTGTTTGTTACTATTTAAGGATTTTGTAGGAGTTTGATGAGAATATATTTCCTTTATACAGCATCAGAAGCAGAATACCATGCTGAAATTTTTTAGATTCTGGGGAGCTCTTTTTTTTGTCAGCAAGGGGAAGGAGGTATATAAGAGAAGCAAATGATAGTACCTCTATATTAAAGCAAGTCGCAAAGTATTCCATTAGCTACTTCAACTTGGAAGAGCAGATGCTCCTCTGATAAGCCTAATGTATTAAAAATAGTAATCTTTCTTTGAATTAGGTACTTGTTGTTTGTGGCTCAGAGTGTATTACCGTCCTTCATTTATTCTCATGATATCCCTGTAAGGTTGCCAGAGGGGCCTCAGTGCGTATACTGAGAAGGGGCCCTTAGTTATAATTGCTGATAAGAGGTGCCACCTAGTTATGGTTACAGGTGGTATTTAGGAGTGAAGAGAGGATTGACATACTTGCTTCATTGAATCTGCTTGGACAATGTGAACTTAGCTCTCATTTTCTATGTTGTCAGAAATACACATACCAGAGGAGCTCACATAGCTCTGTGGCTGCCAGAGATTGAAGAATCCCAGGTTCTTTAAATAACAGGTTGTTTGTGAATCTTAAAGGCAGCTTTGGAATTTTATGTTGTAATGAGCCCCAGGTCTTTTGAGGTAAAGTTGCTACAGAATAAAAATAGGAATGTATACTGCATCAGATTTCCCATTTGTTGTATGAGTTTAAGTTCTATAAATAGGGAGAAAATACTCTCAATCTGACCCTCTTTTTCTAATTTATGTAAGTTTGGGATCTATAATGCCAATTCAGTTTCTGAATTGTCAACTAGAGGCAGAATTCTGTGCTAAAACAAGTGAAATGGATACTGCAAAAATTGCTGAATTATCTGCTTTTTGAGCCAAAGTGTAAGCTTTCATTTATTTGAGAGAAAATTAAGAAAGTAATCCTTCCTTTGTAGGGCAGAGGCTGAAACAGGTATTATTTACTACAGAGACCAAAAAGACACCTGTTTGTATATGTTACTTCTATAAGCCTACAGGCTCCATGAAGGGAGGAAACCAAGCCCATCAGAATCTGTATGTTTGTTATATTATCAGTCCCTTGAAACAAAAAAGATCTTGTCTACCTGACTTCTGAGGGACCTGGCCCTAGTAGTATGTGTGGAGGTGAGAGAGCACAATTCTGTACCTACCTTTTTTAAACATGATGGCAGAATCCAAAAGCTGTCAACTAGACACTAATAACTACACTTTAAATGAACCACACATATTTTTAGCCCCTGTGCCTGCTTTTCCAAGGAAAAAAAAAAATTTGAGACGTATTCTTGGCCTGAAGAATTGCTTAGAAGCACAGCAGTTAAAAAAATAAGTGAGATTCCCCAACAACTTTCAACTTGAGTCTTGCAGAATAGTCTTCAGAGTTACTCCTGTTAGGGCCGTGACCTCTAGATATGGCAGATATATTTGAAATAAGCTAGCTAGAAATCGACGGTAATGATTGGTTACCATGTAACAAGCTGGCAGTGATGTATTCCACCTACAGATTACCAATGTTAGAAATAGAATGTGTTGCATATAAAGCAGGAATGTGTATCCTGTCAGACTTGTATCCTGGTACCTTTTAGACTAGTTATTCAGTAGGAAATCAAGTCATATACAGGGTTAATTAAAGACTCCTTTGGGTAAAAAATATTTGTTAACTAATGACTTTTTTCAAAATATAATAGCATTCTTTACAGAAAAATTTATTTCTAGTTCTGGGTAGTATTTAATAAACAAATTGCCATAATATTCAGATTTCCACTTAAAGATCAACTGTTGGCATTTACCATTAATCAGATCATTGAATTACCATCTAAGTATTAATATATACAGACCATCCCTTTATAAGTCTAGATGTGCTAGCTTGTATAAATTATATTTTATTTTACATATTCCAGTGTATTTACATGCAGAGCAGAGGTTTGTCTGACTATTTACACACCTACAACAGGCCCAGCTGAGATAGAAGCTTGGTAAATCCTTGCACATATGTGTTTGTCCATATATATACTTAATTCTCATTTATGTAGTATATCATTGGCCTTAATATTATTGTTTCTGTAACTTCTGTATACTTTTTAAATTTATTAGATTTTTTAATTACAAAATAAATGATACTTGCTGGCACAAGTGGAACAACCAATATAAAGATGTGTAAAAGGAAAGCTAACCATCATGTTCCCACTCTGCCCCCACCTCCAGGTCACAAGCACTCACAAGCTGGTGTGCATTCTGTTAGTATTGGCCTGCTGCTCATACAAATACGCACATATAAATACACACCTATTGGAATTGGTAGGGTAGGTTCTAATGAAAGACATTATTTTGCATTTTTCCTTATTAATATGTCATGAATATCAGATGAGTAAGTATTAGTCTGAAACATTCTGTTGTGGCTTTTGTTAGGTGTTTTTTGGTATTGTTGATTTGTTTTATTTTTAAGAGAGAAGGGAAAGGAGGAAGAAAGAGAGGGAGAGAGAAACATTGATGTGTAAGAGATACATCGATCGGTTGCCTCTCGCACACCCCCAGCTGGGGACCTGGCCTGCACCAGCCAGAGCTCTTCGAGTTTCTTTACGAACATAATTCAACGTATGGAATCATGTTACGCAGGCAATTTTTTGTTGTTCTAACCTCCTTTCTCCCCCCATCCCTTCCACTTTTATCATTTCCCGTCCACACATAGGTTGGGTAACCCATGTTTCTATCCTAGTTTTTTATCCTTTTTGACATTTTCTGTGCCTAATTATATACTAATATAATATTCCTCATGTTTCCATAGATGTGGGTATGGAAACATGAGCAAGATTAAATAGCAGAGGCACATGAAATGGAGTTTATAAATAATTTTACACATAAATTAGTCTAAAACTTTTATTTTTATACTGTTGTATATGTTTACATATATGATTATGGTATTTGTATATAGTGTGAGAATTTGGTCCGTTCAAATTTAGTTTTACAACTGATACAGTAGATTTTTTTCTGCCAGTTTACATTTGTTTATATTACTACACTGTAGTTATAGCTGCATGCTTGATTGGTTGTTACGTCATTTTATCAGAAGCCCAAATGTATGCCGCATTCCTTGAGGCTCTTCCTCATGAAATGTCACTGATCTGATATCAGGGCATGTGGTGATCTAAATTAGCTACTTTTTTAGACAAGTGAATCCTGCGCCATTAGGAATTAGTAATCATATGGCATGATGTGGTTATTAAGAATACAGCTTTGGAGCTCTGCCACTCTCACACCGGGGTCCCCGCACCAGAGACGCAGCAGCTCTCCCACTGCCCACATCTACCGTGCCTCGCTCCCCTCTCCGCCAAGAGCCAGTCCCACCACCGCTGCGCCTAACCCACTGCCTCCCTCCACAGCCACATCTACCAGGTCCATGTTCTTGTCCTCCTACCACTAGATGATCGGCCGTCGCGACACAGCCCGCTGGCCGAGCACCAGCCAGAGCTATGTGACCACATCCACCCACTCCTACAGCTTGGGCAGCGCACTGCACCCCAGTACCAGCTGCAGCCTCTACGCCTCATCCCCCAGCAAAGTGTACACCACACGCTCCTCATCCGTGCACTTGCAGAGCAGTTCTCGGCGTGCAGCTGCTGCAAGACTCCGTAAACTTCTCGCTGGCCGACGCCATCAACACCGAGTTTAAGAACACCTGCACTAATGAGGATGTGGCGCTGCAGGAGCTCGATGACCACTTCGCCAACTACATAGACAAAGAGCACCTCCTGGAGCAGCAGAACAAGATCCTGCTGGCCAAGCTTGAGCAGCTCAAAGGCCAGGGCAAGTCGTGTCTGGGGGACCTCTACGAGGAGGAGATGCGGGAGCTATGCCATCAGGTGGACCAGCTCACCAACAACAAGGCCCGAATGGAGGTAGAGTGCAACAACCTGGCAGAGGACCTAATGCCGCTCCGGGAGAAGCTGCAGGAGAATATGCTTCAGAGAAAGGAAGCCGAAGGTACCCTACAGTCCTTCAGACAGGATGTTGACAATGCTTCTTTGGCACGTCGACCTTGAGCGTAAAGTTGAATCCTTGCAAGAAGAGATTGCCTTTTTGAAGAAACTCCACGATGAGGAAATCCAGGAGCTGCAGGATCAGATTCAGGAGCAGCACGTACAAATCGATGTGGATGTTTCCAAGCCTGACCTTACGGCTGCCCTGCATGATGTACATCAGCAGTATGAAAGTGTGGCTGCCAAGAACCTTCAGGAGGCTAAGGAATGGTACAAGTCTAAATTTGTTGACCTCTCTGAGGCTGCTAACCGAAACAATGATGCCCTGCGCCAGGCGAAGCAGGAGTCAAATGAGGACCGGAGATAGGTGCAGTCCCTCACCTGTGAAGTGGGTGCGCCTAAAGGAACTAATGAGTCCCTGGAATGCTAGATGTGTGAAATGGAAGAGAACTTTGCTGTTGAAGCTGCTAACTACCAAGACACTATTGGCCACCTGCAGGATGAGATTCAGAACAGAAGGAAGAAATGGCTCGTCACCTTCGTGAATACCAAGACCTGCTGAATGTTAAGATGGCTCTTGACATAGAGATTGCTACCTGCAGGAAGGTGCTGGGAGGTGAGGAGAACAGGATTTCTCTGTCTCTTCCCAACTTTTCTTCCCTGAACTTGAGGGAAACCAACCTGGATTCACTCCCTCTGGTTGACACCCACTCAAAAAGGACACTTCTAATTAAGACAGTTGAAACTAGAAATGGACAGGTCATCAATGAAACTTCTCAGACTCATGAGGATCTGAAATGAAAATTGCACACAGTCGGTGCAGCAATATATTAACCAGCAAGAACAAAAAAGAAATCCATATCTTAAAGAAACAGCTTTCAAGTGCCTTTCTGCAGTTTTTCAGGAGTGCAAGATAGATTTGGAAGAAGAATAAGCTCTTGTTCTTAAGAACCAGCACTCCTAAGAGATTTAGAAAACAGTTTACAACATAATCTAGTTTACAAAGAAGACTTCTGCTAGAATACTTTTTAAAAAGTATTTTGAATACCATAAAAACTGCTTTTTTCCAACCAGCATCTGAACAATTTTGTTTCTGCTTCAATAGATCTTTGTAAACTTAAAAAAAAAAACAAGCAAACAAAAAAAAAAGAGCTTTGGAATAAAACAAAATCTGACTTTCAAGCCAGTGTGACTTTAGGCAAGTTAGTCTTTTTGCACTTTGGTTTTCTTATTTGTAAGATAGGAATTAGTACCTCACAGGATTGGTGTGAGTGATTACATGTCTATACTTTGGGTATGGAAATTCCATATTCTAAAATATGTATACACTTGCCTGTGTTCTTTTGTTTTGTCTTGTTTTTGTTATATTTTTTCCGTTTTCATTTAGTCCCCTTATACCCTCCCCCTCCCAGCAATCACCACACTGTGGTCCATGTCCGTGAGTCCCTTTTCCTTTTTGCTCAATCCCTCCACCTCCTAAGCTCTCCCCACATCCCCCAGCTGGCATCCTGCTCTCCATCTATGAGTCGGTCCCCATTTTCCTTGTTAGTTCAGTTTGTTCATTAAATTCCACATACGAGTAAATCATAGGGTAAATCTTTCTCTGACTGGCTTATTTCACTTAGCATAATGTTCTCCAGGTCTATCCATACTGTCACAAAGGGTAAAACTTTCTTCTTTTTTTACAGTCGAGTAGTATTCCATTGTGTAAATATCCCATGGTTGTTTTATCCACTCATCCACAGTATCTTGAAGCATGTTAGGGATATTTTCATTTATAGATGCTCTTTGACTTATGATGGGGTTATATTCTGAAAAACCCATCCTAAGTTAAAAATATCGTAAGTCAAAATGTTCTTAATATACTTAACCTACCAAACATCATAACTTAGCCTAGCCTTCCTTAAACTCACAGTAGCCTACAGTTGGGCAAAATCATCTAACCCAACGAATGCACTGCAGAGTGTCAGTTATTTACCCTCTTGATCATGTGCCTGACCAGAGCGGTGGCTCACTGCCACAGCCCAGCATCAAAGAGAACATCATACAGCGTATTGGTAGCCCAGGAAAAGATCAAAATTCAAAATTTGAAGTACAGTTTCTACTGAACGCTTATCTCTTTGCACCATTACAAAAATCAAAAAAATCATAAGTTGAACTATCATAGGCTGCGGATTGAACTAAACTTATGGTCTTTTCCTTGCTGTCAGTTATTGTCAGTGTACTCGTTTTAATTTGGTAATGGAGTTGCCATAACTGGGTTTTTTAAAGAAAGGCTATGAGTCTGATTCTGGAAGACTCTACTATGAAAAAAGGTTCTGGTGTCTTTGAGGAATTTGTCACATCAGTTCTAACAGTTCACATGCCTTTAAGTGTTACCTGATTCTGAGCTCTGTTCCAGATTATTGTGATGACTAGACACTTCCCCAAAAAGAAAATAAGAAAGGTGGAAGAAATCACGGATTATCACTATTTTGTCCTTAAGACTGCAAATATTTTTTATTTTGGGTATTATTCCCAAGTAGACTATATAGTAAGATGTGAATTTCTGTACTGTTACATATTTTTTTCTCATTTACTTATGTGTTCTTTGTAACCATAATCTCCCTCTTTGTTCTTTTCTGGTATCCCAAACCAAAACTGCTTTAATGATACTCCCTTTTTGAGATTTAAGAAAATGTATTTCTTTATTTACCTCACTGAAATTGAAATCTATATTTTTACAAAAACAGGTGAAAAATGAAAAATATATTACATTATCTCTCAGAGTTACTTCCGTAAAGAAAAATGTGTACGGTTGGTTGAATCTCATCATGAATCCTATTTATGAATTTGCCTATTTGCTAAAATGTATTTGTAATGCCAAAATAGATATTTACAAGCACTTTCTCAGTCTTTCACAGACATGCACAGACAGTAAAAAATGAGAGTCACCCGGCATGCACTGTCTCAGCTGAGATCAAACAAGTTGACTACTCTGCCGCCTTATTTCAGCTCTCATTCTACAAACAGGTCTTTTTCACATTCTATTCAGTGCCACAGATTCTGCATTTTTCTACTATTATTTGGTGATTTCTCTGCTTAAAATGGCCCCCAAGCATAGTGCTGAAGTTCTGCCTAGTTTTCCTCAATATAAGAAGGTTATGATGTGTTTTACAGAGTAAGTATATTTGTTAGAGCATGATCAGTTGACAAAAATATTGTGAGGTTCTCAGTAACCTAACCATGGATTTCCCATGGGAACAATGACACAGTATTTGCTAATTCGGTGTTCACCTGACTTTATAGAATATATCTGTTATGAATAAGGAGAATAAACTGAATTTTGTACCTACTACTTTTTTAGGCACCAAAAGGTATGCAGAATGCTCCAATAATGGGTTCATACTGTTACAGAGTTTTAGTTCATTTCCACTGTTAAAGCAGACTAAATCTCACCAAAGCATGATGTTCAAGTAAAAAAAACTAAAAACTTGACAAGTCTATAGCCTTTTTTTGTCAGAATACCTAAATGTTTGCTTTTTCTCTCCAATTCAAAAGACTCATTGCCACAAGAATTTGCATATTAAAATATACATAGATATGAAAGAAAGATGGGACATAGTCCTTGTCCTTAGGAAACTATGGTTTTTAAGGAAAGCTAAATTTATATGTATGAAACAATTAGAAAGCCAGGAAAAATGAATATAAGGAAGGGATAATTTGAGACTAGTAAGGAGTAAGATAAGCCTAGATCCTAGATAGTTTGTTAACCGAATGGTGTATAACATTAGCATTATAGTTTGAGCCTTGTCTACTTGGTCTTCATCCTAAGTTCCTAGTACACTGATGGTTGGTTGGTTTGTTTTAAATTTTATTTATTGATTTTTTTCAGAGTTGGGGAAAGGGGGAGAAGAATTGCTTTGTTTTTTTTCACTTGTTCATGCATTCATTGCCTGTTTCTTGTATGTGCCCCAGCTGCAACCTTGGCTTATCAGGACAACACTTTAACCATCTGAGCTAGCCGGCCAGGGCTAAACTGGTGTTTTTAATATAGAAAGCTTAGGAATTCAAGTAAAACTTTCTTGAAAAATTTTCTTGCCCAAAGTTTTTACATTTCTCAAACATTGTCTTTCACAGTGATCCTTCTGAAAAGGGTAAGAATATGTGTTTATTTTTATGTTATGTATTGGAACTATGGAACAGAAAAGGTTAACCATAGAATTTAACTGGAAGGCCTGAACTCTTTTTTCTGATTTCTAGCAATCTTCCTTATTAACATATCTACCAGTGATGTCCAATCTTGGCAACATGTTAGATTCACCTGTAGAGCTCTTTAAAAATACCAGTCATAAGTCTCTATATCAGTCTGGGACTGATCTTAAGCCTAAACATCATTATTTTTTAAAGCTGTCCAGTTGATTCTTCAGGCAACAAGCATGAAGACCCATTGGCCTACACTAACCAACCCTCTTGTCTTGTTTTTATCCTTAGACTTCAACTGTGCATGTGTAGCCATAACCTAGTATTATTTTACACATTCACAATGAAGTCATAATGTGTTTGCCTTTATTAGTAAATTTTCATCCAAGACAAATATCCCAAGATAAAACTGTCTATGACTCCATACTAACAAGTAAAATAAATTTCAGTTTGTTAGACGGCACATATATCTTAAACACTAAGCTACAGGGTCCTGATCCAAACACTCTTCTGTTTTTACTAAATGGACTGTAATGGCCTTCACTCAACTACCAGATTATAAGAATTAAGATTTCTTCAAAACACTAAATGAGACTTTGTTTTGAAAAATGTCTTTGGTAGTTTGTATTGCTTAACAGCCTCACTTTCTTGCAGAGGCTCCGTATGCAGAAAAGTAGAATTTGAATTATTTTTACTTTTGGGCCAACCTCTTAGTTATTGGCAACTTATGTTTGGAGTGGATTATGTTTTTGTATATACTGTAAAGATTTAGCATAGCCTAATGTAAGTTATGTGACCTTCCACTTTAAGCAAACCATACATGTACTGGCTAGATGAGCTAGTTTTACAATGAATCAGGGATTTCTCCACATTCTTTGGTGTGGAAAGAAAATTAACTTTATTCCTATAGTCTTCAAAATTGGCAAATTAGTTGGGTAATATCTTCAAACTTCTCTTGTTTTAGTGGGTTTTTTCTCCTATTTTATATTTCATTTTCCCATTTTTATCTTGAAACTCAAAAGGAGATTATACCTTTGTCTTTGATCTATAATCTCAAAGGGCTAGCATACATAGAGAGAAACTTAAAAAGACTAACCATTATTTTTTAGAACTCTCAAAAATATTTCACAAGATACAAAATAATGAAAAAGAAAGTCTACTTTTAACTATTTCCCTCTTTCCTCCCCACAGTCTGTTTTTCCTCATTTTTGTATCCTAGTATTCCTCCAGTGTCCCTTTATCCTACTTCTGGAACCTATCTTAGATTCATTATATTTCTCCTAAACTTCTTGTTTCACATTTTCATTTTGTTTCCCTAAGCCACCCATGGAAATACTTATCAAGAACAATTATTTCCAAATTGAACCATACCTTTTAGTAAAGTTTCACTTCTATTATTATTATTAAAAAGGAAGTTGTTAACACCTGTCCTGAAAAGTTACTTTTGGTGCTAAGACAATGCCTTTTAGAACATTCATTTTATGTAGGGGACCGCTTTTTATTATTTTGTAGGCATGAATTTATCAGCAAAATTAATGAGTAAATTAAGTTTTATGGACAAAAATAATGTTAAACGTGAAAGGAAGAGGATGTATGCTGTAGGTATTTCATTTCTTTTAAACTAACTAAAAATGAGTGATAGTAATACTTTATTTTTCTTTTTTAATTTATTTTATTTTTCCATTACAGTTTACATTCAATATTCTGTATTAGTTGCAGATGTATAGCATAGTGGTTAGACAGTCATGTACTTTACAGAGTGGTCACCCCAATATTACTGTTTTAGATTATAATAATATTTAAGTAGATAACTTTAAAGAATTAGGGGGGAGCCCTGCCTGGCATCACTCAGTGGGTTGAGTGCCAGCCTATGAACTGAAGATCACCAGTTTGATTCCCAGTCAGGGCACCTGAGTTGCGGGCCAGGTCCCCACTGCGGGTGTGTGAGAGCTTTCTCAGATGAATGTTTTTCTCCCTCCCTCCCTTCCCCTCTTTCTAAAAAATAAATAAAATCTTAAAAAAAAAAAAAAAAAAAATGAGGAGGGGTGATATTTCATGCCAAAAGCTCTTCATTTTATGCCTAAGGAAACTGGTCACACTTGTGGCTCCTTCAGTCTTTCTCTCTTTCTATTGTTGAAAAATACCCAAAATATTTTTCCTACATCTGTGCACATCTGTATTTTGTCTATTAAAACAATCTTTTCTCTAACTAACTTGTTTGGATCTTTTGATTGTATATATGACATGGTCATTTTTGAAAATTTGAAAAATTTCAAAATGTAAAAAAGTGTGAAAAGGCAAATCAACTATAATCTCACCACTCAAAAATAACCGCTGTTAAATTTTGGTTCACTTAACTCATTTTTCAGTTCACACATAACATGTGAATCATGTTTAAACATTGTGTCTTCTATATTTTTTAAAAATTTCATTCATAAGCTCTGGCTTAAAAATTAAACCATATAAAATACATGGAATAAAATATTAAAATTCTACCTTACCCATTGCCCTTTGTGCAAAGCAATTACTATTCACCAGGATAATCACTGTTTAGAGTATGATGTGTATTTTTCTATTACTTTTACTACTTTCTTAAGTAGATATGTGAAAAAATTATGGTTTAGGAATGGAGGATTGGTGTTTTTATTTTTGATGTAGAGGATTAAGGATGTTTTTATTTGTGTTACTGAATTTTTGTGCATATGTGTAATTATTTTTATGAATGTTTTGATTATTTTTATGATTTTTTTCGTGAAACAACATCCTTGAATGTCTTTCCACAGCGTATCTGAATTTTCCCTAATAGGTTGGAATAGAGAGAAATCAGGTTGAGTAAGAGGTCAGGTAAAGAATTTGTATTTTAAACTCTTAATAGGAAGTAATTCTGGTTTCTAAAGTATAAAATTGATGTGATAAAGTTTATCTTTTAAAGAAATGAATTTACTAGCAGTCATTTAAATGGATTTTATTTGGCAGGACCACAAGCAGAAAGGTGTCATAACATAAGCATCCTCCTCTACCGTGGTGATAACAGTAGAAAGGAGATAATATCTGAAAGGCACTTTGAAGGAAGAAATGAATATTTGGTGATTCTATAAATAGGGATTAAAGAAAAATTTGAGATAATCTTAATGAAAAATATTCTAGCAACAGTAGAGTCTTGGGGCTGGATATTAGCATACTTGTAATTTGGATATCTTTTACTTTAAAATACATACTAGATCTAGGGTCAGCACAATTTCTGTATTAGGCCACACAGAAAATACTTTAGACTTTATAGACAAAGAGATAAAACTAGATACCATTCTGGGTATTTCTATAACAAGAGAAAATACTTCCAAACATTTTTACTGACACAATTCAAAATATAATAATAATTGAGCACATTAAAAAAAAAAAAACAGGTCTACTAATGAGAAGAATAGAATTACTTTAGGTGGGAGTAATATTTCTCTTAATTGGGGTTCAAAGTTAAATTGGGGCTCTCTGTCAAATTGATTGCAAATGTTTATCTGTAAAAACCATTCTCAGTTTTCAGAGCACGCAAAAGTAGACAATAGGCTATAATTGGCCTAGTGGTCAGTTTGCCAGTTCCTATACAATATAATTATTAGACAGCAAAAAAGACC
The DNA here is from genome assembly GCF_021234165.1 of Pteronotus mesoamericanus. Lineage (NCBI taxonomy): Eukaryota > Metazoa > Chordata > Mammalia > Chiroptera > Mormoopidae > Pteronotus > Pteronotus mesoamericanus. The sequence goes on from NW_026555325.1 coordinate 488,900, forward strand.
AAAAGGAAATCATCTGAAATGAAGGCTGACAGTGTACAAAAAAGTGTTATGGAAGCCAACAAACAAGGAGATTTCAAAGGTTAGCAGTCAGATGTTGCTGGGGATGAGTGAGACCATTAAGAAGAGTGGGGAGAGGGCATTGGATATAACAAGAAAAGCTGATTTGTAACCTTTGATATAGCACATAGTGGATTAAAGAGCTCTAAGAACTAAATCACAAGTATAGACAGTTCATGATGTCTTGTGGAAAAAAGATGAATTCTTATTCAAAAATAGTACTGTTTTGAAACATAGAAGAGAAGGAATTTGTATAAAGGAGAAATTCAGATAATAAAATATATTTTTAAAACATAAGGGAAAAGATGAAATATTTTAATCTACCCTGCCTACTCTTGAATTATCTATTAGATTTTTACAGCTTGCTTTCCCAAGTAAATTTCAAACTTTGTAAATTGCTGAAAATCCACAGTGACTTCATTTGCAGCCCAAGATTTTGAGTGGCCTGTTGTTCTATTTGATATTTCTCTAAGCCATAGGTAACCTAGATAACAAGCAATCCCCTGAGATAGGCCCAGTTTAGGAAGCAGAAGTGGTTTGTTTTAGTAGAGCCTTTCTGGTATATTCTCTGTATAATTTGTGTGGCTTTGGAGTGTGCTGATTTCTGAACTTTACTTAACTGATGTTGGGGACAATATGAGGCATGTTGAGGGAAGGGTCTTAATAATCTACATCCTCTTGACTTTAATTTCCAGCCAAGATTGAGTTACAGGGACTGGATTTATCCTTCTACATTAACTTAACCACCCCCACCCCTGCCCTGCCAAAAAAAAAAGAAACATGAAACAGTTTTTAGTAGGCAGTAAAGGATGATAAAGCCTGAGAGAGGGAAAACAGTTTTATTGTCCAGCTTGCTACTTAGAGAGTTTTTTATTTACAACTGAGGGAAGGAGAACCCAAGAAGACCATCTCTCTAAATCAAGGAGACGGAGTTAGGAGTTTGAGGAAGCCAGAGTGGCTAGAGTTTACAGGGCAGACTACTGAAGACAAGATAACGACAGAAAGAACTGTGGAGATCTACAGAGAGACTTCAACTAAACTACAAAACAATCATTATTCAGAACTGCCAGGAATCAAGCTAAATGGAAGGAAGTCTTACAACTATGGAATTAAAGAAGAACCTACATTGAGGTTGGTAGGAGGGGCAGACACGAAATGGGCTGGTACCATATGAATGTATTAGCAGATAAAAATCAAAAGGGATATCTACGAAGTGAGGGGTCCCAGCCCATACCAGACCTCACAGTTCAGGGTTCTAGGGCCAGGAAGATAAGTCCCTATAACTTCTGTCTATAAAAACCAGTGGAGATTGAGGCTGGGTTGTGGGACAGAAATGGCTTGAGTTCCAGAAAGTTCCTTGTAAAGCATTCACAGATGTACTTACTCAGACTCACTCCTTCTGAGCTCCAACTCTGGGGCAGCAGCTTGAAAGGCACCAGAGGCATATGGGGAGGAACTTAAGTGTATGGCATCAAAACAAGTGCTGGGGGACAGCTTTCTCCTGGACAGAAGTGCTGGCAGAGGCCACTGTTTCTTTTCTGAGCCCTCAACCCACAGCTGGTAGACAGGTGCCATATCTGAGACCCATCAACTTGACTGACAGTCTTTGCCCCACTGTAGTGATTCCCTGAGGCTCTGCCCAACTCATCTTTCAGGAGCCGCCCCCCCCCCCAAACAGTTTCTAGTGTCTTTTTCATACAAATGGCTTGTCTTGATTCATGCTTCAAATTTTTCTAAATTCTCTCAAACAAGCATTATCTGGCTTCAGTGAGCCCCATACCTCTCACTAACTGACCCCAGTGTGGGCACTAGCAACAGTCGGACTTGATTCACAGCTTGGCCTTATTTGGACACCTCCAAGCCCAGCAAATGTAACAGCCATTGGCAGATCACTTTGTAACTTATGCCTGGTAGTCCCAGGCAATATGCAAGCAGTGGCCAACCTTGGCCTGCAACTCCCAGGAGGTCCCAGAGACTGCCCACCCAGTAGACAGGGATACTATGTTGGAACACCACTACTCAACCACCTCCACAAATGACACACTCAAGGGGTGGATTCAGCAGACACCAGAGTCATGCAGAAGTAAGTCCCACTCTGTGGAGTGGACCCCTTTACAGCTGATCTTCCACAGTGGTCGAGGTTGGTGGTCAATGGTCATAGCCAGTCCTTGCAGCTGACCAACCTAAGTAAATTCCTCCCATTGACCTACCAACAGCAGTCAAGGCTCAACTATAAGAGAAGGGTGTACTCAGACCATAGTATGGGTAAATATCAAGTAACCAGCTTGCTTGATTGGGAGGCTGTGCCACTGGACCCTACAGGACACCTACTACATTAGGCCATGCTATCAAGACAGGGAGTCATGCTAGCTATACCTAATACATAGAAAAAAACATGGAGGCTGCTAAAAGGAGGAGACAAATACCCAAATGAGAGAACAGCTCAAAACTCCAGAAAAAGAACTAAACCCAATGGAGACAAGCAATCTACTAGATGTAGAGTTCAAAACACTAGTTATAAGGATGTTCAGTGAACTTATGGGAAAAGTACATGAACGCAAGAGAAAACTTGAACAGCATAAAAAAAGAAATGGAAACCATAAAAAAGAACCAGTCAGAAATGAAAGATACACTAACTGAAATGAAAAACAATTTACAGGAAATCAGCAGTACAGTGGTGAAGCTAAGAATCAAATCAGCGATTTGGAATATAATGAAGCGGAAAAACCCAATCAGAACAGCAAGAAGAAGTGATGATCCAAAGAAAATAAGGGTAGTGTAAGGTGCCTCTGGGGCAACTTCAAGCATACCAACATTTGCATCATGGGGATGCCAGAAGGAGAAGAGAAAGAAAGAAATTGAAAACTTATTTGTAAAAAATGACAGAAACTTCCATAACTTTGTGAAGAAATAGACATACAAGCGCAGGAATCCCGAAGAGGTCCAAACAAGATGAACCCAAATGGACCCACACCAAGATACATAATAATTAAAATTCCAAAAGTTAAATACAAAGAGTGAATCTCAAAAGCAGCAGGAGAAAAGCAGTCAGTCACCTATAAGGGAGTTCCCAAAAGACAGTCAGCTGATTTCTCAAGCTTTACAGGCTAGAAGTGATAGGCAAGAAATACTAAAAGTGATGAAAAGCAAGGAACTACAACCATGATTACTCTACCCAGCAAAGCAATCATTTAGAATAAACAGACAGACAAAGAGCTTCCCAGGCAATAAAAAGCTAAAGGAGATGATTGCCACCAAACAAGTATTACAGGGTCTCCTTTAAGCGGAAGATCAAAACTATGAACAATGAAATGGCAATAAATACATATCAACAATTGAATTTTTAAAACTAAGCAAACAAAAAGAACATAGAATCATGAATACAGAGAGCATTTTGATGGTTGCCACATGGGAGGGGCATATGGGGAAGTGGGTAAAGAGGTAAAGGGATTAAGAAGTACAAATAGATAGTCACAGAATAGCCATGGAGATGTAAATTACAGGGATAGGAAATGGAGTAGCCAAAGAACTTGTATACAGGACCCATAGGCATGAACAATGGTGGGAGGATTGCTTGAGGGAGTGGGAGGTGCTGGGAGGAGAGGGGCAAATGGTGAAATACTGGGAAAACTGTAATAGCATAAATAATAAAATATAGTTTACATTTTACAAAAAGAGAAACAAAAACAATACCAGTCAGAAAGTAGTAGTGCAACATCTTTTTTTGAAGTAATGAAAGAAAAGTACCTAGAATTCTTAAAAGTAAAAATTTTTCAGAGGCAAAGGTAAAATAAAGACTACTTCAAACATGCAAAAACTAAAAGAATCACCAGCTGACCTGCACTGACAAATACTTCTGATAAAGCTTATATAGATTTTTATCACTTATGTTTTAGAATAGTAACAGTGAGACTCTACTAATAAATTACATTAAAATAGTTTACTCAATGAAAACTAATTGTAAATTATGACATGAGAAAATGTTCACTCTCACAAGCAGTCGAACAATATTTAAGGCAACATTAACCAAAAAAGGAGGGTAAAACAGTTAACTTTACAATGTATGGAAACAGATATTGCTGTTTGCTTAGGCATGTCAGCCCATGTTCCTATAAATCAGTCTGATGATACTCAACAAAACATAAAATCACTGTACTTTATTCTGTAATTCTGCCTCTAAAAATTTCACCGCCAGAATTAAAATTGCTGCAAAACAAGTTATAACAGTGCTGTTATTGATAGGAGAATTCAACAACAACAACAAAAAGAATCAAAAGAAATATGGAGTATCCTTTGAATAATTTAAGCTCCCACTTTCCTTGGCTGATTAAGTTTGGTTTAAGTTATGGTGAAATTTGCTTATTTGTCACAGATGGTGAATCAGACATTGGAACCCATGAGTTCAAAGTTTTCATTCTATGTTAACTGCTTCAGTCTCTTTAAAACAGCATTAAATATGTGATGCATACTACAGTCCCCAAATTTGTTATAAATTCCTTACAGCATCTTTATGGAACACAGCACATATCTACCAAGTAATGTTATTAAGTTCAGGAAGCTTGTTTAACTATCATTAGTATTAAGACATTCGATGGTCTAAAAAAAGCAGGAAACCAAATAACTTCCCAGCACACCTTGCCAATTGGAGACATCAACTTCAGGAGCCACTAAAAGCTGTAGCAGATGTGGGCTTTCTTTTCAAATGAATTAATTATTGCTTGAGAAAAATACACAGTTTACTATTTTTCCCTTCAAATAATGATGATAATTTGAAATACCATCAAAATATTTGCAAAATTATGAAGAGAAGCATGAGAGCAGTAACATTTGTATTGCCTATACACTTACTTTTCTTAAATAATCAACCTTTTTGTGGACAAGTTCATATAATAGAACTTCTGTGTGAATACCTTTTACATATGCATCACTTTTGTCTATTTTGCCATTTTCTAATTTATCTTGTTTGTGAACAGGATTTGTTGAGTGTCGTCCCCATACACCAAGGTTGCAGGTTCCATCACCAGTCAGGGCACATACGAGAAGCAACCAATGAGTCCATAAATGAGTGGAACAACAAATTGATTTCTGGTGCTCTCAGTCTCCCCCTCTCTAAAACCAATTTAAAAAAAAAAAATTTACCCACTTACAGTATATAGTTTAATAGTGTGTAGTTTATTCACATATGTGCAACCATCACCACGATCAGTTATAGAGCATTTTCATTGCCTCAAAAAGAAACTGAGGTGAAAGCAAACCAAATCCCCATTAACAGATAAATGAATATAGAGAATATGGTGTGCACATACAATGGAATGTTACTCAGCTTTAAAAAGGAACAAAATTCTGAGCATGCTACAATGTGAGTAATCTTGAAGACATTATGTTTTGTGAAATAAGCCAATCATAAAAGGACAAACATTGCGAGAGTCTACTTTTGAAACCAAATGCATAGAAACACTAAGTAGGATGGTGGTTGCCAGGATCTGGGAAAAAGAAGAATGCGTAGCTACTGTTTAATGGGCATGATTTCAATTTTGCAAAATGAAAACAGCTTTGGAAATGGGTGGTGGTGATGATCATACAACTATGTGAATGTTGATTTGCATTGAATTTTTAAGAGTTCTTATGTATTCAGATACAAATCCCTTAGCAGATGGTTCACTTGCAAATGACATTCTCCCATTTTGTGGATTGTCTTTTAAAAATGGTTAAAATGGTAAATTTTGTGTATTTCACCCCAAGCAAAATTTTTAATGTGAATATACTGATGAATATAAAAACAGGAAACTGTATTCCCTTTTTTTTTCAATTATAGTTTCAATATTTTATACTGTTTTCAGGTACACAGCATAGTGGTTAGATAATCATATACTTTACAAAGTGTTTCCCTCAATATTTCCAGTACCCAACTGGCACTATACATATTGGAGAGTTTGACACTATTCCCTGTGTTGTACTTTACATTCTTGTGACTATTTTGTAACTATCAATTTATACTTCTTAACCCCTTTACCTTTTTCCCCCCGAGGCCCTCAACTCCTCCTCTCTGGCAATCACCAGTTCACACTTTGCTTATTTATGTTGTCCTTTAGATTCCACATATGAGTGAAATCATATGGTATTTGTTTTTCTCTGGCTGACTTATTTCACTGAGTATAATATCCTCTAGGTGCATCCATAGGAAGGAAATTCTGTTTTCTTTAGCTGTCACTTTGATCCTGACCTCACCACCACCATCATCTCCCAGACAATGAGTTACTTTCTCTGTAGATTTCTCTGTAACACAGTTCATATGAATAGAATAACATGTAGTCTTTTCTGACTGGCTGGTTTTACTCAGAATGTTTTAAGTTTCCTCCATGTTGTAACATAAGTTTCATCAATTGTTTCTTTATGGAGCTAAATAGTATTCCATGGTATGGTTATACCTCTGCTGTGTTTAACCAGTTGTCAGGTGATGGACATTTAGGTTGTTTCCACCTTTTGACTCTACTAGTACTACTAGAAACATAAGTTTGTAAATTTTTGTGTGGGCATATATTTTTATTTCTGTAAGGCATATACCTAGAAGTGCAATCTCTGGGTCATATGGTAATTCTGTAATCATTTGAGGAACTGCCTGCTGTTTCCAAAGTAGCTACACCATTTTACATTTCCATCAACAACTCATGAGTGATGCAATTTCTCCATGGTCTTGTTAACACTTTTTCTTTTAAGATATTATATGTTTATTTTTAGAGAGGGGGAGGAGGGAGAAAGAGAAGAGGAGAAATATCAATGTGTGGTTGCCTCTCCCACGCTCCCTACTGGGGACCTGGCCAGCAACCCAAACATGTGCCCCAACTAGGAATCAAACCAGCAACCCTTTTATTCGCAGGCAGGCACTCAATCCACTGAGCCACACCAGCCAGGGCCCCGACACTTTTTAATTAGAGGAATTTCTTAGAATAGCCATTCTAGTGGATATAAATGATAGTGTAATTTTGATTTTTGTTTCTCTAATGACTAATGATATTTAATATCTTTTTGTATGCTTATTAAATATTTGTATATCTTCTTTGGAAAACTGTCTATTTCAATACTTTGTCCCAGTTAATTGGTTATATGTCTTTACTATCAAATTGTAAGTGTTCTTCATATATTCAGAAATAAATCCCTTAGCAGATTTATGCATTGAAAATATGTTCTCCCATTTTGTGGGTTGTGTTTTCACTTTCTCCATTCAAAGTGGTTTTTGGGTTGTTTTTTTTTTTGTTTTGTTTTTTTAGATTTTATCTATATATTTTTACACAGAGGGGAAGGGAGGGAGAAAGAAAGGGAGAGAAACATCAATGTATGGTTGCCTTTCGCACACATCACACCAGGGACCTGGCATGTGCCTGACTGGGAATCGAACCTGTGACCCTTTGATTCTCAGGCCAGCACACAGTCCACTGAGCCACACCAGCCAAGGCTCTCAAGTCTTTTCAAGTATAAAAGAGTTTATCTTTGATGAAGTCCTGTTTGTTTGTTTGTTTCTTTGTTGCTTGTGCTTTTGGTGTCTTATCAAAGAATTACCAAACCCAAGATTACAAGGATCTTGTAATTTTTTTATTTTTTAATTATATTTCATTGATTATGCTATTACAATTGTCCCAATTCCACCCCCCCACCAAGCCCTACCTCTCTCTCTCTCTCTCTCTCAGGTAGTCCTCACACCATTGTTAATGTCCATGGGTCATTAGTGTTAAGTTCTTTGGCTACTCCATTTCCTATACTGTACTTTACATCCCCATGGCTATTCTGTAACTACCTATTTGTCCTTCTTAATCCCTTCATCTCTTCACCCATTCCCCCACAACCCGTCTCAAGTGACAATCATCAAAACACTACCATATACATGATGTGATTCTTTGTTCTTGTTTAGTTTTTTAGATTCAGTTTTTGATAGATAGGTATTTATTGCCACTTTATTGTTCATAGTTCTGATCATTTTCTTAAATAAGCCCTTTTAACATTTAATAATGGTTCGGTGATGATGAACTCTTAGTTTTTTTCTTGTTTGGGAAACTCTTTATCTGCCCTTTGATTCTAAATGATATTTTCCGGGTGCGGCAGTCTTGCCTGTGGGTCCATGCTTTTCATCACTTTTAAATTTTCTTGCCCAGTACCTTTTAGCGTGCAGAGTTTCTTTTGAGAAATCAGCTGACAGTCTTATGGGAGCTCCCTGTAGGTAACTGACTGCTTTTCTCGTGCTGCTTTTGAGATTCTCTCTTCATCTTTAACCTTTGTCATTTTAATTATGATGTGTCTTGGAATGGGCCTCTTTGCTTTCCATCTTGTTTAGGACTCTCTGTGATTCCTGAATTTATATATCTATTTCCTTTGCCAAATTAGGAAGTTTTCTTTCCCTATTTTTTAAATAGATTTCCAGTTTCTTGATTTCTCTTCTCTGGTGCCACAGTGATGCAAATGTTGCAACACTTGAAGTAGTTCCAGAGGCTGCTTACACTATCCTTGGGTTTTTTTTTAGATTCTTTTTTCTTCCTGTTGTTCTGATTGGTTGTTTTTGGTTTTTTGGTTTTGTTGTTTTGGTTTTCGTTTTGGTTTTTTGTTGGGGTTTTGTTGGGGGTTTTTTGGCCTTTTTTTTTGCTTCCTTATGATCCAAATCATTGATTTGATTCTTGGCTTCATCCACTCTACTGTTGTTTCCCTGTAAATTGTTTGTGATTTATTAGTGTATCTTTTGTTTCTGACTGGATCTTATGTATGCTGTTGAGATCCTCACTAAGTACCTTGAGCATCCTTTGAACTCTGCATCTGATGGATTGTTTATCTTCATTTTGTTTAGTTCTTTTTCTTGAGTTTTGATCTGTTCTTTCATTTGGGCAATGTTTCTCTATCTCCTCATTTTGGCAGTCTCCCTGATTTTCTCTCTTTATTAGGTAGAGCTATCTTTGTATTAGGTTGTCCCTGTCTTGATAGCATGTCTTAATGTTCTAGGGTTCCTATAGTGTACAGTGGCACAGCCTCTCCTATCACCCAAGCTGCATATTTGAGGTGCACCATTCATGTGGGCTGAGTATTCCCTCCTCTTGTAGTGGAGCCTTGATTGCTGTTGGCAGGTCAATGGAAGGGGTTTGCCCAGGCCAATCAGCTGCAAGCACTAGCTGTGACCACTAACCACCAACTTCCATCCTCCATGGAGGATCAGCTGTGCAGCGGCTGGGTCATGCAGCTCCGACATGGTCTGTAGCTGTCCACTGGGTGCACAGGTTCTGGAGTTTTCCGAGTGGTGCAGGCCAAGGTCAGTCCATACCGGTATTCTGCCCAGGACCATCCTGCATGAGCTATAAAGCAATCTGAGATGGCTTCTAATTGTGCTGGGCTTGGACATTCCCAGGCAAAGCCAGACTGTGAATCTTGGCTGGCTGCTGCCAGTGCCAGGCCTATGGCCACTTAGCAAGAGGTATGGGGACTGGAGACTCTCTGAGATGCAGCCAACTGTTGCTTGTTTGACAGGATTTAAGAAGTTGTGAAGCATGAGCCAAGACCAGCCGTTTATATGGAAAATATAAGTTTGGGTGGACCTATAACTTGGGTGGGATGGAGTCTCAGGAGATCTCTAAGACAGAGCAAACAGTGTTAGCTAGGTTGATGGAATCTCAGATATGGCACTGGCCTGCCAGCTGTGTGGCTTTGTGGTCAGAGGGCTCAGAAAGGGACAATGGCCTCTACCTGCCTTTCTGTCTCAGAGAAAACTGCCCCAGCTCTCGCCTTGATGCCAAACACTTCAGTTCCTCCCCCTATGCCACTGGTGCCTTTCAAGCTGTGACCCTAGTGCCGGTGCTCAGAGAGAACGAATCTAAGTCCATGTGTGGGTTCTTTAAGGGGAACTGCTTGAGGCTCCTGAAGTTTCTTCCACCAACTCAATCCTCACTGGTTTTTGCAGGCAGAAGTTGTGTGGACTTATCTTCCTGTCACTGGAACCCATGCGCTGTGGTGCCTGGTATAGGGCTGGGACTCCTCGCTCCAGAGGTGTCCCTCCCAAATACTTACCCGCCACACATGGGTGAGAGACAAGCCCATTCCAAGTCTCCACCCCTCCTACCCATCTGGATGCATGTGGTCTCTTTAACTCTGTAATTGTCAGACTTCCATTCAGCTCAATTTCTAGCAGTTCTGAGTGATGGTTGTTCTATAGTTTAGTTGTAATTTTGATGTGGTTGTGCGAGGAGGCAAGCCATGTATACCTATGCGCCCATCCTGACTGGAAGTTCCAGATATTGCTTATCTTTATACACATTTGTCTCACAAAGTATCCCATAGTGTGGATTTTCCTCATGGTATTATCATGGTTGTTTATTATTTCTCCCTGTATTTATAATTCAGTAGTTGGATCTGATGTAATTTTAATGCAATTACATGATATGTGAATGTAAAAAGTTATTAATGCTAGATTAAGGAGTAATACTATGTAAAAAATTATTTAAATCATAAAAAAAGACTAGTAACTAATAGGGTTTTATATATTAAAATTTCTAATTAACTTGAAAATTCTCAGAATTAATAATAAGTATGAGTGATTAAAAATGATTTTTCTCAAAGGATCTGCCAAAAAGAAAACTTTAAAAGATTGATTACAATGAATTTCATATTAGACTCTCAGAGATTTATTCTTGACAAGTACAGCAATAACTTATGGCTCTATGCTGACACCTTTTTTGTACTTTTGTCAGTAGTTATGTTAAAATGTGTGAGAATCATGTTCTTTTGTTTCATTTATTCTTAGTACATTTTTAAGCAATAAAATACTGTTTTGAGTCTCATCATTGTCAAACTGCATATTCTTCTCAAATATAGCTTAGTGAGATCCCAATAAATTACCTTATTTTATACAATTAATGTGTTATTTATCTTTTTTAAAGTAATTTTTTGAACAATACAAAAGGCATATTTTAAAATAAGTTGTACAAGAGTAAGAGCAATCAAATTAGTTGTTTTTCCTAGTTTTAAAAGACTGTTAATATTGCCATAAATATAAGGTAATTATCTAAAAGATAAAGTATTTATAACTCAGAGAAGAGTTAGATTTGACTTCTGCTAATCAATTTAAAGAATAATTTTATTTTATAAATTTGTAGGACTGTTTGTTCAAAGTATTTTTATAGTCATTTCCATCTCAGTGTGCTGTGTTTTTGTTTGATTTTTCCCCACCCCCATAGTTCATCAGTAGGTTACTTACAACATCCAGGATCAGAACAAGTACAGTTTCCTCGAACTACTTCACCATGCAATTCCCAGCAGCTTCAAAGCCACCAGTGTTCAGGTATGAATTATAACTGAACAACAGGATAAAGGTTTTTTCATTTAAGAAATAATTAAGTTCCTTAGGCATTTCTAGAAAAAGGTTTTCAACTTGGTATGTGCTGAGATGTACCTAGGATATTTAGGATACCCTCCAAAATCAGAATTGATGTTCCCTAGGATCCTTTCCTAGGAATTTTGTCATTACTCTTCAGAGTCTTCCTAAGTAATCCAGCCACCTCTTAGACTTCAACTACTTCTCTCAGCTAACACCTCCTAAATCTTGTTTCTGCTGAGACAAGACCATGTAGCCAAAAATGTACTAGGTGTATCAAAAGGACTTTATATTTACTATTTCTCCCTCTTCCAGCATTCCTTATCTCACCTACCTAGGAACAAAAACAAAGTTCAAAGTCATAATTAACTCTCTGTTCTTCCCTTTCACATTTATGCTGTAACCATTTCCTCAAGTCTGCTGCCATCTTCTTTCCTTCCCAGCTGCTGCTACTTTTGATCAAATCTTTTCATATCTTATTTGTAGTAGTCTCAAGTGTTTTCGCTTATTTAATGCTTCCCCTATACCCAGCCTTTCTCCTCCCCAATACACAAGCACATACAGACAATTCAAAAATCGTTGTCCTGAAACAGGAGTCTCTTCATGTCATGCCTCTGAATAAAAATATTTGTATGGGTTCTCTATTTAAATTCTAGAAGATATGCCTTCTGATTATACTTATATACTCAGTTCATATTCTCAATTCACACAGAACTTTGTTTCCAGAATATACTATGCTTTTTTTTATGCCAAAGATACTTTTGTACCTGTTCTTCTCCCTGCCTGGAATGCCTGTCCACCACCCTCCGTTTGCCAAAATCCTGCTCATCCTTAAATTTTGACTTAAAAATTATCTCTTCTACAAAAGCTTCCCCAGTCCTTAAAACAGTTTGTTGCTTCTTTTTTCTGCTTCCCTAGTGTCTTAAACAATCTTTATCATAACACTGTATTATATTGTAATTATTTATTGACATTTTGTTGATAAGAAACAGAGAAACAATAAATAATTATTAAATAAATAACTAATAGTGGCTGCATCCTACATGGATGGGCTGCTGTGGCTGAGGAGAACTCTGAGATGTCCCTAAGCAGTCAGCTTTTCTATGGTTGTTTAGCCAGGTCAGGTTGGTTCAATTTCTAGAGTACTAGAAACTTCCATGGTTACTGCAATGCAGACTGTGGCCCTGTTGGCAGGGCACAGGATCCTCCCTTACCTTACACTAAAGTGGCGAGTGGCAGGCAAAGTGTATGCCTAATACTAGCAGTGCTGGTACACAAAAGAAATAAATCAGATAAGATAGATAGAATAGTCCGCTTATCTTTGTTGTACAATTAGCAAAGTGTTTTGACATACGTGTAATCATCACAGGTCTTTATAGTTGGCCAAAGAACCCTAGCCTCCTTTTTCAAATGAGAAAACACAATCAAAGAGCTTAAATTTTCACAGAGTAATAGACAATTCAGGGTACTAAAATTGTGCTTTGTTAATCCCATTCCCATGTTCCAGACTTTTCCACTGCATGAAATCGATTTATTACAAGTTAACTTTTTACCCTGTCAAAATTTCTGTAGGATAATTTTTCCCAATTTTTCTTTGTAGTTAGAAAAAAATGCCTGTTTTAAAATTAATTAACTTTAAAAATTAAACACTTTTATAGGTCATATCTAAATTGTTCTACTCTCTACTAGTTTATGCAGTAGATAAGTGGACTATCCTGAGTAACTATAAACCTATTATATTTAAGAGTAAGTGAGATATTTAGGTCTACAGAGTTTATTTTAATGTCTTTCTAAACACACAATGCTTTTTGCAAGAAGCGGTAGGGTTTAAATCTGCCTTACACACATAATAGTAAAAGTTTATTCAGAAATGTAAAATTATTTTCACTTATCGTGGTGTATAAAGATACCAGCTGTTTGCTGAAGTGTACTGATTGTAGTATCCTACTTCTGATTTTCAGCTGTGCCACCTCCACCACCTGGTGGAGGTATGGTGATGATGCAGCTTAATGTACCAAACAATCCACAATCTCGTGCCCACTCACCCCCCCAGTGGAAACCAAACAAATATTACTGTGATCACCAGAGAGGACAGAAGTGTGTGGAATTTAGCAATGTAGACAGTATTGTTCAGGTAAGATGCTTATTTTTAAAACTTTCAATATTTTAATCACAGAAGATTGACCTAAAGGGATTGATACTGAATGGGAACCTCAAACAGATTAGTAAAGAAGTTTGAATATTTTTTATATCCAGTCAATTTCTTTCAAAATTTAAATATTGCCCTGACGGGTGCAGCTCAGTTGGGCACTGTCCCACAAACCTAAAGGTCACATGTTCGATTCCCAGTCAGGGCATATTCAAGAGGCAACCAATTGACGTTTTTCTCTCACATCAATATCTCTCCCTCTCTCCTTTTCTTCCTCTCTCTCTAAAAATAAGTAAAATCTTTTTAAAAAGATTTAAATATTATTTCCCAACTTTTGCATATTAAAAAAATTTTTTTTAATCAGAAGGTAAATTAGTTCTCAAATTTCATAAAGAAAAAAGAGTTTTCTTTTTCACATAAAATATATTTTAGTATAACCAGAAAGTTTGTGAGGTAATGCTCTTTATCATAGAAATTAATAAATGTAAAAGCAGTGGTAGAATTTAAAATCACCAATTTTGAAATCCTATTAAAATAATGTATCAAGGAAAAATCTTTAGCAAATGCCAAAAACATTAGGAAAAGGTTTTGGGGGGACTTTAAAATGGATAGATGAAGCAGACAACACTTGAAGCAACTAATCAATAGTAGCATCACTAAAAGTGGGTCAGCCAGACATTATTTGTCTCCTGATGTGGTGTAGAGGAAATACACAGTATCACATGATGTACTCTTGTCAAAAAAAAGAAAATTAAAAATTGAACCTGAGTCTAATCGAGCCTCTAAGTCTAGCTAGTAATTTACAGAAAATCCAAGAATTAAAAAAAAAAAACAAATCATACGATATTATATTCTTATTTTACTGGACAAATTGGCCCCATTTCTTTAACAGATAAATGGATTTTTTTTTAATTTTTTTTTATTGTTCAAGTACAGTTGTCTCCATTTTTCCCCTACCACTGCCCCTACCCCATCGATCCCCACCTCCCGCCCTTGATCCTGTCTACCTTTGGCTTTGTTCATGTGTCCTTTATACATGTTCCTTGATGATAAATAACATTTTGAAATGAAGGCTGGGACTGTTATAGATTAAAAGAGACTCAAGAGACATACTAATCAAATGGAACATACTGATCTTCCTTGCATACTGACAAGTCAAAAGATGTTTTAGGGTAAAAAGAGGATATTAAATATATTGATTTTTAGTATGAAAATGGTGTTTTTTAAATAGTTTTATCTTTTAAAAATATTTATGTACTGAAATATTTTTAGGTGAAATGCTGTGATATATGAGACTTGCTTTAAATAATTCAGGGAGAAAAAAGCAGGGGAAATGACAATCACAGTTGAATTTTGGGTAGATGGAAGTTTGTTATACTCATCTCTCTATACCTTTATATACATGAGAATAACAGAATTAAAAGCTTTTTGAAGTATTTCTTAAGAGAGAAACTATACACAAAAACTTAAAATGCACCTGACAAAATCATAGCAGAATAAAAAGATCAAAAGTCATTTATAGGCTAGCTCACAAACTATATATAGCCAATGGCCATTAAACAGATGAAATGTAAAAATATTTTTTATTTAGATAATTGGGAAAATTTAGGAGACTACTAGTTTTCAGTGTTGGCAGAGATATGAAGTTCCACTGTACACTCTTGGTATACTGTAATTTACTACAACTCTTTTTTGGAGTGCAGATTAGTGACTTATTTTCAAAATGTAAAGGTACATAGCCTTTGATCAACAAATTTACTTCTATAATTTTTTTGTCCAGT
The DNA here is from genome assembly GCF_021234165.1 of Pteronotus mesoamericanus. Lineage (NCBI taxonomy): Eukaryota > Metazoa > Chordata > Mammalia > Chiroptera > Mormoopidae > Pteronotus > Pteronotus mesoamericanus. Next base: position 504,228 of record NW_026555325.1, read on the forward strand.
AAAAATTGTGGAACAAGCATACAAAAATATGTGTACAAGGATAGTTCTTTGTACACTGTTGTAACATTGAAAAACTGGGAATAGTCTTGATATTCAGCACAAGCTCTGTAAAGCCCTGCAAGAAGACCTTAAAGTTAGATTTCAGGCTGATCCTTGATGCAGAAACAGCCTGCAACAATCTATAAACAAAAACAATAACAAAAAAATCCCAGCAAATCCTGAAAAAGCGGAAGAATCTGATCCCACTCTTACCACACTATCAGACTAAAGTAACCAGTATTAAACAAATGAACAAAATGCAAGGCATACAAAGAAACAGGAAATTATGGCCCATCCAAAGGGAAAAAATTCAACAGAAATTGTCCCTGAGAAAGACCTAATTGGATCTCTTAGACAAAGACTATGAAACAACTGTCTGAAGGGTGCTCAAAGAACTAATGTGGAGAAAGAAAACGATGTTTGAACAAAATGGAAATATCAGTAAAGAGATAGAACACCTAAAAAGAAACCAAAAATACTCATAGATTTTGGAGTAGAAAATACCGTAATTGAAATGAAAAAATACTCACTAGAGGAATTTAGTGGCAAATTTAAGCAGGCAGAAGGAAGAATCAAAGTACTTAAAAATAGGACAGTGGAACCGTGGCTGGTGTGGCTCAGTGGATTGAGTGCGAGCCCTCAAACCAAAGGGTCACTGGTTCAATTCCCAGTAGAGCACATACCTGGATTGCAGGCCAGGTCCCCATTAGGGGGCACACAAGAGGTAACCACACATTGATGATTCTCTCCCTCTCTCCCTCCTTTCCCCTCACTCCAAAAATAAATAAATAAAATATTTAAAAAAAAATAGGACAGTGGAAAATATTATGTTAGAGGAACTAACAGGAAAAAAAGAATGAAGAAAAGTAAACAAAGCCTAAGGGACCTGCGGGGGACAACATCAGGTGGACCAACATATGTACTGTGGGCTTCCCAGAAGGAGAAGAGAGAGAAAGGGCAGAGAATATTTGTAGCAATAGTGGCTTAAAACTTCCCAAGTTTGATAAAAAGACATGAATATAAATGTCAAGCAGCTTCACAGACTCTTAAGATGAACTCAAAAAGAGACCTACATGGAGACACAGTATAATCAGCCTTTCAAAAGACAAAGGCAGAGTATTAAAAACCGCAAGAGAGAAATGACTCGTCACATACATGGATCCTCAGAAAGATTATCAGATTTCTCATCAGTCTTTGGGGGCTAAAGGCAGCAGGTCAGTATATTCAAAGTACTGAAAGAAGAAAAACTGTCAACCAAGATCCTTGATCTGGCAAAACTGCCCTTCAGAAGTAAGGGAAAAATTAAGAATTCCCAAATTAAAGAAAGCTGAGCCCTTCCCTGTAAGAAATCCTCAAAGGAGTCCTGCAGAGTGAAGTGAAAGGACACTAGACAGTAACACAAAGCCACAAGAAGAAATAAAGCTCTCAGGTTAAATACATGGGCAATTATAAAAGCCAATAGTATTAGACCAATGGTTTGTAACTCCACTTTTTGCTTTTTTACATGATTTAAGAGCTTCATTTTTTTTAATTATCTAAAAGGCAGTATTTTTGTAACTTTGATTTGTAACTCCACATTTTGTTTTCTACATAATTTAACAGACATGCATTTACAAGAAATATTAGTTTGTTTTGAGCACGTAGTAGATAAAGATGTAATTTTATGACGCCAGCAACCAAAAGGGGTGGTGACAGCTGTAAAGGAACAGATATTTTGTGTGTCAGCGAAGTTAAACAGGTATAAATTCAAATTAGAGTATCACAACTTTAAGATATTAAGTGTAATCCCCAGGGTAACCACAAAGAAAAAAATCTATGTAATATATACAAAATGAAATGAGGAAGGAATTTAAATATTTTACTACAAAAAAATCAAGTAAACACAAAAGACAGTAATGCAGGAAATGAGGAGCAAAAAGCTATAAGGTATTTAGAAAAATAATGCCCAGGTGACAAAAGTCCCTCTTTATCAATAATTATCTTAAATGTAAGTGGATTAAACTCTCTGGGTCAAAAGACAAAGATAAACTTTAGAGCAAACAGCTTGCAAGAAACAAAGGACATTGTATACTAATAAAAGTTTCAATACAGCGACAAGATGTAACAAATATTTAAAAATGCACCTAATAATCAAAACAAATGAAGCAAATACACAATTGTTCAGAGAAATAAATAATTCTACAATAATATTTGGAAATTTTAATGCCCCTACTCTCAATAGTGGATAGAACAAGGAGATACAAGATAAGTAAGTAAATAAACAGCACAGCAAACCAACTAGATCTAGCAAACATACACAGAACACTCTATTGCACAACAACAGCATACACATTTTTCTCATGTGCACATGGGACATTTTCTAGGATAGACTATATGTTAAACCACATAGTAAATCTCAATAGATTTTAAAAGATAGATATCATGCAAAGTATCTTCTCCCAACCAGCATCATACTGTAAGTCCTACCCAGGGCAATTAGGAAAAAGAAATAGAAAACATCCAAATTGGGAAGAAAGAAGTAAAATGATCTGTGTTCAGAAATAATATGATCTCCCCACAAGATGCATATAACTAGAAATGAAAAATAGTAACTTGAAAATGGAGAAACCAAGCAGACACCACTTTAACCCAGCCATTGAAATAAACATCACCAATACTGTGGTGACAAATGGCCAGCATGTTCCCTCTCCTATAATGTACTGAGAAGGACACAACATCACTTCTCTGGTATTCCTTCACCAAATGTATATCATGAACTTTTTGAAGAGAAAACAGCAGGCAAACCAAAAATGAGGAACATTTCACAAAATGACTGATCTTTAAAATGACCTTCAGAAATGTCAAAGTCAAGAAGGAGAAGATTGAGGCCCTATACCAGATTAAAGATCAAAGAGACATGGCAACTAGATGCAGCACTTCGTTTTAGTTTGGATTCTAAACTAGTTAGGTTTTTCTTTTTTTTGGCTATAAAATACATTTATGGGACAATTGGTAAAATTTCAATAAATTTACATATTATATAATATTACTGTTATTAGTAACAGTATTAGTAGTGTTAATTGCCTGATTTTGACAATTATACTGTAGTTATTTATATAAGAAAATTTTCTTATTTTTAGGTAATAGACAAATTACTTCAGGATAGAGGGGTTTTGTGAACAACTCATTCTCAAATAGCTCAAAAAAAAAAAGATAAATCCAATATAATAAAATATTAACATTTGGGGTATCAGAGAATTCTTATGCTGTTTTTGCAGCTGTTTTTTATGGGTGAATTGTTTAAAAATGAGATGTTAAACAGTTAATATGGAAAAAAGAATGAGGTCGACGTAAATATTCTGTCATCAAAAAGTACTTAAAATATTGTCTAAGTGCAAAAGCAGGATTCAAAAATTGGACGTATAGTCTTTCTATTTTTGTAAAACATGGTTGTATGAATGCATATGCATAGAAATAATGTTACCAGTGTTTTTCTTTAGGTGTTAGAAATTCTGAATTTCCATAATGTTTTTATATTTGTAATAACAAGTATATATTGCAATAGTAAAACAAGTACATATTTATAATCAAAAAGAATAAAAATTTTTGTCCAAAAGAAATTTGCAAAAAGTCTGACTAAAATGCTGACCATTTTCTTGTTGTAATTACAGCACAGCCCTCAACTTAGTAGTCCCATTATTTCACCAGCTCATTCGCCAGCACCAGCTCAGCTATCCACCCTGAAAACTGTTCGTCCCTCTGGACCACCACTTTCCATCATACCCCAGTTTTCTAGACCTTTTATCCCTGGGCAAGGTACGTATGCACGAAACTAGTCACAGCCTCAGAGAATTTTAAGACATCAATCCCAATAACTTTGTGATTTACGTTGGTATTGCTATCTTTTAGTTTTCCACAGGACTACATTTTCACCTCCACCCAGACATATTTGTTTATTACCATATACTCCTGATGTTAATGCTTCATCACAAATTAATAATTACTAATTTACTAATTACTTACATTCAGTAACTACTTATATGACAAAATTAAAATGGTTTTAACTTACTATCCTTAGACTCCATTCCTCTGTAGTAGTAATAAGCAATTTCTATATTTGTTTTATATTGCTAATGTCCATATTACAGTAATATAGCAAAAGTGTATTCAAAAATATATCCAGCAAATATTTATTGAGGACTTACTGTGCCCCTGGTGTACAAAAATGAGTAAGATGAAGTCTTTTTTTTTTAACCTATTTATTTATTTTTTTAGAAAGAGGGGAAGGGAGGGAGAAATAGAGGGAGAGAAACATCAATCAGTTACCTCTCACACACCCCCAACTGGGGGCCTGGCCCACAACCCAGGCCTGTGCCCTGACTCAGAATCAAAACTGGCAACTTTTTGGTTTGCAGGCCAGCACTCAATCCACCAAGCCACACCAGCAAGGGCTAGGATGAAGTCTTTATCCTCATCAATTCTCAGTCTAGTTGGAGGAACAGACACACAAGCATTGATTATAAAATAATATGGAAACCACCCTGGCTGGTATGGTTCAGTTGGATTGAACACCATCCTGTGACCCAAGAGGGGAGGGGTTCAGCTCCCAGTCAGGACACAGGGCTGGGTTGTTGGCGGCTCCCCAATTGGGGGTGAGCAGGAGACAGCTCATCCATGTGTCTCTCGCACATTCATGTCTCTCTCCCTCATTTCCCCTCTCTCTAAAAGTAAATAAATAAAATCTTTTAAAATAATATGGAAACCATTCATTTTATTTCCTGGAATTTATTTTAAGGATAAATGCACACAGTCAATACAGTAACAATTTATGCATAGAAGTTTATTCTTTGGGGGGAGATTTTTTTTATTTTATATTTTTATTATATTTTATTGTTTATGCCATTACAGTTGTCCTCACTTTATCACCCTTTGCCTGCCTCTACCTAACTGCCCCCCCACCTCAGGTAATCCCCATGCCATTGTTCATGTCCACGGGTCACGCACATAAGTTCTTTGGCTACTCCCTTCACCTTCATCCCGTCTCCCCGCTGTCCCCATCAACTGTCAGTCTGTTCCTTGTGCTCATGTCTCTGTTTCTATTTTTTCATTAGTTTATTTTGTTCATTAGATTCTACATATAAGTGAGATCATATGGTATTTGTCTTTCAATGACTGGCTTATTTCACTTAGCATAAGAGTCTGTAGGTCTATCCATGCTGTTGCAAAAGGAAAATTTCAAAACAACCTAAATCTCCATCCGTAAGGATTACTTAGATTATAGTATATCCATAGAAGGAATACTATGCAGTTATCTAAAAATCATGTTTTACATGTTTAGAATATTATGAATGATTTTGAAAAATAAGTTACATGGATATTTCAAAAAAGAAGATGTCCAGTAAGTCTTTAAAAAGATGTTCAACATCATTATTCATCAGGAAAAATTTGAATGAAATATCACTTGGCCCCCACTAGAATGGCTTTAATCATAAAAACTACCAACACTGAACATTGGTGAAGACACAGAGCAACTGAAATTCTCACACGTTGATGTGGAAGTATGAAATGATAAAAACCATTTTGAGAAAAGATTTCTTACAAGGTAGCTATTGCACTCCTGGGTATTTATTTACCCAAGAGAAGTGAAAACCTATCTATGTGGACTTGTAACCGAACATTTATAGCAACCTATATTAGCCCAAACTGGACAGACTAAATGTTCACCAATGGAGATTAGATAAACAAATTGTCGTGTATCCTTACAATGGAATACTGCTCAACAATGAAAATGAACAAAGCAAATTACTGATATGCGACAACATGGAAGAAGCTCAGAGCTATGTTAAGCAAAAAACAAACCAGACACACAAAAAAGACACTCTGCATGATTTAATTATATGAAATCCAATGACAGGCAAACTAAACTATGATGTTAGAAATCAGATAATGGTATGGATGGGATATGGAGTTTACTGGAAATGAGCTTGAGGGAACTTCTCAGGAAATGGGAACCTTTATTATCTTTTTTGGGTCATGGTTACATGGACTTTCATTAAAGATGTGCGTTTGATGTTAATTATGCCCCAATTTTTTTTTAATATAAAATACATATACACGTGAGCCTACACGTAGAAAAAAGACTGAAAAGACACACCAAAATGTTGGAAATGATTGAATTACCAAGTTGATTTTTATTTTCTCCTTTGTAATACTGTGTTTCCAAATTTTCTACAAAGCCAGTTACTTTAATCTAGAAAAATAAAGCATGTTACAAGAAATAAATTGAAACAGAGTGTAGGTTGAAACTGTGTGGTGATGTAGTAATAACAAAATGTTATTACTACCCCAAGAAGAGTGCCCCAAGAATGCCCCCAAGAAGAGTGCATAGCATGGCCTGTAAGGAGGGATCTTTGGTTACTGCTGACTACTGTCTCATCTCCATTGGCCTAAACTTAACTCTGACTTCTTTGCAACTGTTTTTTATGCAGTTTTTTATGTTTCTTCACAATTCACATGTGCATGTCTGATCTCAGTGCTAAGCCTCTATGTTATATCTGCTGTTCAAGTAGTAAATGGGAAGGAGTAAGTATATCATGGATGTGTTCTGCCAGGAAGCTGCCCAGACATCTTCACCATGTTCATTAGCAAAGAGCACCATAGAGTTGTAGGAAGCTCACACCTTGCTTCTCTCTATTAACAAAAGTGTCAAGAGAAAGGGTATGTATCATTTCCTGAAGATGCTTTCTAGCACCTACTTATAACTCTCTTCCAAACACAGAATGTGCTAAATTTGGGGACATGTGGTTAAAATAAAATGAGAATATAACAAACGAAAGCATTCTTTTCCAGGACAGGGTTTTTTGCAATTCACATTTTTTAAGCCCCTTTCATGGGATGACTTTAGGAATCCCAGCAAAAGAAAATAATTGAGGGATCTTCATCCTGACAACCCCACACTTAGTGATCTAGGAAGAGGATACTTGCTCATGAATAACACTTAAAAACTGTGTCACTCTGGCCCTGGCTGCGTGACTCATTTGGTTAGAGAGTCCCATACTGTTGCGGGTTCAATTCCCAGTCAGGGCACATACCTAGGTTGTGGGTTCAAAACCCATTCAAGGCGTGTACGGGAGGCAACCTATCGATGTTTCTCTCTCACATCACTGTTTTCTCTCTCTCTCTGCCTTTCTCTCTCCCTCCCTGTCTCTCCTTCCATCCCTCCCTCCTCTATCCTCCCCCTCCTCTCTCTCTAACATCAATAAACATATCCTCAAGTGACGATTTAAAAAATAAAATGATTTTTTTTAAAAACTACTGTGCCACTCTTTATAAGCAAGTCAAAATTTTAAATACAAATTTTCATTTAAAAACAGCTTACAGCGTAAATACACCTATTGATTAAGACTAAAAATGTTCATATATGTATATGTAAATATATACATGTATATATTTATAGTAGTTAATAGTGAATTTGAGGAGCTAGGGAGCATACTGTTTTTTCAGGGTCTTCTCCTTCCCCTGAAGTTTAAGTTATGTTAATTTTTAATCATCAGACAAAATGTGGATTTTAGTATCTCAAGTGGTTGGAGAGGGTATCACCGTTATTTTAGTGGGTTTCATATGAATGTCAAGGTATATAGAGAAGTTTCTCTTCACTTTATCCCCTGTCAACCCAGTTCCCACCACTTATGCTCCTTCATAACCACTGTTTTAGTCCTTAGTCTTTTGAGAAGTTTACCCCAGCTCTTTAAAGGATATTTGAAACTTTTAATTCTTTTTAAAAATATGTCAATACCTACTCAACTGAGGCAATTTAGTAAACTCTAGGAAGAACTTATAACTGAGTAGAGAAACATGTAAAAATATTTCTCTTGACTTTCAGGAGATGCCAGATATCCATTACTTGGCCAGCCACTGCAGTACAATCCTCCTGCTGTTCTGCACGGACACATTCCAACCCAACAGGTAAGAAAGCCAGCTGTCTGACCTCCTAGACTTTGTTGGCAGAACATCATACTTCCGTTGCTGAGGGTGTGGTGCCCTGGGCCCTCCTGTTGGCATTGCACAGGGAGAGAGAGCTCTGCGCCTCAGCAGTTGATTTCTCACTGTTGCCACTGGCCCCACCAAGATCAGAGCAAGGGAGAAGGTGGAACACCGCTTGGCTGAACCATAATTCACTTGTGCTATCCAAAAATGGGTAGTGGCTGGGCGTTAGGGCACCCTTGCTTCTGAAAGACCAGCAAGCGACTGGTCATAGCATGAGACAAGAGTGCCATTGCCACAAGGCAGAATTCAGAAGGGCTGGGATTGAAGTTTTTTTGCTGAAATACAAAACCCATGCTGAGTATGTTAGGTGTTTAAACATTAGAAACACATTTTTCACCATTATTAACCCTGTTTCTCATCTGTCCATGGGTTTTCAGGGTCAGTCTGGCAACAGGCATGGAAACCGAGGAAGGAAACAAGCTAAAAAAGCTGCATCCACTGACTTTGGTGCAGGAGAAGCAGGTGTGTTGTGGAGCCAGCAACTTGATGTGATTTTACCAATTGTTTACCAGTTAAATAGTCTTTAAAACTGTACCACAGCACAGAAATGGGGTTTCCTCTTCCTAGAGTCCTGCAAAAAGTCACAGAAACTTATACCATCTATAATGTAGGGTGCTTGAATATGTTCTTGTAATGCTATGTAATTTCAGGTTTGAGCGCATACTAAAATACAGGTGGGGTTTTGGAGGGGTGAAGGGACCAAAGGGAAAAGACACAGGAATAGGTAGAATGAAAGTCATTGCCCCTATTCGTTGAGAAAGGAAGTAGTCCTTGTAACCATACAGAGATAGTCTGAATAAACAAATATATCACCTTTCTGTGGGAAAGTGCTTTCAAGTGTTTAACTTTCTCTTCATCTTCCTTCGGGTGGTTAGGGAAAGTTCTGTTATCTTTAGTTTACAATGGTAATGTGGAGTTCAGGAAACTGTTTACCGAAGATCACGTGCCTTGTCCTGGCCAGCGTGGCTCGGTTGGTTGGAGCATCATCCCATAACCAAAGGATGTAGTTTCAGTCCCCAGTCCAGGCACATACAGGAGGCAACCAATCGATATTTCTCACATTAGTGTTTCTCTCTCTCCCTTCCTGTCTCTCTAAAAGCAAAGAAAAAATGTCCTTGGGTGAGGATAAAAAAAATTTAAATTAAAAAAGTCACGTGCTTTATTTAGAGAAGCCACTGTACAATGCTGTCTTTTGTATGTGCATCTATCAGGGAAGGCTGAAATGGGTAGTTTAGCACCATTAGCTCTACACCCCTTGCCTAGGGGGTAAGAATGATTTAAAAGGTGGCCGTAACAATTATAATTTTGTGGGTTTGAATGGTTTTAAAAAAATTGGTTCATTTTTTATGTCATATTTGGGTCTGCAGTACTTTTTGGTCCCTCTTCAGTAACAGGGATTATTAATTCTACACCTTTTCATTCTAGTTATTGGGAAAGTCTTGGAAATTACTGAACTGCCAGATGGAATAACTCGCATGGAAGCTGAGAAGCTTTTTGGGGAACTCTTTAAAATTGGCGCCAAGATACGGTGGCTGCGGGACCCCCAGTCCCAGCCACGTCGTCACCCCCTGTGCTGTGGAAGCGGGGACAGCACCGTCAATTCTGAACGCTCTAAACCCAGTGACTTGGCCTCCACATATACCGTCTTAGCCACATTCCCTTCCATTTCAGCTGCGCAGAATGCGTTGAAGAAACAAATTAACTCAGTTAACAAATTTAAACTGAGAACAAGCAAGAAGCACTATGACTTTCATGTTTTGGAAAGGGCAAGTTCTCAGTAACAGAGCCACCTTGGACCCTTGGCCTTTATGATTCCCCTGTCCACTCCCATCTTTAATTGGCTTGGTACTTGGAGCTTCTGTTAATATGATAGAGATTCCTAGGATGTGTGGTCATGGCGTAACAACTTTTGAAGACAGGCCAATGTTTCAGCAAAGGGGGGAAAATACACACTCACCCCAAATGACTGTAGGAATCCACATCGGAATGATACAGAGTCAGCAGCTTTTTCTGAGGAAATGCTGTTTAAATGCCTCCTAACTTTTATAGTTATTTTGTTTTATATTTCTGAATTCTTGTATCAGATCCAAAGCTCTATTGTACAGCAAATTATTCTTCAAAATTGTTACAGTCAGTTGCAACCTGTATTTCTGTTTTTGCAGCCAGCACAATGTGATCCAACATAAAATTCATGGGGGGAAAGGAATACAGAAATGGAATAACCAATTCAGAACCATGTGCTATCTTTTCAAGGGGCTGAAGGGTGACCAAGGAGAGCCCACAAGCAGATTACTCTTCCCCTGTGTCTCTGAACAGAAACAATTTCCAGAAGATACCGAATTCCCTCATTGGGTTCTTTCCTTATTTGTTTAGGTAGTATGACCATTTAGTGTAAATTAAATTATGTTATGTTTAAGGCCTCTTAATCAAACCACTTAGACTCAAAGGGGAATAGAAATCATTCTAGGCAGGAAAATACTTCCAGTTATTTTTAATGTCCTTCCAATAACTAAATGCCACTTGTTTGCATTTCTCTCCTTGTGGCTGTTTGGTCACCTAAGTAAATGCATTTGATGAGTGCTGGAAACTTCTTTGGCAGTTTAAAATTTGTTTTCATTGTTTGCAGCAGATCACTGGACATCAAAGATTCATTGCACTTATGAACAAGGAACCTTTTTTTCAATTTCTGTGTAATTTGAAAGGCTGTACAATGTGTGCTGATACAAGCCTTTTTCAGTTGAAGAGAATAAATGTTTACAAATATATACCCACTTTGTCTCCTGTAAATTAAAATCACCATTTTTAAATAAGTGTATTAAAGATTTAACCTGTCCAGAAGATCTCAGTTTCAGACTAAAAGAAGATGAAGACAGTAAACCCCTCATCTTTTTCTTTTTTTCCTCTATTTATTTATTTATTTTTATTTACATTTATTGGGGTGACATTGGTTAATAAAATTATATAGATTTCAGAGGTACAATTCTATAATACCTCATCTGTATATTGTATTGTGTAGTAAACTTCATCTTACACGTGTTTTACAAAGCATCACTTTCTCTGTGGCAGTGATTCTGGTGGGTATGCTTCATGTAATTTTGTTCTCTTATAAAGTTAATACCAATCAATTGTAGACAATTTTGAGTATGAACATACTTACCTAACTAAAAATAGAATATTGTTTGGTTAGATAAAGAATGTGTATTTTTAGCCAGTATACTGATCACACAATTAATTGTCCAGTTTAGCTCAAATGCTATATAGAAGTTTTTCCCATTTGTTAGCCAAGCAAGTGCTGAGGACCTCAAAAGGTGGAAGGGTCTGTCATATGCAGCTTGCCTGGAGCCTGGCTTGCTTCCAGCCCAGAGTAGGAGCAGCTCAGGAGCAGCAGGTGTTATTAGCACAGATGTTCACACACTCCAGAGCATATGCAAAATCACACTTAGTCCCTAGGAATCCCAGGCCTCCCCACAAGCTTGCGCATCCCAATTACTGCTACTGTACCCCAGGGTGCAAAAGTTGGAGCTGCCTTTGAACCATGTCAGATTAAGGAGCGATATGCAGAAGAAAAAGTAAAGACTATAAAAATCATTCCCAAGGCCTGTTGAATTTTTATTATTTTTGACTGTAGAGAGTTGAAGATCTAAAGAATATTTAATTAGGGCCAGCATTGCAAAAAGAATTATTCAATCATACGTGGGGGTAGAGACAAAAAATACAACCCTGTGGTTTATTTCAGTTCTCTGAATATTTTCTTTAACCTCCCCAGCAGGAATCCTAGTAAACCTAAGTGGAGGTTTAGTTGACTTTTTTTAAATTGAGATATGATCAACATAACATATATTTGTTTCAGTTGTACAACATAATGATTTGACTGGATATTTGTATATATTGTAAAATGATCACCACAATAAGTCTACTTAACATCCATCACCCCACGTAGTTAATAAATATGTTTTCTTGTGATGAGAGCCTCTAAGACCTACTCTTACGAACTTTCAAATATACAATACAGTGTTAACTATAGTTACCATGCTGTACATTTAAACCTAAAGTTTTGCTTTATAGTCTTGCTTTACCCTTTAATAATTGAAGACTGCCCATAAGAAATAGATAAGAAATCAGAGCAAGGCTACTATTAAGTCACTCTCAGCCACTACCAAACCCCCCATTCCCTGATAATCACATGGGAATAGTTATGAAATTGCCAAGACATCCTCACATGCACACACGTTACAAAAATAATGCACCCATTCCCTAGACTATTTTCCCCTGTTCTCTTTCAAGAGTCTGATTTTACCTATAGAAAAAATGGTGAAAGGAGGAAGCATTTAAGATGTGATTTGATCTAGACTTTAAATCTTCCTAAAGATAGCTTCGGATGTCCCAGGTCCCTGACTGGTTTTTCCCAGAGCACTGACCGTATTTAGGGGCAGACAGTACTTTCACAAATGGGCTATCTTAACTGTGGATATACAGGATGGGGCAAAATAGGCTTATAGTTTTTAATACAGGAAATTTTATTCTTGTGTTGTTTTCTATATGAACAACTGTAAACCTGCTTTTGCCCTACCCGATATTAGCAGTTGCAGCATCCCCTTCTTTGGGAATGACAGGAGTCAATAACTTTATACCTCTGCTACTTTATATACTAGAAAGCTGAGAATATGGCTTATTGTTTTTAAAACCTTGGTCCACCAAGAACATAGATATGTTGGGTATGTGTGTGAATCTAGTGCGTAGTGGTTTGCCATGATGTTAACAGTAGTTAAAAATAATTAGCTTGTCATCTGAGCTGAAGACAAAGAATCAGATCCATGCCCCCTCACCCCACCTCAGGCTAAAAAAATTATTTTGGTTCCACTAGGTAGGAACCTGTGTATAGCCTGGAAACACAGGTTTCAGTAAAGCCCATAATGCTGGAGTGGCTTGGGAAGAGTCAAGCCAGCACATCAGCACCTACCTCAACATCCGAAGGGTGATGGTCTTCACATGTCAGCAACAGAAAGAAATGGAAATGTACGATTTCAGCAGACCAGCTGCAGGGCCTTTGTGAAAATGGCCAGATCCCCCAACCCCAGTCTACTGCCTGCCCAATAGATAGAAGATGTGGTCTGTATAGTCTTCATGGGCAAAAAGCACAGCAGATCTTACCTTCAGGTTCCTGGTATGGCCCTAGCATAAAGGTGCTCTATACGTGGTGGCATGATTCAAAGCTAGCCCCACATGGCTTGGAATTCTGGAAGTCTTTATGACATGAAACTAAAAGAACCAAAGGCTCATTGCAGCCATTAAGTCCACACACCTTCACCAGCATGAGAAACAGGTAGACAATCTACCCTCAAGCCCACTATGCTCAAACTGCAGATTGCGTATTTATTAGTTGTCTTCCCCTTTAGTGTCTACACTTAGATTCATTGTGGTTTGATTTCACCAGCATAAGAATATTGGAGGAGAATAAGGAAAAGACAGCAGGACCTCCTGAATCAATACTGGCAAACACTGGTTCTTTGCAGGGGAAAAGAGGGGGAAGCATTGAAATAGATAAGTCATTAACTACATAATCCCTCCTCTCTTTGCCCCCCCTCCAAAAAAATCTGACTGTTTCAGTTATCTCTTGCTGTTTAACAAACCACCCAAATTTAGTGGTTTAAAGCAATACTGTGAGTCAGGAATTTGGGTGGGGCTCAAAGAGGATGGGTTGGCTCTTCAGCTGGTATCAGCTGCCCTCAGCAGGCTAAGCTGGGCTGGAATTTCCAAAATGCCCTCCTTCACATGCCTGGGATCTCCAATATCTGGAGTCCAAGGGCTGATTCTTGGCTATGATGCCTCAGTTGCCTATGTGAGCATGGATACTCCCTCCTAAGGTATCTCCTCCAAGGCAGCTCTGATGCAGCAGGCAGTTACAGGAACAATAAGCCAGGTAGAAAGGTCACCAGAGCAGAGAGATCCTGGTGCCTAGCAAATTGTTGGTCCTGCGGTTTAGACCTTTGACCTTTCATATCACTGGTCATGTGACTTGGACCCTTCCCTAATCTTTTCTCCCCTTGTGTGTCTCTTGTCCTGTAGTAGACCCTCAAATGAGAAAAAAAGGGGACCAGAGAATAGCCTCATATGTTTCCCTTGCACAACCACTCCCTTAAGCATTAAGCCCTCAAGATAATGAGGTTCTGACCCACATCAAATCTTGGGAACAAAGCCTCAGGTGTGATAACCACAGAGACAGTTTTGGTCAAACTAGACCCCAGCTGTGTTTCAGCTCCAAGCCCAGAAAAGTGGCAAAACCAGATGAAATGATGCCATGGCATCAAAATCAGATGCAATAATTAATGACACTACTCTAATGTCAACCAGTCAGTAGAGACCATGATCCTGAAAGGACACACCTGGGAATTTGATAAATATTCCATTGAAATCCTCCCCTGGGACCTCTGCAAAGCTCCCCACCGTTAGGGAGCAGATAAAAGCCCTCAGTGAAACCTGAAAAGCCAGTGTTCCCGCTGTCTGTCACCTACCAAATCCAATAAGCAGAGACAGGGATTGAATCTTTATAGGTGCTTTGTTCAGATGGTTGGCGATCTGAGAGAACGGTGGCTTTGTACCCTAACAGACTGTCTTAAATTCCATTTTAAACCAATCCTTTTTATAAGGAGAAGAAAAGTGTAGGTAAAGGGATTGGAATTCAGGGGAAAAAGTTAATCAGATAAAAGCTGCAGCATTCTTTCATCTGTGTCCTGGGCAGTGGACGTCTCACCCTAAAGTACAATAGCTCAGATACCATCGTGATTGGTTGCAGTCCTCCTGAGGCACAAAGGTGGAATCGCTTATGCTTTCCTGGAGACAAAGTGGGTCATATCTTCAGGTCCTGAAACAATAGCTTTTTACATGTATCAATCGCTAAGCTTATTAGCTATCACCTGAAACAAATTTTTCCAACAGTTGAGTCCCCCATCATCATGGTGGAGGACCTAGTGCCACTCTCTGTCTGTAGCAGGCCTTGCACCTTTCCCCATCTCCATCTTCCAGGTGCATTTTCTTTGCTTTGCTTTCACCTAAGCACCAAGGGCCCTTCTTCTGCCTCCGTACCTTGTTTCCTGAGTCCATGCAGCCCAGATGGCTCGCTTCTCCCATGGCTCACTTCTATGGCTGTGGCTCTAAATAAACGTTTGCTTATATTTGAATCTTGGCCCTGAATTCTTTTCCTAGCCAAACTCAAGGACCAAGGTCTAACATTGGGTGCTACTCACCATTAGCTTGTCCACGTGGCATCCCTCTCTAACCACCATAGCCTAGGCTTATTTATAGTCACCATGCTGTATATTGGATCCCCAGAACTTACTCATCTTATAACTGGACGTTTGTACTCTGACCACCTTCACCCATTTCCCCTCACCCTACACTCCTACCCGACTGGCCCTGGCAAATACCAATCTACCCTCTGTTTCTAAAAGTTCAGGTGTTTTTTTTAAAGGTTCTACATATATGAAGTATTTGTCTTTGTTTGACTTACTTAGCATAAATGCCCTCAAGTTTCATCCATGTTGTCACAAATGGCAGGACATCCGTATTTGTTTTTATTTATGGCTAAATAAGAAAAGTCCTCTTGAAACCTGATCTTGGAGTTCCCGAATGCCATTTCTGTTACATTCTATTTGTTAAAAAAAAAAAAAAAGCTATAGGACTAGCCCACAGCAGAAGAAAGAAACCCCTCTTCCAGTAGAAGAAATAAACCCCACCTCTTGAATGAGAGAAGTGACAAAAAGGCATTTAGGATGGAAGACATAGTTACAATCATCTTTGGAAACAATTTACCACAAGAGAGGCAGGAGATAGAATAGGAAACCCTGAGACACTGCAGCTATCTTCATTCACATCCTGATTTCCAAGAATCTCCTTGTGACAGCTGATAAAAATTAACATTGCGGTTTCCTCCCCGAGTGGGCAATCAAGGAGGATTCAGAAATCGCATATGTAGAAGCTTAAGTAAAAACTGTATAAAGCCTGTAACCCTTCAATAGAAGGGATCCACTCTCTGGCCAAAGATGGCCTGCTCCCATTTCTTGGGGGGGTGTACTTTCATTGATAATTTCCCCACTTGCTTTGCTTCACACTATCTGTGTGGTCAGTCCAATTCTTTGTTTGCAACCACCAAGAGCCTAGATTCTGTCTCCATCTGCAACACAAGGACAAATACACAAAAAGTTCCATTGGCTCTGCCTCCAAACCAAATCCTGATGTTAACAGGAAAGAGGATCTGACCCTGATCAGGTCAGTCTAGGACCAGTCGGTGGTGTGTGGGTTCTTCGTGCAGGAAACATTTCACAACACAAGTTCAGGTGATTTTAGAGAGTACATTTATTAAAACTGGGGCCAGTGAAACAAGGGGCCAGCTTAAGGTAGGAGAAGCAACAGGAGAGGGACTAGACAGGGAAATGAGCCTAAGCTGGGCTGCTTTGGCTTACTAAGAAATCAAAGAAAAGGAGGTCTTGGGGAGAGGTTCCGGGAGTTAGCCAGGGATGAGCTGCCAATGCCCATTGCCTCAGAGTTGCAAGCCTCATGGGATCTCAGGGTTTAGGAGATGCATGCCTGCAAGGGAAGATGGGGGGAATGGAAAGATGCCTGTGTGCTCCTGGGAGGGAGAGTGCACCAGGTCCTCCATCCTAAAAGCTTTTAAAAGCTGTAGGTTTAGGGGAGGTCTCTGGGAAGATCTCAATAGAATATGCATCAGCTTTATGCTGATGGGCCAAAATGAGATGTGTTCCCTTATTCATCTGTTCTTGGGTGTGGTTGGCACAAATGGCACTAACTGGATATCTAGTATTTATCTCCCTGAATCGTGTGATTTAAGCTATTTACCCTTGGTTGGGGAGAAGTGCAAACCATTTAAGTGTCCTTGGTTTAGGGAAGATAGAATAGCTACAAACTGCTTGTTTAACTATCTGTCTTGGTTTCCCTCTTTCACTTGTTCTGGCTTACTAGCCCATCTCACTGAAGTTTCTCTCAGGCTATCCAGGATTCCCTCTTCCTCTCCATTAGCACCTCCCTGGTCCAAGCTATCATCATCCTGGGCTTAAACTACTGAAATGATCTTTCTAAAACCACTCTCCCTCCTTCCACTCTTGTTTCCCTATCTGCACAGAACAAGAATGATCCAAAAGATAATCAGCTCATTTCATTCCCTGGCTGAAAATCCCTCAGTGGCTTTCTATTATTAAAATAGCAAATGTTTTTTATTTTGGTGTTACAGAGTTTGTCCACTGAGCACTAGCAGAGCCAAACACTGAAACCAAGAACTGCAGTAGAGAAATAACGGCTATTTCATTATGAATGGTGCCACACAGGAGAACATGAAAGCCCAAACTCCCCAATTCAGAGTTTGGTGGGTTTTTAAGAGTGTACAGGGAACAGGTTTGTGGAAGCACTCGTGGGGCAAGTATTCATTGGAGGACTTTGGAGCTTGGCTGCTTATGATAAGGGGCATAAGCACAGGATGTTTCTGGACAATGTACCCTCTGCTTCTGAAGGGTTCTAATATTCAAGTTCCAGTTATGTCCCAGTCCTTTGGTTTGGCGGAAGGGGAGAACTTTGGTTTTGGGTGCAGCTGGAGGTCAAAGTTCTCTTTCCTGTGCATGCTTTGGCTGCATGATGCAGTTTTGGTCTGTTGTCTGAAAGCAACTCAGTATCTTGCT
Organism: Pteronotus mesoamericanus; assembly: GCF_021234165.1. NCBI lineage: Eukaryota > Metazoa > Chordata > Mammalia > Chiroptera > Mormoopidae > Pteronotus > Pteronotus mesoamericanus. The sequence goes on from NW_026555325.1 coordinate 521,978, forward strand.
AAACAGGATAGGACCATTTTGAGCTCATTCTGTAGTTACATTGGTTTACAGAGCTCAAGGTGATCTAGCCCTATTTATATCTGTGATCTTATACCACTCCAGTACATATGTATTGTTTTCTCTACCTGGAATGCTCTTCCTCTGAACTTTACCTGACCAATGCCTCTATCTTTCATATAGATGTCACTTCAGCAGTGAAGCCTTTATTATTTGCTGCCAGTCTAATGTAGCTACCCAATCACAATCTCCACCATCACTTTACTTCACTTCTCTGTATATCATCACTATCAAATCTTTTGTTTATTTTTTTGTCTCCACAGCTGGAATATAAATTCCATGAGGTCAGAGATCTCATTTTGCCTGCAGCTATATGCTGAAGCACTCATTGGTTTTTTTAACAAACTACTTGTTGATTGTTTAATGACACACAGAATATTAGGAGAATCCTACCTAGCTTCCAGACCTGGTTATTTCACTGGTTTGGATATCTCCTAAGTTATACCAGTGGATAGGAGAGAGCTGTAATAGAAGCATGATTCAATTCCTTAAGGGCTGGGACTGGGGCAAGGTGGGGGCTGGTCTTCAGGACATAGGCTGGCAAGGCGAAATGAAATAAAATGTGTGTATGAATCCCCTTGACAATCTTGTTAAAATGCAGATCCTAATTCAATAAGTCTAGGCTTAAGATTCAGCGAGTTGGTGATGCTGCTTGTACTCAGACCACACTTTGAGTCACAAAGTACTAAGGCATCTCCATTTTCAGAGTTAAGCTAGAGTGGGGACTTTCATGGATATCCTGAGAAAAGGAGATTATTATTATACTAGGTTATAAGAAAATCATACAGCTCAAATATATCATTAGCTTGATTAACCCCACATTAAAACAAGAAACAGGCTTCTTCAACTAACACAAGGACAAAGGCCAACAAAATACTCATTTTACAGTTTTGTCCTTATGGTGTCACATCAGTAAAAATATCCGTGAGCAAGCGATTCCTCTCTAATTGTAGTCTATATCATCCTACATTCCACCTTCATTTACCAAAACATCACTCTGTCAAATATGGAAACTTTTACATATCCTTTCTGTATTTGGGGAAAATCTATGCCAAATAAGCAGCCAGGGAGACTCAGCTCTCATCTTCCCTTTTGCTCTGAAAAGCTGCACCCCAGCATGGCTGTGATCCAGGCAAGTGACCTGGAGCTCCACCAGCCATGTTTACAGCCAGGATAATCTGATTGGGAAGAGAACAGGAGAAGAAGTAGATGCTACACAGAATTTCTGTTATAGTTTCTGTGTGGAATTTTAACTGAATGCAGGCCTGGCTGCCTGCTGCAATGAAAGCCCAACTTGGGAGACAGGTGCTGGTGAAAAGGAAAGTGATTTACTTGAGTGCTGGCATCATGAGACAATGGGAGGTTCCTGTTTCAAAGCCCATCTCAACATCTCACTGCAGGCAGAGGTTTTTATAAGGAAGGAGAGAGAAAGCAGAACAAAGACATCAAGGGGAGGAAGTAGAAAAGTTCTCTATATGCAACTAACACAGTCCATTGCAATAAGGACCTCGAAAGTGGTCAAGCCATGGTCTGGTTTGCATCATCCTGGTTTTTGTCATCCTAGTTTAAGGTTGAAGGTCAACAAATCTCTTATTACATCTGGGTTGAAAGTCAGAGTCTGTATCTTTTGAAGTTAGTTTCTAGGATTCTTCAACAAACATGCTGCTATCTATAAGCTACAAATTAGAGTCAGCATTTACAGAAACAATGTTAAAAATATGGTGGGGTGGGTTACAATTCCCCACTGTTACAGAATCCCAGATTTCAAAACTATGCAGCCTTATCCTCCTGAGAGTGTGTGAGCAAATAACCTTTAATAAATCACTTTTCTGCTGAAACTGGCTAACACAGATATTTCTGTTTGCACCACTGTTCTCTTTCAGTGGTGAAGAAAAGCAATGAAACCTACTATAACAATAACTTCCTTCTCTAGCAAGACTCCATTTTACTTTCCAAAAATTTGGATTTTGGTTCCCTTGAAACCTTTCCACACCATCATCTGTAGTTTAGGCCCTTAATGTTTCTTACCCAAGCTATTACAATAGCTTTTAGTTAGGTAGAAAATTTTGAACTTGAACTCCCTTTCTTACAAACCTATAATAGTTACTATTTCCCAGAGGATGAAGTTCAAATCCCATATAATATGGCTCGAGTTAAACTTTTGGCCTCATGCTCCTATATTCTGCCACTTCCTACAGCTGCAACTTTGTGTTGTGCCACATTCATAACCATCCTGGGCTGTGTGCAGCCCACAGGCCATGGATTGGACACCCCTGAAACCTCTGTATCCATTTCTTAATTGTGTATAATAGTTTATACTATACCATGTGACATATTTGGTTTGATCATATATTGTCATGTATTGTTGGTTATCTTCTCATGTAAACATTTTATTCCCACTCCTGAAGCTGTGTTATCCAAAAAGGTAGATACTAAGCCCTGGCCAGGTAGTTCATTTGGTCAGAACATCATTCCAATTGTGCCAAGGTTGCAAGTTTGATCTCTGGTCAGGGCACATACAAGACTCAACCAATTATGCATAACTAAGTGGAACAAGTCAATATTTTTCTCTCTCTCCCTCCCTGTCTTTCTCTGTCTTAAAAAAGAAAGTAAATATTAACAATATATAGCTAGTAAGTTAATTAAATTTAAATGAATTAAAAATAAATAAAATAGAAATTTGCTTCCTCCGTTGCACTAGCCATATTTCAAATGCTCAATAGCCACATATGGTTAGTGGTGATCACATGGAACAGAGCAGATACAGAACATTTCCTTCACTTTTGGAGGGTAATGACAGTCTTTGGAGCCACCTTAGGAGGGGGAGGTGTCATCCCCTCCAAAACCAATAGAGGGTGTACTGCAATAAAAAAATCATTTATTGTTGAAAGTTCAATCAGACAGCACTGTCCTAGAAATGTGAGATGAAGTCTCATATATCTTAGTCTCATAGAATCTTATGAACGACAGACAATAAATAAATGTTAATTAACAAAGACTACAAATACAGTGAAAATTGAGTGTAAGTTGAATGATTTAAAAGTAAGTTCAGGTCTTTGCCGAGTAGCTCAGTTGGTTAGAGCATCGTCCTGATGAGCCAGCATGGTGGGTTCAATCCCCAGTACACCCAGTACACACACAAGAACCAACCCGGAGTGCATGGATGAAGGGAATGACAAATAGATGGATCGATCTCTCTCTCTCTCTCTTTTCCTCCCTCCCTTCCTCTCTCTCAAAAATAAAAGATTTTTAAAAAAGAATATAAGTTCAAAAAGATGCAGAGAGATGGGCTGCAACAGTCAACTTGCTACCTTACCTATCTTTGGTAACAAAGGAGAGCAATGTATTGTGTGAAATCCCCTGTTGCTTCTTATCAGGACAACTGTGATAGTTTCTGAATGCTTTCTTTACACACATTTTCCTTGTCATCCATTCTGCAATCAAGATGAACTTCTTAAAACACAAGTGGAATCATGTCTCTTTCATATTTAACACCCTTCATAGACTTTCCACTGTCCAAAATCCTTAACAACATCTCCCAGGTCCTGTATTCTCTTATCCTTGCTTACTTACCTGTGCAGGCTTACTTGGCACTTGATCTTTCCCTTCCTAGGTTCTAGTCACACTGGAACCTAAGTTCCTGAAGCATGGCATGCTATCTCGTCTCCAGGTTTTATACAGTGATGATTGTCTGCCAGAAACTGATGGGTTTCTTCCCATCTGTGGCAGAGATTCATTAGTTATTAAGCAAACTTTGGTAGTGGGTGGGTGTATCTCTTCCCTAGCACATTGTTAGACTAGGTTTTCTAGCCCCCTATACCTATATGAGCCATGTGTCTGAGTTTTGGGCAATGAAATGCAAGCAGAAATAATGCATGCTCCTTCATGCCTGGCCCCTAAAACCCTCTAAGAGATTCTCCCTGCCCTTGATAATCTGAGGGGGCGCTAGAGACCAGTAGTTCTCAACATCACCAGAGACCCTGATATAAAGGCAGAATCTCAGGTCCCAATCCAGACCTATTTGAATCAGAATATATGTTTTTAAGAAGATTTTCAGCTGATCTTTACACAGTGAAATTGGCTTGTTGGGTGCATGGAGAGGATCTAATGAAGATCTGTGGGGCATCAAGAAAAGTAAGAGCCACTGGATGGGAAGACTCAAGAGTTCTGGAAGGACTGGGTGGAGCAGAGGCCCTTGTACCAACAGCTCCTTACACCTCTGACTGGCATTAGTCTGTGAAGTGAATAAGAAATAAACCTTTTCTGTGTTAAGCCACTCAGGTTTGAGGTTTATTTTTTTTCCACATGTCATTTACCTTTTGCCTGGAATATTTATTTTTCCCATCCTACCCTCCAACTTCTGGTTAATTTGTACTCACACTCACCTCATATTACTGCCTGCTGGTAGGCTGCTCCTCCTCCAGACTATTTCAGTCCTCCAGACTAAGTCATATCTGCTAGTAATAACTCTAATGATGTCTTGTACTTTCTCCTCAAAGCATTAGTCATGATGGTAACTACATAAGTAATTGGCCAATTAGTTGCTAATGTTTTCTATTCATCAGTATGTAATCGTCAGGGCAGGAAAAATGTCTATTGCTTTTGTTTACTAATGTATCCTCAGCTGCCACCAGTGCCTTTCTCAATAAATATTTGTCCAATGAAGAAGTGATCTGGCTGTGCCAAATGTTTCACATCCTAAAGGCATATATGTATATTTAAGCAGAATTTTAGTAGACAGACAGAAATAATAGCCAACATTTGTAGAGCAGTTAATTACAGCTGACTCTTGAACAATACAAGTTTAAACTGCACAGGCTATTTATATGCATATTTTTTCAGTCACTATTCAGTTGATCATTCTTATCAGTAGGTTCAATCAACAGCAGACCAAAGACAGTATTTTTGATCCATGATTGGAAATGTACTGATGTGGACTGTATGCATTGTTCTATGTCATTTTACATAAGGGACTTAACATCTGTGGGTTTTGGTGTCCACAGGGGTCCTGGAACCAGCCCCCATGGGTACAGAGGGATGACTGCAGTTATGTTTTGATGGAGTCAAAAGTTATATGCAAATTTTTGGCTGCATGGGGAAGGTATGGAGCCCCTGACCTTGCGTTGTTTAAGGGTCAACTGTACTATGTGCCAGCCACTTGCTAAGCCCTTACAAAAGTCTCTATTTAATCATCACAATAGACCTAAAAGGGTAAGTTCTACTATTATCCGAATTTAGGAGTAAAGCGACTGAACTCTCAGAGTTGAAGAAATTTGCCAAAGGTCATACAGCTAGTTTAAGTGTTGGCTGCATACATGAATCAGGCTGTGTACTGCATACATAAGGCAAGCTGATTCTAAGAGCTCACGGGCTTAACCCCTAAGTTACTACAGCCTTGCTAACATAGTGATGGCCATTTCTGATTTGTTACCTGGATCTATAGGAGAAACCAGAAAGGGGTGCCATCCTATCCTTACTTATGAAAACTCAGTTGTTGTGAGTGAAACTTAGAACATATTCAAATGTTCCTTCTCTCCTTTTTAAGTTTCATATTCATCCATAAGCCTTATATAGTATCAAAGCTGTTCTCTTATTGTTCATTAGGTAAGTGACTATGTTTGGTAAAATCAATTTACTTTTTTACACTTTTCATCCCTTCACTCAAGCAAAAGACAAGAACAGAGATTATTTTTCCTTTACAGGCTTTTAATATAAATTGTCTTTGCAATATGTAAGTCATACAGCCTCCTCTAGTGGTAAACTGGTGCAAACTTCTATGGAACAAAAAAAAAAAGTTTTTTTAAGGAATTAAAAAAAAATTGATTTGAGCGAGAGAGAGATTGAGAGAGATTTGTTGTTTCACTTATTTATGCATTTATTAGTTGATTCTTGTACGTGCCCTGAGCGGGGCTCAAAACCACAACCGGGGTGTGTACTGGAACAATGCTCTAACCAACTGAGGAACCCAGCCAGCACTGTCTTTTTTAAAAAAATTTTTTAGCATGGTGTGCGACTGTGTATTTCAAAGTGATATTACCAATTCAGCTTCATTAAGAAACACCCTTTTATTTCTTTTTCAAGCAATGGTGACGATTTGGCACTGAAGAGTTCACCTTCTTAAGAACATTGAAATCTAAGCGACCACAGTTCAGAATTCAGTTTGGTTTTTTAAAATTGTATTTTATTGATTATGCTATTACAGTTGTCCAAATTTTTCCCACATTGCCCCCCTCTGTCTGGTACTCTCCACTCTCTCAGGCAATCCCCACACGTTTGTTTATGTCTGTTGGTTGTGTGCATAAGTTCTTACTCTACTCTATTTCTTATACTCTACTTTACATCCCCATTACTATTCTGTAACTACCTATTTGTACTTCTTAATCCCCTCACCTTTTCACCCATTCCCCCACACACCCCTGTCATCTAGCAACCATCATAATTGTGTATCTGTTCTTCTTGTTTGTGTAGTTTGTTTTTTAAATTCAATTTTTGATAGATATGTGTTTTTGCCATTTTATTGTACATAGTTTTTAATCCTATTCTTTCTCTTAAATAAGTCCCTTTAAGATTTCATATAATAATGGTTTGGTGATGGTGAACTTCTTAAGTTTTTTCTTGCCTGGGAAGCACTTTATCTGCCCGTCCATTCTGAATGATATCTTTGCTGGGAAGAGCAATCTTGGCCGTAGGTCCTTGCTTTTCATGACTGACTATTTCTTGCCAACCCATCTGGCCTGTAAAGTTTCTTTTAAGAAATCAGCTGATGGTCTTATGGGAACTTCCCTGTATGTAATTCTCTGTTTTTCTCTTGCTGCTTTTTAGGTTCTCTCTTTATCTTTAAACTTTTACATTTTAATTATGATGTACCTTGGAGTGGGCCTCTTTACATCCCTCTTGTTTGGGACCCTCTGTGCTTCGTGGGCTTACACGTCTACTTCCTTCATCAAATTAGGGAAGTTCTCTTTCATTATGTTTTCAGATAGATTTCTAATTTCTTGCTCTTTCTCTTCTCTTTCTGGCACCCCTATGATGTGAATGTTGGAATGCTTGATGTTGTCCCAGGGGCTGCTTGTACTATCCTGGTTTTTCCTTTTTTTTGGATTCTTTTTTCTTCTTGTTGTTCGGATTGCTTGTTTTTTGCTTCCTTGTGTTCCAAATCATTGATTTGATTCTCAGCTTTATCCACTGCACTCTTGATTCCCTCTTAATTAGTCTTTATTTCAATTAGCGTATACGTCACTTTTGACTGGATCTTTTCTATGCTGTTGAGGTTCTCACTAAGTAGGTTGAGCATCCTTATAACCAGTGTTTTGAACTCTGCATCTGATAGATTGCTTATCTCCATTTTCTTTAGTTCTTTTTCAGAAATTTTGATCTATTCTTTTATTTGGGCCATGTTCTTTGTCTCCTCATTTTTGGCAGTCTCCCTGTGTTTGTTTCTATATATTTAGGTAGAGCTGCTTTGACTCTACCTCTTGGTAGTGTGGCCTAATGTAGTAAGCATCCTGTGGGCCAGTGGCACAGCCTCTCCTATCACCCAAGCTGCATATTTGAGGTGCGCCCTTTGTGTGGGCTGAGCACACCCTCTTCTTGTAGTTGAACTTCGGTTGCTGTTGACAGGTCAATGGGAGAGATTTACCCAGGCCTGTCAGCTGCAAGCACTAGCTGTGACCACTAACCACCAACCCCCACCCTCCATGAAGGATCAGCTGTGCAGGGGCTGGGTGGTGGTGCTCTGACATGGTCTGTAGCTGTCCACTGGGTGTGCAGGCTCTGGAGTTTCCCCAGGTAGTTCAGGTCAAGGTCAGACCCCACCTGTGTTCTGCCCGGGGCCACCCTGCTTGAGTGACAAAGCAGTATGAGATGGCTACTGCTTCTGCTGGGCTTGGAGGTCCTCCGGCAAAGCCAAGCTGTGAACCTAGGCTGGCTGCTGCTAGTGCCAGGCCTGGGGCCACTTAACAAGAGGAGCAGGGGCTGGGGGCTCACTAAGGCCAGCTATTGCTTGTTTGTGAGAATTTAGGAAGTTGTGAAAGATTAGCCAAGACCAGCCATTCATGTGGAAATGACACTGTTAACAGCTTGGATGGGCTGCAAGTTCGGTGGGATGGAGCCTCAGGGATTCACCAGGCCAGGAAAAACCGTGTAAACCAGGTTGATGGAATCTCAGATATGGCATCTGCCTGCCAGCTCTGTGGTTCTGTGGAGGGAGAGTTCAGAAAAAGAACAATGACCTCTGCCTACCTTTCTGCCTGAGAGAATGCCATCCCCTAGTTCTTGCCTTGATGCCTGACACCCTAGTTCCTTCCCATATGCCACTGGTGCATTTCGAGCTGCTACCTTGGTTCTGGAGCTCAAAAGGAGTGAATCTGAGATAAATCCTTGTGCAGGTGCTTTAAGAGGAGTTGCTTGGGGCTCCAGAGTTTCTTCCACCAATTCAATCCCTGCTGGTTTTTGCAGCCAGATTATGAGGATATATCTTCATGACACTGAAACCTGGGGCTGGGGGGCCTGATGCTGAGCTGAGACCCCTTGCTTCTGAGATATCCCTCCCAAATTTTTATCCACCACATGTGGGTGTGTGACCAGCCTGTTCCATGTCTTCATGTTTCTGCCCCTCCTACCAATCTGAATGGATGTGGTTTCTTTAATTCCACAGTTGTCAGACTTCCATTTGACTCAATTTCTGATGGTTCTGAGTGATGGCTATTCTATAGTTTAGTTGTAATTTTTACGGTTGTGCGAGGAGGCGAGCTGTGTTTACCTATGCCTCCATCTTGACTGGAAGTCAAGAAATCAATTTTTGATGGGTTTTTAACCTGTGAAAATTGAAATAAACTTTTTTAATGGGGAAAGTTCAACCTCAAGACACTAATTAGTCATTTGTTTCACAAAGGAAGCAAGGCATTGTGGGGTATAGAGAGAAGATTAAGATGCTGCTTTTCATCTTTTAGAGGAAAGAAGACGTAAACCCAGAAATGTAAATAACTGTATAAAATAAAGTGTTCAAAGGATAAAATAACCAGGAAGAACTGTGTACTTCCTCCAAAGGTGCTACACTACCTGACCAATTGTTTTTCAGGTTCTTAAATGGAAAGCTGGTACTAGAGCTGATTGGTGAAATATCAACCGATGTTGTTTATACGTTTGTTTGCCTGATGCCAACTAAATGTGTACAACAGGGTTGGCAAAACTCAAATACTTAATACTGCCAGAGAGTAAATAAAGGAGTGAAGCTTAGAAGTGGGAGTGTCTGTGACTTTTCTAAAACCTCGTGCAGGCCCAGGAAGAAGAGGGCAAGACCAGAAACAGTTCATGGGCTCTGGCACAAGTGCAGGACTCAAACATCTGAAGATACCACAATGCTAAGGCATGAAGAGAGTTAGGGGTCCTGTCTTGGCTAAAGAGTTGCATGATCTCTGTTGATTCATCCTGAAGCAGCACATAGTGATTGGTTATAGAATAGAACTGATAGATTTTGAGAGGTTGAAGGGCAGAGAGTTTATGGTCAGCCAAAAGGGATAGTTCTCCATCTCAGCCCAGAACCACTGTGAATAACTTTTCTGTTTTTGACAACAAGAAGCCAAATTTTTTTAATTCACAGTAGGGTCAAACGTGTGGGTTAAGGTGCTATGATGGGGGTTCTTCAAATGGTGAGAGACACACCAGCTGAAACCTGACCTTCTTCTTCACTGCCTCTAAATCTGGTAACAGGTCTGTATCTAAAATCATCCAAAGAGCTCCTTACAATGAAACCACTCTTTTCTATCAAAGAAGCCCATAAACCCTTGGAACCTAGCTCATGGAAAATCTTTCGTTTCTATAATTTAGGGGTGGTAGTGAGAAGGAAAAGAACAGGATATATATAATTCATTTCATGGTTTGCGTGCTGCACACCAATAAACAAACTTCTGTTTTAACGGCCTGATATAAAATGGAGCTTAACTTTTCATGACTGATTACGGTCCATTTGCAAAAAGGGTGATGCTACCTCCTCCAGGAGGCCATTCCTGTCCCTCTCTTCCCCTCTGCAATACCCTGTATATGGCTCTTTCATTTTATACAAGTATATATGTAATGGTCACCTATTTATATATTGGTATCTCCCACTGACAAGACTGTAAGCTTTTTGAAGACAAAAATGCTATCAATCATCAATCAACTAATATATAGGTTTTCCAGAGCATTTGATCTACTAAATATTTGTTGAATGAAAGGAGAGAATTCCACAAAAGAGGCATGGTATGAACAGAAGTAGAGATGATGAGAAATACGGCATGGACAGCTAATAAATTAATCTGGTTGTCCTGGAGAGCTCAGGTGGGGAAGGAGAAGAAACAAATGTTGAAAAGTTGGTTGAAGCCAAATTGTAGAAGATTTTGAATGTTGGGCCACAGAATTTTTACTTTATTTCTGGAGGCATTCCAGAGCCAGTAAAGGTTTTTAAGCAGGAACTAACACAATAAAAATAATTTGGGGGAAAGATGGATATGACATCATTTTGTGGGATAGACTGGAGAGAAGGCAGAAAGAGTAGTTAGGTAAGTTGTATGAATCTTTCAAGTGATTAAGGTTCTGTCTTATTTAGGTTCACGGAAACAGGCTGAGACAAGATCAACTTGCAGAAGTTTATTAGGGAGTGAACTACATTGTTAACAACATTGGCAAAAAATGCAGTTGTAACAGAGGCCAAGAATCACCCCAGGGAGAGGGCTGGAGATAGAAGGTCCTTCGGAGGTCAAAATGAGGCAGGGGAGCCAGGCCTTTGTGCCCTCAGCAGAGTGCAACTCTCAGAGAAGCACACAAAGGCTTTGAGCCTTTAGGTACAGTGCTCCAGCAGCAGGGTGAGCGAGTGCCATGGCTCTTAAGCAAAGCTCTGAGTGGGGCACCACAGTCTATTCACTACCTTCAAATGAAAAGAATTTAAAGTAATACAAAAGGATCAAAAGTTTTCACTCCGGTTTCACTCTGTGGAAGAAGAAAGTAAGGGGTGCTGATTCAGGAAGGAATGTGTTCTGACTGATTGAATTTGACAATATTGGACTTCAAGAATCTTCAAGAATCTCAAAGAATCAAGAATTTCCATAATTCTCATTTTCCCCCAGAAAATTTAATATTTTAAATTCCATATTGCTGACCAGTCTCTTGCCGGCACCTGCCCTGCAGGCCGTTGCCTCCCCTCTACTTTTCTTTTTGTATCCATTGTCTGCTGCCCACATTTAATTGTCTCTCATTCAGTTTAGATCATGTTCCATCACATTGTTCAGTCTTGCTAATCTCCTAAATTCCCATGTTCCTTTGTTCTTTCTCACAGTGTCTAACATCCACAGTCCTAGATAATTCCATGTCTCCACTTTCTCTGTGCCTATACCCCAGGAACTGAGTGGCCATTGGAGAAAATCACTCTGGGCAAATTCGGGGCCACCAGTTTCACCCGGCCCTCAGCACTGCCTGACACACTATGTTCTCACCCCTACACCTCCACTCCACCCTGTCCTTGCCCTGAAACACTCATCAATATTATTTCAAACCTTGTTCCCTATTCTCGAGGAACCAATTTCCCTATCTCCCTACCCTGTCACTCTCAGCAAATGACCTCTCCTTCAAAGGGAAAAGTTCAACCTTTATATGAAAACTTACTGTTTTCTTATAGTCAGCTTAATGTCTGAAACTTACAAACTTATGTCCAAAATTATTTTTCTTCTCTTGTTCCTGTTAAAATGGGAAGAGTGTCTCTTCTGTCTGCCTGGGCTCTGGATCCCATTTGAGCTTGTTAAGAAAGGTGGTGATTATAGGAAACAATAATAGCAGCCTAACCAATGAGGAAAGTTATTATCCCACAAGAGAAGACTTGTGTCATCACAGATACAAGTGCTTTCCATATTCTTTTCTACCACTCTCAGCATGTTAGCAATGTCATTTGTCATGGCCACAAAATAGCTGCAGCAGTGCGAGGCATCATATGCACACAATCACATCTAGCAAAAAAAGTTCGTGCTTTCTTCCATGACTCTTTTATTAGGAAATCCTATCTTAGAAGTGTCCACCCCTACTTTCCACAAGGCCCTATTGGCTGAAAGGGGGGGGGGTTAAAAATGAAACAAAATATGTATCTGGTAGTTTCCCTCTCTAGAAGCAAGGAAAAATGAGGGATGTGGTAAAAGAATGATTGTTGAGTGGGCTATTAGCTCAATATGCTATGTATATATACTCACAATCACTTGTTCAGTGTATGCATTCCTCGTCGGAGCAGTCTAAAGTAACAAAAGCAGGGCCTTTGTTTGATTACCTCACCTCCTCATCAATGCCAGGTATGATGCCTACCTCACAGTATAAGAACAATAAATATTTGATAGATGAAAGAAAGGTTATGAGTGATTCTTATAATACTTAATTCTAACAATAGAAATAATCAAAATCATTGCTTTACTGAAAGAATTTATAGGTTGACCAAATTTTAAGAAATCTAGCAAAAAAAGATCAACTCTCATTCTTCTTGAGAAAGTGTCCTATATAAGCAGTAACTGTCTCTAATCAGTATTATGTTTCAGTTTATAACAGTACTATATGAAAGTTCTCATTGGAAAAAGGTAAATAAAAATTGGAATGCAATATATTAGGTATTTTTAGGTTAAATATTTTCAGGAAAGGGGTATTTTCAGAGGTAGCACCTCCTTGATCCTGCAAAGGTTATCAAATGGTTGTACTGCTGGAGGAGAAATTTAATTGATTTAGAATCTATAATGTTGGAAAAGAAATCAAATCATTATTCTCTGTTTTTGAGTTACTTTAGAAAGCAGCTTTGGTAATAAGATAGCTAAGAGGTACGAGGTTTCGTAGTGATCTCTAGTCAGTGACTTGGAAATTGCTCTAGCTTAGTCTACGGATACCTCCCCTTAGGTACACGGGCTGTGTGGCGTTACTGAAGGTGACTGTTGTGTTGTTGTTGGTTTTTTAAAATCCTGTCTTTTCTTCAAGATTGGGATGATAAGGTTCAATAGAAATCAAAACCTCTCATTAAATCCCTACAAAGCCCATTTAGTTCCATACCGAGACTCCCAACCCTATCAAACAATGGCCACTGATCGTAATAGAGAATTACATCGTCCCCCACTAAGCAGGGTTCCACTCGAAGCGGGGACTATTTCCTCCACATTGAAAGTCTCGGGGGTAAGACCACAGCATCTCCGGGTCAAGGAGCGCCCTTTCTCTCTTCCACTTCATAGATTATGAAACGGCTCTCATTGCTGCCCCCCTTAGCCATGCCCGTAAATCACAGTTACATTTTCCTCCATATGAAGAACAAGCCTAAGTTAGACTACAATTCCCGTAATGCCTCACGTCGGGGCCGCGGACGGGCCCTAGCGGTTTAGTCATCTTTCCACTGCCTTCTTCCACTTCCGGGACTGCCGAGCCTAAAGTCTAGCGGGCGCGCGCACGCATCGACTTGCCAACGGGACCAGGCAATGGGGCTCCCTCCCGACCGCGACGTGTGGCGTCACGTGACGCGGCGTACACCGTCCCCGGAGGCCGCTGACGAGTTAGCGCGTTCGTGCGTAGCTCGAGGCAGGGGGCGGACCAGCTAGGGCTGCGGGGGCCGCGGGGTCCGACGACCGGGAGGGTGGGGCCAGCTCCAGGACAGCAGGGAAGACACCTCCAGCGAGCGCCTAGGCCTGTGAGGAGCGATGCTGTGGTTCCAGGGCGCCATTCCGGCCGCCATCGCGTCGGCCAAGAGGAGCGGAGCGGTCTTCGTGGTGTTCGTGGCAGGTGAAGCGGGTGGGGGCCCGAGATACGGCCGGACACTCTCTCCGGCCTACTTGCAGCCGCAGAGTAACCCCAGGGCTGACCGTCGCTGCCTTGTCAGCGCGTTTCCCCCACTGCCAGGGTGGAAGGTACCGTTCCAGCCTCGCCCGCATAGCGCGCGGAGCCTCGTAGACCCCTTTCTGCTTAAGGCGACGAGACGCGGCGAGCAGGCCCTCGCCGTAGAGCCCCACTGCTCCCCGCAGAGCCTCTCACCCGCGCCTACAGAGGAGTTGGCGCAGTCAGACCCTCAAAGCTCTCCCAGAGCCCCTATAGAGCTCTCTGGCCCCAAGGACCCACTTAAGGATGCCTTCGCGCCCGTGCGTAGCTCTGGTGTTTAGGCGGGGATACTGCAGGCCATTAACCAGGCAGTTGGGTTCGTAATTAGTTGTGGACTGTCAGGAAGAAAGCTGTGTCATCGGTAAGCAACAAAGACGGGCCACCTGCTGTTCACGGTTACTGGCGTTCTTACCTTGCTGAAACGCAAACTATTGAGCTTTATGTAGGTTTGGTCATTTCAATCGTAGTGGGATGGGTTCTAATGTGAAATAATTACTCTGTTGCAACTTGAATTTTTTTTTTTAACCGTTTAGCAGAAGTAGACGTTCAGTCCTTGGTTCTTTTTGTTTTCCTGGTCTAATATCTACAATTTCCAGAACGTATATTAACTTGTTTACCTCGGGTTGCTTTGGGTTACTGTGCTCCGTATTTTATTACTCTCATATTTAATTACTGTAATATTCTAGATTTACAGTAAACCTATGCCTCTGTGGGTTTGCTGATTCTTGTTACAGGAACCAAATCAGCGTTCGTGATTACTGCTAATTTGAGGTGTATTATTTCAACTATATGTGTTTAATAACGGTTTATTCATTATTAACTCATAACTCTTGGGAGACTACATAACAGCTCTCACTTTATGCACTGCAGTAAGAACAAGTTTGCTGAAATAATGAGTTTTAATTAACATTAAATTTGAAATTTATAATTGTTTTGTTATGCTAAATTTATAGCTAATTTTCTAATGCTGTTAATTTAGAAAAGTTTGAGCAGTCCATATTATGCTCTTTTATAGTTTTTATTTCACATAAATAAATGCTGTAATACTGTAAGGGAAAAGTAGATTAAAAAGGAAAGGAAAATTAAGTGATAGATACTATACTTATTAAGAATACATAATAGTTTTATGACATTTTGTTTCTTTTCACATAAAATCTCAATTGATTCTTGTGGAGATAGAACAAGTTTTATTATCTGCATTTTATAGATGAGGAAACATGTCCACAGTGGTTAAGTGACGTGCACCAGGGTCACAAAAAGGATTTACATATTGTCTTGACAGGTTTTTTTTAGCTGCTTAAAAAGAAGTGTTTGTTTCTTAAGAAAAAACTGAACAATTGTAGACTTCATGTGATTATTGAAATTGATACAGAAATCAGGAAAGGATTATAGTAGTCATGTTTTTAAACAAAAAACACAGTTGATGGTGTCCAAATGTTCCTGGAAGGCACTCTTAGGCTGACCAGTTTAATTCGAAGGAACTAATGCTAGACTTAATTAACAAACATTTGGAAAACAATAGTGCTAATTATTACAGTAGAAAAAGTTGTAGGTCTTTGGGGCTTTGTGCATATATACACACATTCCTCAATCAACTTTTTACTGATGAGTGTGTATTCTTTGCTTTTAGAATATCAATGATTCTGTTGAATGTTTGCAGGAAGGCTGTTAGCAATCTGTCATAGCCTGTCCCTTGACCCCTTCAGAATATTGTTGCCTTTTCTAGTGTTTTAGGAAGTTACCCCGAAGAATAGATAAGATTAGTGTCACCTAGGAATTTGTAGAGAGAGCATCATGAAACTGCAACACTTACAGATTGCCTAAACCTTTGTTCATAACTCTTAAAGCAAACAGCCAGAACTCATGATTTTCTTAGAACTGAGACCACAGCAATAATATACTAACTCAGTAGAAAATTTAAAAAATATTTTTATAGCTGGAAGGAGTGGTCTTAAGCATAACTTTGGTTCACATAACTACACGGATGGGAAATGTTTTAGACAGATTGTTTACATTTAGTGAACTTTTCATGGATAAATTAAAGAATGTTGTAGGATTGATGTTAGGAAACTGGAAAGATTACTACTAGTTCAGCCAACAAATTAACAAGGATTTTCAAAATATTGTAGCTATGTAAATTTAAAGAAAGAAAACTGAAAAAGATTTGATTCCGTTCTTGGGAAGATAGAATAATCTGACAAGGATCCTGAAAGTAAGGTGTTAGTTCACTGATTAGTGTTGCTAGTGGGCTAAAATTTCCTTGACAGACACTGTTCACTGCCTTTTTTGGTTAAATAGACCACAAAAGCCTTTAAGTTTTGTCCAGTGGAAGTTTTCTAGGCTTGAATTGCTGGCTCTTCTAGGGTCTGCAGTCCTTTGCTTCTGAGCTTGTACTGTTTTCTTTAAGTCCCTTTACTTTGGATACTGTTAATACCACCACGGAGAAAATGTTTTCTCCTAAGATCTTAGACCCACCTAACTTCATGGCATAGTTCATAATTTGATTAGAAACTAAAGATCTTGAAGTTGGTAATTAATAATTCTACTCAGTAGTGTTAAGATACCTCTCACCCAGTTAAGTAATTCCAACCTTACACCTCTGGGCCTTACAGCTGCTACCCCAACTAGGCTGAGTCGTGGACAGACATTGTTGGGGAGGGATGTGACATCTGGGACCCTAACCAATGTGGTACAACATAAGTGAGGGTGTGCAAAGCACCAGCCTCAGAAGTAGCAAATCCATACTTGCAGCTACTTACTTGACATCCCCACTTGGATACCTCACAGGATTCTAAAGCCTAAAAGTATAGTTACTGCCTGAATTTGTGTTTCACCTCCCCAGTGTTCTACATCTAGGTAAATGGCACCTTACATCCAGTTGGTTTGTCTTTGACTCTTAACTTCAGTCTTACCGTCTTGTGTTCCCTGTTGTTCATGACACTACCAGTCACACAGGCCTTCCCTACATCTAAATTTCTTTTCCACAGGGAACTCTTTTGGCGCTTTCCATGGCTCAGTTCTTTCGTCCTTTAGGTCTTACCTTAAATGTTACCACACAGAGGGATTCTGACCAGTCTAAGGAGGTCTCATTATTTTCTCTCATAGTTCTCTTTTTTTTCCACAGCACTTATTACTAAACAAGTACTTTTTTATGTACCATTAGATTTTACTCTCCACTGAGGGCAGACAATGTCTCATTTGTTTTATATTTTGTTTATAGCACAAAGCCTAGCACAAAATAAATGTGGAATGGAATAGTGAATGTATGAAAGAATGAATAAAAAGTATCCCTGATGCATCACAGTCTTCTCTAAGAAGTGTTTGTAGTAACAGTGTTCCCATACAGCTATTTTTCGAGGTTGATATTCTTGTCATTGACTTGGAATTTTACATCTCTCTGCAACCAATAGTCTTAAGAGGTGTGCAGAATGATGTTACTGCAGATGATACTTTTCCCCATCTGCTTTTTCAACATCTAGGAGTCTGCTGATAGGCATTCTTTTTGGCCTGTGGATGCATTAAAGTCCCTGTTTATTTCTCACCATATTTCTTAAAACCCTATTCCTGATATTCCTGGATCTCATTTCCCACAAAATATACTCAGATGTGCAGCATTATTCATACATACAGTATCAAAAATTTATTCTTTCCGCAAAATAGTTATTGAGAGCCTGCTACATGTTATCTACTTATCATATGCCAGATTTTGTAGACATTTGAGTTATTACATGTCAGTAAGTAAAGGAAAAACAGTCATTGCCATTCTGGAACCTGCATTCAATGGAAGATACAGACAATAAACAGTAAACATAAGTAAAAACATACTTTTAATAAAGGTGATAAGTATTATAGAAAGAAACAGGAAATAAGGAACCTTTGGGAATATCTGAAGGGTGTATAATTTTAGAGTGGTGGTTAAGGAAGGCTTTATTGAGAAGATAATATTTGAGCAAGTGTTTACAGAAGAACATTCCAGGCAGAGGAAACAACCTGTACAAAAACCTTTAAATGAATGTCTTTCATAATTAGAGGGATAGAAGGCAAAGGAATAGCAAGAAAATAAAAGGAAATAGAGGTAACTGGACCTTGTAAGGACTGGCTTTTACTTTGAGAGAAAATAGGGAGCCATTGTAGAATTTTGGACAGAGGATTGATGTGACCCGAGAGTTTAAGGAAAGTTGCTGTGTTAAGAATAGACCGAGCACTCTGACCAGCATGGCTCAGTTGGTTGGACGTTGTTCCACAGAGTGAAAGGTTGCTGGTTCCATTCCCATTCTGAGTCAGGGAACATGGCCCAAGTTGCTGGTTCATTCCCAACTGAGGTGAGTAGGAGAGGCAGCTGATTGATGTTTCTCTCTTATATTGATTTTTCTATCCTTATCTTTGTCCCTTCTCCTCTCTCTAAAAATAAAATAAATAAAATCTTAAAAAAAAAAAAAAAAGAATAGACTAAGGAGGGAGACCAAGTTAGGAGGCTATTATAATCATCTAGGTAGATGTGGTACCATAAATCAAGGTAGTAGCAGTGAAAGTGGTAAGATACATTCTGGATATACAGTTGACCCTTGAACAGCATGGGTCCCTTTAAATATGGATTTTTTTCAATAAATATGTAAAGTTACAAGTTATATGTGGATTTTTGACTCCATGGGGGATTGGTGCCCTAACCCTGTGTTGTTCAAGGGTCAGCTGTATTTTGGAGGTAAAAGTCAACTGAAGTCAAGGATAACTAAAGTTTTTGGCCTAAAAACTGAAAAATGGAGTTATTGTGAACAGATAACTGAGAAGGAGAAGGCTAAGTATGGATTAAATTGGCTGGAGAGTGGGGTAGAGCAGCTGACAAAAGAGTAGGTATAGAATGATCTCATTTTTTTAAATTGAAAAATGTGGCCTGAAAACTTTTTTCATCTGTAAATTAGGAAAGGTTCCTTACCTTTGAGAAAATTGTTAACTCTGCTAACCTCAGAAATATTTTTCAGTGACTTACTCAGGTGAGTTTCCTTCTGTCCTCTAATAAGTGGTTATGCCAGATTATGGACATTATAGATCTAAAATGGAAACAATATCTTGATATGTATAACTTTATTTTTTTAACTTTTTAAAAAATTGTTTATTTTTAGAGAGTGTGGAATGGAGGTGGAAAAAGAGAGAGAGAGAAGTGTCAATGCATGAGAGAAACATCAAACTGTTGCCTCTCACATGCCCCCATCCTGGGACCTGGCCCAGTATCGGAACCAAACGAGGGAATCTCAACCTCCAGGTTTTGTGGGTGGATGCCCAATCCACTGAGCCACACCAGTCAGGGCGATAGGTGTAACTTTTAAAAATTTTGTCATTGAAGTATGACATATACTATAATAAGTGAAATACAGGGTCTGGCACAAATAATACCCCTAATAAATGTGTATAATACTTAATAATTATTTAATAAATAAAATCAAATGTGTATAATACAACAAATGTATATATTTATTTATGACATTTCAGTGAAATGTTCAAACTGCTGCCCATTTCATATGAGACATTCATGTACCCTACTAACCACACAAAATCGCATTACTTCTGCCAGACCCTATATAATAAGAGACTACCTCTATAAATTTTTACATATGAGTATACCTGTGTAACTGTCATCCAGATAAGATATCAGTATTTCCAGTAGTCCAGAAGGTTCGTTCATGCTCTTTCCCAATCATTAGCACCTCCACCAAGGTAGCCACTACACTTAAATCTGTTACCATGGATTAGTTTTGGGTCAGTATAATTTTTATAATTAGAATATTAATAAGAAAAAGCAAGTCCAGGACTGCAAATAGAATTATACCTGCCTCAGTTTACCTTGGAGAATTCTGGAGAATAAATGTTGTGGAGGACATTGAAGTCAACAGAAAGGTGCTACATAAAGGAGTAATATTGTACAAGTCTAAAATCATATACTGAAAAGCCAAAATAGTTACTATATATTTCTACACGTGACTTCTAATTATTGTGGATACTATTTTGGATGTCTTCTTTTAGAAAATTCTTTGTATAATCTAAATGACGATATTTTGTATTTTGTCACTTTTTACTAACAATGTATATAGTCACACTTTTCATTTTATGGAAAATGCAGTTTTCAAATTTGGTAGAAAATAGTATTTGTGGTATTATATTATATTTGCAGTTTCCAGGGAAAATAATCAGCAGATACTGACCGTATGCTATAAAAATCCTTGAAATATTTTGTAGGTGATGATGAACAGTCTACACAGATGGCTGCAAGTTGGGAAGATGAGAAAGTGACAGAAGCATCTTCAAACAGTTTCGTTGCTATTAAAATTGATACCAAAAGGTTTGCTTATGTTTTAATCTCTCATTTAAAAAATTATAACTATATTCCTTGGTTGTGATTTATTGTGATGCTTTTAGACTATAAGAATGTTGATTTTTGTCTAAGGTATATTGGGGTCTTAAATTGTGATTGCTCTTTTCCAAATTCATCATTATATCTTGCTGAAAACTTAAGTTCTCATAGTCTCTAACAAGCAGGAATACAAAATAACTGTGATCCTTAGCTTCTAAAAACTTGGAAGTAACTGTAAATCATATATTGAGTGTCTTTGAAAGGTTGACCATTCTTCTGGGTCCTATTTTGGGGATTGGAGTTGTTTAATAGGAATAAGGACATTTATCAGTCCCTCGTAATACCTGCTATCCACAAGACTATTTTATTTGTTAATTCATCCCTCTTCCCCACATTAAAAGTTTTTTATTATAGAAAATTTCAAATATATAAAAAGTAACTGAAGAGTATAATAAATCCCCATGTACTTGTCACCTATTTCAGTACTTAATAACTCATGATCAGCCCTTCTCATCTATACCCCTATTCATTTCCACTCATCCCATATAATTTTGAAACAAATCTCAATCATCATATCACTTCATCTATAAATATTTTAGTATATCTCTAAAAGATAAATATACTTAATTTTTTAACAACTGGAATACTTGAAAAACAAAATAATCGCTTGATTTCAGATATCCACCCAGCATTCAACTTTTCAATTATCTCCTCAGAGTCATAGAGTCATAAAATAAAATAATAAATTTATTATTAATTTAATTTGTTGCAGTTGGTTTGGTTCAGGATCCATCAAGTTTCACACATTGTGGGGTAGTTATCTTTCTTAAGTTTCTTTTCCTCTGTACCTCTTTCTGTCTTTTTGTTTGCTATATATTTTTTGAAGATACCTTAGTTTCCTCCAGGATGGATTTTGTAGACTGCAGCTCTTTTGTGTCATTTAGTTTGTTCCTCTGTCCTTTATTCCTCTGACAGTTGGATTCAGGTCAGATTTTTTTTTTCCTCAAGACTACTCCATAGGTGGTGGTGTGTCTTCCATTAGAAGGCACATAATGTCCTGTTATTTCTCTTCATGATAATAACAGCAGCCATCAGTGATCAATTCCTAGAGACAGTAATTCATTAGTAATTGCAAAGTGGTTTTCCTGTCCTTTTCACTTAATTATATCAGAATATTTCAAATATTAATAATGCTTGAAAACTGCTGTCAAGATTAAAAAATGTTCAGAAATTTACCTGTAAGTTTAGAAATTTTTTATTTAAAAATTGCAGTATTAACAGAAGCTTCATAAAGCAAATTATAGTGCAGTCTGTTTCACAAGAATAGTTACTGAACTACATATTTATTGAGCTATAATAGTTTCTTTAAAACTGTTATTTTATTATCATTTATATTGTTAATTTTCTTCCAGAAGCACCTATTAGAGTTAGTATGGCAGGAGGAATGTAGGGCTTTATTGGGAATGTGGAAGAAATATGAATTTCAGCATTCTTGAGACTAAATATAAATATAGTGTTATTTATCTAGGACTTTTAACAAGAAATTCCTCTTAGATGCAGGGATGCCTGTGTATAATGATAGTTGATGTTTGTTTAATTATGGAGTGCTTACTGATAAAATTAGAATGTCTTTTAAATTATGAGAAGTAAATTCTATTTGTTATACAATAATGAAATTGCCTAATGTTCCAGGAACATTTTAGTGTATATAGAGACAGCCTCCATTGAAAATAAATTGGTAAGACATGCATCAGAAGTTTACAGCGGTTATTTCTGAGAAAGTAGAATTCTTGGTAATTTAAAAAGTATTTTCCTGTCATGTTTTTATGATAATGTTTTATATTCAGGAAAAAATGAAACAGATTTCTAGTTCTTGGAAGCATTAATTCTTGGAATTACTCATTTACATTGATTAATATCTCTTACTCACCTGATAGTATAAAGTCTCTTTCCTATGCCTGCTCCTAACCACCCAGTTCCCTTCTCTGGAGGCAACCAAATCAAGAAAATATGTTTATGTTTGTTTTCTTTCTCTTTAAAAAAAAAAAAAAGTTTGACATACTTTTTTGTACCATTTTTCTTTTTATGATTGCATAATTTAATCAGTTTTTATTGGTGGATATTTAGGTTGCGTTGAGTCCATTGTTATTTTCAGGTGTTGTATTATCACTTGCTCAGGAAAGTCATAGGCATAAATATCTTCTTGTTACAAGATACTGTATTCAGGTACACTTGCCGCTGAGAAAGCAGCACAACAGATACTAATTTGAATTTTAGCCACCAGATCCACCCACCAGTTTGTAGGTTGCAAGAGTAAGTTCTTTTAATCTGAAAATTATAAAACAAGAAAGGTCTGTGAAATAAGAATTGTATTTTTCTCCTGCCAGCTGATGGCTATGAAAGGAACTAGTAGTTTCAGAAAAATGTTCACAATTAGTACAGTAAATTCTTATAAAAACAACTCACTATTTGGGTAACACTTTCATTCATCTAGTGATTTTCTCTTTGATTTTGTTTTACAGTGAAGCCTGCCTGCAGTTCTCACAAATCTGTATCCTTTCAACAAAGAATCAGGTTTATATATATTTTTTGTTTGAGGATTTACATTTTTTTTGTTTAATTTATGGCATTTAGAAGTCACTCATTTTTATTTACAAACTCATGCATTCTTGTTTATGGGAACTTTATATCACTAAATGTGCTTTGGGACAATACATTGTAGTAAATGGAATCATAAGGATTTTTTTTTATTATGAGCATCTAGAAAGTAGTTTGGTTGGCATGTTAAAAGTAGCTGACAAGAGGCAATATGGATGTGTAAGTTACGAAAGAGGGGAATGTAGTGGATGTTCTCTACTCAGCTGTGCAATACAAGTAAGTAATAAATCAGTTCCCATATCACATGCAGTAATAGAAATTATTTTGTTAACATGTTAGCTGATTATTTTGTGAAATTCACAAAGATGATTTGCTTTGTTGATAGTAATGTTTCATAAAATTATCCCTTTTTCCTATGAATTGTTGGACTTAATTAAACTGTACAGATCCTGTAGTGTGTGTTCCATCAAGTTTTTTCATTGGAGACAGTGGAATTCCCTTGGAAGTAATAGCTGGAAGTGTTTCTGCAGATGAGCTTGTTACCAGAATTCACAAAGTCCGGCAGGTGAGAAGGAGCAGAATTGCTCTTTGTATAAACATGTGAAAATGATTAGCCAGGAATGTGACATGAGAATATTTTTGGAACTGCTCTGTATATTCAGGAATATGCTAGGCCATTAAATTTGAAAGGTAGTAAATACTCTCTTCCTGGACTGGTTTTAAAAATAGCATTATGAAGTTAGAGGTGCCTGTACCTAACACTTGAATGACTTATTTCCCCTTCTCTTTTCTTTCCTCAACCAGCCACATAATGCACATCATTCTTTGTTGCAGGAGAATTGTTGTCACGTTAAGGCATCTAACTGTATATTGCTTGATGTGTTTTAAGGACCTTACTCAATTTCTTATTTTCATCCACTTGGGCAGATCACTAATGTAGCTTGTAACTTTTTGCCTTGAATTGTAATTTGAAGGAAAAGCAACATTGTACTTGGAACATCCTAAAATCTTTTTATGTTTTTCTCAGGTTACAGTAGAATTTCATAAGATGATTATGTCATATTTAGGTTTATGTATTTTAGATTTATCTACTTAGAAAGTATATACTTTGACTTATTCATATTTTTGTCTCATCTGCCATAGTAAATTTAAATTCTTATCTGTTAATTAAATTTCAATGTGTTTTCTCCCTAGATGCACTCATTAAAAGGTGAAACATCAGTGGCAAATAGCAGCGAGTCAGAAAGTTCAGTCTCTACACCATCCACCTCATTTGAACCTAACAACACTTCTGAAAATTCTCTGTCCAGAAATGGAGAGCTTTGTGAGACACCGCCCACTTCTGATACAAAGTCAGATTCTGCAACAGGTAATTATCAGTGTATCTTTTGGGTACAATAGAAGTTTTCCTTCACTTCATTTTAAAAGCCATGGATTACTATCCTGTAAAAAATATATTGTATATATTTAACTTAAAATTTAAGGGTTGTCTTAATGACATATTTGTCATTTAGTGGCAGAAGAGGATAAAGTCAGTGAATATGCCCTTCAAACCCAATAAGCAACAGTCCAGAATAGTTGATTTTTAATTTGTGCTACTGCACTGTGGTTCAGGGCCTGTCATTATGACACTCAGCAATTTTATAAATTTCTTCCCAGCTAGAAGATTTTGAAAGGCCCAAATGAGCTAACGTATTTGGAATTGTTTTTATAACCAATAAACTACTAGGCACATTTGAGGATAATATTTGCATTTTTAAATTAGAATTAAACAGTAATTGTAAAATAAAGCTTGTGGAAATGAGAGGTATGAGTGAAGAGGGATTGATAGAAAAGGCAAAAGAAGTTTTAAACTGTGTATTAGGGATCATGGTCAGACTTGTTTGGTGTTATATATAGCTATGTATTAGTCAACATAGTGTTAGATAAACAGAGTTAGAACAGTAGTATCTTAAAAGATGATCCCACTCTATCATCCTGGATAATCATCAAGCCTCTGTTTGAGTACATTTAATGGCAGGAGGGTCATTATTTTTCCTAAGAAGCCTATTCTGTTGTTGAAGCCCGAGTTTTTAGAAAAAGTCTTCTTGTGTTGAGCTGAAATTTGATAACCTATAATTTTCCATTAAATATAATGCTAGTTATGGAGTTACACGTAATAGGTTTTTGAATATTTGAGGAAGAGCTATCAGGTCCCTTCTTGGTAGTCTCATTTAAGATTTTACATGCATAGATTACTTCAATTCTGGGTGCATGTAGGACTGAGGGATCTGTAATGAATGTAGTCCATTAGGTGTATAGCAGAACAGTTATCTTTTACATTTATCTGGATATTTATAATTTTCAAAATCTCTCATTCCCTTTTGAATACAGATGCTCCTCGACTTACAGTGGGATTATGTTCCGATAAACCCACAAGTTGAAAATATAAGTTAAAAATGTGTTTAATACATGTAACCTACCAAACAACATAGCCTACCCTAGCCTATCTTAAATGTCCTAGGAATACAGTATCAAAAAAACACTGGTAACACTAGAGTATCGCTTGTTTACCCTTGTGGTTGCATTGCATGTCTGTCTGGAAGCTGCAGCTGGCAGCTGCTGCCCAGAATCATGAGAGAGTATCTTACTGTATATCACTAGTTCAGGAAAATATCAAAATTCAAAATTTGAAGTATGGTTTCTATTGAATGTGTGTTGTCTTTGCACCATCATAACATCTAAAAATTCGAGGTCAAACCATTGTAAGTGTGTGTTCAGTAGGAAATTAGTAACTTTTCTTCAGTAAGTAAAATGAATGCCAAAGATAGTCATATCTTGATAACAACAGGTAATTTAACAAAACTTTTACAGATAACTTGTGGGCAAGTTGGAAAAAAGTGCTGTATAATAATATGGTTAGGTGGATTTATGACTGAAAAATGAGTAGATGTCATGTAGAGGACAATTTCTAATGGTATGTTACAGAGTTCTCTGTCTTTGGCATTTTATAAATGACTTGAAAATGTAGAATATACATATAACTTTTAATGAAATAACTTATTAGCTTATCCAAGGGTTGTATCAACAGTGTGCTGGTAAATATTTAACAAAAGGCCTTGGGGAAAAAAGGCCTTTGGGGAATAAAAAGCTTTCTATTTGCACTGTTTGCTAATTACCAAGGTGTAAATACTCCTACTGTGACTGCTATCAAGCTACCTAGGTGAATACAGAGGTAGGAAGAGATATATACTGTGAGCTCTACTTAGTAATTCTAGTATTTCCAGTAGGGCTATAATAACTTTATATTCCAGTCTTAGTAAAAGGCCAAGCATTTTATTTCTATTAACACATGTTTCTCAAAATAACTCTAGGAGATTACTACCTCCCTTTTAGAGATGATATGGCACAGAGAGATTAGGTAATTTACTAAGGTGACAGGATAGGACTTGAACCCAGACTTTGTTGCTCCATATTCCTTGCTTTTTCAAAGGTCAAAAATGAAAGAAGTAACAAGTTGGTAGTGAGTGGTAAGGAAGGAAATGGCAGAGGTTCTAAAAGGAAGTGCCAGTCTGTAGCTGTCCTCTGTAACAGGTGAGGACAAAATTTTGTCCTTCAGGAAATTCTTAAAAGAATACTAGTGTAGAGCCCTGACCAGTGTAGCTCAGTGGGTTGGGCATCATTCTGCAAACCAATAGGTCACCAGCCCAATTCCCTGTCTGAGCACATGCCAGGGTTGCGGGCTAAGCCCCTAGATGGGGGCGTTTGAGAGGCAACCAATTAATGTTTCTCTCTTACATTGAAGTTTCTATCCCTCTTTTTCTCCTTTCTTTCCCTTCTCTCTAAAAATAAATAAGTATGCCTGGCTAGTGTGGCTCAGTGGATTGAGCTCTGACCTGTGAACTGAAGGGTCGCCGGTTCGATTCCCAGTTGGAGCACATGCCTGGGTTGTGGGCCAGGTCCCCAGTGTGGGCGCACGAGAGGCGACCACGCTTTGATGTTTCTCTCCCTCTCTTTCTCCCTCCCTTCCCCTCTGTCTAAAAAAATAAATAAATTGAAAAATAATTTTTTAAATAAATAAGTAAAATATTAAAAAAAAAAAGAATACTAGTGTAGATACATACAGAAAGCTCCAAGGAATCACTCTGGTATACATAAGCATCCATTGAGCCAGTGTAAATCTAAAGCAATAATCCAGGATCAGACTTGGCCTTTCAAGTATCTCTGTTGAACACTGTAGGCACAGCCACATATGGCTATTTTAATTAAAGTTAAATACAATTAAAAATTCAGACCGTCACTTGCATATTCTTGTTTCAAGTGCTCATTAGCCATATGTGGCCAGTAGCTACTGTACTGGACACCACAGATATTGGACAATGTTGCTCTAGAGTAAAAGTACCCATGTCCAGTCCTGCTTACTCTACCTTTATTATATCCCCTCCTCCCACATTAATATTTCTTCATGCTTTACCTTGGTGGCCCTCAATTGGGTAACAGCCTTATTTATTTATTTCATAAATGAGATTTTATTGGTGGTTTTGAGGATAAAGACACAGACATTTCAATTTGTGCACAAATCTTAACATATGTACCAAAAATGTAAAGTCACGTAGTTGTAATTCTTTTCTGAAGTTATCCCAGTGACTTTCCAGCTTAAAATTTGGAGACTAATTTTCCTTAATGGAGTATCAGGTTCCAAGATCTGCAAATATTGATATGCTATTACATCTAAGTCCAAAATTCACAATTTAATATATATATTACATAATAGAATTTTCAGTCTTTCACAGCACATTAACAAAGTTACTAGGAAAACTGGACTACCACACCAAAGATGTTAGAGAGTGCACAAAATTCGGACAGGGAGATCCAAAATCAAGGACTGGTTTTATTTAGGAAACAGTTCTACTGAAAACATGAGAATAAAGTAATTTAAAATGTTCAAGACATAATAAATGTACAACTGACTCCAAATTGCCAGTATGCTTTGTATTTTAGGATGTAAAAACTACCCCCACGTGGAATGTTAAGCTGACACCCAAGACAATCAGAGCTGCCCATATTCAATATTCCACTATTTTCTGGTTGTACCAAAAAATAAACAATCAGAAAATGATTTCACCTCTTTAAAAAGCATTTACACTTAAAAAAACGGGATGAGGTGGAATTCCCTCCTTCAAAATATTTCTAGAGCTACTGAAAAAGTTGCATTTACAAAATAGTTGATAAAAATACTCCTCTGGATAGAAGAAGAGAGAGAGGGTCCATTGACAAGACATGCTATTTGATATTAATCAGGCTTGGCGGCTTTTTCTCCTGCTTCGTCCCAAAGCTGGACTCTCGTTTTTTGTTTCTTTGTTTTCTGCAGGTAGATCTTCTTTAGGGTCCTGTTTAGCCACCGTGGCCTCTTTTCCCTTTGCTCCCCTTTTCTCTTTTGTTTGGATATTTTTGTCTGCAGATTTATCCTTTCCTGCCGCCATTTTTGGCCTCATTTCCACTTTTGTGGGAGCAGGATAAGCTGACAACCTTGCCAGTCTCCTCTTGGGCTCCTCCTTCGCCGCTCCTTTGCAGAGCTGACCTTCCTCTTGGGTATTGTGGCACTGGGTGGACGTGGACATGTCAGCTGCCTCAGGGCTGGGGTGCGCCAAGAGCCTTCATAGACCTGATTTGCTTGGCCTTTGCAGACCTGGGTTGGCCGCTTTCCCTTCTCCCATTGCCCAAGCTGTTCAGACCTGCTGTAGGGATGTTCTTATTTCTTATTTATATACTATTGCTCATTTCTTATCTCCTGCTCCATTCTTAGGGAAAATATATAATGTTTAAGAAACAAGATTAACAAGTGTTGTCACCCAAAAGATTCATACTTTTTAAAAATTGGCATTAAATGCAATATTTTTCTTATTTTTTTAATAATTTAAGGAGGAGAAAGATCAGGCCATGCCACTCCATCTCAGGAGCCCAGCGGATGTTCAAATCCGAAGCCTGCAGAGGACCTCACTGTTAAAGTGGAAAGGTTTGCTCTTATTTTTGCAAATAATATTTTGTTAAAAGACGGGTTTTCAGGTATTTTGTTAATTTGAGTAAAAGCTAAAATTGTACAAATGACGTTTCAGAATTCTGAGTTGAAATTTTTTTATTACCTGACCTACTAATTTTATCCATTAAGATTAATTCTAGAAGTAAAGTTCTTCTGATCTCTGAAGTCATTAGTCAACTTTAGGTCTGATTATTCTAAGAATTTTTCTTGACTGGTATGTTACCTGTGTGTTTCATTGGTCACTTTGCTTTTATCTCTCTATGCCATAGGATAATAAGTTCCAGATGGACAAGAATTTCAGCAAATTTTATGACTGTATACTGAGTCTGGGTTCTGCATAAGTGGTGCCCATTAAATGTCATGTGTTATTAGTGGATCTCATAATCAGATGCAAATTTTTAATATTTTGTGGTTTCTAGTTTAATACTTTAATAGTTTAGTAGTTAGTAAATCAGTCTTTTATACTATGATTCTTAAAAATTTTATGAGTTACTGGTAAATGGATAAGTAGGATTTTTTTTTTTTAAATCTTGACTTAAAACCATTTGGTATCATATGAACATTAAGAAAAATTCCTTAGAGGTCATGGTCTGAGAGTTGCTGGTGGGAAATACTCCCCAAGAAGTTGTCTTAGAGCGAGGATTGAAGGCTTTTTCTGGACCCTGTTCCCCAGGCACGGGCCTGAAGTTCGGTGAGAGAAGTGGAAGCCCCTAGGGAGACCAGGAGCCCCTGGGATAAGTGGTGATGATGGACAGACCTCAGAGGAAGTGTGTATGTGGTAGTGGATGTCATACCTGGAGCCTTTAGGGTCTCCTACCTAAATTTCATTTTGACCTTAATAGGATGACCTTATTTACTTGAGTAGATTTTGTTCACCCCAAATGGTACAAAGGATGTCACAGTTTTGTTGTAGAGTCAACTCATATTATCATTTCCTGTTGCCAAAAGGGTTCACATTATGAAACAAAAAATCCTGGGATCAGGGTCCATACTAATCATTTATTAGTTATGTTAAGTTAAACAAAGAGACCATTATATTGAGAGTCCTTGCTGAAAAGAAGCAGGCCCCACATGGAGTCACTTTTGCTGATCCCCCCACCAAGACTTAATACCTAACCATCTTCATTTCAGCAAAACATAGATTCTGATTGTTCTTTGTAGGAGTTGGCCACGGCCAAGATCTTAATATGAAAAGCAGGATAGATTCTCTTACAGTGGTGAGAAATGGTGTAAGGCTGGAAGAATGGCAGCAGGGAACTAAAGTTCCCAGGGGTTCATCCTCTTTTGTTTCCTTCTGTTTTCTTAACACCATACCCACCACTGGGCACCTTTACTTGACCACCTGGGGTGAAGTGAAATTCAAAAATTAGAAAAGGATTTGGAGAGTCTATGGGAATAAGAAGAAGTACGATAGGTAGCCATATATCCTGGCATAAGGTCAGGTGCTATTTAATTACAGAGGGAAAGGGGAGTGTCTGTTTTTGTTTTGTTTTAATTTATTTTTCAGTTATAGTTGACATACGTTATTTTTTATTAGTTTCATGTGTGCAACATAGTGATTAGCCATTTATATACCTTACAAAATGATTGCCTTGATAGGACCAATACCCATCTAACACTATACATAGTTATTACAATATTATTGACTGTATTTCCTGTTCTGTACTTTATATCCTCATGACTAATTTTGTAACTGGGATTTTGTGTTTCTTAATCCTTTTCATCTTTTTCACCCATCCCCTCAACCTCCCTCCAGTTGTTTCTTAATAGTTTCCATTCTTGTGTAAGGAAATATCTGCTGTGTCTGTCTGTGTAGTTCTACAAATACAATATAGTATGTCATTTTAGTTTTAAAAAGTTAAATGTATATGCACTTTTGTATAGGTATTATATATAGTATAGTGAATCAAATAAAGACACTTTAAGACATACAACATGCAGTGGGGAGGGGTGGGTGGAGGTGGAAGAGGATAGAAGAGGGATAAATAGTAAGGGAAAAAATACAATAAAAATAAATTACTGAAAAAAGACATACAACAGAATGTTTATATTAATACCTATGAAAGAGGGATTAGGGATTTTTCTCCCTTGCTTTGAAGTTGCTAATTTTTCTTCATGGAGCATTAGTGCTTTTAAAACTTAACATGCCAGGTCAGAGTGGGTGTACAGTTATTTGAGATTCCCTAAACTGAAAGGACCTTTAAAGTGCTCTTGGAGATACATGTATGCAATTTTTTTAAAAAAGCATATGCTGTTAGAACCATTATATGAAATACATGTGGACTTGGGCCTGTTAAAAAATGATACTAATACTGAAATTGGATGAAATGTTGACACACTCTTAATAAACAGTTTTCATTGGGAAGTAACTATTTGCTGTTTAGACAGCTTTCGGAAAATCCACATCATGTGATCATATAATTAAAGTCATATAAGTACTTCAAATTGTTGCTCAGGTTAGTTGATCAGATTCAACCATTAAAGCTAAGGTCCTGATACTATTTAAAAATTACAGGCTGAGGTCCTGCATTTTGCTCATCTGAGTTAACACCTCATTAGGAATTTTGTTCCTTTTTGTGGAATCTGATTTTTTGACAATGACAATAACTGAAAAACACCAACTTATGTAATATTCCTATCCCAAAAGTCCTCTTAGGCTCATCATTTATCAGCCAAAGGTTACCTTCATGATGCTGTCCTGTTGTAGACTCTGGTGCTTTTGTGCTTCTGACTCACTCATCCTCTGCAAGGTTATTGGACTGTGAAACCCTAACATGCTGCTGGTTTCCCTGTCTCACAGAACTAAGTTACATTGTTTTTTTTTCAGCCCACGTATGTGGACCCATCAGTCCCTGTCGTATATTCTGATACATGTACCATTATGTAACACCAAGCTCTGTAAAGCAAAGCTCATGCATTTTTCTCTAATCTTGATGATATTTTAAAATAAATTTCATACAAATGAAAAACTCAGCCTTAAAATTGGGAAAGATGGATTAGTAAATGTAGAATTCCAACTTTCTTCTCAGGCTGTAAAATCTGTTTCAGAAGTCAAGTTTTTGGGAAACTACGCCACATTAGATCTGAGGCTTTTTTCTTATCCAGCTTGAAGGAAAAGTAATTTTGTTAATTTTGTTAGGGGAAAAGGTGACTAAGTAAAACTGATGTCAGCTCATGAACTTATCCTGTCTTACAATGAAAATGTATACTTTTTATCTTGAATTGCCTTTTCTTGAGTAAGTAAACTTGATTTTTTTTAAAAAAGGACTGATAATTTGTAATTGTGAGATTAAAAAATTTTAATGCTACTTAAAATATATAGTTTTTTATTTTTAAAGCTGAAAGATATGAAATACAAGTCTTTTAGTGCTTCTGATGAAAACTATCTTTTCATTAAAATGCATTATTTTGTGTATATATATATATTTTTTATATTTCTGTATTTTCCAGAATTATCTGGGAAAGATAATATATAGTACCATCAATTCCAACCTTTTATTTGGGAAGGTCTCAAGCCTCAGACAATTGAAAGAATAGTATAATGACCACCTTTTGCTGATTCATTTGAAAGTTGCAGGCATTTTTATTTCATGCAAATGCTTGAGTATGTATCTCCTAATAATAAAAACATTGGCTGAGGTTCCGAGGTTCTGTCACCTCTGAGCAGGGGCTCCAGCTGAGCTTGGAACCTGGGGTCCGCACTCACCAACCCATGCCCTACCCCATCCCCCAGGCCAATTAAAGAACCAATTGAGTAGTGGATTCCCAGATGCAAAAGTGATGAAACAGTTGATTTGTCATTAAGATGCAGTGGGCTTTTCAACCAAATTAAAACAAAATTACATCTGTTTTTCTCAAAAGAGAATTCTGCAAGTGGTAAAGAATAAAGACATTTTCATATTTTAGTATTATACCGTTATTACACTAAAGAAATGGTAAATTGTGAGATTATCTAATATTTGATCATGTCCACATTTCCCCAGTTACCCTAATAATGTCTTTAACTTTTTTTTCCAATTGCGAATTTATTCAAGGATCATTCATTGAATTCTGTCTAGTCTCTTTTACTCTAAAACATGTCCTTTTGTTTTTTGTTTTTGTTTTCATTTTTTATGATGTGGACATTATTTGAGTCTAGGCTGGTTGTTTTTAGAATGTTTGTTGATCTGGTCCTTATTCCATCATTCTAGGTTCAAGTTAGACTTTGATGAGAATGTTACCTAGGTACTGTTTTGTCCTTCCTGTCATTTTAGTAGGCAACTAATATCAGATGTATGCATTATTGGTGATGTTAACAAGTTTAATCATTGGTTAAGATGGTGTCTGTTGGATTTTTTAATTATAAAGATAACATGTTCTCTAATGAGTTATGTACGGAGTGATTCTTTGAAACAGTGAATATGATATTCCTCAAATCTTTCACCCATGGTTTTGGCATCCATTGACTTTTGCTTGGATAAGTTATTTCATTTGTAGTTAAAAATTATTTTTTCCTGACTTTATGCCTTTTTACATTTATAGCTAGCTTTCATTCTTCTATAGAAAAGTGCTCTCTCTTTGATCCACTTCTTCCTAATATCCACCCCCACCCTTTTTTCAGTGAACTTATTAGATCAAGAAATAGAAAATTACCAGTGCACTACATGCACTATAGCCTACTGCCTTCTTTAATTTCTACTTCCTTCCCCAAAGTAACCATTGTCCTGACCCTAACACCATAGATGAGTTTTTTAATTTGTGAACATTGTAATGAAACCATATCACATGTATTCCTTTGCTCTCCCTTGCTCAGCATTGTATTTGTGAGACTCTTCCGTGTTATTCCACGTGCACTGTGGCAATAGTTTATACACTCTCATTGCTGTGCAGTAGTTCATTATTTGACTATACTACACTTTACCCATTCTATTATTAATGGACATTTAAATTGTTTTCAGTTTGGGGCTATTATGATTA
The DNA here is from genome assembly GCF_021234165.1 of Pteronotus mesoamericanus. Classification (NCBI taxonomy): domain Eukaryota; kingdom Metazoa; phylum Chordata; class Mammalia; order Chiroptera; family Mormoopidae; genus Pteronotus; species Pteronotus mesoamericanus. Next base: position 555,811 of record NW_026555325.1, read on the forward strand.
GGGTACTGTGAACATTCTTGCACATGTCTTGGTGAACATACCTTCTGGGTTTATTTATAGGAGTAGGAATTTCTCGGTCATAGAAACTGACCAGTTTTCCAAAGTGGTTATACTAATTTATTATTCCCCTCAGCAGTAAGATGTTTCATGAATCCTTTTTTTCCCCCCTCTAATGTATTATAGTTTATTTCTCTTATTCTTTTTGGTACTCTGATTGCCCCAGATTTGGGTAGTAGAATCTCTTTCATGCTGGGTCTTCTGTGCTTTGGCCATAGTCTCATTTTTTTAAGCACTCCCTTGAGTTTTGGTATGCCTGTGTGACCCAAGACCTTCTCGGAGAAAGTTCTGTTATTTTCTGAAATTGAGATAGAATTCACATACTATAAAATTCAAAGTGTACAATTCAGTGGGTTTTAATATATTCACAAGGTAACCATTACTACTGTGTGCTTTCAGAGTCATAGGTTTTTAATTGATGAGTTTCTTATAGTTGGGAATCCATTTTGGTGGTATTAGTTTTTATAAATGCTCTTTCCTTCATTATTTTGATTTTATTTTTAACAATTTTGTAGCATATTGCCGTTTACTTCTATGTAAGTGGTAAAGCATATTTGTGTGAAGATGTATGTGTATATTTTAAAATAAATATCAAATAAATTAGGGGGGATAAAAAGGAACTGATGGCAAATAGGAGGTAAGGCACTTAGAGCTGAAACTAGGCTTCCCAGTGGGCTTCCGACTGACTTATCCTGGATTTCTCTAGCAGCCAGGGCAAGGCAGACAATTTGTTGCTTTGTGTTCAGGAGCTTTTGTTTGTTTGTTTCTACATTTTCCCAGTTTTTAGCTAAATAAATCTCCTAAATGTATTTTATATTAATATGATGTGTCTCAGTTATTGTATTTTTTAAAAACTTAAAATACAGACTTACCAAAAAACTTGAAGAAAGGAGAGAAGAAAAACGGAAAGAAGAAGAGCAGGTAAAGTTTGTGTACTGAGCTTTGTTTTACCCTTCCATTGAGTGAGGGAACGTTTGACTCCCTATTCAGCTGACAGACCTAGGATGGCTCCCTGGTTATGGTTCATTGTTGCAGCACAATTGAGGGAATTACCTGTCTTCTGTAGTAGAATCATAGTGGTTTTTTTTTTGTAAATTGCTAGGCGTAAATTTGCTCATTCCTCCCTTTGCAATGAGTATTTTACACTAAGAATAAAGGGACTTGAACAAAATTGCTTTGCTTTGATGTAGATCAAAATTTTAGTTCCTTTTTGCGTAAAAAAAATTGTAGACATTTTTCTGAATTTTTCCTGTGGTGTTGCTGCATTTTAGTGCAGCATTTAACTTTCTCATCATGCACACTAATCTGCATCATCTCTTTGGGGCTCTAGGAAGACAATATCTAGAAAACAATAGGAAGGTTATTGTTTTTTCAAGCCAAATAAATGACTGTCTTATTGTCCTTGGAGGGTAACATATTCACCTTAGAAACCAAAGACTTCTATTTCTCTTTGTTTTCAAACATTGACCTCATCATAGTCTTACTAGAACCATTGACAAAGATGTATAAATTGATAGACATTTGACTGTTTTCCCATGTTATTTGTAAACTCTACTGACTTCTTACATTTTATGAAGTTGTTTTGTTCCTTTAGCTGTACCTAGAACCAGCTTTCCCTGCATACAGAATAATATCTAGGGCAGATTATTAAATTATATTTTTGGCTAATAAAACTTTCTCTTTAAGAGAGAGATTAAGAAGGAAATTGAGAGGAGAAAAACTGGAAAAGAAATGTTGGATTATAAAAGAAAGCAAGAAGAGGAATTAACAAAAAGAATGTTAGAGGAAAGAAACAGAGAAAAGGCAGAAGACAGAGCAGCTCGAGAGCGTATAAAACAGCAGATTGCATTGGTGAGTATTAAATATATTTATATTTTTAAAGATTTTATTTATTTTTGGAGAGGGGAAGGGAGGGAGAGAAACACTAATGTGTGGTAAACTCTCACACACCCCCAACTGGGACCCAGTCTGCAACCCAGGCATGTGTCGTGCTGTGGAATTGAACCAGTGACCTTTTAGTCTGCAGGCCAGCTCTCAATCCACTGAGGCACACCAGCCAGGGCTATTAAGTTTATTTTTAATGCTCGACTGTAGAACATTTGTGAAATTGTTTTTCTGCGCACTGTGGTTTTGGTTTATTATCAGACAGTGTACACAAAAATAGTACATTTTAGTGACTCAAAAAGCACCAATTCTCAGCTTCCTTTTACAGAAATTGTATATTGAATTAAAGTACAGTTAAGATTAAAATTGAGACGATTTTTTTTAAAGTAATTTTTTCCTTTCCTTTGAAAGGTAGTTTTCAAAGATTCCCTAGAAAAGAAGCTAAGAATTGGTTACCTAGCAGTTTCCTCTAGTCACAAGCATTCTTTTTGGGACGAAGTATCTAGAGCACCATGTAGAAGCTTAGAATGGTTTTGCAACAACTGCTTTTAGAATTGAGAAGGTGTAATACATATGAAAATCATTCCTACCTTAATATTGTTTGTTTCCTTGTTTATTCAACAAATACTTACTGTGTGCCAGATCTTGTTCCAGTCACTGGTAATATAGTACTGACCAAAATCACATCCTTGTTTATTTAATAACAACTCTGGTCCTTGGTAGTTGATAAAACTGAAATGTACCAGATCCAGAGTGATAAAGTTTATGTGTATGACTTTAAGGAATTTCACATATATGTATATATGTTCGTTGTGTTTGGAAATGGAGTGGAGCATTCTGGCAATGAAAGATAATTAGAGTCTAACAACTGTTTTAAAGGATCGTGCAGAGAGAGCTGCTCGTTTTGCAAAAACAAAGGAAGAAGTAGAAGCTGCTAAAGCTGCTGCCTTGCTGGCTAAACAGGCAGAAATGGAAGTAAAAAGGGACTCTTCTGCAAGAGAAAGAAGGTACTTTAGTTCCTGCTTAACTGTCTTTGTTTATGTAGCTACTGAGAAGAATAGTGGTTGTGGGCTGCTTCTTAATTCTGATGAGTGCTGTGGCTGTAATAAGTAGTTCCAGGAGGACATATTGACCAGTTTGGCAGGTGCCAATGGTATTTGTTATTGAATGTGAATTTTCAATACAACAGTACTAAATACAGACACTCCCTATCTTATGGTGGTTGGACTTAGGATTTTTCAACTTTAACAGTGGTGTGAAAGTGAAAAGCAGTCAGCAGAAACTGTAATTCAGATTTTGAATTTTGATCTTTTCTTGGTCTAGTGGTGTGTGGGTATACTCTCATGATGCTGGGCAGCAGCACAAAGCCGCAGTTGCCAGTCAGACATGCTATCACAAGAGTAAACAACCAATACTCTACATTGTATTCATTGTATTAGGTGATTTTGCCCACCTGTAGGCTAGTGTAAGTATTATGAAGAAATTTAATGAGTCACACTAAGCTGTGATATTTGGTAGGTTAGGTGCTTCAAGTGTATCATATATTCACTTAAAGTGGGCTCATTGGGATATAACCCCATTGTAAGTTGGGGAGTGTCTGTAAATGACTTCTAAAAGAGGGCTCAAGAAATCTCTTTTCAAAAAACAGAAAGCACATACATCAAAATGGTTATAGGGATTATCTTGTGTATTAGATTCTTTTTCTAAAAATTTTTTTTTAAAGATTTTATTTATTTATTTTAGAGATGGGGGAAGAAAGGGAGAGAAACATCAATGTATGAGAGATACATGATTGGTTGCCTCTTGCACTCCCCAAACTGAGGACCTGGCCTACAACCCAGGCACGTGCCCTAACTGGGAATTGAACCAGCAACCTTTCTGTTCATAGGCCGGTACCAATCCACTGAGCCACACCAGCCAGGATTCTTTAATTGTCAAGTTGTTAGAATCTCAAGTCAAGTAGGATAAAGCAAAACAGCATTAATTGATTCTACATTTGGGAGTTTCATTGATGGATTTGAGTAGGCACAGCTAGATCCAGGGATATCTTGGTTTCTTCTGTTTTAGCTTCATTCTCAGAGAAACTTCTTAGATGGCATTAGGAGAGCCCAGGACCTCAAAGATGAACCCTTTGTCCCAAAACCCATATCATTTACCAAGGAGAATTCTCATTGACTCTGCTTGGATGATGTGACCACCTGTAGATCAATCATTCAGTTCGTTTGTGTGGGCTCTCTGATTGGGACAGTTGATAAGCCCACCCCTGTAGTGAAGGAAGTGGAGGAAATGTTATTGATAATCATACCAGAATGAGTGACATGTAATAGAGATAAGGCATGTTCCCAAAACAAAAATACGTTGCAAAGACAAAATTTCAGATTTCTAGTATATCCTGTTAGTTGGTATTAATAAATATTAACCCTAATACTTTTCTTTATTTTCCATATTAGAAAATTAATAAGTGTTACTTTTATAATCATAAAAATTACTTTTAAAAAACTATTTCTAAAAGCGATAAAATACTTAAGAATATACTTAACAATATTAGGTCTTCTGATCTATGGAACACAGAATGTCTTTCCATGTATTTAGGTTTTAATTCTTTCAACAATGATTCTAGTTTTCAGTATACAATATGTGTTATACTTCTCTTAAGATGGCAGTACTTCTTCCAAACTGATTTATAGATTCAGCATAATCCGTATCAAAAGACCAGCGGTTTTTTTTGTTGAGATTTTTGCAGGAATCTAATCCTAAAATTCATATGGACATGCAGGGGACCCAAAATTGTCAAAACAATCTGGAAAAGGAACAAAGTTGGAAGACTAGACTTTTTTAAAAAAAATTCTTACCCAAGTTTATGTTTTATTGATTTTAGAGAAGAAAAGGGGAGGGTAGAGAGAGAGAGAGAGAGAGGAACAGGGAGAATCATCAGTGTAAGGGCAAAACATTGATACGTTGCCTCCCATATGTGCATTGACGGGGGTTTGAACCTGCATCCTAGGTATGTGCCCTGACCAGGAGTTGGACGTGCAACCTTTCGGTGTATGGGATGATGTTCCAACCAACGGAGTCATCTGGCCAGGGCAAGACTCAGGCTTTTCCGACTTTAGAACTTATTACAAAGCTTCAGTAACCAAGACAATGTAGAACAGGTGTAAGGACGGATATGTAATAGACCTGAATGTCTAGAAATAGACCTATGCATTTATGATCAATTGTTTTTTTAAGATATGTATTTTAATGATTATGCTACTACAGTTGTTCCATTTTTTTCTCCCCTTTATTCCCCTCTGCCCTGCACCCCCCACCTTCTACCAGCTTCCTCCCCACCCCCTTAGTTCATGTCCATGGGTCATACATATAAGTTCTTTGGCTTTTCCATTTTCTATACTATTCTTAACCTCCCTCTGTCTATTTTGTACCTACTATTTATGCTTCTTATTCCCTGTACCTTTTCCCCCATTCTCCCCCCACCCCGTGCCCTCTGATCTCCATTTCAGTGATTCTGTTCCTGTTGTAGTTGTTTACTTAGTTTTTTTGTTTTTGTTTTGTAGGTTCAGTTGTTGATAGTTGTGTGTTTGTTGTCATTTTACTGTTCACAGTTTTTGATCTTCTTCTTCTTAGATAAATTCCTTTAACATTTCATATAATAAGAGCTTGGTGATGATGAACTCCTTTAACTTGACCTTATCTGGGAAGCACTTCATCTGCCCTTCCATTCTAAATGATAGCTTTGCTGGATAGAGTCATCTTGAATGTAGGTCCTTGCCTTTCGTGACTTTGAATACTTCTTTCCAGCCCCTTCTTGCCTTCAAGCTTTCTTTTGAGACATAAGCTGATAGTCTTACGGGAACTCCTTTGCAGGGAACTGTTTCCTATTCTCTTGTTGCTTTTAAGATTCTTTCCTTACCTTTAATCTTGGGTAGTGTAATTATGATGTACCTTGGTGTGTGCTTCCTTGGGTCCAACTTCTTTGGGACTCTCTGAGCTTCCTGGGTTTCCTGGAAGTCTAGTTCCTGTGCCAGATGGAAAAGTTTTCATTCTTATTTTTTCAAATAAGTTTCCAACTTTTTGTTCTTCCTGTTCTCCTTTCTGGCTCCCCCATGATTTGGATAATGGAATGTCTAAAGTTGTCCCGGAGATTCCTAAGCCTCTCCTCATTTTTTTGAAATCTTGTTTCTCCATTCTGTTCTGGTTGATTGTTTATCTCTTCCTTTTGCTCAAAATTGTTGATTTGAGTCCTGGTTTCCTTCCCTTCAGTGTTGCTTCCCTGTATATTTTTCTTCATCTCAGTTCGCATAGCCTTTACTTTTTCCTCCATTTTGCAACCGTGCTCAACCATTTCTGTGAGCATCCTGATTACCAGTGTTTTGAACTCTGCATCTGATAGGTTGTCTGTCTCCTTGTGCTTAGTTCTGTTTTTGGAGCTTTGATCTGTTCTTTCATTCGGGCCATATTTCTTTGTCTCAGTGTGCCTGTTAGTTTGGAAGGGGTGGAGCCATAGGTTTTCTCTAGGGCAGGGCAACCCAGATTGCTGCGTTGTGACCCTGTATGTAGGGGAGGGGTCAGTGGGAGCAGTGCTGCTTGCTGGGCTCTCCACAGGCTTTCAGTCACTTCTCCCTCTACCCACAAGCAAATTGGGGCCTTCTAGTGCTGATTCCCAGGTGGTGGGTGGGTTTGTGTATGTTCTGGAACCCTTTTGGTCTCTCCAATGAACTCTACTGTGAGGCTAGGAGTTTCTCCTGCTACCGCATCCCCCACAGGTTTATATAGCCAGAGGTTTTGAGGCTTGCTTTTCCCCTGCAGTGGAACCATGAATTGAGCAGTCTGTCTTGCTCCCTAGCTGTTCGTCCTGGTTTATCTGCATGGTTTATCCCCCTGGTCCTCCCTCTGCTCCCTTGCAGTGTGTCCTCTCTGCCCCGGCTGCCTGTCTCTGCCACTCCTTCTGGTCTGGATGAATGTTTCTTCTTTAACTCCTTGGTTGTCAGACATCCATAGAGTTCGATTTTTCTGGCAGGTCTGATTTTTTTTTTTTTAATTATCAATTAATTTTTTGAAAAGGGTACCAAGACCATTCAGTGGGGAAAGAAATGTCTCTTCAACAAACAGTGCTTGGGCAAGTGGATAGCCACATGTAAAAGAATGAATTGGGACCCTTAACTCACACCAAAAAGAAAAAGGAAAACAAAAAAAAAATGCCCAACTTAGAATGGATCATTTACCAAAATATAATAGCTAAAAGTATAAAATCTTAGAACCAAAATAAGAAAATCTTATAATCTTTGAATTTGCAGTGGATTCTTAGGCATGACATCAAAAGTACAAGCAACAAAAGAAAATAGATAAGTTGGACTTCATCAAAATTAAAAAATTTTGTGCTTCAAAAGCACAAAATCTTCAAAAATGGGGGGGGAGGACAAAAAAGGTGAAGGAGATTAAGAAGTACAGACTGCCAGTTATAGAATAAGTCATGGGATATAATGTACACTGTGTTATATAGCATAGGGAACATAGTCAATAATATCATCCTTATTGTGGGTGGTGACATATGGTTACTAGTCTTATTGTAGTGATAATTTCATAAGATATATAAATATCTAATCACTATGTTGTATGTCTGAAATTAATATTGTATGTCAACTATAATTTAAAAAATAAATTTTAACAAAATCAAAATAAAAAGTAAAGTGAAAAGATAACCCACAGAATTGGAGAAAGTATTTGCAAACCATATATATCTAAAGGACTTATATTTAGAATATAAAAAGTTTTATAACTCACAATGAAAAGGAAACAACTCAATTTAAATATGGGGAAAGAATTTGAATAGACATTTCTCCACAGAAGATAGACAGATGGTCATTAAGCACATGAACAGATGCTCAACATCTCCAGTCATTAGGGAATTCAAGTAAAGACCATAATGAGACACTATTTCATACCCTCTAGGATGCCTACATATAAAGAGAGCAACAAGCACTGGCATGGATATGGAGAACTGGGAAACTTTCTGTGTTGTTGAAGGGATTATAAAATGATGCATTGACTTTGGGAAAAACAGTTTGGCATTTCTTCAAGATGTTGAACTTAGAGTTACCATATAATCCAGCAGTTCTACTTTTAAGCATATACCCAAGAGAATTGAAAATACATGTTCGCACAAAAACCTGTACTTGAATGTTTATAGCAGCATTCTTCATAATAGCCAAAATGTGGTACTAACCCAAATAAATATTCATCAACTGAAGAATGGATAAACAAAACATAGTATATCCCATGCAATGTAATATTATTCAGCACTAAAAAAGAAATGATGTACACATGCTACCACATGGGTGAACCTTGTGGTACCTTGTGGAACCTTGAAAACATAATGGTATATGAAAGAAGCCAGTTACCAAAAGTCACACCTTATATGATTCCATTATGTGGAATGCCCAAAGTAGGCAAACCTGTAGATTCAGAAAGTAGATTATGTGGCTACCAGAGTTAGATGAGAGAGGAAGGTTAATAAGTTTGGCGTTTCTTTGGGGGTGATAAACATGTTGTGGGATTAGATACAGTGATGATTGCACAACTCTGACTATATTAAAAACAAGTGAAACTTATGCTTTAAGGAGATGAATTTTATGTTATATGAATTTATAGCTCAGTAAAACTGTCCTTAAAAATACAAACAAAAATATCTGACATTGTTGAAAAAACCTATGTTCATTGAACATTTCCACTTCCACTTTCTCTAACTTTTGATATTGTTTGAGAATATATAGAGGTAAAGATGCTGACTTAAATTTTGTTTTTTTTTTCATAGCACTATTGCAAGAATTCAATTCCGTCTTCCTGATGGTTCTTCCTTTACAAATCAGTTCCCTTCTGATGCTCCTCTAGAAGAGGCAAGGCAGTTTGCTGCACAGGTAAATTTGTCTTGAGTTGTAATAAAGGTAGACGAAGTAAAGTTTATGAAGAAGTAGGAGGAGAAGATTTTTAAACAGAGTTTGAAGAATGTGAATAAATCGTGACTTATCCCCAGGAGAGAGGCACAGGACAACGCTGGGGTGTTACGGAGCGTCCTTTATCTCTTAGAGCCACATGAGAATAGCATATCTGCTTGTCATGCAGAAATAGGAATTTGTTGTTGTACAACAAGCATGGGAAACTTTTTTTTACTGCTTAGTACACTCAACTGGATGAATAAAAATCAAATTATTTTTCAAAGATCTAATCTGAGGGAGTTGTCAGTAAAAAGGATGCAGTATTTCTCAGGCCTTTTCACGTTTTCTGCAAGTTGCTTAGAATACATTTGGGCTGGCCATTTTCCCATCTGCCTGTTGTCCAAGCCTAAAGACCAGTAATCTTTATTTGGCAACAAGTATTTTTCAGGAATTTACTTCCAGAATTGTGGCCTTACTCCAAAATCTGTATGGGTGTGAAATTTGATATCTTAGAAAATAAGATATGAGTAACTTCCAATTTTTATTTTCTGATTGATTGCTTACTCAGAATGGATTCTAGGCATCATATGTTCTGGACTTACTGTATGTACCAGTATTTGCCTTATATCACTTTAATGTTCAAATTAGAGTCCAGATATTTCCACTCGATCTCTCTGCATTTAATCTGCTACCTTATTTCTGGGTACCAAAAAATGATACCTGCTGTCTGCCTTCCTCCATTGGTGAGCTGGGCCGGACAATATAAAAATTGACTTTAAGAACTCTTTTTCCCTAAGCTTTATAGCAGAACCAACCCAGTAGCCACTTTAATTCTTCTTTTGCTTTGGATCCCCACCTGGGGCCTCCCAAGAGGGGGTGCCCCTGGCCTGAATCTTACTGCTTCTGCCACAGGTAAGTGAAGAGGGGGAGCCACATGAGGGGGAAAAAAGATGTTTGATTGCATCAGTCCTGTTAGAACTTCTCTCCAGTAGAATGACCTAATTTCATATTTGTGATGTTCTTACGTTAGAGTGAAAACAATGAGAGGTATATATGCTATGACCTACAGCAAAAAACCAAAAATGTTAATCTTTTTCTTTGGAATCTTTTAGATAAACAGTTGTCTAAGACTTTACAAATATGTGTGACTTAAAATTGTGAGGGTGACTGTGTAATGTCCTGTGTCTGGGATTATATGTATAGTGTGGATTGATTATGGACCATTTATTCTTTGAGAGAAGGGGGCGAAACTCCTGATGTACATGTGAGGGGAAGTGTTCCAGATTTTAAGTAAGGAATACCTATAATCCATACATTCATGGGATATTAATACAAGTTTGTAAAGGATAGTGAAAACCCTCATGGAAAACTGCAGGCATCCATAAAAGATATACCTAATGTTCATTTTTATTCAGTTCACATAATTTTAGGAACTGTATTTTTGTTACATTATAGTCATTATTGAGTAATAAAAGCTTTTATTAAAATTTTTTTAACTTACTGATTTTAGAAAGAAAGGAGAAAGAAAAAAAACATTGATTTGTTGTCCCACTTATTTATGCATTTATGGGTTAATTCTTGCATGTGCCCTGACTAGGATCAAACCCACAATCTTGGTGTATCGGGATAATGCTCTTAACTCTCAGAGCTACCTGGCCAAGGTATAAAAGCTTTTAAATACTATTTGGATTTGACAGCTTTCAGCTACACCAAGTTTTTTATGAATGTTTTTTTGAGTATACATTTAAATGAACTTTTAAAATCAACACAGTTTTAATTAAAGCAGTCATTTTAGATGCATGTAAGTATGTAATATCTTACTATAAAAAGGCACTGTTGTAATGTTTTAAACTTACTGTTATGTTACAGACTGTTGGCAACACTTATGGTAATTTTTCATTAGCAACCATGTTTCCCAGGAGAGAATTTACCAAAGAAGATTATAAAAAGAAATTATTGGATTTGGAACTTGCCCCAAGTGCTTCAGTGGTACTGTTGCCAGTATGTACATATGTCTATATTTTTTTCTGTTCTTACAGTCCTGTTTGTTCTGTTCTTGATTGTTTCTTACAGTTAGAGGGAGGGAAGGTGAAAGGTATATAGTGGATAATTAAAATCCAGTTATCCAAAAATGTTAAATCAATTTATTGTTCCATTATCCTGTGCTTTATGTATCTTTATTGCTAATGAAGCACTAGTTTAATTTTCAACTTTTTTTTGGTCTTTTTAATGGACAAAAAATGACTGGTAGGAGAAGAAAATAATACAGAGCACCTAATCTATAGACTTAGTGGTTTTTATCTGTGCACTACTCTACTATTTACCAAGTTTTTAGAAAACATTTAACATAAAAATCTCATTTTTTAATGTATTAATGCCACCTGATCCTTACAACAATATTTTAATCTCTGAGAGAAAAAGAGGCTCAGAAAGCTTAAATGACTTTGCCAAGGTGCCACCTTATATGCCAGAGCTGGGTTGAGAGCCTGGGTCTTCTTCTGTGTCTGGGGTAGTATAGTTTTCCCTGCTCTAAGCTAGAGCCCTATACCTAAAACAGTTAGCCATCCAAAAATCAGGATTAATTGCATTTACTGAGGTTTGAAAATTTCCCCTTTTTTTTAAATCAAGAAAGTTTTATCAAAGTTACTAATTTTAGTACAGAAGTTCAGTTCTCTTAAAAATTTGTTCATTTTACCAAAAACTACCTTCTGGTTTCTGTGTTGTAATTATGACTTTAAAAAGCAGAGCTCCAGGAGTTCCCAGAAATTTATATATACTTGAAAAATCTCAAGGTTAGTAATTTCACTTCTTGCAGTAAACTACAATTAATAGGACTTTCTTTTTTCAGATAAAAGATTCACCTAGAACCTTGAATGTAACGTGATTGGGCTGGTAGTAGTCTTTATTTGGGTTTATTTCCTAATTTTTAGGCAGGAAGACCAACTACATCTATGGTACATTCTTCCAGTGGAGACTTTTGGACATTGTTGGGGACAGTACTTTACCCATTCCTTGCCATCTGGAGATTGATTAGCAACTTCTTATTTAGCAACCCTCCTCCTGCACAGACCTCAGCAAGAGCGGTATCTTCGGAATCCTCAAACCTTGCATCATCCAGCAATTTAGAAAAAAGGTATCTGTTTGTGTTTTCTCCATTTTCAAAATGTTACTAATGTTCCAAAATGAAAATTTTGTTAAAGATACTTTGCCTTCTTTCTGTATATGGGGGAAAAAAAGCCAATTTCTGAAGATTTACTATATCAGCTCCCCAGGGAACCTCACTTACCTGAATTTTCTCAGCCTTCTAAAACCTACTTCACCTCTGATGGTTTTATTATTTCACTTATTGAAGTCTCTTCATCCTGTAACTGTAAAAACTGATATTTTTTTCCAGGTTTGAATGGCAGTATTTTTTTTTTACTAGCCATGTTAGTGTCTGACAAGATATTTCATTACATTAGTTCCTCAGTTATCTTGCATAATTTCTTTAGAGGGATTGTGCTCTAAAGAATTTTAACCCCAGTGGTTCTTTGATCTGCTGGCTGACTATCTTCTCTTGGTCATTTAGAAAAGGACCAAACTGAGAAAACAACATATTCACTTGAAAATAGTGTATCCTTCAGAGAATTATTTGGCTTAGTCCCTTAAGCAAGAGATTTCCCTTTTATTGCAGACGGTTATGGTTAGAATAGTTAATACTAATTAATTAATAGACAACACTAATGTTATTAGCTCATACCTTTGTTAAGATTTTGCATATTTGACAGTATTTTCCTAGAAGGTGAGATTATACCCCTTTCTAATAATAGCTCAGTTTATTATAATGTATACCTAGTATTGTTAAACACCCTTTTAGGCTGTTAATTGACATAATAACAAATCATCACTCCAATCCTATATGATAAATAATGAAAATTCTTGTCTCTCTGACATCAGTAAGGAGATCCTGGTCTTGTGTCCTGTTGACTTTCTACATAAAGATTTGTGTAAATATTGAAATTGGGCTGACTTAGCTGTTGTCTTATTTCTTTCTTAACTGTTAGGACGGAAGACCAATCTTAGCCATAGTACATTAACTCCAGTGGGGACAGAGGAAAATTCTTCTCTAGTCTTAGAACAGCATTCAAACTAGGCTTTGTTAGTGCTAAGTTTTAGGACTCTTAACTGAGCAGTGGATGGAAGTACTTAATTCTGAATAAGTAAAATATCAGATAGCTTGCTGTGTGGCTTTTTAAAACATTTTTCGAATACGGAAACAGGACTCAGGTTGGGGCAAAGAATGGGATGAATACATATCTGAGAAGCAAAACTTTGTGTTCCACTGTTGGTTTTCCTTTTTTCTTTTTGCTCTCTCTCTCTCCCCCCCTCTAGTTTTTCCCCTCTAGTGTGAGACAATGAGTTATCTTAAATTTCACCCATTTTCAGATGAAGAAGTTCTGTTTATTCTTAATTGTGTAAATAAAATATTGAACATTATAAGAAGGATTAAATATTGTTAATTGACTATTTCTGTAAATAAGGCTATGAATGGAGCTTTGGAAATGGAAAATATGATTTGGCTGGTTTGTTTTGGAGAACAGGTGAAGTTGCCAGAAACCTATGAAGTCTGGTACTGCAGTGGTAGATATAATTATCTTCCATGAACTTTCCTTAAAAAATAGATGCTTATACTAATAGAATTGTAAAAGAAGCAGCTTTGTATTACTGCTGTTTTCATTTTATGTTATCTTTTCTTTTCTCCCTCTTTTGTTATGTCAGGGAACCCGTCAGAAAAAGAGTGCTGGAGAAACGAGGAGAAGACTTTAAAAAGGAGGGGAAGATATATAGATTGAGGACTCAAGATGATGGTGAAGATGAAAACAACACTTGGAATGGAAATTCTACACAACAAATGTAGTGTGACAAGTACATTATGTGCAATAATCATTGTTTCTCTCATGATTTAATTCAACTAAAATTCTTCTGGAGAGAGGTGGGACTACTTTATGTTTTCTAACCAGTCTATAAAGTGTCTCTTTAATTCCTGTTTAGTGGGTTAAAGTTGTTTAACTCGACAAGGCAAAAGATAAAATAAATTCGCTGTTAGGTCCTTGCATATGGTAACTACCTGCTAGAAGCCTAAAGGAATCAAAAGGTCTGCCACAACCTCCTTTATTAGCTTTCTTATTCAGTATTTCATATACCCATTAGCCCTGTGTTCTCAGATGATATGTTTTGTTTAGAGGTATTTTACTCCAGAACACCTAAGTCCACACAAAGTAACTAGTATGTCACTGAGTAATTTGACTCTTGAGTCAGAGCATTTTAACTAGCCAATCAGATGATAATTTATGGGGTTTTTTCCCCTCTTTCCACTCATCAGCTGCAAGCAAAATCTTGTAGTTTTTAATCTTAAACACTGAATAAAAAATTCTTTTCCAAAAAAATCAGAATGATCTTATTTTTGCATTAAGTTTTGTTATCCTAGCATCTTTTTGTTGTACAGGGCTCTGTTGAGGTCATTTGTCTGCACTTTGCATAATGTTATGGTTTTTGTTCTCATTAGATGCAAAAAAAAACAGCTAATAAACATTTAGTCTTCTCGCCTTTATACTGAAGTTTCGCAGTCAACAATCACTTCAAAGACTTGAAGTACTTGTAGCATAGGACAGGAAGAATGGAATAGACATGCCATTTGCTCATTTTGTTATTCTTAAGAACTTTAAAGACATTCTTAATCTGATTTACATGCTACTTTCTCCATATGTTTTTGGTAGTGGAGTCCACTAAACTAATAATGTTTGAAAAAGGGAGTAAGCCTGACAGTTCCTATTTTTAGATGGGAAGATACTACTCTTGAGTGAACATACAGAAGGACTCTATTTTCTAATGGGAGGGAAAATGTTCTCATCAGACTTTGTTTTTCACTTCTGAAGTAACAATTACATTTTAAATGGTAATAGTGATTGTTGGCAAGGAAACAGTGAGACAGACTACACTGGTGGTTGAAGTAAAAGCTGTTTCAAAAACATTATGAGAAACAAGTATTTCATACTCTGATCCCGTAATTTTTCTTAAGGAATGATCATAAATGCATAAAAAGTTTAGGTATAAGTATATTCATTGAGTGTTTTTATTTATTTCACCTAAGAACTAGAAACTAACTGAATGCCTTGTGCAGAAACAACTTCTGATGAGGAGGAATGGTACAATACTAATTTGACAATTCAATTTAATATACTTACTGAGTACCTGTTATATATTGGGGGTGGGGGGAAATCAGGATATGGATCCGTGGGTACAGTATGATCGTAGCTTTTTAAACACATTTTAAATACAGGCACTACTATGCATTAACATAATGTGAAGAAAAAAGAAAACACACCAAACATTAACAGTGATAGGAGTGGTTATACGTGGTTTTAGCACCCTTATGTTTTTTTGCACCCTGATATGCTTTCTCAACTTTCTGCAATGATCATATTACTTCCATAATTTAAAAAGTATGCTTGAAAAAGAAAAACCCAGCAAGAATCCCATTTAAGTTAAGGTTTATCATCTTTAAAAATATAGTGATAAGTGATTTAAAAAGAAACAAACAAAACCTGTCAAATAGGTGTGACCCTACTAATAACTATTACAAATATATCTGCAAAAACTTGGAGTACCTTAAGTCATTTTGCCTTGAAAAAAAAAATCAAATGTTGATCTTAGAAAAATGTATGTAAAAGAATGGTTCACAATCTTTGAGTAGGAGGATTCCCTCCTCACTTTTATATTTTAAAAAATATACATGGTAAGGAAAAACTCAGAACAGTATAGAAGGCTATAAAATGAAAATGAAATCCCCCTCTTTGCATCTTACCTCCCAATTTTATTCCCCAAAAGTAACCTTAGTCTATTAACAGATTCTTTTGTAATCTTCAGAAAATTTTTATGTGTAATAAGCAAATATGTAATCTTTATATTTTAAATAAATGGGATCATATTATATATATTACTCTGCATCTTGCTTTTTACTTATAGTCTTGAAGATCTTTCCCTATCAGTACATAGCTATCTCATCTTATTAATGGCTGTGTAGCATTTTTCTTGGTAAATGTAGCCCTGCTTATTGTCCATTCTCTGGTGCCATTCATTGGTTATTATAGTGTTTTTGCTTTTCTGTTTCAGACATTACTACAATGAATGTCTTTGTGAAGGTATCTTCTTAGGTGTGAAACTATACCTCTAAGTTTGTATAATTTACTGAGTCAAAGGGTGTTTTCAATTTAGATTATAAAAAATGCTACAAGATTTCCTCCTCTTAAGGCTCTGTGAATTTACACCCCCACCACATCCTTGCTAGCATTGTATTATACCTTTTTCTCTTTATCAACATGATAGATAAAAAATTGTCTGCATTTTTTATGTATTGTGTTGATCATGAATGAAGTTGACCATCTTTTAGTATTACTGGTCATTTTGATTTATATTCTGAGAACTTCCTGTTTGTTCTTTGCCAGATTTTATTTTGTGTTTTCTATGCTTTTCTTACTGATTTGTAAGAATTCCATGTATATTAAGAAAATCAGCCCTTTGTCTAGCATATGATGTAAATATTTTCTTCCTGTTTATCATATGAATATATTGATGGTAATTTTTGCCACAGTATTTATGTGGTCATATATATCTGTTTTTCTTTATGGCTTCTGGGTCTTAAGTCTTGTTTATAAATATCTTTCCCACTTCACAAAATAATTTTTAAAAAAATCCCACTTCTGTTCTAGTATTCTCATAGTTTTGTTTTTATACATTTAAGTCTGGTATACAAGGAAGGGCTCTGGCTTCTGTCCCCCTGCCTGTGGCTGACATCCTTAAGATCTAACCTGCTTACCTACCACCATTTATGGAATAATCCATCTTTCCCACTGACTAAGCATGTCACTTTTGTCGTGTATGCTATTCCTGTATGTCTAGGCTTTCTTTTCCTTTGTTGATCTTTCTATTCTTTCCTCTGTCTGCTGCTACCAAACTGTTGGGTTGACCAGAAAGTTCGTTTAGGTTTTTTCCATATGATGGCTCTAATAGTGCTTAGTTGTCTTCAACTTCATTCAAAACAATTTTGTTAGATATATTGTGACAGCTGTTATATCAGTGTGCATTTAAAAAATAATCAAAATTGGTGAATTTTTGTGCAGCCATTTTAATATTGAAGATTGAAGAAAATAACATTTTTGGTATATTATGCTTTATTGCAAGAAAGGTGAAACGTAAAGTGCAACTGAAACGCAAAGATTTGTGCAGTGTTTGGAGAAGGTGCTGTGGCAGATTGAACATGTCAAAAGTGGCTGGTGAAGTTTCTTGGTATTTTTTATATTTTGGCCAAATAATTCTTTGCTGTGGGGCTGCCTTATGCATTGGGAGATGTTTGGCAGCACCCCTGGCCACTACCCACTAAAAGCCAATAGCCAACATACTGAAAATACCCAAATCAATAAAAGTCATTGGTGAAAATGAAAAATGTGTCTTTTGTTTTATGGGAAAAACTGAAGACTTTTTGGCCAACCCAGTATTTTTTAAAACTAGTTTTATAGCGTTTTAATATGCTTCCCCCCTATTTATCCTGACTCTTCTTACAAGTTTATTTAATGTGAAACTTTATATTTTGTCTGTGTTCCCCCCCCAAAAAAGGTTATTGAATTTTTAATAATTTAGGTGTAATTGACAGCTTATAGTACTTAGTCTTTCTACCCAAGAAATATCTTTAATATCAGTTTAAGAACCACTTGCCCCTCACCGCAAACAAATTTTTCCAATCTATTGATGGAGAAAATGTTTGTGTACCACAGTTTCTGACTCCTAGGTTGGGGCCCATGGCAGTGGAACGTTTTCATAGGAATTTTCTGTAGATACAACAATTCGGGTAAGGAATGCTTACAAGAAACAAAATTTCAAGCATGATTACTCTTTTAAAACCAGTTGAAAACTAATTTTTTTCCTCCAAATGTCTTCACTTTTATGTTCCTTATTTTTTATTTTTCATTTACTGTTGACATACAATATTGTTTCAGGAGTACAACATACTTATTAAATATTTATATAACCTATGAAATGATCACCCCAATAAAGTAGTACCCCAACTGACACCATACATAGTTATTACAATATTATTGACTATATTTCCTATGAAGCACTTTATCTCCCTGTGACTATTTTTATAACTACCAATTTTTCATGCTTTTTTTTAATTTAAAAATTAAAAGTTTTTCAATCACAGTTCACATTTAATTTTATTTTGTGTTAGTTTCAGGTGTACAGTGTAGTGATTAGACAATCATATACTTCACAGTGTTCCCCCTGATATTTCCAGTACCCAACTGGCACCATACATAAATATTACAATATTATTGACTATATCTCCTATGTTATACTTTACATAACTTGGCAATTTGTTCTTACTCTGTTGATTGTATTCACTCATCCCCCAAACCTCCCTCTTACCTGCTGACCATCATTTGTTCTCTGTATCAGAATTTGTTTCTGTTTTGTTTATATTTTTTTTAGGTTCCACATATAAATAAAATAATTTGGTATTTGTCATACTCTGTGCATCTATATTGTTGCAGATGCCAAGATAGCATTTTTTTATATGGCTGAGTCGTGTTCCATTGTGTATATGTACCACCTCTCTGTTCATTTGTTTATCAGTGGACATTTAGGTTGCTTCCGGATCTTGGCTTTGTAAATAATGCAGCAGTGAATATAGAGGTGTATGTATCTTTTCAAATTAATGTTTTTGAATTTCTTCAGATAAATACCCAGGAGTGGAATTGCTGGGTCATATGATAGTTCTATTTTTTAATTTTCGAGGATCCTCCATATTGTTTTCTGTAGCGGCTAGAAAACAGTTGACAATCCCACCAACACTGCGTAAGTGTTTCCTTTTCTCCATGTCCTCGCCAGTACCTGTTGGTTGATTTATTGATGATAGCCATTCTGGTAAGTGTGAGTGGGTATCTTGTAGTTTTGACTTACATTTTTCTGATTAGTGATGCTGAACATCTTTTCATATGTCTGTTGGCCATCTCTATGTCCTCTTTGGAGAAATGTCTATTCAGGTCCTTTGCCTGTTTCCTAATTGAAATGTTTGTTTTACTGATAACTGAGTTGTCTCAATTCTTTATATACTGTTTTGTATATTAACACCTTATCAGATGTAGCATTGGCAAATTTCTTCTTCCATTCTGTGTTTTTTTGTTTTGTTGATCTTTTTCTTTGCAGAAACTTTTTTAGTTTGCTGTAGTCTCATTTGTTTGTTTTTTCTTTTGTTTCCCTTGCCTGAGGAGACATACCGCCCCCCAAAAAATATTGCTAACAGCGATGTCAAAGACTTTACTGCCAAATTTTCTTCTAGGAGTTTTAGGGTTTCATGGTCTTCATTTAAATCTTTAATCCATTCAGGGTTTATTCTTGTGTATGGTGTAATTAGTAGTCTAGTTTCTTTTTTCTTTTTGCACATATCTGTCTAGTGTTCCCAACACTATTTATGAAGAGACTATCTTTCCCCTATTGTTTATTCTTGTCAGCTTTGTCATAGATTAATTGACCATATAGGCATGGGCTTATGAGCTGTTCTGTTCCATGATCTCTATGTCTTTTTATGCCAGTACTATGCTTAATTTTGATTACTATAGCCCTCTACTATAGTATGGTTTGATACTGGGTAGTGTGATACCTCTAATTTTGTTGTACTTTTTCAAGATTGCTTTGGCTATTTGGGGTTTTTTTTTTTTGTGGTTCCATATAAATTTTAGGGTTATTTGTTCTCATTCTGTTAACAGTGCCATTAGTGTTTTGATAGAGAGTGCACTGAATCTGTAGATTGCTTTGGGTATTATGGACATTTGGCTTTACCTGTGAGATTTTTAAAAGAATAATCGACTTATAATTTCATACCAGTGTGATCAGAGGAAATGCTTGATATGATTCAGTCTTAAGTTTATTGAGACTTGTTTTTGGCCTAGCAGGTAGTCTGTCTTGGAAAATGATCCATGTGTACTTGAAAAGAATGTATATTCTGTTACTTTAGCATCAAATACTCTAAAAATATTAATGAAATTCATGTGGCCTAATATGTCATTTAAGGTCACCATTTCCTTGCTGATTTTCTGTCTGGAATATCTAACTGCTGATGACAATGGGGTGCTTAAGTCCCCTACTCTAATTGTATTACTGTTAATCTCTCCCTTCCTGTCCATCAATATTTGCTTTATATATTTAGGTGCTCCTACATTGGGTGCGTAAATGTTTATAACAGTCATATCCTCTTGTTGGATTAATCCCTTTATCATTATAAAATGACCTGTCTTGTTACAGCTTTTGTTTTACAGTTTATTTTATCTGACATAAATATTTCTGTTCCACCTGTTTTTCTGCTTTCAGCCTGTGTGTGTCTTGGACCTGAAGTGGGTCTCTCGTAGGCAGCATATGTATGGGTTTTGTTTTTTTATTCAGGCTCATTATATCTTTTAATATATTTTTTGATATAGAATAAAAACCTTTATTACATGAGCTAAGATAGGAGGAGGAAGGATTTATTTGCCTTTCCTGCACTTGATTTTCCTCAGTTAGAACCCCAGCTCCTTGCCCTCTAGCACATACCTGTCTGGCCACATGGGCCTGGTCTTGGAGTAATGCATGCGAGAAGCTTTTCTGCTGGAACTGCTCCTCCAGAAGTCAGCTGGTTGTGGCATTCTTTTTCCTTTATCATATATTTTTTAAAAGTTTCTATGATCGTTTTTTGTTTACAGTCTTTTCCTTCTCAGGAATCAGCTTGGCACCCTTCTTGCAGCCTAGGGGCAGTTCTTAGGGGGACTAAAAACTGTCAGCATAGTGTGCTGTCAGTGAGCGTGACTCAGTTCTTTTTCTGGGGTCTGGGTGTGGACCAGTTCATTGTTGAACACATTGTAGACAACATCAATAATCTTTGTATTGCACATGCAGCACTCTGAGCCCCAGGAGAAGTTGCCCACCTCCAGCCTCAAGGTGCGGTATGTCTTGTTGCCTCCCTGCACATGGACTGCCTCAGTGTTGGCAGCAGGGTGTCCCAGCTCATATTTTCACTTCTCTTGGGGCTTTCTCTTACCCCTGGTCTTGCAGTGCTTGTGCCAGTTGTCCCAAGAGATGCCTATGGCTTGGCACTGCTGGAAAGAGCCATGTTATGTCTTTAATTGGAGCATTTATTCCATTTACATTTAAAGTAATTATTGATAGATATGTAGTAATTGCCATTTTATTAATAAAGTTAATAGTATTTTATGATTGTTTTTGTAGTTCTCTGTTCCTTACTCTCTTACTCTCCTAATATTGATAACTTTCTACAACCCTGTGTTTGGATTCCATTTCCTTTAGTTTTTCTCTTGTAGATCTTTGGTTTGTGGCTACCATGTGTTTCATAGATACAAGCTGTGTTTATAATAGTCTACTTTAAGTTGATAGTTGCGTAAGTTCCAACATATTCTAAAATCACTCACCCCTCACTACTTAAATGTTTTTCTTATTATGTTTTACTTTGTGTGGTGTATATTTGTTAATTGTTGTGATGACGCATTATCTTCCTACTTTTGTCTTTTAACCTTTGTAGCTTTATAGTCAGTCCTCTGCTTTTATAAGGTGTTGGCCTAGTCAGTGAGAATGTCTTCTTTCATATATTTTCTTATTCATACTTTGGATCTTTTTTTTTTTTTTCCTAAAGAAGTTCCTTTAACTTTTCTCATAGTACTGGTTTAGTGATGATGAGCTCCTTTCAGGGTGGTTTTTTTTGTTTTTTGTTTTGCATTTTTCTATTTTTTTTTAATTTTATCATTTATGCTCTTTTAACTTTTTCTTGCTTTATCTTTCTATTTATCTCTCTTTTGATTCTAAATAGTAGCCTGGCTGGGTAAGGTAATCTTGGCTGTAGGCCTTTGATTTTCATCACTTTGAATATTTCAGGCCACTTCCTCTGGCCTGCAAATTTTCAGCTGAGAAATTAGCTGACAGTCTTATGGAGCACCTTTGTACATAGTTAACTACTATTGTCTTGCTCCTTTTAAGATTCTTTCTGTCTTTAACTGGTGGCATTTTAATTATGATGTGTCTTGGTGTGGGTCTCTGGGTTCATCTTTTTTTAAAAAGTGATTTTATTTATTTTTAGAAAGAGGGGAAGGAAAGGGGGGGATAGAGAGAGAGAAACATCAATATGAGAGAGAAACTGACCAGTTGCCTTTCATGTGTGTCTTGACCTTGGAGAGACCCCAAAATCCAGGGATGTGCCTAGACCTGGAATTGAACCAGTGACCTTTTGCTTCTGCAGGATGGTGCCCAACCAACTGAACCTCACCACTCAGGGCCTCTGGGTTCATCTTGTTTTGCACTCTTTGGACTTGTATGTCTATTTCCTTTACCAGGTTAGGGTAGTTTTTGGTCATTATTTCTTCAAGAGATTTCTTCAGTCCCTTGTTCTCTATTCTTCCTGTGATATGCCCATAATGCAAATATTGGTATGCTGGATGTTATCCCAGAGGTCTCTTAATCTATCCTTATTTTTTAAAATTCCTTTTTTTCTTTTTGCTGTTTTGATTGGATGTTTTCAACTACCTTGTCTTCCAGAATTGATCCTCTACTTCCTCTCATTTGCTATTAATTTCCTCTAATGTATTCTTTGTTTCAGTTATTGTATTATTTATTCACTTCTGACTTCATATTTTCTGTTTCTTTGTTGAAGTTCTGAGTGTGTTTGTTTCTCCCCTGAAGTTCATTGAGCATCCTTAATAACCAGTTTTTTGTTTGTTTTTTTTAACTTTGCATCTGGTAGATTGCTTGCCTCCATTTCATTTAGTTCTTTCTCTGGAGTTTTGTCCTGTTTTTTCATTTAGAATATGAAAATATTCTCCTTTTGGCTGACTACCTGTATTTGTTTCTTTGTATTGCATAGAGCTGCTATATCTCCTGGTCTTGGTTGAGTGGCCTCATGTAATAGGTGTCCTGTAGGACCCATTGGTGCAGTCTCCCTGATCCCTTGAGCCATTTGCTCTATGGGTGTCTCTTGTTTTGGGTTTTGTGTGCCTTTCTGTTGTAGTTGAGCCTTGATTACTGTTGGCACATTAGTGGATGGGGCTGACCCTCAGGCTGACTGGCTGTGACTACAGCAGATGAGCTGTTATGTGAAGGCAGACACCACAGAGCAGGTGCCAATCAAATCTGCCCTTCAGGTGTGTCGTTTATGGAGCTTGTTGGGTGCTACTCTGGTGTGGTCTGAAGCCAGCCACAACGCGTGTTGGTTCTGGGGCCTCTTGGGAGGGACTGCAGGGCAGGCCAAGGTGAACTGCCACTTGTGCTGGGCTTGGGGCTGCTTATTGGAAGCTGTGTTCAAGGCCAAGACTGTGTTACGCTTGGGACCACCTGACAGGAATTAAATTGCAAATTGAGACCAGTGGTTGCTTGTGCTGGGCTTGGGGCCACTTAGCAAGAGCTACAAGGCACACAGGGGCCAGCCGCTGTTTAGGGTTTGTGGACCCTTGAGAGATTTTGGGAAAGTCCACAGTGTGAACTGAGGTGGGCTGCTTGTGTGGAAAAGCCACTGGAAGAGACTTGGTCAGGTGAGTGAATTGGGTGGGGTGAACCATGTTAGCCTGATTTGGGGAGCACAGATTTGGCGCGTCTCTGAGCCTGCTGGCTGGGTGAGAGGAACACTCAACAAAAGAACAATGGAGCCTGCCAGAACTTGCATCCTAGGAGAGCTGTCCTGACCCCATGCCCCTTTAGCTCTTTCTCTGAAGTTAGTCAGTTTAGTTAATCTCATATGTACCTGGCACTTTATGAGCTGCTGACCCTGCACTGGAGCCCAGATCAAGTAAGTTTGTGTGCAGGTAAGTCTCTCCAGGCCCATTCCCCTCCCAAAAGGACCACTTGGGTCTCCAGCAGCCTTCTACCTTGCTAGGACACGGTACTCACTGGTTGTCACAGCCAGATGTTATAGGGACTACTCTCCCTAGATTAGCTGGATTGGGGAGACCTGTGTGGGGCTAGGACCCATCACTCCTCAGGGAGACTTCCACAATGAAGATATCCCTCTGGATTCTCAGTCACCATGCAATTGGTATGGAACCTGCCTGTTCCACATCTCCCCACCTCCTATCAGTCTCCACGATGTGGCTTCGTTATAGCATTAGTTGCAGGACTTGTGTTCAGCGAATCTTCAGGTGGTTCACCAGGTTGATTGTTCTATAGTTACTTTTTTTTTTTTTTGGCATCACCCTCTGTAACTTTTATTTACACTGTGACCTGTTCATTTTTTTAAAGTATATTTTATTGATTATGCTGTTACAGTTGTCCCAATTTTTCCTCCTTTGCTCCCATCTACCCAGTACCCACTTCCCTCCTAAGTTCATGTCCATAGGTCGTATGTGTAAGTTCTTTGGCTTCTCCTACACTATTCTTAACATCCCCGTCTATTTTGTACCTACTATTTATGCTTCTTAATCCCTGTACCCCGTATTCTTCCCCTTCCCCCTCCCCCTGATAATCCTCCAGATGATCTCCATATCTATGAATCTGTTCCTGTTCTAGTTTGCTGTGTGTTTTTTTTTGTTTTGTTTTAGATTCCATTGTTGATAGTTGTGAGTTTGTTGTCATTTTAATGTTCATAGTTTTGATCTTTTTCTTATATAAGTCCCTTTAACATTTACTATAATAAGGGCTTGGTGATGATGAACTCCTTTAGTTTTAGCTTGTCTGGGAAGCACTTTATCTGCACTTCCATTCTAAATGATAGCTTTTCTGGATAGAGTAATCCAGGTTATAGGTCCTTGCTTTTCATCCCTTTGAATACTTTGTGCCAGCAAAGTTTCTTTTGAGATATAAGCTGGTAGTCTTATGGGAACTCCTTTGTAGGTAACTAACTGCTTTTCTCTTGCTGCTTTTAAGATTCTTTAACCTTTGGGATTTTAATTATGACGTGCCTTCGTGTGGTCCTCTTTGGGTCCAACTTGTTCGGGACTCTGTACTTTCTGGACTTGTATGTCTATTTCCTTCACCAAATTGGGGATATTTTCTTTCTTTATTTTTTCAAATAAGTTTTCAATTTCTTGCTCTTCCTCCTCTCCTGGCATCCTTATGACTTGAATGTTGGCATTTCTGGAGATGTCTCAGAGTCATCTTATTCTCTCCTTGTTTTGCTTTGTTTTTTGAATTTTTGTTTCTTGTTTCTTCATTCTATTCTCGTTGGCTTGTTTATGTCTTCCTTATGTTTTCAGTTGTTGATTTGAACCCCAGCTTCCTTCCCTTCACTGTTGGTTCCCTGTGGATTTTTCTTTATTTCACTTAGTGTAGCCTTCTCTCCTTCCCTTATGCTTCTGCCATACTCAGAGAGTTGTCTGAAAATCCTGATAACCAGTCTTTTGAACCCTGCATCTGACAGATTGGCTCTCTCCATTTTACTTAGTTCTTTTTCTGAGGTTTTGTTACGTTCTTTCATTTGGGTCATATTTCTTTGTCTCCTCAATTTGGCAGCCTCCCTGTGTTTATTTCTGTGTATTAGGTAGACCTGCTTTGACTCCCTGTTGTTGCATACCTGTTAAGTTGAATGGGGCAGAGCCTTAGGTATGTGTCAGGGCGAGGCAACCTGCTTCACTACTTTGTGGCTTGGTATGTTGGGGAGAGGTCGGAGAAGGGACAGTGCTGCTGCCTGGCTGCTGGAGGCTTGCTTGGCATTCGCCCATTTCCACTCATTTCATCCAGTTCCCCTATGCCACTGGTGCCCCTCTAGCTGTTGCCCTGGTGTTGGTTCCCAGAGTGGGTGGGTTTGTATATGTTCTAAGACTGCACGGGCCCTTTAAATGGACTCTCCTGAGAAACCCGCAGTTTCTTCCACCACCTCAACCCCCACTGGTTTTTCTAGCCAGAAGTTATGAGGCTTTATTTCCCTGGCACTGGAACCCTGGGCTGTGTTGTCTGGCCTGTGGCTGGGATCTCTCACTCCCCAGGTATCTTTCCCAATCTATCTACCACACGCAAATGTGGGACTGCCTGTTCCACTGGATGCCTCCTCGCTGCTGCCACACTGCATCCTCTCCACCCTGGCTCCCCCACTCCGCCCCTCCTACCCATCTAGATGAATATGGCTTCTTTAAATTCTTGGTTGTTGGGCTCCCATACAGTTCAGTTTTCTGGCAATTCTGGTTTTTGTTTTGAGGTTAGTTGTGATCCCTCTTAACAGTTGCGCAAGGAGGTGAAGTGTGTCTATGTACCCCTCCATCTTGCCTGGAAGTATATAATTTAGTTACAATTTTTATGTGGCCATGGGAGGAGGCAAGCCCAGCATTTACCTTCTCTACCATCTTGACAAGAAGTCCTGAAAATTACTTTAAAAAATTTTTTTTAATTTATTGATTTTAGAGAGAGGAAGGGGAGAGAGAAACATTGATGTGTTGTTCCACTTATTTATTGCACTCACTGGTTGCTTCTTGTATGTGCCCTGACTGGAAATCAAACCCTCAACCTTGGCACATTGAGACGATGCTCTAACCATGTAAGCTCCTCGGCTAGGGCCTACTCTTTATTAAAAAAAAAAAAAAAAAAAAAATTCGCACAGACATCTAGAATGGATATATAGACCAAATAAGTTGTTACGTGTTCCTCAGTGAGACTGTCATATCAGCACATTCAAGGTGACTTGATAAAACCACAGCTTTCTGTGCTCCCACCACTACTTGGATGTTCTATAAATAAACACACAAAAGGGGGCAGGTGTGCTTTCTGTGCCCTGTCTCCAAAATGTGCTTACTAGGGACAATGAGGCATGGCCCTTTGACCTCAAGACGCTGATAGTAGGGTAATTTTCAATTCCAGTGAAATGTGGTCATAGTGGGTATTTACAAGCAAAGTCAAAGTAGTGTCTGCCTGGGGGAATTCAGGGCAGCTTTCTCCATGAGGGAAATAACATACTTGAGCTGAAACTTAAAGCATTTTCAGAAGAAAGGGCATACTAGGTAGAAGTAATAGTATTTGCAAAGACACAAAGAAGAGTGGGATAGTCAAGAGCTTTGATGCAGTTTAGATTGAGAGGAACAAGGGAAACAGGCTAAGTAAACCCAGGTGAGATCACATGGGCCTTGAAGGCCATAATTGGGTCCTTAAAACTCTGCCTACACATGGCAGAGGCAGGAAGGACGTAAAAGGTGGCAGTGGTTGGAATAAAGGATTCGCAGGTCATCTCTTTGTTATGGTTCTCTGTCCCAGGGAATATATATAAAAAGCAAAAAGCATTGGTCTGGTGGGAAAGCTTAGACACCCCAAATGGCTTGTGTGACTTTGTAACTTATGTGGAACCTACTTTCTCAGGGAGAATCACTCAAGATAGGACACAGTTCACGCTACCATTTTTATTTTCTGAGAAACACAAGGTATGAGGCTGGGAGGGAGCTGGAAAAGAGGGCAGGAGATGACTTTGCAGTCCATGTACGCAATGGCCTTCATTTAGCCGAAAAAGGATTGCTATGGTTTTTACTCCTGT
Organism: Pteronotus mesoamericanus; assembly: GCF_021234165.1. Classification (NCBI taxonomy): domain Eukaryota; kingdom Metazoa; phylum Chordata; class Mammalia; order Chiroptera; family Mormoopidae; genus Pteronotus; species Pteronotus mesoamericanus. The sequence goes on from NW_026555325.1 coordinate 583,201, forward strand.
TTCTATCTTTAAAATTTCTTAAACTTGAAACTGCCCAGTTAAGTGGCTCACAGAACAACAGAAGAGTTCAGTACCTGCACATTTCCACAAGAGCCAGTTGCAAGGTCTTCTAATGCCCAAATGAATTCCTGCTACTGGGGCAAGATGCAGATACTTTCATCTTAATTAGGGACCTGAAATCCTTTAAGATTAGTCTCTAACACTACAGAAAGCCTTTCTGAAGAAGTCTGGTATGGAGAGAATATAAAATGCTAAGAAGCTTTGTGGGTGGCAAAAGTATACAAAGAAACCTGGCTTATTTTGCAGAACTGAATGAGGTGGCAACTTGTGATCAGAATGGAGAAATGGGGCTCAATTCCTGTTGGTTTGGTTGTGTTTTCCCTTGCTTGGAGCGCTTGCAGTACTTGTACAACAGCAATGCCACACCACAAACTCCAAGGAGCACAAGAGAAAAGAGTGTGTACAGAGCTGTCTGGGCCTCTGATGCACCCAGTGCTAGCCCCAGGAACCGAACTTCCTCTTCTCTCCTGGGGCTGATGGTGGGTCCAGCATCTAGGAGAGGACAACAGAGGGCAGTTTACACACTAGTGCAATGTGGTTATGGGACTTGTGTAAACCTATATAGTAGGCCCAAGCCAGATCCTCAGACTATAGAAGTTCTATACAGGCACTCAGAGTGAGAGCATCGCTAAGATACACATCCTTTCACTGAGTTATGAGCCTTTGAATGAAGTTAAGTAGTTTTACTTCTTAAACATCTCTCAGCAGTTAGAGTCAAATCTAAATTGGATAACTGTCTCTTACATTTGTATAGTAGTTTATATTTTTTCAGTCATTCAACAAATATTGAGCATCTTACATTATGCCAGTCACTGTGTTTTCATTTGTTATATTTGATCCTCACATTGGCCCAGAACGTTTGCCTGGTTTCTTTAACGTCACACAGCAGGTTAGTGCTTGGGCTGGGACAAGACTCTAGACTTGCTGTTCACAGTTTCTAGGTATAACATGAGTTAGTTCTGTTCCATCCTAAGAACACTGAAAGAAAACAATATTTGTTGAATGAATGAGGGAATGGAGAGGCTGAGAGGAGGGTAATAAACTAGAAGAAATCACTGAAAAAGGCTTCTGTCATCCCTCACCCTCTGGCTTTAGTCTATCCCAGAGCTACATCTCACCTTGTGGCTGGAGACAAGGGTGTGGGCCAGCTGCCGGGTCAGGGAAGCCATTGCACCGGGTTATAGAGGCGTAGAACTTGGCTGACGCTTTGGGAATCCTTGGCAGAGAAGGGTCAGTATAGTTCACAAAATGTAGACCAAACCTCTCCGAGAAGCCTGTGGCCCACTCAAAGTTGTCTATCACACTCCAAACAGTGTATCCGCGAAGGTCCACCTTATCCTGCACAGCTGTCCAAACAAAGGCCCCGGTGTGAGCTTCCCTCATAAGACCTCTTTCCGCCAGGCCTGTCCCCTAGTTCCCACCTGCAGGTCAAAGGGAGCTTTTCTTTTTAGCTTTTTGTGGAAGCTGCCCATCTGCTGGAGGCAGTATTTGTTACCTGGTCCTCTGTGGATGGAGCTGTGGATGGGGCATTTTTCTAGTAAGGCCCAGCCCTGAATGGAGTCAGAAACATGGGTAGGCTCGTGCTCCTCTTTACAGAAAAAAAAAAAAGCCCCTTGGAAAAGATTTTACCTGGAATAGGGTTTTCTAATCATTCATCTTCGCTGCTCCATTGCTCATTCTCTTTTTAAATTTTTCTTACTCTCTTTTACCAGCATTACTGTTTCCTTGTCATAGTCTCATCCCAAGCTTTGCTGAGCTGAGGAGCTTAAACTTTTGCTTGGGGAACAAAAGACCCTGCAGACACCAGCCCCACCCCGCCCTTTCCTCCTGGCCCTTGCCCAGACTGTCCTCAGGAGGGCGCCGCAGTGCAGGGTCATGGGACGTCAGTGGGAATCAAGGAGAGCAAAGGGCTGAGGCCAGGAACTCAGGTCTAGCTGTAATGGACAACTGGATTTGCCTGCTGAGCTTTCATTTAGGAAGGAGAAAACTCAGAGAACAGCTAAACCCAACAGGAGTCAGGTGCCTCATCTCTCTTAAGAGGGTGTGTGGATTCAATGCCACCCGAAATGCAGACGTTAGCACATATTTGCACAGTGAAGGGTGCACCGGGAGGAAGGGTAGGTCTGTCATACCTTTGAGTGCCTCGTTGATGTAGCTGCGGAGGTAATAGATCCTTGCAGTATCGTTGAGGCTTTCTTCTCCCCGTTGGGACACTCCATTCTCTGTTACGTAAATTGGGGGGTTGTTGTACTCCTCCTTTAGCCAGTTCAGAATCCTCCTGAAGCCAAACGGTGTCATCTTCAGCCAGGAGGAGCCAGAGTCAGGCCAGGAGGGGTCTGCGATGAAGGCAACTCCCCTACCAGTTCAAACACAAGATTAGGTCTTGTTTTGTAAATTCCTAAAGGCCCTTTACACTAAAGACAACAGGATTTATAGTAGGACAAACATGAGGTTTTGTCTAGACTTGAGAGTGATAAGCAAACCCAGAATAGTCAAATGCCTAACATTCTCTTTTCCTAAGTTCTAGTTGCACTACTCAATGCTGGAGTAACTGGACAAGTCACTTAAGCATTCTGTTCTATTAGCTTTCCACACGTACAGTGGCATAGTCTTACTCATGGACCCAGCCCTCCACAGGCTCTGTGCTGACACACCTCACGCTGGATGTGAAAGGGCTCTGGGTTTCCTTGGCCACAGTCTCCAGCGAGATGTGAGCTTTATGTCTTCAGAGGACGGGCTTCCCTGAGTCCCCAGTGTCTGGGCAGTGCCACAGGCACCAACTTATTTGTGTGATGACAGGGAGCAGTAGGCTGGGACCTGCTGCAAGTGCCCAAGACCCTGGCGCTCTCTACAGTGATAGATGAGAGAGGGCAACAGCTTGTGCCAAAGGAGCCCCTGCTGGGGGAGGCACAGAAGCTCAAACGTCTGGAGAGTCATGCATCTCAAATAAAGATGCGTTATTTAGATAAGGAATAAAAAGCCCTTGTTGTTATTTTAACTGAAATACAGCTGATAAGTAAAACAAATTTGACAAAAAAGGAAAAGGGAAGAAAAAGATGTATCTCAAAAACATTTTTTAAAAACTCAGAGCATGTCCGTCGCAATGGGAAGCATCTTAGAATCCCCAGCCTGTATTGCTGTCGCACTCATGGGGTTTGAGGAGATGTCTCAGGAGATGGGGCTCATCTTACAAGCCCCAGGACGTACGGCATCAGGAGGCAGTTTTCTGAGGCCGTGCAGGCCTCGAAATAAGGGGTGGGCAAAGAGGCAACTTACTGTCTTTTCCAAAGGTTGCTCCAGGTGGTCCTGCTGGCCATCTTACCTGTCTGCATCAAAGGACGAGATCCCAGAGTCATAGTCGAGATTGTAGGCCAGGACAGTGGTGTAGTGATTGAACCCAAAGAAGTCATAGGTGCCATTGATCCTCCTCTTCTCACTGTCTGTGAACTCCGGGAGCCTGGGTGGAAGGAGCCATTACCGGTATGGGGGTTCAGAGAGGGTCCTGTTTTGGAAGGAGAATGTCCCAGGGCAGGGTTGGGCAGCGCTGTAAGCTAAGGGTGACTAAGGTGCAGCTGGCCAGGAGCAAGGAGAGGCCCTTTCAGCTCTTGCTGAAAAGTACCTGAGGCTCCTCCTAAAAGCCCACAAACCTCACTTCCCTCTGTTGTTACAAGACCCTCTCTTTTCCTGTTGGCAAAATGAAACTACAAGTTACTCTTTTATAAACCTCTCCTTCTGGGACACCCCCCCCCACTCCCCCACACACAGTTTTATTTCCTTCAAAAATTAACATGTAACATCTGGTATTTACCATCTGTGATAGATTTTTAAATCAAAAACACGTCTGAGATACATATCTTAAGACTCAGCCTACAATATTAAAGCTCAGGCTATAATATCTTTTATAATTTATGCTTCCATAATCTGCCCTTTGTAAGTTACTCTGCTTTGTTGTGGTTTGTTTAGGTTTGCCTCTTTTTTCCAAAGTTTATCCTTATTAGTAGGGGAAATATTTTTACAAATTTGTTGAACTTTTGAGATTTGAACTTTTCTGCTCACATGATTTCACTGTACTTTTTAAAAACATTTGCTAGAGCATTTTTCATGTACTCTGAGACTTTCCTATAAAATTGGATTAATGTACACTTGTGTACAGCACTTACAGCTTCCTCTCAGCCAAATGTGACCACATGTGCCTTCTGACAAGGGGACCCTGGTGCTGCTAGTTTAGGGTTCCTAGCGATTGCCCCTGCTTCGGCATCTGACACCTTCAACCTGAACTTCCTGCTGCCATTAACATGAGGGATCGAAACCTTCCCTCCTGAAGTTTCTCAAACTGCTGGGAGAACAGTAGAGCCCAGTGCTGTCACGCCCGTCACTCCCCTGCTCAGGAGCCAGCAGTGGCTCCTCATGGCCCATGGCATCAAAGCCGAGCCCCTCTACCTGGCCTCCAGGCCCTTTGTCACATGGCCTTGGCCCCTGCCGTCAGCTGCTCGTGCCCCACTCATTCCTTACTGCTAGGCCATTGCTCACGCGCTTCCCCTTGGCTGGAATGCCCTCTGTTCTCCCAAAAGCTATTCACTGTCAAGGCCCAGTGCAGCTGATGTCCTGCCTTGTCATGAAGTCGCCTGGGTCTACCTGGCCCACCCTGGAATGATGAGGGCTACTGGCCACCCAGCTGGCAGTGTGTTGGCAACTTGAGGAGACAGATTTGGAAGCTTTTCTTTACATGGACTCTGCTGGGCCAGGCCGGGCCCTGATCTGACCTGGGCACTCAGCAAAGTCGTGTCAATGGACTGGAATGCACTTGCTTGTGGGAGACCAGAGTCGGCCGATCACACCTGCAGGCACAGCCTGCTCAGCAGGACTTGGCCCCACCAGGTCAAGCTGTGTGCTGTCAGGGCGGGGGATGGATTATTTCATTCTTACAGCTGGGCTGTATGGGATAGTTTGAGGGGAAGACTCAAAGGGCTTTTGAGCTATGTACATGAGCTACCTTGGAGCTTGTGGATATGTTTCCATAAGGCCACGTCATTCCCTCCTCACCCACATACCATACCTCCAATCCCAGCTGGGTGACTCAAACCCTGTGTGGGCTCTGGAATCAGACAGCCTGGTTTTATATCCCAGCTCCATCATTTCATAGCTGGGTGATTTTGCTCTAATATTTGTGCCTCATCATTAGATAGGAATAGAAGGACAAGTAGAAGATGGATACAAGTTAGCTATTGTTCATACTGTTATTACTTCCTTAACAAGAACACTGGTGAGCCAGGAAGTAGAGTGGCTTTGTGCAAACCAGTGCCACCTGCTGGCCAAATGACAGAAAGCATCCTCTGGCTATCACCCACTGTGATCCACATTCACTCATAGGGGATGGATGGGATGGGATGGCATATGCTGGGGCACTTGCCCTTGGAGTGAGGTAGTGGGTTGGTAATTGGGTGCCCTGGAGATAGATTTCTTGGCTGTTCTGAAGAACAGTAAAATAATAGCAACTGTTCTTTGTCAAGCACAGAGCAGTGGCAGGTCCTGGGCTAAGAGCTTCACATGCCCGATCATGTTTAATCTCCCCAGTGAGCAAGGAAGCTCAGAGATACGGTAACTTGCCTCTAACACATCTCTCTGACCCCAGCAGCTGCTCTCACCACTGTGCTGTCCACCCAGGAGCCTCAGTTCAAACCCACAGACCAGACTCCCCCAACCCTCCCCTGGCTGAGTGTGTGGGCACTGGGACCTTACCGAGACTTGTTCAGGCCTTCGGCCAAGCTCCTGTCCCGAATCCGAGTCTTCATCACTTCATTGTAATCTCCATTCTTGAAAATAGGATGTGCGAACCAGCCTCCCATAAACTGCAGGTGGGGTGAGGGGACAGCCAGCCTCAGCATTAACAAGTGGGCGCACCTGTAGGCATCCTTGCTCAGAAGCCACTGACCTTCAGACCACCCCACCCCTTGCACTTCACGTTCTTCCCAGATCCTATTCTTTTTTTTGGGGGGGGTGGTATTTGGTAGCCGCCACTTAAATTTTTTTAATTTTTAAATTACAGTTGATGTACAATATTATATTAGTTTCAGGTGTACAACCCCATGATTAGACATTTATATAATTTATGAAGGGTTATCCCTGATAAATCTAGTACCCATCTAACAGCACATGTGGTTATTACAATATTATTGACTATATTCCCTATGCTGTACTTTATATCCCATGACTATTCTGTAACTACCAATCTGTACATCTTAATCCCTTCCCCTTTGCCCATCCCCCAACCCCACTCCCATATGGCAACTGACAAAATGTTCTCTGTCTCTACGAGTCTGTTTCTGTTCTGCTTGTTTTTTCCAAATCCCATTGTTAAACTTTCACCTCCATGGCTGTTTGTATGTAGCAGCTTAAGCACCCAAAGCTCTCTCCACTCCTCTGGTGTGCTGAGCTGTGATCCACTGGGGGCAGTTTGAAGGGAGATGCGCTGGACTGAGCACTGGCCCAGGGCTCAGCCAGTGCTGCCGTTAGGAGGGTCCAAAGAGGACAGGGAGACCCTACAAGCCTCCAGGGTGCAGTTCCCTCTCTAACCACAAAGCAGGTCCTTCCCCATCATCATACCTAAGGCTCACCCAAAACTTTCTGGGGAGGGCTGAGCTGCAAGGCTGTCTCAGCAGCCAGGCAAAGGATGGTTTGGTTGTTCATGGGCATTCGATTCCTAAAATGGGAACTTTGTATCTATTTTCTTTCTTTCTTTCTTTTTGTTTAGTATATTTTATTGATTATGCTATTAGAGTTGTCCCATTTTTTTCTCCCCTTTATTTCCCTCCACTCTGCACACCCCCTCCCACCAGCATCCTCCACCCTTAGTTCATGTCCGTGGGTCATACATGTAAGCTCTTTGGCTTCTCCATTTCCTATGCTGTTCTTAACCTCCCACTGTCTATTTTGTACTTGCCAATTATGCTTCTTATTCCCTGTACCTTTTCCCCCATTCTCTCTGCTCCTGGTCCCTGCTGATAAGCCTCCATAGGATCTCCATTTCTGTGATTCTGTTCCTGTTCTCGTTGTTTGCTTAGTTTGTTTATGTTTTTGTTTTTAGGTTCAGTTGATAGTTGTGAGTTTGTTGTCATTTCACTCTTTATAGCTTTTGATCTTTTTCTTAGATAAGTCCCTTTAACATTTCATATAATAAGAGCTTGGTGATGATAAACTCCTTTAACTTGACCTTATCTGGGAAGCACTTCATCTGCCCTTCCATTCTAAATGATAGCTTTGCTGGATAGAGTCATCTTGGATGTAGGTCCTTCCCTTTCACGACTTTGAATACTTCTTTCCAACCCCTTCTTGCCTGTAAGGTTTCTTTTGAGAAATCAGCTGATAATCTTATGGGAACTCCTTTGTAGGTAACTGTCTCCTTTTCTCTTGCTGCTTTTAAGATTCTCTCCTTATCTTTAATTGTGGGTAATGTAATTATGATGTGCCTTGGTGTGTGCTTCCTTGGATCCAACTTCCTTGGGACTCTCTGAGCTTCCTGGGTTTCCTGGAAGTCTAGTTCCTTTGCCAGATTGGGGAAGTTCTCCTTCATCATTTTTTCAAAGAGGTTCTCAATTTCTTGCTCTTCCATGTCTCCTTCTGGCTCTCCTATGATTCAGATGTTAGAAGGTCTAAAGTTGTCCCAGAGGTTCCTCAGGCTTTCCTCGTTTTTCTTGAATTCTTGTTTCTTCATTCTGTTCTGGATGAATGTATATCTCTTCCTTCTGCTCCAAATTGTTGATTTGAGTCCCAGTCTCCTTCCCTTCACTGTTGTTTCCCTGTATATTTTTCTTTATCTCACTTTGCATAGCCTTCACTTTTTCCTCCATTTTGCAACCATATGCAACCATTTTTGTGAGCATCCTGATTACCAGTGTTTTGAACTCTGCATCTGATAGGTTGGCTATATCTTTGTTGCTTAGTTCTATTTTTGGAGTTTGATCCGTTCTTTCATTTGGGCCATATTTCTTTGTCTCAGCATGCTTTTTACGTTTTTAGGGGTGGAGTCATAGGTAATTGCCAGGACAGGGCAACCCACTTTGCTCGGTTATTGTGCTGCATGTGGGGGAGGGGTCAGAGAGGGAACAGTGCTGCTTGCTCTGCACTTGGTAGCTTTCAGTCACTTCCCCTGCTACCCACAAGCAAATTGGGCCCTTCTGGTGCTCATTCCCAGATGGGTGGGTTTTTGTTGGTTCTAAGACCCTGTGGGTCTAACGATCTCTACTGTGAGGCTGGGAGTTTCTCCTGCTGCTGCAGCCCCCGTAGGTTTTTACAGCCGGAGGTTTTGAGGCTTTCTTTTCCCACCCTGGAACCCTGGGTTGTGAGGTCTGTCTTGTTCCCCTGTTGTTCCTCCTGGTTTATCTACCAGCTGCTGCCTTGCCTGCCTAGTCCTCCAGCCGCTGCCTTGCTGTGTGTCCTCTCCACCCAGGCTGTGCATCTCTGCCCCTCCTACCAGTGGGAATGAATGTTTCTTCTTTAACTCCTTGGTTGTTGGACTTCCATACAGTTTGATTTTCTGGCAGTTCTAGTTGTTCTTTGTTTTTAAATTGTTGTTGTCCTTTTGGTTGTACGGGGAGGCAAAGGTTTTCTATTTACACCTCTATCTTGGCTGGAAGCCTTTTATCTATTTTCTTGAATGAGGTCACGGCCACTCTTACTTTAAAGGCTTCTAAATGCTATGATGATGCGGTCTTGAGAGGCTTCTTCCCTCTCTCTGCATCCTCCCCTCACCTGCTAGCTGATGCCCCAACGGTGGGCCTTGCATTCTTAGAAGTCAGAGATGAGGCTGGGACACACTCTGGACAAAGAGGCTTCCGTGCATCTTGAGGTAACAGTGGACCCTTCTGTAGATGCTCATTTTACTATAGGTCGTGTGTGTCATTCCTGGGCTGCAGTTTCACAGTTCACCAGCAAGTGTCTCAATTGAATGAGACAACAGCATAACATTTCCTGAAGTTTGGGATTTTGATTTCAGAAAACAAAGTATTGCTCTAATTCAATATATTCTGTGAGTCTAAAGTGGAGGATACATTAATTTTGTTCTAAGACATTTTTCCCCAGCTGGCAAGCAAAGAAAAAAAACAAGATTTTATTTTCATTTGTTAATCTGACTGCCTTTGTCAAGTTGTCTTGTGAACCTTGGTATCTCCTCCAGAAGCTGCAGTCTATAGGCTCCTCTGCAGAGCCAAACATGGGGACCAGTTTGGAGATACTCTTGCTTTCTTGCCTGACACGGAAAATTGGGAGAGGGTGCCTTCTAACCCTTTCAGAGGCATTAACAGGAGCCAGGGAAAAACTGTGTCATGAGCAGGCCATTTTTTTCTCTCTTCTCTTGTCAGGGCCCAGACTAAAGAGGGTGGGTCATGTTGTTGGCACCAGCTTACTAGTGTCTCTACTTCCTGGGAGCAAAATTCCACAGCCAAAAGATGCACATCCTTATGTTAAACTCATGGAATGGGAAAATTAGGGACATGAATGAGTTTCACAGTCTAAAGTTCTCAGTGTAAGGAATGCTGAGGCTGAGGAAATAAAATTAGATGGTGACACCTAGAGGTTGAGTGTGACATTGCAGCCCAGCTCTATTAACTGCTGTAGTCAACCCCAACATTTGAAGAGAAAGAATTTCTATTTGTTACCTTCAAGCCAATATTATACTAAGCAAGGACTACATGTACAAATAATTTTTTCAGACATAAACGATACCCCCAAAAAACTTTCATCATAGCAAACCTATGAAGTAGGTAGGTCATCTCCACTTCATAGATGAGAAAACTAAGGTCCAAAAAGGTCAGTGATATTATTAAGTTCACGAAATGGCAAAACAGGACCTAGATCCTAAACTTTATTTTGCTTTCTAATTCTATTTTCATTAGACAGGAGGGGAAAACAGGGAAGAGTAAAAACAATGCCCAGAGGGAAAACAGACCTGAACGTATCTCCTGGCTGCCTCCACATCTTCCTGGTTGGAGGGGTCTCTGGGCTCAGCCCAGTCGCTGCTGATGGTGATGGAAATTACGCCACCTTGACTGGCGCGGTACATGTCATTGTAGAGGTGCCAGGCCTCAGCATGAGCCTTTATTAGGTTGTGGCCAGCAAGGTAGGGGCCAGTGCCAGGCCTAACAGAGATTCCTGGGAACATACACATGGATGTCAACGAAGACTCAGTGTGGCCAAGAGTGTCACTCTCTGCCTCTAGATGTCTGCTACGTGTTTGGGAGGAAGAATGCAGATTTAAGTGTTAGGGAGAATGAATTTAAATCCTGGCTCTACTTCTTACTAGCAGGCCAGGCAACTTCGGATGAGTATTTCAGCCTTTCAGTTTTTCCTTCTGCACAATGAGCAATTGGGAGTTCTTAGGAGAAGGAAATGAAATGATGTGTATGGAGCTCCCAGCAGCACTGTCTGCAAAGACAAGGTACTTGATAAATGTCATGTTTCTGTACCCCTCCCCCAAGGAGTGGCTCCTACATCTCAGACAAAGCACCCAGAAGAGCTGCCTCTGGAGTTGACATCCCGGCCCTCTCTGGGGAACCCGCTGTGAAAGGAAAGAGGTTGGAGACCATGGCTGATAGAAGCAGCTGAGAGAGATTCCTTGAGAGCCAACGTTATGAGGCCCCCTCTCATGTGTTGAAGGGATGGTAAACCACAGTGCCTACCAAGGACCCACGGGAGAGACATCTGGCAGTGACTCTCAATATCGCTGTGATTCTTTCCAGCTTTTACACATGATGACGAGGGTCATGCAGGTGAACACAAATGTCTCTTAAGCTCAGAACTAGAGAAAAGGATACCGGATGGTTCTGAAGGGGCAAGGGCAGGTCCACCATCTCTTACTCAAAGCTTTTAGTCAGATGCGTTTGGAACAAAAATGGGTTTGTTTTTTTGTTTTTTTTTTTTTGTCTTAGAAAGTAAGAAATTGCATGTAACATGTTTACATGTCACCCAAGCCAGGCCCAGAACAGCTCTCTGTACCCCAGGACACTAACATGCCTGCGACAGAACTTAAGCGGGATAAAGACCACAAGCAGCCTCCTATTGGTTCAAATCAGGTTGAACTCAGGTCCGCCAAATCAGTTATCTAAAACTTTGGGATTTTGGAGTTGCAGAAAACAGACTGTGGTCTGGTACAGCCTGATGAATGAATAGTTCTTTCTTACAACAATTAGTCTGTGTCCCTGGCTCAGGGAGCTCCCCATCTGAAGCATGTCAGAGCCTCAGAGCAAAGAAATGAAGCCATTGGAGACACAGACATGTGCAATTCATGTTCAGCTAAAGTGGTGTCAGAGGGAAAATGTGCTGCCTGTTACGCAGCGCTGAGCTGGAGGCAGGGATTCGGAGGCACTTCCACAGGGCCCTCCTGGCCTACTCCTCCAATGCTGCCTGATTTCATGTCTCACAGGAGCTAAGAATGCCACACTCCAAAGAGCTGATGGTTTGGGCCTGGGACCTTACCTGGAGCTGCTGTCCCGTAGCCATAGCCCTTGTAAGCGATAACGAAGGGCTCGTTCAGCGTGATCCAAAACTTCACCTTGTCCCCCAGCCTCTGGAAGAGCACGTTGGCATACTCCTTAAAGTGTTGTACAATGGTCTCATTCTCCCAGCCTCCAACATCCTGGAGGGCCTGGGGCAGGTCCCAGTGGTAAATGGTCACCTGTGAGGAAGCAAGGTCAGCAGATCCATCAGGCTGCTTTTCATAGGAAGGCATTGGTGCTACATAGGCACCAGCACAAATGTTTGCTGCTAAAGCTGAGAACGAATGATCAGACAAGAAATGGTCCAAAGTTCTCTGGTGGCAGGGGGAGGGCAGCAGTTTGAAGAGCGAAAAATTCACACATTTGCATCAGTGAAGCCTGGGTTTGAGCCCCAGGTTTGAACCTCCCACCCTGGGCGCAGGCACGAAGGCCTCCATGTCCTGGAATCGCTCTGAGGCCTGGAGCAAGAGGCACCCACTGACCGCTCTTCAGTGTTAGCGATGGGTGTACTCGGATCACAACCTGCCTGGGCTGAATGCTGAGAGCCTGAGATTCTGAGGGTCCAGGGAGGATGGAGCCATTTTACTTGTAAAGGGACACCCCCAGGGCCATCATCTACTGTGTCTGGAGCTTCCTCCTGTGCAGCTGGGAACCGTTTGCTGGCAGGTAGCACTTCTGGCCATGTTGATGGGGTAGCCTTTCTCTCTTGGTCTTCCCCTCGATGCCCCTGACATACCCCACCTTGGCCAAGCTGTGGTCTCCACTGTCCTTGGTCTGCACTGGGCCCCTAAACATTGAGAGCCCAGGTTGAAGTCTTTCCCTCTGCCTGAAACACCCTTCCCTTGCACGGCCACCCATCCAAATGCTCCTCCTTGTGAGACCCACACTGCCCTGAAGCTCCTGAGCCAGGCACTTTTCCTTTCTGTCCTGTCTCCTTGCCCTCAGGAGGTATAAAATCATTTGTCTCTGAGTCATGTGCTCTCTGGCCTTGCTCTGAAGTGTGGTAGGTAATGAACCTCATTGTCCATCCAGCTTGCGGGGTCCTGCAGGACAGCCCCTTGGCCGCCTTCTCCCCCATCATGCCTAGCACTCACGCTCCGTCACTGCTAGGCTCCTGAGGAGAAGTCCTGAGAGCGCTCTTTCCCCAGGTACAGGTGGGGAGGGAAGAAGGGGGCCGTAACGTGGGGATTGTGCTCTGGCTGTGGTGCCTAATCCCCAAGCGTGACTACAGAGGAGACACCAAGCTTCAAGTAACTCGTGCCCTCCTGTGCGCCATCATAAGTGGCCCAGGGAAAGGAAATGTGTTCTTAGACGCTCACATAAAGTCTCACAATTTTGGTGGTAGCAGAATAAGCCCACAAATGAGCTTCTGTACTTTTCACAATAACTCATGGCTTAAGAATATATACACTTTGGCCCCAGCAGTTCTCCCCCTAGGACCTTAACCCACAGGTAAATTACGTATGTGTTTGACAGTATGTCTGTGGTTACTCATCGGAGTACTGGTTATGATGGCAGAAGAGCAGAAAGGTCACAGAGAAGGTGCCCATGAACAGGGAACTAATTAGAGAAGTAAGATACAAACAATTCCACATAACAAAAAAAAATGAGGAAACTATGTATGGATTTGAAAATATCTGTAAGAAATATTGTTAAATAAAAGCAACAATCTTACTGTTATGAATAAAGAGTGGGAAAGGAATATACATACACATATACACACCTACTGGCTTCCATACAGGATAGCTGAGGATCTGGGATGGAAGGAAACGCTACACTGCAGACTCCCTTGTGCTTTTGAAATTCTTCTCCATGTGAATTTGTTAACAATTCAAAACTTAAATTTGGAAAGAGCTTTTGTTTACAAGATAAATGTGCTCCCCAGCCCAGCTGGCTCCCGACATGGAGCCCGGCCAGGGCCCCACCTCACCTGGGGCTTGATGTTGGCGGCCAGCAGTGCGTCAATGAGCTGCACATAGTAGTTCAGGCCCCCTTCACTGATGGACTTGGTGGTTCCATCTGGGAGGACACGAGGCCAAGAGATGGAAAAGCGATAGTGGGACACACCCAGGTCTTGCAGGGCAGCCACATCCTCAGCAATCTTGTGATAACTGTCGCAGGCCACGTCTCCGTTGTCGTCGTTCTCAATATTCAGTGGTGTATGAGAATACATGTCCCAAATACTGAGTCCTTTGCCATCTGCTCTCCATGCACCTTCGATCTCAAGATGACAAGACATGGTCTATTTAAGTCATGCAGTCAAGCCCTCAAGAGTTCCTTTCTGCCCCAGGAAAGTCCCGGGCAGGACATAAGGCTGCACCATCTCCACTGGGAGCCTTCCATGGCCTCCTTCCCATTTCTACACTCCAGCAGCTTCCTGTACCTGCTTTCTGGACGTCACAGCCCTGCTGTGCTGCATTACACAGCTGTGGGCTTGCTGATGGGCTTCCCATTAGGCTGTGAGGTGTAGACATTGCGTCTCTTCATCTTTGTGTCCCACTAGTTAACATAACAGTGTCTGGTGTGTGGTGAGTGCTCCCTAAACCTTTAAAAGAACAGTTCCATGTGCCCCAAGCCTAATCAAGGCCCCCAAAATCCCAGTGATGCCAGGTGTGGAGGTGGAATTTCTAACCAGGGCGTGTGTCACTTTCTGAGCTTCCCTCTGGTCCTCCCACCTACCTTAAGGAGAAACTGACCATAAGCCACTGGGCAAGCAACTAACCACAGGCTTAGCTAGACCAACAGGAACAATTTCTGTAATTTACTTTAAAACACTTCAGCACACATAGAGTGATATTATATGACTCTGTGTGGCTAAGGTAGGGTGGTCTTTTTACCAAGGCTTGTCGAGCACATGCCCTGTGAGAATGGCAAGCACACACCCTGTGTGGGTGGTCTGGGTGGAGAAGAGGGCCTTAGTGTTTGGGAGATTAGTTAATGCAGGTGCATGAGCAAATAAGTGACTATTTTGAGGATGTTAGGAGCTAGGTTTCTCACTGTTGGAGAAAGAACTACAAATATGAAAAATAGGAAAGCTTGCCTTAACCCTGTGTAGTTGGATTGGAATTGGAGGTATCAGTGTGAACTAACAGAGATGAAGGTGGATGTAGAAGCAAAGGTAAGTGCATGTATATGTGTATGTGTGTGTACATACAAATACTTCTAGCTCTGTCCACTTAGGGTTTAGAAGTAATGACACCCAGCAGCAGTGAGCACACTTAGCACCTACATCTTGGTTTCTAAATGCCCTTATCCAATAAAAGGAACCAGGGCTCATTAGAGAAATGGCTGATTACAGGGCCAGGGCAGAAAAGGTACAAAATGAACCAGGAACACCTTGTGTGGGAAAGAGTTAGAGAAGTGCTCAGAGCATGAGGGGCCATGTCAGAAGGACACGGGATCAGGCTAAAAGGCATTCTGCCGGGCAAAATGTGGGCCCATTTCAGCATCTAAACACATGATAGCAAAAGTTTCACCCATTAAATACCATAGGGCTTTATGAGACCATACTGATGCTATGCAGCAATGTATATTTACATATAGATAAAATATAAATAAGTAGGAGAAAAGACAAAGCTCGACCTTTCTGTTGAACGCCACATAAATGTAAAGGAATGATGAAATTAGAAAATCACCATTTGTCAACTATCATAGCAATAACTGATTCAGGCAAAAATTATCAACAGTTACTAAAACTAGTGGGTGAAATTTGATGAGGAACAGGATATTTATATAGTCTCCAAGTAGCTTACCATAAAGTACTTATAACTATAAAATAGTTACTAATTTTATGATAGAGAAACCTGGTAGACACATTCTTGTTCAGGTGATAAAGTCAGTTTCGTGTGTGTGTGTGTGTGTGTGTGTGTGTGTGTGTGTATAAAACGTATATATATACACATACACACATACATATTATATACATACAGAAAGAGAGAGTAAGGTAAATGGTAAAATATTAATAGTTGAGGGATGAGGGATATGGGAAAAGGGTATATGGGAGTCTTCTACTATTTTTGCAATTTTTCTCTATGTTTAAAAAGATTTCCAATTAAAAGGCTTTAAAAAGAATACACGGATCGCATCTAATCAGAAAGCCTGCTTTATAGGCACTTCTCATCCATTCTTGATTCATACCACACACTTTGCTAATTAGAATATTCAACGTCACAAATGGTGGGATGGGAATTGTGTCTGCTGACTGCCATAATGAATAGAAATCGGTGCTCACTGGCACCAATTTAATCATTCAAGATGTGGGTTGACTAAAATGTTTTCAAGACTCTCCCTGCCCTTGCAAGAATAGGGTTTAAGAATCCAGCAAAGCCTGCAGCCTGCACCCCAGAACAAATCCCTACCCCTTCCTGGGTCTAGCTGTAACCCAGTGAGGCTATGGTTCCCAGTGGCTATTTTTTCCTCAGGAGAATTTATGTCTGGGGACATTTCTCTTTGTTACAACTGGGGGAAAAGCAGACTGGCATCCAGTGGGTGGAGGCCAGTGATGCTGCTAAACCTCCTACAGTGCCCAGGACAGAGAATTATCCATCCAAATGTCAATCAGGCGACACTGGAGAAACCCTGCTACAGAGCATCCTGTTTGCCTGAAATAAGAGTAACAGAACCCTGCCTCTGAAATCTTGGTATTTCCTCAAGTGAACCTTTCATGTGAAGTGTTGGCCAGGGCACCTAACAGGGCCAAGAACTGGGGTTTCCTCCAGTCCACACAATCTGCTACACAAACAGTTTTTGTGTGTTTAGGTAATAAATGTCTGTCTATGGCAGAATTTGGCCTGAGAATTCATTATTACCTGGTAGTGTGGTCATCTGGGTAGCTAACATTCATCCACCTCAAAAATATTTTCAGCAACTATGGTCATCTAGAAAAAACTCAAGGGCTGAGCACACCCAGAGTCAGGTCAGCTCCTGTCCCCAACCTGCCCAAGTGCCACCCTGAGGATACAGAGCCCCTACGCCTGTGTCAGAGGAAATAAACAGAGGCAGAAGGAGTAAAGCAGGGAGCCGTACCTTGTGCCTGAGCAAGTCCCTCTTTGCTTTTTCTCTTTTATTTTTCTGGGGGGAAAAAGCCCCAAAAGCCTCATATTGTCTGTATCAGTAAGCTTCATTTGGCATGTATAAGGCAATGGTATGTTGTGAAGATACCAGAGAAACCCACATGGTAGCCATGTTGAGTATATTGCTGGCTTGGAGGAGACGAGGTAAGAAACGAGGGAGAGCCCTGGCTGGTGTGGCTCAGTTGTTTGTGTGCCTGCCTGTGAACCGAAGGGTCGGTGGTTCCATTCCCAGTCAGGGTACATGCCTAGGTTGCAGGCCAGGTCCCCAGTAGGGGGAACACAAGAGGTAGCCACACACTGATGTTTCTTCCCTCTCTCTCTCACTTCCCCCTCTCTAAAAATAAATAAAATCTTAAAAAAAAAGAAATAAAGGAAAGAATCTTCATATTTGCATGTTTTTGCTAAGTGTTTCTGCCCAGGCTCCACCTGCACCATCTTGCCTGCAAACACCCATCTCCTGGAAGAGGACTTGCAGCATTCCCCAGATGGCATCCTGCACTTCCCTCCCACGGTCTATGAATATCCCCTGCTCACGCCCGCCCTCCCCAGCACAGAGCCCAGAGCCTGGCATATAGTATGTATGCAAATGATGTTGCTGAACTGCCCTGAACTCCTCACCTGATATGCAGCGGAAGCCACACTCCAGATAAAACCCTTGGGAAACTGACCATAGAGAAACTCATCTTCCTGGGGCAGTGGCATGCCGTTGTTGGTGATGACCTCTGTGTAGTACCTGGCAGAGACTCTGGCTGTGCGAAGCCGGTTCACATGATTGAAATCAACATGGTACAGCCCAAACTTGACCGTGTAGCCATTCAGCCACTCAAAGTTGTCCATCAGAGACCATGCGGCATACCCTCGAAGGTCTACACCATCGAGCCTGTAGGCTGGGAACATTCCAAAGGGAAAGAGAGAGCTTTACTTCAGGATGGCAGGGACCCCCAAAGCCCAGGCAAGTGCTGGCACCTCAAAATCAAGACAGTAGTCCTAAATCACCTTTTACATACTAGTCATGTAGCCCTGATAGACAGATCACCTTGTGTCTTTGTTTTGGCCAGGACTGATGCCCCCAAACATGTATTAATGACTGATCTTTGCAAAATCAAATTCTTTTGTTGGGGTAAAAGGATGTGTTTCAAATTCAAGAGCCTCAGCCCACTTTGGAAGTTAAGCACAAATGTGAATTGGAGAACAGTTTCTTGCTCTGGGGTTGCATGGAACCCATCAGCAGAAAGTTATGTTTTGTTAACTGCTGTTTCCCCATCACTTAGAATAAAACTTGTCACGCAGTAGTTGCTCAATGATACATGAACAGACCCATGAAACAGTCTTGTGGGGACTGTGTGTGTGTCCACTTGGGGAGATGACAATAGTTTTTTTTTTTTTCAGATTCCCAAAGGGATCTGCCACTCCAGAGGGGGGAAGAATTATGGAGTTAGCACATAAGAGAGAATCTTGTTGATGGTTTGTGATCCATTCTATCAAGTCATTTCAGGCACATGACATATGGATGTTGGAAGATTTTGTAAGGGGACCATGAACCCTCAAATACCTTTCAAAGCTTCATTGATGTAGGTTTTGTGGTAAAATATCCTACTGGTATCTTCCTCCTCCGGATTTGTCAACCCCACCCCATTTTTGGTGATGTAAATGGGGATGTCACCATACTCTTCTTTGATCCAGTTGAGCAGTCTTCTCATCCCCCAGGGAGCAGTTCTGTTCATGGCTGTGGAAGACCATGAAGGGTCCTCCTCCTCAATCGTCTCCTGGTCATCTTTGTAGGAGGGTGGGTTTAACCTGGGTGTTGTATGCTGCACAATTCTGGAGGAGTAGGTGCTCAGGCAGAACACATCAGCTGTGCCCTTGATGTACTTCTTCTCTTCCTCAGTGAAACTTGGCAGACGGGATGTGGTTAAATGTTGGAGTTCACTCCTGTTCCCCACTTTCCACTTCATGGCATCGGGATAGTCTCCATTTCGGAAAATGGGATGGGCGAACCAGCCCAGGGAGAACTGCAGCATTCGGTCAGCTGCCTCCACATCCCTTGGGACATGAGGTGACTTGGGCTCTGCCCACTGTGCACTGAGACTCAAAGAGATGACCCCCTTCTGCTCTTGCCTGTATTTCTCATCATAAGTGTGATAGACCCTGGCATGAGCTTTGATGACTGCATGACCAATTTTGTAAGGTGCCCAGCCTGGATCCTTCACATTTGGGGGAAAATCCCCTGAGCCATAGCCCAACCATGCCTGGTATGTGGGCTCATTAAAGGTCATCCAGAACTTGACTCTGTCACCAAAAGTCTGGAAACAAAAGTCTGCATAGCTGTTAAACAACTCAATCAAGGAAGGATTCTCCCAGCCTCCAATATCTTGGAGGGCCTGGGGCAGGTCCCAGTGGAACAGTGTCACCATGGGAGAGATGTTGCTTCCCACCAAGCCATCGATCAGCCCGTTGTAATAATTAACACCCTGATGGTTGATAGAAGTGTTTCTCCCAGTTGGGAAAATCCGAGACCAGGAGATAGAGAAGTGATAGGCCTTCACCTTCAAAGCTCGAAGCATATTCAGATCAGCATTTAGTTGGTTATAGCTGTCACAGGCTATGTCTCCAGTGGCATTGTCTTTCACATTGCTACCTGGTGTGTGGGTAAAGTTATCCCAGATGCTGGGGCCTTTGCCATGAGCATCCCAAGCTCCTTCAATCTGATAGGCTGATGAGGACACACCCCACAGAAAGTCATCCCGAAATGTGCCATGGTAGAACAAATCTCTTTCAAACTTGGGTTGGTTGGAGAACTTCTCCCAAACTACTTTAGCTTTGGAGGGCACCTCAGATGGAAAAGTGAAGGCTCTGATTTTAGGGGGGAAGTTTGCTGTACTGGGTGGTGGCAGTCTTTTTATGCTTTTGGTGAGGAAACCATTCTTTTCAATGATGCTGGTGAAAAAATAGGCAGATTTCCTGGGAGTCCTTGGCTTGCTGCTGTCGTTGAAGTTGACATGGTGCAGCCCAAACCTCTGGCTGTAACCAGAGGGCCCTTCAAAGCCATCGATGAGGGAACGAGCAACGTAAGAACGAACATCCACTGAATCCACCTTGACAGCTGTGGGAAAAAACAAAAATAGTATTATTTTAAAGTCTCTGTTAGTTTGCTTTGAACAGGTTTTCCTTTGGACATAAAAGTTTTGGAGGTAACTTGGGTTACTCCAAAAACATTAACCCTTTTTCTTCCTCACAATGAATAAAGAAAATCTATAAGATCCCCACAAAACATCAGGCCACACCTGTGGCCATAACTCTCAATCCAAAGGAGCATCCTTGCCTTAAAATAAATAATGGAGAAAATGTGCCCCATCTGCTAATATCAGGACTCCTTGATTTTATATAGAATACAAAAACCATTTAATCTTTTAAAAAGTGCTTCCCCCCCTCACCCCTGGTTTATGTCTAGCAATATTGACAATGATCACACACTCCATGTTGAGAGAGAGAGAGAGAGGCGGGCCAGGAAACCTAAAGAAATATATTCCCTGGTGCAGTGGGTTGAATGGGCCATTTCCAGCTCCAAAAGATATGTCTAAGTCCTAACAATCGGTACCAGTGAATGTAACCTTACTGGAAAAAGGATCTTTATTGATGTAATAAAATTAAGGGTCTTAAAATGAGAACATCCTGGATTAACCAGGTTGGCCCTAAACCCAATGACCGGCATCCTTAGGAGACACAGAGGAGATTGGAGTGATTCAGCCACAAGCCAAGAAATTCCTGGAAGCCAACAGAGTCTGCAAGAAGCAAGGAAGGATTCTCCCCTGGAACATTTGGAGGAAGAACATTTTTACTGACATCTTGATATCAGATTTCTAGACTCCAGTACTATGAGAAAGTAAAGACAGAAAGTCAACCAAGAACCAGAGCTAAAATAAGACAATGGCTGTGGGCTCCAACTGGGAGTCAGCAAAGCATTAATCTTTGTTTCTATCAAATCACACAGCCTCTCAACAAACATTGATTGAATAAGAGGCAGGAAAAGTTCCTACACATTGCTTCAATAAGTAATTCAGTTAGCACCTACTTTGTCTCCAGGATGTGCCAAGCTCTGGGAACATAAAGATGAATTAAAGCCTCGTAGGTTACAGGGTAGAGTGGAGTTGAGCCAGAAGTAGAAAGGCCTATGGCTCCACCCACAGGATGTTCAGGCCCATCATTTAACATCTCAGGGCAGCTGGAAAGCATACAGCTGTGTCAAGGATCACTTGAAGTCAAGTCTTTAATGGATTCCAAGATTATGAAGATTATAGAATTGTAAGCTTGATGCTGAGAAGAGCACAAGTGAAGAATAAGAGAGGGTGTCTGTTCTCCCCTCAGTGGGTTGTGTCTCCATTCCTCATTTCAGTGCCCAGGGCAAGTATCACTTATCAACTCTTCCTCTTTGAATCTAGACAAGGCTTTGAAATCTTCTCTTCATGCCCTCTAGGCAGAAAACTAGCTACTCTCAACTGATTAGGACTGATGTATGAGATGAAACCTATTTGCCATTCCTTTTTACTTGGAATAAAAAAGACTTATGAAATGGTATGTTATATAAGAATGAGACTGTAGGTAAGAATTAATTGGCTCAAAGTGAATACTGTGGGTTGTATATTTTTATAGCCCACTAAAGGAGATGAAGATCAATGTGGCTGGAGCAATGAAGGGAGATTTAAGGGGTTGGAGTCCTATCTGAAGTGTTCTCATACCATCCTGCAATGCCATTATCACCCTATGTTTCAATTTTCTGTCCTTGTCCCTCTGTAGACTGTGAGTACTCAATGGGCAATGACACTTTTTGTTCATTATTGTACCCCTACCGTCTTACACAATGTCTGACACATAATAGGCAACTAATAAATATTTGTCACATAAATATATTAAAAGATGATGAGGCTTGATGAGTGAATAGGACTCAGATGGGCAGGATTTATAAGGCAGGCATTCTAGGGACTAAGAACACTGGAGCAAAGAAAGACTTGAGGTCTCTGAGGGAGAGAGTTAGGAGGCTGACGTGAAGGACCATACTCTTACTACCAATACTACTTTTTAGCTTCATTTACTTGGGAGATTGTCTTTGTCCCATAAGACAAAACTGTGAAGGCTTTAAGATGCACTTCCCACCTTTCAATCACCAGCATATCCATTGTTCTTACCCTTGAGCACTTCATTGATATATTGATTGAAGTATTCTACTCTCAAGGAATCATCAAGGAGATTTTCACTTTCGCCTATGGGCATGCCATTTCCAGCCACATATATTGGAACTTTTCCTCTTGTATATTCCAAGGATATAAACCACAACAGCCTCCTTATACCCCACGGTACCACATGAATCCAAGGGGATGAAGTCTGGGGCCAAGTGGGGTCCACATGCTGTGAAAAGCCTCCAATGGTATCATAGCTGGGGATGCAGGTGTCTTGCTGGGCCTTGCTGATGAGGCGGGAAGTGTAATGGGACAGACCCAGAAAATCAGCAGAGCCTTTCAGGAGCTGCTTCTCTGCGTCGGTGAATTCAGGGAGCTGGGCCACAGGACTGCTGCACTGTTTGTTTATCTGTTGAATCTGGGTTCTCAGGGCAGCTGGGTAGTCTCCATCCACAAAGATAGGGTGTGCAAACCAGCCCAGCATGAACTGCAGGAAGCGTTCAGCGGCACTAAGGTCCTCAGCCCTCCCTGGGGATAGGGGTTCTGCCCAGTCTGAGTTCAGCACAATGCCCACACGCCCCTGCTGCTGTGGCCGATGGTGGTTGTTGTAGAGGTGCCAAGCTCTGGCATGAGCCTTGAGGACCAAGTGAGCCACCTTGTGAAGAAGAAGAAGCCAATAGCAAGTCAGCAACAACAATGTCAACAAATTAACACTAGTGTCAACAAAATCAGCAAGTTAATAACAATGGCAACACTGAAAATGTCAACATCAACACTAATGCCAACACTGTCATTAAATTACCAAGAAGTTAATACCAATGTCAAACACATCAAAGGTAACAACATCAACATGAAGTTAAGACGGATGTCAACAAGTCAAAAATATAGACAGTGCTGACATCAACATCATCAGCACCAGTGCCCCCAATATCAACAATGTGGACAACAATGCCAACGAAGTCAACACCACCACCAAGGGATTAATAGCAACAGCTTCAACAATTATACTAACAATAACAATTGTTAATGAATTCTCTCATGTAATCCTCACAACAACCTTATGTGGCAAGTACAGTTATTATTACTATTTATTATTATTATTATATGGGTGTGGAAAACAAGACCCATAGAGGGTAAAATGCAAGTAGCCTGATTCCAGGCCTGTATTGTCACTTACAATGTTATTCTGCCTCTGTTCTCAATAAGTATTTGACTAGTTAACAACTAATGGGGTATGGATATTATTTTAGTTAGTACACAAAGAAGGGCACAATTCTCTATATTACCTGTACTCCTTTTTACTTAATAAAATCTAAGGAGAAACATCATGACCAGGAATCTCTTTGTAGACTTAACTGGTAGTCTTAAAAGAATCAACAGCTTTCCTTGGTGGAGCACCCTGACAAAACAAGCAAAAGCAGGGTGTCTGGAGTATAACAAGCCTAGATTTAAATCTTGACTCTGTCACTAACTTGCTCATTAAACCCAAAAAATCTTCTGTTTCAACTTCAGCTTCCTAGTCTGCAAGAAGCAGGTAATTATGGATCCATAGAGGAGGACACAAAAGCACCAAGCGGAAACTTGGGTGTGCAGAAGTGAACTTGCTACTGCTCGGCTCCCTTTCCTTTTTTTATCATCTCAAGATGATAACACTTTTGAAGAATTTCATATCAGAAGATGCCTAGAAACTCCTGAGTGCTTTTCATGTCCCAAATGTCAGTGTTTAACTATGTCCCAAACTCCAACAGTAAACCATGGTTCTTTCCAAAAGGCAGGAATGCTTCCCTTCTAAACTAGTCCATGTCAGGCAGGGTGCTCAGGGAATATTAGATAACCATCAGAAACATCATTGTGAGTGTGTTATAACAGGGAAAATTATTAACAACATGTCAAGTAAAAAATGGTCACCAGGGTGATTATGATCTATCAATGTAGGTTCATTGATTGTAACAAATATGCCATGTTGACCATGGGAGAGGCTATGTATAGGGGTAGCAGGTATATGAGAAATCTTTGTACTTTACATTTGATTTTACTATGAATCTGAAAATACTCTAAAAAAATCTTTTATTTTTAATATTTTTTATTTATTGATTTTAGAGAGAGCGAGGAAGAGAGAGAGAGATAGAGAAACATCAATTTGTTGTGCCACTTATTTATGCATTAATATGGTTGATGCTTGCATGTGCCCTGACCAAGGATCGAACCCACAGCCTTGGAGTATCAGGACAATGCTCTAACCAGCTGAGCCATGTGATCAGGGGGGAAAAAACCTATATTTAGAAACAGATACTAAATTAACTGTACACCGTGATTACACTATGAATGCAAGGAAGTCAAGACTGGAAGACATATGAGACAAACCTTTTCTTTAAAATTTGTCTTTAATGGTATCATAATGTTTTAACTCATAAGTAAAAGAGTGATTGAAGTAGAAAAGTGAGGTGGACTTCCTCATTGAAGTCTCTGTAGAAAAACCTCAGGAACCAAGTTGTAGGGATAAGAAGCCTAAGGGTTACCCAGCAAAGCCATCATTTAGAGTCGAAGGACAGATACATAGCTTCACAGAAAAGGAAAAGCTAATAGAGTTCATCACCACCAGACCAGTAGTACAAAAATGTTATGTTTAAGAAGAAGAAAAAAAGGTAAAATATGAATAATAAAATGGCAATAACTACATACCTATCAATAATTACTGTAAATATAAGTGAATTAAATGCTCCCATCAAAAGACACAGGGTGACTGAGTAGATAAGAAAACAAGACCCGAAAAAGATGGCAGAGGAGTGAATGGGAGTCACGCCGACCTCCTCCTCCCAAGACCAAAATGGAATTGCGACTAAATAATGGAGTAATCACCTGGAAAGCAATGGAACTATAGTGGGAGAGGAGCCTTGGAGCCGCGGACAGACAGTGGATTCAACTCTCACACACCCCAATGGGTGAGAAGTGTGGTGGAGGCTCGAGAGGGTGGGCTGGGTGCCCACAGGCACTAGCACCAGAGGGACATTGAAACGGCCAGTTAGCTCCCCCTGAGAAGAACAGGGTCTGAATCATAAACAGGGACCTCTAAATTACAGTAGCTAAAACCAGGAAAATACAGACAAAACGCAACCCTAAAAAGCTTAGAGGTGCTCTCTGCCAGAGACAGGTGGCTGGGGATGCAAAGACACATTTAAAGGGCCAACGCAAAAATTGCAGTGGCAGCTGCCTTCCTTGATCTCTGGGTAGAGGTGGCAGCAGGGTGGTATGGTGCCTGGGAAAAGATTGGTGAGGAAAACTTTGTGAAGAGAACTGAGACAGCGGCCGGTGGAGCCCCGGTGATAACACACCTCCCACTCTGCAAGGACTAACTCACTCAGGCTTAAGGGAATCAATTAACCTGCCTTTTGCGCGCTCCGCACACAGCTTGTGTGCTTGTGAGCTGGGGGGCTGAGTGCAGACTGGCTGGGAGAACCTTGAGGAGAGACTGGAGATGGAGGTGTTGGGAAAAGAATGGGAGGAGGAACCGGGGAGTCCTGACTCCCTCTCCATTCTGTAGCCTCCATTCTGGGCAGTCAAGGCGCACCCCCAAAGAGGCAGAAGCAGGGCGTGTGCGAACCAGACTGCCCGAGATTGAAACGCAGTTCGCACAGGTGGTGGATCCTTGGCCAAAGGGGTCACAGAACTGCCCAGAGACCCCTGATGAGAGACTGGAAATGGAGGCGTTGGGGAAAGAACGGGAGGAGGAAGCGGGGAGTCCTGACTCCTTCTCCTTTCCCTAGTCTCCATTGTGCGGGAAAAGGACACACCCCTAAAGAGCCAAAAGCCGAAAAGCACACGATAGAGAGCCCAAAACCACCCAGTGCAGGCGGACACACTTGGGCGAAGTGGCCAGCAAGGGTTGGCGAGTGTGTGTGCGGATCCGTGTGGGCTGGCAAGGCCTCCCACAGGTTGGCACCGATGGGGCCTGCGAGGGAGTGCACAGATTGGCAAGCGCAGGTGTAAATCAACCCACGCGGGCCGCGAATGTAGAGCAGGCCACAGAAATAGTGGATCCCGGGCTGAAGGGGTCACCGAGCTGCCCAGAGTCCCGGGAGGAGAGATTGGAGACAGGATTAACCGGAGAGTCCTGGAGATGATTTCCTCCCATTTCTGTAGTCTCCATTTGGCAAGGGCAAGCAATGCATCCAAAGAGCCAAAAGCGGGGAAAACACACAATAGAAGACCCTAAACAGACCAGTGCCAGGGGGCCCGCCAGCCTGGGGGACCAGACGAGTATGCAAGGTCGAAAAGAAGCCCCCTGGGCTGGGGCAAGCATGCGCGAGCCCAGGCTGGCAGGGGATCCTGCCAGGCCGGGGAGCGCAATCAAGGAGCCGGCAGGAGCATGCAGAGTGATCCACAGAAATAGTGGATCCCTGGCTGAAGGGGTCACACAGCTGCCCAAAGCAGGGGTCAGACACAGACAGTAGACTCCTGGAAGGCTCAAACAAATGACCAAAGGTCATATAAAGTCAACAACTTACATCATGAGAGGCAGGCCCAAAAGAAAAGTAAAGGAAAAAATAATAATAATTAAATAAATAAATAAAAAAGACCCACCTACTACCATAGAAATTTAATCCACAAAGTCAGGAAATCTAGACGGCCCAATTGAAGCAGAAGCAAAAATAAATAAATAAATAAGTAAATTACTTAACAGACTCTCAAAAAATGGGAAGAAAAAGAAGTTCCCCCCCAATGAGTGGAAAAGGGGACTCCCCACAGAGAGAGCTCAATGAAATAGAGGCAAGGGAACTATCAGATATTGAATTCAAAACAATGGTTCTAAGGAAGCTCAATGAGCTCAGCCAGCTGAACGATAACTATGAGAAACTGAAGAGAAACTATCAGGATCTTACAACAAACTATATCAGCCTGGAAAAGGACATAGAAACTATCAAGAAGACACAAGAGGATATGAAGAATACCATTTCTGAATTGAAGAACACCGTAGAAGGAATCCAAAGCAGGCTGGATGAAGCCGAGGATCGAATCAGTGAGATGGAGGATAAGGTAGAAAGAGCTCCCAGAAAGAACAAGAAATGGAAAAATGACTCAAAAAGAATGAAGAGGCATTGAGGGAAATGCAGGACAATCTGAAACGCAATAATATCCATATAATAGGGATACCAGAAGGAAAAGAGGATCAAGGGATAGAGAAGATCCTTGAAAAAGTAATGATGGAAAATTTCCCTAATTTGAGGAGAGAAAGGGTCTCATGGATCCAGGAGGCACAGAGGACCCCACTCAAGAAGGACTCAAGGAGGTCCACTCCAAGACACATCATCGTTAAAATGGCAACTATCAAAGACAAAGAGAGAATCCTCAAGGCAGCAAGGGAGGAGAAAGTAACATACAAGGAGGCCCTGATACGGCTAGGAGCTGACTTCTCAACAGAAACACTACAAGCCAGAAGGGAATGGCAGCAAATATTCCAAGTCATGAAAAGCAAGGCCCTACAACCAAGGCTGCTCTACCCAGCAAGGCTCTAAATTAAAATAGAAGGGGAAATACGGAGTTTCCCAGACAAAAGAAGGCTAAAAGAATACATCTCTACAAAACCAGCACTCCAAGATACGCTCAAGGGACTAGTTTAAGAAGAGGAAGGAAAAGAGTGAGAAAGAGAAAAACACAGGTACAAAGAGAAAAAATGAATAAGTTTCTGTCAGTAATAACTCTCAATGTAAATGGACTAAATGCCCCAATCAAGAGAACAGGGTAGCTGAATGGATAAGAAAACATAACCCACACATATGCTGCCTACAAGAGACCCACCTCAGAGCCAAAGACCTACACAGACTGAAAGTAAAGGGATGGAAAAAAATATTCCAAGCAAATGGGCAAGAGAAAAAGGCTGGGGTTGCCATACTTGTATCAGACAAAGTAGATTTCA
Source organism: Pteronotus mesoamericanus (assembly GCF_021234165.1). Lineage (NCBI taxonomy): Eukaryota > Metazoa > Chordata > Mammalia > Chiroptera > Mormoopidae > Pteronotus > Pteronotus mesoamericanus. The sequence goes on from NW_026555325.1 coordinate 610,910, forward strand.
AAACAAAGGCCATAAAAAGAGACCCAGAGGGGCACTTTATAATACTTAAAGGAAGAATCTATCAAGAACACATAAACATTGTAAACTTACATGCTCCCAATATAGGAGCCCCCAAGTTTATAAGGAAATTGTTGGATGACTTCAAAAAAGATATAGACAGCAACACACTAATAGTAGGGGATTTCAACACCCCACTGTCAAAAATGGACAGATCTTCCAAACAAAACATTCATAAACATATTGTTGCGCTGAATGACACACTGAATCAAAGAGACTTAACTGACATATATAGAACCTTACATCCCAAAGAAGAAAAATACACATTCTTTTCAAATGCTCATGGCAGTTTTCCAAAGATAGACCACATGAAAGGACACAAAGCAAACCTCAGTAAATTCAGGAAAATTGAAATAACACCAAACTTTTTCTCGGACCACAAGGGCTTGAAACTGGAAATCAACCTCAAAGAGAAACTTCAAAAACTTGCAAACTCATGGAGACTGAACAGTAGACTATTAAACAATGAATGGGTCAATAATGAGATAAGAGAAGAAATAAAAAAATTTCTGGAAACAAATGAAAATGAACAGACAACAGTCCAAAACCTATGGGACACAGCAAAGGCGGTCCTGAGAGGGAAGTACATAGCAATACAGGCTTACCTTAAAAAGATAGAAACATTTCAAATAAAAGACCTAACAATACAACTTCAAGAATTGGAGAAACAAATAAATCCCAGAGCAAGTAGAAGGAAGGAAATAGTCAAGATTAGAGCAGAACTGAATGACATAGAGACAAAAAGAACAATTCAAAGGATCAACCAATCCAGAAGCTGGTTCTTTGAAAAGATAAATAAAATTGACAAGCCTTTAAGCAGACTCATCAAGACAAAAAGGGAGAGGACCCAAATTAATAATATCAGAAACGAAAGAGGAGAAATAACAAGTGATACCACAGAAATACAAAGGATTGTCAGAAACTACTATGAACAATTATATGCTGAGAAATTTGAAAATCTTGATGAAATGGACAAATTTCTAGAAAACTATAATCTTCCAACACTGAAGGAGGAAGAAACAGAAAGCTTGAACAGACTGATAACAGCTGGGGAAATTGAAGCAGTAATCAAGAAACTCCCAGCACATAAAAGCCCAGGGCTGGACGGTTTCACAGGAGAATTTTACAAAACATTTAAGGAAGAGCTAACCCCTGTCCTTCTCAGACTATTCCAAAAAATCCAAGAGGAGGGAAGACTCCCAGACTCTTTTTATGAGGCCAGCATCACCTTGATCCCAAAACCAGATAAAGACCCTACAAAGAAAGAAAACTACAGGCCAATTTCACTGATGAACATAGATGCTAAAATCCTCAACAAAATATTGGCAAACCACATCCAGCAATTCGAAACAGCATTCGACAATAACAACATTCGAAAGATTATCCACCATGATCAAGTGGGATTCATCCCAGGGATGCAGGGATGGTTCAATATATGCAAGTCAATAAAAGTAATATATCACATAAATAAAAGAAAAGACAAAAACCACATGATCATCTCGATAGATGCAGAAAAAGCATTCGATAAGGTACAGCACCCATTTATGATCAAAACACTCAGCAAAATGGGAATAAATGGGGCATTCCTCAATGTAATAAAGGCCATACATGAAAAACCTACAGCCAACATCATACTCAATGGGTAAAAAAGAAAAGCTTTCCCACTAAGATCGGGGACACAACAAGGATGTCCGCTCTCACCGCTTCTTTTCAACATCGTATTGGAAGTCCTAGCCACAGCAGTCAGACAGAGAAAGAGATAAAAGGCATCCAAATAGGAAAGGAGGAAGTAAAACTATCATTGTCTGCAGATGACATGATAGTGTACATAGAGAACCCTGTAGACTACCAAAAAACTTTCAACCTAATAAGTGAATTTGGCAAAACAGCAGGATACAAAGTCAACATTCAGAAATCAAAGGCATTTTTGTACACCAGCAATGCAATAGAAGAAGAAGAAATCAGAAAAAAAATATGATTCGATATAGCAACAAGAAAAATAAAGTACCTAGGCATAAATTTAACCAAAGATGTAAAAGCACTGTACACAGAAAACTATACAACATTGAAGAAAGAAATTAAGGAAGACACAAATAAATGAAAGCATATACTGTGCTCATGGATTGGAAGAATTAACATCCTCAAAATGTCCATACTACCCAAAGCAATTTATAGATTCAATGCAATCCCTAGTAAGATACCAATGACATATTTCACAGAAATAGAACAGACATTTCAAAAATTTATATGGAACCATAAACGACCCCGAATAGCCGCAGCAATTTGGAGAAAGAAACACAAAGTAGGAGGGATCACAATACCGGACATCAAACTGTACTACAAAGCCACTATACTCAAAACAATCTGGTACTGGCACAAGAACAGACCCAAAGACCAGTGGAACAGAATAGAAAGCCCAGAAATAAGCCCAGGTCTCTATGGGCTTCTAATATTTGACAAAGGGGGCAGAAGCATAAAATGGAGCAATAATAGCCTCTTCAACAAATGGTGTAGCTGGACGGCTACATGCAAAAAATTGAAATTGGATCATCAGCTGACACCATACACAAAAATAAACTCAAGATGGATAAAAGACTTAAATATAAGTCGCAACACCATAAAAGTCCTAGAGGAAAACATTGGCAGGAAACTCTCAGATATCCCAAGCAGCAATTTTTTCACTGATATGTCTCCTAAAGCAAGGGACATAAAAGAAAGAATAAACAAGTGGGACCTCGTCAAAATAAGAAGTTCTTCACGGCAAAAGAAAACATCAGCAAAATGAAAAGAGAGCCAACTCTATGGGAAAATATATTTGCTAATGATACATCAGATAGAGGTTTGATCTCCAAGATATATAAAGAACTCATTTGACTCCACTCCAAGAAGACAAATGACCCAATCAAAAAATGGGCAAAGGACCTGGGCAGACGCTTTTCCAAGGAGGAGATACAGAGGCCCCAGGGACATTTGAAAGGATGCTCAGCATCACTAGCCATCAGAGCAATGCAGATCAAAACCACCATGAGGTACCACCTCACACCGGTCAGAATGGCCATCATAAACAGAGCAACAAACAACAGGTGCTGGCGAGGCTGTGGAGAAAAGGGAACCCTAGTACACTGTTGGTGGGAATGCAGACTGGTGTGGCCATTGTGGAAAGCAGTGTGGAATTTCCTCAAAAAGCTAAAAATGGAACTGCCTTTTGATCCAGTGATTCCCCTGCTGGGACTATATCCTAAGAACACCAAAACGCCAATACCTATGCCCCCCAATGTTCATAGCAGCACAATTTACAATAGCCAAGTGTTGAAGCATCCTAAATGCCCATCAGTAGATGATTGGATCAAAAAATTATGGTACATTTACACAATGGAATACTACGCAGCAGAAAGAAATAAAGAACTACTACACTTCGCGACAGCATGGATGGAACTCGAGAGCATTATGCTAAGCAAAATAAGCCAGGAGGCGAAAGACAAATACCATATGATCTCACCTATACATGGAACCTAACCAACAATACAAAGATGCAAGGAAAATAAGACCAGCAACACTGAAAGGAAAAGAAACCAAAGAGACAAGAGGAAAGGAGGGGCGGGGGGGGGGGCAGAGGAAAAGGAAGGGAAGGGGAAAGTCAAGGAACATATAGCAAGGACTCATGGACAAAACCAAAGGGGAAGAGTTGAGGGAGAGAGGGAGGGAGGGAGGGGGCAAGGGAAAGTGGTGAGGGGTAGGCAGAGACAATTGTATTTGAAAAAATAAATTAATTAATCAAAATTTAAAAAAAAAGAAAACAAGACCCAAGTGTCCATCAATAGACAATTAGATAACAAGATGTGGTGCATATACACAATGAAATATTACTTGGCCATAAAAAAGAATGAAATCTTACCATTTGCAATGACATAGATGGACCTAGAAGGTATTATGCTGAGTGATACAAGTCGGACAAAGGCAAATACCATATGATTTCACTTATATGTGTAATCTAAAAAAAAAACAAACCAGAAACAAATCCATAGATACAAAGAAGAAACTGATGGTTGCCCAGTGGGAGGGGCGTTGGGGGTCTGGATAGAAAAGGTGAAAAGATTAAGAAGTACAGATTGACTTTGGACTTCTGGTTAAGATGGAGGCATAAGTAAACATGCCTCGTCTCCTCGTGCAACTACAGCAAAAATTACAACAAGACTACAAAAGTATCACCCAGAAATGTCAGAAAATCAAACTGTATGGAAGTCTGACAGCCAAGGATTTAAAGAAGCCATTCATCTAGATGGCCAGGAGGGGCAGAAATGCAGAGATGTGGAACAGGTGGTTCCACATCCACATGTGGTGGATAAAAATCTGAAGGGATACCTGGGGAGCAAAGATCCCAGTCCAAGACAAGACCAGACCACTTAGTCCAGGGTTCCAGTGCCAGAAAGGTAAATATTCACAAATTCAGGATGTATAAACCGGTGAGGGCTGGGGCGGCAGAAGAAACGGAGGTATTCTCAGGAAACGGCTCTTCAATAGCCTGCAACAGACTGAGGACTTACACAGACTCACCGCCTCTGGGATTCAGCTCCAGGGCAACAGCTGGAAGGGCACCTGTGGCATATGGTGAGCAACTGAAGTCACTGGCAACAGGGTGAGTGTCAGAAGACTTCTTCCTCCTGGGCAAAACTCTAGAGGCCAGGCAGTGCATTGTCCCCTCTCTGAGCACCCCCCCCCACACACACACACACAGAGCCACAGAGCAGTGACACAAGTTGCCTTACCCCGGTGATTATCTAAGGCTCTACCCCATACAGCTTCCAGTGTGCTTTTCTACAATAGGCCATGCTACTAAGACAGGGAGTCAAAGCAGCTCTACCTAATAAACAGGAACAAACACAGGGAGGCTGCCAAAATGAGGAGAAAAAGAAACATGGCCCAAATGAAAGAAAAGAACAAACTCCAGAAAAAGAACTAAATGAAATGTACATAAACAACCTATCAGATGTAGAGTTCAAAATACTGGTTATCAGAATGCTGAAGGAGCTCATTGGGTACTTCAGTAGCACAAAAAGGACCCATGAAGAAATGAAGGTTACATAAGTGAAATAAAGAAAAATCTACAGGGAATAAACAATGGAGAGGATAAGGCCAAGACTCAAATCAATGATTTGGAATATAAGGAAGAAAAAAAGCATTCAATCAGAACAGCAAGAAGAAAAAAGAATGTTAAAAAATGAGGACAGTGTGAAGAACCTCTGGGACAACTACAAATGTTTCAACATTTGCATCACAGGAGTGCCAGAGAGGGAAGAGGAAGAGAAAGAAATTGAAAACTTATTTGAAAAAATAATGAAAGAAAGCGTCCCCAATTTGGTGAAAGAAATAGATATACAAGTCCAGTGTGCTCAGAGAATCCCAAAGAAGTTGGACCCAAAGAGGGCCACGCCAAGACACATGATTATTAAAATGCCAAAGATTAAAGATACAGAGAGAATCTTAAGAGCAGCAAGAGAAAAGGAGACAGTTACCTACAAAGGAGTTCCCATAAGACTGTCAGCTGATTTCTCAAAAGAAACTTTGCAGCCTAGAAGGGACTGGTAAGAAGTATTCAAAGTCAGGAAAGGCAAGGACCTACAACCTGGATTACTCCATCCAGCAAAGCTATCATTTAGAATGAAAGGGCAGATAAAGTGCTTCCCAGAGAAGGTAAAGTTAAAGAAGTTCATCATCACCAAGCCATTATTATATGAGATGCTGAAGGGACTTATGTAAGAAAAAGAAGATGATCAAAAACTATAAACAGTAAAATGACAACAGACAATTATCACAACTGAACCTAAAATACTAAAACTAAGCAAACAACTAGAACAGGAACAGAATCACAGAAATGGAGATCATTTGGAGGGTTATCGGTTGGGAGGGGAAAGGTGAGAATGGGGGAAAGGGTATAGGGATTAAGAAGTACAAACTGGTAGGTACAAAATAGACAGGCGGAGGTTAAGCACAGTACAGGAAATAGAGGACTTATAAAGAATGGAAGAACTTATATGCATGACCATGGACAGGTACTAGGGCGGGGGAGATTGCTGGAGGTAACAGGGGTACTGGATGGAGGGAGACAAAGGGGAAAAAATTGGGACAGCTGTAATACATAATCAATAACATATTTTTTTAAAAGTTATATTACTTAAAATAAAAGTACAAATTGGCCCTGGCAAGGCAACTTGGTTGGTTCGAATGTCACCCCATTATGCCAAGGTTGTGGGTTCAATCCCCGATCTCTCTCTCCTTTCCTCTCTCTCTCTCAAAATCAATAAATAAAAATGTTTAAAAACATTTTAAAAAAGAAGTGCAAATTGGCAGTTACAAAACATTCATGAGGATGCATAATACAGCATAGAGAATATAGTGAATATCATTTTAATAACTATGCCTTGTGTGAAGGGTGTGCTAGACATTGGGAGATCACTTGTGAGTTATGTAAGTGTCTGACCACCATGCTGTACATCTGAAACTAATATAACACTGAATGTAATTGTAATTGATTTTTTTAAATTAGATAAAAAGAAGCCTAAGGAGAAAAGGTTTGAATGAGTTTCACAACAAGGGGAAACAGAAAGGTTCAAACTTTCCTCTTTCAGAAGTGTTGACTCTTCATTGTGAACTCACTTGCTGAACATGGGAATCTTTTTTTTTTCCAGTAAGTCAAATATGAAAAACAGTAAGTCAAATATGACAGTAAGTCAAATATGAAAAACATATTCAAACTTGTTCCCTTTTAAGTGATGCTACCATGATCGCCTCGCACACACATGATCAAAGATAATGATGACACTGGATTCCAAAAAGCAAGTGTGGCAAGAAGTCTTCAAGGCTCACAAATTGAAGAGCTTGGTTTCAGAAAGTCTCAGAGGGGTAGCAGGCAGCAGAAAAGACATGAAATTTAAGGGACCCTCAGAGTACATGGTATGGTTGCTGGGTCATCAGCACCTTGAAACGTTTCTTGATGGTGATTCGGTGCCTAGAGTATTTGTCGTCTGGGGAGAACTGAGCAGGACAGGCTGAGCAGGTCTGTTGTTCCATAGGGTCAAACTTCTTCAGGGTATAGACCCGGTCTCCCTGTTCATTGAGGTAACACTGGAGAAACACGATCACGCTGAAGCTGGAGGTTCCAACTCCGACCACAGGTCAGTCTTAACGGACGACCTCACGTCTGAACACGGAAATCTTAAGTGCTCTAATTTTTGACATTTTATTGAGTCATTTATTCATAGTATTCCAGCTCACTCTAATTGTGGACTTTTTGAATTGTTTTCCTTATATGTGTCTCTATCCTTATATGTGTCAGTATCATCTTCCCCAAAATGTTTAACATCTTGAGGGCACGGGCTGTGTATCCTCCTTAACACCTAGCATGGCGCACAGTAAGTGCTCATTTCGGAACCAAATGCATAGTGTGGCAGGGGAAAGCCAGACTAACACGTCTATCCTGAAGAATGTTGCCAGGGAAAGCTGGTGGGTTTCCTCGGAGATTTTGAAGAAAAAGGAAAATGGTGGAAGAAAGCCATATGAATCCATGTTAATTTCACCTCCATTACATACATCTCCTTCTTGTCAAAATGATACCCTGACAGCTCTCTGAAAGCCAACGCATTCCCCACCTCCCCCACTTCCCTGCCTCTCAGCCGGTGTGCTGAGGGATACAGCTGGGACTGGTATCAGTCAGTGCCCCACAGACCCCTAGCCCAAACAGTGACTGGTTCAGGGGACTCATGTGACCCACACTGAGACCAGGAGACACAGGGAGACTTTTGCTGGGAATGACAGGCAGAGACAAGCTTTTTTTCCTACTGACCTTAATACATGAGCGCAAGGCTGTTGCCATCTGGCTACAAAGTAGCCCAAGAATAAAGCCAACAAGGGGAGCAGGAGAAGAAGAAAAACTGGGTCCCTGCAACATCATTTGTGGTCTGATCAAGCTCCACTCTGATCACGTAAAACCAAGACTTTTCAGTTTCCTGAACTCATAAATTCCTTACCTACTTTAAAATTTGGATTGGGTTTCTGTCACTTGCAGCTAAGAGTGTTGGATGACACAGAAAACTTGTGCTGGAGTCAGGTAGGCTTGGGCTCAAATTCTGGCTTTAAATGAACCCACTAGTAATGTCATTGTAACCAAACTGTTTCTCTTCCTGGCCCCCAATTTCCTGATCCATCAGAGTTGTTCTGAGGATGTAATAACTATTTTTAAAGTGCCAGCACAGTATTTGGACAAAATCAAGTGATAAATGATTTATAGTTTTTTCCCTCCCTCTGATTTCCTTTAAAAGAAAAAAGTAAACACTTGCTGATGCGAAGATAAAATGACTGTCTTCCAGCCAAATGTCCTATCTCTTTCAATGAGTAGGAGATGCAAAGATGAGAAGTACCTTGAAAGAGGCCACCCCTGGGTCGGAGATGCCCGGTGCGTGTTGGCCAGTGCCGTAGCCCGCATAGCTCATCACCCACGGCTCGTGGAAGGTCACCCACAGCTTCACACGGTCCCCAAAGGTGGAGAAGCAGAAAGCTGCATAGTCCAGGAAGGCGTCCACCACACTCTCATTCTGCCACCCACCTCGATCCTGCAGGGCCTGTGGCAGGTCCCAGTGGAAAAGCGTGGCCATGGGCTCGATGTGCGAGTCCAGCAGGCTATTGATCAACTTGTTGTAGTAGGCGACACCCCGGAGGTTGGGGCTGCTTCCGTGCCCAGTGGGGAAGATGCGGGACCAGGAGATGGAGAACTTATAGACCTGAGCTCGGAGGCCACGAAGCAGGGAGACGTCAGAGTCCACCTTGTGGTAACTGTCACTGGCCACGGCTGGCGTTGCTTGGTCCTTGGTGGCCTTCTGGAGTCCAGGTTGGTCCCAGATGCTTGCCCCTCTTCCGTCCTCAGCCCAGCCTCCTTCCACATTAAAGGCTCCCGTGGAGACACCCCAGAGGAAGCCTTCAGGAAAAACATCCCACAGGAAAGCATCTCGTTCTGCCTTGGACTGGTTAGCAAATGTTTCCTGGACTCTCTGGTAGGCTGAGCTGGGCGGCGAGGAGCCTGCTGTCATCTTGAAGTTCCTCTGCTGGGCAGCCTGAAGGGTCAGGCTGTCAGTCAGAGAACAAGACCTGCTACGGGATTGAAGTGACATAAAAGAACATAATAAGTAATGACTCTGAGTAACAAATGCCCCAGGTTGATGAACAGTGATGTGTTTAATCAGTAAAGATACCAGAAACACTGAATGGAAAGTCGTATCTACAGAGTCATGGGTAGGAAGTGACTGGTAGATGGAAAAATTATTATTATTACCCCTTCTTAGTTGAGTTATGATTGCCCCCGCATGAGTTCAGGTACTGTACCAATGCTGCTGCTCTCCGTATTAGCTCACCCTTGAATATCGCCTTCGATTTTGATGCCATACTTTTTTCCTTCTCATAATCTTTGCTTATAACATATAGCTAAGAATAATGTTGACTTTGATGTATTGAGCCTTGATTCTGTGCTGGCCACTGTGATAAAATTGCATGTATATTATCTCATTTAATTTTCACAATAAATTTATGAGCTAGGTACCATAATTATTTATCTTCATCCTACAGAGGAAACTGAGACAAAGAAATGAGCAACTTGGCAGCAGGGACCAGCAGCTGTTTGCCAGCTGGTGCAGCAATGTTTCCAAACTTGAGCTACTGGTACAGTTCTGCTGACGTGCACCAGTTAAAGATTGACACCGGCCATAAGCTCCCTTCTTCATGCCGCCTGGATGTGACCATAACGTCAGCCCAGCCTCTTTCCATGTTAAAGGCTCACGGGGAGACACCCCAGAGGAAGCCTTTAGGAAAAACATCCTGCAGGAAAGATACCTTTTGCCTTGGACTGGTTAGCAAATGTTTCCCAGCAGAAGTGTCCGTGCTGGCTCACGAGGCTGAAGCCTACTTAAGAGTGACAAAAGACAGGAGCTGGATGCCTGATGATTATGGCCACCGTCCACCTCCAAACTTTATTTATGTAAATGAACTCATATCTTGGCTTTTTTTTCCTGATGAAAACTTCTCCTTGATCACAGAGCTTGCAAATGGTAGAGCACAGAGTCTATACTTTTAAACATATATCACTATGTGTGTAGATGTATAGATGTCCATACATATTTTGTGTTATGCTTTATTTCAGAAATAAATATATCTGAAAGAAAATGGATAAAAATGCTCTCATTTTTTGGAAACTGTTTGTTTTTTACTGTTTCGAATCAAAGCTCTAAACTGATTTCCCAGTCTATGAGTCATGTCCCACAGGCTGGAAAGCACCGCACCGTGGCCTGCTGCAGTTCCACCAGCAGAGGGCAGCTTGAAGGAGGGCGGGTCCAGGTGGGCGAGTCTGGTTTGGCGAGGAGAGCACACCTGGGAGAAATGAGCTGTGGAGGGGGTGGCACTTATGCTAGGTTGGCCCAGAGTGAAGAACTGGTAGAAGTGACAGGGGCGCTGTGGAGGGACCTCCATCCCATGAAGGGAAGCCTGGGCCTTCCCAACCCAAGTGCCCCCTGTTTTGTGAAGGATCAACTCATCCACATTTGCTAGGAGAATGGTGGGGGAAAATGATGATCTACAGTCATGAATTATCCAAAACATACATATGACAATGGAACACAACAGGGACACAGGTGGCACCCACTCTGTGCATAGCCTCAGTGCTCTGGCCCTGACTGTCCCAGCCTAGAAGAAAAAAGGTCTTGAGGAAATAAATTAACTGCCCCTGGATAAACTAGAACCTGCCCCGTAAACCTTGGAGCTGGGAGTCCTGGGTTTCCTAGCTTGGGAAGGGATTTAGCACGCAAAGCCTCGGTCTCGGCCCAGCCCCTCCAGCTGTCCGTCCTTTAGCCGACCCAGTCCCAGCTCTGAGCCACCTCAGAGACTCCCAGATAAGACTCTTCTCTCTTCTCTGGGGAGCAGTGCTGAGTTTCAGGCCACACTCTTGTGTAAGAGTCACTTATGGGCCTCTCTGACTCACTTTTGAGGTCTAAAATTCTCAAGTGAGAAGACAAAATTAGGCCTCCTGGAAACCCACCCCCGCCCAACTGCCCCTGCTCCCGGCAGGCTCTCTGTCAACACTGACTTGGGCGAGGACCTCCCTCGCACCCCCAACCACCGCCACTGTCAGTTGAACATTAGCCAATGGTACCTTCCCTTCAGGCAAAGCACCAAGAGATCAAGGAATTAGATAACCTTGGAACTGATGCCATGTATCACCTCGTGGTTTTATAATCACTAAGTGCTCAAGGTACCCCTTTTATTATGACCTCCGGAGTTTTACTTTCTGAAAAGGCATAGCCCAGCACTCCTCAGCTGACTCCAAGTGTGGTCAGGGAGCAGTTCTGACCTATTTGCTCATTGCACTGTTCATACTCCCAGCACAAAGCCTGACATGTAGCACCTGCTCAGGGCCTGTTGTTCTGAACTGCGGACTTGAAGTGAGTTGACAGGACTAAATAATAGAAGGAGATACAGCGCAGGACGGCCAAGAGCTGGGAGAGGAAAAGTACAAAGAGGCGGTGGTGACTGAAGTTTACGACCTCGGACAGAGCCATGCTGAGGTGAATGACAAGAAGAGCTCTAGCTGAAGGTCTGGGCAGCCCACGGGCTGCCTCTGCCAGCCTTTGTCCCTCTTTAATGCAGGGTGCCCGGGCTCCCTTCATGTGTAATACATCCCCATGCAGTGCTGAGGGCTCTGGGGAGCTGCCGGTGCTGGTTTCCATATCGTCCCTTTCTCGCTCGCTCAAGAAGCACATTGGAATATGAACGCGTGAGAGTCCCATATTTATGGGGGTAACCTCAAATCTGCTCTATTTTTTTTTAAGTATGTCATTTACAAATGTTGGTGCTTTAGTCATTTGTTAAGGAATTATTTGCAACCCCACCATACATAAAAATCTCTGTCCTGAGAATGCCACTGAGTTAGGCTTCTGCCCCATGGCAACAGCCAGTTTTCCTATCTACACCGTCTCCTCAGAGGAAGATGCTCCACATTGTGTGTAAGGAAACAGATGCAGAGGACTAACCTCACTCACTCAGGTCAGGTGGCCACAGTGGGGTGGTCACATCTATCTTTATTCCAGCCTTCTCTGCCATAAACTCACAGGATATTAAACTAGCAAGCAGGGGTTCAACTCCCAGCTCTGCTAGTTGCGTGAATTGCAAAGTGGCCGAATGATAGGCAAGACTGCCAGAACCACGTTGCACCTAGAGTAAGATTCAGGAGAGATGGGTTCTCCCTGCTTTCCCCTCTGAGCCTTCATCTCTCTTTTCTAGAATGTCATAATGAACTCACTGGTTTGAAAGGCAGATGACAACAGTCTCGTGAGATTATACATGTGAAAGAACAGCAGAGCATTCTGCAAATATCAGTTATTGGTAGCTTGAAAAGAAATCTAATCTTACCTTTTCTTGGAATTTGATGAACAGTTCAAGAATATATTACCATCACACCCAATGGCGAGTGCTTGCTCTTTATTGATGGCTGTAAGAGAAGGAGTTTAAGTAACTCTACCTGAAGCTAAGCATTTAAGGAAGACAGAAGCAGTTTCTACTTTCTTATGACTTAGATCAGTGGTTTTCAAACTGTGTGCACCAGCATCACCTATAGAGCTTACTAAACACCAATGGCTGGGCCCACTCCAGAGCTTCAGACCGGTTTCTGTTCTGAAGTGGGCTTGAGAGTGGGACTGCCCTGGGTGGTGCTGAGGCTGCTGGTCTGGGGACCACACAGAGAACAATTCATTTAGAAGGTCAAATATCAGAAAGGGTGGATTATTTTTTAAAATTGTAGTAAACTATACATTAAACATAAAATTGACAACTCTAACCATTTAGAAAGGGATGGAATTTAAGAACAGAATTTGTCATGCCATGAAAGATGAGTTAGGGTAGGGGTTATTAAGTGGCATCTATGGACAAGTTCCATGATGTCTGTGAAGCCAGCTCTGCACTGGTTACAAGTCACGTGTCCCATGTTCTGACCTTACAGGGCGACTGGACTGAATATCAAGGCACCAGAAACATACCCCTTGACCCTTTTCTGCAGTGCGTCTAGTGGCCCTCAGCCCCTGATCCTGTAACAGACTCCACCTTTCCCTTGACCAAACTGGACAAGGAGTAATCTATATCGTGCCAACCAATCAGATTCACTCTCAAGAATTTGAGATACTGAGGAAACGCTACATTGGTCAGGTACCCACCAGGGCCAAGTGCAAGTTGAGGTAACGGGGAAATGAACAAGGGTAAGCAGAGCGGGCTGGCGGTGGGGAGGGGCGGCGAGAGGCAGCCCTGCTAAGGGCTACAGAGGTGAGAAACCTTGAAGGGGAGTGGCAATGAAGGGCACAGGGAGGCACGGAGAAGTTCCCATGCTTACGCCTGCCATCTTATTCCCATAAGACCAAGGCATCCTTGGCATCCTTGAACAGAACCTGTAGTCTTTCTTGGGTCAGCAGAAGCTAGGGGACTGACAATAGGGAGGCAAGGGAACCCAGACTCACTCTTCTTGGCTCCCTCCTCCTATTGGAACTCCAGACTTTCAAGACCACTATCCCCCAATCAGTGCGCCGAATGTCACGCAAAACCTGTCCAGTAATGGTCCGCTTACTTTCAAAAAGCCTGAAGAAGAGCTCAGCTGGGTTATTCCTGGTGGAGGGGCAGTCCTGGAGTTTCAGATTGAAGATGAAAACTTTCACTTTTGGCTCAACAGTCTGAAAAAGATAAATGCCAGCTGGTGAACCAAAACTGCCTGAAATAAGCCTTTTGGTAACAGGGACATATATTTCAAGACAAGAATCTACAAGTACTCAATCTGGTTTTGGAAGTTACCTCTAGCCATCTCAAGTAATAAAGGGAGCTGACTCTAGCCCTGGCTGGTGTGGCTCAGTGGATTGCGTGCAGGCCTGTAAACCAAAGAGTCGCTGGTTCGATTCCCAGTCAGGGCACATGCCTGGGTTGTGGGCCAGGTCCCCAGTAGTGGGCACATAAGAGGCAACCACACATTGATGTTTCTTCCCCCTCTTTCTCCCTCCCTTCCCCTCTAAAAATAAATCGAAAAAAGGGAGCTGACTCTAGACTCAGAGGAAGAAATGTTATACTTTTCAGTAACATAGACTACCCTCCCCATAACCCCCAGCAAAGAGATAGGTTCATCTGTGTTTCCATTGCCGGCTGACAAGGCACCTCCTAGAACCAGGCTCTGTATTAAGTTCAGTGACAAGGCATTCTGCTCTTGTCAGGGGTTTGAATCACAAGAAGCTTAATCAGGTGCCACCATCATGATATTTATGGATGTCTGGGGTTTACTTCTAAGCAATCTGGTTTTGAAGGGAGATGGTAGTGTATAGAAGAAACAAGATCAACCACAAGTTGATAGATTTTGAAGCTGGGGGTGATTTCATTAGACTCTCCTTTCTACCTTGGTTATGTTTGACATTTTCCATAATAAAAAGATAAGAGGAGCTGTTTCCATTAAAACTTCAGCAGGTATAATTTTTTCTCCCATTTCCAGGCATTTCAATTTCAAAGGAAACATCTCTAGGCTGGCATGTTGTTTGACTTCACTTTAAATTATCTTTGTTGGGTACGTTGGGTTTGATCCTTTTTCCCTTGCTAACTTTGTCCTTCTCTGAGCAGATAAAGGCCACTGAGAGGTACCAACAGCAGCTACTGGAAAAGGAGCCAGGCATGTTCTTTATTTTCTCAAAGCTGCCTGTAATCACATCCCTTCTTTACAGATGAAATACCTTAAGCTCTGAGGAGCCAGATAAGTTGACCAGGACCACAGTTAGTGGAGCAGCACTCACCCAGCCTTGTTCTTTCCCTGGGTCAAGGCAGGAGAGCTACACTACCAAGGGAGCTGCGCAGGTTCTTCCTTCCTGAGAAATCAGTGCACAGCAGGGAGGCCTGTGCCATCTATCATGGGAAGGAAGAGCTGGAGGAGCTGGCTGCTGAGCAGGGAATTCCCAGGGTGAGTAGAGCCGTTTCTGATATGTGGCTGTGGGACCCTGTGTAGCTCCTGAGGAACCTGTGGACGTGCCATGGCTCTTCATCGTTGTGCTGGACCCGAGGATGTCCTCTGGCCCTACACATCAACATGACCATGGAAGCGACTGCTAAAGGTCCCTGGGACACAGAGAGAGGCAGGCAGGTGCTCTGAGGGGAGTGGGGGAAGCTGGGAATGGGTGAGGGTGTCTGCTCCTCCCTGCCCTGACATTGCCCTCTTCCCTCGCAGCCCATGGGAAGAGGCCCCTTGAAGAGGCACGTGCGGGGACCTGGGATGAGGAGGGAGGGGAAGAAGATCAGGAGAAAGCCGAGGGCAGCACAATTCAGATTCCTTTGGACACAGGGCAGCCGCTCTCTGCAGGGAGATCTTGGCTGCTCTTCCCATCCTGGGTGTGATACTGTATGGGAAATGCTACCAGGCATGGAACTAACGATCCCAGAGAGGGACCCTCTCCTCTCCAGCTCACTTCTCACCACTGCATAATCAGAGTGGTCATCCTGACTCTTTAGAGGGCTGTTTCTGAGCTGTCAAGTGCAACATCTGGTTTTTAATTCCCATCTAAGGAAACAAAAGGAATAAAGACCTGGTACAGGGTATAATAAGTGGCTGCTACGTTTGTCCAGGGAAGGTTTACTATTTGGCTAGTGGGCTATAAACTGAGGGTTCATAGCTTTATCTAGACACTGGTGGGAGCTAGTCTTCTTGAGAGTGTTTTACTGTAAAAAGGGAAACTATAACCCACATCCTCAAGCAGAAAAGGAACCAGGGCTCTGCTGGGCGCCTCTCTGAGGGCTGGACCTGCATAAACAAACCATGTGTTCTCAAATGTCAGCGTGCCTCAACCTGTTAGCTAAGCAGCAAACTCTTTTGAAGTCCTTGAAGAGGACCAAAGACAGATTTATTTATTTATTCATTATTTATTATATTTTATTATGCTATTACAGTTGTCCTGATTTCCCCCTGCCCCCCTCCACCCAGTGTCCCCTACTCCCTCAGGCAATCCCCCCATATCATTGTTCATGTCCATGGGTCATACATATAAGTTCTTTGGCTCTCCAATTCCTATACTGTACTTTACATCCACATGGCTATTTTGTAACTATTTGTGCTTTTTAAAAGAAGTAATTTTATTGATTATGCTATTAAAGTTGTCCAATTTTTTCTCCCCTTTATACCCCTCTGCCATTCACCCCAACTCCCTCCAGCATTCTCCCCACCCCTGCTCACCTTAGTTCATATCTCTGAGCATGGGTTGTACATGTAAGTTCTTTGGCTTCTCCATTTCCTACACTACTCTTAACTTCCCCCTGTCTATTTTGTATCTACCAGTTATGCTTCTTATTCCCTGTAGCTTTTCCCCTATTCTCCCCCTCCTCCTCCCCACTGATAACCCTCCACATGATCTCCATTTCTGTGATTCTGTTCCTGTTCTAGTTGTTTGCTTAGTTTTTGTTTTTGTTTTTTAGGTTCAGTTGTTGATAGTTGTCAGTTTGTTGTCATTTTACTGCTCATAGTTTTTGATCATCTTCTTTTTCTTAGATAAGTTCCTTCAGCATCTCATATAATAATGGCTTGGTGATGATGAACTTCTTTAACTTTACCTTCTCTGGGAAGCACTTTATCTGCCCTTCCATTCTAAATGATAGCATCACTGGATAGAGTAATCCAGGTTGTAGGTCCTTGCCTTTCCTGACTTTGAATACTTCTTACCAGTCCCTTCTAGGCTGCAAAATTTCTTTTGAGAAATCAGCTGACAGTCTTATGGGAACTCCTTTGTAGGTAACTCTGCTTTTCTCTTGCTGCTTTTAAGATTATCTTCTTATCTTTAATCTTTGGTAATATAACTATGCTCTGTCTTGGTGTGTTTCTTCTTGGATCTAAGTTTTCTGGGACTCTCTGAGCATACTGGATTTTCATGTCTAGTTCCTTTGCCAGATGGGGAAGTTTTCCTTCATTATTTTTTCAAATAAATTTTCAATTTCTTGCTCTTCCTCTTCTCCTTCTGGCACCCCTATGATTTGGATGTTGAAACATTTAAAGTTGTCCCAGAGGTTCCTCAGCCTCTCCTCATTTTTTTTGAATTCTTGTTTCTTCATTCTGTTCCTGTTGGATGTTTATTTTTCCCTTTTGTTCCAAATAGTTGATATGAGTCCCAGTTTCCTTCCCTTCACTGTTGTTTCCAAGTATATTTTTCTTTATTTCACTTTGTATAGCCTTCATTTCTTCCTTTATTTTCTGACCATACTCAACCATTTCTGTGAGCATGCTGATTACCAGTGTTTTGAACTCTGCATCTGATAGGTTGTCTATCTCATCATCACTCAGTTCTTTTTTTGAGTTATGATCTTTTCTTTCAGTTGGGCCATATTTATTTGTTTTGGTGCACCTGTTACATTGGAAGGGCCAGAGCCTCAGGCATTCTGCAGAGTGGGGTGGTGGCACCGTATGTGGAGGGAGGGTTGGAGAAGGAACAATGCTGTTCCTAGCTTACTCGTCTCTCGCCCCACTTTCCATCTCTTCCCTCGCTTCTCACAAGCAGATTGTGCCCTTTTAGGTGCTAACTCCTGGGTGGTGGGCTTGTGTGCATTCTAGAATCCCATGGGCTTCTCCAACAGACTCTCCCATGAGGCTGGGTATTTCTCCTGCTGCTGCAAGCTCCACAGGTTTTTACAGTCAAAGGTTTTGAGGCTTTAGTTTCCTGCACTGGAACTCTGAGTTGCGTGGACTGTCCCACTCCCCAGTTGTCCCTCCCAGCTTATCCACATGCAAATGTAGGGTATTCCAGTCTGCCAGCCACTGCCTCTCCTGCCCTGGTCTGCCAGCCACTGCCTTGTCACATGCTCTCTCTGCCCTGGCTGCCCATCTCTGCCCCTTCTACTAGTCTGGATGAATGTTGCTTTTTTAACTCCTTGGTTTTTGGACTTCCATACATTTCCATACTTCCAAAAAGTATTCCATACTTTTGATTTTCTGGCAGTTCTGGTTGTTTTTTGGTTTTTAAATTGGTTGTTTTCCTTCTCTTGGTTGTGCGAGGAAGCAAAGCGTACCTACCTACACCTCCATCTTGGCCAGAATTCCTTATTTGTGCTTCTCAATCCCCTCACCTCTGCACCCATTCTGATCTTCCTCCTCTTCCCTCCCATCAGTCAACATTCCCAGTCAACATTCCAATAACTAACTTCTTTTGCTTTTAAAAGTCTCTCTTTAGCTTTAACTTTTGGCCTTTTGATAATCAGGCATCTTGGAGTGGGCATCTTTGCATCCCTCATAACTGGGACTCTCTGCTCTTCCTGGACTTGCACATCTATTTCCTTCACCAAATTAGGGAAGTTTTCTTTCATTATTTTTTTCTCAGATAGAGTTCCAATTTCTTGTTTTCTCTTCTCCTTCTGGCACCCATATAAGGTGAATGTTGGACCTCTTAAAATTGTCCCAGAGGCTGTTTTATACTATCCTCATTTTTTAAAATTCTTTTTTCTTATTGTTCTGTGCGGCTGTTATTTTGCTTCCTAATGTTCTAAATCATTGATTTGATTCTTGGCTTCATCCATTCTACTGTTGTTTCCCTGTAAATTGTTCTTTATTTCAATGAGTGTGTCCTTCATTTCTGGCTGGGTTTTTTTATACTGCTGCGGCCCTCAGTAAGTTTCTTGAGCATCCTTATAACCAGTGTTTTGAACTCTGCATCTGATAAATCCCTTATATCCATTTCATTTAGCTCTTTTTCTGGAGTTTTGATATGTTCTTTCATTTGGACTATGTTTCTTTGTCTCCTCATTTTGGCAACCTCTCTGTGTTTGTTTCTATATATTAGGTAGAGCTGCTTTGATACCATGTCTTGGTAGTACGGCCTAATGGAGTAGGCGCCTTGTAGGTTACAGTGACGCAGCCTCCCCTATCACCCAAGCTTGGGACTTGAGGTACGCCCTCTGTGTGGGCTAAGTACACCATCCTCTTGTAGTTGAGTCTTGGTTGCTGTTGGCAAATCAATGGGAGGGATTTACCCAGGCCAGTCAGCTGCAAGGACTGGCTGTGACCACTGAGCACCAACTTCTGCCATCCACGGAGAATTAGCTGTGCAGGGACAGGGTGGTGGTTCTCCAACGGTGATGGTCTGTAGCTGTCCATTGTGTGTGTTGGCCCTGGAGTTTCCCAGGTGGTGGAAGCCAAGGGCAGCCCCCACCTGGGTTTTGCCTGGGACAGCCCACCTGAGCTGTAGAGTAATCTGAGATGGCTGCTACTTGTGCTGGGCTTGAAGATTCCTAGGTGAGCCAAGCCGTGACTCTAATCTGGTTGCTGCTGGGTTCACTGAAGCCAGCTGTTGCTTGTCTGAAGAGGCAAAGAGGCAAGTCACATCTGCCTATGTTGCCCTCTTGACTGGAAGCCTCCCAAAGGCAGATTTAGTCATTATATGCAACTGCAGGCCTCAAACAGCACGTTTAAGAAATCTGGCAGCAGGCCCACAAATGCAGGCTCTGGGTTCAGGTGAGAAGGTGTTCACAAAAACAACTGAAATCATATGTGGTTTTCAAAAACGCCACCCTAATTAGAATATCCCAACACCTTGGACTTATTTTTGTTTTAGAGAGGCAGGGAGGTGTCATGAGAAAGCCCCGGTTCCACTCCCAGCTCAGACACTCACTACCTAGCATCTGACACTAATTAAGTGTCTGAAGTCTTGGGTGTGCTGTGAGGAGTAGAGAGAATGTGAGGATAACATGCTCCATGCAGTGCCTGGGGCAGAGCAGGCACTGAAACCCTAGCAGCTATTACTCTAATGTCTTGTGAAGGCATCTGCTATCTTTGATGAGATCGTCTCATTACTTGTAGATAACAAAAGTAACAGCATCTACACTGGCTGGCTGGGAAGACAGAGATATGGGGGTGGGACTGATGCTAATTTGTCCATTTTGAGCCTTCTGCCTCAGGAAAAATGGAGGTTCTATCTAGCTGCACCACTGAGGGTTCGACATTAATAAGCGGGGCCTTTAAATGAGTATTTCCTCTCGCAATCCATCCCTCTTGGTGTGGGATCAAAGCCAGGACGCACAGGGCTGAAAGTAGAGACAAGTGGCTTTGTGCCAGAACCTTCAGGCCAGAATAAGGCCTGGATGAATTCCGGTGGCATCTGGAGAGAGGCCTGCAAGAGGGCAGCTCTTCGGAGGTAAGTATAGGAGTACTGCTAGGACTCAGGAGGTCCAGAAAGAAACTGCTGGCTATGTAATCAGTTATACCCTGTCAGGAGATGGGGGAATAGTCGGGACTCCAGGGAATTAAGCAAGGAAGTTGCACAGCAGTGCCCAAGCATAGCAGAGACAGCTACCTTTGGGGTAGGAGACACCTGACATACTTTCTCAAAGGAGTCAGAATTGTTAGACTTGAGGAAAAAAACCCTAGGTACAGGAAGAAGGGGCCTGAAGTTATAGGAAAGTCCCAATAGCTGGTATCTGATTTAGCAGTCCTGGGTGTGAAATGTCTTTTTAAAAAGCTGTGGTAAAATATACATACCAAAAAATTTACCATCTCAACCATTTTTATGTGTACAGTTCATCGTTATGCTACCATGACCAAAATCCATGAAATATCCTTTTAGATCTAGAATTTTAATTCTCAGTAGGTTCTATACAAAAGAGTAGAAGATATATGTAAATATTTACCTGAACAAGTCAGCCCTCATTATCCTTCCCTGGGAAGACTGCCTAACCTCTTGATGTCCTCTAGCGATGCTTTCAGCAGAAAGCTCCCCAGATACCATTCTGCAGGCCTGCAGACCGTTGGGGGCAGTTCAGTTTACACATCAGCTGAGTGTTAAATACCTAATATGCTCTCAGGAACCTTTGCCGCTCCTTATCAATATGGGAAATGGCTCAACTTACCCGCAAGGCACTCAGGCTCTGCAGCAAACTTGCCTCATTTTGGCATTCATAAGACAAATCAAGAGAAAGGAAATCGACTGCATCCTAGAAATAAAGGAACAGGGTCATCAGAGCATAGCAATTTTAAGATGAAGAACTGCTCAGAAGCGTCCCCTTTTTGTTTCTCCCTGATTATGGAACTCAATACTCCAAAGTAGGATTTTCCAAGGGACAAGCAGGCAGAGTAGAAGCTGGGGATGGAGTAAGAGTGTGTGCATGTGTGTGTTTGAGACGGGGCACTGCAGGTCGTTGAGGATGTATTGCCTACGTACTCAGCAAAGTGCCTGGCACACAGTAAGTGCTCAGTTGCATATGAGTAAGTGGATGAATGAATGCGTGAAGCACTGGATGCCAGACATGGTGGGTTCCCACCAAGCAGGTAAGCACTAAGGAGGGAGGCAGAGGCCACAGCTGCCCAGGGGAGCACTCTCCTCAAAGTGGCCCTCCCACTTTGTCAGAGGTGGTGGAGCCCTTTGCCGCCCATGGGCCCCTCAGTGATCTCTGCAGAGCCTATTGGGGTACCGAGTTTTCTTTTCATTGTAGGCTATAGCCATTGGCTACTCTCAGGCCACAGCTTAAAGCCACCCCAGTTGGTCCAACTCTGGCCTGTATGATTAACCGAGAACACAGCTCTCACCGCCCTGGTCTTCAACACCCAAGCCCGTGCTCCAGGGAAGGGCACACCCCTCCACCCCGTCTCGGGCCTGCATATACTCCCAAAACTGCCGATTCACAGAATCTAAGCATTTAACCAAAGCACCGTGATTCCCTCCCCACCCTTCTCATCAAGGCCTGTCTTCTCCTGCTCAAAGATCATCTGTTCCTTCAGAACAAAGAGTGTGGATAATGGCATCTGGTGACAATCGTGTGTGCTGTGGACCTTGGATAACTGATTCACCACGGGCGCCCTATGGGGTTCCCGCTCGCGTTGCCATCGGTGTTTACTAAGCGTTCCACACGCTCGCCCCACTTTGGTGAGGACCACTTAAACCTTCTGCGACCCACCCTCTCAGCCCTTGCTTTTGTCAAGTCCGTACCACACAGTCATTGAGTTTCTACCCTTGAAAGTCACTGTACTGGGTACAGTGGGTGGTGATTCAGGTTTAAAGATGAGTAAGATCCACAGGTGCTGACCACCTAATAAGAGAGTGTTAGTAAAGGCAGCAATTACATGAAGAAAAGGCAGAGATTCGGAAGTGCTATGAGGAAAGTCCTTCTCAGGGATCCTCAGACCTTGTGGGAATTAGATTCCCCTGGGAACTGGGGACACCTGTGAAGGCCTAGGGCTGTTCTTCCACCTTAAGCCTTGGCCTCTGTGTGCTTTACTAGCCCTCCCGATGATTCTGATCAACACCAAAACTTGGGAACTACTGGTCTGAACAAATGACAAAGGGTTTCAAGTGGGGAGAGTGCACAGCAGGTTGAGCAAGGGAGCATTACTGAGCAAGGCCTCCTGATGTAGAGCATGTTCACAGGACATTAATAATCAGTAGGATTTCATTGGATGAGATGTTTGAGGAAGGGTAGGAGGTAAGAAGGGAATGCCAGGAAGAAAGTGGAGCGCATGCTGGGAAAATAAGAGGTGAGGTCAGAGAGAGAGCAGGGAGCCTGAGGAATTTGCACCAGCTCAGGGGAGCGTAACTTCCCAGCAGGGAACTGGGCACAAATGTGCTTTTGAAGGATAATTCAGCAGCGCTACGTGGCATGGATTAGGGCAGAGGGACCAGTTCAAAGGCTCTTGCTCCACAAGCACTTTTCGGATCAGCACTTTGGTCTCCGGAGTTCATAACTGATAGCTGTTACTGCCCCTTGTAAATTAATTAAGACGGCATCTGGCCGTACAATCAGTCTCGGAACAGGTGATTTAGAGCGTACCTTGTCTGGATTTTAAGTTTTTGCGCTGTAAATCTGAAGACCAGACGCTGACGTAGGGGGCCTCCCTCTGGTCACAGATAGCAGCGTCTGCTACGGGGCAGCGCTGTCAGCGTGCGGCAGCGGTCAATGCCCAGAACCACAGGAATCGGCTCTCTTCCCTGATGGCTTTCCACACGGCCCAGCAGCCAGCGTCGCAGGGCCAAGGCTGTTTAATTCTTGGGTGTTTTACCTTTTCTTATTAAAATCCTAGTTCAAAAGTTCTATTCAGAGGAGGTAGACACCAGGATGAGTGCTCTGCAGAGCCCATTACATATAAAAAACAAACAAATCCTTTGTCCTAGTACCTGTTTTGCTATAAACTGACCTCTTTTTAAATAAAAAAACCAGAACAAGCAGAGGCATTTGACTTCTTTGTGGAGGCAGGAGCTGGGATTTTGTTTTAAAGTAATTACGAATTTAGAGAAAATATACCATTCAGAACAGGCATTTGTAGAAGTGTCAAGCCAACAGAGAAATACATCTCTTGGTTTTTAAAATGAAAATCTCAACTTTCCTCAGATGTTACAGATGCTATTTCAGGGACCGCCCTCACCTTGGCAAGGGAAGACGTGGACGGTTCTAGCAGCAGCTCCCAGACCGCTTCAGCTCGTAGGACGACCGACAGCTTTCCACCTGAAAGCAACCAGAGGAGGGAAGCGCAGTGAGCGAGGCCGGAGCCTGTGACCACGGAAGCCGCTTGTGGACTCATTTCCTATCAAACAACTCCTATTCCATGTTCACTGATCTAAAGAGAATTTCTGAAGAAATCACTCACATGACTGAACCCTAGCTGAAAGAGTTTAGAAGATAAGGTGGCTTACAAAATGTCCCTATAGCAAATGTTTCACATAAACCAGGACTCTGAAATGCAGTATACTTGTAAAAGTCTTTGAGAAGAGCAGAAGCAGTTACCCTGCCCTGATTCCTCAACTTCTTTTCAAAGGTAGGGTGCACTCAGGGAGCTGCTGTTACTTGGCCTTATTCACTGTACAAACATCAGTTCAACCCCTACTGTGCACAGCGGGGGACAACAGGGAATGTAAACAGGGGAGCTTGTACCCACTTGCTTTGACATTTCATCACCCAGCAGTGGTGCTCAAATATGTGTGCATCAGAGCCACCGTCCTGCTTCTCAGAAGGCTGGGGTGGGCCCAGGAACAGGTGTATTGTAACAAGCTTCCCAGGTGCTTCCCATGTGGTGGTCCTCAGAACACACTCAGAGAAACGCAACTGTGGGCTGGGACCCTTCGGTTGTTTGTGTTGCTGTCCCTTTGATGCGCATATACCTTTGTCTTTCACTGGAGTGTATGCTACTTGAGGAACAAAACTTAAACATTTCTTTATTCCCTCCAAATATCAAGTTTAGGACTGGGGACAGGGCACGTACTCAAACCTATAATTAGAAAACACTAAACAAAAATGGAATAGAACCACCATTTGACACAAACTATAAGGCAGAATTCCATCCAAATTCTGTACAGGAGAAGGATCTTCCAGGCAATGCAACCACCACTACCAACCACCTGCCAACTACAAAGTGCTTATTTTGATAAGCATAATGGAACTTTGAAATCGTCTGAGCAAGGAATATCAGCCAGACAAATTGAGTTCTCATTCTGATAAGATAACGCTGTTTCCAGTTATTTAATGATTGTGCTGATGATGGCTGCACTTTACCTTCCACCGATTTCCCTGCTTCAGTCTATCATCACGTCAGTTCACATAGAACATATGTTCTCAGCTTGTGCTTCACCTTTTTGAAATGTAGGATTTAGTACCATCTCTAGCCCAATAAAATGAAACAAGGGTACAGTTAATCCCTAAGCACAATTAACCCATAAATCATTTCTATTTGACTTTGCAAGCTGTTCTTAGAATTCAGACTGAACAAATGAACCTTAAAGTTCCAGGAATACTCATATTATACAAAATGATCAAACTTCCCCAATATGGTTCCCAACTGGTTCCCAGTTTAAACATAAGCTATACTTTTTTAAGTGATGTAAAATGCAGATTAACCAAAACTAGATTCTCAATCTAAGCTTGCAGCTCATGTTTTCTATGGGACAGAAAGGGGGGTAATTACTCTGGTTTAAGATAACTTACTTGTAATTTTTTTGCTGGATGTGGTTAAAGGTAGGTATTCATGTCTATAGGACTCAAAATCAGTATTTGTTGTGGGTTGAGAATTAACCGTTTTAAGCTCGCATAGAAAATCACTGGGTAGCTCCATGTAAATCCCTGTCCCTTAGAGCCACTGCCAGACCTCACTAGAGGATCAGCTCAGTTCTGTTTCCACCACAAAGGGAAGTCATTCCTCCAAAAGCTATTTCCGCCCTCTGCACAAATAGCCCCTTTCCATTTGCTCCCTTCCCTTTTGGCCCAAATACTTCAATAAAAGGAACCTGGTCAATATTGAACTGCTAATATCAACGCTTCGAGCCTCCACTGCCGGGGTGGGTCGGGTAACCGGCGCGGCCCTGCGTTGCGTCCCAGAGTCACGCAATCGGCAGACGCTGTGTGCAGTTCTACTCTTCCCGCGGGCGGGACGTTGGGTCTCCTCCCCGCCCTCCAACTCCGCCAGCGCCCCTCTTTTGTATCCTCCTCAGTGTTGGCACACTGAACACATCAACACGAGGTTTATAAAACATAGAAAAAGATTAGAAAAGAACTTTTCAAAAATTGTGGTAAAATGTTAACACAGAATTTACCATTAAAAGGTTTAAATATACAGTTCAGTGGCATTATGTACGTTAACATTGTTGTGCAACTATCACCACCATCCATCTCTAAAACGCCCCCGCCATCCCAAACCAAAACTCTGCACCATTGAATAGCAATTCCCCATTTTCCCCTCCTCCCATCTCCTGCAAACCGCAGTTCTACTTTCTGTCTCTGTGAATTTGATTACTCTAGGTCCCTCATATAGGTGGAATCATATAATATTTATATTTTGTGGCTGCTTATTTCACTTAGTATAATGCCTTCAGGGTTCGTCCATGTTGTAGCATGTGCCAGAATTTTATTTCTTTTTAAGGTTGAATAATATACCATAGTTTATATATTCCACATGTAGTGTATTCATTCATTCATTCATAGGCACTTATTTGGGTTCTTCTTACCTTTTGGTTATTGTGAATAATGATGCTATGAAAGTAGGTATACAAATATCTGTTCGAGTCCCTGCTTTCAAGTTTTTGCATACATACTCACAAGTGCTAGATCATATGGTAATTCCATATTTAATTTCTTGAGGAAATGCCAATCTGTTTTCTATAGTAGCTACTCATTTTACATTCCTGCCAACAATGTATAAGGATTGCAGTTTCTCTATACCCTCAACAACACTTATGATTTTCTTTTTCTTTTGTAACAGTAGCCACCTAATGGGCGTGGAGAAGTATCTTGTGGTTTTGATTTGTGTTTCCTAATGATTGTTGATAGAGCATCTTTTCATGTACTTATTGGCCATTGTCATAACGTCTTTGGAAAAAATATCAATTCAAAACCTTTGCCCATTTTTTAATACAGTTGTTTGTTTTGTTGTTGCAGAGTTAGAAGTTTTAAAAATATATTCTGGATATTAACTTCTTAACAAATACATAATTTGCAAATATTTTCTCCCATTCTGTCGGTTGTTTTTTCCCCCTCTGTTGATAGTGTCCTTGGATGCACAAAGCTTTTTAATTTTGATGAAGTATCACTTATCTGTACTATCTGGTCAACTTTTCTATAAATCTAAAACTGTTCTAAAAAATAAAGTCCATTAATTTGTTAAAGTGTTGATTAAAAAGGAAAAAAATTCTTACAAACCAAGAGTGGCTTTCAAATTTGCAGATCATCTCTGAGTTTTTTAATGATTGCCCCTCAACCATTAAGAAATGTCATAGAAGTGACAGAAAATGACTCTCCAAAGAATGGGCTTGGAAAAGATGCACAATTACCTAAGAACTTTGAGATTTACCAGGGAGGGGAAAGGGGTGAAAACATTTGGAAACTAGAAATTCTAAAGACTGAAGAAATACATTTAAATATTGTAAGTACCATCAAAATATATTTTAAAAAATCAACCAAAGGAAAAAATTGATAAATTTTTGTTATTAACAATAAGAACTTCTGTTCATCAAAGACTCCACAGAAAGAGTGAGAAGACATGAACTATAAAAATATCATTACATATAACCAATCAGATTAGATTTAAGAATATATAAAGAATTGTGACAAGTCAACAAGAAAAAGACAACTCAATACATAAATGAATGAGAGATGTAATAGGAATTTTACAGAGGAAGGAACAAATGTGGCTAATAAACAAGAACTCTTAGACGTTGTTCATGGATATGTACATTGGTACAACTGCAATGGAAAAGAATTTACATTCTTTCTCAAAGCTAAAAACACTTGTATTCCCCACAGAAGAGAAACTCTTGCACGTGTACAGAAAGAAATATGTACAAGAACATTCATAGCAGCTCTGTTCATAGTAGCATAACTGAAAAATGATTTAAATGTCCATAAGCAGACAAATAATTAATAAAATGTGGCTTAGCCACACAATAGAATATTATATAGCAATGAAAAAGAATATGCTACAGCTATATTCCACAACATGGATAAGGCTTGGAAACATAATTTTGTTTTTTAAAAAAGGAAGCCCTCGAGGACTACAAAAAGTATAATACTCTTTTATGATGTCTCAAAACCAAACCAAGCAAAATTAAATACTGTATTGTTTAAGCATATAAGCACGTGGGATAAAAATTATATATTTAAGAAGTAATGGTATCATAATGAGATGTCATCAAAATGGCTAACACAGAGAACACGAACATGCCAGTGCTGCTCGGCGAGGGTGCTGGGGGGGCCCCTGGGACACCCATGTGCCGCTGGCAGGGGTGTAACATGGCCGACGGCTTTGGAAAACTGGCCGTTTCTTAAAAAGTCAGGCACACCTGTGACTCAGCAATGCCAATCATGTGTATTTATCTAAGAGAAACGAAAATACAGTTCCACATAAAAACTTACACAAGAATGAATACTCCTAGCCACTTGACTCAGATGAAAACTGGAAAATAGCTCAAATGCTCCTCAACTGTGATACCTCCATAATAAAATACTACTTAGGAAAAAAGGAGCAAATAACTAATGCAGCAACAGAATGAATAAATCTCACAAACATTAGGCTGAATGAAAGAAGACAGACACAAAAACTGTGTGGCTCTATTCATATCAATGTTAATAGAAATCAGATCAATGGTTGCTTCAGGGGGTAAGGATTAATTAGGAATCTATACACTTGATCAGAAAGGGAATTTTCTGAGGTGTTGGTTAATGTCTTATCTTCATAAAACATTACATAGGGTTACATAGATGTGTTTGCCAAAACTAGTCAAATTGTAAAATCAAGATCTATGCATTTCATGATATATAAATCATACCCTGACTAAAAAAAAGCTTAGGAAAGATCAGAACCACATTTCACATTGTATTTCCTAGTCAGTAGTAAATGGGAATTTACTTCTTTAACATATTTTTTAAGATTTTATTTATTTATTTTTAGAGAGAGAGGAAGGGAGGGAGAAAGACAGGTAGAGAAACATCAATTAGTTGCTCTGATTGGAAATCAAACTTGTGCCCTTTCGGTTTGCGGGACGACGTCAAGCCCACAGTCACGCCAGTCAGGGCTTGTAACGTATTTTTTAAAACACTGTGAATGTGCTTTATTTGCTAAAATCCCACCTGTTCCGTAAGTAAAAAAACAAAAATTTTTATTTAAAATGTTTGGCCTTGTACCTTTAAGTCATTGTGGACACCAAATGGGGAGAAAAGCCATCGAATAATAAAAAGTAAACAGAATATTTAGCATAGTGGTAACCTAGTGGGGAGGAGAAAACTAAATGAGGGGAGGGGGGAATATACAAGTAGATGTAAGTTGTGGTATGGTTTGCTTTGTTTCATTTTATAAACCCTCAAACCTCCCATTTATATTTTTTACATTTAAAAAATTAATATATATTGCAGAAAATTAAGGGCTATAGCATAAAACTCATACCTCCTGAAACTAATATAAAATAATATTTAATGTTAACTTTAATTGAAAAAAATTGACCCCTTTAAAGTATATAACTCAGTGGTTTTTAATATATTCATAAAACTGTGTAATAATCTCCACTATTCCAAAACAATTTAGCCACCCAAAGAAAAATTCCATACCCAGTAGCAGCCACTTCCTATTTTCTTTTAGCCTTAGATATTGAAATCCGACTTTAGTGTCTCTATACTTCTGCCTATTCTGGACATTTAATATAAAGGATTCATATAATATGTGGTCTTCGGTGACTGGTTACTTTCATTTAGCATAATGTCTTTAAGGCTCACCATCCTGTAGTATGTATCAATACTTCATTCTTTTTAAAGCTGAATGATAGTCCATTGAATGTTATATACCTCATTTTGTTTATCCATCAGTTGGTGGACATTAGGGTTGTTTCTATTTTTGGCTATTATAAATAATGCTGCTGTAAATGTTTGTAACGAGTTTTTGTCTGGACATTTGTTTTTATTACTCTTGCACATGTACCCAGGAGAGGACATGTTGAATTATATGGTAACTCTACAGTTTAACTTGAGGAAATGCCAGACTATTTTCCAAATCGGCCACACCATTATTCACTTCCACCAGCAGTGCCTGAGGGTTTCAATTTCTCCACATTATCTCTAATGCTTATTATTGTCCGTCTATTTTTATTACATCTATCCTAGATGTTATGAAGTGATATTATGTTATATTTTAATTGTTGGATTGAGTGGTCACTCTATGTGTATTTGTTACAGTATTTTGCTTTTAACCAACATAAGTAAATATATTAAATAATATATTTTAAAAAGAACAACAGGGGTATGATTAGACAAAAAAGGGAGGGGAGAATAAGAGAGAGGGAGAGAAAGAAAGAGAGAAGGGGAAGACCACCTTTTGAAATAATAAAAAGACTAGAAAGAGAATTTATTTTGTTTCCTGCATTATGTTAGGGGCAGATAATCTAGTGATATTGATGAAACAAAATAAAGGATGGGGAAAATGAGCACAAGAAGAAAAGAAGGAAATGTAGTTTAAAAAAGAAATAGTCCTAAAAAAAGAAAAAAAGAAAGTCTTTAGTAACCTGATATAAATTAAAAATAAAATATGCAAAAACATTTTAATAAACACGTATATATAACTTTGTAATTTAAGTAATTCTATGAATCTGACTCAAAATAGAAGTTCCTTTATTTGAGATGATCCACGTTCTGTCTTGCCCTCTTCTGAAGTTCATTTTACTCAGAGCTTCTTCAGCAGAATTATAGTCAGCAAACATTTATTTGCTCCCACACCCGAAGACATGCTTTCCGAAGAACCCAGCTTCCAATCCAGCATCTCTTCATCTGCCACCCTCCATTCCCAGTTCACTAGACAGACAGCGGGCTCTCCGCTGTTCCCGCTGCCGCCGGGGCTTCACACTCTCCCCTGACCCGCAATCCTCTTCTCCAGACCTCAAGGCCGGACCCCTCCTTCAGCGCCCAGAGCGCGGGCGGCCGAGCCCTGCCTTCCTCACAACCCTGACTGAGACAGCCCCTCGGTACGCACACGCCTTTATTTATTCACGCAGAAAAAATAGGTTTAACCTCTCTATAATCAAATAAATGCAAGCGAAGAATATAGGAGATAATAGTTTTTAGCTCTCAAATTTCCAATGATAAAATAGGCTGAGTGGGGTCAGAAGAACAATTTTGTAACTGTTGATATAAACTACTACAACTTTTCAGGAAAATAATTTAGCAACATGCTTTAAAGTCTTAAAGAATGCCCATCTCTTGAGTCAGTAATTTTAAATTCGAAGAGTCTATTAGAAAGAACTTGTCAGAAGTTAGGTAACCATTTATATATATACAAGTTTATAATTTGTAATAATAAAAATTAAATAAACGTATATTAAAATGAGAGCAATATTTTAAATTTTATGATCCAGTCATATTATGGGAACCTATAAGCCCTTGGAAAATCATGCCTTCAAAGAGATTTTAATAAAATGAGAATATACTTATAAAGTAGAATATACAGGCATGCACGTATTACATACTGCATGTATACAGTAAACACAAGAAAGCATGTATAATCCAAAATGGGTTCTCAAAATTATGGTACCTCAGATTCATCTAGAGAATTTGTTAAAATCACACATGTCCTGGTCCTGCCCAGATCTGCTGAATCACAACCTCGAGTTAGCTGTGAAGCAAGGACATGGACAATTGAAATGATGCTCTTTTCACCACCCAGCAGAATGCCATTATTTTACCTTTGTGTGTGTCTGTCTCCTCTGCTGGAATGCAAACTTCAACCAGAATGTGTAAGTTGCTTTTCATAAGGAAAGGGGAAGGCCGAGGTAGGGTGGGCAGTCCTGCCGCTTGGAAGCGTCAGGGAGGCAGGATGGAGAAGGAGGGACGGAGGAAGAGGCCCGGGGGCGGCACAGACTTAGCAGGTCTCTTCCAAAGGGAGTGCTGGGCACTCCGCAGTCTAACCCCCTACCTATCTCCTCTGGGAAATCTTCCCTACAACATTAATCTCTCTACCGAATAGCTATGATGGGACTATCGACGACGAGTGGGAAGAAAAGCTGAGTCCTGCTTTAAGGAGGACAGGGGCAGGTGGGTGACAAAGGCTGCTTGTGCGTCCGCCATCAGGCCTGTGTACTCACCCGGAGAAGCGTATTTTCCGTGGTAAATCTCATAAGCTTTTCGGTGGGCGTCCGCGAGGGTCTGGAGACGTGAAGATCTTGATTTCTGCTGAGGGAGTTCTGTTATCACCTCCTCCAAGTCACTAAAAGTGAACCAGATTTCAGCTAAGTCCCCAAAGGAGTGGAAGGCGAATGTGGCATAGTCTGCAAAGAGATCAGCCAAGACTTCGCTTCCGCGGGGGACGCCGGCGGGAAGGGTCTGGTGGTGCAGGACGGCCAGGGGCTGAAGCTGCGCAGCTTTGACGGTCTCGAGGAGTCGCCGGTAGCACTGCACCGTTTTCTCGTCTGGGCTCTTGGAGCTCCCAGCTGGGAGAAGTTGTGCCCATGACAGAAATACTTTATAATGGGTGATCTTACTGGCATAAATACTGCTGAAGTACTCTGGCAGGAAAGCCGGCAGTGGCTGGCGACACATGAAAATGCCTTCGTCTCCTGCCACAGAGTTAGAATCCTGGTTTCCCAGTGGACGGCTCAGGTTGTGCAGCAAATCATTCGTTAGAGGGCCAGCAGCTAAAATGAAATTTCTATCAAGTTTCCATTCTAAGCCCCAGCATGAAAAACTTAGAAAAACAATAAGGACTAAATTCCAGGTCAGCTCCATTTTCGAGGACCTGTTAGGAGGAATGTGGAATCCTTACTTTATAAATGCAGCTGAGGTTGTAAAACACTAAGTGATTATTAACCCTTACTATTTAACTGGGTTAGCAATGATAATGAAATCAGTACATGGTTCATCAATGTAATATCAAAAAATTTTAAAACCAGAAGAGAGAGCAAAACCTCAAATGTCTCACACAATTTAAGCAGAGCAACCTGGAAATTGTCCAAAGGAAAAATTTCTCCACATTTTTTTTTCTTACAAATTACTTAAAAATTTGTTTGCAGAACAGAACAAAGATGAGTCCCTTGCCAAATGTTTTTCCTCTTTAAAAATACTTAGGTAAATGATGAACACATTTTGTAAAAGAGTCAAACAATATAGAAACATGAAATGTCGGTAAATTCCCCTTCCCTCGCTCCACTCCCTTTCCTAGAGTAAGCACTTTCAACATTGCTTCCTTCTGTTTTTCTTTCTCTGTGTAGTTTAGTAGTAATTCAGGAGTTGGAATGCCTGGGATTAAATCTCATCTGGAGAAAGTTACTCAATTTCTCTGTGCCTGTTTCTCATCTGTAGAATGGAGGTAGATAGTGAGAATTAAATAAGGTCATTCTTTAGCATGTTTAGAACAATGCAACTCAATGATAGCTATTATTGCATATATACAATGCAAACATATGTAGGTGTATAACATTTTAAATATATAATAGAATTTAACATACATGGGATTATGATTTAGTATTGCCCTCCGCTTTCTTTTTTTCACTTAATAGCTGTTGGAATCTTGTCTGTATCAGAATATGTAGACCCACTTCTTTTTCTATTATATTTTATTGATTATGCTATTACAGTTGTCCTGATTTTTCCCCCTCTGCCCCCCCTCCACCCAGCACCTCCCACTCCCTCAGGTCATCCCTCCCACATTTGTCCATGTCCAGGGGAGACCCACCTCCTTTTCGCAATGCATAACATTCATTCCACAGTAAGGAGGTACCATAATTTAACCTCTTGCATATTGAACACTAGTTCTATTTCAATTTTAACAGTTGCAAATAAATATCTATATCTATACATTACATATCTTTGTCCACATGTACGACTATTTCCTTAACATAGATTCTTAGAAATTAAGTTGCTGACCCAGTGACATACAGATTTAGAATTTTGATTGAAATCCAAATAGTCTTCCAAACAGGCTTCTTCAATTAGAAGTGTGCTTAAATCTCTCTGCTTTGCTAACACCTGTTATAAAACTTCACATTCTTAACACCTGAAAGAATAAAATTATTATCTTTTTTTGATTTCTTATTTTTCTGCTCAGAGGGATAGCTTTCATGTTAATTAGCCTCTTGTTTTCCTTCTGAGATTTATGTTTATAACTTTTGTCCATTTTTATTATTTTAACTTATTACTGAAATGGAAATTTTTAATAGAGTTTGGATATCATGTATTAAAACATGATAGAAAAAAATTTCCCCAAGTCTCTTAATATGGCTTATAGTATCTATGAAAGTACATACCTGGTACCATAGTTGAAAAGTCTCATGTCAATCCTGTTTTCAATCTTTAGATCTTTCGCCCATCTTGAATTTTAACTTTATGTATGTTGTGTGGCTTGGCTTATCAATTTCCAACATGTTATTGAATACTATTTGAATGCCACCTTATCAGAAAAAAATGTATGTGGACATAGATGTTTCAGGACTTTCTACTACTTGACTATCCATTTCTGTGACAATACCACCCCCTTTCAATTTCTATACCTGTGCAGTACTTTTCATTTTATGATAGGACATGACCTCTCTTTTCATTATTTTTCCAGGAATTTTCTTCATGTGTACTCACACACTCGCTCTTTTTCTAATTTTTTAATAGAAATAGTTTAATTTCATTTAGTGGAGTTTTCATGATGGCCCCAGCAGCTTCAAATCTAGTAAGCTCCAATTCGTTGTTTGTATCAGTGAGTTTGTTGCTTCCTGTGTTGCTATGAGTGAAATCGAGCGGTTCTTGTCCTTTTCCATCTTACTTCTTCCACTTAGCATAATACTCTCAAGAGCCACCCATGTGGTCATAAATGGCAATATTTCGTCTTTTTTATGACTGAGTAATATCCCATTGCATATATATACTATATTTGTATTCAATTGTCCATTGAAGGACACTTAAGTTGTTTTCATGTCTTGGCTATTATGAGTAATAACTGCAATACACATAGGAGCACAGCCTCGACCAGTGTGGCTCAGTTGGTTGGGCATCATTCCACAAAGCAAAAGTCACAGTTCCATTTCTGGTCAGGGCGCATGCCTGGGTTGCAGGTTTAGTCCCCAGATAAGAGGCAACTCATCGAAGCTTCTCTCTCACATTGATATTTCTCTCCCTCTCTTTCTCCCTCCCTTCCCCTCTCTCTAAAAGATAAATAAATAAAATCTTGGGAAAAAATAAAGACAGGAGTACACATATCTTTATGAATAGGTGATTTCAAAATTTTCAGGTTGGTATCCAGAAGAGGGATTGCTGGGTCATGTGGTAGTTCTATTCTTAATTTTTTGAGGGAACTCCATACTGTTTTTCATACTGACTGAACCAATATACATCCCCAACAGCAGCATGTGAGTGTTCCTTTTCCTCCACATCTTCTCCAGCCCTTCTTATTTCTTCTCTTACTGATTAATAGCCATTCCAATAGGCGTGAGGTGGTATTTCATTGTGGTTTTGATTTGCATTTCCATTATAACAGGGACATTGAGCATCTTTTTATCTATCTGTTGGTCTTCTTTTTATCGTTATTTTAGAGTATATTCTTTCTACCTGTAAAAAACCCAGTATGTCATGCTATGCCGGCAGCAGTCTCATACGTCTCATGTTTACTGTGTGTCTTGATGGCATCATTTTCTTTTGTGCTTAATGTCATGCTGTTTTGTGTGTCGTGGCCCCTAAGGGTACAAAATCCGCAGTTAATGATGCCATATTGAGTAATTGACATGGAAACAAAATGAAAAGCGATTAAGGACTACAAAGGTGGAAAATCAGCGATGACTACTAGTGAAGGCTGTGGCTGAGATGACAGCCAAGTGTAACTTGTGTGTGGGTGAGCATGACACCGAGGAACTCCTAGAGGTGGTTCCTCAGGAATGGACTAATGAGGCATTGTTGGAACTGGAAAAGGAGTGCATAGCTGAAGAAGAGGCAAGAGAAAAGGGAAATGTAGAAGAAAAAGAACCCACAAGAACATTCATAGTGAAGTGTTTAGCAGCTTTTTCAAACCTCCACAAGCCTCTTAAAAAGTTTGAACACATGGACCCCCAACATTGAAAGTTTTCATTACTAGAGAGGAATGTTTGTGGTACATTATCTGCTTACAAGCAAATATATGATTAAAAAAAGAGAGAGACAAACCAAGCAAATCTCCCTGGACATACTTGTGAAAAGAGTGACACCTCCTCAAGAGCCTCAGGCAGGTCCTTCAGGAGGTGTTCCAGAAGAAAGGATTGTTTTCACAGGAGATGACAGCTCCATTCCTGTTATTGCTCTTGGAGATCTTCCAGTGGGACAAGATGTGGAGGTGGAAGACAGTGATATCGATGATCCTGACCCTGTGTAGGCCTAGGCTAATGTGTGTTTGTGTCTTAGTTTTTAACAAAAATGTTTAAAAATTAAAAAATTTAAGTAGAAAAAGCTTATAGAATAAGAATATAAAAAAAGAAAACATTGCGTAGCTATACAATGTGTTTGTGTTTTAAGCTATTATTACAAAAGTTGAAAAGTTTTTAAAATTTAAGTTTATAAAAGTTATAGTATGCTGAGGTTATTATTGAAAAATTATTTTAAAATAAATTTAGTGTAGCCTAAAGGTACAATGTTTATGAAGTCCACAGTAGTGTGTTGTAATATCTTAGGCCTTCACATTCACTCACTACTCACTAAGAGCAACTTCCAGTCCTGCAGGCTCCATTTATGGTAAACGCCCCTATACAGGTATACCATCTTTTTGTATTTTGTAGTGTATTTTTACCATATCTTTTCTACGTTTAGATACAAAATACCATGGTATTACAATTGCCTACAGTATTCAGTACAGAAAGATGCTAACAGGTTTGTATCCTAGGAGCAATAGGCTGGACCATATAGGCTAGGTGTGTGGTAGGCTACACGATCTAGGTTTGTATGTCACTCTATGATGTTTGCACAACAAAATTGCCTCATGATGCATTTCTCAAAACATATCCCTGTCAATAAATGATGCATGACTGTATGGCTTTTATTATGTTGAGGTACTTTCCTTTTATACCCACATTCTTGAGAGTAATTTTTTAAACACAGATTCTTGAGAGTAATAGATATTGAATTTTGTCAAATTCATTTTTATTCATCTATTAAAATGATCATATGATTTTTATCTTTCATTTTTTTCTTTCAATTACAGCTTATATCCAATATTACTTTGTATTAGTTTTAGCTGTACAGTACAGTGGTTAGACAATCATATACTTTACCAAGTGTTCCCCCTGATATTTCAAGTACTCACCTGGCACCATATGTAGTTATTAAAATATCATTGACTACGTTCCCTGTGTTGTACTTAACATCCCCACTACTATTTTGTGATTCCAAATTTGTACTTCTTAATCCCTTCACCCTTTTCATCCAATTCCCCAACCCTCTCCTTTCTGGCAACTATCAGTCAGTCTGATCTCTGTATCTATGAGTTTGTTTCTATTTTGTTTGTTCGTTTCTTGTGCTTTTTAAATTCCACATATAAGTGAAATCATATGGTATTTGACTTTCTCTGCCTGACTTATTTTACTTAGCATAATACCCTCTAGGTCCATCCATGCTGTTGCAAAGGGTAGAAATTTAATTCTTTTTTTTTATGGCTGAGTAATATTTCATAGCATATATGTACCACAGATTTTTGTACCCACTTGTCTGTTCATGGGCACTTGGGTTACTTTCACATCTTGGCTATTGTAAATAGCACTGCGATGAATGTAATGGTGCACATATTCTTTTGAATTAGTGTTTTTGGTTTCTTTGTATATGTACATATAAGTGGACTCTCTGGTTCATAAGCTAGCCTTCATTTTGTTAATGTGGAGTATCACATTGGTTGATTTGTAGACGTCAAATCATCCTGGCATTCCTGGGACAAATCACATTTGATCATGGCGTATGACCCTTTTAATGTATTGTTGAATTCAGTTTGCTAATAATTTGCTGAGGATTTCTGCATCTCTTATCAGGGATATTGGTCTTTAATTTTATTTTCTGGTGGCAACCTTCTCTAGTTTTGGTGTCAGGGTAATAATGGCCTGCTAAACTGAACTTGGAAATGTTCCCTCCTCTTGTATTTTTAGAGTTTGAGAAAGATTGGTATCAATCCTTTAACTGTTTGGTAGAATTCTCCATCTAAACCATCTGGTCCTAGACTTTTGTTCAAGAGG
This sequence comes from Pteronotus mesoamericanus, assembly GCF_021234165.1. Taxonomy (NCBI): domain Eukaryota; kingdom Metazoa; phylum Chordata; class Mammalia; order Chiroptera; family Mormoopidae; genus Pteronotus; species Pteronotus mesoamericanus. The sequence goes on from NW_026555325.1 coordinate 648,649, forward strand.
TTTTGATTATTGATTCAATCTCCTTCTAGTATTTGGTCTGTTCAGATTTTCCTTTTCTTCATGATTAAGTCTTGGTAAATTGTGTCTCTAAAACTTTTTTCATTTCTTCTAGGCTGTCAAATTTGTTGGTGTAATTGTTCATAGTGGTCTCTTATGATCCTTTGTATTTTTGTTTAGTTTTAATATCTCCTTTCTGATTTTGAGTCTTTTTTTTTTTTTTAGTGAGTCTAGCTAAAAGTTTGTCACTTAGGAAAAAAAACTAGCTTAGTTTCATTGATCTTTTCTGTTGTCTTTTAAGTTGCTATTTATTACCACCCTGCTCTTTGATTTTTCCTTTCTTAAACTAGCTTTGGGGTTTTGTTTATTTTTTCTAGTTCCTGTGATGTAAAGTGAGGTTATTTGAGATTTGATGTAGAATTTATCCATATGAACTCCTCTCTTGGAACTGCTTTTGCTGCATCCTTAAGTTTTGGTTATGTTGTATTTCCATTTTCATTTGTCTTGAGATATTTTAAAATTTCTTTTGATTTTTCTTTGACCCATTCAGTAGCATGTTTAATCTCCACACATGGAATTTTCGTTTTCTTCTTGTAATTAATTTCTAGTTTCACATGATCAGAAAACATTCCAATCTTAAATTTCTCAAATTTGTAGCCTAACATATGGGGGGGGGGGGCTATTAAAGTCCCCTATTACTGTACTGCTGTCACTCTCTATTTAGGTCTGTTAGTATTTTCTTTATATTTAGGTGCTTTTATGGCTATATTTGCACATTTTCTTTTCCAAGTGTCCTGGAGATATTCCCATTTCAAAGATACGGGTCTACCTCATTTTTATTTCAGGGATCCCCAACCTGCAGACCCATACCAGTCCGTGGCTTGTTGGGAACTGGGCCCCAAGGGAAACTGGCCTGAGCTCTGCTTCTAAATGCATAAATTAAGTGGAACAAAATCAATGTTTCTCTGTCTCTAAAATCAATAAAAAAAAACCCCCTAGATTGTTTAAAATTTTTTTCCCTTTGGGCAAATATTTGATCAAAGTTCAAATTCCTGTCAGGTTCTTTCAGTGCATCCTGACCCCATTTTGTTAATCAAGTTGGGAGTTACTACAGGGAGGGGGGTCTTGCTGTCCCCTAGCTTTTCCCTAGAATGTTCTCCCAATACCTGTTATTGAAATGTCCTGTCTAGTATTTGCCTTTTTATACTAGCATCTTCTATTGAGCTGCCTCAATAGAAGTCTTGAGATCCTGCTCCTCAAGATTTCCTCATCCCAACAGCCTCTTACACCCTCATTAATCGGGAACATACTTTTAAGGAACCTTATAATCCTGCATCTGTTAACTGTGCAACTTCTCTATCCATTTCCAGTGCCTGTCACCCTATCGTTTTTAAACTAGTGGAGAGAGAAATTACTATTAGCGAACTCACATACTACATACAAACATTTCCTAACTGGCCCTGCAGGCCAAGAATGACATTTGTTGTTAAGAGCTGCAGCAATAGGAAGTGCTATTTCATCAATATACTGATCATAACTGAGCTTCAGGAAGTTAGTGTCTTAAACAGTAACAACTTTTACCTGGAAAAAAGCCATTAAAATTTAGAAATGGTTTATAATATAGAAAAATTACATATTTCTCTTCTCTTTAAAAATGACACATTACTCTTTAAAAAGCGGTTAGAAAGTAACTCAAGACAGAAAACTATTAAAGAGTAATGGAAAAATGAAATCAACTTTAAGAAAATAAACTATTTAAAAAAAACTAGAATTAACCTTAGAAAGTCATCTCCAAGCCTCCTTTAGCCTTCATACTAATTCTAATAAGTACTCCTCCTCACAGGAACGTGATCCTGAAGGTTTACCATAATGCCATCCTTACAACCCCTTGCTTCAGATTAAGCAAAAAGTGAAAGATTCATCACAAGGATGTACACTACAGCATGGGGAATATAGTGAAAATATTGTAATAATTATGTGTGGGGTGCTAGGTGGGTATTAGAGTTAGCAGGGGGATCATTTCATAAATTATTTAACTATTTAACCACTATGCTGTACACTGGAAACAAATATAAAATTAAAAGAGTGAAAAGACCCAGTCACAAGTAAATGGAAATAATAATGAGTACAAATAAATCCAATAGACATATTCAAAACAGGTTATTTTATTTTATGAAAAAAAGCAGTGGTTAGCAATTGAAAAAGTTATTTCCCCAATAAGAGACTACATACCATAAAAAGGAATGGAAAAGTTACTTCCCCAATAAAAGACTACATACCATAAAAGAAACAGACCTTTTTCCTACATGTGAAAGCAAAGGTCTTAGTGATAGAAACCACACATTATCGGGATCCAACTTCATTTAGATAAGGAGCACACTAAACAAAGTGCTAAAGCCCATGTTGGCAAAGAAGTGTATGATGGGAATGTGACACAGAGGACCATCAATTTGATTCTTGTTATGCAAAAATAAATCTTCCTGAAGCATTGCTCTCAGAAACATCTCTCTTGCTAGCAGAGCTCCATGCAGACACCACGCCAGGAGGGAGAAGGCTGCAGTTTCTCTGGTTAGTTGCTTTCAATATCTCAATCTTCAAGCAAGTAATTAGGATTAACTACCAAGTAAGGATCTTCTTCATAGCTCTCACTTCCTTCTGTGGAACCTTTCAATCCAGCCTGAGTAAGTTCAATTAGAACATGATCCTGTGAAACACAAACATTTGTCCTCAGGTCTCCAGCATTATTACAAAAATGCCCAGGTACACAGCACTTGACCCTTCTGAATGTTTGCTACTAGTATTTTCTTTCATTTCCCTTCCAGAAACTCTAGACAAAAGGCTGCAACTTAAAATCATTATTAAAGTTCTGCTAATCCCTGCCCTGTTCCCACCAGGATTTAGACCTTTTCATACCATAAATCTTTGAAAAATTAAAAAATATGTAAGTAAGCTCAACAGAGATTGTGATTTCAATGAGGTTTCCTGGTGTATTAAATCAAGTACTTGTAAATGTAATTTAAAAAAAGTCAAAACATCATGTATGAATTTTAAGACTGTGAGACTGGGTAAAATCCTCTGATAAATATGTTTATCATTATGTTTATCACTCTGATATGTGTTTAGTTTCAATTAATATTTGGTAATTTTAATTATTGGTCACTGAACTATTTAATATACCACCCATTCATAATTCAGTTAGAAGCAGAATCTGAAGATAACATGAAAAATTTTCACTCTTATCTATGAGCTAAAAAAAAAAAAGAAAAAGAAAAAGAAAAAGAAAAAGAGTATGGCCCTCGCTGGTGTGGCTCAGTGGACTGAGTGCTGGCCTTTGAATCAAAAGGTGACCAGTTCAATTACCACTAAGGGCACATGCCTGGGTTGTAGGTCAGGTCCCCTGTTGGGGGTATGCAAAAGGCTGTATCTCTTTCACATCGATGTCTCTTTCTCCTTACCTTCCCCATCTCTAAAAAAAAAAAAGAATACACCACATGGCTTAAAAATACAAATGACAAATTTCAAGCCTATGATGTATGTATACACCAATCTAAAATATCCCAGATGAGAAGGTGGTGAATTCCCACAGGATGAGCACTAATGCTATTAAGAGGGACTGGACACTTTCAAGCACTCTTTGTATTAACACACCCTCATAGAAAGAGCATTTAATCAGCATAGTTCTCTAGTCTTTCGTAGTGAATTAGCTTAGGCAGTGAGTCAAACTACCAGTTTATATCAGTTAATTTCACGTGTCCCAATGTGGATTTCTTGCATGGGTCATTTTATCTTACACTGATCCCTTATATCAGGGGGCTCTAGGGCGAAAGGGCTGGCCTGGTGCAAACACACTGCCCACTAATAGAAAGACAATTCTTAGCAATGTGTTACCCTGGTTCAGGTTTATTTTCATATATATTATTTATTAAATTCTGATCAGAGTAGCTGTTCTTATCTCCCTCCCCTCATCAAAATCATACGCTCATTTGCATCTGTTCTCACAGGTAAACAGTTTTTCAGTTAAGACAATCCTCATTTGTGACACCTATAATATTTATATAGTGAGCATTGAAGTGAACTGCAGGAGAGTTGAATCCCTGCCACTTGAACAGAAAAATCCAATCATTCAACAAATATCTGACCCTTCCATGTGTCAGGCAACACTGTAGAACCTGAGGAACAGTGGTTATCAAGACAAAGTCCCTGCCCTCATGGTGCTTGCTTTCTAAGGACAGACACAAACTAAACACCTAAATAAAGAATGTATTGCAAGGCAATAAGCACGGTGAAGAAGAAACACAAAGCATGATTTTGAAATGTCAGCTCTCACTCTAAACTTTCAGTGCTCAGAACATCTGATGAAGACTTCATTGGGTTTTTCAGTGACTTTCTGATTTTGGTAGTCCATTGAAGAAAGGAGTTTGAAAGTTGTATACTATTAACAATTGTTTGCCCATGTTCTGCCTGAAACACCATGCTGTTTACAAAAAGTACCTTTATAAAGCTGGATACAGTCTGGCTTAGGGAAAAAAAGAAGAAAAAGTATAAGAGTGACCATTAGAATGTAAGCTGGGTAATGAAGGCAAGGATCTGAGGAAGATGAAATGTAAAAAAATAGGTAATAGTGGCTGATGCTTGGTAATGGGAATTGAAAACAAAGATTAAAAATACTCAAATAATAAGACCCTAAATCCCTGTTCCCAGATGTAACTTATATTCTGCTTGTTTTAGTAGAGGAAATAAGTCAATTCCTGTTAACTGTTTTACAATTCATAATTCTGACTAGACCCTAATGATTCAAAATAAATGAACATCTAATGAACCTACACATAAATGAGGCATGAGCTCCCTCCCCCATTAATCCCCAAGGAAGCAAAGTTCTGTACGCACATAGTGGGTGAGTCGATAAATGACTTTCTCTATGATTCTCTTTTTATTTATAAGTTCCTCTTCAGAATCTATTTCTGATTCAATTTCCTTCAAGTACCAGTTAACAAGCTCACTCCTCTTTAATGCCGACTCATCTTCTTCTGCAACAAAAAAAACACATTTTAAAAGGATTAAATTATTTTTCTAGCAAATTGTATTGTCAATCCTTGGGTGTGCATACACAACAAGATATGTACAGTTTAGATAACCATCAACTAGTCAGAAAGTACATTTGCTGAAATAAGATTTGCAATGTTCCATCATAAGCCTAAAATAACCTGTGATATTATTTATATTAAAGTACACCTGACTTTATCCTGAAGAGAAAAATCGAATTAAATAGAAATTGTAAGAAACAAGTTTCCTAAAGCTGCTAAGATTTCAGAGTATAAGGTGTTTCCTTCACCCCCTTATGCTTCATTATCTATAAGAATGTTTGCCAAAAGCAACTGAAGGCATAAATTAGGAATGAAACAACAGCAAGCAACAGTTCTTAAATATAACTTTTCCTTTTTGGAAAAAGGAAGACTTTATGGAATTGAGGTCAACTGAGAAGTAAAAACCACAGGAATTCACTCAAAATGAAAAATTAACAATTTATTCCAGTAAGGTCTATTCATGCTGAATGAATGGATATCATGGGGAGAGGGAAGGGAGAGGGAAGGGAGAGAACGGGGGAAAAGGCACAGGGAATAAGAAGCATAAATAGTAGGTACAAAATAGACAGGGAGAGATTAAGAATAGTACAGGAAATGGAGAAGCCAAAGAATTTATATGTACGACCCACAGACACGAACTAAGGGGGTGGAATGCTGGAGGGAAGGGAGGGTACAGGATGGAGGGGGAAAAAAGGGAGAAAAATATGGGACAACTGTAATAGCATAATCAATAAAATATACTAAAAGAAAATAAAAGTACTTTGAATTGGCTGCGAAGTTTTATTAAGGCTGTACAGTAAGTACTCACTTAACATTGTTGATTGGTTCTGCAACTTTAAGCAAAATGACATGTAATAAAACCAATTTTACCATAGATGAATGGATATAAATAAGAGTTAAGTTCCTATGGCAACTTATCAGTGCTGTAACTAAATGACGTTATTTAAGGACCTGTTGTACTGAAACTTGAGTGGTTTGTCTAAATGTTCTTGGTAAGTGACCTTGGTTTACAGTTGTGATTCTTTTTTTCTTTTTTGAAGGAAGGAAGAATACCAAGTAGAATTCATCTATGGAATGCAGAGAGTGTCTCAGTGCTAATCATATCTTTGCCCCATCAATGGTCTGCCATGTTTAAAATTTAGTTGTGCAAGAGAGAAATAGAATAATGAAGTATATGAACACAGGAACATGTGAGTTTCCAAATTTTTTTATGTGAGAAGGGAGTGTGGCTAAAACCTGTCTGTCCTAGTGAATTCTTTACTCTCTTCTCTCTTCCCTCCCACTGGTCCACAGTTAACAGGAGAAAAAGAGCAGACATTAAAGGGCTCAGATCTTCAGTAAGCTGAGACAATCTCTGGGTTTTTTTTTATTACATCTTAGATAGGATACTCTGATGACAATAACTGTCTGAAAGCCAGCATATATTGGAACTTTTAAAGAAGAATTACCTGATGGTTAAACACCAAATTAAAGTTTAAGCATGACTCCTTGATTTCATTACTTTTCCTCCTACCTATGGCTAACTATAGGTTGATATAACTTGGAACAGCATGGTAAAGCAGTTAAGGGCAGGAAATGTACTAGTGTCTAGATTATCACACTTTACCTAAGGAGAAATGAGGGTTTTACTTTATTTCTAGTCTGGAATGTATTTGTGCTGATATAGTCTTTTGAGTTCAATTACTTGCTTATAAAATATAACAACCTAGGAGTTCATACATTTCAAATAAAGCACTTGTAAGGAATAGTGATTTTACATTTGTAAAAATGTCATAAAGCGCTTTTTTTTTATATATTATCAAATCCCAAAGTCTGCTTTAAAACTATTACAATGGGCCAACAACATTAATAAGCATAATTCATAAACCTTTGTCTGACAATGAACTTGTGGGGAAATGTCCAGGCTGGCAGATGTGCTCACACCCTGCAGATTTTCTGTGCCAAAGTGAGCTTGTTTAACAATTTAGCATCTCTCCTGACAAAATACACTCTTTAGTGATCAGAAGTGGTTTATGTGACTAGAGCTTATGTAAATGAGCACGTGAGCAACACCAGGTACAGCCTCACCTTCTTCCATCTTCCTGAGGTGAAGCACAATAAGGTTGGAGATTCGGCAGTATTCGGAGAAGCCCAGCTTTAAGGAGGCTTTCGGAACAGAATCTTGGTTTGTGTCTTCGCTGTGGCTGTTAATTCCATTCACAGGAGCAGGGCTGTCAGCATGACCTAAGTGAAACATCAGCCATCTGAATCTTGTTCCTCAAATCTTCCCTATCAAATGTTTATAAATATACTACTTATAATATTTTAATACTAATTTCAAAACAAGCATGAATGTATACTCAGTATTTAGTAATTTTAACAAATAAAAATTAACAGCAAATTTGTAAATGAAGACAAACTAACTTGGAAGAAATGGGAAGGATAAGAGACAAAGATTTCATGATCTAAAAGTGTATTTTAATACTATATGCAAAATTTTAAATTCTGATAATCTTCCGTTTTAATGTACTCAAGAAAATGTTTTTAAATCAAAACCAAAATAATACAAATAAGGCTGGGGAATTAAGTCCACTATAATCATTTTGGTGTATTTGATCTTTTAAGCATATATATTTTATGTCAATTATTTAATTGAATTTTAACTTGTAAACAGTTAATTACAATTCAATATCCATTCAAAACCATCAACAAGTGCACTTTCGCCATGACATCTCAGAGAACATTCTGGTCTCTAATCCCAGAACAGTCATAAACAAGCACCTCACCATTGATGCCATCTGGGGCCTCATCTATGTCCATTTGGGCTTCTTCGTCTTGATCTAGATTGACATCAGGTGTTTCTACACGGATGATCGATTTGTTCAGTAACCTGAAAGCTTCCTTCACATGTTTAGGCTGGACCTAAATCAATCAAGATGAGGTGAATCAGGAAGTCCGTCTTCTTGATATACCAAAGAGACTTTCTCCATACAAAATCACAGTGTTATTTTGGTTTTCTCAAACTCTCCCTCTCTGACACACACATAAAATATGAGCTAACATCGTAAAGTCACCAGCATCGTTAAAATGACCAACAATATTGAGTGCTGGAAAAAATGTAGAACAACTTTTTCATGCACTGCTGGCAGGAATATAAATTGATATGACCACTATGAAAAACCGTTTTGGTAATCTCTACTAAACTGAACACATGTATACTACTACTTATGACTCAATAATTTCATTCCTAAGTATATATACCCAACAGAAATGTACACCTAATATATATCTTATGGACCAAAAGATAATGTATATCCCTTAAGAACCAAAAATTGGAAACTATTTAAATGCCCATTAACAGAAGAATGGGTGAATCATTGTGATATATTCATTGATAGACTATCACATAGCTATGAAAACAGATCTAAGGCTACACAAAACAGAAATGATTACCTTAAAGTGTTAATGCAGTGTGCAAGACGCCAGACACAAGGAAGAACATATTCTATGACTGCACTTATGCAAAGTGTAGAAGCAGGAAATCAGAATAATGGTTATCCTTAAATCTTTACATATGTGGTAAACTAATCTTTGACAAGGGTGCCAAGACCACCCATTGGGGAAGGGATAGTCTCTTCAACAAATGGTGCTGAGAAACTGGATATCACATTCAAAAGAATGAAGTTGGACCCTTGCCTTACATCATATAGAAAAATTAACTCAAAATAAATTAAAAGACCTAAAACTATAAAACAATATATAGGAAAACAGGGAAAAAGCTCCATGACATTGGATTTGGTAACTGAATTTGGATTTGGGCAGGAAATGTACTAGGTTTCTTGGATATGACACCAAAAACACAGGGAATAAAAAATAAAATTGACAAATGAGGCTATATCCAATTAAAAAACTGAGTATTAAAGGAAACAATAGAGTAAAAAAGGCAACTTACAGAATGGGATAAAATATTTGCAAATTACAAATCTGATAGGAGGTTAATATCTAAAACATAAAGAATACCGTGCTCTACAATTGTAGCATTATTCAAAATAACCAAGAAATGGAAGCAACACAAATATCCATCAATAAATGAATGGATAAACAAAATGTGGTATATACATACAATATATTATTATTTAATCTTAAAAAAGAAGGAAATCCTGTCACATGCTATAACATTTACGAACCTTAAGGACATTATGCTAAGTGGAATTAGCTATTACAAAAAGACAGATAACACTATGATTCTACAAGATGGAAAAGTTCTAGAAATTTGTTGTACAACAATGTGAATATGCTTAACACTGCTGAACTGTAATGTTAAGTATAACTATAAAATGGTTATGATGGCAAAATTTATATTATGTTTTTAACCACAATGAAAAAAATACAGTTGAAAACAACCTAAATATGCATCAGTAGAATGGTTAGAGTATTATGTAATCAATAAAAGCAAACAAACAAACAAACAAACAAACACAATGGTTATCCTCAGAGGAGGGTAAGAGTAAGGAGGAAGTACAAAGAGAGACTTTTAGAGTTGTTAGTCATTAACGTTCAACTTCCTGATCCGGGTATAGATTACACAGGCTTTTTCACTAGAAGATCAATGAGTTGTATACACTTGTAATTTTCGCACTTTTCTGTATGTATGTTTTGCTTCAATAAAAAAGCTTACTTCAAAGAAAATGACCTATCCATGTTTTGGGGGATTCCTTTAAGGCCTTTTATAAATAATCAACTATTTTGTTAAATCTTCCTCCCTAACAAGATAAAACCAGCAGAGCAATTAAAAACAAATTAACAAGGAAATGTTAAGTCATTTAATAACAGTCAATATCAAAACATATTCTAGTAAACTTACTGATCTATAAAAATAAAAAAAGAATATTTAGAAAAAATCAAGTTATTTATGGAAGCAAAATTAATAATCAGGGGCTCGCCTCAGATTTTCCCACAGCAACAGTTAATGTCAGGATACAGTAGAAAAATTCACAAAAAAAGAAAGTATATGTCAAAGGTTATTGATCAAGCCAAGCTGTCATTCAGGTAAAGGCTACAAATAAATCTGTTGAACATAATGCTAAGAGAATATTATTCTCATAAATGTATTTGTTTCTCATTGAACTCTTCCTAACCAGATTTCAAGCAGCCAAGAGGTGGATTAGGAAATCATGACAAAATAGTCTCCAGAGTCTTGCATATATTTAGCTACACAACTAAGACTAAAACAAACTGGGAATTAAGTGAGACAAAACACAATGTAAATGATATGCACCCTGAAGATAAAGAAATAGCATAATAAAAATGGGAAGAGAACAAGAAAACAGGGAGACCTGAGAGATAAATTTGCTGATTGCCTCTGGTGCAGAGTCAAAATGTGATAAATCAAGTGACAGATAAGCATATGTGACTGCACAAAGGTAAACACGAAGATATTATTTACTAAAATCAGGTGGTTGAGAGGTCGAAAGTAGGGATTGTGAAACATGTCAGTTTTATCACTGTTCATAGTAGGGAAACAATAGATAACTAAGGGCATAATATAAAGCTATAATAATACAAGTTACCACTAAAATAAGATACAAACCTTTTGAATATCAGAACTGCATATACAAGCAAAAGCCAAGAGGCCACACAAAGAAAAATCTTTTCAACTATAAAAGGAGAAATAAAAATAAACCTCTCTCTAGGATGCGGGCCAGTGGCACAATGGATAACGCGCCTGACTACGGATCAGAAAAATAAACCTCTCTCTCACACCAATATATCTAAATGGTTTTAACTCATGTACTAAAAGCGAAAAAGAACAGACTCATAGACAGGGAGAGGAGACTGATGGTTGCTAGAGAGGACGGGGGTTAGGGGGCTGGGTGGAAAAGGCAAAGGGATTAAGAAGCACATATTGGCCCTGGTTGGTGTGTCTCAGTGGAATGAGTGTCGGCCTGCAAACCAAAGGGTCTCTGGTTCAATTCCCAGTCAGGGCACATGCCTGGGTTGCAGGCCAGGTCCCCTGTTGGGGATGTGAGAGAGGCAACCACACGTTGATGTTCCCCTCTCTCTAAAAATAAATAAAATCTTAAAAAAAAAGTACATATTAGTTTCTACAAAATAGTCACAGGGATGTAAAGTACAGCATAGGAAATATTGTTGATAAGACTGTATTAACTCTATATGGTGCCAGGTGGGAAATATTGGGGGTGGGATCACTGTGTAAAGTATATGATTGTCTAAGCACTATGCTGTACACCTCACACTACTACAAAATAGTACTGAATGTAAATTAAAAAAAAAAAATAGAGCCAGTCAAATTGAGAAGAAAATGAGAGAAAAAAGAAAAAGATTTTCTATTTGGGTCACAAAATAAAACACAACTCCGCGCGCGCGCGTGTGTGTGTGTGTGAGAGAGAGAGAGAGAGAGAGAGAGAGAATCTGTGTATATGTATAAATATATCACACAAACTTACTCAGAAATGCTGAAGAAAAAAAAGGCAAAGTATACTAGACAACGTAAGGTGGAGTTCAGGCCAAAAAGCATAAAGAAGACAAAAAAAAGGCACACTACTAAAGTTAGAGGGTACAGATTAAAATGAAAATCAGGAGGGAAACAATACTAATAATGCAGAAATTACAGGAGATAAAAGAATAAATGGAGACAATAATTATATTATTGGTACAGAAATAAAAACTGTTAATGAGACTTGCCTTCCTTAAAATTGCCTATAGAACGTTTATGAAAACTGACGTTAGGCAACAACCATAAATTCCAAAAAACAAGCCCACATAATTTCTGGCTGTAAAAACAAGTGGGATTAGAATCAGTGAAAAAAACTACTGGACTCCCCGGCAGTTCCTCTTAAAGGGCCCATGCCAAACATAATCAGACTCACTTCCTCTGAGCTCTGGGACCACTTGGGTAGCAGCTTTAAAGGCATTGGTGGCATACAGGGAGGGACTGAAGTGTCTGTCATCAGGGTGAGAGACAGCTCTCTCCCAGACAGAAAGGAAGGCAGAGGACATTGTGCCTTTTTTGAGCCTTCCACACACAGAGCCACAGAACTAGCAGGAGGGAGCCATATCTGAGACTCCATCAACCTGGTTTCACTCTTTGCCCTGCCTTGGCATTTACCTGAGTCTCTGTCCCACTGAACTTATGCTCGCTCCCAGACCCTGTACCTCTGGCTAAGTAGCCTCGGGCCCAGAACTAACAGCAGCCAGTTTTGGATCACAGTTTGGCTCAGCCTGGGAACCTCCAACCCCAGCACAAGTAGCAGCCATCTGCAGACTGCTTTGTAGCTCATGCTGGGTGGCCCCAGGTGAAACATGGGCGGGGGCTGACCTTGGCTTGCACCACCCAGAAAACCCCAGAGCCTGCACACACAATGGACAGCTACAGGCCATGCTGGAGCACCACCACCCTGCCCAAGCACAGCTGATTCTCTACAGAGGGCAGAGGTTGGTGGTCAGTGGTCACAGCCAGTCCTTACAGCAGACTGGCCTGGGTAAATCCCTCCCAAAGACTTGCTGACAGCAAATAAGGGTCACCTACAGGAGGAGGGGGTGCTCAGCTTACAGAGGACACATCTTGAGTACCCGTTCTGGGTGTTGGGGAAGACTGCAACTGGAGCTTACAGGCCACACTGCCAAGACAGGAAGTCACAGCAGCTCTACCTAATACACAGAAACAAACACAGGGAGGCTGCCAAAATGAGGACAAAGAAACATGGCCCAAATGAAAGAACAAATTAAAACTCCAGAAAAAGAACTAAACAAAATGGAGATAAGAAATCTACAGATGCAGAGTTCAAAATATTGGTTATAAAGATGCTCAAGGAACTCAGTGATTACTTCAACAGCATAAAAAAGAGCCAGGCAGAAATGAAGGATATACTCATGGAAATGAACAATTTACAGGGACTCAATAGAACGGTGGATCAAAGCCGAGAATCAGATTAATGATATGGAATATAAGGAAACAAAAAACAACCAAACAGAGCAAGAGGAAGAAAAAAGAATCAAACAAAACAAAACAACCCCCCTCCCACCCCCCGGTAGTGTAAGAGGCCTCTGCAACAACTTCAAACGTTTCAATATTCACATCATAGGGATGCCAGAAGAAGATAAAGAGCAAGAAATTGGAAATCTATTTCTAAAAAATTATAAAAGAAAACTTCCTTAGTTTGGTGAAGGAAATAGACATCCAAGTCCAAGAAACACAGAGAGTACCTAACAAGTTGGACTCAAAGAGTCCACACCAAGACACATCATAATTAAAATGCCAAAGGTTAATGATACAAAGAAAATCTTAAAAGCAGCAACAGGAAAGCAGGTAATTACCTACAAGGAGTTCCCATTAGACTGTCAGCTGATTTCTCAGAGGAAACTGTGCAGGTTAGAAGATATTGGTAAGTATTCAAAGTGATGAAAAGCAAGGACCTACAACCTAGATGACTCTAACCAAGCAAAGCTATCATTTAGAATGGAAAGGCAGATAAAATGCTTCCCAGACAAAGTAAAGCTAAAGGAGTTCATCTTCACTAAACCATTATTATATGAAATGTTAAAGGGACTTATCTAAAAAACAAACCAAGCAAACAAAAACAGAGAAAGAATCACAGATATGGAGAGAGTTTTGATGATTACCAGATGAAAGTGGCATTTGGAGTAATGGGTAAAGGGGTGAGGGGATTAAGAAGTATAAATTGGACGATCCCAAATAGCTGCAGCAATTTTGAGAAAGAAGAACAAAGTCGGAGGGATCACAATACCTGACATCAAACTACATTGCAAGGCCACTGTAAGCAAAACAGTCTGGTACTGGCATAAGAACAGACACATAAGTCAACGGAAAAGAACTGAGAGCTCAGAAAGAAACCCATGTCTCTATGGTCAATTAATATTTGACAAAGGGGGCAGAAGCTTAAAATGGAGTAAAAATAGCCTCTTCAACAAATGATGTTGGGAGAGCTGGACAGCTACATGCAAAAAATTGAAATTTGACCACCAACTTACACCATACACAAAGATAAACTCAAGATGGATAAAAAGACTTAAATATAAGTTGCGACACCATAAAAGTTCTAGAGGGGAACATAGGTGGGAAACTCTCAGATATTCTATGCAGCAATATTTTCCATGATATGTTCCATAGAGCAAAGGACATAAACAATTGGGACTTCATCAAAATAAGAAGCTTCTGCATGGCTAAAGAAAACATTAGAAAAATGAAAAAGGAACCAACCATATGGGAAAATACATTTGCCAGTGATACCTCGGACAAGGGTTTGATCTCTAAAATATATAAAGAACTCACACGACTCCACTCTAGGAAGACAAACAGTCCAATTAAAAAATGGGCAAAGGACCTAAACAGGCTCTTCTCCAAGGAGGACAAACACAGGGCCCAGAGACATATGAAAGGATACTCAGCATCACTAGCCATCAGAGATGCAAATTAAAACCACAATGAGATACCACTTCACACTGGTCAGAATGGCCATTATAAACAAATCAACAAGCAAGTGCTGGTGACATTGTGGAGAAAAGGGAACCCTAGTCCACTGTCGGTAGGAATGCAGACTGGTGCAGCCACTATGGAAAGCAGTGTGGAATTTCCTCAAAAAGCTAAATATGGAATTGCCTTTTGACCCAGCAATTTCACTGCTGGGATTATACCCTACGAATCCCAAAATACCAATTCAAAAGAACCTATGCACCCCAATGTTCATAGCAGCACAATTTACAATAGCTAAGTGCTGGAAGCAGCCTAAGTGCCCATCAATAAATGAGTGGCTCAAAAAACTATGGTATATTTACACAATGGAATACTATGCAGCAGAAGGAGTGAGCTATGACCCTTTGTGATGGCATGGATAGAACTGGAGAGCATTATGCTAAGCAAAATAAGCCAGAGTGTGAAAGTCAAATAACATATGATCTCACATATAAGTAGAACCTAATCAACAAAACAAACAAGCAAGAAAAATATAACTAGCAACATTGAAAGAAAAGAACAAACTGACAATCATGGGGGAGAAGGATGGAGGGAGTAATGAGGAAAAGAAGGGGAAGGATCAAATCAAGGAACATGTATAATGGACCCATAGATAAAGCCTAAGTGGGGAAGGATTGAGGGTGGGGGATGGGGGTGGGTGGGGCAGGGGAGAGTGGTGGCAGGAAAATGTGAGACAATTGTATTTGAACAATTAAAAAAAAAGTATAAATTGGTAGTCACAGAATAGCCATGGGGTATAAAGTACAGTATAGGAAAGGGTAGTCAAAGAACTTATCCGCATGACCCATATATATGGACAAAGGTAGGCAGATTGCCTGAGAGGAGTGGAGGGGTGTTGGGTGAGGGGAAGCAAGCGGGGAAAAATTTGGGACAACTGTAACAGCACAATCAATAAAATTTTTTTTAAAGAGTGGGAAATAAAACACATCGCATGAGAAAAAACAAATGTTTCTATTTAAAGTGGCTGAAATGCATAACCTAGATTCTAACTGCTATGTTTTCTTGGACAGGAAAAACTATTATAAAGATATCTATTCTCCATATTAATATATAAATTTAATGTGCACTCAATAAAAATATTAACATTTAAAGAAACTAAGCCAGATGATTAAGTTTATAACAGCCAAAACAAAACAATGCAATAGTACTAGCTGTATATTTAAAATATAAAGCCCCATGAAGAGATTAAGAAGTACAAATAGGTAGTTACAGAATAGCCATGGAGATGTAGAGTATATGAAGTGGAGCAGCCAAAAAACCTATAATTGTGACCCACACAGACATAACAATGATGTGGTGACTGCCTGAGGGAGTGGGGATGCTGGGTGGAGGGGGGCAAAGGGAGCAAACTTGGGACAACTATAACAGTGTAGTCAAAAAAGTATAATTAAAAAAGAAGAAGCCTCATTGATTAAAACATTGTGGTACCAATGTAACAGGAGGCTGCTAGACCAATGGCACAGAACATACAGTCCAGAAAGAGATCCTAACAAATATAAGAATTTAATGTATGATAAAGGCATACCAAACCAGTGTGGAAAAGATGGGACTGTTCAACAAGTGGTGTTGGAACAACTAGGAAATTAGCTGAAAGAGAATCAAGTGACTCATACCTTACATCTTACAGCAGAATAAATACCAAATGTTTGAATGACTGAAATACAAACAACCAAATCATGTAAGTGCTTGAGGAAATCCTGAGAAACTACTTATAATCTTAGAGTAGGGAAGGCCTTTCTAGTAAAAAAAATACATAAAAAATGGACAAAGAATACAATCATAAAAGAAGATAAAAATGACTTAAATATATGCAAAAATGCTCAATTTCATTCAAAAAATATATTTGTTTATACATAAATGTATGTTTGTTTATTTTCCTATCATGTGAATTTGCTACCTATTTAGAGGGAGGGAGCGGGGGGTGGGGAGAGGGGGAGAGAGAGAGAGAGAGAGAGAAAGAAACATCTATTAAAGATTTCCCAAGACACATGTCAGTTCAATGAAACTCATTTCAGGAAACATCAAAATGGAAAAAAAAAAAAAATCTTACATTCTCTAATGTATAAAGATAGTAAAAGCAGGGTGGCTTTGCTTAAAGCAGATGTGACAGCTTGAATGCCCTTCCATACTACTCCCCATTTACTCCCTAAATACCCATTGACATGTACCTGTAGAACCCAGGGCTCAAAGAATACTTTAATAACCATACACTATACAAATCAAAGGAGGAGAGTTCCCTTTGAGGTGAGAGGCCACAGTATTATATCTGAATTTCCAGCCCAGAGGTCTAGTGCATCGTAGAGTTTAAACAAATTTTTTTTGAATGAATACCATTAACAATAACTTACCTCTATAGATATTCTATAATCTATGACATGATTACCTCATTACTATTAATCTAACCACATTCAATAAATGCTTGACAGAAACCTTTTTCAAGGGAGAAATATCAAGGTCAAGCATCCTACGAGCACCCAACAGTTATATAAAAATAAATCTGTAGCAAATGCCAGTACGTAGCAAACCAAAGTTAAAAACATGTTTATAAGCCAACAAATCAATTTCTCTTCCCACTCATTATGTTAAAGTAACTTTGATACCTCATCACAGCAGTGCATTCGAGCCATTGCTTCAGAGAGACGGATCATGCTCTCTAGCTGTCGCACTGTAATCCTCCATGAAGACTTGGCTACTCCAGAACCATCCCTCTGGCGGAGACGCTTATACTGTTCCACAATGAAATCCTCTGACTCTCTGGAAATCTGTTTGAGATCACTGAAGTTAGAATATTTCTACTTGATGGGAGCTGTGTTAAACATAGGTTTAAGAGCGTTCCAGGTAGAGACACTTTGTGGAACTGAGAAAGCCAAAACTTTGAAGCCAATTACAAGGAATTAACACTAAAATGCCTTTCAACAGAAACTAATACTAAAGAGGCCTGTGAATTCCATGTACTAATTTTATGAACAGGAAGGCAAAAGGGCTGGTATTTAAGCAAGTGACCATTTCTAAAAGATATGTAACAAACTGAAGCAATGGGATAGGATGTAATGCCTTTTTACTCAAGATGCCAGAGCTCATTGAAGAAATTAATGCTCAGGCTATTCTTGAGACTCAGTAAATTAATTAATGCTATCTTAAAGAAAAAAAGAAGTCAATACACATGTATATTATATGCCAGCTATTTCAGTAAACCTCATTATTTGAATAACAACAATAACAAAGTGAGGTATACCAAAGAATCCTTGATTTTTCAGAGCAACAAACTCAGCATGTGAACGAAGCATGCCAAGGTTATTGAGGGACCATATTCAGTCAGAGAACAACTGCCTCTTCACACTTAAAGTGACCCTTAACTCTTAGTTTTAAATGACTCACAAAGCTTCTTTTGGGACAGTGAGAGTCAATCCCAATAGTATTGTGGATAATTAAGTGAAAGTGATGAGGAGTTAAAATCTAAAAATAACTCCTGAAAGTCAAGGCAGACAATAGTGTGTAAAAACTTCGAATCAACCAGAAGAAAAATTTTTTTTCTTTTCCTATTTCATTTTAGGAAAATGCCAAATAAAACAGATGCATTATGAAGATTTATTTTGTTTTATTTATTTATTTTTAAATGGAAGTTTACTTTAAAAATAAATGTCCAGGTAAGTACCCTGGATCCAGTGTAGATTCAATCCAATGAACTGTATTAATTACTGTAAAACAACAATCATGTTCATTCACAATTACCTAGAGGAATCCAAGATTTTCCTTAGAGAAAGAATTGAGAGCATTCAGTAACTACTGATTTAAACACATACAGAGTTTTAAGATTCTTAGGAATGGTTGAAATAAAAGGATGTCCTACTTTATTTGGTTATTCAAAACTCTTCACTTATAAGAAATTGTTTATTTTTAGCACCTAACAGGGAAAAGAAATAGAATTGTTCAGATATTTTTAAAATGCCCTCTACTCAACTATCTGAAGAAGCAAACTGGTTTAAAAAAAACACAACATAACAAAACCAAAAACCCAAAACAAGTAAATAAAAATACCTTTAAAAACCCCCCGAACAAGTACAGGTTCAGTTTTTTCCATATCATCCCTTTGTCTAAATGCCACTTTAATATATCCATTATGCTCTATTCCAGTAAAAAAAGAGCAGGTTACCTTTGGTTTAAACTGCCTTGCAAAGAGAAGATACCTTCTGATATCATCAAGGGAATAGACACGATCAATCGAATCCTCAATTCTTGAATGCAAGTCTACTATACGCCTGGCAATAGCATAATCTGTAACCTAATTTAAAGCAAAAAAAGAGAAAAAAATCACTTTGATCAACCATAGCAATATCCACTCCAGACTATACTAGGCATTAAGAAATTACTTATAGTTAAAAACAAGCTCTAACATGACACTGAAACATGCACTTTACAGGTACAAAGTTCCTGAGGAAAGTGGTACCAGTTTCATTTAAAACCAAGTTTAGAGCATTATGCTATGTGAAATAAGCCAGGAAGTAAAAGACAAATACCATATTATCTCATCTGTAAGTGGCACCTAATTAACAAAACAAACAAGCAAGCAAAATATAACCAGAGACATGGAAATAAAGAACAAACTGACAGTAACCAGAGGGGAGTGGGGAGGGGATAATGGGGGAAAGAAGAAGGGTTGTCAAGGAACATGTATGAAAGATGCATGGACAAAGCCAAAGCGGGGCAGGAGTGAGGGTGGGAGGTAGGGGTGGGTGGAGCGGGAGAGAGTGGTGGAGGGAAAATGGAGACAACTGTGGCTGAACAACAATAATAAAAATAAATAAAGAAAACCAAGTTTAAATGTTTCCCTTTGCCCCACTCCAAGAATATTCCTGAAGGAATTAACTGACTTTAATAACAATGGCAGAACTGTGACTTCTATGACCCTTAGTATATGACAGGCACTATTGCCTGAAGTGCGTCTAGAGCATGAACTTATGCAACCTTCACAAACACCTTATTAAGGAGGTAGCTATTATCCCTAGTTTACAAATGAGTAAACTGAGGCCCAGAGAGGTTAAATAACTGGTCCAATACCACACTAAGTAATGGAGCCAGGATTTGAGCAGTCCAGCTTCAGAGTCTGTGCTCCTAGCCACTCTATCATATTGCCACTTGTTAACATAGGAAGATAATTATCACAGAATTATTAACATTGAGAAAAATATCATTAAAAAAAGCAGTTTACTCAAAAATGGTACAGAAAAAACTATGCAGATGTAAAGAAAATAAATGGTACACTAAATGGAGCAGGATGTTAATATGTCAATGGAAAAAAGGAAGGGTATATGGGTGTCATATGCACTGTTCTGTTTCTTGCAACTTTTCTGTAAATTTGAAATTATTTCCAAGTAAAGAGTTCAAAAACTTCCCTGGCTGATGTGGCTCAGTGGATTGAGAGCTGGCCTGTGAACCAAAGGGTTACAGGTTCAATTCCCAGTCAGGGCACATGCCTGGGTTGTGGGCCAGATCCCCAGCAGGGGGCATGCAAGAAGCAACCACACATTGATATTTCTCTCTCTCTCTCTCTTTCTCCCTCCCTTCTCCTCTGTCTAAAAGTAAATAAATAAATAATCTTAAACAAAAAGTTTAAAAACTAATTTAATGGATTATGTGCAACCAGAAATATATGTAAATATTCATATAGATTTCTAAAGGAAAAAACAAAGAAAAACATAAAAAACAAAAATCCTGCCAATACTCACTTTATGGAAGGCAGCTTTTATTTAGATAGGAAAGTTTTGCTATAAATAGGAGGTATGTGTTATGCAATACATGACCTCCATGCTCAGTAATTAACAGTATAGCCAACAATATTAGCTTCTATAGACTGTCATTTTAAAAAAAGTCATTTTGTACAGTAATTATATGTACATGTGAGCTGTGCAATACTGTTAAATATTTAAGTATAAAAACTCTAGTAAGTAACATGTTAGAATCTAAGTAAACTCAGCACTTTACACTCAATCTTCAAACTGTTCCATAATTAGGAGAAAAAAGTGATATACACAAACTTTATGAGAAGATATAGGGAAACTAATGACCCCTGATTTGGAGGGAAAAAAGAAATTTCTCTGGTATTCCAATTTTTTCCAAGCTTACTAAAAACAAACAAAAAAATACCCAAACTCCAACATAACATAAAATTCTTACAAAAATATTAAAGAGTATGGTTGGAAATTAACTGTAATATGTTCTCTTTTTCTTCTAAAAATTAAAAAACAGTAGCAAAAACAAAAAACTAGATATTCTTCAACACAATTAAGTGGAACCAGAAATTCAAGTGATTTTATTTTCAATTCCTTAATAAACCTTTGCCCAATCCTGTGTCACTCTGAGAGAAATTAAAGGTCAGTGCAGATAGAAGCACCATCTGTTCAGGAATGTATATTCAAGCCTGTCTCTCAATCACTCAAACTGGAAATAACAAAGGAAGCAAAGAGTGACAGCTCATGTTGGTTACCTCATTACATTCATCCACAAGTATAAAGAAGAGATCAAATCGGGACATGATGGGAGCTGACAAATTTATATTCTGTTTCAGTGACTTTGATCTGTCATAGTGTCCACCGACTGGATTTGCTGCTGCCAAAATGGATGTCCTGGCATTCAGAGTAGCCTGAAAATACAAGAAAGAACTGTGGTAGGCTTAAAAAGACACCTGGAATGGCCAATAAACATATGACGAAATGCTTACTCTCTCTCACAATTAACTAAATGCTAATCAAAATATTAAGATATCATTTTTCAGCTACTGAATCATTAAAATTAAAGTCTAATAACATACAGCACACAAGCACTACCATATGATGATGGAGAGAGGCTTTGCACACCCTTTAAGCCAGCAACTTCCTCTGAGGATTTTATCTTGCAGTTAGGTACAGGAAGGTGTGTGTTCAAAGATGTTTACAATATTGTTTGTAATCAAAAGGCTGGAATGGATATGACCCAAATGTCACTCTGTAGGAGTCTATTTGGGGTACACACAATTGAAAATCATGCAGTAATTTTAAAAAACAATCCCAAAAACAAAGTGGATCTAATATGTGTTTAGAAAGATTGCCAAAATAAAATTATGACATTAAATGAGCAAGGAACAAAGCTGTATATATTATGCATATATATATATATATATATATATACACACACACACATATATATATAAAATATTTCTAAACTGGGCATAAATTCAGCAGGTATTTGAGTATTTATTAATGTTGGGAGTTGCAGAGGAAGATTTCTCTTTTTTATATTTTAGTGTACTGCTTAAATTTCCCTTAACTATTTGAATGTATTACTTTATTTAAATAGTTTGATTTCTCTCTAATGTTGGTCCCAATACTGTACAGTCATGTGTTGCTTAACAGGGATAGGCTCTGAGAAACAAGTTGTTAGGCAATTTCATGGTTGTGTGAAGATCACAGAGTGCACTTACACAAACCTACATGTTATAGTCTACTACACACCTAGGCTATACAGCACAGCCAACTGTCCTAGGCTCAACTGAATCAAACATGAGCTTCAATCAAGCACAAGAAAAAATGATGCAATCAAGAGATGTGGTAAACACAGATGTATGCGACTGCTACCTATTTAACATGGCACCCTGATTTACAGCAAACTTTTTTTATAAGTAGAAAGAGAACACTCTAACAATAAAAAGTGTAGTATAATAAATAAAAAGTCATTAACAGTCATTTATCATTATCAAATATTATGTACTATACATTATTGTCTGTGCTATACTGTATACAAGTGGCAGCACAGTAGGTCTGTTTATACCTGCCTCACCACAAACACATGAGTAATGTATTGTGCTAATAATATATTATGATGAATTAAGACGTCACTAGATGATAGGAAATTTTCAGCTCCATTATAATCTCATGGGACCACTATCATATATGCGGTCCATCCCTGACCAAAACGTCAATATGTGACACATGACTGTACTTAAATATTATTTTCACTTAAATAGTCTGTAGATTATTTTTGTTATAATTGAAAACATGCTTTATCAAAAAATATAGAAGTTTTGTGCAAATTTTGAGAAGTGAAATGCTAAAATTTCACCCGTACCCTTTAATTTCTGTCAGCAACACATTTTCACAACACCCTAAAGAGCACCTATAATTTGGATTAGTAATCCTCAGGGCTGTTTTCCACTTCAATGGACAGCATTTCATGTTGAAAGAATGCATTTTATCCAGGTGAATGTCTCTAGAGCTACATTAATCTACAAGGCATGGTGCAGTGGAACAGAAGTAGACACACATACCTTCACTCCTGCTTTAGTGATGGAGATGGTCTGCTGTTCCATAGCTTCGTGAATAGCCACTTGATCCCGTACATCCATCTTATCAAATTCATCAATACAACAGACACCCTGTAACCAAACAAATCTAGCATGAGAAACTGCTGTTTAGGTGTCAAATGGAAAGTCAACTCAAAGTTTGCACCAGAAACCTCTTAATATTCTCCATACAACTCTATGATAGGTATGTAAGCAATCTTAATTCCCTGTATTAGATTAAGATAGTACAATAAATTCCAGAGCCAAAAGGAACTATATGCTTTTGACTCATTTTAAATTAAGAATATGACTAAAGACATACATTTATTGCATTTTTACGCAACATAAAAACCTTGTGTAAATCTCAGGGTCAAGATATTCTGGGCCACTTCAGCATTGATTTTTAGCTGCAGAAGTGAAAGGTGAAATTTACAGATCTAATTAATCACTGTCAAATACAGATTATTTACTAAAAATGCCCTTTTTAACGGACATTTTAAAACTATAAACTTATAGGCCTTTACTCATAGGGTAGGAAGTAGTCTGATTTCTCTAATCAAAAGTGTCAAATATTCTTACATTATCAGCCAGCATCAAAGCTCCAGCTTCAATGACAAACTCATGAGATTCTTCATCTCTCACAACAGCTGCTGTTAAGCCAGCAGCACTAGATGCTTTGCCACTGGTGTAGACAGCTCTGGGGCTGAACTCCTCCACGTGCCTGTTTAAGGTTATCATAGTCATTAATATGTGACTACAAAGCATCCTTTCCAGGAATATCACCTGATAGCATTTATATAAATTAAGAATATAAATGTCTCTAAAAAAATCTGATAAAGGCATTAGGCATAAGCAACCCATAGATATATGCTATAAGCTGAATATAAAGATTTTCTCCTTTGGCCTTTTAAATAGATTTAAATCCATTGCTATCAAATGCAAGATGAAGTTCATACATGATAAAAACATCAACCTTACAAGTTTTAATAACAGTTTAGCAATAAGGATCTATTAGATGGTCTTGCCCTTAAAAAATAAGACAAAACTAGATGTGAGATTTATTGTAAAAATACAAGGCTGGTTTAATAGCTGAACATCAGTAATATGTCATTACTGATAAAGGATAAGAACCATTTTAATAGATGCAGAAAAAAATGATAAAATCCAACACATCTTCATGATAAAAACTCAACAAACTAGGAATAGAAGAGACTTTCCCTCAACCTGATAAAGGACATCTATAAACACACACAGCTAACATCATTCTTAAAGGTTAACAGCTGAATGCTTTCCCCCTAAGATCAGGAATGTTTACTCTACCACTTCTGTTTCACATTATATTCAAAGATGTAGCCAGTGCAAACAAACAAGAAAAAGAGAAAGGCACCCCAGTCTGAAAGAACAACTATCACTATTTGCAGATAACACGATAGTAGAGATAGAAAATCCTATGGAATCCACTAAAACATTAAAACTAATAAATGAGTTCTTGCAAGGTTGTGAGATAAATGATCAATAATTTTATTTCTATACATGTGCAATAAACCAAAAATAAAAATAAAAAAACAGTTCCACTGACAATAGCATCAAAAAAATTATAAAACACTTAGGAACAGGTTTAACAAAGAGCAAGCTTTTACCCTGAAAACTATAAAACTATGTTCAAAGAAATTAAAGAAGCCCTAAATAATGTAAAGATATTCCATGTTCATTGATCAGAAGACTTACTATTTTAAAAAGTCAAAGTCAATATTGACCTCAAATGCAATCCCTCTTAATATTACAACTCGCTTCTTTGTGGGAACTGACAAGCTGATCCTAAAATTCATGTGGAAACTTGAGGGAACCAGAATAGCCAAAACAATCTGGATAAACAGTTGGACAACTCACATTTCCTGATTTTAAAACTTACTACAAAGCTAGAATAATCAAAATGGTGTAGTGCTGGCCTAAGGATAGAGATTAATAAAATATACTAGAGAGTTCAGATATAAACCCTCACATTTACGGTCAACTGATTTTTGACAAGGGTACCAATACAATTCAATGGGGTAAAAGAATCATCTTGATGTTGGGACAACAGGATATCTATATGCAAAAGAATAAAGCTGGACCCTTAATTTATACCATATTAAAAAATGAGCTCAAACTCTATCAAGAACCTAAATTTAAGAGCTAAAATTATCCCAAAGAATCAGATAGTTGCCCACCAATGTTCATAGTAGCATTACTCACAATAGCCCAAAGGTAGAAACAACCCAAATGTCCATTGATGAATGAATGGATAAACAAAATGTGATAAATCCATACAATTCAGTCTTAAAAAGAAAGGAAATTCTGAGACTTTCTACAACATGGATGACTCTTGAATATATTATGCTCAGTGAAATGAACCAGTCACAAAAGGACAAATATTGTATGGTTCCACTTCTGTGAGGGACCAAGGATAATCAAATTCAGGGACAGAAAGTAGAATGGTGGTTGCTAGGGGATGGAGAGAGGGGTACATAAACAGTTAATGTTTAATGGGAGTAGCGTTTCAGTTTGAGCAGATGAAAAAGTTCTGAAGATAGATGTTGGTAATGGCTGCACAGCTTGAATGCACTTAATGCCACTGAACTTTTTATAGTATCACTGTTCATAAAAGCCAACGCAGAAACAACCCAAATGTCCACGAACTGATCAATGAATAATGTAGTATATACATTTATGATATGTATCAGACAATAAATAAAAATAAAAGTACTGATGCATAGTCCATTATTGCTGAATCTCAAAAAACATTATGTGAAGTGGAAGAAACCAGTCAGTCACAAAGGATCGCATAGTATATAATTCCATTTAAATGAAATGTCCAGATAGACACTAAAATAGGTTAGGGATTGCCTATGAGCAGGGGGAGAATGAAGAGTGATGATGAGTGGTTTTAACATTTCTTTTGTGGGGGATGAAAATGTTCTAAACTTACTTTAATTACGGCTGTACAACTGCGAATATACCAAAGGTACTGAATTGTATACTTACAAGGAGCAAATTCTATAATATGTAAATTATATTGCAATAAAGATGGTAAAAAACCCACCAGGCTAACAAGGCTATTTCTGAGACAGTCATGTACAATACAATACTGTCACCAGAGGCAATGCTGTAGTACATCTTTTTGTGATGGTGCTGGTGGTGGGGGATGTGGGAGGTGGGAGCAGAGAAACTGAAGAGCAGAAAAGAATTCCTTTTAATACAAGATTATTATCTTCAAATCTAGAACTCAGTCCCTGATTTACTTAAAATATTTAATTATAAAACTTCAACTAAAAATGTTTTATGGTCCAGAATAATACCATGCTACAAATTTCCCAAACAAATGAAAGAAAGGCATCTTGATATACAGTGTGGGGCAACTGCAGGTTTACACTTGTGAGTTCATGAAACAGTTTATACTTACATTATTTATTATTTTTCCCATACAAACAACCATAAACCTACTTTAGCCCCATCCTGTACAGTATACATCTGAGTTCTAATACTCATGGCTTAGTGGCACTGGTCAGCTATGAGAAAATGGGCAAGTTACTAAGGCTCAGAGAAGTTTTGTTTGCCTCCCTGAAAAAAGAGAGTATTACATACCTGCCTGGGTGCTACTAGGATAAGACATTATATACACACCCAGATGAAAAATGCTAAAAGAGCACATCTCCATCAAACAGCATTGCAAGAGATGCTAAAGGAACTGCTTTAAGAAGATGAAGAAACAGAGGAGGTGGGGAGGAACACAGGTAACAGGTACAAAGGGAAAAAATGGCAATGAGTAAGTACCTGCCAATAATAACCTTAAATGTAAATGGACTAAATGTTCCAATCAAAAGACACAGAGTAGCTGAATGAGTAAGAAAACATGTCCTGCACATACACTGCCTACAAGAGACTCACATCAGAACAAAAGATCCACACATGTTGAAAGTGAAGGGATGGAAAAAGTATTCCAAGCACATGGATATGAATAAAAAGCTGGGGTAGCAATACTTATACCAGACAAAACAGACTTCAAATCAAAGGCCGTAACAAGAAACAAAGAAGGTCACTACATAATACTTAAAGGAGTAGCCCACCATATATGCTCTTGTAAGCATATATGCACCTAACACAGGAGCACTTACATACATAAGGAAAATCTTGGAAGGCTTCCAGAAGGATATAGACAGCGACAGTCATCGTAGGGGATTTTAACACCTCACTGTCAACAATGGATAGATCTTCCAAACAAAGTATCGACAAGGATATTGTGGCACTGAATGACATACTACATCAAAATGACTTGATATACACTGAAACTTTCACCCCAAAGAAGCAAAGTACACATTTTTTTCAAATGTACATCGAACATTTTCTAAAACAGATCACAAACAAGCCTCAACAAACTCAAGAAAACTGAAATCATATCAAGCATCTTCTCGGATCACAATGGCTTGAAACCAGAAACCATCCTGAAGTAATAAACTCAAAAACACTCCAATACATGGAGACTGAATAACATGTTATCAAAAAATGAATGGGGTAACAATGAGATCAAGAAAGAAATCAAAAAGTTTCTGGAAAAAAATGAAAATGAACACACAATAGTCTAAAACCTATGGGACACAGAGAAGGAAGTCCTCAGAGGGAAGTTAATAGCAATACAGGCCTACCAAAAGAAGATCGAAAAATTTCAAATAAAAAACCTATCTCTACATCTACAAGAACTAGATGAACAACCACCATCAAAGCCCAGAGCAAGTAGAAGGAAGGAAATTATCAAAATCAGTGGAAATAATCAAGATCAGAGCAGAAGAGACTAAAAAAACAATTTGGAGGATGAGTGAGTCTAGTAGCTGATTTTTTAAAAAGATAAACAAAATTGACAAACCTTTAACCAAACTCATCAAGAAAAAAAGAGAGAGGGTCCAAATAAGTAAAGTCAGAAATGAAAGAGAAGCTACAACCGATACCACAGAAATACAACAACCGTAAGAAATTACTATGAACAACATATGCCAAAAAACTGGAAACCTAGGCAAATTGGACAAATTTCTAGAAATGTACAATATTCCAAAACTGAATCAAGAAGCAGCAGAAAGCCTGAATAGATGAATAGCAACTACTGATACTGAAGCAGTAATCAAAAAACTCCAGGCACACAAAAGCCCTGGACAGGATGGCTTCACAGGCGAATTTTACCAAACATTAAGAGAAGAATTAACTCCTATCTTTCTCAAACTATTCCAAAAAATTCAAGAAGAGGGAAAACTCCCAAACTCATTTAATGAGGTCAGTATTATCTTAATTCCAAAGCCAGGTAAAGAAACAACAAAGAAAGAAAACTATAGGCCAGTATCTCTGATGAACACAGTTGCTAAAATCCTCAACAAAATATTGGCAAACTGGATCCAGCCATGTATTAAGAAGATCATACACCATGATCAAGTGGGATTCACCCTAGGGAGGCAAGGATGGCACAATATTCACAAACCAATAAATGCAATACATCACATAAACAAAATGAAGGGGGAAAAAAATCACATGATCATATCAATAGATGTTGAAAAAGCATTTGATAAAATCCAGTACCCATCTGTGATAAAAACATTCAGCAAAGTGAGAGGGAGCACACCTCAACATAATAAAGGCTCATATTTGAGAAACCTACAGCCAACATCATATTCAATAGGCAAAAACTAAAAGCTTTCCTATTAAGATTGGTAATAAAATAAGGGTGTCTACTCTACCCACTCTTAAACATAGTGTTGGAAGTTCTAGCCACAGTGACCAGACGAGGAAAAGAAATAAAAGGCATCCAAATTGTAAAGGAGGAAATAGAATTGCCATTATTTGCAGATGACACAATAGTGTACATAGAAAAATCCTATAGTTTCCACCAAAAACTATTTGACTTAGTAAGTGAATTTGGAAAAATAGCAGGATACAAAGTACAATATTCAGAAGTTGAGGGCATTTTTGTACAGCAACAATGAAATACCGGAAAGAGAAACTAGGAAAAAAATCCCATTTACTATAGAAACAAGAAAAATAAAGTACCGTACTTTGCCATGTATAATGCTCACCTTTTCACCCAGATTTCTGAGGAAAAAATAAGGATGTGCATTATACATGGGTAGTACCTGTAATACCTTATATCTTTTCTTGTGTTTTGTAATTATTTGTTATGCAAAATTTCCTGTACCATAATATATTCAAAAGTAAATGCTAATATCCCTTATAATATAAATAAAAAACAGAATTATAAAATTAAAACAAAAGATTTTTTTCCTGAAAGTTTGGGCCAAAACTGTGGGTGTGCATTATATATAGGAGGGCATTACACATGGCAAAATATGGTACCTAGGAATAAACTTAGTCAAGGAGGTTAAAGACCTATACTTGGAAAACCATAGAACACTGAAGAAAGAAATTAAGGGAGCTGCAGATAAATGGAAGCATATACTGTGTTTGTGGACTGGAAGAATTATCATCATCAAAATGTCCATACTACCCAAAGCAATTTATAGTCAACAAAATCCCTATTAAAATACCAATGGCATATTTCAGAGATCTAGAACAAATATCTCAAAAATGTATATGGAACCAGAAAAGAACCCTGAATAGCCTCAGCAATTCTGAGAAAGAATAACAAAGAAGGAGGGATCACAATACCTGATATCAAACTATATTATAAGGCCACTGTAACCAACACAGTCTGATACTGGCATAAGAACTGACACATAGATCAATGGAACAAAACAGAGAGTCCAGAAATAGAGTCAGTCTCTGTGATCAATTAATATTTGACTAAAGGGGCATGAGCATACAATGCAATAAAAATAGCCTCTTCAATAAATGGTGGTGGGAGAACTGGACTGGTACATGCAAAATAATGAAGCTAGACCTACCAACTTACACCATACACCAGAATAAACTCAGAATGGATAAAAGACTTAAATATAAATCGTGACACTACAAAAGTCCTAGAGGAAAACAAAGGCAGTGAAATTTCAGATATCCTATGCAGCAATATTTTTGCCAATGTATTTCCTAGGGCAAGGGAAATAAAGGAAAAAATAAACAAATGGGACTACATCAAATTAAAAAGTTTCTGCACAGCTAAAGAAACCATCATCAAAATGAAAAGGGAACCCAACCGACCACATGAGAGAACATATTTGCCAATGATACATCAAACAAGGGTTTGAACTCATATTACTCAACACCAGGAAGACAAACAATCCAATTAAAAAATGGGCAAAGGACTTGAATAGACACTTCTCGAAGGAGGGCACACAGATGGCCCATAGGCATATGAAAAGATGCTCAACATCATTAGCCATCAGAGATGCAAATTAACCATGATGAGCTATTACAGGTCAGAATGGCCATCGTTAATAAAGCAACAAACAACAAGTGCTGGCCAGGATGTGGAGAAAAGGGAACCTAAGTGCACTGTTGTGGGAATGCAGACTGGTGTAGCCTCTGTGAAAAACAGTAGGGAATTTCCTCAAAAAAACTAAAAATGGAAGTGCCTTTTGACCCAGTGATTCCTCTGCTGAGAATATATCCTAAGAATCCTGAAACACTAATTCAAAAGAACTTACGCACCCCTATGTTCATAGTAGTGCTATTTATAATAGCTAAATGCTGGAAACAGTCCAAGTGCCCATCAGGAAATGAGTGGGTCAAAAACCTGTAGTACATTTACACAATGGAATACTATGCAGCAGAAAGAAGGAACTCCTACTTTTTGCAACAGCATGGATAGAACTGGAGAGTATTATGCTAAGTGAAATAAACCAGTTGGTTAAAGACAAATACCATATGATCTCAACTATAAGAGGAATCTAATTAACAAAAATAAACTAACAAGCAAAATAGAATCAGAGGCATGGAAACATGGGACAGAATGACAGCAACCAGAGGGGATGGGGAAAGGGATAATGGTGGAAGGAAGGGGAAGGGACTAGCCAAAAAACATGCATGAATTATCCATGGACATGGACAATGGTGTGGGGATTGACTGCGGGAGCGGGGCAGTGGCCTGGGGGGACAGAGGCAAAGGGGGAAAAATGGGACAACTGTAATAGAATAACAATAAAAAATTTAAGAAAGAAGATATAACATATACATATTTAAAGCACCAAAAACATAGGAAGTGCTCAAAAACAGGTTGCTATCATTTTGACCTCTAAGTTTCCTAAAAAGTTAAAAATAAGCAAGTATTTGATAAGATTAGCAAAAATGTCTCCTGCTCATAGCACTCCCTTTGGAAAGTGTGTCTTGTTTAAGAACTTTAAAGTTTGTATTCCAATCCTATAGTTGGAATTTACCCAAACAACAACAAGAAAAACTGTGTACACATCATGGCGTTGACTGTATCGGTATCTATAATCATTAAAATAAACTATGACAGGCTAGGAAAATGATGTTATAGTACATAACAAAAAACAGTTGTGAAACTAAAGAAGATGAAAAATATGTAGGGTATATTAAAATTAAAAATATGTATACTGTGACTTATAATCCTGAAAGTACATATTTATGTATTCAAAGATTATACAAAGACATTACACAAAGATTAAAAGAGTTCTATGTGGGAATGGGATTATAGGCAATTTTTGCCTATTCCAAAAAACTGTAAAATGTTGCTATATTTTATTAAACAAATTAAGGTGTATTTAATCTAAGTGAGTTATATATTGAACACAGTCATTATTATACTGTTGCTCTAGTAACAGCACACTGACTGCATTCTTGGTAGTACAGAGAGCTGGGAATTATGCACATTGTTTTTCCTATTGTACTACCTCAGGCAAACTTACTTGAGAAACTGGCTCTTAGCTGTACTTGGATCACCAACAATGCAAACATTTATGTCCCCTCGAAGAGAGGTTCCTTCCCCTGTTGTCTTTGGAACACCACCAAAGAGCATGAGCAGGACACCCCGTTTTACTTCATCATTGCCTGAAATGAAAATCCAAGGTATCTTTCAACATGAGGTTAAAAATTATCACAGGATATTACAAAAGCATGTTACCAATCAAAAGAGCAGATAAAGATGAAGCAAAGCATAAGACTGAAGTGAAAATACTCGGCTTCTAATCTAATTATTGATCTGTGAACTTAGTCACCTAAATACGGTCCAAATGTCATCTCCTATACTGCTGGTGCCACAGATGCCAATGCTCACCCTTCTAAGAGACTTTTCTTGTGCACAAGTCTTACTACTGTACACAAAGCTTTTCTCTATGTGGTAGTCCTCAAATATCTCTCCCCACAAATAAACTATGTCCACCACAGCATAGCATATTCGCTAATTCTTTCTAATGGCATGTCTTGCATTTCTATCAACAATTTGAGAAATGGTCCATGGGTGACTTCTTTGGTATTACCAACAGTGACCAATGCTGAATATAAATACATACTAACTGAACTAATAGATGCTTCCAAGAACTATTTATAAATCCAATATAATAAAATGCATTAAAAAAAACACCACTGGATATTTAGAAATGTGCTCTGAAAAGGTTTTCTGTGCTAATGATTTTGACTTTCTGTGAATTCCATCAACAAAGTAACGCTTACAAAAACCACTTCATAAAAGTAGAAAATTAAAAAACCCACTCCAAAAACAAAACTTCTCTGACTTATGACCTCTAAAAGAAATGTGTTGGAGATTTGTTAAACAGCCCACAAATCTTTGATACTCTTCATTTCAAGATGGAGTTTAATTCTCTTCTCCTTAAGTATGGCTAGACTTAATGACTTGCTTCTAACAAACAACATATGTGCAAGCGAAGGTATGTAACTTATGAGACTAGTTCCTGCGAAGCATTTTGCTTCCTCCTCACTTTGCTCTCTTGGATCACACACTCTGGAAAGGAAGCCAGTTGATGTGATATGAGGATACTCAAAGAGCCCTGTGGAAGAGATTTGTGTGGCAAGGAACTGAGGCTTCCAACTAACAACCAACACCAACAGGTAGGCCATGTAAGTGAGCCCCCCCATAAGTAGAAGTTCCAGCCTAGCAAAGCCTTCAGATGACTGCAGCCCCAGCTGATTCTTGGCCGCAACCTAAGGAAAAGACTGTGCCAGGACCACCCAGGTAAGCATCTCTCAATTCCTGACCCGCAGGCTGTATGAGATAATGTTTGTTGTTTTAAACCACTATGATTGGGTTAATTTGTTACACAGCAATTTATAGGAAAAGCATAAAAATTTTGACCCAATTTGCTAGAAAGCAGGACACTCTAAAATCCATAAAAGATTATTCACATAAAAAACGTCAGTTCACTTACCAAGTATTTAGATAGGGAAAAAAAGTTAATTGTAAATGATTAAAAAATATATACCTAAGAGAAAAATCCATTATCTTGAGTTCTTGCCCTAACTCCAATTGAGGATGGAGACATAAAAAAAAAGGGGTAAAGCATGAAGCCTGAAAATTTAGTCACATTCTTCAACACACAAGAGGATTTTAATGATAGTGAGCAGCTGGCAACCAAGAGCCAAGAAAACATGAAGAAGCCACCAAAGGTACATGTAACCAAGAAATATCAAGAAATCTCTAGTTCTGAAAAATTAAAAGATACTAAACTAGCATACTGAAGTATACTTAAGTGCAGTTCTGTCCTAAAGCCAGAAAAAGAAGATGAAATGAACATTTTTTCTTTTTAAAAAAATTGTGGTAAACCATACATAATTTACCATTTCAACCATTTTTCCTCATTTCAACCATTTTTAAGTATACATTTCAGTGGAATTAAGTACATTCACTATGTTTTATAACCATCATCTCTACCAATTTCTAGAGCTTTTCTTCATCCCCAACAAAAACTCTATTCATGAAATAGTAATTCCCCATTCCTCTCCCATAGGTAATCTCCTTCCTTTCTGTCTCCATGAATTTTCCTAATTTAAGTACCTCATTTTAAGTGGTATTGTGTATTTGTTCTTTTATAAATGACTTAAAAAGATCCCTTCCAAACCTACTAAGAAACATTCATGATCTATTTTAAGAAATCATATGTTGCTGTTTTCTAATGGTTATCTTGGATTTCAAGTTTATACCACATATGGATAGAATTCGTACCATGTATTGTAGGAAATAAGCTGGTACAAAGATTGTGGTACAGATTTTTATCTTGACTCATTTCAAACACTTTCTCCCATTCCTTCACAGTCATTTGGTTCTTAATGCTCTCAGCTGTCTGTTCCTCATCTCGGAGCTCTTTCCCTCCAAACTGAAAGATGGAGAAGAAAGGAAAAATATTAGTACAGAAACAGGCAAAATCAAAATAATGTGAAAGAGAAGAAACTTCATTACAGACAAAATATAGTCTGGGAGGTCAACTTCAGAATCTGTTGACTATAAAGGTTTAAAAAAAAAAATTTCCCCAGCCCTGGCCAGGTGGCTCATTTGGTTGGAGCATCGTCCCGTACACCAAAGACTGAAGGTTCAATTCCCAGTCAGGGCATGTACAGGAGGCAGCTGATGGATGTTTTTCTCTCACATCAATGTTTCTCTCTCAAATCAACAGGCATATTCTTGGGTGAGGATTAAAATACAAAAATATCCCCAAACTAGTAAGGCCTAAGTAAATCAAGAACCTGAAGAGTTCGTTGTTTGTTCTGTGAATTAAAAACAACAAAAAAAGCTACTGTCACTGTTTTGTATTGCTAGCTAAATAAATCTGAATGGTCAAGTGATGAGCCATAATAAAATGCTAGTCAATGATATGAAGATGAAAATGAAATGACAGAATACAGGGTGGGGGGAAAGTAGGTTTACAGTTGATAGTATGGAAAAATACAATAATTAATAAATACAAGAATAAACTGTGTTACATGTACTCGTAACTGTGAATATACTTTCACTCGACCCTCTGTTACGTTCACATCTCTTTCTCCAAAGCAAGGAAGTCTTGTTTTTGTATGTAAGAGTTCATTGCTTTAAGAACATTGATACAAATTATCCATGGTGGGGATTTTTGGTTTTTAATTTCCATGGTTCCTTTTTCATGCTCCTGGAGAAAGTACAAAATGCTCAAATAAACGAAATCTATATATATATCTAAAGATCTCATTCAGGCTTTCCTATTCAGGACACAAAATTAAGTTCTGAACAACTATAACACCAGGGGTCCATCCCTCTCAGAAGCAATTTACTTTACTTCCCAGAGTACTGAAGGAGAACGAGAGAGGAACCATGATAATTAAAAAACAACTGCCCTCTCAATGTGGATAATTTGTACCAGTGCTCTTAAAGCAATGAGCTCTTACTTATGAAAACAAGAAGACTTTTCCTTGTCAGAAAGAGACATGAAAAGATTTGATTTCAAAACTAAAAAAGTCAAATCTCAACAACCCCATACCTTTAACATTGACTAGATAACTCAGATATTTCAGAAACCTATTAATTTTGTGGCAGCCTTAGGGGAGGTCTCTCTCAAGGTTTGCCATTCCATTAAGCAGACTCACCCTTGGATTGGTTGGTGCAACACAACAGGCAAGAAAGACCAGCCTGTATGAAAGGTCCCTAACACCAAGGGCACGGAGTCCTCGAATGCCTTCTGTCTCATATCCGTCAACACCACTGACACGAGAATTAGTTTCTGCACGTGCTCCTGAAAGATTGAATAAGCAGTTTCATAGCTCAAACACTGAAGGTGCTTAGAGTCAAAATTGATCAAATAAACAAAACCTATATATCTGAAGATTTCATTTAGGCTGATTTTTTCAGACCAGTACCTTTTGCAGCAAAGTCAATTTGTCTTTATTCTCATACTTTCTTATTTACCTTCTGATTGGCAGCCAAAAATAAGACAAAGAAGATACAAAAAGCTACTGTAGATACTCTGCAATTCAAGTAATAGAATTTGTTAAATTTAAGCCTCAGATTACCAACCTGGAGTGCTAAGCTTGGAGACATCAGGCACAACAATCAGTGTTCCTGTAAAGTCACACTTGTCACCAGCTTGAGCTGACTCCACAGCTTCGGCCCTCAAGATCACTTCTAAACTGCGTGGGATACTTCCTCGAGGAAGCTCAGCTTGAGTCTCTTGAATACGAACCTATAACAAAGATAAAGAGTCAAGAATAAGGGATCTTATTTAAATGCCACACAATCTAAATTAAATACCATAAATATTGACATATTCTAAACTATCTGACTGCAGACTTTAGACCTCTGCCAACACTGATCATAAAATTCTCTACCCTAAAGCTCCTTTCAATTTTGTAAAAGATATCTATTTAAAATCTTCACTTCTATTAAAAATACATTCTCTTTTTTCTCTTTGTTCAGTTTGACTATGTACATATCTGTTCTGTGTTCCATCTTCTTCTAAACTTCCAGAAAAATTTTATGAAAAATTTCACATAATTTATACCCTCCATCTCAATGCAACTGTTAACATTACTTAGAGACACATTTTTACTATATTATTTGAAAAAAATTGTAACTATCAACTTGCTTCTAAATATTTAAGCATTCATCTCCAAAGAATAAAAACAACCTCCTACTTAACCAATACCATTATCACACCAAGAGAATTAAATAACATTTACTTCCATGTCTGTTATCTAGCCCACTTTCAAATTTCCCCAGTTGTCAAGAATGTTCTTTATTACAGATGTTTTTTATTTTTTTCCCCTTCAAACTAAGACCCAATCTATTCATAGTTTGTATGGGGTTGCCACATCATGTTCTTTTTCAAATATAAAGCATTTCCTCCCCAAAGCTGTTGGTAGAGTATGTCCTTCCTGTAAACTAAGTATCATATTAATATAAGAAATCTAAGTAAGGACTAAAAATTGAATTAAATATTTATTATTTTAGTCTAGTTGTCATTCTTCCATGCTGTAATGCTTGAACTGTTGCAACTTTTCGTCTCTGCATGACCCAGAGTTACTAAGTCCTGTAGAGATTTAAGGCACCACCCCATCCCACCCCTTCATTCTTACTGCCACCATCCAACTATTGCCCAGGTAACTACAACTGCCTAATTATTAGCCTCTTGTTAAGTACTACAAGCCACTATTTCATTAATCTTCCTTTAAAAAAGAAAAATTTGTATCCCCTAAAATAATACTTCCCTTATTTATCAAGATAGATCCAAACCTCTCAATCTGAGAGTTAAGGCTCCAAGTACTTCCATACCTCATACCAAATCACCTCTCAGATAATCTGCACTTTAGGCCCTCTACTTCAGTCATGGTAATACTCATTGCTATTGACAAACATGTGCATTTGTACCCGTCCTATTATTCATGCCTTTTCTCTCTGAATTCCCTACTTGAACTCTTACACCAACAAGCCTCTAGTTCTTAAAAGTTTTAACTCTACTTAATAATAATTGTTACCATTTATTCTTTAACAAGTATATTTTGTCACAGTCTGAAGGAGCTTTCAATCCAAGTTATTAAAGGTTATAACACATTTATATTCTGATAACTGAGATTGGCATTAAGACTTTTTGGCTTAAATCTGTAGCCACATTTGATGATCTTAAAAAAAAACAGAGTTTAGCATTATCTATATAAGCTTTCAGTAATTACAGGTGCCTAGAAGTGAATTATTAGCACAGACTGTATCTGACCTAAACAGAAGTTAATAAATACCTTTTGAAAATCAACAAATCTTGATTTATTTGTATCTAGCAGGAATCTCCTTCTGTTGGCACACACTGGATTTCGGCAGATGTTTGGCTGTGTGTATTTGAACTGCTGCTCTACATCCTTGATCACCGTCTGACAGTCCAAGCACAGGAAAGTTCCACTCACAAGCTCTGGGTGAACTGGGTGAGTCCGTACCACCTGCCCACTGATGCGAGTGAGCAAACCAATTCTGGATGAGGTGAGTTCTCGAATTCTGTTTAAAGACAGATGTCCCATTGGTGAATAAAAAACATCAAAGAAATAAAATAATTATAAAGCACGATGATCTCATTTTTGCTTTATAAGCAAATTTTTTTTTGCTTATCTACAATTTCTAAATAAGCATATATCATTTTCACAGTAAAGTTATCATGGGAAAAAATATTAGACTCAGAAGTTCAGAAACACTTCCTTTACTTCACAAACCAATTTTATATTAAATAACTTGGTAAAACTTTGTAATTTCAGTAATTTAAGTTTTCAAAGTGTCACTTCAATTTCTTCCAGTAAATTAATCCTTTCAATAGCTGCTAAAGAAGAAAACTCTTTACAATTTATGCCACTTAAACTGACAAAAATTTCTACCACTTCATGAACTTCTGTGACTGTTCTCAATTTTCAAATTTTCTCACTAAATTTTCCCCCAAATGTCCCCTAAAAGTTATCCTAAAATATGACAATACTCAGAAACTGCTTCACTTATTTCCCATCTTATCTTGCTAGAAAAATATACTTCTTCAAAACTAAAAAATCAAAAAACAAGAAAAAGCTCAAATAAACAATCTAACTTATACTTAAAGGAACTTGAAAATTAACAACAAATAAAGCCTGAGGTTAGTAGAAGGAAGGAAATAAAAAAGATCAGAAAAGAAATAAACAAAATTGACACTAAAAAAATGATACAAAAGATCAATGAATCCAAGAGTTAGTTCTTTGAAAAGATAAATAAGACTGACAAACCTCTACCAGATTCATTAAGATAAAAAAAGAGAACCCAAATAAATAAAATTAGAAGTGAAAGAGGAGAAATAACAGCTGACACCAAATAAATAAAAAGAATTGTAAGAAAGTATGAACAACTATATGCCAACAAACTGGACAACCTGGGTGAAATGGATAAATTCCCAGAAACACACAATCTTCCCAAACTAAATTAGGAAGAATCAGAGACTCCGAATAGACAGATTAGACCTATTGAAATTGAAACAGTAGTAAAAATATTCCCAACAAATGCCCTGAACCAGGCACCTTCATAGGTGAATTTTACCAAACATTCTGAGAAGAATTAACACCTCTTTTTCTCAAACTGTTACATAAAATTCAAGAGGAGGGAAGGCTCCCAAACTTATTTTATGAGGCCAGCATTATCCTAATTCCAAAATTAGGATAATTAGATAAAGACATTACAAAGAAAGAAAATTATAGGCCAATATCCCTGATAAATATAGACACTAAAATCTTCAACAAAGTATTAGCAAACTAAATACAGCAATGCATCAAAAAGATGATACATCATGATCAAGTGGGATTTATTCTAGGAATGCAAGGTTGGTACAACATTCAAAAATCAATAAATGATATACCACATAAACAATATGAAGGATAAAAACACATGATCATATCAATAGATGCAGAAAAAACATTTGATAAAATCCAGCACCCATTTATAATAAAAACTCTCAGCGAAGTGGGATTAAAGGGAACATACCTAAACATAATAAAGGCCATATAACAAACCCACTGCCGGCATCATATTCAAAGGGCAAAAACTACAGGCGTTTCCCTTAAGATGGAAAACAAGACAGAGATGTGTGTTTTCACCTCTCTCATTCAACATAGAAGTGGAAGTCACAGCCATAGCAATCAGACAAGAAGAAGAAATAAAAGGCATCCAAATTGGAAAGGAAGAAGTAAAACTGTCTTTATTTCCAGATGACATGATGTTGTACATAGAGAATCCCAAATATTCCACCAAGGGAACTACTAGAACTGATAAATGAATTTAGCAAAGTAGCAAGATACAAAATTAATATGCAGAAATCAGTTGCATTTTTATATGTCAATAATGAACTAACAGAAAGAGAAATTAAGAAAATAATCCCAGTCACAATTGCCCAAAAAAGCATAAAATACCTAGGGAAAAAAAATCTAACCTCGATGTAAAAGATCTGTACCTGGAAAATTAGAAGATAGTGAAGAAAGAAACTGAAGAAGATACAAGTAAGTGGGGAAAGCATACTGTGTTCATGGATAGGAAGAATTAATATCATTCAAATGTCCATACTACCCAAAACAATCTATAGATTCAATGCAATTCCTATCAAAATTCCAATGATGTATTTCAAAGAACTAGAACAATATTTCAAAAATTTGTATGGAACCACAAAAGGCCCCACAGAGCAACAGTGATCCTGAGAAAGAACAAAGTTGGAGGAATCACACTACTAAATAAACTATACTATAAAGCCATAGTAATCAAAAGGGCATGAACTGGCATAAAAACAGACATATAGACCAATGGAACAGAATAGAGCCCAGAAATAAACCCACACCTTTATAGTCAATATTGGACAGAGGAAGCAAGCACATACAATGAGTTTATACAATAAATGGTGTTAGGAGAATTGGACAGACACGTGCAGAAGGATGAAACTGGACCATCTTCTTACACCACACACAAGAATAAATTAAAAATGGATCAAAGACTTAAATGTTAGACCCAAAACCATAAAAATCACAGAAAAAAACATGCAGCAAAATCTCCAACGTTGCTCGTAGGAATATTTTATCGGATACATCCCCCCAGGCAGGAAAAACAAAATAAAAAAGAAACAAATGGGACTATATCAAACTAAAAATTTTTGCACAGCAACGGAAATCATAAACAAAATAAAAAGACAACCCACAGAATGGGAAAACATATTTCCTGATACATCTGATAAGGGGTTAATATCCAAAATTGATAATGAACTTAAAAAACTCAACACCAAAAACACAAACAACCCAATTAAAAACTGGGCACAGGACCTGAAAAGACACTTATCAAATGGGGACATACAGATGGCCAATAGACATATGAAAAGATGCTCAATGTATGAATGATAAGAGAAACGTAAATTAAAACCACAGTAAGATATCACTTCCCACTGTAAGAATGTCTATCATCAACTAATCAAGAAACAAGTGCTGGTGAGGATGTGGAGAAAAGGGAACACTTTTGCACTGTTGGTGAGAATGCAGATTGGTGCAGCCACTGTGGAAAACAGCATGGAGATAACTCAAAAAATTAAAAATGAATCTGCGAGAGGAACCTTGGTGCCGTGGAGAGTGGATTCGACTCTCACACATCCCAACGGGTGCGAACTGCGGTGGAGGCTTGACTGGGTGCGCACGGGCACTGGCACCAGAGGGACACTGAAACGGCGTTAGCTTCCCCCCGAGAAGA
Organism: Pteronotus mesoamericanus; assembly: GCF_021234165.1. Taxonomy (NCBI): domain Eukaryota; kingdom Metazoa; phylum Chordata; class Mammalia; order Chiroptera; family Mormoopidae; genus Pteronotus; species Pteronotus mesoamericanus. Next base: position 689,658 of record NW_026555325.1, read on the forward strand.
ACGGGGTCTGAATCATAAACAGGGACCCCTAAACTACAGCAGCTAAAACCAAGAAAATACAGGACAAAACGCAACCCCGAAAAGCTTAGGGGCGCTCTCTGCCAGAGACAGGTGGCTGGGGATGCAGAGACATTTAAAGGGCCAACGCAAAAATTGCAGAGGCAGCCACCCTCCTTGATCTCTGGGTAGAGGCGGCAGCAGGGTGGGCTGGTGCCTGGGCAAAGACTGGTGAGGAAAACTTTGTGAAGAGAACTGACACAGCGGCCGGTGGACCAGACTGCCTGCGATTGAAACACAGGCCGCACAGGGGGTGGATCCCTGGCCGAAGGGGTCACAGAACTGCCCAGAAACCCCTGAGGAGAGACTAAAAACGGAGTCCTTGGGGAAAGAAGGGGAAGAGGAACCGGGGAGTCCCGACTCCTTCTCCTTGCCGTAGTCTCCACTGCGCGGGAAGAGGCCACACCCCCAAAGAGCCAAACTGAAAAACACACACAGACACCCCAAAAACACCCAGTGCAGGCGCGCACACTTGCGCCGAGTGACCGGCGAGGGTTGGCGAGCGTGTGTGTGACCCACGCGGGCTGGTGAACGCTTGCACCTGCCGGCAAGGCCTCACATAGACTGGCACCCATACGGCCTGCGAGGGGGTGCAACAGAGCGGCAAGGGCAGGCGTAAATTGACCCACCCGCCCGCAATTGCAGAGCGGCCCACAAAGTTAGTAGAGCTGCCCAGAGTCCCCGGAGGAGAGACCTGAGACAGGATTAACCAGCGAGTCCTGGAGCTGACTTCCTCCCATTTCCGTAGTCGCCATTTGGTGAGGGCAAGCAACGCACCCAAAGAGCCAAAAGCGGGGAAATCACACAATAGAAGACCCTAAACTGACCAGTGCTGCAGAGCTCGTTGGCCAGGGGGGCCAGATGAGTACGCAAGGTTGCGAATAAGCCCCCTGGTCTGGGGCAAGCACATGTGAGCCCAGGCAGGCGGGGGATCCTGCCGCGCCCGGAGCGCGCTCAAGGAGCCCGTGTGAGAATGCAGAGAGATCCCAAAAAATAGCCCAGCCCTGACCAAAGGGGCCACAGAGCTGCTTCAAGCAGGAGTCAGACACAGACAGTAGACTCCTGGAAGGCTCAAACAAACGACCCAAGGTCATATACCGTCAACAACTGACATCATCAGAGGCAGGCCCAGAAAGAAAAGTAAAGGACAAAAATACTTAACAGACTCTCACAAACATGGGAAGAAAGAGAAGTTCCCCCCAAATGAGTGGAAAAGGGGACTCCCCACAGAGAGAGCTCAATGAAATAGAGGCAAGGGAACTATCAGATACTGAATTCAAAACAATGGTTCTAAGGAAGCTCAATGAGCTCAGCCAGCTCAAAGATAACTATGAGAAACTGCAGAGAAACTATCAGGATCTTACAGCAAACTGTATCAGCCTGGAAAAGGACATAGAAACTATCAAGAAGACACAAGAGGATATGAAGAATACCATTTCTGAATTGAAGAACACCGTAGAAGGAATCCAAAGCAGGCTGGATGAAGCCGAGGATCGAATCAGTGAGATGGAGGACAAGGTAGAAAGAAGCTCCCAGAAAGAACAAGAAATGGAAAAAAGACTCAAAAAGAATGAAGAGGCATTGAGGGAAATGCAGGACAACCTGAAATGCAACAATATCCGTATAATAGGGATACCAGAAGGAGAAGAAGAGGAGCAAGGGATAGAGAACCTCCTCGAAAAAGTAATGATGGAAAATTTCCCTAATTTGAGGAAAGGCTCTCAAGGATCCAGGAGGCACAGAGGACCCCACTCAAGAGGGACTCAAAGAGGTCCACTCCAAGACACATCATCATTAAAATGGCAAATATCAAAGACAAAGAGAGAATCCTCAAGGCAGCAAGGGAGAAGGAGAAAGTAACATACAAGGGGGCCCCGATACGCCTAGGAGCTGACTTCTCAACAGAAACACTACAAGCCAGAAGGGAATGGCAACAAATATTCTAAGCCATGAAAAGCAAGGGCCTACAGCCAAGGCTGTTCTACCCAGCTAGGCTCTCCATTAAAATACAAGGGGAAATACAGAGTTTCCCAGACAAGAGAAGACTAAAATACATCTCTACCAAACCAGCACTCCAAGATATGCTAAGGGGACTGGTTTAAGCGGATGAAGGAAAAGAATGAGAGAGAGAGGAACACAGGTACAAAGAGAAAAGATGAGTAAGTTTCTATCAGTAATATCTCTCAATGTGAATGGACTAAATGCCCCAATCAAAAGACACAGGGTAGCTGAATGGATAAGAAAACATGACCCACACATATGCTGCCTCCAAGAGACCCACCTCAGAGCAAGAGACCTACACAGATTGAAAGTAAAGGGATGGAAAAAGAATATTCCAAGCAAATGGGCAGGAGAAAAAGGCCCGGGTTGCCATACTTGTATCAGACAAAGTAGATTTCAAAACAAAGGCCATAAAGAGAGACCCAGAGGGGCACTTTATAATACTTAAAGGAAGAATCTATCAAGAAGACATCAACATTGTAAACTTATATGCTCCCAATAGAGGAGCCTCCAAGCTTACAAGGAAATTGTTGGACAACTTCAAAAAAGATATAGATAGCAACACACTGACAGTAGGGGATTTCAACACCCCACTGTCAAAAATGGACAGATCTCCCAAACAAAACATTCATAAACATATTGTGGCGCTGAATGACACACTGAATCAGAGACTTAACCGACATATATAGAACCTTACATCCCAAAGAAGAAAAACACACATTCTTTTCAAATGCTCATGGCAATTTTTCAAAGAGAGACCATATGATAGGACACAAAGCAAACCTCAGCAAATTCAGGAAAACTGAAATAATACCAAACTTTTTCTCAGACCACAAGGGCTTGAAACTGGAAATCAACCTCAAAGAGAAACTTCAAAAACTTGCAAACTCATGGAGACTGAACAGTAGGCTGTTAAACAATGAATGGGTCAATAATGAGATAAGAGAAGAAATAAAAAAATTTCTGGAAACAAATGAAAATGAACAGACAACAGTCCAAAACCTATGGGACACAGCAAAGGCGGTCCTGAGAGGGAAGTACATAGCAATACAGGCTTACCTAAAAAAAAGAGAAACATTTCAAATAAAAGTCCTAACACTACAACTTCAAGAACTGGAGAAACAACAACAAATAAATCCCAGAGCAAGTAGAAGGAAGGAAATAATCAAGATTAGAGCAGAATTGAATGACACAGAGATGAAAAGAACAATTCAAAGGATCAACCAATCCAGAAGCTGGTTCTTTGAAAAGATAAATAAAATTGACAAGCCTTTAAGCAGACTCATCAAGACAAAAAGGGAGAGGACCCAAATTAATAATATCAGAAACAAAAGAGGAGAAATAACAAGTGATACCACAGAAATACAAAGGATTGTCAGAAACTACTACGAACAATTATATGCTTGCCGAGAAATTTGAAAATCTTGATTAAATGGACAAATTTCTAGAAAAGTATAATCTTCCAACACTGAAGGAGGAAGAAACAGAAAGCTTGAACAGACCGATAACAGCTGGGGAAATTGAAGCACTAATTAAGAAACTCCCAGCACACAAAAGCCTAGGGCGGGACAGTTTCACAGGAGAATTTTACAAAACATTTAAGGAAGAGCTAACCCCTGTCCTTCTCAGACTATTCCAAAAAATCCAAGAGGAGGGAAGACTCCCAGACTCTTTTTATGAGGCCAGCATCACTCTGATCCCAAAACCAGATAAAGACCCTACAAAGAAAGAAAACTACAGGCCAATTTCGCTGATGAACATAGATGCTAAACTCCTCAACAAAATATTGGCAAACTGCATCCAGCAATACATTAAAAAGATTATCCACCATGATCAAGTGGGATTCATCCCAGGGATGCAGGGATGGTTCAATATACGCAAATCAGTCAACGTGATACATCACATAAAGAAAAGAAAAGACAAAAACCACATGATCATCTCGATAGATGCAGAAAAAGCATTTGATAAGGTACAGCACCCATTTATGATCAAAACACTCAGCAAAATGGGAACAAATGGGGTATTCCTCAACGTAATAAAGGCCATATATGAAAAACCTACAGCCAATATCATACTCAACAGGCAAAAACTGAAAGCTTTCCCACTAAGATTGGGAACACGACAAGGATGTCCGCTCTCACCGCTTCTTTTCAACATCGTATTGGAAGTCCTAGCCACAGCGGTCAGACAAGAGAAAGAGATAAAAGGCATCCAAATAGGAAAGGAGGAAGTAAAGCTATCATTGTTTGCAGATGACATGACAGTGTACATAGAGAACCCTGCAGACTCTAGCAAAAAACTCCTCAACCTAATAAGTGAATTTGGCAAAACAGCAGGATACAAAGTCAACATTCAGAAATCAAAGGCATTTTTGTACACCAGCAATGCAATAGAAGAAGAAGAAATCATAAAAAAAATACGATTCGATATAGCAACAAGAAAAATAAACTACCTAGGAATAAATTTAACCAAAGACATAAAAGCCCTGTACGCAGAAAACTATACAACACTGAAAAAAGAAATTAAGGAAGACACAAATAAATGGAAGCATATACCGTGCTCATGGATTGGAAGAATTAATATCATCACAATGTCCATACTACCCAAAGCAATTTATAGATTCAACGCAATCCCTATTAAGGTACCAATGACATATTTCACAGAAATAGAACAGACATTTCAAAAATTTATATGGAACCATAAACGACCCCGAATAGCCTCAGCAATTTGGAGAAAGAAAAACAAAGTAGGAGGGATCACAATACTGGACATCAAACTGTACTATAAAGCCACTATACTCAAAACAATCTGGTACTGGCACAAGAACAGACCCAAAGACCAGTGGAACAGAATAGAAAGCCCAGAAATAAGCCCAGGTCTCTATGGGCATCTAATATTTGACAAAGGGGGCAGGAGCATAAAATGGAGCAATAATAGCCTCTTCAACAAATGGTGTTGGGAGAGCTGGACGGCTACATGCAGAAAATTGAAATTGGATCATCAGCTGACACCATACACAAAAATAAACTCAAGATGGATAAAAGACTTAAATATAAGTCGCAACACCATAAAAGTCCTAGAGGAGAACATTGGTAGGAAACTCTCAGATATCCCAAGCAGCAATTTTTTCACCAATATGTCTCCTAAAGCAAGGGACATAAAAGAATAAACAAGTGGGACCTCATCAAAATAAGAAGCTTCTGTATGGCAAAAGAAAACATCAGCAAGATGAAAAGGGAGCCAACCATATGGGAAAATATATTTTCTAATGATACATCAGATAGAGGTTTGATCTCCAAGATATATAAAGAACTCACTCGACTCTACTCCAAGAAGACAAACGATCCAATCAAAAAATGGGCAAAGGACCCGGGCAGATGCTTTTCCAAGGAGGAGATACAGAGGGCCCAGAGACATTTGAAAAGATGCTCAGCATCACTAGCCATCAGAGAAATGCAGATCAAAACCACCATGAGGTGCCACCTCACACCGGTCAGAATGGCCATCAAAAACAGATCAACAAACAACAGGTGCTGGCAAGGCTGTGGAGAAAAGGGACCACTAGTACACTGTTGGTGGGAATGCAGACTGATGCGGCCACTGTGGAAAGCAGTGTGGAATTTCCTCAAAGAGCTGAAAATGGAACTGCCTTTTGATCCAGTGATTCCCCTGCTGGGACTATACCCTAAGAACACCAAAACGCCAATACAGAAGAACCTATGCACCCCAATGTTCATAGCAGCACAACTGACAATAGCCAAGCGTTGGAAGCAACCTAAATGCCCATCAGTAGATGATTGGATCAAAAAGTGATGGTACATATACATAATGGAATACTACGCAGCAAAAAGAAAAAAAGAACTACTAAACTTCGCGACAGCATGGATGGAACTAGAGAGCATTATGCTAAGCGAAATAAGCCAGGGGGTGAAAGACAAATACCATATGATCTCACCTATAAGCGGAACCTAACCAACAATACAAAGATGCAAGGAAAATAAGACCAGCAACCCTGAAAGGAAAAGAAATCAACAGAGACAAGAGGGAAGGAGGGAGGGGTGGGCGGGGAAAAGGAAGGGAAGGGGAAAGTCAAGGAACATATAGCAAGGACTCATGGACAAAACCAAAGGGGAAGAGCTGAGGGAGGGAAAGAGGGAGGGGGCAAGGGAAAGTGGTGCGGGGGAGGCAGAGACAACTGTATTTGAAAAAATAAATTAAAATAAAATTAAAAAAAAAATGAATCTGCTTTTCGATCCAGAATTCCCGCTTCTGGGACTATATACAAAGGAACCCAAAACATTAATTTGAACTACATAAGTATTCCTATGTTCACTGCAGAATTATTTACAATTGCCAAGATATGGAAGAAGCCCAAGTGTCCATCAGTAGATAAGTGGATAAAACAATGGAATACTACTTGAACATAAAAAGAAGAAAATTTTACCCTTTGCAACAGTATGAATGGACCCGGAGAACATTAGGCTTAATGAAATAAGCCAGTCAGAGGAAGATAAATACCATATGATTTCACTCATATGTGGAATCTAATAAATTGAACTAACAAGGAAAATGGGTACAGACTCATTGATGGATAGCCAGATGACAGCTAGTGGGGGTTGGGGAGTAGAGGGATTGAGCAAAAAGGAAAAAGAACTCATAGACATGGACAGCAGTGATTGTTGGGGGAAGGGGGTATATGAAGACTTCATGGTAATGGAGAAAAAATACAATAAAGATTTAAAAATACCAACAAAAAATTCTGACAAAAATGTCCACCAATTCATGGATTTCTGTGACTGTTCTGTTTTCAAATTTTCTCACTTGATTAAATTTCCCCCAAATGTTCCCTAAAAGGTATCCTAAATATGACAACACTCAGAAATTTGCCTCACTTAGCTTACTTTCCAATCCGTCTTGCTAGAAAAATATTATTTCTTCAGAATTAAAACTTTTTGGACAACTGGGCATAACTTTTCATATCTAAGACTACAACCTTCTGGGTTTTCTGACAAGTAATGCCAATACTATTTGGTAAACACCTTTTCTTTCAAAGAAGGGTTTCTTTCTTTTTTTTAAAGGATTTTTAAAATTTATTTTTAGACAGAGGGGAAGGGAGGGAGAAAGAAAGGGAGAGAAACATCAATGTGTGGTTGCCTCTTGCATGCCCCTTACTGGGGACCTGGCCCGCAACCCAGGCATGTGCCCTGACTGGGAATTGAACTGGCGACCTTTTGGTTCGTCGGCCGGCACTCAATTCACTAAGCCACACCAGCCAGGGCTCAAAGAGGAGTTTCTTACTTGTGTCTGGTAGGTAGGTCTTGGAATGCAACATAAAAATCCTTGGCAAGAGGAATCTCTTTACGGTCTTTGACGAAGGTTTTTAAGGCTCGACATAGGTAAGGATAAACTCTGAAAAGCAAACAGAAAAAGATCAGCTGACATCTTCAAGAGGCTTATTACCAAGGCGTCTTCCCCATTTCATGCTTGCCAACAGCTGAGACTAATTAATTTCATCTGGTTACAACCAAGCCTTAGAATTTAACTATGTGGATACTTACATTACCTAGTCCAGGCTTAGGACTCTCTTTCAGTCCTCTCCTGTCCCACCACAAATAGATCTAAGACAGCAGAAACACCAGAGATAAAGTGTTGTGTCCAAATATCCATTATCTTTAATCATTTAGCAACCACAATGCAGGACACTTCTCTGTCCAAGACTCTATCTGTACATCTGGGACACCTGGGGGTGGGGGGTGTTAACAGTCTAGCAAGGCAGCCTTTCATTTGGTATCAAGGCCAACTATATTATTCTAGGCGTGACTGATAAGAAATTGATGAGGTCGGGGGGGGAATGTGTGTACATCAGAAATTGGTAGAAATGTCCCATTTGACTGATTAGACTGAAGTGGCACATGTCTTCTTGAAAAAAGTCCCCAACAGCTGCTGCGGCTTGGTCTAAGCAGTGGGATCTGAAGTCCTTTGAAAAATTAGCCACTTTTATGAGACAGAACTGCTCCATGGCCTCTGCTTGACGTTTGGATGTAAGTTTTTCCACCACCAGGCCTGATTTTCTACTTTCCTCTTACTTGTCAGTACAACTTTTACTGCTGCATACTTTCACAATAAATCCTGCTGCTTATCTCTCCAACCATTTTTGGTGGTCAAATATGACTAGAAACATGGAGACAAATCTTCCATCTCCCAGTCCACCATGTAAGGGAACGGGACTGTTGTTTCCTTACTCCTGGGTCTTCATTTCTTTCACAACTGTCCACAATATTTATTTTAACCTAATTTTATTTGTATAGATTGTAACATTTATTTAATCCAAATACAAAGATTTGTGTTAAGGAAATGCTTCTTGCTTTATATAGCAATTAAAAATAAAATTTAAGCCTAAATTATTAAATATAATGACTAATTTCTGCCCCCAACATGACAATCACCTATTAAAATATTTTAAAGGGATTTTACCTGACATGGAAAAATATGTTGTACTGTTATGTGAAAAGGGCAGGATTCTCTATCTATAATGATGCCAATAATTACAGATGCACAGAAATACATCAAAATGTGTCAGGAAATCCTCAGGAAACTCTGTACTTGTAGACCTAAAAGGCTCTTAGAACTTTGTTGCCACAGATCTGCTGGTGATGGTTATCTGTGGGTGGTGGGATTACAAATGTACAGATGATTTTATTCTCCTTACTTTTCTCTATTTTCTAAATTTTCTACAATATACACTTTTATAATCAGGAAAAAAAATTAAACTTTTAAAGAATGTCACTGCTGAAAGGCATCCCAAATCAAGAACAAGATCCACACACTTTTTCAAATGGTGAGTGGGAGTAGGAAATCAAATGAATGACAGTAATAGCAGTGCACGCCTGACACAAAGTAAATGGTCCTCTTAAAGATTAGGAAAACTATATAGAAAGCAAAGGTTTTTGGTATTTGCATGTGAAATATATTCAGCTCCAGAAAGGCCTAAATTACTTCAGAGCAGTACTAAAATGATCACTGGCTGTATCAAAGGGCCTCTGTGACAGCTGCCCTTCTGCCTTGCAAGTGAACTCTTCAGTCCAAAAATAGCTGGCCTCCCAGGCTCCAAGTCTACTGAAAGTAAAGAAGATTAATATACCATACCTATAGAACTCCTCTTGAATTGTGGTGGAGAGTTGCTGGTTAAATTGCTCCAGGTCCACAAAACTCACAACCAATGTGTTTCTCTCAGGACGAATTAGCTCTTCTGCTAACTGCAAGTACTTATTTTCTCCATCACTGTTCTGGAACCTGCAAATACATGCAAGTCAGATTAAATTGAATAATTAGACAGTAAAAAGAAAAATCCAAATGCCTGATAATTAGGTGTATTGGTTAAAAATCATCAGCTTGAGGGGCAGACAGACCCATGTTAATAGTTGTATAACTTGGGGCAAGTTACTTATCCTCTCTCAAACTGCCCCTCCCCTTTAAAAAATTATAACGAAACAGATTAGGACATCACTTTATAAGATTACTGTGAAGATTAAATGAGAATGCCAGTGAAATGTTTTATGCAGAGCCTAGAACACAGAAACACAGGGTCTTCAGATTTTAACTTGCATTCCTTCATTTAATATTTTCTAATCAACAAATATTAATTATTATTTTAGTATTGTTATATATCACTAAAATTGGGAACTGTTAAATCAAGAAATTTGGGTCAAAATCTAAAGACTCAATTTCTGTAGGGAAAACCGACAGATTAGTTGTTGGTTTAAGAACCAGAATAAAAATAAATACACACACACACAAAATAAAGCTGGTGTTTTTTTTCCAAAAGGAGTATCAAACAAATACATTTGCTTTTTTTAATTTTAACATATGAAGATTAGTTTTGAAGCAAAATCAATTTCTCCTTCAAATACAGCATGTTTCAACTCTATTAAATATTAACTGAACAACACCTATCTGCAAAGCTCTGTGCCAGAAGTAACTGCAGATGAAGTGACAGTACTGTTCCTGCCCTAGGGTTGACACTCTCATAGGGGACATTCCTACTAAAGAGAAATATAAGATAACCTAAATGTCCAACACAAATGATTTAAAAAAATGTACTATTCACATACAATGAAATACTATCTGGCTTTAAAAAAGGAAATTCTGCAATATGTGTCAGTATGGATGAACCCTGAGGACACTTACTCTAAGTGAAAAAAGGCAACCACAGGAAGACAAATATTGTATGATTCTACTTAAGAAATATCTAAAATAGTCAAATTCATAATAAAAAAAATGGAATGGTGTTGCCAGGGGCTGAAGGAAGGTGAAAATTAATCAACAAGTATAAAGTTTCAGTCAAGCAAAATGAGTAAGCTCTGACAACACTGTATTGTACCTATACTCAACAATAAGCTATTGTACAGTTAAAAATTTGTTAAGAGGGTCAATCTCATGTAAGTTTTTTTTCCACAATAAAATTTTTATAAAAGGGGGAAAAAAGGAGAAAGTACAAAAAATGTGATAGGGTAGACTACTAACTAATTCTACTTAACATCTAGAAAGGCTTCATGCATATAAAAGCACTGGAATTCAGCCTTGAAAGACTTACAATCTGAAAGGAAAACAAGTGATTAGATAGACTAGCCAAGTCCGTGGCAGTCAGAAGAGGTACCGGAGAAGTGTAGATAGCAGGCTGGTTATGAAGAAACCCACAAGAGGAGCTATGAAGAATTTGACTTTTTCCATACGCAATGGCAAATCAAAGTTGGTACAGTGGAACCTCAGTTCTCAAACTTAATTTGTTCTAGAAAAATTCAAGAAGCGATCTGCTTGAAAACCAAATCTTTGTCACTTGAGAGACATGGGACTGATCACATAGGTATCAGCATGAGAGAGTTGTTAAATAGAAAATCGAGACCTGAAGTTTTGTTAAGACAGCTGTGACATTTTTTCTGTGAACAACTTGGTTGAGAACCACATTGTTTGAGAACCGAGGTTTGACTGTATTTTGAAAGAGGTACCATTTTTTTCCCCAATGAAGTATATCATTTTTATCCCCAGCATCTAAGTGTACAGTAACTGCAAGATTGTAAAGGTGATTATATTGTTTGTTGAAATGAAACATTAATTGAAGACCTTTGTGATACGGTGTGGTGGCTAGGTTGGGTTAAGGATGGGATCTACACTGAAGATGAAGTGGCGGACAGGTGAAGAGACAAGAAGTTCTATTACCAGCTATAATGGAAAATGGTGAGTTGGGAACAAAGAGGGAGAAAGGACGGGTGCTGCCTGAAAGATTTAGTTTTACAAACAATGTATGAGTCATTGCCAAAGGTAGGAAAATATAAATAAAATTATGGCTTTTTAAAAGTACAGAAGGATTTCATAAGACAGCAGAATTATTCACAAACGTGTTTAAGTGTGGAAACAACACAAGTGTCCATGGAAAGATGAATAAACACACAAAATGTGGTATATACATGCAATGGAATATTATTCAGCTTTAAAAGGGAAACTCTGGCACACACTACAACATGGATAAACCTTGAAGACATTATGCTAAGTGAGATAAGCTGGTCACAAAAGGACAAACGCTGTATGACTCCAAGTATATGAGGTAGTCACTTTTTAGGCAGAAAGTAGAATTGAGGTTGCCAAGCACTGAGGCTGGGGGGAAAGGGAGGTTATTGTTTCATGGGTGCAGTGACTTTGGGAAGAGGAAGAGTTCTAGAAGTGGTGCATGAACAACAAGGAGAATGTCACTGAACTCTATGCTTACAAAAGGGAAAGTGGTAAATGCTCTGTATATTTTACCACAATAAAAAAAAAGAATTTCATAGGACATTCCAAAGTGTTTATACTTCATCCTGGCGGCAGCAGTCCATATTCTAAAAATGAGTATCTGTGCCATCAATTAGAACAGTAACTGGTGGCGGTGGTGGAAAGTCGTGGCGAGGGTGGGTTGAGAGGCCAGGAGCTCAAAAGGCAAATGAAAAAAAAATGGGGGTGGGGGCGGGGATGGAGGTTGGAAGGAAAGAAGTGATGGAGGGCGCGTGTTAAGCTACTTTTCAGGGCAAGGCTGACCCGAGCGTCTGTCAAACCACACGGTTCACTCTAGCACTTTCATCTCCAAGGGCTTCAACGGTTGCCAGGGCCCCCGGTGCCCCCAACACCAGGGTCCTGGCTGTCTGGTCCCATCAGGCCTCTGCCAGGATTCCACTGTCAGTTCGGCCTCCTGCTTGAACCTGACAACGTGTGGTCTAACGGGTTAAGTAACATCCTCCCCGGGCCTCAGTTTCTGCAGATTATCAGGTTGTGAAGATAAATGACAGGAGTAAAGCTCGTGGTTTGGGGCACGGAGCACTGGGCACACTAAGACTTTAAGGAAAGGCTCGCTGTGTATTTCACCCCCTGGAAACCAGCCCAACCCGTCCCATCCGCCTCGCGGCGGCCGGATTAAACCTCAAGTGGGTCGTGGGCCGTTTTCCAAGACGCGCGACCCCTCAGTTCCCGAAAACGCGCCGACTCACGCTTTTCGGGCACAGGGTCCCCAGGCTCCGGAAGCGGGGAGGGGCGGCTCGGGGAGTACTGCGAGGAAGGGCAGCCCGCGACTTACTCCTCCAAGAAGTCCAGGAAGAGTTTCTGGCACTTCTCTGCCACCTCGTCGCGGACTTCTGGGTGCTGGCTGCCGACTCCTGGCTCCGCTGCCGCCGCGAGATCCATCGCTGCCTAGCGCTCAGGAGCCAACGTAGCCACACTTGTTCGCCACGAGTTGCTTATACGCGGACGCCGCCGCTTTGCGCGCGCCGCCGCACCCTCCTCAGCCCCGCCTCCACGTTCCTGGGTGGCCGGAGCCAATCGTGGCGTGGGAGATCGGGGATTTCGCGCCAAGCCTGCCCAATGAGCGCGGCTTCTTGTTCGCCTCGCCCAAGGAGCGGGGATTTCGCGCCAAATGCAAAGACCCAGGGAAAACGCAGCTTCTCCCTTTGCGCCTGCGCAGTATGGTAGGGTCGTGCGGAATTGCGGAACAAGGTCAGATCTTTGGGTGTTTTTTCAGCTGTTCTTCAAGTCGTCCCAGTCACGTTAATTGAACAGAAGACTAAGGCTCTAGGAAGAGAAAAATGAGTAAGATTTAGACGTCCTGCTTGAGCCGTCTACGTGGAGGAAATAAACTGTAAACCAGCCGGTAAAGCTGTGTGAAAGCCAACATTGAAGTATAAACATTACTGGGAATGGGGGAGGGAGGAGTTGGGATAGTTGTTCTGATAGTGTTGACGGGCGAAAATCAGCGGAATATTTAACTCTGTTGATTGTTTTTAATTAAAAATTTTTTTTTGATGATTGTATTCCTTATTATTTTATCTCTTGTATTTCAGCATCTTTTTTAAATGGAAGTTGTTTGGGTGACATTGGTTCACAAAACCATACAGGTTTCTAGTGTACAACAAAATAAAACATCATCTGCACGCTTTATCCTGTGCCCTTCGCCCCAAGTAAAGTCTCTTTTTATCTCCATTTCTCCCTCCTTTGTCCCACATTTCCCGCCACCCCCTTTCTCTCTGGCTCTCACTGCATTGTTGTCTGTGTCTGTGTTACGTATGTTTGTTTTTTGGTTAATCCCTTCAACTTCTTTCATCCCATCTCCCAGCTCCCCAGGTGTCTGTTCTGTGTATCCATGGCTGTTTCCATTTTGTTTATCAGTTTATTTTGTTCATTAGATTCCACATAAAAGTGAGATCATATGGTATTTGGCTTTCTCTGACAGACTTATTTCACTTAGCATAATACTGTCCAGGTCTATCCATGCTGCTGTAAAAGATAAGATTTCATACTAACAGCTGAGTAGTATTCCATTGTGTAAATGTACCATAGCTTTTTTATCCACTCATCTACTAATGGGGACTTGAGCTGTTTCCATATTTTGGTTCTTGTACATAAGGCTGCAGTGAACATAGAGGTGCATATATTCTTTCAAATTAATGTTTCAAGTTTCTTTGGATATATTCCCAGAGGTGGGATTGCTGGATTGAAAGGCAGATCCATTTTCAATTTTTTGAGGTTTCTCCATGCTGCTTTCCACAGTGGCTGTACTAGTCTGCATTTCCACCAACAGTGCAAAAGGGTTCCCCTTTCTCCACATCCTCCCCAGCACTTGTTGACTTATTGATGATAGACATTCCTGCAGGTGGGAGACGGTATCTCACTGTGGTTTTAATTTGCATTTCTCTGATGATTAGTTATGCTGAGCATTTTTTTAATATGTCTATTGACGAATCTGTACGTCCTCTTTGGAGAAGTGTCTGTTTAGGTCCTTTGCCCATTTTTTAATTGGGTTATTTGTGTTCCTGGTGGTGAGTTGTATAATTCTTTATATTTTGGAAATTAATCTCTTATCAGATGTATTATTGGCAAATATGTTCTCCCATTCAGTGGGTTCCCTTTTTACTTTGTTGATGGTTTCTTTTGCACAGCTGGGTAGAGGGAGAAGTTGAGCTGCAATGTGGTTGCACTGAAGACTTCAGCCAATCGTACAGGGAGCTCAGGAGGTCAGATGGTTATACAGAGGTGTCCCAAATAAAGGCATAGGGACTGGGCCTTTGATTCCTGCATCAGAGTTATTGGATGCAGGCTGCCCTTGGGGAAGAAGTGCAACTTTAGGTGAAGCAGCTTATTTTAGTCAAAAGCAATTCCCAGAGGGGAGTATGGCCATGAGCCTTCAGCAGCCAACACTCCCAGCAGCTGGTGGGGAATGAAGTCCTGATTAGGGTATCTGGGTGGCACATCACAGCATCCACCACAGCACACCCTTGCACCTCTCAGATCCTCTTGCTTTGTATAGTAACTCCACCGCATCTGGGAATAGTACCTCCTGTATCATGGTTGGCTCTTTTCATGGGGAAACTTACAAGAGGAAGGTTAGGATTAATTACAGCTCTTGCTGCTGGAGCTGATCTTGAGTCTACAACAGAAACTCATTAAGGCTCCCTTCTTTTCCACCCATTTTAGATTCTCCTCTCAACCAGCATCTTTGCTGGTTTAGGTGACTTGCCTGGTGAGGTAACACAGACCTTTATTCCTGAGGGGCCTGAGCCTTTAGTCACCATACCTTTCTCAGGTCATGGCTGAAATTGGTTAGTGGTTGTATGAGAAGCCCTACTAGATTATTTGGTCATTTTTCCCCACCCACAGTGTATAACAGCTGCCCTCCCTCCTTCTGCTGATCAGGTCAATTAAACCTGTCATTATCACTCTTCCTTGTCTCCTGATTTCTGGTGTGAGGACCATAAAATGGCAGAGCAGCAGCTATAGTTTCAAGTTTATGGTGTTCTACTGTGTCTCCAGTGGAAGTGTTAACTCTCTGGGAATCAGGATCTCTAGATCCAGGATCTCAAGATAGAGGGAAGGGAGCACAAATTTCCCAAGTAGATCACTTGAATAAATGGCAAGCAGGGCCATTCCAGCCACCTCTTGTATCCTGGACCCTTGTATTCTACTTAACCAACACCATGCATCTTATACAGTGGTTGTTGATTTAAGGTATCTACCCTGGCCTGAAGGTCATATCTCCTCCTTGCACAATATCCCCACAATGGCATTTTGGTTGGTCCTTTAAAAATTCCCTCTATATAAGGCTTGAAACTTCTGGGTGACCCTATGTAATAGGATCAGTGTCAGGAGCACAGCTGAGTTTGGAAGGAGCTGAATTATCAAATGGCCAAGTAGCTCATTAAAGCAACAAGCCAAAAATGAAAGAGTTAAGCCCTTAATCATTTACTGCAATGAATATGCAAGAGGCTAAAATCAGGGAAAGACTCCTCTGTTCCATTTCCCCTCACGGAATGACAAGTGGTGGATGTGACTGTTGAGGAAACCGTGAACAAAAGACTCTGGCAGTTTTATGGATCCTGAGGTGAGGAGGAGTGGCTAAGAGTGGATAAGTACTGGGTACTGAGTTGAAGTGGGAAAAAGCATTTTCAAGGTTTCCTGTTCCTCTCTTTTATAAGCAGGTCTCACCAGAAGTACCTGAAGAAGATTTCTGCCCAAGTCATCAGATAAAGAGACCTAAGAATGAATGAATGTAAATATATGAAGACAGCCAAAGGAGTCTGAATCTTTGACCTCTCTTCAGATATCGCAAAGCATTGACTGTATCAACTCTGGTGCGGGGATGGAAGCTTTCCCTTGTGAGGCCTGCCAAGTACAGCCTTTGTGATTGCCTATAGCCAGGCCTGAAAAATCATATATTTTTAACCAGGAGCTGGACTCCTCAATCAATAGATCTCATAATATTGTGTCTACTGCTTTGCTATAAAGTGGGACTCTTAGTCAAGGGTCATAGTGTGGGATCCCATGTTGGTGGATCAAACTTTGTAAGCCCGTGGATACTGTTACTAGAAGAGACTTTGAGGGGCAGGAAATGAAGACCCATACTTGAAGTATGCATTGAATCAAGTCAAGATGAATTGCCCTTTCCAGGATGGAAGGGTCCAATTTAATCAACTTGCTAAAAAAAGTGAATGGTTGGTCTCCGTAAGAGGTGGTGCCACACTGGGCCTCAGTGTAATTAGATCAGCCTTGGTGAGTGGAAACTCACACTGGGCCCATAGCCTCTGTCTCTGCAACCTGGCTATTCTTTCACAAGGTGGTTGTGCCAGCTTTGCAGTGTCTGATGACAGAAGCTGGCTGACATCAACTGGTTAAATCATTCCGTCTACAAGTGCTTCTTCTGTGGTGGATATTTTCTGGTGGGCATTAACACATGATACTAAGATCTTCACATTTTGTGCCTACTCCCACAGATGCACTTATATATGTTTTCTATAAGCTCCCTTATTCCTACATTTTCAATCTTACTCTTTTCCTGGCCTCTGACTAATCTGCATAGCCATTCACTGATGTCCACAAATGTATGTATAATCTTACCTTGGGCCACTTCTCTTCCCACACAAAGCAGAGAGCCAGAGGCACTGTCCATTGGGAGGACTTCGTGTCTTCCAAGGCCCCCCTTGAGTGGTAATAGTGCAGCAGCAGCAGCCACTTGCCAAAGTCAGCCTAAACATGAGCCAAACATGGCCCTTTTCCTTCTCTGCCAGTTGGTCTTAAGGAAGTCTTTGTTCTCTCTACCCCTACACATGGCTGTAAGTTTCAGCTGAGAAATATCGAAGCAATAGCAATAATGACAAGGAGCTTTGGGAGTCCTGATTATCCAGCCTTAGGCTGTTTTCTATTTATGTCCAGTCCCAGATGTACCAGCCACTATCTTTTGATGTATTGTTTTTGACCTTTATAATTTGGTAGATCTGATAGAACTCAGTACATAATGAGGAGGTCTGGCCACATGTTCACTTGATGTTTTATAGTGAGGTGCTCTATCTCCACCACAGCCTTGTAGCAAGTCAGGGGCTGTTTATTGAATGGTGTATAGCTCTCAGATGCAAATGGCATAGTCTTGCTCCAGGGGCCTATGCTGTTTCTTCTATTGGGGTCCCCTATAAATGACATTTGGTACCTTTTCCCACCACTGACACCATTAAAACTGTGGGTACTGCTGCTTAACCACAACCTGGACCTGTTTTTGAGCCCTCTACTGTTCTAGGCACCACTCAAACCTGACAGCATTCCATGTACATAGGTCAGAGCAGCATTCTGTTTAGTAGTTATTATTTCCATGTATTCTAGACTTAGAAAGTAAAATAGAGTAGGATATTATTATTGTACTTTTTGAATGTCATAAAAAGTGGGACAGTTGTAAAAATGTTATGGAGGAAATCTCTCTTTAACCCCCAGTGCATTTTGCAAATATTGCAGGAGACACTTCAGGGCAAAGGTAAGGAATTCCAGTGAACTTGGATCATCTCTTTGGATGCTCTTCTATGATAGGGTTCTTTAAAAACATTCAAGAAATGTTTCATTTTCCTATCACCTTAAAGCAAACAACAAAACCTTTTCAGTTTTTTTTCTTTAAGTATATTTTATTGATTATGCTATTACAGTTGTCCCATTTTTTCCCCTCCCCTTTATTCTCCTACTCCTTGCACCCACCCTCCCACCAGCATTCCCCTGCCTTAGTTTATGTGCATGGGTCGACATATAAGTTCTTTGGTTTTTCCATTTCTTATGCTATTCTTAACTTCCTCATCTATTTTGTACCTACCACTTATGCTTCTTATTCCCTGTCCCTTTTCCCCCCTTCTCCCCCCATCTCTCTCTGATGGTAACCCTTCATGTGATCTCTATTTCTGTGATTTCTGTTCCTTTTCTAGTTGTTTGCTTAGTTTTTGTTTGCTTTTGTTTTTAGGTTCAGTTGTTGATAGTTGTGAGTTTGTTGTCATTTTACTATTCATAGTTTTTGATCTTTTTCTTAGATAAGTCCTTTTAACATTTCATATAATAAGGGCTTGGTGATGATGAATTCCTTTAACTTGACCTTCTCTGGGGAGCACTTTATCTGCCCGTCCTCCATTCTAAATGATAGCTTTGCTGGATAGAGTCATCTTGGATGTAGGTCCTTGCCTTTCACGACTTTGCATACTTTCTGGCCCCTTCTTGCCCATATCATTTCTTTTGAGAAATCAGCTGATGGTCTTATAGGAAGTCCTTTGTAGGTAACTGTCTCCTTTTCTCTTGCTGCTTTTAAGATTCTCTCCTTAACCTTAATCTTGGGTAATTAATTATGATGTGCTTTGGTGTGTGCTTCCTTGGGCCCACCTTCTTTGGGACCCTCTGAGCTTCCTGGATCTCCTGGAAGTCTATTTCCTTGGCCAGATTGGGGAAGTTCTCCATTATTTTTTCAAATAAGTTTTCAATTTCTTGCTCTTCCTCTTTTCCTTTTGGCACCCCTATGATTCAGATGTTGGAATGTTTAAAGTTGTCCCAGAGGTTCCTCAGCCTCTCCTTGTTTTTCTGAATTCTTGTTTCTTCATTCTGTTCTGGTTGAATGTTTATTTCTTCCTTCTGCTCCATATCATTGATTTGAATCTTGGTTTCCTTCCCTTCGCTGTTGGTTCCCTGTGTATTTTTCTTTATCTCACTTTGTATAGCCTTCACTTTTTCCTCTATTTTGTCACCATATGCAACCATTTCTGTGAGCATCCTGACTATTAGTGTTTTGAACTCTGCATCTGATAGGTTGGCTATCTCTTCATCACTTAGTTTTTTTTTTCTGCAGCTTTGGTCTGTTCTTTCATTTGGGCCATATTTCTTTGCCTCAGCACACCTGTTATGTTGGAAGGGGCAGAGCCTTTGGTATTTGCTGGTAGGGGGCCAACCCACATCACTGCATTGTGGCACTGTATATGAGGGAAGGGTCAGAGAGGGAACTATGCTGCTTGCTCAGCTCTTGCCCTGCTTTCAGTCACACACCCCCCCACACACTACCCGCAAGAAAATTGGGCTCTTCTAGTGCTGATTCCCGGGTGGGTGGGTTTGTGTACATTCTGGGACCCTGTGGGTTTCTCCAAGGAATGCTGAGGCTGGGAGTTTTTCCTGCCGCAGCAACCCCCACAGATTTTTACAGCCAGAGGTTTTCAGGCTTTCTTTTCCCATGCTGTAACCTTGGGTCGCGAAGTCTGTCTCGCTCCCCTGTTGTTCCTCTCAGTTTATCTGCACACAAATATGGGACCAACTGGTCTGCCAGCCGCCACCTCACCCACCTAGTCCTCCAGCCTCTGCCCTGCCCCGCATCCTCTCCACCCAGGCTGCCTGTCTCTGCCCTTCCTACCAGTCTGGATGAAAGTTTCTTCTTTAACTCCTTGGCTGTCAGACTTCCATATAGCTAAATTTTCTGGCATTTCTGGTTGTTGGTTTTAAGTTATTGTCCTTTTAGTTGTGTAAGGAGGGAAAATGTGTCTACCTCGCCTCCATCTTAGCAAGAAGTCACCTTTTCAGTTTTTCTGATCCATCATCTGTGGTAGAACCACCACCAAGATGCAGATATTTGTGAAAACTATCACTCCCAAGGTTGAACCCTTGGATACAGTAGAAAACGTAAAGGCCAAGAACCAGGATAAGGAAGGAATTCATCCTCATCAGCAAAGATTGATCTTTGTTAGCAAGCTGGAAGATAGATGTATTTTGCCTGACTACACCACTCAAAAGGAGTCCACCCTTCATCTTGTGTTGAGACTTCATGGTGGTTCTATTAAAAGTAAGAAATCTTGCACCACCACCAGAAAGAAGCACAAGAGAAAGAAGGTTAAGCTAGCTGTCCTGAAGTGCTAAAAAATGGATGAGAATGGCAAAATCAGTCACCCTCATTGGGAATGCCCTTCAGATGAATGTGATCCTGGAACTTTTATGGTCAACCACTTTGACAAATGCTGTCTGACCTACTGCTTCAACAAATCAGAAGACAAGTAATTGTGTATGGGTTAATAGAAGACATGAACACACACTTAAAAAAAAAGACCTTCAGTATTTCAAATGATAGTCACATGGGCATTTTCAAAATCCAATTTGTGTGTGTGTGTGTATTTAACAACTACTATGTCTGCTTGCCTTGTTAAATATTCTTGTTCCAGCAATAACAATACAAAAGAACTTTGTAATTAGCATTTTAATGCTTCTCACAAGTGGAAAATTCAATTAGGTCTGGTTCTGAAGGAAATACTAAGTTGAATATGTGGGAGCTATGACTGATAACCAGTCAGAGCAGCAGAAAACTATATTTGTATGTCCATGGATTTCCTTCAAACTGGAAATGTTAGCTATGCCAAATTGGAGTGACAGCCCAGATGCAGGAGTCTGTTAGGGCATAAAGCATGTTCTGAGTTACTCTATTTAAGAAAGCAGACAACTAATCTCATTTAATTCCAGAAACTTGTGTCTGTTCAGCAATTCTTAAAATGAGTTGTGGTATGATCAGCTCTTCTTTGTTAGAACAGCTTTAAAGAACATTCATACAGAAATATGTCTGGTTGAATGTTAAATATTAGAGTAATTAATTTGGAAACTTCTATAAAGATTTGACTAAAGTAGAAAAATAATTACTTTAAAGCTCAAATAACCCATCAGTGTATGCAACTTGCTTATTTTAAAAGCAGATAGGAAAAAAGCAAAGTGTTAAAAATAATGTTACTATTGCCCTGACCAATGTGGCTCTCAGTTGGTTGAGCATCATCCCACAAAGCAAAAGGTCCCTGGTTAGATTTGATTCCTGGTCAGGGCACATGCCTGGGTTGCGGGTTCAGTCCCCAGTCGGGGCACGTACAAATGACAACTGATCAATGTTTCTCTCCCTCTCCTTCTCCCTTGCTTCTCCTTTCTCTGAAAAAAAAAACCAAAAAAAAATTTTAAAATAGTGCTCCTCATTTAAATGTTACATGAGGAAAAACGGCAGCAACCAGTCCAACTTTCTGGACAATAATTAAGATTCTGAAGGCTCATTTTAATTGAGCAATGTACAAAGAAATAATGATTTGGAGGAAGAGTGTACTGGTACAACTTTGCAAACATTCACTTGAAGGAAAAAAATTTTTTAAATTCTTAAAACATGTTTCAGCTTGAGTTAAAGTTTTGCTTCAGAAATGTTCTCACTATAAATAAAAAATAGAAAAAATTGGAAATGAAGAAGTTATGCAATACAAGAGATGATCCATGGCAGAAGCCTCAGTGCAAAGGGTATCCTAGCGGAACCCTTGGTTGTTCCATGCAATAGCTAAAGAAATAATTTCCTGTGGAACCTGCTACCCTTTAGCGATTCCAAATGTCAATTGGGTAATGACTTAGTTTGAAAACTGCGCTAAGAGGTAGCATTTACTCATTGTTTATATATTCTTTCATATTGGAAAAGATGTTCCAATGAATTTACATGTGATAACCCATTCTATGGGAACACATGTTAAGAATGGACAAAAGTAAGACATGGGAAAAATATTTTGTAGGACTTAATGATAATTTTTTGAAAGGCATAAGTGATGGTATAACTGCCACCAAGGAATATAAAAATAAAATTAGACATCAATGAGATAAGAACTAGTTAGAAATTTTAGAAATAAAAAGTATAGTCATTGAAATATGAGATGTAACATAAAGGCCCAAAGTTAGCTAATTGGAGTTTCAAAAAAAAAAAAAAGAAAAGAAAAAATACTTGAAGGAATACTTGAAGAAATACTTACTGATAATTTCCATAATTGAAAACAAATGTAGGTCCTGGAAAACAAAGTGCACTAAATAAGCAAGATGAATAACTGTTGAACAGATCACAAACAACTGGTAATAATAGCAAAGGTAAAGAGGCAACTTCAAAACTACCACAGAGAAATGTCAAATTATGTGTAAATGAAAAACAATATACTGACAGCAAATTGCTCACAGGCAACAAGAGAATTTAATGGTATAGAGGAATAAAGATGGTGGAGGAGTGAATGGGAGTCACACTGATCTCCTCCCAGGACCAATCTGGAATTACAACTAAATTGTGGAGAAATCACCTGGAAAAAACAACGGAATAATAGCAAGAGAGGAGCCTTATAACCTGGGACAGACGAAGAATCAGCTTTAGCACAACCAAACTGGTAAAGAGTGCAGTGGAGACCTGAGAAGGTGGGTGGGGAGCCCACGGGCAGCAGCACCAGAAGGATGTTGAAATGGCCAGTTGGATTCCCCTGAGAAAAGCGGGGTCTAAACCATAAGTGGGGATCTCCAGCCTACAGCACCCCAGCCCGAAAAGATAACCAGCTGCAAAAAGTGGCAGGGTTGCTCTCTGCCAGAGATGGGTGGCTGGAGATGCAAAGAGCCTTTTAAAGGGCCAACACGTTAATTTTTATTTGCAGCCACTTACCCTCGTCTCTGGCAAAGGCGGGGCAGAGTGGACTGGAGATGCATGAGGAGAGACTGGGGAGGGAGGCTTTGGGGAGAGAACTGAGAGAGTAGCCGGTGGAATCCTGGTGCTGACTCATCCCCCATATGGCAGCAGCCATCATGCTCAGGCAGACCACTCCCCTGAGCTGCAGCAGTGTGAGAGGACCCAATAACCCCACCCCCCAGGAAGGACTCTGTCCAGCCCTGTGGTGTCTAAGCCTGACTGCTGAGTGCAGAGTGACTAGATTAACAACTGAAGGAGACAGTAGAGTCCAGGAAGTCTCAAACAGACTGCCTAAGGTCAGATGGGGTCAACATCTGACATCATCAGAGGCAGATCCAGAAAGAAAAAAACAGCAGTTTCCGACCATAGAAGTTCACACCACGAAGTCAGGAAATCAAGACACATCAATTTAAGAAGGAGAAGCAAAAAGGAAGAGTCTCAGAAACATGGGAAGACAAACACACCCCAACAGAAGGGAAGGGAGGAATCCCCAGAAGAGAAATAGAAGAAATAGAGACAGGTAAACTATCAGATATTGAGTTCAAAACAATGGTTCTAAGGAAGCTCAATGAACTCAGTGAGCTCAGAGAGAATTACAAAAAACTACAGGGAAACTATGAGGAACTTACCTCAAACTATATCAGCATGAAAATGGACATAGAAACTATCAATAAGAGACAAGAGGAAATGAAGAATACAATTTCTGAATTGAAGAACACGGTAGAAGAAATTAAAACCAGGCTAGGTGAAGCAGAGACTGAAATCAGCAATCTGGACGATAAGGTAGTAAAAAGCTCCCAGAAAGAGGAAGAAAAGGAAAAAAGACTCAAAAAGAATGAAGAGGCATTTAGGGAAATGCAGGACAACCTGAAAAGTAGTAATATTTGTACAATAGGGATACCAGAAGGAGAAGAGGTGGAAGGGATGGAGAACCTGTTTGAAAGAGTAATGATGGAAAACTTCCCTCATTTGAGAGAAAAAGACACAAATCCAGGAAGCACAAAGGATCTCATTCAAGAGGACTCCAATGAGGCCCACTCCAAGACACATCATAATTAAAATGGCAAGTATCAAAGACAAACAGAGAATCCTAAAGGCAGCAAGGGAGAAAGAGGTAGTAACATATAAGGGAGCCCCGATATGTCTAGCAGCTGACTTCTCAACAGAAACACTGCAAGCCAGAAGGGAGTGGCAAGGAATATGCCAAGTAATGAAAAGCAAAGGCCTGCAACCAAGACTGCTCTACCCAGTAAGGCTCTCAATTAAAATGGAAGGTGAAATAAGGACTATCCAAGACAAAGGAAGGCTAAAAGAATACACCTTCACCAAACCAGCGTTGCAAGATATGCTTAAGGGACTGTTTTAAGATGGAGAAAAAGAGTCTATGAATACCCATTTCCTTTCACAGTCACCAATACTTGATATTACCAATATATGTAATACTTATTAATCTGATTGTGACAATGATGTTACTTTATTATATGTTGAAACTAAACCTGTTTTTGTATATTTCTTGCCTATTTCTATTATTTTTAAAAAGCTTTAAATTTTTTGGTGTTCTTTATCCGTTTTTTGATTGAATGTTTGTAGAATTTTTTCCCTAAAACCCCCCCAAAACTATTAACCCTTTTTTAGACATGTTGCAAATACCTTCCTATTCTATAACTTAATATGTATATTGCTGTATATTCTTAAATGTTTAATATAGTCATATTGTCAATATTTTACTTTATAGCTTCTGGGTTTGAACATTTTACTTCAGGGTAAGAAAAATAGTATTTTGTATTTTCTCCTGAAACTCCTTAGATTTTAGATACTGATTTTTAACTCACCTGAATACTTTATTTATAATGTGTGAAATAGGGCCCTATATTGAGGTGGACTCTTCAGGTCCCTGTTCAGGTGCCAGCTGAGGGAGGGAGCGGGGCTCTGAATCCCGCAGAGCCCGTCCTGGGGTTGTCACGGATGGGGGAAATAAAATGAATCATCCCAGACACTTCTCTGTCTGCCAGAAGAGAGAATGGCACTTCCCTCTAGTGGAGAAGGCCCTGAGCTTGTGTCCAAAGGCTTTTATTGAAAGGGTTATCAGTGGGGCTAGGTAGTAGGAATGTACAGGTGATCTCATTATAGCAGTATGTTCATGTTTATAGAGAGTAGATGATGTTTTCATTGAAGAAAACAAATGGCAGGAACATACCGATTTACATGGGTCCAAGAGGAGATGAGTAAACATGAAAGCATAAACATGAGTGCCAAAGGTTTAGGGCCAGGTTCTGTGAATAATGTAAATTTCCTTCCCAGCATGAGTTGGTTATCATAGCTTTAAGGGAAAAACAAAACATGCTTCAAAGAATCTACTTCTATGCCGGATTTTCCCTGGGAACTGCCCGATCCTGGTTAGGACTGTCTCCAGTACTGTTTCAAAACCTGAGCCAGGCAGGGATTGGAGCTACCAAGAGGTAAGATTTCTTTCAGATAGAACGAGGACGCCAGCTATATCAAGGCTGATGGGTGAGGGTCTTTTGTCTTTTTCCGTGTCCTCCAAGTTTTTCCGATACCTATGCGGCTGTGTACATGTCTTGGGCTGCCCCTTCCATCAAGGGGGTCTTACCCATCATTGACTAACCAGACATCCTTCAGGGCCAAGCCGGGGTGATGTGAGGGTGGACAAGTTTTGTTTCCTCAGTGGCCTATATTCCCAAGGCCTCCTTCCTTAGCTCCAGCCTTGGGGCCCTCTCGCCTGTCGGCAAGGCTACAGTTCCTGAAACCAGACAGGATATTACCCAACACTGTATTTGTTTTATTTCAGATAATATGGTCCATGCACCTTACTTGTTGAATAAACCTTATTTTCCCCATTGATTTGAAATAGCAATCATATATTACACTGTTAGATATATACGTTTGTTTCTAGAATGCTCATTTTATATCATTGATCTACTTGATTATTTCTGGGCTGGTGTCATGTTTTAATTGCTGAGACTTTATAATGGATTTAAAGTTTTTAATATTTTATAATGGATTTTGACGTTTAAAAAAATAAAATCAATCTGCATTTAAAAAAAAGAAGGAACTACTTTTTGTGACAACATGGATAGAGCTGGAGAATATTATGCTAAGTGAAATAAGCTAGTTGGTGAAAGACAAATACTATATGATCTCACCTATAAGTGGAATATGTTCAACAAAATAAACTAGTGAACAAAATAAAACCACAGGCATGGAAACATGGAGCACACTGAAAGTGACCAGAGGGGATGGGGAAGGAGGACAATAGTGGAAAGAAGAGAAGGGTCTAGACAAGGAACATGTATGAATAACCCATGGACATGGACAAACAGTGTGGGAATTGACTGTGGAAGCGGGGGTTGGGGGTGAGATGGGTGGAAGAGGGCAAAGGAGGAAAAATTGAGACAAGTGTAATAGAATAAACATGATTTTTTAAAAAAGCAAGTAAAACAAAGACAGATTTATAAAAAAAGTAAAAATGAAAAAAGTAAAAAAAGATAAAAGTCATTTTGACTAAAAAATAATTTAATGGTATAGTATTGCAGAGTGCAAAGGGAAAATAATTGCCAACCTAAAATTTTATCCTAAGCCAAACTATCATTCAAGAGTACAAGACACATCAAAGTTAAAAAACAGACCTGAACTTAAAGAAATATTTAAAAAGGTATTTTAGTAAGAAGATAAGTGAACCCAGATGAAATATACAGATATAAGAAACAATGGTAAGCACAAATTTGATAAAATAAGTCAGTATATATTAAAAACAAACTTAGAAAACTAGGGAAAAAACTTTGAAGAAACAAGGAAGAGCAGAAATTTATGAACTAAAAATCAATAGAAAGGATCAATAGGATCAAAACTAAAGATGCTAGCTTAAGGCATTTAAAAAGATAAATATCCAATAAAACATCAATAATTTTAAAATGAGAGAATAGGCACAAAAACAGATTTTTTAAATCATAAGAATACTCTGAACATTATCCCATTATATTTTCTCCATATCAAAGTGTTTAAAAAAACAGAGGCCATAGATATCCAAACTGGAAGAGAAAAATATAAAAATGTAAATTTTGTTATACACATATACAACCGTATATATGTCCAGAATGTATCCATGAAAAACACGTATTTATTGAAGAAGATACAAGAAACATTGTGCATAGGACAAGGATACCTCAGTCTCCTTCAGCATAGGCTCCTTGAGACCTCAAGTTCTCCCAATCACCATCCATTGCCCCTTTGTGTTTTCCTGAATCTCACTGATGGTCTGAAGTCTCTTCCCTTTCAAAGGTGCTTTTAGTTTTGGGAAAAGCCAGAAGTTGCAGGGCACCAAATCTGGGTTGTAGGGGAGCTGAGTCACCTTGATAATTTGATGTTTTGCCAAGAACTCTGCGTGAGATGTGATGCATGATCTGGCACATTCTGATGAAGCTGCCAATTTCCAGTTGCCCATAGCTGCGGCCTTCTGAATTATCTGAGTAGTTTCTGCAGACGAATATTCAAGCTTAACGTAAAATTTGATGCACATCTGTTGCTCTACTTGCTCAGTCATTTTGAATGTAATAGCCACATGGTACACATGCTTACTTAACAGTGTCTGTTGCCCCTACCCACTAGGACAGCGTAGCTGTCACTGTTCATGCATGAGCAGTCCAGTCTACTCTCCTTGGCTGCAAGGCTACATCAATGTTGTGCAAACCATTCTCATTATATTAACACTGGCTGGACTTTTTCTGGACAGACTATTTTATATATATTTTTATATATTAGATATAAAATTAGCACCGATAAGTGAAATATATAAATGCATATTATTATAATCTCTAGATCACTGAAAAAAAAATAGAACTTAAAATGCCAATAGAAAAGTAAAGTAAAATTCTAAAAAATATTTAGTCTTAAAAGACAGGAAAGGAAGAGGAACAAAAAACAGAGGAGACAATAAGAAATAATAATAAAATGATACAAATCTAACCATATAAGTATCTACATTAAATTGTTTGGGATAAACTGAGCAGAGTGGCTTTGTTGATTGGAGTGTCATCCTGTGCACCAAAAGACTGTGGGTTTGATCCCCAGTTGGGGCACATGTGGCAGGCAGCCAATCACTGTTTCTCTCTCTCACATCAATGTTTCTTTCTTAGAATGGGTAATACTCAACTATATGCTGTATATAAGAAACCCAGTAAATATAAAGAAACAGATAGGCTAAAGGTAAATAAGGGAAAGAGATATAATATGCAAACAATAAGCACAAGAAAGTGGGAAGGGCTATACTAGGAACAGATAAAACAGATTTCAAGAAAGCATTACCAGAATTAAAAGAGTGTTTCATCAGATGAAAGGGCTAAGTCATCAGGAAGACGTAACAGTCATAACAGTGTATATACCTAATAATGAAACTTCAAAATACATGAACCAAAAACTTACACAATTAAAAGGGAGAAACAGACAGTTCCAAAACCATCTGTCTGACTTCAGCAATTGATAGAAGTAGACAAAACACAAAAAACAAACGAACAAAAAAAGACAAGTTCTGAACAACTCTATCAATACTATATTACTATACTCGAAAAGAACACAATGCTCATTCTTTCCAAAAACACATGGTTAGATTTACAGAGACGTGATGATTAGTATATAGAACACTGAAAATTACAACACATTGCAAAGGGAAATTAAAGACGTAAAAAAAACAGGATATTTCATATTTATGGATTGTAAGACTCAATATTGCTAAGATGGCAAGTCTCCCCAAATAGTTAAGTCACCACAATCTAAATCAAAATCTTGGCAGGATTTTTGGGCAAAATGATATAAAAATTTAAATGAAAAGACACAGGACTTAGAACAGTTCAAATAATCCTGAAAAAGAGGAACAACTTTGGAGGACTTAATACTCCCTGATTTCAAGATTTACTTAAAACTGCAAAAATCAAGACATTGTGATATTGGTGCAGGAGCAGACATAATAGAACAGTGTTTAGAAATATACCCATAGGTATATCAACTCTTTTCCACAAAGGTACCGAGGTAATTCAACAGTAGGATAGTTTTTTCAACAAATGGTGCTGGATCAACAAAATATCTGTGGGGGTGGGGTGGGGCGAGAATCTTGACACTTATAAATATGATATACAAAAATTAATCTGAAATCAACCCCAGACCTAAAAGTAAGGGCTCAATTATTAAAAATATAGAAGAAAACATAGCAGAAAATACTTCTGACATTGGGTTAGGCAGAAATTTCTCAAACAGATCACAAAAAAGCACAACTATAAAATTAAAAACATTTGCTCTTTATAAAGCAGTTAAAGGAAAAAGAAAAGGCAAGCCACAGAGTGGGAGCCAACACATACATCTGACAAAGGGCTCATTTTCCAATGTGTAAAGAGGTCTTATAACTCAAGTAGAAGACAACCTACTAAAAAGAAATGAGCATAAAATATGAAGACCTTTCACCAAAGAAGATATACAAATGGCCTATAAACACACGAAAAGATGCTCAACATCATTAATCAATAGGGAAATGCAAATTAAAGTCACAGTGAGATAGAACAAAATAACCAAAAGAATAGCTAAAATTTAAAAGACTCAATTCTAATTGTTGGTGATGAGGCGAAACAGCCTTCAAGGCTTATTCATTGCTGTTGGAAATGCAAAATGGTACAGCTACCTTGGAAAACAGTATGACAACATCTCATAAAGTTTAACATTCACTTCTCATATAACCTAGAAATTTCACTTGTACATACCTACCTAATACAAATGAAAACATGTCTACACAAAGCCTTGCAAACAAATGTTCATATTCATAGCAGCATTATTCACGATAGGTTAAAAACTGTTGCTATTTATATGTCCCTCAGCTGGTGAATGGATAAGCAAATTACAGCATATGTATTCTGTGGAATACTACTTACCCATCAATAAAAAAAATACACTATTAATACATGCAACAACATGGATGAATCTTGAAAACATCATGCTTAAAGAAAGAAGTAAAACAAAAGACTTTGTTATACTGTTCCATTTATATGAACTACAGAAAAGGCAAAATAATAGTGACAAAAATAGATTTTTGATTGCCAGAGACAGGGATTGACTATAAAGATGTACTATGAAACTTTCTGGGGCAGTGAAAATGTTCTGTAGTTTAACTATGGTGGTTACCTGACTGTATGCAATTACTGAAATTCATCAAACTATATACTTGAGTGAATTTTGTTGCATATATTAGTAAGTTGAATTCAGTAGCACATGCGTATAATAATACGTAGTGATCATGTAGTACTTATTCCAGAAAAATATCAGGAATTTCTACTATTGTAACCTACCATATTCAAAACTAAAAGAAAATAATTGTAGCAAGTACAGAAAAAGTATTGACAAATTCAACAGTCATTCATAAGAGAAGCTCTTAACAAAAGTAATTTTCATTAACCTGACAGAGGGCATCTATTAAAAACCTACAGAAAATCACACTTAATCTTGAGAATTAAGTACTTAAAGAATTAAATAAAAAACAAGAAAAGCATGTCCTCATTACTGATTTTACTCAGCACTGTACTAGAGGGCTTAACTATAGAGTAAGTAAATATAAAAATAGAGAAGTGATAAAACTCCCTTAATTTGCCAGACACTATTCTATGTGACAGGTACTGTTCTAAGTGTTTCACCTCTTAGTCCCCACAACAGTCCTATGAAGTAGGATTATGCAAATGAGGAAAGTTGAGGATAAGCAAGTTACTCAAGGTTATACAGCTAGTAAATAGCAAAATCAGGATTTGAATACATGCAGTGTAGGCACAAAATCCATAGTTTTTACCACTATGTTATCCTTGCTCACATCTGTCTACTTTGAAAACACAACTCAATTACAAACTATTAGAACTAGTAAGAGTTCAGGAATATTGTTGCATTAAAAAAAAGCTACATATAAAAACTGGTAACTGACAATGTTCTTATGCCTCACTAACAATTTAAAAATGTAATAGAAAAAAATTCCATTCCCAGTGAAAAAAAATTGTAAGGTATTCTAGCATAAATTCAAAATTAAAAAAGAATTTTGAAAGAATTAAAGAATACCAATATATTTTATAATTAAAGAAAATATACCAAAAAATGAAGTGATATAACATGTTTATTCATTAGAGGTTTAAAGATAGGAAAACTCCAAGTCTTTCCAGATTTTTCTATAAATTCAAGGTAATTCCAATCAAAATCCCAGAATATATCTATGAAAAAATCTGCAAAACAATATTAGACTATTCATAGAAACATAAAAATTTAGTTCAAAGATTAAAACATGTAAAAAATTTAAATATACTAAATGTAATAATACACTAGTTACCACTATAGTAGGAAGAAATAGAGTCAGGGTGGGTACACCTAGGAAGACTTAAGTGTATCCACAATTTCTTTTCCCCTAAAAATATAGAAGCAAATACAGCGATGTTCAGATTTTATTAAGATGGCTATCAAATACAGGCATATCCCTTTTATCATGTTCCAATCTGGTTGGCATGTTTGGAATACTTCATTAACAAAAATAATTAAATAAAAAGATATTATTCTAAGACTTTACAAACCAATTATCTTGAAAGAAGTTATAATTCTATGAGCTTGAGAAGAATAACTCTAGGGCCATTTTATACTACTTTAGGGCCTGGGGATTACACAATACAGAAAAGGATAAATAGTAGTCCATTTTATTCTTTTGTGGCTTAAATTTAGTAAACACAGTTGGGTGCCTACTCAAATGCTCTCCTAGGTTATAAAAATTGTGTCTATATTTTCAAAGAGCTCATAATCCTGATGATGAAATAAATAAATGAACTTTCAAGAATAATGAGCAGGTATTTATGGTCCAGGAGTAAAGTCATACCTGTAGGAAAATATTTGCATTACATTGTGTTGTTCCTGCCCATTCCATACGGTTCACTGTAAAATTAACATCAGCATCAACATATTTAGTAATCTAGGGGAAAGTGTTTCTAATTATAATTCTTACATATAAATTGCTTTTTGGTAGGGAAAATGGGAATGCATTTTAGTGACTTTCACTAAATACCAGTACCAGTAAAAAACAGAAAATTCTTGAATAATTTTTAATTTATGTGAAATAACTATTAAGCAACCCAAGCTTTCAGCTTTAAGAGCTCTATCCTTACACCCATCTGAACTTATATCTTGATATGAATACATGTTGTGAATATATCAGTTTTCACTTGTTTTAGGTTATTTATATAAACCAGTTATGTATTTTTCTTTTCCCAAATTATAAATGCCAAAAGTCAGTTATAAAATCAGACTGCCATGAAGTTATACAAAGACAACTATAAGTAGCTTTCAAATTTTATTGAAATTCAGGATTAGAATTTAACAATTTAATACAATATTATATTGAAAATTTTCTAACCTGCTTTACATGATACCTGGGCCCAACCTTTAAGAATTGATACTTTCTGCCTAATTTTCCACAATATGTCAATTATATATTCATTAAAATCTCAGACACTTCCCTAAAATTGTTCTTATTTCAATGTCAAGAGTTAAAAAAATAAGCTCAAATATTGAAAATTTAAGACATTAACATTGCAGCTTAAAATTGTTAACATTTATTTTAGTAATGCAGTATGAATTTTAACATAACCATATGAATTTTTCATTAAAATGTTCAACCATTTCCTACTGAAGCATGTCCAAAATTATAGAAATCTTCTCTTTTAAAGTAACCTTTACTGAATTAATCCAAAAGTAATTGTGGCACTTTAGATAAGACATTTATTTTACTGCATATTTTAAGGTACCTAAGGTACTGCCTGATCAATTGCAGGTTACTGGAAAAAATATAAAACATGGCTTTCTTTAAGGAGTGAGTCGTTTAGGATCACGGGGGAACATTGAGGTCTGACGAATATTGTGCAGTCCCAAAAACAGCATAGTAACTCGTTCCAACCCTAGGGAAAACAAAATAAATATTAATTCCTTTTCTGAAAACCTCTTACGGTCTTGCTTATTGAAAACTATCAACATAATATCACTGATCAACAAAATACTTTTCCTTTTAGGAAGGTAATTGGCTCCTATTATTTTGAGTTTATTTAAAATGGAATGTTTTAGGTCTGTTTCAGAAATAGAGATGATGCTGTATGTAAGGATAAAATGAGATATCCTGAAGTAGTATGGTTGTGAAATATGGACTACAAAAATCTATACAGATGTCCAAAATTTATGATTTAAACAAAGAAAAAAAAACAAACCCCACTGTATCAGTAAAAGCCTGTATGTTTTCCAATAAGACTAGATTCTAATTATGTAGTCCAGGTCATCAGTATAAGATGAGAGTCATAAACTTGCTCAAGGAAGTTTATTAATACAAGTACCAGAAATTCATTGTAATTCATTAGACATGTAACATGATGGTTCCTAGTATGAAAGACTCTAGAGTACATTATTGTACTAAATGCTTTGAGTGTAGAAGAAACTGACTTTGATGTGACTTAAATTATTGATAATTAAGACCAAGTACCAGCTAAGAAAAAGTGCAAAACTAGCAAATGAAACTTTTTATGTGGAATTTAATTTATCTATTTCACTGAAGTTGTGGAAGACTAATATTCTACACACAGAAGGCAAGGTCAGAATATTTTTATGTAACAATAACTTTTAAATTTAAAGGACTATATTTAACTCTAAAACAGAAATGTAAATAAGAGAATTAACATTTTTATTCCTATACCTTACAAAAAAAAAATCCACAGACATATATTTGAATCTTGTATTACAGTAATCTAACACTAATCAAGGTGGTTTTTTGATAACCATTTAAATGTGCTCTTTTACGAGTAAGATTAAAATTTAGATCATCAATCAGTCACAAAAGTTTGTAATATTATACAAAATACACATTACCGAATACTCTTAAGAGAAAACAGTCATAAATGTCTCATTAAAACTTAAACTATATATTCAAGGTAGCTTTGTTTGTAATAACAAAAGGCTGGTAACAAACTCCATGTCCATTAATAGGAAGCTGGTTAACAAGGTTATGGTGTATCCTTTCAATGGAGTCTATGCAGTGATAAAGAATGAAAAAAATCTTGAACTATTGATAAAGAACAAGTTACGAAATATAGGTAAGTGAAAAATGCAAGGTACTGAATGGTTTATACAGTATGGTACAATTTGTACAAAAACTGTATTTTAAAACGTGTATATTTTTGCATATGCAAAGACTATTGTTGCATATGGAGGTAAATGCACACTCCTCTATACCCTTTTAATTTGCTATTTTTGTAAGTATATTACCTATTCACCAAAAAACCCCTAAACAACAAAAATTCAATGAAACTGTAAATTCAGATTTTGTCTTTGATACGGACATCTAAAAGTTGAGTTAAACATTTACTCGTTTTAAATCACAGAGGAATAGATTACATATACTCTAGAAGTGGTCCTTAGGGTCACTGAAATGTCACATTCCAATAAAAACATTTAGCAGCAAACTTGAGGGACAGCTTTAAATCTGGGCTAATCTGAACGAACTCATGGATGTAGAAAGAAAACAGGACATTCAATTTATAAGACAGTTTGCTTTTAAACTATTAAGACGAAAAAATGGCTAGAAGTTTATTATAGTATTTTAGCTGGTCATTTGTTCTTTGGAAATCAAATTTTCATTTAGTCATAAGTCACTTTAAAAACTCTTGTAATTCAAATTTGTATTACACTTAGCACTTACGGACTTATTTGTAAGCAATAACAATATAAAAATTTACTTTCTGTAGTTTAATGCTGAAGGAATTTAGTTAGAACTGAATGAACACTTTGCCAAATGAAATCTGGGTTGGAAATATTATTGTCATAATATTAAAGGAACATTACCAATGCCTCCACCAGCATGAGGAGGAGCTCCAAAGCGGAAGGAATCAATATATGCCTTAATTTTCTCCAAATCTATGAAAATAAAAAACAAAACCCAAAACAAACATAATTCATCTTATTTAGCTTTAAAAATGTATAAAAGCAATTATTGTAAAATGACAAATAAAACAAATGACTTTCTGAGGAGTCTTTTACAGGGTTTAAAATGTTATTTTCAGAATATACATTACTCTCCTAAATATATTTAAGTTGTTTACCAATTCCATGATGTAAGGCTCTCTCTGTTAGCAGCTGAGGATCATGTATTCTTTGAGCTCCTGACAGTATTTCTTCTCCTCTCATGAACATGTCATAAGAGTTGGACTGTTTCTGCAGGAGAAACGAACCAAAACATCACTTTTCAGGTAGCTATCATTCTATTTCCACTACACATATAGGAAAAAAAATTTCTGTTGCATGAAGAGCAAGTTCATTTTTTCCTACAATTAATGATGTACCTGGCTCCAACGAACATCATTGGTTTCTCTAAAACAGGATTAAATTAGTGAGGGTTGAATAATAACTTCCTTGCCTCCATCAGAAAGATTTTATGCTCCCGTTCTCCCACAACTTCCAAAATCAAATCAGAGCACCATACCTAACTTGTAAGTAGTGCTAACTCTTACTTCACTTTATCAACAGAAATATTTTTAAGTGGGTCACTTTTGGAACTTCAAGTCATCAATTTTTTTTTTTTTAATTTTAAGGGAAGCAAATTAAATATCAATTTACCATAGCTCAACCTATTCCCTATCAGGTTTTAACTTACTTTCCCTGTCTTTCAATAAACCAGTCATTCTCAAAGTGTCACTTTTAGATCAGCAGCTTCAGAATTACCAGGAAACTTGTTAGAAATGCAAATTATCAAGCCCTACCCAAACCAACTAATCAGAAAATCTGGTGATGAGGACCAGAAATCTGTGTTTTAAAAGCCCTCTAAGGGCCCTGGCTGGTGTGGCTCAGTGGATTAAGTGCTTTGTCGGTTTGATTCCCAGTCTGAAGCACAAGCCTGGGTTGCAGGCCAGGTCCCCAGTAGCGGGTGTGCAAGAAGCATCCACACACTGATGTTTCTCTCCCTCTACTTCTCCCTCCCTTCCCCTCTCTAAAAATAAATAAATAAAATCTTTAAAAAAGGCTTCCAAGGGATTTTGATGCGCAATGAAGTTTGGGGAGTACTACAATGGAAAAAATAGTAAAAGGCCACAAGACACTATTTAGATTAACTCCCAGAACAGAATGTGATTTCTTAATTCAAGGTCAATAACAATATTTTGCTAATGTTGGAGGAGGGATCACAGATGGTGGAGGAGTAAGTAGAAGCTGCACAAACCTCCTCCCAGGACCAAACTGGATTTTGCTAATATATGCAAATCTAGTAATACTACAAATTTATATGTTGTTTCTTCCTTATAAATCCTTAAAAAATGAAACAAAAGTGATTTTTAATGTAGCTTTTGGGGACTAATTTGCTAGAATATTTAGATTTCACTTTGACCACAGCTGACAGAAACTAGTAGTAATACATACAGTAACATGAGCATTGAAACTGCAAATTACTAATGAAACCCATTATTCCCATTGTACAATTTGACACAGTGACAATAAAGTTTTCTTTCTTCCCAAAACAGGTTATTTAAAATCAAATTACTCACAGAATTTCTTGGGTCAGGCATGGTATAGAAAGGTCTTACAGCCAATGGATATTTATCAAGAATATAAAAATCTGTATCATACTATAAAAAGAATAAATATGATTAAAAGATTTATTAAAAATCTAATAAAAGTAAAAAGAAGGCTAACATTTTGGTAATTAACTGTCTTTTTTTTAATACATAAGTTTTGTTCTTCAAAATGACTGTAACTGCACTGTATAAACAACAAGTATTCTTTCGTTCAAGTAGTATCTGTAGCCTAGTATGGCCATGTTAGAAATTCTTCCAATACTTAATTTTTATGAGCTTCTGACTATTCCAGTCAAAGTGTAAATGTTCATTTTTCTTTTTGGGGGGGACATGTAATCTCCCTCCAATTTCTCCCCCTCCAAAAATTATGCTGCAGTGAGCTTCTTTGATTTCCATGTTTTCCTTTGCTTTTCTAGCTCATTTAGTCCTTCAGATGCATTTTATTAGGTGTCTGTTAAATTACCCAAATATCTTTGGATTGCATAAAGAGTAACAAAAATTTTAAATCTGTAAATTATTTTGGGAAAACCTGACCCCTTTATAATATTCGTCTTAAAAAACCTTGATTATCTTCCAAATAATTAAAATTTTAGTTTAGATATCTAAAAGAAATTTGGTAGTTTTCTTCAAATGAACACTACAATGGAAATAAATAACAATTAATATGAAATTATGACAATTTTGTTGGAATAGTTACTATGTGACCTAGATAAAATGAAAAAGAAACCAGTAACATTTCAACTGGTTTGATGTTAAACATTTTTGTGAGAACTGGAGTATGGAGGGAATGTCAGCAAAGCCAACAAACTAAAATTGGCTCTGCTGAAATAGCATTTTAAAGTTATAAACTCAAAACTGCACAGTTTCAGAAATAGTTCCCCAGTCAGTTTAACAATTTAGAGTGCAACCAGCAGGTGTGCTCAAGGACTGTTTTTATTTCACCACACAATTCCCTTAATTTCTTTTAACACCACACTAAGTTTAGCTTTTATCTTCTTTGGAGTTCTTGAAAATGAGATAGGAAAGAAGCTTTCACACAGAAAGGAAATTCATTCTCCCTCATCTTGTGGTCCCTTCTAACTCATCTGACAATCTGACATAGATACTACTTTTAGAGGTACCTCAGTAGACAACTCAGTACAAAAATGGAATACTAAATTAATCAAACTGAATAAAACCCGTTGGAATAATTTTCATTTTTCCAAGATTAAGACATTTTTTTTGTCCCTTTTGGTTTTTATTTATTCTGGAATCATACTATTCTAGGAAAATTAGTCCCTTATGCAACTATTCTTTAGTACAGGATACGTTTCAGATTTAGAAAAAGAAATCCAGCATGTACAAGAGTCCTACCTTTTCCTTTACCAAACGACCCAACAGTTTTTCATTTGGCGTACTGAAAGGAAAGAAAAACAAAAAAACCTCAAGAATAACAACATGAAATCAGGTGTTTGATTAGCCCTTGAAGTGTTAATAAGGCACCTCTTCTATACAAAGTTCTTAAAGGATAAAAAATTCAGCCAAAATACAGTTGTCTATCCTGATCCTTTTTAAAAAGGCAAGTACTACTGGGAACTACTTATAAGTGCACCCAGTACAATGACTTCGCATTTAGTAGGTGCTGCTCAGTAATATTTAAATAAAACCATAAACAATTTAACAATTCACTGATTCAGAAATAACACAGATGGAATAATTTCCTTCAATAACATATAATAAAAGTTTACTTTACCAACAGGCTATAGTAACAGGCTATTCTTGCTATTAAATGGTACCACTTTGAAATGGTCTCTCCTTTTTGTTCCTCTTATCAAAGGCTAATAAAGCAAAAAATCATAATTTCTGAGTTTAAAAAATATAGTGTTTATATAAACCAGTTAAATTTCTGTAGCCAAGAGGTTGTTACATTAGCATCTACTCTACTTAAGCACAATTTCCAAAATACTATGAAAATAATGACTAATGTAAAGTAATTATAGAATGTATGGTTTGCCTTAAGATGTCACTTAGCAATGTATGGGATGCTTTAAACCATTCGTATAGATTATTTGTTAAACAAAAACAAAGGGTTTTGAGTGATACGTTTTTTAAAAAGCCCTAAAAGATAATCATCCCTTTCCCTCTTATATCTGTGCTGTGTTGTGATGCCTTAAATATTTTAACTTAAGGACCTCTGAATAAAACATAATTAGATAGTAATTTCATATCTTCATTACACTACATAATGTTTCAAAATTATAAACTGTATGATCTGAATTTACATAATATAATACTGTATGTCAAATAAAGAACAGTGATTTTTATAAACTTTTGGAGCTCTTCACAGCTTTATGCACTAATCCTGTGTGGGGATGGATTTAGACTGCTGTCTACCCTAACAACCATTGATAAGAAAGACAGGTAACATATTAAATGATAAAAATCTATATTCTTTAAAGCATTATAGACTTGGGGGGGTGGCACAAAAATAATGTTTATTGAAGTGCAGGCAAACCACATTAAATCACTATTTCAGAACACACATTTAACAAAAACAGCATTCTTCTATATACTCAAAAGTTAATAAAACTGAAGTTATCAGCTGGGTAAAAAAAGGAAAATTATCATTCATTAATAGATTCATTCTTGCATATCTTAAACCTAGCCACTAAAATTTAAAACATCACAAAGACAAACCTCAGATCTTCTTCGTCTCCCATTTCAATTCCAGCTTCCCTAAGCATAGCCAATGCTTCACAATACTCTAGTCTTAAAGTTGGCTCCAAAAATTTGAATGGCTCACATGGGAATTGTTTATTCACCGTCTGAATTTCAGTTTGAAACCTATTTGAATAATGATTTAGAGTTAATGAAAATTTGTGAGATAAATATTTTCTTTCCCCACAAGAGGTCACTGTGGCTCTGGTTGGTGTGGCTCAGTGAACTGAGTAAGAGCCTGTGAAGGCCTGTGAACCGAAAGGCGATTCCCTGTCAGGGGACGTGCATGGGTTGTGGGCCAGGTCCCCAACAGGGGACATGCAAGAGGTAACTTGATCAGTGTCTCTCTCTCGTATGTTTCTCTCCCTCCTTTCCCCTCCCTTCCCCTTGATCTAAAAATAAATAAAATCTTAAAAAAAAATTCCCTCTCCCCCAAAAAAGAGGTCACTGTGGCAATATGTTTAAAAAAAAATTTTTTTTACTAATATTGGTGAAATAATAAACATATAGCTTTTACTCTTCCACACATTTGATACACACTGTTTTTCTTTTAACAAAGAACATTTTAAACATTTCACAGGAGTCACTATGTGCAATGATGAAGAAAGGACAACCTGGGAAGTTCAGG
Source organism: Pteronotus mesoamericanus (assembly GCF_021234165.1). NCBI lineage: Eukaryota > Metazoa > Chordata > Mammalia > Chiroptera > Mormoopidae > Pteronotus > Pteronotus mesoamericanus. Next base: position 729,448 of record NW_026555325.1, read on the forward strand.
GGCAGAAGCTCACACTTGGCTAAGTACGTGTCCAACGGAACCACTCAGTCAGCCCCACAGACCCTCCTAGCTATCCAGAGAGTCTATGGCCAGTTGGCAAGGACCCAAGAGCCTACTGTACATACTATTATTTCTATCCATTCCACTGATAACAATTTTAGAATACAGGGGTAACTCAAAAGGAAATGCTTTTAGAGCAAAGCTCTTTGTGTAAAATCAGCTCCAGTGCAGAAATTGCCTTGTGGACTTTCAGGCGCTTCTATAGTAGCAACAGCTAAGAAAAAAACCTGGTATGTATTGAGCACGTTTTTTGTCACATAAAATCACCTTTGAATCAGTGTATATGTATCGAGAAAGTGTTACCAAGAAGTTATTTAAGTTAAAGAAAGAAACTTAACCACTTAAAATATTTAATTTTAAATTTAGTGGTTAATAACCCCTCAGACTTATGTTGTTTGTCACCGTGGTGGCATTGAAGGATTAAAGCTTTATAACTCATATCAGCTAACACTCTTAGAAACATAAAATACCTATTTCATGAGGCATTAAAAAATCTGACTTTTTCATCTTTCAAAAACACTTGTTACTTTGAAGGAAGACCAAATTAATGAATACCTGTCTTCCCCCGTGCCCATTACAGTGTAAGTTTGTTCAGGAGAGTGCTAACTACACCCCTCCCCTCATTTTAATAATCACTATAGCATAGTGTCTACTCTGTAAACAGCAGGCATAATACAAATGTTTACTGCGTTGAATTGATGCTGTGGAGGATAACACTTTATTACAATTACAAAGTATATTTTTGCTTAAGTACTTACGGATGAAATGACAGCTGGAATTTGCATCAAAATAAAACAAAACTGGCCATAAGTTGACAATGGCTGAAATTGGGTGATGAATACATGGGGTTCATAAGGCTAACCTCCCTACTTTTTGTGTTTTGAAATTTTCCATAATTAATAAAACTGAAAAAAGTATGTTTACATGAAAACATACTTTGAAAAGAGTAGAAATTAAAACACTATCACTTCCAGCCCTGGCTGGTGTAGCTCAGTGGATTAAGCACCAGTCTGTGAACCAAAAGGTCACCAGTTCGACTTCATTCAGGGCATATGCCTGGACTGCGGGCCAGGCCCCCCAGCTGGAGGTGTGCGAGAGGCAACCCATCAATGTTTGTCTTCACCCACTGATGTCTCAGCCTTTCTCTTTCCCTTCCTCTCTCTCTGAAAATGAATAAATAACATCTTAAAAGAAACAAACAAATGAACAATCACTTCCTGATTGGTTTTAAAGACTTTCATGGGAGCAATGAAGCTTAGCCATTGATTTATTCAAATCCTGAGGTAAAAAGAGTTGAGAAGACCCCAAAAGTTGATTTTTAAATTGCTTTGCTTTTGATATTAACTCCCATCATATTCATTAATGGTAATACAAAAATAAGACTATCAATATCTTCAAATCCATTTGCATATTACTCTTCTACTAGAGAAAATTTTAATGAAAACCAAGAAAGGGACACAACACAAGCCAGGTAACCCAATTTACAACTGACACAGAAACTTAAAATTCCTAAATGACTTATAGAATACAGAAAGAAGGCTTTTATTTCTAAGTTGCTCCCTCAAGTCTACTAAAAAAGTCCAGTACCCGACTCATGATAGATCTGCTGTTACAAAAACCAAACTGGAAATTTCATATTCCAATGGAGAAAATATCAATACCTAAAATAAATGGGTTTCAGAAACTTTTTTGATTATAAATGTGAAAAGAAAACAAGATTATCTATTGTTGTAGTTTCAAAGAACATTTTATAAGAAAATATTAGTTGTTTCACAGATTATATCTGAATAAAGGTTGCTTAAAATATCCTGTACTGAAATGTTTCAGAGAACAAAGACTTCTTTTTAAAGGCTGTCTACAATTAACTGGTTATCAAGAATACAATGCAATGCAGAGTATGCCTGGAAAATACTGCTGCATATTCTACAGCATTTTTATAAGATCAATGATTAATTTCTGTGTTCTTGAAATTACTTATTAGCCTTGCAATAGAGTAAATAAAATTAAAATATTTTTGAACTCTTTTTAGATATCAGTAAGACATATCCAAATACATCAATAATTAATAGTTAAATCAGTGGTCTTCAAATAAAAATTTCAAATAGAGTCCTTTGTTAGTTATCAAAGCATTAGGTAAGTATATTATAGCCTACTTAATACTGTAGTACAGCTACCAGTATGGAGAAAGAAGAATAAGACTCTGTTTTTTAAAAAATTTTATTTTTATTTATTTTTTCAAATACATTTGTCTCTGCCTACCCCCCACCACTTTCCCTTGCCCCCTCTCTCCTTCCCTCCCTCAGCTCTTCCCCTTTGGTTTTGTCCATGAGTCCTTGCTATATGTTCCTTGACTTTCCCCTTCCCTTCCTTTTCCCCGCCTCCCCTCCCTCCTTCCCTCTTGTCTCTGCTGATTTCTAGAAAAAGACTCTCTTGATTCCACTTAACTTGTTTTGCATTTTCTTTTATTTTCTCTCTAAGACATCATCACAGCAAACAACTTTCAATGACCTTTTAAGGGAGAAACTACTTGCTAGTTTAGAGGGTATACCTAAAGTAAACATTTTACATACATAGTACAATTTTCTGAACATCAAGAATATGTCTAACAATTTTTTGTAAGTACTGTCAATTCACCAGGCCCAAATAAGTCAAAAGTCCCTTCAGTGTACTAGTTTCTAATCTTTAATGGGCACTCAATGTAAAAATAACTTGATCTAAGAAGTAACAACCATTGCTGACACAGGCTTAATTTACACAGGCAGATTCAGTAAAGATTAGAAACTAGTAGACTGAAGGAACTTTTCACCTCTGAGGTGTAAGTAATAGTATCCTTACTTATACTAGCTGAGGAAACTGAGGCACCAAGTTAAATAACTTGTACAAGACCCATATAGATAGGTAGCAGAGTTGGGATTTGATCATACACCTGGATCTGGCCAAATCCAAGCTCTTAATCACTAGTCCACACTATATGTTTCAAATAATAAACTGCTATAAAGGTAACATAGGCTCTATTTCTTGAGATATTCAGAATGTCAGTATAGAGGGAAATACAAATACAGTTAGGCTGTTCAGAATCTGGTAAACTTCCCCACCAAACTTGAGGTTAACTAGCTGAAGATACACTTGACTTGGATCCAGAAAAGTATTTTGAATGTGGATTTTTTTTTTTCACTAACTAGCAAGCATGTATATATACCCATATGTTCAGTAAAAAATTAGTTTACATGTTTTAATTCAAGAATTGCTTTATTTTGAAGAATCCAAACTGATCTGAAATTAAGTCCATTTAGGGATATAAAATATGTATGTATTTTACCTTTCTTGAAGTCCTTTGAATATTTGTACTAAGGTGTCAGCAATTTCTTCCACAACTTCATGGTAATGGTAATTAAAAGCCATCTCAATGTCCAGACCAACAAATTCAGTTAGATGTCTGTGAGTATTAGAGTCTTCAGCTCTGAACACTGTAACATTAATAAAAGAAATGTATAGTAAACAATGTTTTAAATTTTGGAGAAATTGGGATTTAAATACAAAATTCTATTTACTAGTACTTAAATGGTACTATTTTCATTATCATTATAAGGTTGGAAAAACCTTTGGTAAGACATCCATTTCAGCATTCTCCTGGATGGCCAGTCATTACAAACACCTACAGTCATGCAGTAAAAGCTGTAACAAATGTAAATTAAATGAGACTCACAAGAACCCAGAGGGAATGTGAGATCCTGACGTGCCTTCTCAATAATTAAAAATATTCACTACCGTGAGTTCTCAAATTTTATTAAAACTTAACTCAAGCTAAATGAAATCTGTACAAATGAAGTAACATTATACATATTTTAGCCATTACCTCAGTCCAACTCTTATTATCCTTTCATCCTCTCCAGCCTTCCTCTCTCTAACCCTATTCCATCTTTCACATTAATTTAATATTCCTAAAACACATCCTTGCTCACTAACTTACAATGGTTCCCAAGACTACTGTAATAAAACAGAATGACAAAAAGTCTAAAACCTTCATGCTCTCATAATTTAACCTACCTTGTACTTCCCATTTCTTTATAATACTAACTAGTCTTATTTTTATTTTCTCCCATGTACTTTACTCATCTTGCTTCTTCTGACTAGAATGCCATCTCCGTTGTCTTTGTCTCCTCCTGTGTTCTTAAAGCCCATTTCAGTTTGAATTTTCTTTCATGGTGACTAGCAAACTCCATCTTCTTCCTCTTTTTTATACTACCTGTACCAGATAATGACCATTAATCTGCTGACTGTATAGCACAATCAGATTGTTTGCTATGAAAATCAGCTGATTATTCCCTGTGGCTGTTATACGTATGCATTTCTTACTGTGTCTTGAGAGCAGGGACAACATTTGTTCCTTATCACTCAAAGCATGGTCTGAAAATCAGCAGGATTAGCAGTGCCTGGGAGCCTGTGAGCATGCAAAGTCTCAAGTCTCGCTCAGACCTACTGCATTTAAACAAGATTCCCAGGTGATTTGTGTGCATATTAACATTTGAGAAATGCTAGCTGAATCTTCTTTTATGTACAAGGTACCCAGTGCAAAGCTATATGTGCACCTAGTGTTCAAAAAATAATTGTTTAGTAGATTCAGAAAATTAAGACATTTATTGATCTTGCTAGTTTTTCTATTAGGCAATATTTATCTTAGGTTATCAAAAAACTTACATTTATAAAATAACTTGGTAAGTTTTAAAGAATGAAGTAGAGCTGGTCTTTTGTTTCTAATTAGCTTCATAAAAGAATTTGCTTCATGATTATATGTCTGCACTTTACTTTCAGCAAATATATCTTAAAAACCATGTTAAATATAATCAATTAAATCCAGACATTTGTTAGTAATTTCTAATGGGCTCTAACATATTATCAATACTAAGGACAGTACAAATAGTAATAGTAAAAAAGAACAGCTTTGGAGTAAAATTGATAGCAAAGTATGCAGAGGTAGATTTGTAAACTTACAACAGCAATAAGGGACTATTAAGGACAACAAAATATATTACTTGGAAGACTGCCAACTACTTGTTCTTCAGTATCGATGGAGAGTTGAAAGGACATTCCAAATGGGGGCTAATTCTATTCTAAGTATGCTTAAGTACAATAAATAATATACTTAGATATATTTCAGAAGGTGTATATTTTCAAAACATGCATTTTAAAGTGAGATATCCCCAAGATACAAGTTTTCTTCAGTATTCTTCTGTAGAAATTTTGTATATAATGCTATGATTCTATTCACATGAACGATGATCAACTGTTTCAAGAACTATTAAACATACTGTTTCTTTTTTTGGAAATGTCTACCCAAGCAACATTTTCCTTTTTACCTTGAAGTCTAGTGTTTATGTAGTCAGTATATAAAAGGACATAAGCTTTAAAAATGTCTATGTAAAATCTATTTCTAAGACCCTACCTACGGTACAATAAACAAATTTGAGAAAACCTTTACCAAAACCTTACCTGGTCCAATACAGAAAACCTTCTCAAAATCTGCACAAATACACATTTGCTTGTATAGCTGTGGGGACTGAGCCAGATATGCATTATTTTTAAAATATGACACAGTAAATACATTGGCTCCTCCTTCACTGGCAGCTGAAATATAAACATTTATGTTATTATAATCAGTTGTAAGTGTACCAATGCAAACTTCTAAGTAAAAACAGTTTATACTTTTGATGTACTTCACTTAAAAAAAAACCCTAGAAAATCAAAAATTGCAGAGGAACTACAATATATATATGTTTTATACCTGATTCTAAACAGTTTGTATTAGGAGAGATTTGCTTCTTTGGCTATACTTTCATTTTACTTATTTGGACATATATGCTCTCTCTGTGCATCAATTTTAAATCCATTAAAGCTTCTTCAATAATTTTTCTAATGATCAAGAATTCAATGTTCAAATTTTTATTTACATTAGTAACACTTTTAGTGTTATTTAAGCAACTCTAAAAAGGGTAAAATGATTAAGATAAGGTTCTCATATAAGAATGAGAATTCATGAGATTTTTCCCAACTCCAGTATTTAGTATTAATTTTACAGCCAGGTTTATACAAAACAAAATCACAATACCAGTTTAAAAGAAAACCATAATCAAAGTAGTTTCTGGTGCAACTTATATAACAACAATCTTCCTCATCATGTTATTGTTTCATTTTAATATCACTATCACATAATGATTCCTGAAATAAGGGGATACATTATTATTGATGTTAGTGAGAGATGTGATTGTTGCTATATAGCATAGTCTTTGAAACAAATAGTCTCACACCAATAAACCTTAAGAGATACTTGGGATTCTCAAATTATAAAAAAACAGAAAAGCTAATAGTAAGCAACTTGGGCGAAAGCAAATTCTTCTTAAAAATTAAGAGAAATATCTTAAAGCATACCTGAGATAATTTTAGGAGTTTGAATCTCCACAAAACCCTTGTTAATTAAAGTTTCTCGAAAAAGATGGCAGATACCAGACTGGAGACGAAAGACTGCCTGACTAGTTGATGTCTATAAGACAATAATAAAATCTAATTAAATCAATTTGACACATAAAGGAAATAAATCAATGATGCCTCCTGGGTGGTATAGGGCTTAGAAAAAACATAATGCCCCATCTACAGTGTAAGCCGATGCTGCCATGAGGGCCCAATACTGCCAGATTCATCCCTAACTTTTTAAGGAAAGCCATTTAGATCTATTGTGAAAACCCCCACTTTCCAATAGTGGCAATGAATTTAAAGAAAAAATGGTGGGGGCCAAAGAAAAATATTCTTTGTGCCAAATTCTAGAGGCATAACCAATAACTTGCATGAACAAATAGCATGGGCAAACACAGCATGATGTTTACCTGCTGTGGCCAAAATTATGAAAACCCTGAGGTTTTTAGTCAGTATCAAGAGGACTTTTGATTATTTCTAGCCTTTTCTATATACTACAAATTAACATAGGAAAGGTAAGAATAGACAAAAAGCAAATAATCAGGGGAAACAAGGGTGTACAATAAGGGCAGACCTGCATGATTGAAGAAATGTTAGAAAGAGCTTATAAAGTGACAAAGAATTTAAGCTTTTGGTGGAATGTGTTACAGAAAGGAGGAAGATGTAGTCACAACATTAAGAAAGAAAGATGACATTGGTTTCACTACAATGATGAAACCACTGAAATCTTTCACTTGCAACCAAGCCAGAAAGGGAAACAGAAGCCTATGAGGTAACTATATAAACCAAAGGGCCAACTACTTCATTATTATTAATTCTGTGCTCAGATCAAATTCAGAGGATTGAGGGATTAATTACTAATGTTTACCAGGTTGTTCTAAAATGTGCATATTATGTCTTTCACAATTTTGTGGTGATATTAATGGCTATTCTATTTTCACTTGCTTACTAACTTGTCTAAAACAAGTATCACCCATTTACTGGCTTCATGTTCCTTTGTCATTTTAAAACGATGCAACTCAATATCCTAAGAACTATTACTTGAGTGTCCTTGTTGCCTGCAATTCTTTTTAGGGGAAAGGTCAGTTGGAAAGGTAAACTGTTTCTTGTATTATCATAGTTACATATAAGCAAATGGCAATTAGTTCCATGAGCCTGAGATAAGTATGTTATCCCTGCCCTCCTTGATTTTTACATAATCATGTTACTTAATAAATAAATGAGGCATACCCTAAGATCAATGACTCTGTTGTCTAATCTTGTATCCTGGTTAACGGTAGCTCTTCCTTCCTAAAAATGAAACAAAACAGATTGTATTAATTTTTTTCACAATATAAAAAACACTTTTAGAATCCATGTTTATCTTTTTTATTTTTTTAATCCTCACCCAAAGAGATTTTTTCATTGCTTTGGGTGGGGGGAGAGGGAGAGAGAGAGAGAGACAGAGAGAGAGAGACAGACAGACATACAGACAGACAGGGTGAGTCACTGATATGAAAGAAAAACATCGACTAGTTGCCTTCTCATACGTGCCCCGACCAAGGATCGAACCTGCAACCTGGTTATGTGCCCTAACTGGGAATCAAACCCATGGCCTTTTGGTCTATAGGATGATGCTCCAACCAACTGAGTCACAGCAACCAAGGCAGCCAAGTTTACTTTTAAGTGACAGATGGTTTATATATGTTAATATTATACCCTAATCTGGATCCAAAAAACAGAAGTAAGGCTAGAGAGAAGTTACTGGTGAGAGAGAGAGATGGAAAGAAGAGAAATGAGAATGAATAGGGATTAATGCTTTCTTTCCATCTCCACCATTAAAAGCCTTGCCTCATTAATGGGACATTAGAAGAATTAATCACCTGCACCTTCACTGATTCTTGGATTTTACCTGCTAGTTAGAGACTGAAGTAGTAAATAGTTTTCTCATTTTATGTTCTGGATACCAGTGAGACACTTTCAGGGAGTCCATGAAATCAACCTATTTTTCCTAATACCTTTTCATTCTCATTCTTTCCTGACTATCCTGAGAGTCTTTCAAAGGCTGTCACAACAGAATGAATGCAGAAACAAATGAGAACCTAATTGTAATGCCTATTAAGCCTGGCATTACAAAGATCTGTAGATGTATTTACGTTATTACTTCTAATAAATTAGTAAATATAAAACATTTTGTTTTAACTTTTAATACTGCAAACGCTAACAAGAGAAACCTACAAAAACAAAAGCTTGTGAGGTCAATTACTATTAAGAGCATAAAGAGGATCAAAAAGTTTGAGAAGTGTTGATGTAATAATAAATTTAAATAAACATGAAGCTTGTATCAACAGTACTCTTCATATAAAAGGAGGGAATCAAGTTTTCAATGTTTTGCAAACTAAACATGCAGAAGAAGAACAGTATTTCAAGAGCATAATTTTTACCTCTTCTCCTTCTACCTCAGGCCGAATGGCATCATCCAGCTGCAAGGGCAAACGGGGTTCAGCGAAACTGATCACATAAATCTGAAAGTGAAAGATTGCCAAAAATATCAAAAAGTACACAAAACCTGTTATCTTTTGCTTAAAAAATCTACTTGAACATGAAGCAATATTTGAATATATCTTTAACTGAAACTATGTACTAAAATCAAACAATATGGTACATGTTTTTTCATTTATATTTCTTGCCTACCTCCCTGGGTTGTTGAAATAGTCAAATGAGGTAACATATATACAAATACTTTGTAAACTCTTAAGGTGCATACCAATGTGGTAAATAAGTAATAACTGAAGTTGAGAGGTCTGGGTTTAAGGCCTTGCTTTGTCACATGAAAGCTGTTGTCAGGCAAATCACGTAACGTCAGAACTTTAATATTCTACTCTGTAAAATGAGGTCAGCAGTAAAAATCAAATGGAATAATGAATATAAAAAGTTTGCTCATTTGAAGGGGCCATTAAGAAATGAGTTTTTATTATTGTTAACAGCATTAAGCCATTTCTTCCACTAAAACTAGTCAGCCCAACTCTGCTATACCTCTCCTATTTCCAATGCTTTTCCCAAATATCCCTTCATTGCCTTCTTTCACTGAACACGTCTCCCTTCCTGTTGCTCTCCTGGTTGGGAGCACCATAAGAGGGCATTCCTTTAAGGTGTTAAAACCCCTCAATATTCACTCACTCTAACTGCATATTTTAGTGCTAAAAAGCAGTTAGGTCACAATGAATTAGCTACCCTTAAAAAATATGTTACCCTATTAATTACTCCCAACTACGCCTGGAAATCCTGCTAAAGCATAAAAGGAAACAGACCTTAACTAGTTGATTCAGGAAATTATATTCTTCCAGTTGGTAGATTACATTTAGCATTCAGCTGAGACACTTCAAGAAAAAGTATCAGGAGAATACTCTAGTCCTCGTAGTAAAATAGAATTATTTTTCAACACTTCCTATGCCCAGGTTGTAGCCCTTCCCTTTGATGAGTTAACAGAAATTTGATCTATGATTGCAAAGTTGGAGAACTGGGCAGCTCCCTTTTATTTTTATAACAGGAAGAAATTCATTGTCTCCTTCACTGGGTTGTGAGCACCTAGATCCCCACACCCTCACATAGTGCTTGGCACAAAGTATATTTTCAGTAACTGCTGGCTGAATAAATAAATGATAAGTCATTGCTTACTATAAGTATTTATATATAAGTATTGCTTACTATATTTACTATAAAGTATTTATATTTTGTGAGCTACTTTATAACTATGTTTATTGAGGGAAAATTTGTCTTTAAGCTGTTTTAGCTTTATATTTATTATTAACATTTATTAAGTTCATACTAAATGCTACGTACTTAGAATATTTTAGAAGTACATTTATTTGCTCCAGTCACTAAAATTTTATTTATTAAAATACTGAAAAAAATATGTTGCTTGGAAAATAGGGTCGTTTTTCTTGGTCGGCATACCCTTATATTTTTCTTTACTAGGTTACAGACTTCCTGGTGGGTTGGTTTAAAGTGAGACTTGCAAAAAGAGAACAAAGTAATTTGGCAAGTTAGGTCAGTAAAAAAATATAAGATATTCTAAGTCTTGGAGAGTTCCATGAAAATCAATTCCAGTTAAATAAACTTATTCCTAAGTAAGTGTGAACATATGAGTCTATCTTTCTGCATTTATCTGTCAGTCTGCCTGATTCCTCTATCTTACATATGTTCATGGGGTGTGTGTGCATGCGCGCAATAGAGAGAGAGAGAGAGAGAGAGAGAGAGAGAGAGAGAGAGAGAGAACGCGCATATGTAAGATAGAGCAGTGTAGAATGCTTAAGAAAAAAAGTTATTGCTGGAATTTAAGACCAATATGGTATTGTCTCTTGATTTTTCTACACTGTAAAATAATAGTAATAAAATGATTATAAGAGAAGATAATGCTCAAGAATTAGTATAATTAATCGATATTTAGAAGCACATCATCATAAGAAAGTTCATAGCAAATTAAGATTCCTAATAGTAAAGTTTTTCTTTTGTCTCTTATAGTGGTCTTTTATTTTTAATATATATTTTATTGATTATTACAGTTGTCCCATTTTTTTGTCCCCTTTATTCCACTCTGTCCCACACCCCTTTCCCACCAGCATCCCCCAGCCAGTTCATGTCCATGGGTCATACATGTAAGTTCTTTGGATTTCCCATATCCTATACTATTCTTAACCTACCCTGTCTAGTTTGTACCTACTATTTATGCTTCTTATTCCCTGTACCTTTTCCCCTATTCTCTCCCCTCCCTTGCCTCTCTGATCTCCATTTCTGTGATTTTGTTCCTGTCCTAGTTGTTTGCTTAGTTTTTCTTTGTTTTTGTTTTTTTTTAGGTTCAGCTGTTGATAGTTGTGAGTTTGTTGTCATTTTACTATTCATAGTTTTTGATCTTCTTTTTTTAGATAAGTCTGTTTAACATTTCATGTAATAAGGGCTTGGTGATGATGAACTCCTTTAACTTGACCTTCTCTGGGAAGCACTTTATCTGCCCGTCCATTCTAAATGATAGCTTTGCTGGATAGAGTCATCTTGGATGTAGGTCCTTGCCTTTCACGACTTTGAATACTTCTTTCCAGGCCCTTCTTGCCTGTAAGGTTTCTTTTGAGACATCAGATAATAGCCTTACAGGAACTCCTTGGTAGATAACTGTCTCCTTTTCTCTTGCTGCTTTTAAGATTCTCTTCTTAACCTTAATCTTGGGTAATGTAATTACGGTGTGCCTTTGTGTGTGCTTCCTTGAGTCCAAGTTCTTTGGGGCTCTCTGAGTTTCCCGGACTTTCTGGGAGTCTATTTCCTTGGCCAGATCGGGGGAAGTTCTTCATTATGTTTTCAAATAAGTTTTCAATTTCTTGCTCTTCCTCTTCTCCTTCTGGCTCCCCTGTGATTGGGATGTTGGAACGTTTAAAGTTGTCCCAGGGGTTCCTCAGCCTCTCCTTGTTTTTCTGAATTCTTGTTTCTTCATTCTGTTCTGGTTGAATGTTTATTTCTTCCTTCTGCTCCAAATCGTTGAATTGAGTCCCAGTTTCCTCCCTTCACTGTTGGTTCCTGTATATTTTTCTTTATTTCACTTTGCGTAGCCTTCACTTTTTCCTCCATTTTGCAACCATACTCAACCACTTCTGTGAGCATCCTGATTACCAGTGTTTTGAATTCTGCATTTGATAGGTTGACTATCTCTTCATCGTTTAGTTCTATTTTTGGACCTTTGATCTGTTCTTTCATTTGGACCATATTTCTTTGTCTCAGCACACCTGTCATGTTGGAAGCGGTGGAGCCTTAAGTATTCCCCAGGGTGAGGAAACTCAGGTCTGTGGTTGTGATGCTATATATGGGGGAGGGATCTGAGGGGGAACAATGCTGCTTGCTGGACTCCCTACTGGCTTTCAGTCACTATTCCCACTACTCACAAGCAAACTGGACCCTTCTGGTGCCGATTCCCGGGTGGGCGGGTTTGTGTACTGTTCTAGGGCCCTGTGGGTCTCTCCATAAATCTCTCCTGTGAGGCTGGGAGTTTCTCCCACTGTCGCAAATCCCACAGATTTTTACAACCAGAGTTCTTGAGGCTTTCTTTTCTCACACTGGAACCCTGAATTGTGTGCTCTGTCTCGTTCCCCAGCTCTTTCTCCTGGTTTATCTGCACACAAATGCAGGACTGCCTGGTCTAACAGCAACCACCTTACCCTACTGGTCCGTCAGCTGTCGCCTTGCCACACATCCTCTCCACCCCACTGCCCGTCTGTGCTCCTTCTACCAGTCTGGATGAATATTTCTTCTTTAACTCCTTGGTTGTTGGGCTTCCATACAGTTCGATTTTCCGGCAGTCCTGGTTATTCTTTGTTTTTAAATTTGTTGTTGTTCTTTTGGTTGTGCAAGGAGGCAAAGTATATCTACATATGCCGCTATCTTGGCCAGATGTCATGAATAAAGCTTTTTCAATATGTTTTATATTTTTTCCTATGTGACTAAGGTAGATTGTTTGCAAAAATTGCTTCAATAATTCCTTGTGCTCCTGTATAAGTGTCCTTTTCCAATGATATTGCCTCTCATACCATCAAAAGGTGTAATCTATTTCTGCACTTCTTAAATCTGAATTTGGCCATGTGACTTACTTTGACCAATGAAATTCTTGGCAAAGGTGATAGAAGCAGAAGCTTGAAAAGTGTTTGCACACTAAAGCTTCCCTCTCTTGTTGCCGGGAACCATTCTGACACCATGCCATCAATCCTGAGCTAGCTTGTTCGATGAAGAGAAGCCACAGGAAAAGTTGTTCCCGAAATAAGTATCAGTGAGCCCAACTGATGACACACGGAGTAGATGAGCCAATCGGGATAGGCCAACCCTAACTGACGAATGCACAGAAAAGTGAGAAAATCGCTTTTGTTGTTTTGTTGTTTTAAGCCACAAAGTATGGGATCATTTGTTATAAAACAAAAGCTAATTGAGTCAGTAATCAATTTATAAATCTCAACATTTTATATCAACCCTAATTATTAATAGATTTAACATAAACAGTTATAAGAACTACTCAAATATATTTCTGTACACAATTTTATATTTTGGAAAAAAGTTACCTTTTGAACATGTAACTCTACATCTTGCTGTGTACAGCTTCCAATTTTCTGATTGACTTTTCTCACAACACCTTCTACATCTACGATGCTCTCTTTGTTGATGCTGTCAAAAGAAAAATTTTCCAACTTTAATCATTTCATCAGAGGTGTCAGAACTCATTTGGTGTTTCAGCAGGAAAGCTGAATTTATTAAACTCTTCTTTAAGAGAGTAAACCACTTAAGAGAAACCTAGTCTATTTAATAATAAGCTATTATACATTACATCTTGTGAGATTCCTTGAAGAGATGATTTTCTAGATGCCATAATTTAGTTACTATTTATAAAATACTCTGGACATAAAAGGCAACAGGACCAGCACTGAATCATGGAAAGTAGGAAAAAGTCTTTCAATTATTTATTAAAGAACATTCCCCTTCCTATAGATGAAATTTACTAAGATCAGCATTTCCTATAACAAGAAACACTGGCTTCAATAAATGCAATTACTGGTATGTAATGCAACTGAATAATAAAAGAAGGTCAACTGAAAAGATTTCAAGGTAATAAAAGGACATTGGGGTGCTACAATTAAATACTCATTGCCCATAGTTTCTCAGTATATACTGTCATTGACTGGATTTATGGCAGACAGCCCAGAGGATGGTATAATCCCAATTAAGAATGTCTATATGAAGCTTAATATACACTAAGAGTAAAAGAAATTAATTTGGGCAGTTTAGCAAACTAGAATTTAGCACAAAATTTAGCAAACTAGAATTTAGCACAAAAGACACTCAAATTCTAAAATATAACACTTATAAAGTAGCTTATAAACTTACCAACTGATTATTTTTGGTCTCTCATACATAACCAAAAGAGAAAGGGTATATAATCCAAAAAGGTGGTTTCCACACAAAACATACCAATTTTACTTTTGAGTATATTCTTGTACTGACAGAATGTGTCACAACATATTTGTGGAAACGGGTACAATTTAACATTTAGGTCTTAGAGACTGATGGCAGCACCATGGTGGCTCCACTAATGTACAACTATCAATCAATACTCTCAAGAGGTAACTGGAGCTGCAGAGTGAGGTGAAAAAAGGAAGGAAGAATAATGCAAGTGTGACAACTGGGAAAGAATGGATTTCCTGGGCAGCTAGAGTAATAGAAATGGCAAATATGTATTAGGAAAATCTCTCTTGGACTCCCTGTTTATCTGCTATGTCATAAACCCTAGTTAACTTTTGTATTAATCTTTCATGGTTCAATTCCATACCCAGAATCCTACAAAGTGAATGACCAGAATCTGGACAATACAGAACAAAACAAAAGATACAACTCTCATAATAAAAATTCTATCCATTCTGGTGAGGTACCGAGTCCTTCCTTAGTAGTTATGATGTTACTTGACAAGATTCCAGAAATCCAGCAATGCTTATTTTACAAAAGAGAACATCACAATCCACTTCAATGAACACTTGCTTAGAACTGGAAAACAATCAAAATGAGGATAATAAATGAAAAACGGTGAAAAAATTTTCACTGCACATTGCTACACTGCCTAAAATGATATGTCTGTTACCAACCACCTTAAAAAGAAATCAATAGTACACGTATCTCTTTGCATTATCATAAGTCTCCTGAACTAGGGCTATCACCTAATATCTAACTAAATCTTGTGTACTGAAGAAACTCACAATTTACTATGGTAAAAGAGAGAGTTTGTGAACTAAGATAAGGCTCCTCTGAGACCTGAAGGGCTTCAGTTATTGTTAAAAGGGCTTTTTTATACTGGCTATCTATTGTCACTGCATCTTTCTTCAATGTACTAGCTACCTACCAGTCTGCCATGTCTGTTTGCATGAGCAAACTTGATATTGTAGTATATAATTCAGGCCTTGTGAGAATTCTGCTGCTCATGTTACACGTTTCTCTCAGGAAGGTTTTCTCTGTCTTACTGATCATTGCTTAATCAAGTAACCTGACCTACCCCGAGCTAGAGTTCCACCCTGCCACATTCCCGCTATTTCCCTGGCCACCTTGGTTCTCTTATGTCACTCTCTCTGCCTCCCTAGGGAGGCTTTCCAGAGTCTTCTTCAAGCCAACTCAAGTCACACACATCTACTCTCAAGAACTGAGCACTATATTACTATCTTTCCAGAAACTAGTAAAGATATCCTGCCCAAGGCTAGCTTAAGTTTCAATTAAAGAAAACAAAACTTCTTTTTTCTCCCTCAAAAGTACCAGATGATTCCTTTTATCCATGAACTGAACTTGGAACTTAGTTTATATTTAGTACTTTACTTTATTCAGTAGTATTACATGCTGAAATACTTGATCAGCTAGATTAGAAAACAACCACCATTTTAAACATTGTTTCCCAAACCGAACAATTCAGAAAAGAGCTTCTGAAAACCTGACCTATTTCCTAAACAGGACCAAAGTTAAACTTCTGTTATCACAAATTGGTCTATGGACTCAATTAGAAAGATGACAGATTAACCAGATACAGAGGATGCTTATAATTAATATTTTTGCCCTTCCTATCTCATTATTTCCCCTTATTATATCTAGTAGTTACATGCTGTTAATAGAATAGCCTATTTAGATATTAGTAAAATCATTCCATAATTATTTAAACCTTGGATAATTTAGCTATAATATCTCTATATCTACATCTACATCTATCCATATTTTATGACATGAATGAATTTAGAAGAAAAAAACATTAAAACAAGAGTCAAATTTGTGAAAAAGGGTCAGAGTAGAACTTGCTAGTTAGAATTATAAAAAGTTATAGGGTATATTGTCAAGAGTCCATATAAGAGGGATAAGAACACTTAAATAAACTACTGCTATTATTAGATAAAATTCCACGTTGTGGAAAAAGTCTAATGATTTTAACTGACATTGTTTATTAAGATGGCTTAATACTTTATAGTGTGTATTCTATAGCTTGAATGTTACCATAAAGAAACCCTATAAAGGTTTCTGTTTTACCTTTTAAAACTAATATGTCACTATGTCTGTATTTTGAAAGGGCACTCTGTCTAACAGGCATCTAAGAGCCTTGGCAGGAAAAAAACCATCTATGGTGAAAAGCAGAGGAACTCCTGGGAACTATTTTACTGTAGGAGAAATGGGTGAAGTAAATAAAACACATATTTTTCAAGTCAAGTCAGCTATTTTTATTACTACCCTTCCAAAACATACTATCACTGCATTGTCTCATACCTTTCATTTTCCAACTACCCTTTTGATCCTACATATAATTAATCACTCTACAAATAAGATGAATAGAGCTTTGATATTAAAAGTTAAAAAGGAAGAATGTGTACAATAGACTTCAAAGATTCTGTTAAAACTGCCATACTGGTTCTTGAAGGAGGTAAGCTTCAGTCTACAGTAATGAGTAATGTCTTATTATTTAATGTTTCTGAAAAAAAAAAAAGAAAGTTTTTCGCATATCTCTGTGGTATACTAAATTATTTGTTCCAAGTCTTCATTTCCCTGTGGTAGTAGTATTCATCCACGTCTTTGCCATGGCTTCAGGGCAGACAGAAGGTACTTACTTCTCTGCCCCTAAAATTTGGGTTTGGTCATATTACTTGCTTTATCAATGAAATGTCAGTGGATGTGATACTAGCAAAGGTTTGAAATGTGCTTGTGCAGTTGAACTTGCCCTTCAGCATTTCGGCTTTTCTCTTGAGAAAATGATGCTCAGGTAGCTGCTGGTCCAAGGAATCTGAGAAACACAAGGAACATACTAGGACCCAAACCACAGCTTCAAAACAAGCCTAGATGAGCCAAACTCTAGCTGACCCACAGATGTGTAGGCAAGAAATCAAAAGTTTATTTTTGTATGCTATTGAGGGTTTTTTTTCCTTTACAAGTTTTTTAAATTATAAAATATGTAATATAGAACATTCACCCACAGTTAAGTGTATATATAACTCAGTGGCAGTCAGTGTTGTGCAATCATCACCACTATCCATTTCCAGAACTTTTTCAGTATCCCAAATAGAAACTCTGTACTCATTAAACAATTAACTCCTCATTCCCTGCAAGTACTCACCATCCCCAGATCCTGGTAACCTCTATTCCCTGTCTCTATGAGTCTGATTTTTCAAAGTACTTCTGGTAGGTAGAATCATATTTGTCCTTTTGTGTATGACTTATTTCACTTAGCATAAGGTTTTTAAGATTCATCCATGTTATAGTGTATGTCAGAATTTCATCCCTTTTTAAGGCTGAAAAATATTCCATTATATATATGTACCACATTTTGTTTATAATTCATTTATTCATCATTTGTTTCTAACTTTTGGTTACTGTGAATAATGCTGCCATGAACAATAATAGAATACAATGATCTTTCTGAGTCCCTGTTTTTAATTCTTTTGGTTATCTATCTTGAAGTGGAATTGCAGGATCATATAAAAATTCTGTATTTAACTTTGAGGAACCATCACATTGTTTTCCAAAGCAGTTATACCATTTCACAATCCCACCAACAATGCACAAGGATTCTAATTTCTCCATTCCTTATTCATCTTATTTTCTGTTTTTTCTATAAAGGTCATCCTAATGGGTATGAAGCGATATCTTATTGTCCTTTTGATTTGCATTTCTTTAATGTCTAAAGATATTGAGCATCTTTTCATTTGCTTAGTGGCTATTAGCTTATTTTCTTTGGAGAAATGTCTATTCAACTCCTTTGCCCATTTTGAAATTGGGTTTTTGTTTTTGTTGTGAGCTGTAGGAGTTCTACATGTATTCTCGATATTATTCCTTTCCTGGATATATGATTTGCAAATATTTCTTCCCATTCTGTGGGTTGGTTTTTCACTCTCTTGATGGTGTTCTTTCATGCACAAGTTTTAATTTTGAAGTCCAATTAATCTAATTTTACTTTTGTTTACCAGTGCTTTTGGTGTTATATCCATGTAGTCACTGCTAAATCTAGTATTATAAAGCTTCTGGCCTGGGTTTTCTTCTCAAGAACGTTACAGTCTTCACTCTTACATTTAGGTCATAGATTTATTTTGACTTAATTTTATATATGGTATGAGACAAGGTCTTTGGCATGTGGATATCCAATTTTCCCTGCGCCTTTGTTGAAAAGACTGTTTTTTATCCACCAAATGGTCTTGGAACCCTTGTCAAAAAATCAATTGACTAGGAGGTCTCCCAGAAAATATCAAGCCATGTAATAGAAAAATAGAGACATTTACTGAAGAAGATACAGAGGACAATGACGCCTCAGTCTGCTTCAAAATAGGCACCTTGGGACCTCACACAGTTCCCCAGTCACCATCAGCTGCCCCATTGTATTTTCCTGAATCTCACTGACAGCCTGAAATCTCTTCCCTTTCAAAAGTGATTTTAGTTTTAGGAAAAACCAGAAGTTTCAGGGCACCAAATCAGGGCTGTAGACGGGCTGAGTTACCTGGGTGATTTGCTGTATTGCCTAAAAACTACACGAGATGTGATACATGAGCTGGCACGTTGTCATGATGAAGCTGCCAATCACCAGTTGCCAATAGCTGTGGCCTCCTGAATCATCCAAACAGTTTCCGTGGAGGTATGTTCAAGCTTAATGCAAATTTGATGCAGATCCATTGTTCTACTTGCTCGGTCATTTTGAATGCAATGGCCACACAGACACCTGCTCACTCAGTGGCGTCTACTGTACCCACTGACTAGTACAGTGAAGCGGTCATTGTTTATGCAAGCCCATTCCAGTCCACTCTCCTTGGCCACCAAGTTACACTGATGTTGGTGCAAACTGTTTTCGTTATATAAACAATGGTTGGATTTTTTCTGGACCGAGCTTGTGTATGTTTGGGTTTATTTCTGGCCTCTCTATTCTATTCCATCAGTCTATATGTCAATCTTTATGCTAGCACATTGTTTTGAATACCGTAGCTTTGAGGTAAGTTTTTTTTTAAAGTGCTCACCCAAGGATATGCTTATTGGTTTTAGAGAGAAAGGAAAGGAGAGAGAAGGAGAGAAGGAAGGAGAGAAGGAGAGAGGGGGGAAAAAGAGAAATAGTGTGAAACAGAATATTGATAGGTTACCTCCCATACGCACCCTGACTGAGGATTGAACCCACAACCTAGGTATATGCCCTGACCAGGGATTGAACCCACAACTTTTTGGTGTATGGAACTACACTCTCCAACACAATGGGCCACTCAGCTAGGACTCTAGTAAGTTTTTAAATCAGGAAGTGTGAGTCCTCCAACTTTGTTCTTTTTCAAGATCATGAGATTCCATATGAATTTTAGGAAGGGTTTTTCTATTTTTTCAAAAAAAATGCCATTTGGATTTTGACAGGGATTGCACTGAATCTACACATCACTTTGGGTAATTCTGTCTTGCTACTGAGTTTTAAGGTGGCTTGTTACATAGGTTTTTTGGAACAGCTGACTAATACAATGTTAAGCTCAAGAAAGTTATGAAATTTTAATAATTCCTTGAGTTCAAAGCTATCATCTGATAATAAAAGTCTCTAAAATAGTAAAAGTATGTTTGGAGTTCATCATATGCACACTGCAAACCAACAGTGTGTATTATGCACTGTAAAGATATTTTTAAAAACCAAATATACAAAACTGTATTATAAAATATTAGGGTTGATTTCTTATCAAACAGTAGAATTCATCCATTCAAGGGAATACTGTCCTCTTTAAAGTGACTGCTCAGGGAAAGAAGTTTATAAATACACTTCAAAACCAGCACTGCCGGAACTGGAGACTATCATGCTAGGTGAATTAAGTCAGTTGGTGAAAGACAAATACCATTTGATCTCACATAAGAGGAATCTAATGAATGAAATAAACTAATCAGCAAAACAGAACCAAAGGCATAAATAGACTGACAGTGCTAAGAGGGGTGGAAGGAGGGGGGATGGTTTGAAAGAAGGTGAAGGGATTAGTCAAGGAACATATATGAAGGACCCATGGACATGGACGAAGGGGTGGGGATTGACTATGGAAGTGGAGGGTGGGCTGGGTGGAGGGGGGGGAAATAACTGGAACAACTGTAAAACAAAAAAAAAATCAGCATTGTCTAAAACAATCTGAAAATGACTTATATGGAATTACCTCTTGGTTTTGTCACACATATCAGTTTTTTTGGGGGGGGGCAGGGTCAGTCTCATTTACACATATTATTTACTATCCTTTAGAAACACTGAAGACCATGGTAGAAGTCTGGGTGGGAGAATAGAGGAGACATTAAAAAAAACATCAAAAGAATGGAATTGCCTTTTGACCCAGTGATTCCACTGTTGGGATCATACCCTAAGAATCCTGAAACACCAATTTAGAAGAACCTATGACCCCAATGTTCATAGCAGCGTTATTTATAATAGCCATATGCTACAAACAGCCTAAGTGCTTATCAGTAAATGAGTGGATCAAAAAACTGTGGTTTACTATACAGTAGAGTGAATGGAATACTATGCAGTAGAAAGAAGGAACTCCTACCCTTTGTGACAGCATGGATGGAACTGGAGAGTATTATGCTAAGTGAAATAAGCCAGTCAGTGAGATAAATACCATATGATCTAATGACCAAAACCTAATCAACAAAACAAAGAAGCCAGCAAAACAGAACCAGAGACATGGAAATAAAAAAACAAGATGACAGTAATGGGGCGGGGTTGGGGGGGAGGCATAACAGGGGATTTTAAGGGAGCGGTCAAATCGTGGAGCATGTTTAAAGGACCCATGGACAAGGACAACGGAGAGGGGTGGGGTGTGTGTGGGAAGAACTGAATGTGGGTGGGAGTGGTGGGCAGGGCAGGGGAGAGTGATGGGGGAATATGGGGACAACGGTAACTGAACAACAAAAATATTTTAAAAAATCAAAAGAGAACAGCATTAGAAATACAAGGAAGTAACATGTGTCAAAAAGGAGGGAATAGTTAATATATCAACTATACAGGATTAATACAGATAGAAGATATTAACCTTATATATAAGGTTAACATAGATATAGATAATATATCAACTACAGGACTGAGTAGCTGTCTCTGAACATTTTTGATAATTATAAAAGATCATACTTACTACTGAAAGTTCTAATACTAAAATTCCAATTCCTAAAAATTCCAAATAAATATGTGAATTGAAAAGTTTAAGTCCCCCTTCATATATGTAATCCCTCTTCCTATAATCACTATGCTCACTATTTGGTCTTTATGCCTCCACATTTTTTCTTATTTGCAAAAAATATGGAATGCTTCATAAATTTTCTGTCATCCTTATACAGTAGTTTTGTTCATTTTCTCCGTATTCTTTAACGTTGACGAAGCATTGTTCTTTTAATTTTTATAGCTGAAACGAAACTGGTCTTAATACACATAAATACTTAAACTATCGCTATTCCCACATCAATTTCTTTTTATGTTTCAGTTCCTGTATGAAGTGCTTTACACATATACCATCTCACTTAAACTTCACAAGGGCTTACAAGGTAGGTATTACTATCATTTTAGAGTTGAGGAAACTGAGACTAAAAGGTCAAGTAATTGGCTTAACATGACACAACTTGGTAAAATCATGCACAGATTGTTGTATTAGAGTTCTGTTAGGCTCAAAAATGAGAACCCAATTTTACGAACTCCAGAATGCCTTATCAGTTCACTTGCCCTTCATGAATAGTTTTCAAAATGCCCAAGAATCGTGCTACCTTCTCCAGTAATGCTGACGCATCTTGATGTCTGCTGTTCTTGCCAGCCTAGAATTTCAGTATAAAACAACATGAAGCCCTAGCTGGTGTGGCTCAGTGGATTGAGTGCTAGCCTGTGAATCAAAGGGTTGCGGATTTAATTCCCAGTATAAGGCACACGCCTGGGTTGCAGGCCAGGTTCCCAGAAGAGAGCATGCGAAATGCAACCGCACATTGTTGTTTCTCTTCCTCTCTTCCCCTCTCTGAAAATAAGTAAATATATAAAATCTTAATAAAAACCCCACCCATGAACTTATTATTTAAAGTTATAGTAAACTTAGAAGAATTAATCCCATAAACTGTCTAGAATTTTGACCCCATATTTTAGACCCACGTCTAAAGTACAATATATCTTTACCAAAGTTTTCAATACAAATGTTGAACTGGACAGGTCCAAATACAGAAATTTTGTTTCTCCTACAATAGATAACCACCTCATTCCAACAAAGTGGTATAAACCATCTAGGTACAGTTGTTTAGAGTTGTAGTCCACAACAGTATAATGACCTAGTAGCCTATGTTCACCAACTTGTCCACGTGATGCGCAAGGTATACCCACCTGCCAATGTCCCTGTGGGCCTCAACTGTAGATGATATATATATATATATATATATATACTTCTACCACAGCACCCATAACATGTCTGTGCATGCAGTTGTTTACCTATTTTTATCCTCTCCCCAAAATAAGTTCTTTAAGTGATATATGTGTCACTGTGCACCTCAGCCCAGCAGAGTGCCTGTACCAGAGCAGGTGCTGAATAAAAGTTTTCTAAATCAACAAGACTTCTGAGTATTTTGATATTTTACAGTTTTAAAAGTTAATATAGCAAACTGAAATTTTAATCTACCAGTTACCTAAAATACTTATTTTTATGCAAAAGATCTAAAAAGAAAAGTAAATAAACTTGTATGCAGCTAGGTGACTCATTAGAGATGGGAGATACTCGTGACTCATCAGTTACCAATAAATCACAACCACAATGACTAATACAAAGAAAAATAAAAAAAAAACCCAACACCCCAAAATCAAAAAACCTAGGTATACAAATAACAGTCTGAAAAAGTCTTTTTTCGGAATCCAAACATTTCTATACTGGGAGGGAGGCACGTTACATAAGCACAAATTGCAAAATACAATTTTTAACTTTAACAACTGCTATTCAAATTAATGGTAGCCCTTTATAGTAGTCACTTTAGCTTTAGCTTTAAACTTCAAAACCTCCTGTTTCCATTCACTGTAGACCTTAATAGCAGTCAGTACAAAAAGGTGGCCAGGGCTGCCTTTAAAAAATTTGTCTTAAAGACTCAACCATAACTAACATAGACTACTCTCTGTTCATTACTTTAAAATGGCACTAAATAAAAAATGATTTTAAAAAGAAAAAAAGATGACTTCTTGCCTCAACTCAAACACCAGCTACTATTAGAAAATTAATGTCAACAGAAGTTGGAGATCCAGAAACATAGGCCTGCATGCGCATCCCATCTTCCTGCCTCCAGACATTTCATTTATAGATCTCTAACCATTTTGCACACACTATTAAGGATCTGTTCTTAAGGATCTCCAGGGAATGAAATTTGCCAACCTTCCTATGTAACTCATTTGATTTGGTTGCTTCATTTTTATATGCACTCAACCATGAGAAAACTGACATTTCTGACAAATTGATTAAAATGTGTTGAAGAGTCCTGTGGCACTTAATCCAATTGGTAAATCAACTTTTCAGATTAATACATTAATGAATTGGATATTCCTAGAAAAAGTAATTTTGGGAAAAACAACTGACCCCACATTAGGCTCTAAATTTTGCTCTTAAGGAAAATACTCAAAAGCTAGAAACTTCCAGCAGTATAATCTCGTCACTAAGGCAAAGATATGACTCTCAGATTTAATATCTAAAGTAAATGCTAAGATAGTTATCTACTTAAGATATTAAAAGTGACCTCATATTTTGCCTTTTAAATGATTAGGAAACCCCAGCTGGAACTATCCGATTTGATATTTTTAATAGTGGAGTCCTTGCTTTATTCCATCTGGTATATGGCCAGAGGGAATAGAGTTTAAATGTAGGGCCTTAAGGAATTAACATATAAATACCATTATTTCTCCCATTTTGTTATATAGGAAGTTCACATGTTTTAAATGTCCACTCTTTCGGTAGCACTATTCAAAAAGGAAACACCTTGAGAATAAACAGTCCCTAGGCATTGCCCTAATACTAAACATTTCATACATAAAAACTGACCTAAGACAGAATAAAAATTAAATGAGGATACGAATGGCCTTTTTCTCATGAACATATTTCTACGTATGCTATTTTCCAAAGCAAAGATTATAGCAGAATGGTTAGCTGGCTCACTAAGCTGCTAGCCTCAAAGTAAATGTTACTAAATACTCATTTGAATTATTTTGTGCTTCACTGGTCCTCAAATTTCTGAAATAAGCTGAAAAAATCTACAAGAAGGATTTTTGCTTTATTTAAATAGTAGAATCCATCAAAATTTATATTGTTCGTGTGCTGTTTTTAATCATAACAGAAGCCACAATATATCAAATGATGGAATACAAAGTGTTTTCCAAATTTTTCTTTTCTAATTCTAATTCTACTTAGAAACTAGGGGATAAAGAGGAATAGATCCTGAAGAGTTCACAGAAACAAAGAAAATAAGCAGCCTATGAACCTCTAATTTCAAGATGAAGTACAGTATATTCTGTTGGGCAAGCTGAGGAATAATGAAATCAATTGTTATACCACAAATGCACAATATACTCTTTTATTCTGGTGTTATGATTATTGGATCAGGAGTCTACAGGGTAGGGGAGTGTGTGGGGCATTTGCAGGGCAAGAGCAACAATGAGACGGGGAACAATGAATAGGGATGCAGGGAGGAATGGAACCAGGGTTGCATGAAGTCACACAAGATTACAAGGCAGGAGAGAGAGGAAGAACGGTGAAAATTATGGTTACAGAAAATGACCACTGGAGTTTAAAATGAAGTTCTGAGCGGCAAAATGCAAGCTGTGGCCACAGGAGTGAGTTGTTAAACTAAATGGTGAAGATGGCAAAGGAAAATGAAGGAATTTTAAGGGTTAAGAGTTCCATACAGACACCAGAAAATATTTAGAATGCAAGGAGTGGAATACTATCAGCCAGAAAAGCAAAATGGCTTTCAGTAAAACAAGCTATTTTAGTGTTTGGGCTTTTCACAAACTCAAAAGGCTTAATCTTCTCTTCATTTACTCAGCATACAGAAACTTAGGCTGCCTATCCAAACCACTCTCCCTTTCTTTATCGCTAACAGAGCCCCGCCCCTCTTAGTTTCCACTCTTCAGCTGGATACTAAGTGTTCTAAGGGAGGGTAAGCTCATCCCAGCTCCAGCGAGTGTCTTGTGTTTCCTCACAACCCATCTGGGAATTTACTCCAGTTTAATGGTGTCATTTCCACATAGTTTCTGGAATTAAAAACTTTGAAATCGATTTTCATGTTCTCTTCTTTACTTGTACACATAAGCAGTCAGCAAACAGGTAAGACTCTTAATGCTTTTACCAACTCACTAGGCAAACATCATTGTATCTTTTTAAGAGTATAGTCAGTTTTGCTGTAACACTTGTTTTGAAAATGTTAGTCAATTTCAACATAATTGAAGTATTAGGAATCAACCTGAACATAATGAGAATTTTGTCTTTGCCTATGCCAGACTTCATCAGTGAGAAACACTGGCTCAGTAAAGACAACTATACTGTGGTGAACTAAGACAGGTAGGAGTACACAAAACACCCATCTCAAACACCTACCTGTGTCACATGCCACCCCCACCCCCATGAGGGTCCAACTTTCTGTGGGATTTCAGATAACCTTCCTCCCACCATGTCACAATAATTTACAAGCTTCAACTCTTCTGATACTCACTTCCACAAGGACACAGCGTGTCTTCTTAAAGTGAGATATTATTGTTTATAGATTTCTTACCTCTTCAACATACATGTACAAAACTATTCTACCTATGTTTTTTTAAATTAGGATTTTCTATAAAACTTTTTCACTGATAGTTTTTGACTGCGCCATTAACCTGTTTTCCACATAAACCTTAGATTTTTTAATTGCATAATCTTGCATATCAGTGATTTTAGGAATGTGCCTGTTATATTACAGCAGAACTCACTGAATATTAGCACCACTCTACAAAAAGTTAACCCAAAAGAACACCCAGCCACACCTTAATGTCCCAAGATCTCCTTCCTTACTGACACCAGAGCAATTCTAGGAGAGGATTTTAGTTTGTACAAGTGTATAAAAAAGGGCCTGATATGTTAAGGAACAGTATCCAGTTACCCAGCCAAATTTTTTCATCTCTTTCCTGTGTCCCGAAGGTTAGTAGAATATTCTTATTTTAAAACCTGAGTCTGTGGTCTTATTTTCCACATCAGTTGCATACACCATACAGCTGCTTTGTTGAGTGACTTTGTGTTTTTTCATATCTAAAGTGTTAAGAATGTGTAACATGAACTGCATGGCAGTGCTGATGATGATTAAAAAAAAAGACAACAGCATAACTAAAAATAGATGCAATTATGAAACTGCTTAGTGAGTTTTAGGTTTCATGTTTATAATTATAGCTATCAAATATTTTTACATTGAAATTATTCAAGAAAAAATAACTTTACAAACATAAAGCTTTCTAGTTTCTAACTACCTTTCCTGTAGTTTTTATAGCATGTTTTTTAAAAAATTAAATTTATTGACGTGACACTGGTTAATATTATATATGTTTCAGAAGTACATCTTTATAATATGATATCTAAATATTCTATTGTGTGCCCACCACCCAAAGTCTAGTCTCCTATCATCAGGTATTTGAATCCCTTTACCTATCTTGTCCTCCCTCCAAGCCCTTTCTTCCCAGTAACCACCATTCTATTGTCTGTACTGATGAGGTTTTTTTTCGTTTTGTTTGTTCATTTCTCACTTTTTGTTTTATATACCACATATGAATGAAATCATATGGTTATTGTCCCTTTCCATTTGATTTATTAGCATAACACTCTCAAGATCCGTTCATGTTGGCGCAAATGGCAATATTTCATTATTTTTAATGACTGAATAAGTATTCCATTGCATATATGTACCACATCTTCTTTATCTAATCATCTACTGATATACACAGGTTGCTTCCATGTCTTGGCTATTGTGAATGGTGTTGCAGTGACAACAGGGGTACATATATCTTTACAAATATGTGTTTCAGTTATTTATTATACTGAATTTTAATTGTAGATTAAATTTCTTAAACATTAAAAATACTGTTTCATAAGCAATAAGTCTGAGTGTGTATGGGAAAGCTTTTTTCCATGGCCCTCCATTGAAAAAAATATATGGTATCTGCCCTGGCTGGGTGGCTCAGCTGGTTTGAGCGTTTTCTGGTACACCAAAAGGTTGCAGATTTGATTCCTGGTCAGGGCACATACCTAGGTTGCGGGTTTAATCACTGGTCATGGCACGTGTGGGAGGCTACCAATCAATGTTTCTCTCTCTTTCCCCCCTCCTCCTCTCCAAAATCAATAAACATATTCTCAGGTGAGGATTAAAAACCACACACACACACACACTCTCTTTATATGGCACCTGTTACAAAGGTCACTCAGGAAGAGTATACTCCGTCATTATTCATAATCTATTCAATATACCCAAGATAATTATGAAATAGCAGCATAAACTTTGTATAAATAATGGTTTTTACCTTTTATTTCAGATTGTTTTAGGTACCACAGATTTAATCCCCTCAAGGTGCTTTATTATACTACACTGTTACAATAATCTCCTAAAATATGTAAAAAATCCTATTTATTGATATATGCTGATGGTTACTTGTTAACAGTAACGATAAACTTGGGAGTGGGTGAAAGCTAGGTGATGATCATAATTGTAAGTTTAGGTAGTTATCAGCTCATTATTTTTTAAAACTATTTCCAATTTATTCCTATTTACCCTTTTTGGCCCCCCTCCCAAATCAAGAATGGTGAAGATACTATTTTAAATATTTCTTTCTGCATATTTACATATCCAGATAGCAACAAAAACTGTTAAAATTTTAACACTTATAGGCACTTACTTATCAAAGGCTTTCAGCAAATTTGCTAGCCTTTTAGTTGTCAGAAATAATTTGTTGAATCTTACTATACTCAATGAGAAATGTGCTCCACAGATCTACATAACCACCTGTATTCAATTTAATAATTTTTAAATCTTAGAAAAGGTGTAATATAAGATTAGTGAGAAAACAGGGCAGGCTATAAAGTTTTTTGAGTAATGCACCTAAAAAAATGCTTTAATGATGTAAATTAAATTATACAATTCGAGGAAAGAATTCAAAATGCCCAAACATGAGAAACAATGTATTTGCCAGTTAAATCAAACAGAATCCTAAAAACATAATTTTTAAAAATATTAAACCACACTTTGATTTAAAAAAATCTATATTCCGATTCTAAGGCAAGCACAAACTTGTTTTAATGTGTCAACTAACTTCTTTCAATTACAGTGAATTAACACTGTACTAAATTGCAGACTTATATTTCCCAGGCAAGTAGAAATAAAGATTTTAAAAGAAGGGTCTTAGCTCTAAAAATGAAATAAGACTAGTATACAGTAAACAATTTATGAAGTCACACTGGCTAGTTTAGTGGGGAGCCAAGCTTCTGCGTTCTCTGGCCCTCAGTTACACTCAACATTGGTGCTTTCTAAAAATTAAAAGGTTTAAATCATCTTATGTGAACTCATTTTTCTTCACCAAAAACCTCTAGAATTTTAAGTTAAAAATAAGCTTGGTAGGATTCTATCCAATATGGAGTAGACCAGTGGTTCTCAAACTATTGCATGGGCTCTTTTTAGTGGAACAAAAAATGTCAGGAACCCTCAGTGAGCACTTAAATAAGTTTTACTGTGTTATTTAAATATCTACAAATACAAAACTAGTATAAGTGGCTTATACTTACATCCTTTAACTTTAAATCAAAATGAAATTTTAAACAAGATAAAGACAAATACAAAACCACAAAATTTGAATAAACAGTATTAATTTAAAGTTTACAAAAACAAAATTGCGGACATTCGATTTACTGTATAAAGCTGTAAACTGTTGATCCAGCTCTGTATTTAATGTTTCTGTATTTTTACTTTAATACTAGTAATGTGAAGAATGCCTGTTCACAATTACATAAAACATTAACTCTGAGGCTGGGTCAGAATAATTAGGCCTCATAATTAACCAAAATTCTGCAAAGAGCTATTTAAATAAAGTATCGGTTGATATTTTTATGAAACTGTCTCTTGTGCATGTCAAAGTTAATAATGTAGCATTGTTAACTGAAACTTTAATCAAATGGGTATCTAATCTGATAACTACTAGAACTGGAAATAGAAACATTTTTCCTTGCATGGAAATGATTTTACTTCTCAGTGATTCCATGGCCGTTATATAGACAAAAATAGGATTCAATAAATTTGTATGAATGACACAGGCTATGAAAACTTTAGAATGCCTTAAAAAAAAAAAGATTTTATTTTTAGAGAGGGGGAAGGGAGGAAGAAAGGTAGAGAAACATTGGTGTGAGTGAGAAACATTGATTGGTTACCTCTCGAGTGTGCCCGCAACTCAGTGTTGAACCCGCAACCCAGGCATGTGCCCTACCAGAAACAGAACTGGTGACCCTTCACCTTGCAGGATGATGCCCAACCAACTGAGCCATGCTGGTCAGGACAGGATGCCTGTTAATTATCAGGTACTGCCTAGTAACCCAACTCGTTCAGCATGTGTCACTATTCAAGCAGTGAAATCTTAATTTGTGCTGAACACGGAAAATGTTAAGACTTCATTTTCCATTAACACAATTGTAAATATGACAGTAAATGCTAAATGGAAGTACTAAATTCACACAGTTATTCTAAGTTAGGTTTTAAAATGATATAGAATAATATCCCTATAAAACCTTAAGACAATAATAAAAAGGTACACTAAAGTTTAAAAAATATAGAATACTTCCAGCCTCCTAAGAACATATCTGTGGACCCCAAAGAAATGATAAGAGAAAGTGATCAATGAGGATCATGAAGGATATGGGCTTACACCAAGTGACAAAAAATGAAAATTTACTAAATAAAGCCAAAGCTTTTAGAATAAGCAGTAAAGTAAGAAAAAGCCATTGCTGATATGCAGAGCCTGCCCAATCTAAAGAGTGTATCTTGGGAAGTAGCGGCAAATAACACTGCAATGAGGGAGCTAGCAAGCAAAATTAATATTGGACATGGTTGGAAACAGAAAGCCATTAAAGATTTTAGATAAAAATAGCACTTAAGAAGAAACTTCTGGCAAGTATGGACTTTTAGAGAGAGCAGAAAGAGCTTGTATATATCAATAAATATTAGTTTAATAAATTACTGGAACTATCCTGTTTAAAATCAACTAACATATGGCAGAAATTATAAAGAGCAACACTAAAAAGAGAAAAAAGAACGCCAAATACTTTAGAAAACTCACTTATAGAAGACTTTACTCAAATATTTTTTAAAACATCAGTAAACAATTATAGTACTGCATCATTCTGGTGCCATAGCTTAAAGTTGGATTATCCTTCATGCTTCAAAACATAGAAAGTTCATGTGAGGCACAGTTAAGGATTTTTGTAGTATGGTATGACAGTAATTAGTTAATATAGTTAGACCATAGCAAAAATATAATTTTTTTTCATCTGTTAATGTCAAATAGAGGAATTTCTTTTTTAAAATATATTTTATTTTTTCCATTACCATTTTACCCCCTTATACCCTCCTCCCCTCTGCAATCACCATACTGTGGTCCATGTCCATGAGTTCATGTCCGTGAGTCATTTTTCCTTTTTGCTTGATCCTTCCACCCCCTAACCTCTCCACCCCCAACAGCTGTCATCCTGTTCCCTATCTATGAGTCTGTCTCTATTTTGCTTGTTAGTTTAGTTTGTTCATTAGCTTCACATAAGTGAAATCACATTGGTCTTTCTCTGACGGCCTTATTTCATTTAGCTTAATGTTCTCTAATTCCATCCATGTTGTCGCAAAGGGTAAAATATTCTTCTTTTTACGGCTGAGTAGTATTCCATTGTGTAAATGTCCCATAGTTGTTTTATCCACTCATCTACTGATGAACACTTGGGCTGCTTCCTTATCTTGGCAATTGTAAATAATGCTGCAATGAACGTAGGCATGTTTACGTTCTTCTGAATTGGCGTTTTGGGTTTCTTCAGATATATTCCCGTAAGAGGGATCACTGGGTTAAAAGGGAGATCCATTTTTAATTTTTTGAGATAACTCCATGCTGCTTTCCACAATGGCTGCACCAGTCTGCATTCCTATCAAGAGTGCAAAAGGGTTCCCCTTTCTCCACATCCTCACCAGCACTTGTTTGTTGATGTATTGATGATAGCTATTTTAACAGGTGTGAGGTGATAGATATCTCATTGTGGTTTTAATTTGCATTTCTCTGATTACAGGAATTTCTTTTTACTGTTTTTTATGATTTAACAATAAGCTTACACCTGAAGTTCTTATTTTATAGGCATGCCAGCTCACCAAACAGCAATGCCAGAGCACATGACCTCAAAGATAAATGTAACTATCTTAATCTTTG
Source organism: Pteronotus mesoamericanus (assembly GCF_021234165.1). Lineage (NCBI taxonomy): Eukaryota > Metazoa > Chordata > Mammalia > Chiroptera > Mormoopidae > Pteronotus > Pteronotus mesoamericanus. The sequence continues at coordinate 761,438 of NW_026555325.1, forward strand.
TTTTCACAATGGAGCCAATGCACATGCATTTTATATAAAACAAATTTTTTATGTTACACCTAGCCAGTAAAGATAATTTTAAGGAAAAAGATTTTGAATGATGAAGAAAAACCAATACATCTTTTTCCTAAATAAGTTCTGAAAGTTCTTTAGGATTTACATTATGACTTCATTTGATTTATTATTATTCATGAATAGACCAGGTCATTTCAAAGTAAAAAAAAAATTTTTTTTTATATCGTCACCCAAGGATATGTTTTTCTACCATTGATTTTTATTTTAGAGAGAGGGAGAGAGGGAGGGAGGAAGTAAGGGAAGAGGGGGAGAGAGGGGCAGGAGGTGTGGAGAGTGGGGGAGAAAGAGGGAGAGAGAGAAAGATCAATCGGCTACCTCTCCACATGTCCGAACCCAGGCTCGAACCCACAAGCTAGGTATGTGTCTTCACCGGAAATCAAACCTGCCATCTTCTGGTGTACGGGACAACGTGAACCCAACTGAGCCACTTTGCCTGAGCAAATTTTTCTGTTCTTGAATTTCTTCTTTAAAAATGGGTACTTTGAAAAGGGAAGGAAACCAAGATTCAAATAGACAATTTAGAACAGAGAAATAAACATTCAACCAGAACAGAATGAAGAAACAAGAATTAAAAAAAATGAGGAGAGGCATAGGAACCTCTGGAACAACTTTAACGATCCAATAACTGAATCATAGGTATGCCAGAAGGAAAAGAGGAAGAGCAAGAAATTGAAAACTTATTTGAAAAAATAATGGAGAACTTCCCCAATCTGGCCAAGGAAATAGACTTCCAGGAGATCCAGGAAGCTCAGAGAGTCCCAAAGAAGTTGGACCCATGGAGGGACACACCAAGACACATCATAATTACATTACCCAAGATTAAAGATAAAGAGAGAACCTTAAAAGCAGCAAGAGAAAAGAAGAGAGTTACCTACAAAGGAGTTCCCATAAGGCTATTATCTGATGTCTCAAAAGAAACCTTACAGGCAAGAAGGGCCTGGAAAGAAGTATTCAAAGTCGTGAAAGGCAAGGACCTACATCCAAGATGACTCTATCCAGCAAAGCTATCATTTAGAATGGAAGGGCAGATAAAGGAGTTCATCATCACCAAGAGAAGGTCAAGTTAAAGGAGTTCATCATCACCAAGCCCTTATTACATGAAATGTTAAACGGACTTATCTAAGAAAAAGGAGATCAAAACTATGAATAGTAAAATGACAACAAACTCACAACTATCAACTGAACCTAAAAACAAAAAGAAAAATAAACTAAGCAAACAACTAGAACATGAACAGAATCATAGAAATGGAGATCACATGGAACGAGATCAGCAGGGAGGGGGAGGGAGAGAATGAGGGGAAAGGTACAGGAAATAAGAAGCATAGTTGGTAGGTACAAAATAGACAGGGGTACGTTAAGAATAGCATGGGAAATGGAGAAGCCAAAGAACTTATATATACGACCCATGGACATGAACTAAGGGGGTGGGGAATACTGGTGGGAGAGGGGTGAGGGGGATAAAGGGAAGAAATAATGGAAGCAACTGTAATAGCATAATCAATAAAATGTGCTTTAAAAAAATTGGTTACTTTGAATATAAGATCATACTACTAGCGTTTGTCATAAAGGCCATGTGCCAATTTGTGAACTACCTTAAAAGTATCACCTAAAATCACATACAAAAAAGAAGCTAACGGACCTCCCAGGAGCACAAAATTATGTTCCTAAGAAAATTATCAACCAGCCACAAAAATTAAAAACTCATCATTTTTCACCAGAGGGTCTTCGTCAAGATAATTTTCTTTTTTCACAAGGTAGCAAAAGCTATTAACATAGCTTTTTAGTCTTAATTATTCAGGCCAGATACTTAACATCTGAGTAGTGCCAAAAGTTAAATAATTATAACCTAAGTATACACATTAAACTTAATGTATAAAACTGGCTCCATTCACTTGTATATAACCAGACAAAAATTTTATAATCTGCAACAGCTCTATTATGAAACCATCTTTTCCCACGCATTACTAATTATAGTAAGTCCGTTTTTAGGGACTAAAAATAGCTCTATGTTCTTTGTTTAAAAAAAAAAACAAACCAAGTCACAACTTAGTTGTTTAGCGTGAATTACATGTTGATTGAATTCCACTTCAGGATTATGAAATCCAAGCTGAGTTATCTAAATTCTTTTCTTGCATAAAAGCAATATCCCCCTTACATGCTCCCATTTAGATCAAAGCCTTTTTTAATTTATATATTATAAGGGAATTAGTGAATTAATTTCTGTTTTAAGAGACTATTTGCAAGAAGTTATTCCAGTTAGTGCTTTGGTTAATAATGGACATGGTCAATTGCTATTAGTCAAGTCCCAGGAGTTTCTGAGAAGATCCAAAATAATAAGAAATAACTATCTGTGGACCATTTTCATGTATCTACCTCCAAAGACATCAAATGAGTCAACTGTTCTCTTGTTAGTAGAATGTCTCTTAGTAAATATTAAGGGTAAGTGGGATTTTCAGAAGATTTTTAGACTAGAATCTTTTCTTCAAGAACATAACAATGAGCTTACAATGCAGTTTAATGGAAAAATACAGTCTAAATAGAACTGCCATCTTCATATGTTAGTTTTCAGAGCCAATTAAAATATAAAAGACAAAAGACATTAAGGATATTTTTTGTTGATTTCAAGTTGACCTTCTCACAGTATTTTTCAGTGTGTATATATATATAATTTAGCACATACATCTGTAGTTTCCAGGGGATCTATTTATTAAAAGGTTCTTAAATAAAGTTTCTACCTAGGGACCAAGCTTATTAATGCCCCACTTCGTAGCATACAGGTTAACCCTAAAAGGCTAGGTAAAATATGCAACCCACAAGCACAGACCCTTACAGACTATGAGATGAAAACAGCAAACCTAAATACAAGAAACAAGCAGAAGGGATGAAAGTGACAGTCTCTGGGCAACAGGACTGGGAGACAGAGAGAGATGGGGTTATTATAATAGCAGTAATAATACCACTGAATTCACCAGCGAATTGATGCAATTATTGGCATTAAAGTTTTTAAATTAGAGTGCAGGTATTGCTATGCTACAATAAAACTAAACTTGATAAATACAGCTCTAAACCAAAACCTGTTGTTGAGCATCCACTCACTACATTAAAACACTGTGATATGAGATGGTAATGAATTTGATAAATAAATCTCTAAACCAAAACCAGTGGCTAAGCATCCACTATATCTAAAATACTGTGGCAGGGTAGTTGGGGGACCCGGGCATAAATTAGGGTATTAAATTAGATAATTTTTTAGTTTTTTTCTAGTTCTAAAATTAATAATTTTATCTATATCAACTCGTCTTTTAAAGCATACATCTAAAGAAAGACATAAAAATCAATAGAAAAAACATAAAATTTACTCTAGGTTAAATTTCTTTCTTTGAAAAACATTTATGTCTATGAAGGTCTTTATTACTTAAAATGTAAAGAACATCCATTTTCCAAGTTGTCTTTGACCGTTATCATGGAAATAAAATTTTAATTGAATTGAGGAAAGCATACAAACAAACACCACCTGCTATATCACCAACTATTATTACCTTACAGCTACAGCATGTACAACCACTACGCTATCTCTATATCCTGCTTTTTGCAAACTAAACAAAACAATGTGCTTCCACAGGTACTCTGAGCCAGACAGCAAGACTTTGGGAAAGAGAAAGGGCAATTTTTATCTTTTTTTTTTAACTCTTTGGGTGTCAAAGTTAAAAGATGTGTTTTACTTCCTTCAGGAAAGAATCATTTGCAAAACTACATTCTTTTATGCTATATACTTTTATTCAGTTAGAAAACTTGTTGCTTAATATGCAAATCAAACTGTGGAAGGGAGGGAGGAAATGGAGCTCAACAAACAAAATAAAGTTGCTCTGCTATGTTGAGACTGCCAGGCTTTTTGTTACTCTACTTGAAAGTAAATGTGACTTGTCTGTAGAGAGTGCTGCTTCAGCAGTTCCAAATGAATTTTAAGTCTGTGCTCCATATTTTCTCTTTTGTTAAATTTAATGTATTCAGCAACACTGAACTGACAATTTAAATAACTACATTTTTAAACAAACGGAGCATTGATGTTAATGCATGAAAATGGTCCAAACCCCTGGGAGTCTTGGTTCCCACCATTGTTTATTCTGACAACAGGATATAATTGCTTACTTACTTGGCAGCAAATTTAACCATCTGCTTGCTTGCATGGTCTCCCACTGCCACAAGAGCCTGGACATTAAACTGCTGCTGACGTAGGACTAAGAAACATTGTTTTCCTGAATAAGACAGAAAGAACACAAATGTATTGACATATCACTTTCAGGTTTTACAAAGAAGGCAAATGCTTCTCTACTTTAAAATCAGGCCAAAATTTACTATCTTCATCAGGCATGTAACGTGTATATGCAGCTTTCGCAGTTAAAATAGTCATACTCGGTTGACAAGCTTTAAAGAAACCCAGGTTCCTACTAGGAGAAACAAAAATGCTTTTAACATGTTTGTTTTGAGAAACAGGCAAATCACTAATTTAAAAAATATTTTAAGTCAAACATTATTTTGTCATTGCATTGATTTATTAAACAAATTTCAAGAAACTTCAGATCACTTTCAACATTCATTTAATAGCTAGTATATTCTACAGGCAAAGGCACTATGTTAACCACCATGGAAGCTTCAATGATGCAGCCACGGAAGTACTAATAAAGAGCTTAGGAACAAGCAGGCAAGCATTCTATGGGGGTGGTCCATTTTACTTTCCACCAAAGTACATTTCAAAGAGCATTTGGAATGACAGACTAGTTTCTTTCATGTTCTATTTCCTTCATTTTTTCTTTATTGTCTTCCTAACCTTCCATCCTTTATAATAGTTCCAAATATTTTTTACTCTAAATAACTTTATAAAAGATCATTCCCTTTATGCCCTACAATCAGTTTTATTTTCACGTATGCCGGGCTTCTTGATTTTCCCTTCTTTTCATAAGGAACCACCATTTCTTATTCTCAACCTTTTGAAAACTATTATTCATAATACATTGCAGTCACTCTGTATCCTTGTGACATCCCTTTCCTCCAAAGCAGATCCTTTTTAAAAGTCTCTGGTCAAGTTTTGGAGAACTACTTCCTCATAAAACAACGTAAATTTTTCCAAGACTACTTTTCTCTTCAGCTTGTCCTGTAAAACAGCAAAAGATAATTTTGGTTTTTAAACCAAGAATTATCCATGCAAAAAAACCCCCAAAAACAAAAAAAAAAAACCAGCAAAAATGCAAGCAGACTTACAGTTATTAATACTTTCAACATAAGAGTATTTCAAAATGAAAATCAGACAGCAATCATGAGTTTAAAAAAACAGGTTGTAAACAAAGTGCCAACACAAACATAATCTATGGATTTCTGGGGTGATACATGATTAACATATTTTTACCACTAAATAGATACTCATTTTCTTTCCTTTGGAATATTATACAGTCACAAAGAAAAATTTTTTTAAAGAAAGTTCCAGTACTAAATAAATTCAAAGGGATTTTAAGACACTGAATGGATAAAGACTGATAAAGTTGAGAAATCTGCATAATAGATCAAAATGACATTATCCCAGGAACTACTGAAACCACAGCCAGATATTAGCCCATTGAGAAGTGAATGTTAACGTGACTAGGAAGCAACGGGTATGATTTAGCATTTTAGCTGCTCTAACAGGGCAGACAGGCAGCAGAGACTTAGCTGCACTACAAAGTCACCCCACAATCAACTCTAATGCTAAAGACCTTGAGAGAAAATGGAGAGCTCTATAGAGCATACAAATGGTGAGCACAGGAAAACATCTCCCAGTCAGGACTGGGGGCAACATTTAGTGTGAGGGTTTGGTATAAAGTAAAACGTTCTGAAATCTAAAGGCCCAGGATCTCATTTAGTCTACCACTTCTTATGAAGGAGCCTGTGGGAAAATTATGAAACCACACTATGCCTTAGTTCTTCATCTGCAAAATGGAAAAAATAACAGATATAACTCAGAGTTTCCTTGACTTTTCTTCATCTTGAAAATTATATAAGTAATATATTTAGAGTTGTGACAATTAATGTTAACTATGAATATTAAATATTAATATTAACTAACTATAAATATTAATGTTTACTACTATTAATAGCAGAACTATCACTGGTTCTTTATTTGAGGATTATCATCCCTATTTTACAGCTGGGTTACTATGTGTGAAAGATATGCTGAGTGCTTAGAACACTAAATAAATATGTTAGACACACATGATAGACTGTTATGTGAAAATGTGATAAAACTATACGTAAGTGTATAATCCCGATTTCGTTTGTATAAAAAGCATATTAAAATTGATTCTGTTGGGGGACAAAAAACCCCCCAACAAAATGTGGCTACTAATGAATGGTGAAATTCCAGGGAATTATTCTGTTCTTCCTAATTGTCTACATTTTCTGAACTTTCTACAATAAATATGTACTACTTTTTTAATTAGAAGAAAATACATTTTAAGACAATGATACAATCAGAGAGCTAGGTATAGAAGGAAGGTAAGGCTTATATATGCTGTCTAAAAGAGACTCACTTCATATTGAAAGACACACAGTGACTGAAAGTAAAGGGATAGAAAAGATAGTTCATGAAAATGGAAAAAAACAAAGAAAAGCTGGGGTCGCAATATCTATGCCAGAAAAAATAGGCTTTAAAACAAAGGCTATATAACAAGAGACAAAGAAGGACCTAGCAATTCTACTTCAGGGTATTTATCCAAAAAAACCTAAAACACTAAATCGAAAAGTCATACATCCATATGTTCATTGCAACATTATTTAAAATAGCCAAGATATGGAAGCTACCCAAGTGTCTATCAACAGATAAATGGATAAAGAAGTAGTGGTGCATATATACAATAGAATATGACTCAGCCATAAAAAAGAATGAAATCTGGCCATCGGCAACAATACAGATGGACCTAGGAGGGCTGTCCAAACTTTTGGCATCTTTGGCCCACACTGGAAGCAGAGTTATGTTGGACTACATATTAAATACACAAACACAAATAAAAACTCATGAGCAAATAAAAGGTTTTAAGGAAATTTACAATTTTGTGTTGGGCCACATTCATAGCCATCCTGGGCCACATGTGGCCTGTGGGCCACAGGTTGGATACTCCTGAGGGTATTGTGCTGAATGAAGTAAGTGAGAGAGGGGAACACAAATGCCATGATTTCACTTATGTGTGGAATCTAAAAACGATAATTGAACAAGCACAATAGAAAGACTCATTGATACACAGACCATTTTGATGGCTGTCAGGTGGGAGGAGGCTTAGAAGGATGGGTGAAGAGGGTGAAGGGATTAAGAAATACAAATTGGCACTTACAGAGGAGTCACAGGGATGTAAAGTACAGCAGAGGGTATAAAGTCAATAAAATTGTAATAACTATGTATGGTATCAGGTGGGTACTCGATTTGTCAGGGTGGTCATTTAGTAAGTTACCTAACATTTAATCATGGTGTTGTACACCTGAAATTAACATAATATTGTATGTCAATTGTAACTGAAAAATAAACAGTTATCTAAATTAAAAAAAAAGAGAGAGAGTGCTTCTGGCTAAGATAGAGACGTACATAGATATGCTTTGCATCCTTGCACAACCAAAGGGAGGACAATGACAAATTTAAGAACAAAAACAACCAGAACTACCACAAAATAAAACTCTACAGAAGTCCAACAGCCAAGGAGTTAAAGAAGAAACATTCATCTAGACTGGCAGGAGGGGCAGAGATGGGCCGCAGGGGTGGAGAGGTGCTGGCGGAGCAGTCCTACATTGACGTGCAGATAAGCTGGGAAGAACTGGGGAGCAAGACAGACAGAGAAACCCAGGGTTCCAGTGTGGGAAACTAAAGCCACAAAACCTCTGGCTATACAAATCTGTGCAGGTTGTAGTGGGGGGAAAAACTCCCACTCATAGGAGAGTTTGCTGGAGAGAAGCACAGGGTCCTACAATGTACACAAACCCACCCACATGGGAATCAGCACCTGAAAGGGCACAATTTGCTTGTGGGTAGCAGGGGAAATGACTGAAAGTGGGGTGAGAGTGAAGTAAGTGGCACTGTTCCCTCTCTGACCCTTCCCCCACATACAGCACCACAACCCACCAAAGTGGGTTGCCCCACCCTGGGGAATACCTAAGGCTCCGGCCCCTTACAACGCAACGGCTGTCCAAAGACAAAGTAATATGGCCCAGATCAAAACTTCAGAAAAAGACCTAAGCAATGAGGAGACACATAACTGATCAGATGCAGAGTTCAAAATACTGGTAATCAGGATGCTCACAGAAATGATTGAGTAGGGATGCAAAATAGAAGTGAAGGATATGCAAAATGATATAAAGAAAAATATACCGGGAACCAACAGTGAAGGGGAGGATACTGGGACTCAAATCAAAAATTGGGAGTAGAAGGAAGAGATAAACATTCAACCAGAACAGAATGAAGAAGCAAAAATTCAAAAACTGAAGGGAGGCTTAAAAAAATTCTGGGACAACTTTAAACGATCTGACATCTGAATCATAGAAGTGCCAGAAGGAGAAGAGGAACAGCAAGAAATTGAAAACTTATTTGAAAAAATAATGGAGAACTTCCCCAATCTGGCCAAGGAAATAGACTTCCAGGAGATCCAGGAAGCTCAGAGAGTCCCAAAGAAGTTGGATCCAAGGAAGCACACACTAAGGTACATCATAATTAATTACCCAAGATTAAGGTTAAGGAGAGAATCTTAAAAGCAGCGAGAGAAAAGGAGACAGTTACCTACAAAGGAGTTCCCGTAAGGCTATTATCTGATGTCTCAAAAGAAACCTTACAGGCAAGAAGGGCCTGGAAAGAAGTATTCAAAGTCGTGAAAGGCAAGGACCTACATCCAAGATGACTCTATCCAGCAAAGCTATCATTTAGAATGGAAGGGCAGATAAAGTGCTTCCCAGAGAAGGTCAAGTTAAAGGAGTTCATCATCACCAAGCCCTTATTACATGAAATGTTAAACGGACTTATCTAAGAAAAAGGAGATCAAAACTACAAATAGTAAAATGACAACAAACTCACAACTATCAACTGAATCTAAAAACAAAAAGAAAAACAAACTAAGCAAACAACTAGAACATGAACAGAATCATAGAAATGGAGATCACATGGAACGAGATCAGCAGGGAGGGGGAGGGAGAGAATGAGGGGAAAGGTACAGGGAATAAGAAGTGTAATTGGTAGGTACATAATAGACAGGGGTAGGTTAAGAATAGTTTAGGAAATGGAGAAGCAAAGAACTTATATATACGACCCATGGACATGAACTAAGTGGGTGGGGAATGCTGGTGGGAGGGGGGAGCATGGTGGAGGAGAATAAAGGGGAGGAAAAAAATGGGAACAACAGTAATAGCATAATCAATAAAATGTGCTTAAAAATAATTGGTTACTTTGAATGTAAGATCATACTACTAGTGTTCTGTTATAAAGGCCATGTGCCAATTTGTGAACTACTTTAAAATTATCATCTAAAATCACATAAAAAAAGACAAGCTGAAATAGCATAATCAATAAAATATACTTAAAAAAATACATATAAAAATATCAGTCATAGATCAAAATCAGCTCTAGGAAATATCTATCCATTCCCTCCCCAGTCTCCCTCCCTTTCCCGGCAAAGAAAAGATTCAGCAGAAGCAGCAGGTAGAACCTGGGAAGTTCTAGGAAATTAAACATAGAAGCAAATGCATTCCCTATGATTTGACATGCCTGCTATTGAAAAGAAATCACGAAATCAATGGTTATGGGTGAAGTGAAGAATGTTTACTGTTCTCTTTAATGTTTAATGTGTTTACTGTTTGTAACTAAAAATTAAACCTCTTCTTTATATAAAAAAATCCAACAGATGGGAGGAAGGGGGTGAAGCACAAAAACGAGATCAATGGAGCATAAGAAAGAATTGAGAAAAGATTCTAATTCTAGATGGAATTCAGAAGTTTTAAGGAAAAAACCCAACAAATAAAAAGCAGTAAAAAAAAAAAAAAAAGGAACTGAATATTAAGTATACAATAGAGGATGGGAAAGCTTTCTAAGTTTAAATATTATAGAATGTCTATATAGAAAAAATTAAAAGAAAACACTCAGGCAATAGTATCTTCCAAATGACATATAACCTATATGAATTAATATCTTTAATACATAAAGATCTTACAGACACATATGTAAAAAAACATTGAGATCCCAATAGATAAAAGGGCAATAGACTAAACCAGATAATTTGAAAGAAAAAGAAGAAAAACCTAGTATGGAAAAAAATGTTACTGGAAAAGAAAGTAATTCAAGTTGAAGCAAACAATGATGACATTACTTACCTCTCAATTTTGCAAAGATTTAAAAATATGTAGTATTATCCAGTGCTTGAGAGAATTAAGTGAAAATGTCCCTAACTTGCTGATGGCAAAGTAGACCTGCCCAAAACTTTCAGAGAATAGTTTGGCAACAGGCATTAAAAGCCTTACAGATGTTCTCTTGGACTCAAGAAATACATTTCTTAGAATGTATATTAAGAAAATTAGGTATGGAAAGAGTCATAGTGACAAAGATGTTCCTTAACAGTGTAACTTACATAAGAGAGCTAAACTTCTATTATCACTCACTTCATACTAATGTAGTCTTTACTAGCGGAACAGATCTACATGTGACTCTAATTCTATGGTCTCCAAACATTCTGTATTCAAAGCACTTTCATTACTAGAATCCAGATAGTCCACTCAAAAACAAATTTTTTTTAAGATTCCAAACAAAAACAAAAAAATATCAGTACTGGTTTCCTGGTAAATTCAAAGTACTTTTGAGACCAAGTTCTTGCCAGGTGTTGGTAAACAAAATTGTTCTCTCTTTGGCTCTGCTTGGTAGTATACTGCTCTGTATAATTTGCTTAGTTCAATGTTTTGCAAGCTATTATTTTATAGACACTGATGAATGATAAAAAGCAGCCGAGTGTTTAAAACCCCTTTTATATAACTTTTATTTATTTTTAGAGGGAGGGGAAAGGAAGGAAAAAGAGAGGGAGAGAAACATCAATGTCTGGTTGCCTCTGCAGCACCCCCTACTGGGCACCTGGCCTGCAATCCAGGCATGTGCCCTGGGATTCGCACCAGTGACCCTTTGGTTCATAAGCTGGCACTCAATCCACTGAGCCACACCAGCCAGGGCCCTTTTATATAAATTAAAAAAAAAAAAAAAAGGATATACCCATGCTTGTAAATATTTTTCTTCCCTGGAAGAACCCACAAGAAAAAAAAGAGGTTATTTTTTGGGGAAGTGATTGTGACGGGATAGAGGAGCTAGAATGGTGAGGCTTTTATTTTTCATTTTATATCTTTCTGTACTATTGAAATTTTTATTTATTTTTTATTCTAAGAAGTATAGAATTTCTCAGTTTAGCAAACAGTCCCTACTGCACTTAAGCTGGCACAGAAACTTTATAGGACAGATAAACCAATTGCTAAATACTAATGTTTCTTCTTGGAACTTTCCAATCAAGAGATAGTTTACAGAAAGATACAGAGTCAATCTTCAAAACAGCTGAATGAAGTCATTATATTTAGACAGTTTAAATTTAAGGGATTAACAGTTAAAAATGTGTTGAATTTTGATTCTTAAATTTTCAGAAGTACCTTATTTCTTAAATTTCACAGAAGTACTGTTTTAGGAAAATGTCAAGTTGGAAACCTTTTTTTACAGCACCATGAGTGCAATCTTTATTTCTGAGCTGAAGAACAGAAGTGGTAGGTAGTCAGGACAAAAAAGTTTATTCTCATTTCCATTTTGGTGATGCCCCTTATGAACTGGGCCTTTGTGGAAGAACTAGGTATCAAAGATGTTAGGCAATCACGTTTTCGTCTCTTCCTACACTGTCTTTTAGCTTGCCAAACTCCTAAATTCATTATTTAAATAATGTACCTTAACTCCCTAATTCCCCAAAATTAACATTATCCTACATCATTTATGTTAATTAGGGAACAAAGCAGCAAAGACCTAACTGTTTTAAATACCTTCCATTTGTTATTTCCCCTAAAATATTTTTGGCAAGCATAGAAGTTGAGGTTCTGATCTTTGGTATTAAAAATCCTAAATTATCTGTTTACCAAAATAATTTAGCTATTTTTTTCTAAGTGGAAGTTAAGTTTTTAGGAAAAAGATTATTGAAAGAAAATTATTTTATGCCAATGACTTCCATGTAGTATGTAAAAAGTTTGAAAGGAACCACTGATATTTCATTTGCTCTTTCAATATACAGACTTAAGTTTAAAAGCTTTCACAATGGAAAGAAACTAATACTTAATACTTAAGAATGTATAAAAACACTGCCCTTTAAGGCAAAATATACAGATACTTGTTATGTAAACAGACTCAATTTTTTTTTTTTTTTGCACAACAGGATTCAAGTTGTCACACTTTTGACACTGTGATTTTGACACTTCCATTTCCTTATTTATAGTTTTTTACAGTGTTGTTCTACTTGAAATTGCTAGCAGTTTGTTTTTCCAAAGCCAGTTTTAATGTGTTACTACTTTTGAAGTTAAAACACATGAATGATTCCAAATAAATCATATTTATTGACATTTTTCCAATGTAAGATGAGGGAAGAAAGGAACAGCAGCAATCAGGGCTATGCGGAGTCAAAGCATAAGATTTCATTTGTTTTTTTAGATGATCTACTTTGGCAGAAATAAAAAAAAAAACACTGACAAGAACTGTTAGCAAGATGTGAAGCAAGTGGTACTGTCACATTCTAAAAAAATTTTAGAGCCAAAGAGAGAACACCTGTAGGATAACTGAATATAGCTATACTGAAAGGTTATTCTGGTATTAAAAATTTTAAATGTGCATATGCATACCCTTCAACCCAGCAACTTCACTTCTAGATATCTATCTTGGAGAAATATTACCTTATGTAGGTCTATAACAAGTATCATGGAAGAATCTCCAAGAAAAATTTTTCACTGAAAATTTTAAAAGTTGCAAAGAAACATGTAAAATGTGTGATCTATATAAAATAAGACAAGCTAAAACTCAAACACAAAACAAATAAAAAACTACGTATCTGTGTGTGCACTCACATACATATATTAAAAAGCAAGATTTTTGGAAAGATGCTGAACAAATGATTAAGAATTAATAGAGCCCTGGCTAGTGTGGCTCAGTGGATTGAATGCCAGCCTGCAAACCAAAAGGGTGCCAGTTCGATTCCCAGTCAGGGCACATGCCTGCGTTCTGGGCCAGGTCCCAGGTTGGGGGTGTATGAGAGGCAATTGATCAATGCATCTCTCACACGCCAATGTTTCTCTTCCTTGCCTTTTCCCTCCCTTCTCCTCTCTATAAGTAAATAAACCAAATTCTAAAAAACGAGAAAAAAAGATTAGAAACGGTTGAAGCAGATGATAGGCAGTAAAAAAAGAAAAAAGTGAGTATCATTTCTTTATTCTTTGAAGAATTCATGTGAAAATATTACTTGGGTAACTTATAACTTAAACACAAACGCACATAAAACTTAAAAACAAAATTAGGTTTTCCAATTAAAAATTGTGAAGATCAGATTAATGCAAAATTACAATTTTTTCTGAAACTTAACCTAGTACAATACTAAGAGAACACTACCCACACCTTTGCCAAATTTAGTTTATTTCAAGAATCTACAAATAGTTCAACATTACAAAATCCATTATTGTAAAATCAAGTCAATTGCATGTAGTTGATTCTTGTTGTCATAATTATGTTCTATAAAGTCTTCAAGAACAATGAATTACCAAATACTGAACCACTGCTCCTAGGGGAAATAAAGGGTTAGGTTCCTGTGAACCTTTGGTCACAATATTTTCATTAGTCCATCAATACATTAGCTTGTTTTGTGTGTTTCTGTTTAAAGACACCTTATTTAATATATGTAGAATTGATTCAGTAACACTGAACTCACAGCCAATAGCACTATACCTCATGCTTGTACGAAGTTTATCTAAAACATGTATCTTCTCTGTAAGGCTTAGTATATAGTCTTCTCGTACTTACGAACACTAGAAAACACTTCAGCACTATGCCTGGGGGCCATTTTAAGCTAAATCACCAACAAAAAGCACAAAACTAGAGAATGTTGCATTAAACAGCTTGTGAAAGGGACACCTGCTTGTGAGACCTGATTCAGGAAGGCAGAGCTTCACCATGCTTGACTTCAGCTGGGAATGTATGCACTGGGCAACTCAAATTTTTTGCCACTCTCATATCTGGCATGCCTGTGAATGGCAGTGAAAGTGCTGCACACATTTACTTTGAGGTTACAAATACATTTTAGCAAATAGGTGAATTTCTAAGTATATAACCCATAAACAATGAGAATCAACTGTATTTTTAATTTTTTATTATATGGAAAATTTCAAACCAACACAAAAAGAGGGAGACTGATATAATAAACCTCTACATAAATACACTCAATGCAATTATATTTTGAGGGGAAAAAATTGCTGGAAAAAGGTCTGGAAAATTTAATATCTATTTCTGATAACAGAAAACCTGGGCTAGAAGAAAAGTTTAATATTTTTTATACTGTGGCATTGTTCTCTAATGACATTTTATACAGAACACCAGTCATGAAATAACTTATCAGGAGTTTAAATCTCTGCTGTGTGAAAAATCCTTCATTGTGGGAATCATTATAGGACTAGAGAGAATCTACTAATTATTGTAAAGAGCAACAATAAGAAATGAGATAAACATTTGAAAGAAAAGGACAAAATTATCATTATTTGTAAACGATACCTATGTCCACCTATAATCCTCATGTGCTTAGGTTATCAATTCATGCCCATTCTTTTCTCAGGTTTAACCCAATCCACTTATCCTTCAATGCCTGTATATTTGAAGCAAACCCCAGCGATAGTATTTCATCTATATATAGTTAAGTATGAATCCCTAAGAGATAAAATCTTTTAAAAATGTTACCACAGTACTATTATCTCAACCAAAAAATAAACAACTTTTAACCTCAAATATCCAATCAATGTTCCAAGAGCCTCAAATAGCCCCCCTTTTTTAACTGTATATTTAAAATAGGATCCAAATAAGTGATTAACTTAGAGATAGCCTAAGTCTGTTTAAACCCATAGGTTCCCTCTCTCCTTTCAACTTATTTGTGGAAGAGATGAAGGTTTTGTTTTTTTTTTTGCCCAGTAGCTTTCTGTATTTTAATCTTGCTAATTACATCCACTGTCATTTAATATGTTCCCTTGTCCTATGTTTTTCTTGTAAGTTAGTAGTTCGATCTAAAGGCTTAATGAGATTCAGGTAAAATTTTTTAGGCATTGGATGGTACTGTGCTTTTTCATGAATAGATATAAAATATTTTTGGTTATCTCTTTATTTTGTTGTTAGAAACCACAGATCATCAATGTGCCTAGATAATTTAATATATTTAGATAATTTACCAGGGGCAAAATTATTGATGTTCTAACATCCTTCTTTTCACTTTATTAGTTGAAATACTTCCTTAAAAAATAAAAAATATATAAATAAGGAGACACTTCTTCACATCTACCAGATGGTTAACCACTAATATAATTTATACAGAAATAATACTTTCTCTTTATTCTCCAGTTTCCAAAATAGTGAGATATTCCATTGGTGACCAACTAGGTTTTGTTTGTTTGTCTTAGCATTATTATATACTTATGGATTTAAACAAAGCATAACTGATGTTTCAATTCATGCTGTTATCCTTACTGATACATTGTTCCATTTTGGGGATGGGGTGAAGAGAAGAATTCTCAGCCTTACATGTAGCATGAATTCTATCTTTTAATTTGCTAAATAACCATGCTTAGGAAACCAAGTGACTATTTGGGACAAAAAAAAAGGTCCCACACTAATGGGAGAAAGAAAAGTAAATTAGGGATTACAATACAATGTGATTTATCTGTTGGTAGAATAAATGGCCCAACCTTTCAGAAAGGCAAGCCAACATTTTTTAAAATGTTAAAACTCCACCAGTATTCTTCTCATTAGTATTCATCTGATTGGGGAGAGAATATTGGAAGACTAGACAAACTGTTATAGTAGTGATCATGAGAGAGACATATGTATAAAATGTTGGGATTTTTAAAATGAGCCCATATTAATTCTATAATAAGTATTTAAAACACAATGTTAAGAAATGCTGTAACACAGAATGTATTAAATACTGCAGAAGGAATTACCTTTTAGGGAGACAGATGGCGTCTTAGAAAGCTTCTGGATTGTTTGTATTCCGCCAATACAACTCACTATGAGAAGTTGGGCAAGTTGTTTTATCATTCTGAACCTTAGCTTCCTCATTTATGCCTGTTCTGCCTACATCACAAATTTACAGGGATGATCAAGTGTGAAAAAGTGGGTGAAAAGCATAAAGTTATAAACTAATATCATTAATATTTTTAGACAATTCTGAACACTAGGCTAGGACAATTTTCCATAAGGAACTGAGTTTGTCTAAACTACCCTTATCTTTCTTTTCTATTAATGCTCAATGCTTAGTACTGTCCAACAGAACTTTCTACAATGACAAAAACATTCTGTATTTGTGCTGTCTATGCAACATGTGAGCCAACAGCCATTATGGCTATTAAGCACTCAAAATACATCTAATGACTGAGCTACTGAATTTCAATTTTAATAACTACATGTAGCCAATGACCACTGCATTATACAACCCAATCTTAGCCTTATCTCTCTTCCACCTCTCTCCTTATCCAAATATTACAAATATAAGAATATTAACAAATGAATCCTGCTGATGTGGCTCAGTGGACTGAATGCCAGCCTGCGAACTGAAGGGTCACCAGTTCGATACCCAGTCAGGGCACATGCCTGGGTGTGGGCCGGGTCCCCAGTTGGGGGCATGAGAGAGGGAAGTGATCGATGTATCTCTCATGCATTGATGTTTCTCTCCCTCTCTTCCCCTCCCTCTAAAAATAAATAAATAAAATCTTATAAAAAGACTATTAACAAACTAAAAGCTTCTCAAAAACATTCTTTACTTTGAAAAATTAAACTCAGATTTCATCTGAGTCTTTAAGGTCAAATTATATTTAAGGATGTCTTATAAGAACCTAAAATTAATTAACCACGGACTAATATTTTACAGCGATTTAAAAAAGATCACAAGTGTTTTTGTTTTAAAGACTTACTTTGGTCTGTGAAATATTTGCAAAACAAAAAATTCAGTCCTTACCAAAAAGGCTTTCTTTAGTCATTAAATCAATCTTACCTTTAGCTCTGCTTGTATGAACCCTTGCACGCACCCAAACAACTTCATCAGCTTTTTGTACTGTCAAATCGCTAACCCGAACCAAAACTCGATCTATAGCAAATAAATGAAACAGTTTTTGTAATTTAGAATTTACAAAGAGATCATAATTATTTTGCTTTGACAGCCGGCATAAGTACTTTGTATTAATTTTCAACCTGACACCTTTTAAAAAATCACCCTCCATATACAATTTGCTTCATTTTGTGAACTTTCTAAATATATTTCTAAAATCTACTCAGTTCTCTTTCACCTTCACTGCCACCATCCCAGACCAAAGTACCATTATCTGTTGCCTAAATTATAGCAATAACCTTCTAAATGGCAATCCCTAATCCTCTACTTCAGTCTATACTGGAGTCAAAGAGATTGTTTCAAAATACAAATAGGCTGAACATTTCAATGACTTGTAAGGCCAACAACATACGGTCCATCTTTACCGCCTTTGCCTAAATGGACATGGTATTTTAGCTTGCTTGCCAAAGTACGTAAGTCAGCTAGCTGTAGGGGAGGACTGAGCCAGGCCTGGACAGTAATGGTAGCCCATTCGCTAGGATACACTAACTCATTCAGGGAATGGCATGTTGTTCAAACTGAGCTAATCAAAGTCCTTCTCTGGAACTTAATATACAGACACTGGGAATGAAGCTCTCCCCCAGGGCTGCTGAACTGAGATAGTGTAGGCCCAGGGCTGTAGACACCATCTGCCTCTCTACCTGAGTTTGTAGGATGAGAGAATGAGGCCAATAAGGGAAGCAGAGCCAAGAAGTGCAGGCAGAAAGCATTGACAATACTGCTTGAACCGCTAGATCCAATCATGCCTCAGGCCACCTAACTTTGTTCCCCTAGTTATGTTAGCCAATAAATTCTGGCTATGAGGCCCAACAATTATGTCCCCTAATACTAATAACAAAGTACTACATGCATCCAGAGTCCCCAAGCAGGAAAACTGTGACAAAACAACTACTATGTAAAGATAGTGATGAGAGGCAATCATGATCCAGAAATCACTTTATTTTTAAAATATGCAGTAATTTGAGTATTAAAAAATTTATGTATTAATTAAAAACAGAGTAATAGACATGAAAACCACATCAAGAGGTATAAAAGATCTTTCTCAAGGGTTATGTTGTCTAACCAAATCTGTCAATATCTCTTGCAGTAAAACCTAGTTACTACAATACTAAAAATACCTTTCGTGGGGATATTATAATGAAGTCAAAAGAGGTATTTATTAACCTACTTTGTCAAAATGTACTTATTTTGTCTCTTGAAGCAGAGATATAGCTAAGAGAGAATCAGATTTATAGAATACAATGGTTATCATTTCCAAAAGCAGTGAATGAATAGGAATTTTTAAGCCATTGGGCATCACAAGAGATTTTCTATAAAATGTTGCTTATAGACTTCATGAGATAAACCAACTTCCAAAGTCTGCTGTTTAAACTCAGGCAAAAGAAAGGGTGAAACAAAAAAGACAGACAAAACAGCATAAAAATTGAAGTCAGATTTGGAAATGCCAAAATTGAAAAAGCCAGTGACTACTAAGTAGGCAATAAAAACTCGGAATCAAATGAAGCATGACAACACACATCTGGGTAGACATAAACATAATGACTGCATAATTTTTACAGTACTTTGAAAAAGACAGAATAATGGCTCTTCTTTCATGTGATATTCCAACTAATTAGTATTGGGGTTCTCAACCTTTAACTTATCTACACATACTTGAGGTACACACCATACTTGCACCAGTATGGCTGGCTTAGGCAATGATTTGTGGCAGCAGAGTTTCACTTCGAAAAACTACCGCCTCCTCCACACTTTTAAGTCACTGGTATTAGAATAAAGAAATTTGGAGAAATGGAAACATATGGGGAAGGAAATTTTGCCTGAACAAAGTATTAGGATTTTAGCAGAGGTAAAAACAAAGGCAGAATTTTACTGTTATGTTACTCTAATGGGATTATATACATAGTTTTGT
The DNA here is from genome assembly GCF_021234165.1 of Pteronotus mesoamericanus. Taxonomy (NCBI): domain Eukaryota; kingdom Metazoa; phylum Chordata; class Mammalia; order Chiroptera; family Mormoopidae; genus Pteronotus; species Pteronotus mesoamericanus. The sequence continues at coordinate 780,830 of NW_026555325.1, forward strand.
TTTATTCTGGTGGGAGAGTTTGTAAGTGAAAAAGTTGTTTGCATTTACCGGCCAAAAGGGAACAGTAATAATGGCAACAGGTGATTGAGGCTTAGGTAACAGACTGAAACTCCAGTGAGCTTCTTCTTATTAGAGCTCAAGGAAGTCCAGCTCAGGAAGATAGTTAAGCTAAAAACAAAATCTCAAATGACCCCTCTCCAGCTTGCCCTGGCAGGGGAATATCATCTCCAAACTATATTGCTTCTATCCCATTTTATACGCAATCATTTTACTACACCATCTTCATCTTTTAGAAATGGTTAATTTTTAGCAAATTATTTTGGTCTTTTACTGCACACTGTCCCATAAAGTTGGGAAGGAAAGTGATCATGCAATAAACTAATCCAAAATAACAATAAAATTGACCTAGAGGTATGTTATTTCCAAAGCATAAAATTCATAGGCAAGTCTCTAAATTAGAAGCACTTAATTACCTCCAGTGGGCTAGAACTTAAAAGTCTGCAGTTGTACTAGAGACTGAAAGACATAACTTGGGGTGTCTACCAAAAGAAAAATGATTGTTCAATAGCTGAGTAAGATAATTTGTTGAAAAAACAAAAAATAAAAATAAAAACAAAAGGCAGGCAGATGTTTACAAATAGAAAACCTACAGGTCTGAAAGAAACAATTAACATGTGACAAGTTAATTCTAAAGAAAACCAATAAAGTCAAGGGGAGAAGTAAAGAAGGTAGCTTCATAAAGCACCAAAAAAAAAGGTTGCATATTATGAAGGCAGTTACTATTAACCATTCTCTTATCTCCTCGGCCAGAGTTAAATCTTAAAATTTTACCTGATCACTTAGGAATATCTTTTTAATATAGTTTAATATTTAAAATATACTCACATTATTTTCTTCCCTTTCTAGAGTAAGGACCCTTAACTGATGACATTTATACAGGGTTATAACATCTGCTTGGGTTATCACTGTAATTTAAGTTTTTCAGAGCTATGCCAACCTTAATTAAAACTTCATGAAGAGATTTCCTGGAATTAGAAGGAAAAAAGGCTTTATTTATTATCACATAGCTACTAACCTGATTTTTCCTGTGACTGTATCATTGAAGATACTCCATATCTTTCTTTAGCATAATCCTACAAAAAATGTTTTTGCATTATGACTTTTTACTTAAGTTTAGGAAACACATAAATACAAATAACAATGTAAAATTAAATTCATTTTAACTTTCAAGGTCATTTTAATAAATCAAAGAGTCATAATTTCAAAATATGGAAATCTGTCATATCATTTACATATGTACTCTGTAGGAAAAGGATAAACACCAGTTTCTAGTTAGTTTTGAAGATCTCTATTCCTGGATGGACATACCATACATAACAGTGCTCTCAGATAAAATTTACACATGTGCAACACATCTTAACTACCTTCTTCAAAATAAGAATAAACTACTTCAAACAGGGATATAAATTTCCTCTGTGAAGGGAGTAGGATGAAGTACCACAGTTTTAACTTCCTATTACAGTAAGAGATGTTCAAAGAGAACCAACATTTTTGGGTAAGCTTTCTGAGCACCAGATGTCCACATTTTTAGAAATCAGAGAGGTTGGATAAAAGCTAAGTACAACTTTCCTTTTGGAAAACATTAAAAAAAATCCACCAACTTCCTGTTTCTAAAAATCAGCTTCAGCATGCCAGGTTACAAGTAACAATTGCAATATAATACCAAATTTCTTTTTAGATTTAAAAGTCAGAAACAGGAAAGAAGAGATCTAGGGTCCAGACTATTATCAAAATATTATATTTATTAAGTAGATAAGTGGTCTTTTAATCTCACTTTACTTCAAAAATGATCTTTTAATAAAAATCCTTCTAGCTATGACACAACTCTGACATGTCTACCTTATATGTAGACCTTAACTATCTGCAAGGTTGCATTAGTTTATATAATTAATCAGATCAAGAAGACCCAAAGTAATTTCTGTAGATTTTACAAGTCAACTTAAGATACATGTGAAACAATTAGTTTCCGTCACCCTATAGCTACCTGTTGGAATCCTCTCCTTTAAATCTGACGGATAGTGGTTGTTTTGTTTACACCAAAATAAACCAAAGAAGATGTTAAGATGCTTACTGCACTTTTTTTTGGTGGGGGGGGGGTACTACTACTACTACTACTACTAAAAAATACACCTTAAAAGCAAAAGATAACCCCAACCCTATTAGATAGTTACACAATATATCGTTAGTGTAAACGGATTACTATTCATATTAAAGCAACAGATATACCACCTAATAGTCTTCAAATGACCTATTCCTTATGTACTTTATAACAAATTCATAATTCCACAAGAGAAAAATAAGGAGCCAGGTAATGATTAAAGACTCAGTTTTAATACAACACATTGTAGGATGGTATCAAACTTTCACTTCTAAAAAGCACTGAAAGACCCCCTGGGTGTAATGAATTACCCACACGATCTTGGGTCACTTCATTTCAAATGCATTCTCTGCAAACTTCCTACCTCACTGAGTCACTTAGAGGGAGAAGGAAAATAAAGATGACAAGTGTTCTTTAAAACTGTCACGGAAAACTGTCATTAAACATAAAGTCAGACCGTTTTACGAAGTACTGTCATTACTTGCAAAAACATTAGGAACACGAGGACTGAGTAAAAATCGATTACTAGTCGGCATTAAAATTTTCCGAGATGGTGGTGATGGATTAAGCGAAGCACGTCCCTAACCCAGGGAGGCTTCAGTGTGACCTCGCCGCTCCTACTTCCGGGGCAAGGGGTGCTTCATGTGCACCCTATCCCGCGGCACGCTTCCTGTAAGCCAGGCCTGTAAGAAATGCGATCCGGAGTGGGTCTGGCCACGTTGCTCGGGCAAGGGCCCTGGAGTCCCGGTGAGGGATGTCGGCGTCCGAACCTCAGGCCCGCGGCCTCCAGGTAAGATGCCGACAAGGACCCCAAGGAAAGGGCCCGCTCACCCTACTCCCTCCCTCAGCGCGATCCAGCCCAGGGATCTGTCCTCCCAGGCCCGAGGAAGGTGGAAACCCACTTCCGCCGCGTCCATGACCTCCCGTGGTTTCTCCGGAGTCTTGCGGCTGGCGCTGGCGCTGGGCATCGCGACAATGGGACAGGGTAGAAATCACGACCCTCCCTCTCAGGCTTCCGTACGGTAGGACAAAAGGAATTCTCCCTCCAGCACGGTTTCTGCCCTCTCCGTACTCCCGTCACAGCAAACGCTCTCAAACTCCGCGTGGAGGCTCGACTCCGGAAGTATCGCGAGAAGTGCCACTCTCTCGAGATCACGGAGCGCTGTAAGGGAAGCGGCGTCGCGCCCTCGTCGCCTCTTGCCCCGCCCCAAAGGGTGTTTAGCTGGAGTTGGAGGGAAATCCTGGGAATTAGCTGTAGTCTCGCGGGATTAGCTCTGAGGCGCGGGGTTCCAGGGTTTCGGTTGGGACGGGGTCGAACTTTCATACCAATCTTAGCTGCAACGTTGGCTCGGTTCTTTTTTCAGCCCCGTGTACCTCTACCGGCTTCAACCACAGACTGTTCACTAAACTCATCCCTACGCTCTTCTTCCCTTGGACTTCCTCGCCTTCACTTGCCGCAGAGGCAGTGTAGCTGCTGCCTGGAGTCGTAGGAGACCTCTTCGCTGCTATTTTGTGTATTGGGACACAGGAGTGCTGAGTTATAGGTAGTTGCCTTGCGAAGGTAAGGATAGGGTACCGGTCACACGTCGTGAGTGAGTCATAAACACAATGCCCATCCCCACTCCGAAGACACACACAATATTACACTGATTGCCTAGATCTGTTGTATTGCATAGTGTTGGCTCTCCAATGGATGAATCTCCCTAAATTAGGCTTAAGAAAAAAGTCATTCATAAGCCTTTTATTGCACTTTAGAGTACAATAATTTGGGGGATTGGTTAAATACTGTCTCCCCTGCTAGACTTTTTTGCACTCCATTAAGTTTTAGCTATCTTAATAGTGTCTTGGCCTGGCACAGTTAATATCTCTTAGGGAGTGCAGACAGACCCCAGTGCAAATGAAAGGGCTCTGGAGGCAATCTCAATTCATGTTCTGGGTTACAATAGTGAGAAGACAGACATGGTGCTTGACGTTGAGTAGCCTAACTGTCTGATTGCCAGTGTGAAGTAGAGGTACGAGGTGCTAGGAAAGTTTTTTTGAGGGTATTCACCTCAGTTTTCCCTGAGGGAGTAACACGTAAGCTAAAATCTAAAGTAGTAGTAGGGGTCAGCTAGGTGAAGAGGGACTGAAAGGATATTAAAGGCAAAGGGGGTTGGGAGAAAAAGATCATGGCTCAGTTTTGGATGTGGTGCATTTGAGATGCTTTTGAGACAGACATTCAAGGAGAGATGTCCAGGCCAGAGACTGGCCTTGTGAGGCCTGGAGAGTAGAAGGGAGGTCTGGGCTACAGATAAAGATGCGTAAGACACCAACAGGTAGGTGGTAATTGAAGCCATGGACCAGGAAAGAGAATGTTCCAAGAAGAGAGCATTAACATTGTCAATAGCTGCCTAGATCTCAAGTAAGATGATGACTAAAAAGTATTTGTTGGATTCAACAACATAGGTCATTAGTGTTCCTAATACACAGTTTATGGTAAAGTGATATGTAAGAATGGGCTGAGAAATGAATGAGAGTGAAAGTAAAAGTGATTAAAACTAACCTTTATATAGTGCTTACCATATGCCAAGCATTGTTGTCAGTGTTTTACATATACTATCTCATTTAATTCTTGCACCAGTATTATCAGAGAGTGATTATAATCTTTTTACATGTGGGAAATTGAGGCATAGAAAGATGAAGTAATTGATCGTAGTCTCAGACTCATTAAATGATGTGTTTCAATTTGGTAGTGTTGTACCAAAATCCATATTCTTAACCACTGTACCTCACTGCCTTTCCTGTCTTTACATATGAGGGGAAGGAAGAGTATAGGTGGTAGCTAATAGGGAATAAATCAAGTGAAATTTTTTTAAGAGAGAGGGAGACTTGTGCATTTAAATTAATGGGAAGAGTTCATGAAAAAAGGTGAATGTGCAAGACAGAGAAGGATTGAGAGATGGTGTAGGATTTTTAAAATGAGAGAGAGCATTGAAAGCATAGGAATTAAGAATGTTCTGTCACAACTGGAGGAGAGGAGGCTAGGATAATTGTAGGTGTTTGGTTTCAGGAAAATGAGAGAACTGTTTGATACTTTCTGTTTTCTTTAGAAGAGGCTAAATCTTGAATGGTGGGTTGAGGATTAGAGGGTGGGAGAAAAAAATGTTAGGGAATTTGAGGAAAATGGGAAAGGTTAAAATAATCCCAACAGTTATTTGGTGTTTTATAATTATATCTGGGCACTGTAAAGATGCATTTGGTAAGGGAACATGAATTGGTCATGGAAGTTAGACTCCTCCTGTAGCCCATGGCTTGTCTGATGCATTCACAAAGGCAGATAGTTGCTTCACTTGGTTGTGGGAGTTTTGGTGCTGATGCTACTCAGAAGAAGAGGGCCCAGAAGATCTGCCCTGAGAAGCCATACAAATGCCAAAAACCTCACAGGTAAATGAGAAGGAAATTTTTTGAAAGTCAGAACAATATTAGGCAAATATATTTATTCTTAAATGAAGATGGAGGAAAGGACAAAGTACAAATAGTTGAGTGTAGTTTCCAGACAGATAGGTCACCCTGAAATTTAAGGAGTGAAGTTTGAAGAAAAGGAGTAAAATTTTATTCCCCATTTAATTGATCAGTGATTATTTATTAGCATCTACTGTGCCAAACATTATGCCAGGTTCTGGCAATAAAAAGGTAAATTGATTCCTGTTCTCAATAACACATAGTCCAGTTAATAAGATAGCATGCAACTAGTGATAAATATGAAAATTGTTCTAATATTGATAAATATGTGCATTCCCAGCAAGAGTCCTAAGATTCACTGCAGCTGGACCAGGTAAGGACACCTGTCCAGTATGGACCCAGTCACTGTGATGGGGCAGATGAATGTTTCCATTGACTTAGCCTAGGCAGAATGTCCTGTGGAGTGGTAGAGTTAACTTCACTGGAATCACGTGGAAACGCCTCTCAGAAGCTATGGGATAGGAAAATGGATCCTGGGAAAGCAACTACAAATATCCACAGCAAAAGCCAAGCAGATTTTTGGGCTCCAGGTAGATGGGCAGACTGTAGGGGGAGTGCCTCCTTTTATGTGGTCAGGATTGCTTGGATATGCTGTGTTAACAAACCCCCAGATCTCAGCAACTTAAAATGTATTTCTTTCTCATGTTATGTCCACAGCGGGTTAGCCAAGGGGTCGTGCTCATATAATCACTCAGGGACCTACGTTGATAAATGCTTCATCTTGACACATACTTCCATCATCATGGAGACAGTGAAAAGAGAACCTAGCTCTTAAAGTGGCTGCCTAGAGGTGACACTTTCACATTCTGTTCTTAATTCATTGGCCAAACAAGTCACTTGGTCATTCCTGAGTTCAACAGGGGTGGATAATTTACTCATTCCTTGGGGAGCAGCACTGAATGTTTCTGATCAATAAAGCATTCTATTATATTTATAAGATTCCAACATAGACAGGATCTGTGAAGCTGCTTCATCTTGGGATTTTTTTAAAAGCTCGCCAGTATTTCCTCAGTTACATATAATCCAATGTATGAACTGATGGTCAGAAATCTGAATACAAGTCCTATATATTGTCTCTGCTAGGAGTAGGGATATTATCTTACCATTGCCCACAAGGTCCTTAATTACAAGGTCCTTATTATCATTGCCCACATGCACTTCTTAATTACTTTAGTTAGCTTGATAGGTTATTCTTATTTAGGATATAACTTTGGGGGAAAACTAAATATATACTTCTGCTCTGGCCCTCTTTCCTGATAGTGATGAAAAAGAACTTGCCAGATCAATGGCCACATGTTACATGCCTGAAGTCTTATGAATCTGCTCTAGAAAACATACCACAGCTGCAACCGAGGCTACAACTTCTTTGAATTTGCAGTACTCTACTGTAAGTCTCCTGAATCTGTCTGTTTTTCTGGGAGCCAGATTGGTGAAAATAGAAATATGATGGGGACTATCAACTTTCAGGTCTTGAAGGGTTGTATTAATCTCTGTCATTCCCCCCTGGGTTTGCCAGAGATTATGATTTACTCTCCTAGCTGGGGTCTAGGGAAGAATTTAGAGGTTTCCCTTTAAGCTTTCTGCAGCATGATAGCCTTATCCCACAGGCCAAGGAACTGAAGGGAATACCTCTGCCCATGTCATTCTGACCACCTTGTAGGTATCCAAATAAGCCATGTAGGCAAGAGCTGGCTTGGAAAAGGCAGCTAACCTGTCTTGGAAAAATGTCTTGTGATCCTCCCGAAACAGAAGGGGACAAGAAGCCATCTCCAACTTGTGTGCCCGTTTCCCCTAGGAGACTGTCTGATGAGGTATGGGACCATGCTGCTTCCTTTCTTCCAACAGAGCTACACAGTGTAAAACAGCTGGAGTCTAGAAGTGGCTCCTCAGCAACAGGTATCTCATAGCTCAGATTGCAGTCACATGTTTCAGTGTTGTCCTTTTTGGTGTGTAGGACAAGGATCACTGGAAGCTGGCACCTTTGGCTTATTATTCTTTTCACTGTCTAAATAAGTATCAAAGTGTCTATCTAAAAGTGGCTTGTATCTATATTTATTGAATTAACCAGAGTTTGACCTTAGCCTCACTGTCTTGTGTGTTCCTGTCTCGACAGGAACCAATGTGGGGTTCTGCCAACAAACCACCAAATATATCTATTCCAAACCATGTATTTTGGGACCAGGAAACTGACAATGGGTAGGCCCCCAAGGACCAGGTCTAGGTGTTGCTGTTAAGAGGTTTGGAACACCATCGTGATTCCTAATCCTTTGCACAGTAGTTTCTTCTTATCTACTATTTTACTTTCCATATTTTCATTACTCACAATCAACTGCAATCTGAAAACTTTTAATGGAAAATTCCAGAAATAAACAATTTATAAGTTTAAAATCGTGCACCATTTTAAGTAGTGTGATGAAATCTCGTGTCATGATTTAATCAATCATACCTACATAATGGAACCTCCTCCATAAAATCCCTAAGTGAAAAAGTCTGGACAATTTCTGGGTTGGTGAACACATCCATGTGCCAAAGAGTGGAGTACCCAAAACCTCAGAGGGATAGAAGCTCCTCTGCTCAGGATCCTCCTGGACCTTGATGTCCAATTGTATCCTTTATGATAAAATACTTATAATAAGTATAATGCTTCCCTGAGTTCTAGGACCTGTTACAGCAAATTATCAAAACTGTGGAGAGGGTCGTAGGAATCCCTGATTTGTAGGCAAGTCAGAAGTGTGGGTAACCAGGGAGCCCACTACTTTCAGTTGGCATCTGGAGTGGGGCTAGTCTTCTAGGACTTAGCCCTTGACTTGTGGGGTCTGTGCTAACTCTAGGTAATTAGTGTCAGAATTATTTTCAATTGCAGAACACCAGATTGGTGTCTGCAGGGAATTTGAGAATTGCTTTGTGTGGAAAACCCATACATTCGGCATTCTAAATGCTGTGAGTAGAAACAGATCATAGTGGTAATAGTTCAGCTTCTAATGTCTACTACATGAGCTGTGTGAATTTAGGAAAGTTGTTCTACATCTCTGATTCTCAATTTTCTTGAGAAAATGAGGATAATGGCATTTTTCCTCATGTGAGGATTAAATTAGATAATAATTGGAATGAGTAACCATACATATTATTGCTGGTTTGGTAGTTCTGAAATTGTGGTCCCTGGATGAACAGTGTCAACACCAGTATCACCTAGAGTGTGGGCTGAATTGTATCTCTGTCCTCTGTCCAATTCATATGTTGAAGCCTAACTCCATAGTACCTCAGAATGTGACTGTACTTGGAGATGGGGTTTTTAAAGAGGTAATTAAGTTAAAATGAAGTTGGTAGCATGGGCCTAATCCAATTTGACTGGTGTCCTTATAAGAAGAGGAGGTTAGGACGTAAACATACACAGAAGGATGACTGTGAAGACACAGGGAGAAGACAGACATTTGCAAGCCAAGGAGAGAGGCCACAAAAGGAACCAATCCTGCCTACATCTTGACCTAAAAATTTAAGCTTCCAGAGCTGTAAGAAAATAAATTTCTATAGTTTAAGCCACCCAGTTTGTTGTGTGGCCCCCTAGGAAAGAAATATACCCAGGAACTTGTTAGAAATGTAAAGTCTCTGGTTCCATCACAGAGCTGCTGAGTCAAAAACTCTGAGGTGGAGCTCAGCACTCTTGTGTTTCCTCTTTCTGTTTGTTTATGTATTTATTTCCATTACCATTTATTCCTCTTATACACGCCTTGCTGTTTGTTAATTTATTGATGATAGCCATTCTGATGGGCGTGAGGTGATACCTCAGTATGGTTTTAATTGCGTCTCTCTGATGATTAGTGACACCGAGCATCTTTTCATATGCCTATTGGCCATTGGTATGTCCTCTTTAGAGAAGTGTCTATTCAGGTTCTTCACCTATTTCTAATTGGGTTCTTTCTTTCTCTCTCTCTTTCTTTCTTTCTTTCTTTCTTTCTCTCTCTCTCTCTCTCTCTCTCTCTTTCTTTCTTTCCTTCCTTCCTTCCTTCCTTCCTTCCTTCCTTCCTTCCTTCCTTCCTTCCTTCCTTCCTTCCTTTCTTTCTTTCGTGTTTGAATTCTTTGTAAATTGTAGGTATTAACTCCTTATTGGATATATTTATCATTGACAAATATTTTTCCCATTCAGTAGGTTGTCTTTTCATTTTACTGATAATTTCCTTTGCTGTGCAAAAACTTTCTAGTTTGATGTAGTCCCATTGGTTTATTTTTTCTTTTGTTTCCTTTGCCCAAGGAAGCACTGTGTGTTTTAAAAGCCCTTGAGATGATTCTGGAGCACACTTAGGTTTGAGAAGGGCTGGCCAAGTTGTTAAGGATGTAGGAACCTGATTAACCTGAGTTCATATCCCAGCTCTACGACTTATGGTATGTTTTGAGGTACTTCATAAAACCTGTGTTTCAATCTACTCATCTGTAAAATGGGGATAAACCTAGTCTTTATCTTTTAGGTTGCTATGGTAACAAATGAGTCCATCCAGATAGAATATAGAATAGTGCTTGGTGCATAGTTAATACTCAACAAGTGAACCAACCATTGAGTGGTACATAACATGTAAATTTGGCTCTGAATCTCATTTTAAATGGTTGGATTTAGAAAAGAGATAGTAGCCAAATTTATTGGAATTATTTGTTAAGTAAGGATCTGGGGACTCCCTTGAGTAAAGTTGGCTACTCCAACCCCTAGTTTGGCTGCTTGAAACCATTTTTTTTTCCTCTTAACTTCCTGGTTTATAATTGTGATGTGGAAAATGTAAGCAGTGCCAAGTTCTTTGGCCTTTATGCAAATAATACATAGCATACAATGTTATGTTGCTCTTCATCTCCTAAGAGGGCCCATTGTCATCAATTTTGTATCCTGTTCCCATGAGAACTTTACCTTTTCTCCTCTTTGCATTTTGTTCTTGATGGATTGTCTAGTTTCTTACTTAGACAACTTATTTTTCTCTGCTGGCCAATTTAAAACCACCTAATGTTTAAAAAAAAAGAAAAAGAAAAAAAAGAGAGCTTCACCCTGGCCGGCTAGCTTAGTCGGTTAGAGCAAGTTTGTGGGTTCAATCCCCAGTCAGGGCACATTTAAGAAACAATGAATGCATAAATGAGTGGAAGAACAAAAGCAGTGTTTCTCTGTCTCTTAAAAAAACAAAAAGGAGTTTTGCTTTGAAGTATCTAGATATTCATTTCCCTTCTGCCTGGGGCATTTCCAAATACTTTACAGTGTGCAGCTGCCACTCGGTACTAATGATACTTTCATGGGTTGAGGTGCATTTCCAAGCCTTGTTTCTTTATATTTTATTGTCTTCAGTATTTTATGGGAGTTGTAAACACACTGGGTAGGAACAACTCAATAAATGACAAACAGTAAAATGAATAATGAAAAGTTACAGTCTCATAAAAGGAGAATGAGTCGGGCCCCTCTCCCAAATAAAGTTAGCCAGGGATATCAGTATGTTATGAAAATGCTGGCTAGCTGCTACTTTGCCTTAAAATATCTTCCCAGTCACAAACTTGTTTTTGTAATCTTCCCCTGCTGTACACAATTTACTTTCCTTTCTACTTACCTTCTTAATAACTCGAGGAAACATGATCTAGGCCCCAAATCTTGGTGTGATTTCTTATTGCTTTCTCTCCTCCCAACATTGAAAAATCTACCAAAATCTTTCTGCTATTGCCTTTTAAAAACATTATCCATTTCTAACTTATCTTAAAGACCAACCTTTCTGCAATTGTGGAGAACTGGAGAGTTCAGGGTAAATAATAGTTCATTTCACTAGATTATCTTCAATCTTATTTTGTAATTCCACATGTAACTGTGGCTGTATCCAGAAATTCCATGCAGGCCTTTCAAGCCCCTTCTCCCAATAAATTGAAATGTAAAATACAAAGCAAATGTAAAGCATATCACACTTTTAAAAGAATTGTACATGATCCTGGAGGCGGGGGAAAAATCAAAATCTCAGTAACCATTACTAAACTACTCTCCTGGGCCTCTTGTCTGACTTCTTGTTCATTATTCAGCTTCTACTTTGTTATTTTCTGCTTTGTTCACTTTAACTTTATTTATAGTGCTAGTTTTTCACTATAAGCTCCCCATTGTTACTATTTAGAGAGTATGTGGTTTTTATCATCTACCTTTCCTTTTAATTTTTTAAAGTTTTAATCCTCACCCGAGGATATGTTATTGATTTTAGAGGGAGAGGAAGGGAGGGAGGGAGGGAGAAAGAGAGGGGGAGAAGAGGAGAGAGAGAAACATTGATTTGTTGCCTCTCACATGTGCCCTGACTGGGAATCGAACCACAACCTTTTGGTGCACAGGATGACTCTCCACCCAACTGAGCCACCTGGCCTGGGCTTATCTACCTTTTTACCTTTTCTTTAAGGAAAGGTTTTACTTTTAGTAATGCTCTTCATTGATAATAATTTTTTTCTAACCTAATGCCCTTATCCATTCTCATTAATGTTTCTGAATGACTTCAGACCCAAAGGAACTACTTTCCATATTCTGAAGAAAAATCTTATTTAAATCACAGATAAACAAGTTATGCTATATTAAAACATGTAATTCCATTTACTTCTTCATTTTAGTAGGTAACTGTGATTCAAGCTCAGATTGGCCTTCCTAATTGAGTCACTCAATCCAAATTTTGTTAAGAAAATCTAGTTCTTTACTATTCCCTGAGCTGTGGTTCTAAAGATGACAACAGCAACATCTCCCATCCTATATTTCTTTTGCAATATGACTATGCTACTCTGTCATTAAGAAGTAGGGTTTTGGGGTTTGTTTTTTTTGTTTTCGCTCCCTTTGAATCCAGACTGGCCAGTAACCTATAGATCCTCAGGTTCCACATCTGTCAATTCAACCAACTGTGGATCAAAAATATTTGAAAAAGAAAGTTATGCTATTGCTGACATATGCTATGTAATTAGGCTGACTGTAGGTGTGTCTGTACTGAACATGCACAGGGGTTTTTTTCTTGTCATTCCCTAAACAATGCAGCATAACAACTATATGAATAGTATTTACACTGTTTTAGGTATTATAAGTGATATAGAGATGACTTAAAGTACATGAGGGATGTGCAGGGTTTTATAGGTTATATACAAATATTATGGCATTTTCTATAAGGGACTTGCGCCATCTACAGAGGCCCTGGAGCCAATGTATTTTGACTACTAGGATGCAGCAGAACTGATGCTGAGCCACCTCCAAGGCTGGGCCTTAAGAAATCAACATCTTCTGCCTTCATGTCTTAGAAAGTTCTTTCTCAGAACCAGCTGCCGTGCTGTAAGGAGGCCCAGGAAGCATTATGAAGAGGTTTTCCTCCTGGAGGAAAACCAAAGCCATTGGCCAAAAACCCCTGCCAAGCTCCCAGCTAGGATGTGAATGAGGCCTTTTTTGGATGTTGTAGCCAACTCAGGACCCTAGCCAACACTCTATGAACTAGAACTGTCTGATCAACCCATAGAAACAAGAGAAATAATGAATTGCTGCTGTTTTGTCTCTACATTTGGAGGTAGCTTGTAGTGCAGCAATACCTAACTGGACCACTGAGGCTCCACTCATCTTGTTTTCGAGGCCTTGCACAAGTTCACCTGCTTACCTCACCACCCTCAGACCTCTGCAAGGAAATGTAACTTACTTTTTGGGTGTTTACAATCTCCTTTTGGCTCTGTGGGTAAGGTAGTTCACCCTTCAGTGATTATGAAAATGGCTAACTGATAATCACAATACCAATGAACACATTTTGAATGCTTATGATATGCCAGGCACTGTTTTAAGTGTAATGTATTTATTAATATATTTAATCTTTAGAACAGTTTTTTGAGCTCGCTACTATTATCATATCCAGTTTACAGATGGGAAAGCCAAGGCACAGGGAGGTGAAGTAACTTGTACAAAGTCCAACAGCAAGTGGTGGAATCACCATTAGAACCAAGTGTTAGATTACAGAGCCATATGCTTAAATGCTGCTATGTACTGCCTCCCATAGATAATGTCTCCAGTTCATCAGATTAATCTGAAAGTGACTTAAGGGAATGTAGTTTTTTTCACTTTTGTTACTAGATCCTTTTAGTTAAGAAAGTTCTTCAAGATTGTGATTGCCTCATTTATTTATACTACATTCTGGGCTATGTCCCATGCTACCACTTACATTTAGAAAAGCCTAATGTTAGAAGTCTAAATGCCTAAATGTTTTTCTATGCTCACAGTTCAGGGAAGAATAGAGCATTTGCCTGGTTTCCACAGGTTCTCTATCCCTGTGTGGCCACCGCAGAGGGCAGCAGAGTGACAAGCAGGCAGTGACCAGGAGGCAGGGGCAGAGAAGCAGAGCTGGCAGGGAGGACCGAGGAGGTGCCAGTGTGAGCTCTTTACACACCCTTAGGACAGTGAGAGCCAGATGGGAGCACAACACAAAGTCCCTTGGCACTCATCAGACTAAAGGAAGGAATGGCGGCTGCTTCTAATAACAGGGCTGGAGCAGCCCAAGCCATGCCAGGTAGACACAAAGCAGAGGGAAGTGGAAGCCTCTGTGCTTGTCATACAATAGGAGCCTTCAGACAAGCTCCCAGTGTCACTTTCCAAATGGACTACTGCCTACAGGTCCCCCCAGGCACCCGTCCTGGAGATGTCACAATAAGGAGGTCTGATGTTGCTGAATTCAGAGCAAGGTCTTTGGAAGCAGGCAGTCCTGGTATCAGAGCTCCATCTCGGCTGCTTAATTGATGTGTGGCTTTGGGAAAGTTGTTTTCCACTCTGAGTCTCGCTTTCCTGAGCTGTTGAACAGGTTAGTGATATTTACCTTGTGTGGTTGTCATGAGGAATAAACTAAGTCCTATAGGCAATGCTCTTGGCCTCAGATACACCAAGCAACCATCAGGGTGCTATTATTTACATATACAGGGTATATTGGACATCTATATAACCATGAATTACCATGCAGCCTTAGAATGTAAGCAGCAAAGGGTGAAGCTGGTGTTTCATGCTCTACTACACAATGTTTGCTCAGGAAAAAGACAACCGTCACAATCTATTTTAGAAAAGTACTCTTTTAGAATCTTCTCTCTTACTTTCATTGCTTAAATGCTGTGGAACGATGTGGTATGAAATTTACTTTTACAAGTTTAAAAAATATGTAAGTCTCCATGGAATGTTCTTAGTCAAATGAGTCCATTCCCCCCTCGAAATGGTATGCAACATTTTGTGTGTCTACATGTATGTACATTTTGGGAGGGGAGATGATTCATAATTATCAACAAACTTTTGAAAGAGTCCATGCTTGGACAAAAGACTAAAAAACTCTAATATAGAAATAGCCTTTTCAATCTTCTACTGAAAGTAACTTGGCGGTCTTCCTGACTGAAGACAAAGCAGGCAAGGCTTTGGAAAACACTAGAAATGGATCTCATCTTCCAGCGAAGGCCTGGTCTCTTTTCCCCAGTGTGTCAGGAACAGTGGGAGGATGGCTGTCCCCACTGGCATAGGTAATGCTGTACAGACAGAACCATGTGGATGAAGAGGTGTTGTCTTCCCTAATTACAGCTGACAAAGACCAAAGCCTCCCCTCAGCTGCACATTCTCTCTCTGGGATTTCACTTAAGGAACAGGTTTGCTACCTGAAACATAATCTCAGGATAATGAATATTTAAATTATGTCCCCAGACACATACCTGAGGCAAAGCCTTAAAGGGCTGATGGCCATAAGAGGTGGAGGTAGTATTCTTCATTCAGTGGGGGTTCATGAGTAAGGATGATATTACTCAGAATCTCAGAAGGGGCAGGTGTCCAAGAGGCCCTTTTCACTTCTGCAGTGAGGCCTGACAGCCTGTGCATTGGGCTCCATAATTTATGCCTCCGGCACAGAATCCATACAAAGCAAGAATGGCCACATCAGCATTTTGGGATTTAAGGCCAGATTCTCTTATCCACAGATCCTTTCCCCAAAATTGTAAGGATGATTCAGCTAGTTGATTTTACTTTATTTTTAAAGAAAATGATGTTGCTGTATAAAGTCAATGAAAATACAGATCTGGTGGAGGGGATTTAAGGTAATTTATTGGGTGATGACTTATTTTGCAATTGTTATTAATACATCTTTTTAACATAATTCATGAATTATGGAGTATATGATATAAGATTGTGGGTTATATTAGGGAAACATTTTTGATCTGTGTAAATACTGTAACTTGAGATAAACAGTGTGTGCACCTGTTCCTAGCACGTCCCAAGAATATATGAAACCCTGGTACAGGATGAACGTCTATTGGTGTCAGTGTGACAATAACCAAACAAAGCTGGCACTGGGGTCAGGAAGTCTTTGGTGGGTGGGGAGCCACCGTCTGCAGTCAGGGCCCAGCATGGCTGTGTGTTCTGAAGCCCATCAACCAGGAAAGGGAGTCTAAGGTTTCCAAATGATTTTTCCCCTTCACAAAGCTGTTGTAAAATAAAATACAAATCCTTCCTGAATGTTCCTAGCTTTCCTTCCTTTAGGAAGTTTTTAGTCAATGGGAAACAAAGCCTTATTCAAAGGATTAAAACCGTAGTCATTCTATTGTTTACAGCTTCAATAATGTGGCTTTCCTCCCACGGACAAAATTTTCAATTCACAAATCATCTAAAAAACAGGAAATTTGGGGGAAACACGTGCTTATGATAACAAATAAGGGATCTATCATGTGGTATAGAAGTTTACAAAGAGAGATCCGATTTTATTTAAGACTTTTTTTTTTTTTTAATGTGCTGCACTTCTAGATGCAATCTAGGAAGATTCCTTAAAACAAAAAGTCATACGGCTCATAACATAAAATTACTCAGTTACCACCACAGCATGAGGATAGGAGAGGAGGGGAAGCAGATTCTGGTTGTATTTTGTAGGCTGTACTCTGGGCAGTCCCATGGAAGCAATGGGCCTCTGCAATACCCATATCTCCCTGCTGTCTTAGTCCTCTGCTTCCCCTCTTACCCCACCAAGTCCTGAGTTCTTACCCAGGGAATGGAGGGAGAAAGGCTGGAAACATTGGTTAGCAGGGCTGGAGAGTATATGTGAGAGAGGCAGTGGCAGGCAGCTCTGAACTCTGGCTGTGGGCCACGGCCATTGGGAGCCATAGAAGGTTAAAGAGGTTGTGAAGACAGTCACTACTTTTACAAGCAGGGAAAAGTCGGAATGGTGGGAACCAAGGATGAAGCAGCAGCACTAACCTGTGAGCAGTCAAACTTATTCTGGAAACCTATTCCAGTTGCTTTTAAATAAATTATCAAGGGAATTCTTATTTTATTAAGATTCTTTATTTTGGTGATAATCTTTTAATCTTTTTATCTGTATGCTTAAAGGAATACCATAGATCCTCCTGAATAATAATTTTTAGGGTCTGGAATTGCCCAACATCATGATTTTTCCTCAGTTTCCCAATCACTACTATTCCTTTTAACTTTTATCCACACTTCCAGGAAAAAAAATACCACTTTTTCTTAATTACAGGATGACAGAAGCTATTTACTTGCCTAACATTGTTTTCTATGCTCTTGCTACTCAAAGTGTGCTCTGGATCCCAGCAGGATCAGCAACATCTAGCTTGGTGGAAAGGTAGACTCTCAGGCCCTTCCCTATGTCTACTGAGTCAGAGTCTTCATTTAAGGGAATCCTCAGTGATTTGCATGCATGTTTAAGTTTGGGAAGGGTTACCATATACCGTGCTATAGACCTGACTCATAGTTGACACCACCAAAGCCTGTCAGATCCCACATTCTTTGCCCTGCCCACTTCTCCATTCTTATCCCACAGCATTCTGCTGCTCATTCACTAATTTCAGCCTCCCAGCATTTGTACTCACTGTTCACTCTACCTGGAGTGCCCTTGACCCTGTTAGTATGGCTAGCTCCTTTATTTCATTTTGGTATCACCTTCAATGTTACTACCTTGGAGGCTTCCCTCACCATTCTGTATGAGGAGCCACCCCTAACCCAGCCACTCTATCCCATAACCCTGTTTTAGATTTTTCATGCCACTTACTGTTATCTGGATTCATTTTATTAATTTATTTTTGGGTCATAATGCTGAGGGTTGTATTTCCAGTGCCCAAAACAGTGGCCAGCACATCAAAGATGCTCAGAAAATATTTAATGGATGGATGAATGAAGTTTTGGGGATTGTGAACAGTGAGAACCTATGCCCAGCCAATTACAAGGTAAGATCAAGAACCCTTTGAACCAGCTCAGTAGTTTTCAGTTAATTGGCCTAAGGACAGTGTTTCTGAGTGGTCCCCAGACAGCAGCATCACCATCCCTTGGGAACTTGAAAGAAAGGTAAATTCTCTGGCCCTATCTCAGACATACTGAATCAAAAACTGATTCAGCAACTTAACAATGAAATTGTCAAGTGTAGCACTGTGTCTTAACAAGGCCTTAAGGTGATTCTGATGCACCGCCCTAGACAATACCAAAACCATATTTGTGTGGAGAACACGCAGTCTAAACCCTTCACATATCACTGTAATTCTGGACATCAAAAAGCCCCCCCAAAATAGGCAAGGAAGGTGTCATTCCCATTTTGTAGATGAAGAAACTGAGCCCTAAGAAATGACTTGGTTTGCCAATGGTCATACAGTTTTATCAGAATCACCTGGGATACTTGTTAAAATTGCAGCTAGCTGGGCCCTACGCCAGACCCACTACATGAAAGTAACTGGGGCTGAGGCTCTGAAATCTGGATTTTAAAAAGCTTTCTAGAAGACTCTGAAGCTCCCAAAAGTTTGAGAACTAATTATGTAAGATAGTAAGAGAGTAGGAATTAGAACTCATAGACCCTCATTCCTAAAGACTGCTCTTACAGGGTCTTGAGAATAATAAGTACGAATGGTACTGATCTTCGGTTAAAATAGTTAAACCAGTCTCAATAATTCTGTCACTTTTATTAGACCCTAATTCCATGTGCTACCCTTAAAGCTAGGAAGAATCAAATTCCACTTCCATGAACTGTTTTGGGCACAGGCATACCTCATTTTACTGTGCTTCACTTTATTGCACTTCAAAGATGTGTTTTTTACAAATTGGAGGCAAGACTCTCCACTAGCAAAAAGATTATGATTTCCTTTCTTGTGGGGGTTTGGAACTGAACCCAGAATATCTCCAATGTATGCCTGTATATGATGTGATTATTATGGAATTAACTAAATGGACCATCAATTATGGTGTGATGGGTACTTTTAGTTTGCAATACAAGAATTAAAAAAACTTTTTTTTCTTGCTGTGGGGATCGTCAGATGTTAGGTCTGTGTAGTATATGAGGCCTGTCTGGAAAAAGTACAGCCATTGTTAATATTACAAGAATGGTTTGCGTGACATCAGTATAACCTGACAGCCAAGGAGAGTGGACTGGAATGTGCATGCATGAATAATGACAACTTCACTCTACTAGTCAATGGGGGCTATAGACACTGTTGAGTGAGCATGTGTACTGTGTGGATGTTTTATTCAAAATGAGAGTGTGGAGCAATGAATCTGCATCATATTTCTCATTAAACTTGAACATTTCTCCATGGAAACTATTCGAATGATTCAGGAGGCTGCAGCTATAGGCAACTGGTGATTGGCAGCATCATCACAACACACCAGCTCATGCCTCACGTCTTGTGCAGAGTTTTTTTGCGAAACGTCAAATCACCCAGGTGACTCAGCCTGCCTACAGCCCGGATTTGGTGTCCTGTGACTTCTGGCTTTTCCTGAAACCAAAATCACCTTTGAAAGAAAAGAGATTTCAGACTATCAATGAGATTCAGGAAAGGACAGTGGGGCAGCTGATGGCAATTGGGAGAGGTGTGTGAGGTCCCAAGGTGCCTACTTTGAAGGGGACTGAAGCATCATTGTCCTATGTACATTGTTTCTTGTATCTTCTTCAATAAATGTCTTTATTTTTCATATTACATGGCTGGATACCTTCTGGACAGACCTCATACTCCTGCCATCCTTTACTGACTGCTATGCTTACTTTCCTTTGTTTACATCTTTTAATTAAGAAGAAAATTTTAGAAAAAGGAAAAGTCTTTCAAGCCAAAAGCTATGGCTGTTGAAACAATCATTACAACCTCAGACATCATTTATTTACTTGGCTAGCCTGGAAAAGATTAGCTGTTAAAAAGACTTCTTCAGATTGTCAAGTAACTCCCAAATCTGTCCTGCCCAACCAACTCCCACAAACTCCAGACTCATAAATTCAACTAAATGTGGAACAATTCTCTTTGAATGTCCTACCTACATTTCAAGCTTGGTGTGTTCAAAACCAAATTCATTACCACCCACCCATTCTTCCTTCACTCTATGTGCTATACACTCTATAAGCTAATGAGTATACCACTCACTGCATCATCCTAGCCAGAAGTCTAGGCAATGTCTCGGATTCCTTTTTCCCTCCTTCTGGATGGTCAGCCAGTTCTTTCATTTTACTCGCTGCATCTCTCTTTAATCCCTCTCCTCTTCATCTCCACTACAGCTCTGCCTCAGGCCTTTCTCATCCCTTGCTTAGGCTACCATGATGGCTTCCAGAGTAGTCCCCTTCTCCATGCTTCTACCTGAATTCATTTCCCATTGTTCCTTGCTTCAGTGCTACCAAATGACTTTCACTTCTTGAGGATACTTTATACTTCTCTGACTCTGCACATGCTGCTTCTGCTCTACTGATTTTCCCTTCCCCAACTCCTGCATGTGATAAATTCCTGTTTTTCATGGTACAGCTCATTATTCTCTATGAAGCCTTCCCTGAGGACTCCTCTATAGAGTGGACTTTTCCCTCTGCGCTCCCAAACTAGCATGTAGTCTACATTCATTATAGTTATCTCACTCACTAGGGTACTTGCATGTTTATACTTTCTTCCCCCACCCTTCTCCTTCCTTCTTCCCGGAATATGAGCTCCTCGAAGGAAGGAAACGTGTTATTAACCTTTGAATCACCGTCTCCTGGCACAGAACCTGGCCCATCAGACATTCACACATGTGTTCAATAAATACCTCACTAGATTTTTGGATTCCAGAGATGGCTGAGGATAAGAAGAAATAAATGTATTGGGCAACTATTATGTGTGAAGAGATTAACCCCCATTATTTAACTTTTATAGATAACACTTTGAACTAAATGTTATTCTAATTATATACACATTGAAACTTAGACTCAAAGTAATTAAAATTACTTGTTTGAGGTCTCATGGTTAGTAAGTGATAGTGCTTGGAGTTGAATTCAGGCTTTTCTAACTCTAAACTCTATGTTCTTCCATCATTACGCTAGCATAAGTCATAGGTTTTAGAATGCCTTCTCATTTTTGTTTATTAATGTATTAAAACATTTCATTTCTAAAGAGTAGTGGTGATGTCATGTGTCATTGGTAGTCTCCAAAGATGGTCCACAGTGAACCCTGACTCAGTATTCATGCCCTATTATTGTCCCTTGCCATGTATCTTGGCTGGTCCTGTGTAGCCAATAAAATCTAGCAGAAGTTGGATTATAGGTGCCTCACAATGTCCTCCTGAAACCTTGTTCTGGAGGAAGCCAGTTGCCATGTGTGAGAAGTCCAACCTATTCACATGGGGAGAAAGAGATGTCTGATCAGCCCCCAGCTTTTCCAGACATCCAGCTCAGGTACCAGATATGTGAGTAAAGATTAAAAAGAGTCCTCTTAGATGTCCTACCCCAACCACTATCTATTCCAATTGCATGAACACCCAAGAGAGAACTGCACAGATGAGCTAAGTGTTATTCTCACAGAACCACGACAGATAATAAACTGTCCTTTGGAGCCACTCATTTGTGTAGTGGTTTGTTAGGCAGCAATAGGAAACTAGAATACCATGACTTTTTTTTTTTAAGAAAATACACTAATGTTTATAAGCAAAGCTTTAAAAGCTTTTGTTTTTGTAATTTTCCCTTTATACAGGTACACTCTGCAATATAAGTAGATTTTTAGCTCCATCCTTAACAAAGTTTATGATCCTGAGCAACTTTCTTTTTAATAATGTCAATGAGCTTCACATGCTTCAGTTCTTAAATGAAGGGTTGGATTAGTTAGTCATGAAGTCCACTTTAATTCCAAAATCATATAATGTGCGTCAAACTATTAGAGAAAAAATAGTCTTTGTCTGACAAGATCAGCCTGCAGTAAAACTTTACAGGCACAAGAATTTTCAGCAAAGCAATGAATGCCAGAAAAGTGCTGACTCAGCACAATGCTCTCTGTGTGGGGGGGGGGGGAGTCAGGAGCAACTATACTCACATATCTGATCCTGTGCTACTTCTTCCTGAAGCAAAATTCAAAGAGATCATTATCTGCAACAAAAGAAAGAGGCTTCTTAGCTGTTCCCCTTAAAAATTTGTTTCTGAAGTCTGTGGGTGACTTGAGGACTTCTGGCAGACAATTCAGTGTTGCATAGTTGAATCAGTCTCCGGAAGACCCATACACACAAATGCTAAGTTTAGGGCAAGTGAACTGGGTAGATTCCTAGAGGAAATAAACTCTCGCCTGAGAACAACAGCTGAAGTAAAATCCCATAAGCCAGGAAAACAGCCACACAATCACAGCAACAGGTGGTTGGTTTCAAAACAAATTTCAAGGTCTGACTCGCACAGCACCTGCTCTAGAACCACAGACGGCAGGGTGACTGTCTGGATCTGAGTCAGGTCATCCCTGCCATGCTCTGAGGAAGATTGACTACTTCTATTAGCTGAGCTAAGTCCTGGACGTTTCGGTGTCTGCCTCTCTGAGGTAGTGACCCTTGTGTTCTCTGTCAGAAGGAGGGAAGGGGTGAGAGAATTTGGGAACCAGAAGGGAACATGAAGATTAACTATTTTAACCCCCTTGATAGCAGAGTAAAGTGAAACCCAGACAAGTAGAAACTTGCTCAAGGTCACGTGACCTACGGAAACAAAATATTACCACCCCACCCCCATTTTATTATGAAAAATTTCCAAAACACAGCAAAATTGAAAGATTTTTTACAGGGAATACTGGAATATGTTACCTAGATTCTACTATTACCATATTATTAAGCTTGTTTATCATCTACTTATTCATCTACCCATCCTCCTATCATTCTGTCATTTTTTAGATATATTTCAAAGTAAACTGCAGATGTCTTTAGTCTCCCTTAAAGCAACATTGTTTTATCATTAGTTGTCTAATTATTTAATACCCCAATTTTATACACATTATGGAACCAGAAGTTACAAAGAAAGAAAGAAAGAAAAGAGAGAAAGAAAGAGGAATAAAGAAAAAGAAAAGAGAGAAAGAAAGAAAGAAAAGAAAGAAAGTCAGTCACTGGACACAATAAATGTAAATTGCATCAGCAAGCCCGAAAGGGAACCTTCTTAGCTCTAAGGCCCTTGAGGATTCTTACTAAGCAAATTCCAGAAAAAGGCAGGAATACTAGTCAATACACAGTGCTGCTTGTTGTTCCCTCTACCTGGAATTCTGTTCTTTCCTATTCCTGTTGAAATCCTTCCCAATCCTCCAAGAATGACTTTAGAAGTCTAACAGTAACACAGACTACTGTTATACATGTATTTCTGTTTTAGGAAAAGTTACTAAAAAATCCTGAAATGCTGCCTCCTTCCCAATGAGGTTCTTGAGCCCCGAGTTTTCATCTTTCTCATCGGAATGCTCACAGGACTTCCTTGCCACTTTTCCTACCCCATTCTACCTTCTGACAGTGCAGGTTTGTTTATCAGTGCTACTGCCATTGCTACTGCTACCACTCTTAGTATTAGGGTCAGTTTCTCTTTGTAAGGTGATATATCTTAAGACTTACTTCTGTATCTCCTGTAGTTCTTTGCATGGAGTCCATATCGAATGTTAAGTAACTTCAAATTTCAAATCAACATTATGTTCAGGCAGCTTTTTGAAAGTCAGATCTCAAGGAACACCTGTACCAGAGTCACATGAGGGACTTGTTTCATTGCAGATTTCTGGACTTCCCACCCTCAGAAATCCTGCTCTAGCAGGTTTGGTAGGGGTGGGGCTGGGGGGTGGGTAGAGGTGCAGGTGGTGGTCCAGAAAGCTTCAGCTTGAGCAAGCGCTCCTGGTGACTTCCATGCAGGCAGCATGGAGTTGCACTTGGCGAAATCTTAGAGGTCCACATTACCAATCAGTCTTACTTTATGTTATGCCTTAATCATTCATAAACCAGCAATTTGAATCTGCCTGTCTCTCCATGGGTCCTGGACAAAAGTATGGCAGACAAGGTGCCTGCCAGGGTGGGGTGTGATAGGCATGGTTTCACCCCTCGCCACATCATGTGCGGCCAGTCACCACTTCTGCTGTTGCCACCAACCCCCAAATTTCCCTTTGTCACTTCCCCTTGCCACCACCAACTGTCACTACACCTCTTGCCCCTCACCCTCCAAGGCAGAGCCAGGTCCACTGTGGAGCTCTTGAGGAAGAAGCACATTTTGGAAGACTGGAGGCTGGAGGGTGTCCTCACGAATTCAACATTCCATGTCTGGGAACAAAGGAACAATGACTTCTGAACCTGGCTTCTTAAGAAGCTCTGCAAACCTGTTTAGAAAGTTGGGTCTGTGGTTTGAAATCCTTGCCACCTTTTATTTTACAATGAGTGGAAACCAAAGTTGAGTAACAGATCTCTTGCCCAAGCATTCAGGGCCACCACAAAGCATAGAGCAATGGGACAGGAATGGATAAAATTGGGTTGCTACCCTCCTCCAGGCCAAGTATTTCTTTCTGTGTGGGGAATGCTGACTGCAGTCATTGCCACTGTCTGGTCTTAACAGAGTATTTTTATACTGTATATGCTGAAATTTACTTTCTTTTAGGTGCCAAAGGATAATACTAAGAACTATGGGCCAGAAGAGTTGTGTCATGAAACATAAGCTGAAATATGTTTTGAGTTAAATATACTCTAAATCAATTTCTCTAAGACATTCCCAGAATTGTCATTTTTAGTTCAACATACTTCTCTGTTGCAGTGGTTCCCAAACTACAGCAGGCATCAGACTCACTCGGAGGGTGGGTTGCTCGATGAGGCTGCGGCTGCTGACCTGGAGACAATGCTTTGAGAACTATTGCTCTGAGAGACAGCAAATTGATAGTAATTTTTTGACCAATTGCTGATCTATCTGCCTGTCTTCTTGTATCACAATGGCTTATAAGCAGTGATTCTCAGCCCTAGCTGTCCATTAGAATTACCTGCAAAGTCTTTAAAACACAGAATCTGGGTAGCAGGCTCAGACCCTACCTTAGGACCCAGTAAATCCACAGCTCTGGGATGGGGCCTGGATATTTTTTAAAAAGATTTCCACATGATTCTAATGGGCACCAGCACTGAGAATCACCGGCATATAGCAAATCCTGTCCTTATTCTGTGTTAACATATGATTCTCATTCGACAAATTCTTGTTGACCACCCAGTATATGCCATAGAAAATGATAAAGTGTCTAAGAAATGGTCCCTGACCTCAAGCAGAGATAGATCACATGCCCCCACAAAAAAAAAAAAAAAAAAAAAAAAAGCTTCTGTGTGGCAAGTGCCAATTAGAGGAATAAACTATTACTGAGAACAAAAAGTTAAATAGTCCAGGGTACATCGGTGCTGTACTGAAGCTTCACAGTGTTGGTGATAAGTTATGTATGCCTTTGCCACACAGGAAATCACTCCCTTTGGTGGGGAAAATTGCTCATTTATTGGTTCATTGAGGATGCTCCAACTGATTCACCATGGTAGGCGTGATTGAACCATGGAAATGATGGAACATTAAATCAATAGCTAGTCAGCTGGCAACTATTCTATTGCTAAGTATGCTATTAAAGTTCTGTTTCAGAAACCCTGTGCTCAGCAGAGGTGTGTCTTTTCAGCGAAGAAATAAAACATGAACTATGTTTAGGAACTACTTCAGCCTGGGGTTTCAAATAAACATTCCTTTTATATATTTAAAAAATCTGAGTTTATTTGTGAATCAAAAGGTAAGTACCTTAAAATATTTATTTATTTGAATCTACTAGAATACAAACTAACTTAATGACTCAATGATAGCAGAGTTTCTAGGGAGGAGAAAATACCCTCTTTCGGTGTTATTTATTAAGGTATTATTTAATTCATTTTGCTATTTAATTTGATTGTATCTTTTTTGAGATTTTTATTTTTGTGTGGGGAAGTTTTTCAAGAATAAGAGATTCCCCATGACAACAAAAAGAATTGTTTTCAAGAAAAGGAAAAGAAAAAGGAAACACTTTTTAAATTGTTACATTTATTTCCATTTGAAAATAGTGGATGTGGCATTGCAGGAGATAACACAAATATGACAAAGTATATTTAAAGCTCTCAAGGAAGCTTACTACCTAATGGAAGGAAAAAATAAGTACATATTTGAAGCAAAATATGACAAATGCCTTTAGAGAAAATAAATTTTAATGAAGCTTTAAAGAGCTGGAAGAAAAGGAGGTCAGGGTTCAAAGAGCCTAAGATAAGGCGTAGAACTGGGGTTCTGGTGCAATGCATTACTGCACGGCCAATTTTCAAAGGCCAGCTGTTCCCAGTCAAATCAAGACCGAGGATGAGGGTAGATGTAATCAATGCGAAAATCAGGCCATCCTCCCTTATTTTCCAGGCAATGCAGTTTCAAGATCAATAGTTTAACAATCTCATTTCAGGAAGCAAAATGAAAATGAATCTAATGTGTTCTTCTTAGTTCACTTCTTAGCAATAAAATCCAATTTAAAGGATTTTATATGTTGGGTATATGGCCACTAACATTTGAAAAAAAAATGCTTACCCTCATTAATAATAAAAAAAAAAAAAAGAAAATTAGAACTGTCATACCATAACTGTTTCTGGCCTATCAAATTGATAAAGATTCTGAATGACTGCCAAGTGCAGGGAGCAGGGGAGGAACAGGCCCCCCTCCTTCTGCCTGTGGGGAGCTCCTTGGTTCGTGGTAGCCGCAGGATAAGCCGTATCCTACAGCTGTTCTAAGAATATATTTTAAAGAAATAGTATGGATATGTCCAAGCGCTCATGGGCAAAAATAATTCTCAGTGCCTTGTTATCAGGAAGAATCAGTAAAGAAGTAAATTGAGTAGTATTTACAAAAGATTCTGCTAGAAGGGGAACAGTGGTGGTCCACACATCTAGACACCTAGAAATCGTGATCTGGAAAAATTTTCCTGAGTGTTTTAGGTAAGTCAGCCCCTTCTACTCAGGATCAATCCCCTTCCCTTCATTTGCTCCTCTTTAGATATTCTGTACCTCTGCCAAGTAGGACCACTTGCTTTTTGTGCCTTTCTGAATGGACTCCACATACTTTCTTGCCTGCCTGCCATTGCTCTTGCCTTTCCTGCTGTGTGAATGCCTTTCCTTAATCTCTGAGGTCTCACATCTTCAAGACCCAGGTTTGTAAGCCACCTTACAAGGTGTTACAATGCTGTTCTCCTACATTACCTGGGCAGAAGGGTTTATTCCCTCTCTGTACCATCATAGCAATTTGGTTTTCTTCTATGACCCTTCTCACCTTCTGTCCTGTATTAGGATGATCTGAATATGTGTTTTATTTTCTCTAGAAGATTTTGAACAACTTGAAGACAAGAGCCAATGTTATTCAGATTTATATCCACTGCAGTTTTAAAACGTGTTATATAAGTATAGTAGTTGGATGAATGAATGAGCAAGTGAATGAATGCAGAAATGCACTTGGAGCTAAATTCTGATGTTCTCCACAGACATGGGATGAACTTGACAAGCACTAAAGATCCTTTTTGGTATCTCTCCTTTCTGCGGAGGGCTTGCCAAAACCTTCCATCTGAGCTGTGGTGATGGGAATGAGGAGTAGGTTCTGAAAGGGGAGAAAAGGGTGATGAACCTAACAGCAATCACCCACCCGCCTCCCCAATCTTTACTCCCCACCCCTCCACTCCCCATTTAGTGCAAGAGGAGTAGATTGGAATTTTAACCAAGAGGGGGAACTGACGAAAACCTTTGCAAAGGAAAGTAAGCACTTTTGATCAGTTGTCAGTTCTTTTCCCATTCCAATAATATCTGTTTTAATCAGCAGGTCTTAAAAGATAGCACATTTGTCAATGAAATGATGAGGATTACCCAGATAATTGAATGGCAAAATAAAAATAAAATGTTTTCATTGGGAGAAAAGAGGAATTTGAAAGAGTTTTAAGGAGGCACATTGGTGTATACATTCCCAGATTCAATGGACAGGATAAATGCCATTCAAGTTGATGGTGAGAATGCCTTGATGCTATCAATGAGGAAGTGAATAAGCTGAGCAGCTGAACTTTCTGTTCAAAGTAGTCAAGCTTGAGTCTTGCTAAGGCATTTTCTGTCCCCACCTGTTATAACAAATACCTACGCGTCCTATTATACTTAGTAATACACCTGCTGGCTTTTGTGGACCTTCAGGAAATGCCTTTACTTCCTAGAAAATGCAACAAAACGACAACACAAAACACCACCTAAGCCAGCTGACACCAAACTATGAACTGTAGTTACCTTTCTGAGGGGGTTAGATACTTGGGTGGTTAGTATTTGTAAGTTGTGCTATGGCCAAATCCACAAAAGAAATTCTTATATTTAAGAGAAGAAGATGTTTATATATATGGAGAATCCACATAGTATGGATTTTATATATGTATGTATATATGAATCCATGTTTGTATATATGTATTTATAATTTTTGAGAGGGGAAATGTTACTTTTTAAAAAAAAACTTCCTAGTGTGGCAAAATCAGGCCTCACTGAAGTGGATTATTTTGATCAGTAAACAACAACAGAAACTGCTTTCCACCAAAAAATGGTCTGCTTCCTCTGCCGAGTAGCTGTGATTTACAGACCTAACATCTGAGCAAATGGGAAATACTATGTTTCCAGACTTGGCTAATGAATAATCTCTGAGGGCTTGAACTTTTCTGCGTTCCCACAGACTGCATCCACAGAGTGGTGCTCTTGGCCTGAAAGGAAGGATTTGCCCCTGTTTGGAAGGAAGTAGAATAAATAGAACTGGAAGTGGCAAGGTCACCCTTAATATCATATGAACTGCCTCTTAACAAGCTTCACAATTGCTTTGTTTCTTCCTCCTCCAGTGCTATAAACAGACAAAGCCAAAGCAGACTTCTAGAGTGTGCAGAGGGTATGGAGCGAGCTCCCAGAGCTGTGAGGCAGGGGAGGCTGCAGCCTTCACGGGCCCGTCCTACACACCAGGGTCACAATTGTATAATAGTGTGGTGGCGAGAAGGGAAAACTGCTTGTTTTCAAAGGAAGGAGTTATATTGTCCTAAATTCCTGTGTATAAAATATAGGACAAACAAGTTACAGTGGGAATATTTAATTGGAATATGTGGAATATATAGCATTTTTGCCTTTCACTTGGCTTTTCTTTACTAACTTTAGCTATCACATGGTGGTTGCATAAATACAAAAATGCTATTTTAAAATCTCTTCTCTCTACGACCTTGTTCAGTTGGTATTCCAAACACAATGCAAGTTCTGTACTGGCATTCAGCTTCACAGAAAGATTCTCCTTTTCCAAGCTCCTCCAGGCACATGCATTTGGGCTTCCCTCTACCTCTCTCTGCTATTTCCCAGCACTTTTTGACCATCTCCCTACTGAAGGCAGGAAAGACTATCTAGGAGGCATGGAAAAGGCACAGACAAGGTTGGGATGCCAAAGGGTTGGGCAACAAGCAAGACTGGAATTTCAATGGCCTGGATTTCAGTAATTTTTATTATTATTTTTTCAATCCTCACTTGAGGACATGTTTATTGATTTTAGAGAGAGGGGAAGGAAGGGAAAAAGAGAGAGAAAGAGAAACATTGATGCGAGAGGGAGACATCAATTGGTTGCCTTTCGTACTTGCCCCAACCGGTGACTGAACTGTGACCTAGGCGTATGCCCTGACTGGGAATTGAACTTACAGTCCTTTGGTTTGCAGGACAAACACCCAACCAGCTGAGGCACACCTGCAAGAGCTCAGTAATTTTTAGATAATCTAATGAATAACTCATCTTGGAAGACTGTTTGGGCGAGCAGTACTATCATTATCAAAGCAAAACAGGGCAATTCAGCTTGGGCTTTGAGTCTGAAAGAGAGAACTTCACAGGTCTTAATTACAGATAGCCAAAGGGAACAGGAACAAAGCAAAACTGAGCTGGTGCTTTCTAAATTGTTATTACTCCTCTGCATGGATTCTCCACATTTGGCAAAGGTATCTAGCAAAACTTCCTCCCTCATATTTTGAAAGTGCCTACAGAGCTATGAACTGTTGTAATTTCAAAAAAAGTAACTAAAAGGATGTAAGAAAGATACAAGAAAAGTCTCTAAGGGGTAGAAAGAGAAAACAAAGGGCGATCTCTGTTTAATCTGAATGTTGGCTATTTGTTTACAATTCTAAGATAATATGAGTTCTTGGCATCGCAGCTAATGCTTCAGAGCTAAGCTATGGTGGAAGCTGCTAGATGGAGCTAGAGCTATTATGTGATCAAATACTTGATCTGTGGATAACACATAATATCAAGAGATTCTGATCTCCGGTATGTGTCTTAAATTAAGTGTCAGGGGAACAGACATCGAGGCATCAGTCTAGAAATTCTAACAGATGTGCTCTACTAAAATGGTATGCTAGAATGGACCTGACCAGGCCAATCATCCTCTAACATGCCTCCTGCACTATAATAGCTAGAAGACATTTCTCCCTGCCTGTGTGAGGGATGGGGGCAGGGGTGGGGAGAATGAGCTCTGCTCTTTGTCCTCTGACCACCTAGGACAGCATGGCTGATTTGCTTGTCTAGCAATAGGAATCCTCACAATATATTTAACATGTGCATTCACACATACTTACAGGCATTTCATAGCTTTACCTTTTTCACCTTTTCTAAAATATGGAAGCAGTGAATCCAGATTCTAACTTAACACACTCTTAAGCAGTCCCTTTTCTCAGAAGACAGCGGGGACCTTATCTAAAGGTGTCAGCTGGGTAGTGTGCTGTTACTTCTTTCTAGGTGATAAAATAGCAACATGTTTTATGATGATGAAGCCTAGTTTTATTTTTTTTCTTTTCTCTTGCAGTTCTGTTTGTAGCAGAAATCCAACACCATTTACTCTTTGGACAGAAAGTCCGCTAAGTCTGAACTATGTGATTGCATGAGCCCTGCTCCCTGTTCATTAAGACTGCCCCCTTTGAAGGGGAATTAATGAGTTTTCAGTGGCCATTTGTAGCATTTGAGATCCACAGGCATTAGGGCTTGATGCATGGTCCTCATCTCCGTGGACTTCTCTGCAATGATTCTCATCTGTCTTAGTTAGAAAGTGAATTAATCTCGACTTTGGCCTGTGGGGTGTGGTTCTTTGTCCTCTCACACATCTTCAACTCACTTCTTTTTATCAGAAGCACTTCTTGTTTCAGGTCCAGGCTCCCCTCGTTTCAATCATGTCTAACCTTTTGTCTTTTAATCACATTGCTTTGATTTTAAACAAAATCTATATTTCTGGTATTATATTTCTAGGAAGTTCTCATTCTGAGTTATAATTTAATTATATGGATCATTAAAGCTTTGAAAGATGCTAAAGGGCAGAAAGGGATTAACAAAGTGAAAGTTATAAAGAATTACAAATCACTTAGCATTTCAACATCACTCATCGGAAGTGGGCATTTTGTTGAAAGAGACCTTGTTTTGAACAGTGACGGTGCAGAAGACCTATGCAAGAAACCTGATTTCTATTGTTAAAGCACACATGCAAAATTATCAGTTATATTTTACATTAATAATGTAATAGATTTAGAAATACTGTTAGCAGAAAACTGGATGTATTAGTCAGTGCCAAACCAACTCAGTCTAACCACTCAACTATAGTTATTTCATCCATACTTTCTTTGGATGTAAATGCAATTGGTGTTTCACAGTGAAAATAAAATTGCTGAATATTTTTATTTATGCCTTTGGTAGTGACATCGCTGTTGGTTAGGAAGGTTATGAAAACTTCAGGTAGCTTAAGATTATTCTTATTAGCAAGCATCAGTTAAAAGTTAAATTTAAGGAGATATTACCCAAGTATTAAAAATATTTGAAGCATACCATGCTGTATAAGGTTAGTAATGAAACATCGTGTGACTACATTTACATTTCTACCAAATTTCATTGAGTTTACATATTCAATTTTTATGCCTTAGGCAGTGGCACCCTAAAAATAATGCTTGTCTGAAATCAGAAGCAGAAAAGTATTTTGAGTACACAGAAAATAGACATGACTGGAAAGTCACAGGTAAGTGGTTAGTTACTTGTATCAGGTTTAAAGCTGCCAGCTTCTTCTGATTGTCCATGCAGAGTAAATGAGAGAAACAGGATGGTTTCTAATAAGAACATTTACTACCACTGAGCCCCTCATTCCCACTCAGCACACCCTAATTTCTTTTGCCCCTTCATCATGGCCGCTGCAGGGAAGCATGCTGAACAGTAAGGAGGGTATGCTCACCGCTATCGGCCTTCACACTGGCCATTGGTTCCATTTGATATGGCTAAAAATTGCTATGGCTATATTTGCAAAATAACGTGCAATTATGGAGATTGCTAATACTGAGTTGCAAACCACTGGTTGTGTTTTCCAAGGAATGACCCAAATTCTGTGATAATTCATCCACAGAGCTGAAAGAATATAGACCAATATAATGGCACAAAGAAAAGTACCATCACCTTGTACTGTTGTTTTTGTACCACCCAGGCATGTAAGAGAGAGAGAAACAACATAATTCAACACCAAGAAAACAAACAATCCAATTTAAAAATGGGCAAAGGACCTGAAAAACACTGCTCCATAGAAGACATACAGATGGCCAATAGACATACGAAAAGATGCTCAATGTCACTAATCATCAGAGAAATGTAAACTAAAACCACAATGAGATTTGTCAGAAATTGCAAATCTCACACCTAACACCTGTCAGAATGGCTACTGTCAATAAAAAAGCAAACAACAAGTGCTGGTGAGGATGTGGAAAAAAGTAAAGCCTAGTGCATTAGTGGTGGGAATTCAGGCTGGGGCTGCCACTGCAGAAAACAGTATGGAGTTACCTCAGAAAATTTAAAATGGAATTACCTTTTGTCCCAGTGACCTCACTTCCTGGAATATGTCCAAAGAAACCCAAAATACTAATTTGAAAGAATACACGCAGCCCTATGTTCACTGAAGCGTTATTTACAGCAACCAAGATTTGGAAAGCACCCATGTGCCCATCAGTAGATGAGCGGATATATAAGCTGTGGTACATTCACACAATGGAATACTACTTGGCCAAATAAAAAAAGGAAACCTTACCTTTGCGACAACATGGATAGGGCTGGAGAATGTATGCTAAGTGAAATGAGCCAATCAGAGAAAGACAAGATTCACTCATGCGGAATCTAATGAACAAAATAAACTAACAAAATAGAGACAGACTCATGTGTCATATGTCATAGATACACAGAACAGACTGACAGATGTCAGGGGAAAGGAGTTTGGGGAACTGAGTGAAAAAGGTGAAGGGATTAAGAAAAAACAAAACAAAAAAACAGATAAAGACAACAGTATGGTGATTGCCAGAGAGAAAGAGAGGTCAAGCCGAAAGAGACTTGACTTTGGCAGGTGAGCGCATGATGCAGTATGCAGATGACTTTGTATAGTTGTATAGTTATACAGTTGAGAACTGTATGGTTTTATTAACCAATGTCACCTCAATAAATTCAATTTTAAAAAAAGAAATAAGATGCCCCAGCTGGTGTTGTTCAGTGCATTGAGTGCCGGCCTGCAAACCAAAACGTTGCTATGTGGATTCCCAGTCAGGGCCCTTGCCTGGGCTGCGGGCCAGATCCCTAGTTGGGCGCGTGTGATAGGCAACCAATCGATGTTTCCCCCCTTTTTCTCCCTTTCTTCTAAAAATAAATAAAACAAGTATTTAAAACATTAAAAAAAAGAAACATGATAAATTTGGGTGGTGGAGGAAAGCATGCAAATAGGGAGAAGCAGAGAAAGAAAAGAATTTTGGAGGGGCTGATAAAAAAGAGGGGAAGTAGAAAGTACAACCAAACACCAAAGAATAAGTGGAATCACTGGAAGAAGAGATTTAAAAAAAAAAAAACAAAAACACTGAGGTATTGTCTAAGCACAAAAGAAATAAATAGAAGAAAACATACTGTGAGGTACAGTGAACCAAAAAGGGAAGCAGGAGATAGAAAGAAAGAGGCAAAGTGTGCAGAATATACCAAGTAACTTTTAATGGAGTGGAAGAATTTCTTTTATTTTACTTCTTTTGACTTAGCCCTTAGAAAAAAAAATCACTGTTTTGTTGATTCAATGATCACAGAGCTAATCATAGATAGTTGCCTCAGAGAAGACTTTGAATTAATAGCATCTTCCCTTTTGGAACTTAACTAATCTAATTAAGTTATTTAAAAATTGCGCCAGAACACATTATTTCCCCTAAATACCAAATTCTGTTAAACTACTTCGAGGAACTGAGAGTTGTATATTTAGTAATTCTGCACACAAGAGTAATTTGTGGAGCTCTGGAAGGGAAATGTGAGTTCTGACACTATCTCAGCTTGAAACACATGAAGCGGAACCTGAGGTCACACTTGTAACCTACCAGGAATTAAAGGAAGTGATTCCACTTGAAAGACCCTAACGTGTGTCAGGACTGGAGAAAATAAGTCCCTCCCCAGAGGGGGAGAAAGGGAGAGTAAAGGCAGAGGGATGGCCAAAACGAAAAACAGTTTTATGCTTTGTGTCTAGGTAGGTGATTATCCTGTTGTGCCCTAAATTCTGAATCTGAATGTCATTGATATATCCCATTCAAACTTTCTCTGAGTCCTTTAAACCATTGAAGCTACTGCTCAATTCCTGCACCAAGCTCATACCGTGTAGGTTAAAATCTGTAATTGTGGCAACAATAAAAATAAAGTTTAAAAAATTTAAATGTGTTTTTAATGGACTGGGATCTCTGTTGCTACCAAGGCTGAAAAGAGCAAGCTGAGGGAAGGTGAGACTCACTCCAAACCCTGGGGAGCACTGGCCTGCAGGATGCATCTCACATGAACCTTCCAGAAAATTCTTCACCAGCAGTGTTTGCTTTCAGTTCTTTGTCTGAAGAACATAGGCTGGGCTTGGAACTAGTTGTCCATCCCCTGCTTCCTTAGATCCTGTGCATACCCCTCTGATCAGTTATCATGGCTTAACAGAAGGCAGGTAGTACCTTATTAAGAATATGGCTTCTGGAGATAGATCACATATTCACATACAAGTCCACCCAGTACTAGATGTGTGACATTGGACAAGTTACTTAACCTTGCTGAGCCTCAGTTTTTGCATCTG
Organism: Pteronotus mesoamericanus; assembly: GCF_021234165.1. Classification (NCBI taxonomy): domain Eukaryota; kingdom Metazoa; phylum Chordata; class Mammalia; order Chiroptera; family Mormoopidae; genus Pteronotus; species Pteronotus mesoamericanus. The sequence continues at coordinate 815,837 of NW_026555325.1, forward strand.
TGGAATGGAGATAATTATAATATCTACCTCCTAAAGTAGCTGGAATCAATAACAGTGCAACATGCTTGGAACGCTGATTAAAATGTTAGCTATTTATGTTATTGTAACTCTCTCTCTTTGTATCTCTCTCTCTCTCTTTCTTTTTTTACTAGAAAATAGGGTTCTAAAAGGCAGAGCAAACTTGTATCTCCAATCCATAGCATAATAGAACATTCAGTGGTTATTGACTGTTACAAGGTAGTTTAGGTAGGTTTGATTTTAGAGATATGATCCACATTTGCTATTTTTTCACTTAGTCACCCCTCAAACATTTCTTGAACATTTGAAGTAGGTGCCAGGGATCTTGCTAAGTGTTGGATGAACCAGAGGGAGAAGGTCTCTTCCCTTGAAGAGTTTAGTGTTGGAAACTATAATAAAAGACTAAACAAAAATACATTTATAATTTCAATTTGTTTTAACTGGTTCGAAGGAAAAGACTAGAGAGCTAGGAAAGAGAGGAAGCTTTTGTGGTCCTCAAGTTGCTGCTTTGCAATACAAAATGGGGAAAAGGTAATAAAAGCTGAAGAAAATTTGTATGAGTGCTCATATTATATTAATAAATATGTGCGATCAAGGTAGAAATGTCTGTAAATTGATCTTCTGCTGGTTTTTCTTATGCTTTGGCTTAACCAACACATAATGCTCTCTGATGTCCATGACTGGTTAGCTCATTTGGTTAGCTAATGAAGTCAAGGTCAGAGGCCAGCAAGGGTCAATGAGTTTTTCTCTTTTCTGTGGCCAGATTGTCCTCTTAACCTCAGTCATCTTTCAAAAGTGCGTGTTTGGTCACAGGAAGGCTGTGTCAAGAGAATGTAGTTAGAGGAGACCCCAGATTACTCCACGTGCAAACCTCACTCATAGTATGTCTCTGCTAGCATTTCCTTAAACTAATGATAGCCTGCTGTAGTTTATTACTCTCTGTCACTAGGGAAGGTCTAGATCCATTTTTGACAGATGTATCCAATAACTTGTGCAGCTTTTTTGCTCAGAAAACTGCCATTTTGAAATAAGTAAACCACTTTTAAATATCATCTCTACTGAATGAGTGCTGTAGACTACAGTGGTGCTTTTCCAATGGTAATGTGTGTAAAAAATCACCTGGGCTATTGTTGAAATGCAGATTTGGGGGCAGTAGTTTTGAGTTGGGGCTTGAGAGTCTGCATTTCTACCAAACTCCCAGGTGAGCCTATTGCTGCGGATCCTTGGACTACACTGCTTGGAGAGCATGGGACTAAATAGGAATGAGTGAGAGCTAAAGCATAGTGAGTTTGACCACTAGTACATCTTTCTGGGACTGTTTACTATTTAAGGTGCTTCACTGTTTATAGATAAATTCTCCCAAATAATGTTTCCTTTTAGCTTTTTAAAAGATAGTGTTCTATTTTCCTGGCAGGGTAAGAAAGAATTCAGTATACTTTTATTTTAGACAATATATTTATATATACATGCAAAGCTCAAAGAGCTAGAGCTGGAGCTAATTTCATGTTATGCAACATAAAATGCCTTTGAAACATACGCAAAACCTTTCCTTTTATGGAGATTTTAGTTTCGTCTTCAACTTACTCCACCATATGTGACAAGTGTAGTAAAGATCTTTTGTGTCTTCTGTATTTATTTTTGGTAATAAAAGGAGACAGCTCCTTTTTCCCACTGCCCAGAAGAGGCCTATTCCCCTGCTGACATGTCTGCGTAACTCCTATTGATAGTGAGATGGTTGTGAGCATGAAGTTGCCAAAGAAACTGCTTCTCTGAGGAAATTTCCATGAGTGTGAAATCATGGGAATCAAAACTGATGGGAAAGTCCCTCCAAACCTGCGAAAATTGCCAGGATTCTTATAGGAAAAAAGCCTAGAAGTATCATGATTATCTCCTTTACCATGTAGTGAGATGCATTTCTATTACCTTTGGAAAAAACGGTTAAGCTCTGCTCAGTGCAAACAAAAGGCTTCACTTGTTTTTCTTCAAATGCTTTTAGTGAATATGCATTTGTAAAATTTGGATTTTTATACTTTGGATTGCTTAGTCCAATCTCAGCATTTAACAGGCAAGGACACCAAGTATAGAGGAAATAAATGACCTTTTTAAAGTGTTACATCCGAGCTAGAGGCAGAGCCCAAGTCTCCTGATCCCTTCCATTGTACATCCATGCCTCGGGTACCTTCAGATAGTCACAGAGCAGAAACTCCAAAACACATTGATTTGAAGAAAAGTTTAGGATTTCCATATATCTTGGTTCTTCGATTTATTCAGTCAATCAATACATATTCAATTAGCTGCTGCTATGTGTCTGTTTTACATAATGTAAAATAATTTAATTTTTTTTTTCAGATTTTTTTTTCAGTAAACTACTCTGGGTAAGTTAGGCACTCTGGCTTGCTGAGTTAACTCTTGGAGCCCCCTTGAGATCTATTTATTATAATAAACTTCTGCAAATTTAAAACCCCCATTACTTTTTACGCCTTCATCTCATTTCCCCAAGTAAATCAGTGGCTAAGGTTCTTTCTCAAGTGCCTCTTACATCACTTCTTTCCTTTCTTCATCTGCTTGGTGAAGGCCCTGTTACACAACTGCCACCTTTAGCCCGCGGTTGAGGCTTAGGGCCCCTCCTTCCTGAGATTCCCCTATGCCCCTGACATCCTTATTCTCTTTTCCTTCAAAACACTCTTATCCCACATTTGCTCCTCTGGATTTGCTAGGTAACTGAAGTGAGTTTAGTACTGTCACCCTAGTATCCTTCCTACAGTACAATCTCTGAGTAAGGTTCTTTCAAACTTCTCCTCAGTGCCCTTGATTGCAGCATTCCCCCACTCCTGTTTGTCTGCACATAGTTACTAAATCCAGGTTTCCAAAGTGTGGCCATTTGTATTCATGACCTATCTTCGCTGGAATCATACTTGAAACACTGCAGACAATAAATGGCCTGCTCTTCTTATTCTGTCTATCCTGCATATACAAAAGATAGAGGAAGAAGTCCCTAATGATTCTTTAAGTTTCCATATATGTAAAATGGAGACTATAATAGAACCAATAATTTCCTAGGGTTATTGTGAAAGTTTAGCTATTTATTACTGAGGAAAGTATCAAACTGGTTAACTTTACAGTTTGGTTAGTTTTCTTTTCTGTCTTTTGGTATCATTTCACATATGCTAGTTTCATTTTTAAAAACTAAATAATAAATACCTTGAGGAATAGACAGTGTTGTGCCTTTTGGAACTCCCTTCAGCCCCTGCTCAGTCGCACTGGCCTGGAGCAGTGATCCCAGTGGGTGTCTGACATCGTGTTCAGCTGGTTCACACCCGGTCAGGCTGCCCGCCAGGGCTCATGCTCATTGCTAGGGCATCTGTTCTGCTGGGTCAGTGCTTGTGTCAAATAAATTGACAAATATTTGCACATCACCCCCTGCTTGATTGATTTATGATAACGAGTTTGACATCAGCCAACTGAAAAAGTTAAAATAGATTCAAACCATAAAAGCTTTTTTTTTCTCATTTCCTTCCACCTACATGCTATCATATGAGTTCTATATTAAAACTATAAGTTGTAACTATAGTTTGAACACCTCTCATGGCCTACGTATTTCATTGTGCCTGGGGTTTAACAGAATGTTACGGGGAAAGGAGCCAGAATAATGATACATAAAGAGATGGCAGGAGGCTGCAGGTGCAAGGTACACCGGGATTCCCACACTTAGCCAGTATGCTGAGATAAGGGGCCAAGTGCTTGCGCCTCCACCCCTGGCCTGAGGTTGGGGATGTGTGTGGAGCCCACACTGGGGAAACCTAGCCAAACAGGCATTTTACATTGATAATATTAAAAAAAAAAAAAAAAAAAAGCTAGGTAGCCTGGTGTTAGCTTCATGCACTTCTCTCACCCCAAGTAAAAATTGGTGTTTAATAGCTGATGCAACACTCTTTGTCCACGTCATGCTGTTGAAGAAAAATAGACTCAGATCTTGGGATGTTTTTTCTTTAGAGGGAGATCACTCTTTGCTTTTACATGCAATTGCTCCCAAGCTTGGCTTAAAATTTCACTTCTCAATTCACCACCGAATTCCCCAGAATCCGAACACGGCGTTGAACACTGGGTCAGGGAATAAGAGGGTGGTGAATTAAATGTCTCTTCAGACTGGAAGACGGGAACGTTGGAAAATCCCAAGGACTCTGCCCTGACTTCAACCTCTGAAGTTTGGGGACTTTGGCAGACACCATAGAAAAGCTCCCTTCATCTCTTAAATTGTTTGAGTTCCATGGCAACAGCAGCCTTAGAAACTTGAGAGAGGGATGTGGGAGTGGGGGATGGTTGAGAAAGCGATAAGAAAAGATGACCGAATAGGCCTGGGATTTTTACATGCGGCGCCTGAGAGAGAAGGAAGCGAAGTGGGGAGGAATGCCCAAGACCACAGCTGGAGTGATCTCATACCAGTCAAAAGGCAAACGAGGGCCTGGCCGCCAGCTGAAAGCTACAGAGGCGGTAGATGGGTGGATATGGTGAAGGGAGGGAGGGAGACAACTCGCCCACCCTTAAGAAGCCCTTCAGCTTGCGTGTGACCGGCCTGGAATTCTGGCACCGGGAAGGAACGCATCTCAACCCACAAAGGCTCTGGCCAAAGAATGGCCTGGCGCGTAATTCAATGCAGGCCCCACGGCCACACTGGAGTTGCAGCCTTTTGTATTAGCTACAACAATGGAGAGGGAGAAATCAGGCCACAAGCTCGCGGCGCAGACGGGCTGGTGCGGATGTGTCTCGGCCCTGGCGGCAACGTGCGCTGCCTTTCAGCCTGTTGCCCAGCAACCGGACGCCGCCCGCCTAAGCCTGCGGAGGCCTTTGAAAGGCGCGGCAGCCGGGTGAAAGGGAGAACCGAGCTGTTCACAGGCCAGGCTGGGGAAAGAGAAAACAAAGGACTGGGGAGCCGGGGCAGGGGTTGCGTGGGACCGGGGGACACCGTATGCGGAAGGAGATTGGGAGACCTTTTTCTGAAGGGCCTGATTTGGTATCCTGTCTTGGCCCGATTTAGGACTACTTGAACAAATACAGCTCTTCCTCCATCCTAAAGTTGACAGCGTTCCTACCCCAGATATTGAATTAAATTGACTGGCTATTGTGTAAAACGTGTAAACAACCCCAAACAAACAGCAAAATCAACTCGGTTTAAGTGACCAGCTGCAATTCATTTGTTAGGCAGGAATATTTTCCAAAACAGAACCTTGCACCTGGTGAGTAAATAGAGGCTAACATAAAAAAGTGTTTACTAAATGCAGTGTGGTATCCTGGGTTGTATCCTGACACATAAGTGGATAAACTAATGTTATAAAGTGTGTAAGTTAGTTAATAGTAATACAACAATGTTAATCTCTTAGATTAGGCCAGGAGTCAGCAAACTTTTTCTGTAAAAGACCAGAAAATAAAGGCTTTGGGGCTCTATGGCCCCTTGTTACGCCCACCCAGCCCTGCCACTATAGCAGAAAAGGTCAGCAGACAATGCGTAAAAGAATAGATATGGCCGTGTTCCAAAAAACTTAATTTATGGACTCGGAATTTTGAATTTCATATACTTTCCTTGTGTCATGGAATATTATTCTTCTTTTGACTTTTTCAAACATTTAAAACTACAAAAACCCTGCTTTGCTTGCAGGACCTACAAAAACAGGCAGGAGGCCAGATTTGGCTTGCAGGCCACTGCAGTGTGTCATCCCCCAGTTTAGGCAAGTGGACCAAAGTTATGGAAGGAGAAATTGATGAAGGGTGTACAAGAACTCTCTGTACTTTTTTGGCAACTTTTCTGTCAATCCAAGATTATACCAAAATAAAAAATTATTTAAAATATTTAAATAGGAAGCTTTAAGATGAAGGGTTTGGAAAGAGATTTGTTGTAATGAAGGGGGTAAATCAGAGTTGGGTGTTTGTGTGTGTGTGTGTGTGTGTGTGTGAGAGAAAACGAGAGAAGGAGAGAGAGAGAGAGACAAAGGAATATTTTTCTTAGTGTTTATTGATGTATGGTAATAAGACCTCCCAAAATGAAACTCCTGGCTATACCACTATGTTGGTAATCAAGACAGTAACATTAAACAGTGTGAAAACAAAATAGTATTCTAGTAACGCAGAGCTCTTTGACCCTGAGTGTTGAGTGAAGAATATGTTCAGCTCCCATGGAACCAGGGTGGGAGACACCAGGACAAAAGATCAAACCCAATTTGCTCTATTAGGAAACTAGAAAATTTTTGGCCAGCTCACTTTTAACCAGATACTCACACATGTGTGCACACATACTTTTTTTCTTTCCTAATCTGGCTAATACCTATACCAAATAGAGCACACATAAGACCAGGTTGATCTGTATTTCTTTCCTGGTTTTACTAGTTGTATGGATACAGATTATTTTTTATATTTGTCTAAAAGTTGTGTGATATGACATTATAGAACCCTCTTCTTGCCTGCTTTCAAATTGAGCTCTACAACATTCTATTCCTAGGCTGGGCACTATTGATTAAGAATGGATGATCACAAAGTACAGGAGGGCCTCTAAGATAAAGCACACTTTCTTCCTGACTACAATACTAGAAGGACATGGGATGCTGTATAAAGATGATATAAACGTCCACAGGTAGCTGATTGGTGTAATACCAGGCATTGGTATAAGTAGGCAGAGAGAAGCTCAGTAACTGGAGCTGCTGCTGAAAGTGAAGAGACTTGCAATAGTGTCTCTTGACAAGATGTGAAGCAACTAGAGGCTTGACTTCAAGGAGTTTCCATCAACCCTGTCTTATTTCGTTTCCTGGCCTCATCCTCTCAATTACTCCATTTTAAGACTTTATTTGATGTTTGTTTTTTCAACCAGAGATGTTTCAGGATGCATTTATTCAACAACATTTTTCAAACATGGACTTTCCTTGTGCCATGAATTGGTCCTGGATTGGGGCTGAGGTTATAAAGATAAGTAAAGACAACTTCCAGCCTCCAGTGTCAAGGGGCTTGGGGTGCAGACAAGGCCAAGTTCTCCAGTGTCATTGGCAGAGAGCAGCATCAGGATCATTAGGGAAACTTTTATTTACAAATGCAATCTCCTGGACCTACACACACTTTCTAATGTGAAATCTTTGTACAAAGCAAGAGAATATGTATTTTTAGCAAACTTCTCAGAGTGAACATTACGTTCACTAAACATTTGAGATCCACTGGACATATGAATATATGTGAAAATGTCTTAAGTATTACGATGGTGATATAAATATACTGGTTATTATAGAACACAGAAAAGGGGTAAGGGTAGGGTCAAAAGGGAAGTTCCCTAAATATGACAGCTGAGCCTAATCTTAAAGATAAAGGAAACAAGAGTAGGGATGAGGGCGAGCAATAGTTTGATAAAGGAAATTGGAACAGGAAGCAGAATCCTGACCTGTGGAAAACTACTTCCTTATGTAGCTGGAGTATAAGGCAAGGAGAAATCAATGTGTAATGGTGGACTTTCAGGCCAATGCCCGAAAGAATAGCTAGCTAGCTAGCTAAATAGATAGATAGAGGAAAACCTATTTTAAGCAAGGGATCAGCTTTTTAGGTCACTCTGCCGAATTACAAATTCAAGTCCATTCCCCCAACAAGAGTGTTGCTTTTTGGTATAGACTTGGCCTTTTTCCTCACATTATACTTTCTGTAACAAAAGTAAGGGAATGAAATTGTGTTCTATGTCAAAGGGTGATAGCAGATAAGGGCTTAACAGGTCACTTAGGCCATTCTGCTTCCAGACTCCAAGATTTCTGGAATTAGAGGTGTCTTCCTTTGGATTAGAATAGAGCTGTGAGCTCTGTGCTGTATAACCAAGTGGGTTATCCTTTGGTGCTTTTAGGAAGGCAGGCAATGCCTCTATTTGTGGGGGAATAGTTATGAGGTAGTTATGGGAAAAAAATATTGTCTCTCCTGGACCCCCTAGCTTGATCTATCATTGCATCCCCATCAGTATTTCTGTCTTCTTCCATTGTTTCTTTTTCTGGATATTAGCAAGTAGCCTTGGCATTGTAAGACTTTGATTCTTCTGAAAAGGAAGGATTGAATGCTCAGCCTTATCTTCTTTCCCATGGTTTCATGTTTCCTTCCAGGTTGATCTGGTTTCTTTGACTACTCTATTTTAGGAATGGGGCATTTTGCTTGATCAAATGCATGAATTATTGTAGCCAGGCAGCAAATCTAGACACAAACACACACGCACGCGTGCACACCCCCCCCCCCCCCCCCCCCCCCCCCCGCCCAACAGCTGTGGAGACCATTATCTATGTTGTTTTTCTTCACCAGCTAGAGAAGAATCTCAATTCATCAAAATAGTTGGAAGACGCTTGAAAAGTTAGCACTGACCATTTGGCTCCTGGAAGGGAGAAACATTTGTTTTGTGCTAAAAGTGACCCTTGGTGTCTGTCAGTAAGAAGCCATAGATTTAAATGAAAGCAGAATGGTCACCAGCTATGCAAAGGTAGAGAAGAGAGTTTTGAGGGGTGGAGAGAAAGGAAGTAAATAAACCATTCCTTTCCCATCTACTTCCCCAGAGCAGTTGTGGAAAAAAAAAATTCTAGTTCAGAGTATTTTAACCTTGGCACTACTGACATTTTAGGCAAGGTAATTTCTTTTTTGTGGAAAGCCCATTCTGTGCCTTACAGGATGTTTAGCAGCATCTCTGACCTGTACCCACCTGATGCTGGTACCAATACCCACTGCTGCCACCTCTCCTCCGGCCCTCCTTCTGAGTTGTGATCATCAAAAATGTTTTGAGACATTGTGCCCTGGGAGATAAAATCAGCCTTTGTTGCAAACCACTGCTTTAGCATAATCATATCACTTTAATAAATCAAGCAATATCCAAAGTGTTTAGGGCAGGGAGAGGAGAGCAGGATGCTCCAATGGCTGCGTGCTTGTGGTTGGCAGTTTTCACGGGCAGATCAAGTTTAAGTGGACATGGAGCATAGCTTCACCTCAAGAATGTGACAGTTACAGCTGCAAGTTGGAGACAGTTGAAAGAAGCAAATCCTTTCGGATAGGATATCCTGAGAGCATAATATGTAACATTCATCGGTTTTCAGAAGTAGCTTTAGTTAGTTTTTTTTTTTTTTCCTTCTGATGCTTGGTGCTGTTGTTATCCTGAAGCATATAATTGCAATTCTTCACAGTTCATAGGAGTTGCAGGAGAAACATTTTTTCTCCCTTCCTGTAGCCTGTTGGTCCCCTTAACAATATACTGGTATCCAAAAAAAGGAAAATTCACCTGAATTTCCAACTATGGTATTTGATTTTACCCAGAGTCAGAATGTCCTGTTCCCCAGGTCCCATTAATCTTATGGTGAAAATTAAGCTATAGACTTGTACATCCTTCAGTAGGAAATTCCCATGGTTCCAGGCCCTTGGGTGGGTGCCTGTGCTGATTCTGGAGGAAATCCATGCTGCCTTCTCCAAACTGTGTTAAGCCTTTCCTTTGCTCTTATCAGGCTTGCCCTGCCTTTTAATACAATAAGGTCCAAACAATGAAAAAGTAATGGTGAGGTTTAGACCAAAAAAGCACAAAGGAAGGAAATTTTGAATTACTGATTTCATTCAGGCTCTCATTCAACAGGTCCCAGTGTTATCAAAGGATCAGGGAATCGTATTACACATCCCACAGCGTATGATTATCTACAATGTGCTATTATGGGCTTAGAACCTTAAACTATCTCAATCCCTGAACAGTTAGGAGAAAATTCCAGAGTACTAGCCAGGATGCCTAGGAAATTCTGGAAGTAAATTATGGGTTCAATTGTAATTTAACTTAAATAAATGCTGTTAAGATTGGTAATTATAATATCTTGGGTCTTTGATCAAATTTAATTTGGTCTAGACTTCAATGCCATGCTTAGATATCCCAAACTTCTTTCATTTTCTTATTGTCATCATAATCGGATATGCATTGACATATTGACATTAATATGCAGGGATCTAGTTTCTTTCATCTTCCCAGTACTGACATTAGTTATGTCTCCTTAAAGCAGCAGTTTAAGTGGGTGGGGATTTTAGTTTTAAGTCAGTTGTAAATTGGTGATGGTAGTTTCCCTCTATTCTCATGAGTGTAACTTAACACTATTGAGTTTACCCTTTTATGTGAGATAGTCATAATAGCATAAAACTTCAAAATCTCTACGACGAAATCTAGGGTTTGAGTTTCCCTAACACTTTGCAGAGCTGTAACTTAGCTGGAAAATTGCATTTCAATTGAACATTTTATAATGCTCTGAGGTATTGCAATAAATGAGTGTGAAATGCTGAGCACATCCCATCCTGGCACTTCTTATTAAGCATATAAAATTTTTGAATGAAAGTAATATCACAAAGTAATTTGGTTATTAAAGCAATAATAGCATATCTTGTCCTGGTGATAAAGTCGCCTTTTGTTAACAGTTTTTCTCCATTTTAATAGCTGCATTAAGAAAGATGCATAATGAATTTTCTCTGAAAAGGCTGCCTGTTCTACGTTATTTTCTTCTGTAAGATTCTACTACTATGTATAAAGCTGGATGACAAAGGACCATCCTTAAGGCTTGTAAATCCAAAGATTTCACATAAATAATTGAGAAACTAATGGCTTCTTAAATCAGGCTCAGAAGGATATATTCCAAGTGCTTATTCATAAGTGGAAGGTGATTTGTTCAAAAAATCTTTTTCTTTGTGCTTACCTGTGCTTTCAAAGTTTTTTAGCAATGAATATATACTCATATTATTGTATATTTCAAAGGCTTTATTGTAAGAGGGTTAATGGATCCATCTTCCTAGCTGTTTAAAGCTATTCAACCACAGAAATCCAGTAAGAATTTTTTCATCCCATGAAGATATTTTGATTGCTTAAAAATATAGGCAATATTTTCACTTCTAAAGCTTGTTTAACAAAGAAAGGAGTAAGTCATTCTTAGCTTTTGGTTTAGGTATTCCTAGTGAGATGGGAGTATAAGCATCTCAGGTGGATAAAATCGAAACAAATGAAAGGGTTTGTTACACATTCAATTGACTTGCTTTTTAAGATTAACTCAGTGATTTTTTAACTTTTTTCATCTTCTGGCACACATAAACCATTAAATACTGCAGCCCTCCAAAAATTTATTTTTTTGCCAATATGATAAAAAACAGGTATAATTTTGATTCATTCACACTGTATGGTTATTGTTGTGTTGGCTGTTTTCATTTTTTAATTTGACAGTTTAAGGGAAAAGAGGTTAGTGCCCCTGACTAAATAGTCAGATATTGCATGTTTTAAAAATTCTAGTGGCACACTGGTTGAAAATCACTGTACTAAATGATGCTTGGAATGTATTCAGATACAATCCTGATAAATGTTTTTAATTTGCTTAAATACTATTTAAGAAGGTCATGTCTACACAAGAGCAGCCTTGTATTGTATTGTATGAGAAAATGAACACAGCTACCTGTCATTTGATTTGCTATAAACTTTCACATTCTTTCTGTGCATCTATTGTTACTCAGCTTAAAAAAAAAGCGAGAAGAATATAAAAACATACATAGGAAGCAAAAATGTATATTAATAGCCAATTAGTCAAGAGTGTATTAATGCAAGTCATTTGCTTGAGTGCTGTGGAGATTTCAAAGCCATGTAAATTTCCTACCATCATAGAATCTGCCACATAATAGGTACTTGATAAAAATTTGTCTTGAGTGGATGCATGAATTTATAAAAGATAAACCATGATAATGAATAAATGAATGTAGAAATTTGGAGAAGAGCATGACTGTGGTTTGGGAAGTTTCCACCAAGAAAGTGGAACTTCAGCTTAGCCTTGAACTATGGGTATTTCTTAGGTAGAGAAGGCAGAGAACAGATGCCTCAACTTGAAGGCCCTGGATTCACAAAGATCAAATGTCTTTTGAATAGGAAGGGTGGCTGTTCTTAGGAAGAAAGAGAAAGTGGTCAGATAGGAGAACTGTTCTGCTGCAGAGATAAACCCAGACCTTCCCATTCCACTTCTCTGTTAGGTGGACCCCAAATTATGCCTTGAGGGGACTCTTGAGCCTGTCATCAGGGAGTTTGTTCAGGTCTCTGGCCTTCTGTTTAGTTACCGGTTCTTGTCTAACTTCTCGGCTCTTCACAAATGTAACTCAGTCCAGCCCCAGCAGGGCTGATGGTTTAGGACACATGACACCTACCTGGCTACATGGTTCCTGTCACATGTATGAGTTCAGACTCACTGTTGTTCATAGCTTAATCAAAAAAGTGGAGAAAACAATCCAAAGGATAGGTTGTCTGAAGAATTTCTCTAACTAGTGGTTTTCATGGGAAAAAATACATAGCAACAATAATATATATTTATATATATATCATGATGTCATATGTATATCATAGTCACTATGCTATATTTATGCACACAAATACATATACTATATTTATTATGTTAAATTATATGTATTTCATATAATAATATGTATGTATTCATAAAATTTACCCAAACAATATTTACTATAATTCCATATCCTTATAACTTGGCATTCTAATACATTCTGGTCTATTCCATTTTGTGTTTCATTTTTTTCAAATGCTCATCCTGACTCAGTGAATTCATTTCACACCCCATAATGAGTCTGACTGACATCCATAGACTGAAAAACTTGGCTCTAGTCAAAGTTTCTCATACACCAATGTGTATCAGAATTACGTGGAAAGCTTTTTAAAAAACTAAATTTTTGAGGTCCCTTCCCCAAAGATTCTGATATATTACATCTTAGGGGAGACCTAGGAATCTACATTTTTTTAAATGTAGTACCCCAGTTTATATTGATGGTATATAGATCACATTTTGAGGAACCTGATACCTAGATATTTAAAAAAACATCTATTCCCAAATTAAGTTACATCAGCCCAAAACAGAATTTCAGTGGTCTGTCATAGCCAAATTAACTAACCAGTAAAAGACATAGAAAAATACTTTAATCTACTTCAAGGTAAAAGAAATACTTACATAAATTTGATTTTTCCTGAATCTTTGCATTACATACATTTTATAAACAACTTTCTTGATAATAACTTCACATATTTAAGTACACATAACAAGCTCCACATATTTAAGTACAATTTGATCCTATTGCTTTGAACCTCTCATTTCCTTTATTTTTTTTTTTGGACTTTCTTTCCCCCGTAGTGTTACACTGACTGCCTACATTGCTGGATGTATTTACTGGAAGAATATCATTGAAGACAGCTATTGTTCACCAAAAAGCACACATTTTTTTTTGTCTGCAGAAGTTGGAGATAAATTTCCTTCTGTTTTTGATAATCAGAAACCATTGGGCTTATGCTGAGAAATTAGTTTTTTAAAAAAATTATCTGCACAATGATTCATGTATTAAGTTGTTTTCTCCTCACAGCATGCAATTTGTATAACAACCTTACTCTTGGCTTTATCTTATTTTCTAACCAAATTATTCCTTTGTTCCAATTTCATGACCAAGTTATTTTCAATTTTATGTTATCTAGTATGAAGTTTTGTAAACTTCTATTTTGGAAGAAGGAAGATATATAAGTAAAGAATAAAAAGAATAGAGAAAAATACCTAGGATTCATGTAGTCCGTGTTGTTCCATTATTAACCTTTGTGCCATTGTTGTCTTCCTTTCTCCCTGAACTACTTCCATTCCTGTCTTAATCCCACAGCAGAGCGACTTCAGTCCTTAACTGCTCCACTTAGTCTTTTTTGCCTCTAGTTTGTCCTTAATTTATCCATCCTATGTAATTCCATCAGACTAATCTTACTAAAAACTGTCTTCCATCTTGTCTTCCTTCTGCTTAAGGACTTTGAATGGTCTCCTATCCAGTCCAAAACCCTCCATGGTGCACAGGGGGTCCTCTTCAATCTCATTGCAGTGGACTTCTGTGATGACTTGCATATATATCTTTGTATTTCTTACAGGTCTAGCACAGGGATCAAGGAGAGTGCTCCATACATGTTGATTTAAGCCCTTTTTAATATTTAGTTTCTGAAGAAAGTTTTAATTTTTTAAAAAATATTTTATTTATTTTTAGACAGAGGAGAAGGGAAGGAGAAAGAGGGACAAAAATATCAATGTGAGGTTGCTTTTCATGCACTTCCTACTGGGGACCTGGCCTGCAACCTAGGCATGTGCCCTGGCTAGGAATCAAACTGGAGACCCTTTGGCCTGCAGGCCAGCACTCAATCCACTGAGCCACACCAGCCAGGGCTGAAGAAAGTTTGTTAAAAAAAAATAACATTATTAAAAATTAGATGTGTTCAATACTAAGACTCAGAGAGGCAGATACAGTCTGTGTCTTCAGTTAACTGATAATTTTGTTGGGGGAAAAAAAGGATCTATACATGGAAAATAAAAAATAGCAATGCTGAGCACACTCTGCTGTCTATATGAGAGTTTCTGACAGTGTGTTAAATCCATGTCACATGGAGAATGTTTACTGTCCTAGACTGTCTTCCATGTTCTATTGTATTGAATATGTCTTGGTGGACATATTTCAATGGTGTCGAGAAAAGCCAACTCGTGGAAGGAAGAAATGAAGAAGCTGGTTCACTGGAGAAAAGCTATTCAAGTTATCTGTAAAAATGGAAAATTTTAGAGGTTTTGCTTTATTTATTATCTTTAATGAACTTACTATTTATAACATATATTAATCTTCTTCTCTTCCTTCTCCGTGTAATAGAATAGGCTTAAATACAATTAAGTTAATGATATGCAGAGGTGACAGGCTGAAGCAAGTTAAATGCTGGATACACTGCCCTTTGCTTGAGAATCCCATAACTAAAGAGGTCATCAACAGATCACCAGAGAAAGCCAGCAAAGGCACTTAAGTCTACTATGAAAATAAATAAAGGGCCACATGCCCAGAATCTAAAACATAGTTATACGAAGTGAACTTCATGATATCCAGATGGTGCCTAAGAGAATGGGTAATATTTGCCCATTTGAATTTCTTTTTCAGAGCCCTAGAAGGCCACACTTGTTTTAAGCAGCTGCAAAATAACTAGACTTTTCAGAGGAAAATCAAGATTTGTTGGAACATCCTTGTTTTCATAAAACAGTATGTTTAAGCCCCAGATGCTCTATGAAACACTCATAAATAATGTGATTTTTGTCTCCAGAGGCCGATATTTGTAAGGGGATGCTCAGTAAAAATATAGATATAAAATAGCCTTTTTGTAGAAACATACTGTGCTGTCTTTTGTATAAGAAGACAATGTCTCTGACCTCCCATCATTTATTTTGAGGCTCTTTTCTCTCCACATACCCTCACTTTGCTAACGCCATAACCAAATTCATATATGTAGAAAGAACAGTCTATGGCACAAAACAAAATGAGATGGGATACCTGAAGTTAGTTCATTACTCATGCTTTTAGAATTTCAGTGGTCTGTGACAGCCGAGTGAACTAACCGGAAAAAGACACTTATACAGCAAAATGCTTTAATCTGGTTCAGTGTAAAAGAAATATATAAATTAAATATTTCCTGAATCTTTCCATTATATATATTTTATAAACAGCTTTCTTGAGGTATAATTTATATATAATAAACTTCACATGTTTAAGTACAATGTGATAAATTTCAACATATGTATACTCCCATGTAACAACTACTACAGTCAAGATAATGAGCTTATTCCATATTCATTATTCCCAAAAGTTTCCTTGTGTAATTGCCCATGCGCCTTTCCCCAGCTAACATTCTCAGGCAACTGTTGATTTGCTTCCTGTCACTAAAGATTTGTTTGCATTTTTTTCTGGCTTCTTTTCCTGAGGAACTATTTTGAGGTTTACCCAGGTTTCAGTATTCATCAATAGTTCATTCCTCTTTATTGCTGAGGAGTATTCCATTGTATAGTTATATCACAATTGTTTATCCATATACCTGTTGAAGGATATTTGAATTGTTTCCAGTTTTTGACAATTACAACTAAAGCTGCTATGAATATTTGTGTGAGTCATTATGCAGATATTACTTAGGAGGGAATGGCTAGACCACGGAGTAGATATATGTCTAACTTTTTAAAAACCTGAAATTAGTTTCCATGGTGGTTGTACTATTTTATATTTCCATCAGCAGTGTAAAAGTTCCAGTTCTACATATTAAAAACACTTGGTATGATTGGTCTTTTTAGAAGTGTCTTGTTTAATGTCCAAATATCTTAAGCTTTTCCAGCTATCTTTCTATTATTGATTTCTAGTTTAATTCCATGGTAGTCTGAGAACACACTTCATATGATTTCTATTCTTTTAAATTTGCTTAGGTGTGTATTATGGCCTAGAATATGGTCTACCCCGGTGAATATTCCATGTGAACTTGAGAAGAATGTGTGTTTTGCTATTGTTGAAATAAATATTCAATAAATATTAGATCCAGTTGATTTATGGTACTGTTTGATGCAACTATATTCTTCCTGATGTTCTGCCTGCTAGATTTTTCAATTACTGAAAGACAGGCATTGGAATCTCCAACTATAATATTTGTCTATTTTTTTCTTGCAGGTCTATCAATTTTTGCCTTATGCATTTTGATGCCCAGTTGTTAGGTGTATCTGTCTTAAGGATTGTTATATCTTTTTGGAAAATTTACCCCTTTATCATTATGCTATGCACTTCTTTATTTCTAAAAATTTTACTTATTCTGAAGTCTGCTTTGCCTAAAATTATGTATTTATTACAATTTTCTTTTGATTAGCATTTGCATGGTATATCTTTTTCCATCTCTCTCTCTCTCTCTCTTTTTTTTTTTTTTTACTTTTCTGCCTTCTTTGGTTTTAATTGAACACATAATATGATTCCATTTACTTTCCTAAACATATAAATTACACTTCTTTAAAGAATGTTTTTAGTGGTTGTCCTACAGTTTGCAATATATATTTAAAATGAATCTAAGTCCACTCTCAAATAACACTCTACAACTTCATGGATAATTGGTAATGAATTTTTTGAGCTTTTTTACATTTGAAAGAAATTTATTTTGCCTTTGTTTTGAAGGGTATTTTTGTTGGGTATACAATTCTATGTTTTTCATAGTTTTTTAAAAAATTTCAGTTAATTAAAAATGTGGCTCCACTGTCTTGTTACTTGCTTTTTCCTAATGAAAAAACTTTTTTTTTGTCCCTCTCTATGTAATTTTTTCTCTGATTTTAAAAAATGATATATCTCTTTATCATTAATTATGAACAATTTGATGATCATGTCGCTTAGTATAGTTTTCATTGTTTCTTGTGCTTGGGGTTTGTTGAGAGCCTTGGATTTATAGTTTTGTAGTTTTTCATCAAATTTTAAAAAATTTTGTCTGAAAGTTTTTCAAGTATATTTTCTATCCTTCTAAACCATTTCAGGGACTCCAATTATAGGTATATTAAGCCCCTAGAAGTTGTCTCACAGTTCACTGGTTCTCTTTCCTCCTCCTACGCCTCCCTCATTTTTAAAATTCCTTTTCTCTCTGCATTTCATTTTGGATTTAGTTTCTATTGTTATGCCTTCAAGTTAAATAATCTTTTCTTCTGCTCTGTCTCCTCAGCTGTTAATCCCATCTGGTATGTTTTTCATTTCAAACATTGTAGTTTTCATCTCTAAAAGTCTATTTATTTTTATGTGTATCTTCTATGACTCTACATAACTTTTTGCAATATGGAATATAGTTGTAATATTTGTTTTAATATTATTTTCTGCTAATTCTAATATCTGAATTTCAACTGATTGACTTTTTTTCTCATCATGAGTTGTATTTTCCTAATTCTTATTTTGTGTGATAATTTTTGACTAGATGCCAGACATTGTAAATTTTACCTTGTTGGGTGAGAATCATATGGATAATGATGTTTTTTAGTCTGGCTGGTGGTAATAAGCACTCTTCTCTCTCTTTTTTAATTTTAACTAGTTTATTGTATTTTTTTTCCATTACCATTTAGTCCTCTTACACCCCTGTTCCACCCCCACCTGCCACAATCACCAGACTGTTGTCTATGTCCATGAGTCCTTTTTCCTTTTTTCTCAATTCCTCCACCCCCTATAACACTATTCTCTACCCTATGTGAACACCAGGCATTGTTCCCTCTAACCTCTTCAGATGGCTTTTCCCTCTGGTTTAAGTGGTTCCCTCACATGTATGCATTCATCAGTGCTCAGCCAAATTCCCTGGGGGAGCCCTGCACATCTTCAGAAATCAATCTGTAGTTCTCTCTTCTTCTGTATTCTGTATTATGAAAGCTAGCTATCTTGGTTTCCTTAGAGTTTCAGCTCCATCTCCTCAACTCAGTAGGAATAAAGGAGTCCCTTCCTGGGGTCATTTTTTATGTGTGGCAGCATGAGAATTCAAAGTCGTAAGTTGGGGTAATCATCAGGCTCACCTCAGCACTATTGACATTTGGGGCCACCGATTCTTTGTTGTAAGGGTCTAGAGTGCATCAAAAGATGTTTACCACCACCTGGCCTCTACCCTCTAATAATAGTGCCATTAATTGTGATAATTAAAAAATGTCTCTGGACATTGCAAAATATCCCCTGGGGGCTGTAATTGCTCTCAATTGAGTACCACTGATTAAGGGATTTGAACACAGACCCTTCAACCTGGTATTTAAGCCTCAAAAACATGTTTCCATCTAACCTCTCCCAAGCCTCATCATTTAGTTGTTCACTCATTCCATTCTCTAGTTAAACAACTACTTGCTATTCTATCATGCCTTTGACACCAATGCCATTGTGCCTTCTCTCATTCTGTCCTCTCCCCCTAAACCACCCTCTCCTATATCTCTTTCAAAATTCTCCCCATTTTAAAAGGCCCTTTACAAATACCAACTTTTCCATGAACCCCTTTCAGATTTTCTAACCTGATATGATTTTCTTCTATTAGTGGATTTGTCTCATTACTTCCTTTAGTAATTGTAAGCTCCTTTTCCTTGTTATCTATACATATGGCAATGCCCTAAACTACACATTGGTATGTATTTATTAAATTTTTAGTTTGTGTTTTTATACATTGAGATTTCTTTTAAAAATATATATCTATTACAACTCAGTAATAAAAAGACAAATAACTCGATTAAAAAAATGGGCAATGAATCTGAATAGGATATTTATTCAAAGAATGTAATACAAATGACCAATAAACACATGAAAAGATATTCAACATATTAGTCATGAGGGAAATGTAAATAAAAACCATCATGACATACCACTTTATACCCACTAGATGGCTGTTATCAAAAAGAGAGATAATAAGTATTTATAAGAATTGAGAGAAATTGAAACCCCCATATACTTCTGGTGGGTATATAAATTGGTGCAGCTGCTTTGGTGAACAGTCTGGCAGTTTCTCAAATGGTTAAACATAAGAGTTACTGTATGATCTGGTAATTCCACTCCTAGCTATAACAGATCCTAATGAAATTAAATGAGGACTGTCCAGAAAGTATCCAGCCATGTACTATGAAAGATAGAGACATTGAAGAAGATACAAGATACAAAAAAAAATCGTACATAGGACAATATGCTTCCTTCCTTTTCAAGGTAGGCACCTTGGGACCTCACATAGTTCTCCCAGTTGCCATCAGCTGCCCTGTTATATTTTCCTGAATCTTATCGACAGTCTGAAATCCCTTCCCTTTCAAAGGTGATTTTAATTTTGGGAAAAGCCAGAAGTGGCAGGGCACCAATTCTGGGCTATAGGGGGGCTGAGTCACCTGGGTGATTTGATGTTTTGTCCAAAAGCTCTGCACAAGATGTCATGCATGAATGGGCATGTTGTCGTCATGAAGCTGTCAATCACCAGTTACCCATAGCTGTGGCCTTCTGAATCATCCAAATAGTTTCTGTGGAGGAGTGTTCAAGCTTCAGGCAAAATGTGATGCAGATTCGTTATTCTAGTCATGCAGTCATTTTGAATGCAACAGTCACACGGTACACATGCTCACTCAGTGCCTACTGCCCCCACTGACTATCACAGTGAAGTTGTCATTGCTCACACATGAACATTCCAGTCCACTCTCCTTGGCTGCCAGGTTACATTGATGTCAAGCAAACCGTTCTTGTTATATTAACAATGGCTGGACTTTTTCTGGACAGACCTCACATATCCTCACAAAAACATGTCTACAAATGTTCATAATAACATTACTCATAATATCCCCAAAGTGAAAACAATCCAAATGCCCATCAACTGATGCAGAGATAAATAAAATGTGGTATGTCCATAGAATGGAATATTATTCTTCAGTCAAAAGGAACAAAGTACGGATACCTGCTGCAATGTGAATGTTCCTTAAAAATGCATACTAAGTGAAAGATGCCAGTTGCAAAAGACTACAGATTATTTGGTTCCATTTATATGAGCTGTCCAGAATAGGCAAATGTGTAGAGACAGAAAGTATATTGGTGGTTGCTTAGAGCTTGAGGGGATAGGAAGATTGTGGGGTGATGGCTAAGGGATGTGGGAATTCTCTTTGGGGTAATAAATGCATTCTAAAGTAAATTGTGGTGATTGATGCATTACTGAATATGCTAAAAGCCATTGAACTGTGTATTTTAGATGGGTGAATTGTATGGTTTGTGAATTATAGCTCAATAAAAAGCTTTTAAAATGTATATCTGTAATGAAGATTCAAAAGAGGAATTATTATATGAAATATCAATATATATAAGCTACCTGGATAACAAAATGAAAGTAATTTCCTCTGAGAAAACAATTAGACAGCAAAGCAAGTTTTCCTGGGAAAAAGAAGATTGCTTAAGCTTTCACATATCTGCCTGTGTATTAAACAGATGAATTCTACTAGGATAGATGCCACTTTTTTTGCTAAGACGTTGTCCTTTTTGGCACATTTTTATTAATCTTTGGCTCATTACCATGTCTTGCAAAATTGATAAAATCCCACCTGTGCACTCTCCTTTGCAGTGTTTATATTGTATTATTAGAATGTGCACCCAAGGCTTACCTTCAGTCTTTACAAATAGAGTAGACATTAGTTTCTGCATTCATAATATGATGATCCTGAGTTAAGTAAAGTAGGCTTTCTTTGCATAAGGAATATGTGTTTGAGGTGGAATAATGAAGAAGCAGGTTTAAAGCTCAGATCTGAAATACTCCCTTCTGTTTTCCTCACAGACTTTCTTAAATATGGCTATTCCCTTCAGAAACACAGTTATGTTAGATGTCCTTTGTGCAAACTACAATAGATTTATATCTTGCATTTCATGGATGGAAACACTCAGAGAAACAGGAGAAATGTTTCAGAGAATTCCAAACCAATTTAAAAAATAATGTTACCTGCTGAAAGAAGCTTTATATACCCTAAGAATGATAGAATCAACCGGGAGTTTAAAATATTGTAAATCTACATTTTTGATATTATTATGACCTAGGTTAATGCAAACAACTAGACCTTTAACTTATTTTCTCCTCCTGCTCCTCCTAGATTAACAGAGTAAAAATTAAACTATTTAAATTCTTGCCACCAGGAATACTTTAGGTTATTAATTGTGATATGCTCAGATACAAAATAAGTATGTTATCTTACATAAATATATTTTTAAGACAGGAATTTTAAAGACCACATGTTAATAAACCACTGAAGTAGAACCATGTTAATTTAAAGAATTTTTCATCTATTTAAACGCACCTTGTTGGAAATTCATCTTGTGTATGCGTGTGTGTGTGTGTATGTGTATGTGTATGTGTATGTGTTTTAGTGCAGGATGTAGAAGGGGTAATTGTACCCCTTTGATGGTTAATTAGTTTTAGATAATCTGCTTTACTGGAAGAGCCAAAAATATAAATGAAAAGAGCTTTTGAATTTTGTTTTTTAACTAGCTTTATCTTAGTGTCTAAGTAGTAAAAGCAAATCAAAGGGCTGCTTGGCTGGGGACCTCCTGGTAAAGCAATGAGCTTTGATGTTAGTCTTTTGATAATGCACATAATTTTGGGTAGAGGAAAGGCCAGCTCTTCAGGATTTGCTTCTATTGAACAGGGTCTGACAAACTTACAGATTCTAACTTTATGTGATGGCACCTGGTGTGCTGGACTTTGTCTGTGAGAAGGCAATAATAAGCAGTGGGAAAAACATACACTATTCAGTGGAAAAGGTGAAAACAAGAAAAGAAACAACAACAAAAAACCTGTGGTAATAAGACACATTTAAATTCCAGGTTGGAAAAAAGTTTAGAGATAATCTCGTTCTACATTTTGATTTTGATCATGGAGAAAATAGGGTCCCAAAGAGGTAAAATAAAATATCCAATTTCAGTAGAGAGTTAATGCTGGAACCAGAATTGGAACCCAACATCTTGAGGTGTTTTCACTCCTATACCAACCATTTATTCACTGGGTCATTCATCCATTTATTCTACAAATATTTATTGAGTGCATATGAAGTTCTAGGTTCTGTGACAGGCTCTGGGTTTACAATAGTGAATAAAACATAAAATGATTCTTACCCTCATAGATCTTACAGTTTGGTAATGGCGATGGATATTAATCTCTCTTTTTTGTGCATGCACCAAATTATGAACTCTCAAGGATAGAGACAGGCTGTTATAAGAACGCATCATAGGGAGCCCAGTCTAGTGTAGGTAGTCAGAGGTAGGTTCCCACCTCTATATAAATCTACACTCCATTTTTCTAGTCCCTCAAGTCTACCTTCTTATTTTGACTTTCAGGCATGATTGTGTCTATACTCACATACTCTGTGCTTGAAATGAATTCTCTTCACTTTACATGACAAACCTCCACTTACGTTTCTGGGCAATTAAATATCATTTCCACAGAGTGGCCTTATTGATCCTCCAGACTAGAGGATCTACACCCGCGTTATACTTTCTCATAGCACTATATACTTTTTCATAGTGACACTTACCCCAACTAATTGTGCAGTTGTTTATTTAAGATCTGGCCTCCTCACTAGACTGAAAGCCCCTTGAGTGCAGAGAACATGTCTGCTCTGCTCAGTCTTACGGGTAGTCCCGCTGTGTAGTATACACTAAACAAATATTATTGAACAGCTGGTCGAGTAAGTGTCTCTGAACTGTCATTGATAATGTTGATCATCCTTTTCCTTGAGACCTCAAAAGTCCCTGAAGCCACAAGCAACTTGATTCATTAAGGGCTACCTTCCCTGTCGCCCTTTCTCTTTGCTCTTTTTTCTATTCTGAAATTTTGTAGTTCTTGACAAAGAAACAATCCTCTCCCTAGCTCTTGTTTTCTTTTCTTTCTTTTTTTTTTTTTACTTTTTGGAAGAGTTATTTAAAAGTAGTCAAGGGATCTAATGATTTTTAGTTGAGAATGGGGAGCTCCTTATTTGAGGTTTGTCTGTCCCCTTGCTTTTCCTCCTGTAACTGACCAACATGCTCTGGAATAAAGACACCTTCTCCAACTGATGGAGCTGTGAACATTCCTTCAAAATATATATTTCCTTGACATGTTTGGGCAGGGGCATGTATGGATGATAAGGAAGTCTTGTCAGCATATACTGGTCCATGCTTTCCTGAAGTGACCTAACTTTCTAGTAGAGATAATGACATAAAGGAAGAGTGGTTCAGAACAAAAATAAGTTTTAAAAATGAGAAATACCAAGAATTACAGAAGTCTGGAAGGGAAATCCATGGGAAAAGCAACACAATGGTATAGAAAACAGTGAAAGATACTAAAAAAAAGCAAATGAATTTTCATAGTCTATCCATACTTCCCTTATTGGCTATGTTTATTTAAGGAGACACATTCAGGCATCTTATTTGTTCTTCTTCAACTAAGTTCAATACATTAATGAACATTTGAGTACCTGCTTTGTGTTAATCTAGTAGCACTAGGGAGATGAATAAGACTATGACTCCCTTTAGAAAAACAGATCTAGTAGGAGGTCTAGATATGTTTATGACTATAATGCCAGGTATAAACATTGTCTGCCAAACACGAAGCATTAGCAAAATGTAATAGGACCCCAAAAGATGGCATGGCAATTGTGACAAAGGGGAATCAATGATGCTTCTTCATGAAGGCTTTGGTACTTAATTAGGCTTTAAAAAGTAGGTTTCCACTGTTGGATATACTAGGGCAGAAGGATTGGTGGCAAGGAGTATGGGGGATATGATGAACGTAGGAGGGAAGGAAATTCCAGGCTGAGAGAATGACTTGACTAAAACCATGGAGTTACAGTATGTTTGAAAATGGTTGAGTTGACCCTAAAATGTATGGTGTGGGGCTGGAGAGGTTTTGTATATGATAAGAATAGAAAGTTATTTGAAGCTAAATTGTAGAAGGTCTTCAGTTCCATGTTAAATTAAGGTGGTTGGATTGCATTCAGGTAGGCTGGAGGCTTTGGAAAGTTCATGAAACTCAAAGTTTCATAAAGCTTAATCACCCTCCAAAACCATAGGCTCTCTGGACAGCTATTTAAGTTTATTTCCAGTTTATCTTTTTTAGATTTACTTGATGGAATAAATGGAATAGTTTTGGTAATGTTTGTCTTTTTCATTTCTGTGTCCTTAGCACTTAGCACCCAGTCTAGCTCATATAGATGTTCAATAATTTGTTGAGTGTTCTCTTTCCTTCAGGCCTTGTTGATACATAAATTAAAAACTATCACAACACATCAACTTCATTCTATACAAATGACTGATCTAGGCCATTCATGCTAAATGAACCTTTCCCACTAACCTGTATTCTAACCTACCTGTATAATTTGTCTTGCTCTTGTGGACATAGCCAACTCAATCTCCTTTGGATTTTCCTTTGCCTTTGCGAATATTCTACTTGGTAAGAAGACAGCTAGCCTAGATAATTTGAGACAAAACAAATTGTTTTTCTATCACTGGTAGTTCTACAGTTCTTAATTTTCTGATAATTGCTTTAACCCTGCACTTCAAGTTGCTGAATTTAGTTTCTACATTTCAGAGTCTGATGTACAATTGCTTGGAATTCAGTATGCGTGTTAACATTGAACCTTCAAAGAAGAAAAGCTTTCATTTGCGCACAGTCACATATGCCTGAACGGCTTGCCCCTTTACATACAGAACAGGCTTCGTTGCCTTTGCAGAAAATTAAATAACTTATCCTCTTTGTGCCAGTGCCAAACATCAAAAGGGCCAACTACCTACTGAGTAGTGTTCAAAAACCAGCTTAAAAAAGTCAAGAGAGGAATGAAAGCCAGGGTTTCTGCAAAGCAAATGCTTGCAAGAAACCTCTGGTAGTCATGGAGTAAAATCCCACTTTCATAGTCTTACTCTGTGTTTTTAGATACGTTGGGCTGGGTTTTCCCATTATTTGTCTTATTCCCAAGGGTAAATCAAGTACTTTTGCCCTTTGGAATGCAATTCAATTAGGTCTCTCTGATGAAATATGCAGCAAAAATGTATCATAATGCTGATCCCAGGGAAGGAGATGATACTCCTGTGGGGAGAATGGTATGACCCACAGTATGGCTGAGTCCATGGAATGTTTTCCGTGGGGCAGGGCTGTACCGCAGGAGCCTGTGGGATTAGTCTAGTTTATATCACCCATTAAAACTTCTGTCTTCTGTGAAACCATCTCTGTTTCCTATTGGTTCTGGGCTGAGTTAAGAGCTTACTTGGACCTCACTCCTCCATGCTTTGCTTTCTGTCTCCCTCTCTTGCTAACATGTCAAGTCTTTGTCAACACCTGTCTGTGCCTATCAAAGGCAATTCTCCTTCTCTCTTTCTCTTCTTCCTCTCTCCTCTTTTCTTCCTTTCTCCTCCTCCCTTCGTTCCTTCCTTCTCTCACTTTCTCTGTTTCTCTATCTCTTTTCTTCTCTCTCTTTCTCTCTAGTTTATTTTGAGGAAACCATGTATATTATTTGCGTGAGACAGAAATGTTTTCAGTAATAACAAACAGACAAAAAGTCTCAGAAACACACTAATTTGGTGGAGGCAGGACAGAGATTAGGGATAAGAATGTAGAATATCGACATCTGTACTCTTCTACTCCTACCTGCTGCTGTGTTAGACCCTATGTTTCACTGTACCTGACCAACCCAGTGCCCCATGCACAATCCTGTATAAGGAGCAGCTTTGTGTGGCTCAGTTTTATACCATGTGATCTCCTCCAAACATAGAGAGTTGATTGGACCAGGACAGGATATTTGTGCCAAACACTATCTGTAGATGGGCCAGTGACCTGTGGAATAGCCTAGCAGAAAAATACGTGCTGTGTCAATTATATTCTCTCCTTGAACTATTTCAAAAGAGATATATTGAGAATTTCTAGTGGGACCTGAAGCTAAAAGATTATTAAATTAAGAGAGATTTAAGATGTCTTAAGTAAACTGTATTTGTGAGGAAGCATGAGATATGGGGCAAATAAATGATATGTAGAGTCAAGCGCTGGAGTGAAGATCTCTAAAATTACAGGTGAGGACTTCTACCTTAGACTTAGAACCACTGTTCAATTGAGGCTCTGCGAAGCCTGGACTTGCTATTAAAGTTTTATGAGACTCTATCTCCCTGTTAGACAAATGAATCCTTAAAATAAACCTTTTCCTTGTCTGAATCTGAGTGAGTGCATGTTAGAAATGCTTTCAGCTGCCAGGAACAGAAAACTCAATTGCCAGTGTCTTAAACTTAAGGATATTTATTATTTATGTAACAAGAATCCAAGTTCCAGTCTTGGTTCTGCAGCTTAATGGTGTCATCGAAGATCCAGGCACCTTTGCCCTCTGCGTTGTCTTGTTGCCCTGAGGGTGCTGCAGTTCCAGGCATCACAGGACTGTGCCTTCAGCAAATAGGGAGAGAAGCAGGGTGAAAAAACAAAAACAACAAAAACCTTTCTCCTTGAACACTTCTGATAATTTTTCTCTTATTGAAAGGAAAATCTTCCCAGGAAGCACTTGTCAGTGTCTCCTTGTGTTTCATTGATCAAGACTGGGTCACATGTTCCTCCCTGGTTCAGTCACTAGTAAACTAGATTGGGATTCTGCTATTAGATTAGATCTATTATAATTCATGTCCTGAGGCTGGGCCAGAAGCTGTCCATAAGAAATTTGGATGCCTTTAGCAAGAAGGGAAGGGGCTGTTAGGCAGGCAATTATTATAGATTAGGTAGGTTCTATGAAAGCAGATTATAAAATAGAATTTGGGGTAAACTATTTATTGGGATTAAAAACTGTGGAAGGAGAGAAGTCTAAAGAGACATAACATCTAAATATAATGTGGTATTGTAGATGTGATCCTGGAACAGAAGAAGGATAATAGGTAAAAACTGAGGAAATCTTAATAAACTACAAACTTTAGCTAATAGTAGTATATCAGCATTGGTTCATTAATTGCAACAAGTGTATTTCGTTAATGTAAGATGTTAGTAACAGGGAAAACGGTGTGGGGTATATGGGAACCCTCTGCACTAATCTCAATTTTTATGTGCATCAAAAACTATTCTATATATATAATCCCAGAAGTGGGATTGCTGGGCCAAAAGGCAGATCGATATTTAATTTTCTGAGGTATCTCCATATTGCTTTCCACAGTGGCTGCACCAATCTGCATTTCCAGGGTTCCCCTTTCTCCATGTTCTCACCAGGACTTGTTTGTTGATCTATTGATGACAGCCATTCTGACAAATGTGAGATGATTATCTCATTGTGGTTTTAATTTGCATTTTTCTGACGATTAGTGACATTGAGCATCTTTGCATGTGTCTATTGGCCATCTGTATGTCCTCTTTGGAAAAGTTTCTATTCAGGTCCTTTGCCCATTTTTAAATTGGGTTGTTTGGGGTTTTTTTGGTGTTGAGTTTTGTAAGTTCTTTATAAATACTGGGTTTTAACCCATCATCAGATGTATTGGTGAATATATTCTCCCATTGTGTGGGTTGTCTTTTTATTTTGTGGATGATTTCCTTTGCTTTGCAAGAAATTTTTAGTTTTCAAAAGAACATAAGCAGCTCTATATTCATTGCAGTGTTATTTACAATCACCAAGATATGGCAGCAGCCTAAGTTTCCACCAGTAAATGAATGGATAAAACAACTATGGGACATTTACACAATGGAATACTACTTGGCCATAAAAAAGAAAATTTTACCCTTTGTGTCAGTATGGATGGACCTGGAGAACATTATGCTAAGCCGGTCAGAGAAAGACAAATACCATATGATTTCACTCATATGTGAAATCTAATGAACAAATTGAACTAACAAGCAAAAGAGAAACAGACTCATAGAGAGCAGGCTGACAGCTAAGGGTCATGGTAGGGAGGTTAGGGGTTGGAGGGATTGAGCAAAAATGAAAAGGACTCATGGACATGGACAATAGTGGGGTGATTGCAGGGGGAGAGGATATAAGAGGACTAAATGGCAATGGAAAAAAATACAATAAAATTTTTAAAAATACTATTCTAAAAAAAATAAAATCTTTTATAGAACAAACAAACACTTGTCAAATGAAGAGGAAGGTGGCAGAACTGGGCAGAAGAAAATGTTGACCTGCAAAGCAGGCCCAATATAACCATAGCTGACATGCTGTGGGACTCTGGTGAGCTCTAAATATAGACAATAGTCTATCTGCATTTCCCATGTTGAATAATGTGTCTGGGCTTTTTCTCATTGCCTTGCTAAGTCACTAGATGCAGACTATACCAGGATGGCATAATCATGGGCAAAGTGGCTCTCTCTAGCAGAGGATGGCCCTGAAGGAGCTGGCAACAAGAGGCCATCTGTCAGCTTCTCTCCTTGAAGCTGTGCAGCGAGTCCCTCCTTGACAGGGGATCTGGTGGGGCATCTCTGTGTCCACAACACCAGCAGTGTCTACCTCAGTGAATCTCCATGATAGACATGGAGACATGCCACATATCATCCTCAGGAAGGACTTGTTGCCTCAAGCTGCTGGAGGTACAGCCAGTCTGATACTTAGAAGGGTATAGGTAGGAAAGACCCCAATGAAATACCTGGGGAACTCCCTATAAACCTTTTCTATGTTCTCATAGTCACAGGGTATGGAGATAAGGCAAGAATTGCCAAAAAACTATATTACAGGGTTTATAGTTTTAAGCTATTTATGAGCCATCTTTATTCCACAATTGCATATGCAAGTTGGTTATTTGGAATCCTAAGTACATTTGTTTCCATAGAAATTGTAAGTAGTAATCAGGTTCCCTAGTAAGCCCACAAAATACCATAGTATACCTAAGTATAGTATGATTTCACCTTTAACAACGGATATTTATTAAACTGTTTCTTCACAGTAAAATATATTCTGGGTTCCAGGAAGGGACATGTCTTCCATGATAAGAAGAGTGCTATGAAAGAGAAGGCAGCACTTTATTTCTTCTATAACAGAACCAAAGAAGGACTGGGAGTTAGGGACTCTGGGTTACAGTTGTGGCTTGACTGCTTTCTTAGGGTGTCTTTTTCTGTTCTGTCAAAGAATAGAGTCTAAGTTTATCATCTCTAGAGCCCCTTCTGCATCTAGTATTCAATATTTCTCTTGAGCAAAGAATTTCAATTAGGGAACAAAAAGCATTTGTATACAATAGGGCAAGAACATGGCTACAAATTCATATTTTTTCTGGGGTTTCTTCAAATGCACAGAATTACATGGTGACATAATTAGTAAAAATGGGCCTCCACACTAAAGCTAATGTGATTTTCCCTGCATATAACAAAGAGACCTCTGTCCTTCTCCAAAGGATTGGGCTTGATTAGACCAGGACAATGTCTTAGCAAGGGAATAGAGTGAAGAGAGTGAGATCCTGCTTTCCTCCAAGCCCTACCCAGGGTGGGAGCAAACTTTCTACAGAGTAGAAGGTCATTTCTCCATGTCTTTGCTACTATAGTTGCTTGTAGTCACACAAGATATCTTGGGAATTCCTGGGGTCTGACAAGAAGTAGACTCACCCATTTGCTCCTGTGAAACCAAGTCGGATATAACCTAAACTTGATCCTTTTCAGCTCCCAGACTCTTGACACCATCCCCAGTCTTCCTCTGGAGTATCTAAGGACGCTCATAGCCCATGGGACCTGTGTCAATGCCCTCAGTGCATAAGCTTACTGTGACCATTTATTAAGGACAAAGCTTGTGTTGATAATTTGGGGTTGTTAATACTCATACCAGAGTATAATTTTGAAACTCTCACTTACATACATAAACTACAAATTAAACAATGTACAGTTGTCATTAGAAATTTTCATGTAAAATTATTTGTAGGATCATGCTGAATAAGGACGATAGCTACAGTTACCTAGGTCATTTGGTAAAGAGCCTCAACTTTGGGATGAATTCCAAAGGTGATTCAGGTTGATGATGTCCCTGCCTTTGCCTGAGTTGTTGGGATAGCAGACCAAGCTGACATGCTTCAGAAAAATAAAGTATATACTCTACTTAAATGTATGGCTGAAGCTCTACTGCCTGAAGTCATATACAGACTTCATTGATCACAGATCTGTACTGTGTCATTGCATTTCCTGGAGACTTAACACAAGTCATTAAAACTTGTTTAGCTTCAGCTTCTTTGTTCATGAAATCAGGGGTGACAAAAATGTTCCGAAACACTAAAGTGTTTTTGTATTTTTATTTTTTAAATAAAAAAAATTTTTTTTAATTTAAAATTTGGATGGTAGAGTCTCAGTTCTTTGTGGATTCTTTTTTTTAAAAAGGATTTTGTTTATTTATTTTTAGAGAGGGGAAAGGAGGGAGAAAGAGAGGGAGAGAAAAATCAATGTGTGGTTGCCTCTCACGTGCCCCTTAATGGGGAATTGGCCTGTGACCCAATCATGTGCCCTAGACTGGGAATTGAACCAGCGACCCTTTGGTTTGCAAGCTGGCATTCAGTCTACTGAACCACACCAGGCAGAGTGTGTGGATTCTTGATACAGAAGAAATTTACATCTAATTCCCACAAATATTAAGGGTTCATCAGCTGACAATGGTTGCGACTATGCAGGAATCAAAGATCCTAACATGTTACTAGCAGCTAGCAGTTTCAAAATTTCCTCCTTGATGTATCTTTTTACCAATGCTAATATCAAGTAGAAAGGTGTTTTTGTGTCTATATTATTCAAGAAGACTCAAATAACACCTCACATTTTCTTTTAGTAATTTCAGCTATCTAATGCAGAAAACTTGCTTGCTTTTCTTCCCAGTGTGCACCCTCTTTTCTTCTCATACTGAACACTCTGAGTTGTGATGTAACACAAATGCAAAGAGCTACAGGTCAGGCTAACCCAGCTCTTAGCTTTGGTTTTTTCACCAGCTAGCTTGTGGGTCCATCATACAATGGGTGCCCAACAAATGTTAAATGTAACTTTTTTAAATTGTCTTGGCCTCAATTTTCTTATTTGACAAAGATGACAGTTTTTACCTGTGCCAGATACTTTCGACTGGCTAACCCTGTATCATTGCAAACCCCTCTTTTCCTGCCTACTTCTCATTATAGAATAGAAACTGGAAAATGAAATATGACTTTGCTCAGCTCCCGTTGCAGCTAGGACGGGCTGCTCTGACCTAAGGGGCAGGGCAGTCTGCTGGAGGGTTTCTAGGATGGCTTATATTCCTAGATAAAGTGGTGGCGACATGGGAAGCAAGTCTGTTCCCTGCCTTCTGCTTCCTGTCTCGAAGGCAGCAGGAGGGGAAAGAGGTGCCTGCAATTGTGATGCCCAGCTTGCCTCCAAGTGTAAACAAGCATGAACGTGAAAAGCCAACACTCTTAGGATGTTGAGGCCTAGAAAACAAGAAGTGTCTGGGTTCTTGGTCACACTGCTGGGCCATTACACCAACTTTTGAACTGCTTTCCCTTGGACTTATTGTTATATGAAGAAATCACAGGTCTTTTGTTATTAAAATCAAATTTAGCTCTTAAACAAAGTCATGTTTCTTCTTTCAGGCAAAGTCACGCCTTAAGGCATCTTAACCACTACAAAGCAATGATGTCTAAAGTCACTTTGTTTTATGGTCCTTTTTTTTCCAGTATTGACTGAACAAACATTTTCTCAGTATTGTCTAATTATAGGTGAGTTTCCTTTCCTTTCCTGTGTTCTCTAATAGAGGTGTTAATGAGCAGTGAAATAATAATAAAACTAATTAATAGGAGAAAAAATAGGAAATTAAGATTTCAAAAATAAGCTGCATTTGTACTTAGGAAATAATCATGAGGAAAACACATAGAGGAAGCTGGGAGGCCATGGTGGATGATCTGTGCTTCTCTTCCCTGTTTCCAGGAGAGAGGATGCTCTGTGAGCAGGAATATAACAAGAATTTTAGTGAGTCATTCTCTCCGTCCTATGAAGCACTTCAGCCTTTACAATTCCCCTCCCCAAATAATTTTTACATAATCCGAGGAGAAGAGCAGCTTCCATGCCTAGTGAAGAAAGTCACATAGGACAATAAGGGACATATTTGATTTTGTATTTTCATTGTGTCTCTAATCCTGGTATCTGAGAGCCCCAAAGTTCAAGAAAATGGAATTGAAAAGAGGCTGTGGAAACAGCTGTTCAAAGCCATTTTTTGAGCTGTCCACATAGGGTACTGGCTAGTTTCCACTGGGAGGCTGAGTGCTCAGTAACATCAAGGGGGACAGTGTAGGTCTGCTTGAGGACAGAACTTGCACCCCAGCATCTGTGAAGGTTTTGCTCTATTTCAGTCGTTGTGAATAATGGGGCTTTCCATTAACACACATTATAACCATATATGTCAGGTTGACTAATACATCTCTGCTCCAGGGGCTCTTCCTGTAATCCACCTGCCCTGATGTGATTACTCTGTCTGTGCCTTATGGTGAGTTGGTATGTTTGAGTAGTCAAAGTCTTTTAGAGCTCAACAAAATATGTGTTTTTGACTAGATAGTTTTTAGGTAATAATTTTTTAAATGTATGAAATAGTCAAAAGTTATTGACAAAACAAATTATGTCACAAGAATACTTCTTAACCATGTTGCCCTTTTGTGTGTGTGTATGTTTTAATCTCACACACACACAGAGGTATAAATTCTCTTTCTTTGGGTATGTGTATATCAGTTCTCATATTTATCTACATTTACAGTCAGAGAAAAAATGTAGGAGCTCGTAAATTTAGTGCAAATGAAAGAACTTTGGTCCAGAGAGGTGACCAGTGATAGGACAGGTGGTGGAGGGCTGATTATGAGTTACTTTTATTATTTTTCTGGGCCAGAGTTTCTAATCTATGGGCCACTGTCCTAAAATTTTCTTTAGGATGATTGCTTACAGTTCTAACATGCCAGGATTCTGTTGAGCCTTCTGAAGAAGGCTAAGGCTAGCCTTTATTTTTTTACTAAAAAAATTTTTTTAAACTCTGAAAATTATTTCAAAGGAACAAACCCTTTGTAACTCCAAAAACATTTGGAGTAATTGCTTTTTCATCACAATGTTTTCTGTAGGCAATGTACATCTTGAACAAGCTCTCACTGAATTTCTTTGGTATTCAGTTTCTCTTTTAAAATAGCGATGCCTGCCATTGCATATAATATAATAACCATTTTAAGATACTTCCGAAGCCAATCCTTTCTTTTTTGAAAATAGTTTTAAATGTGTGTTTCAATGTGTACAATAAAATGAAACCTAGGGATTTGTTTGAAATTCAAGCAGGATGAAAATTATTTTTAGAGGGGACAGAGGAAACTTTGGGAGGTAATGGGTATGTTTATGGCATAGATTGTGGTGACAGTTTCATGCATGTATACTTACCCCCCAACCTATCGAGCTGTATACAATAAATATGTACAATTTTTAATATGTCCATCATGCCTCAATAAAGTGGTTTAAAAATTGCTCCTATGTTTATTATATCATTGTTAATAGGTAGGAAGCATTGGAATTACATGGTAGCATATACAAAGCCCCTGTTAGCTTGCATAACAGAGGCAATGAACTCTTGTAGAAAATCTTAGAAACCTCAAGATTATAGGCAATAGCAGTCTTTTAAAAACGGGTTTTAACAGTATGCTAAATACTTTTCGGAACATGAATGAAACCCAATTCACGGTGATGACAATGAATGAAAGTTGCTATCATTAATTGGTTTTTATATACAACATCATTTCTAGTCTTTACAACAATGATATGAAGAAAGAATTATTAGCTCTGTTCAGAAATGCCAGGGAGTAGCACTGATACTTTAACTCAAATGTACTAGACTCCTTCTCTTATGCCAAGCCAAAGGCATTTTTGTTGATCGCTTTTGCAAAAATGATTCATATACATTAAGGAGGCCTGTTAGACCCAAACCATGTTATGTAAAGCTATAATATAAGCAGTCTGAATGAACGCTTTATTTTAGTAGAGAAAGAAAATGTTGGGGGAGAGAGTAGGAACATGAAAAATGGTAGCAAACATTGTGTGATGACACTCTGTATGGGGTACTGATTTAAAGTATTTTATGAATATCAACACCTCACAACAACCTTATTGGATAGGTGCTATTATCATCACTCTGGTTTTCCAGATTAAGAAACAGAGGCACACAGAGGTTATGTAGCCTGCTGGAGATCTCTCAGCTAGTAAATGGTAGAGCTGGGATTTGACCCCAGCAATCTGTTTCCAGAGTCCGTGTTCTTAAACCCTTTATTCTGTTACCTTTATCTTGTGTTTAATTCCTCTATAAAACACAGTCTAATAGCAGCTTCCACTGAACCTCCTAAAACCAGGGAAGGAAGGCATTTAAAGATCCCTTAGAAGTCCAAATTATTTTTTGCTTGGAGTGCAAGGAGGGAATATCGTCCCTCTTATGGCTGGAGGATTTTTGTGTAGTTGTGTAATGTCATCTGCCTCCTAGGGCTGGATTCGGTAGGATTGCCAGGATAATAACTTCCCTATCTCCACTCAGTCCCCTACATAGGCTCCCCTCCAGACCATTAAAATGGGAAATACCCAGCACCCCAATGAGTTCTGAAGTTTTTGCCAGTGGTATGTAGAAAATATTTTTCCTGTGTTTTTGAACTTCATTGGCAGGGGTGGGCAGGAAGGGGAGAAAGAGAGAGAGAGAGAGAGAAGGAACCAATTACACCAGAGACACCAGGAACCAATTTCACAACATTAAGGGTCAGTATCATGAAGAACCAGTATGGGCTGCCGTTGTCCAGGAGGGCTTCACTGAAGATGTAGGATTATGCTGGGTCTTGAATAATTATTACAATTAGGCCAGGCCAGCAGGGAGAGGAAGGATGGTCAGAAGATGGAATGAAAAGAAGAGGATAGAGGCACTGTGGCTGAATGGGGGCCATCTTTTCCAAACCCGCTGCATCTGTTTATGGCATGTGTCCTGCTGCTGTGCTGTGTGTCTCTCACTTACCCTCCCTGGAATCTCAGCCTTTCCTTATGCTCAAGAAGAAGGATGGCTAATATATTGCGGTGTGCAAAATGGGTGATCTGAATCCAATGAGACATTCACCTTCTAGTGAGTTCCCTATGAACAAATGAAAACTCCTGTATTTGAAGAAAGTAAAGGGAGTAGCTATAATATGACTAGACATTGGTATAATGACTAGATAGATCGAAGCTTTAGGCTATTAAAGACCCAGTAATTATATAGTGCAATAGCATGAAACTGGGCAAGGGCTATAGTTTATTCTGCCCACAAGAGCTTATGGCAGCCACATTATTCCTTCACAAAAGTATGCAGAGGCCAGTACATTTTGCAGATGAGCTTTCTCGTCAGTAAAATGGGGATAATGACTGTATCTATTTCAATGGGTTGTTGTGAAGATTAAGTGAGTTGGTACGCATAAAGTGCTCAGACCAATCCCACTTGGTATATACACAGAGAAATGTTCTTAGGAGGATGTGCTATTTAGCTACAGAAATGAAACAGGCCACATGTGAAAAATATACGTTGAAACAGGTGAATTTCAGAATGGGGCCCAGAGGGATGGATTATTTTCCATGGCCTAAAGGGGGATATTTAGGAGAAGACATGCTAAGTCTCCATTTCTTTTAGGTTGTGGAGTGATTTTCTCTAAGAAATGTCATATTAACAAGTCTAGTTTGCTTTATTTTACATTTTTAATAGACTTGTAGTTGACAAAACTTTATTATGTTTAACGTGAAGCAAAACCAAATGGAAGACTGTAGAAGGTAATCCCAATATGATGACTCAGTAGCTTTCTTTTAAAACATTATCTGCACGTGGGGTGGGAAGAAAATGAGATCAGAAGTGGGGGCGTCAATTAGATCTGTTCTTATTCTTAAAACAAAGGAGTTGATGCCAAAAGGCATAATGTTAACATTTGTTTAATCTGGGTACTATTAGATTACTTCCTTTACTGTTCTGCATGTTTGAAGATTTTTCATCTTTCATATAGAAATATGAAGCCATCAGCTTATTTTCTCTTGTCATATAAATAACTTTGCACTATATTCACACCCCTACTCCCACTTTGGTTCCACAAATCTCTCCATCCCTATTAGAAACAGCAGTGTTTTGCATCTTTCTCTTTGGGGATTTCCACTTCAGCCTGACCACTTTCAGTAAGTACTAACCCCATTTTTCCTTTCATCTCAGCCAGCCCATTTGGTAGCAGCTATTTGCAGGGCTTCATTCGGAGGCTAAGAGGTTTGTACCCTCTCCCCAGTAAGATAGCAGACATATGAAACATAGTAAAAATGAAACTTCAAGGGCAGGCTTGATCAGTATGAGTGTCAACACTAGGCACAGCAGTAGGTAGAAGTGTTGTGGAGGAAGCAAGACAGTCAAGTGGGGGAGCTGAGGAAAATGTCACCAAGGGTTGGGAGTGAGGACACTTGGCAGGCAGCTCCTACCTCTGTTGCCTTGCTATCAGAAGACAAGCAAGGAGGCAATTTTGATTTTATTTTATTTTTTCAAATCATGTTTATTCTATTATGGTTCTCTCAGTTTTTCCCCCTTTGTCCTCCTCCACCCATCCCACCCTCATCCCCCTGCTCCCACAGTCAGTTCCCACTCTGTTGTCCATGTCCATGGGTCATTCATACATGTTCTTTGTCTAGTCCCTTCCCCTTCTTTCCACTATTGCCCTCCTTCCCCATCCCCTCTGGTCACTTTCAGTCTGCTCCATGTTTCCATGTCTGTGGTTTATTTTGTTCGTTAGTTTATTTTGTTGAATAGATTCCATTTACATGTGAGATCATATGCTATTTGTCTTTCACCAATTGGCTTATTTCACTTAGCATAATATTCTCCAGTTCCATCCATGTTGTCGCAAAAGGTAGGAGTTCCTCTTTTCTTTTCTCTTTTTAAATGCAGATTGATTTTATTTTTTTTAAATGTCAAAATCCATTATAAAATCTTAAAAAATTTAAATCCATTATAAAGTCTCGGCAAATAAAACAAGGCACCAGCACAGAAATAATCAAGTAGATCAATGAAATAAAATGAGCATTCTAGAAACAAATGTATACCTATAACAATGTAATATATGATTAAATTGATATTTCAGATCAATGGGGAAAATAAGGCTTATTCAACAAATAAAGTGCATGGACCACTATTACTTGAAATAAAACAAATTTAGAGCCCTATTTCACACATTATACAAAACATATTCAGGTGAGTTAAAAATCAATATGTAAAATCCGAGGAGTTTTAGGAGTAAATAAAAAATAGTATTTTTCTTACCCTGAAGAAAAATGTTCAAACCCAGAAGCTATAAAGTAAAATGTTGACAACATGACTATATTAAACATTAAGACTATACAGTAATATACATATTAAAAAAGTAAAGGACAAGTAATAGAATAGGAAAGTATTTGCAACACATCAAAAAATGGTTAATAGTTTTTTTTAGGAAAAAAAGTATACAAGCATTTAATCAAAAAATGGATAAAGAATACCAAAAAGCCATTTAAAGCTTTTTAAAAAAAATAATAGAAATAGGCAAGAAATATACAAAAACAGATTTAGTTTCAATAAATAATAAAGTAGCAATTAAAATAACACATCATTGTCATAATCAGATTAATAAGCATTACATATGTTGGTAATATCAGATACTGGTGACTGTGAAAGGAACTGGGTATTTGTAGACCCTTTTTGTCTATCTTCTTAAAGCATTCCTTTCAGCATATCTTGCAAATGCTGGTTTGGTGGAGGTATATTCTTTTAGCCTTCTTTTGTCTGGGAAACTCCTTATATCGCCTCCCATTTTAATTGAGAGCCTTGCTGGGTAGAGCAGTCTTGTTTGCAGGTCTTTGCTTTTCATGACTTGGAATATTTCTTGTCATTCCCTTCTGGCTTGTATTGTTTCTGTTGACAAGTCAGCTGCTACCTGTTTTGGGGCTCCCTTGTATGTTACTACCTGTTTCTCCCTTGCAGCTTTTAGGACGCTGTTTTTAACATCTGCCATTTTAATGATGATGTTTCTTAGAGTGGGCCTCATTAGGTTCTTCTTGGATGGGACCCTCTGTGCTTCCTGTACTTTTGTGACTTTTTCTCCCCTCAAATTAGGGATGTTTTCCATCATTACTTTTTCAAACAGGTTCTCTATCCCTTGCTTCTCTTCTTCCCCTTCTGGTATTCTGGTACCCCTATTATATGGATATTATTATGTTTCAGGTTGTCCTGCATTTCCCTAAACTCCTCTTCATTCTTTTTGAGTTTTATTTTTCATTTTCTTGCTCTTTCTGAGAGCTTTTTCTACCTCATCCTCCAGCTCGCTGATTTGATCCTCTGCTTCATCTAGCCTGCTTTTGATTCCTTCTACTGTGTTCTTCGACTCAGAAATTGTATTCTTCATTTCCTCTTGTCTCTTATTGATAGTTTCTATGTCCTTTCTCATGCTGATATAGCTTGCAGTAAGTTCCTCATAGTTTCACTGTAGTTTTTTTGTAATTCTCCCTGAGCTCACTGAGCTCATTGAGCTTCCTTAGAACCATTGTTTTGAACTCAATATATGACAGTTTACTTGCCTCTATTTCATTTAGTTCTCTTTCTGGGGATTTAGTTCTCTTTGTGGGAATTCCCTTTGATTGGAGGGGTGTTTCTTTCTCTTCCCATTATTTGTGAGACTCTCCTTTTTTGCTTCTGCTTCTTAAATTGATCTGTTTTGACTTCCTGACTTTGTAGTGTGAACTTCTATGGTAGGAGACTGCTGTTTTTTTCTTTCTGGATCTGCCTCTGATGAGGTCAAATGCTGACCCTGTCTGACCTTAGGCAGTCTGTTTGAGCCTTCCAAGAATTTACTGTCTGTGACTTACTCCTTTAGTTATTAATCTAGTCACTCTGCACTCAGCAGGCTGGCTTAGGCACCGTAGGGCAGGGCAGAGTCCCTCGTGGGGGTGGGTCTATTGTGTCCTCTTGTGCTGTTGCCAGTCAGAGGGGAGGGCTGCCCGAGCCAGTTGGCTGCTGTTGTATAGGGGAGGAGACATCACTGGGATTCCACTGTCTACTCTCTTAGTTCTCTCCCCAAAGCCTCCTTCCCCAGTCTCTCCTCAGGCGTCTCCAGCCCTATCTGACCCCGCCTTTGTTGGAGACCAGGATAAGTAGCTGCAAATAAAAATTTATGCCTTGGCCCTTTAAAGGGCTCGTTGTGTCTCCAGCCACCTGTCTCTGGCAGAGAGCAACCCTACCACTTTTCACAGCTGGCTGCTATCTGTGTACTTTTTGGGCTCTAGTACTGTAGGCTGGAGATCCCTGCTTATGATTTAGACTGCTCTTCTTAGTGGGATCCAACTGGCCATTTAAATATCCCTCTAGCGTAGCCACCTGTGGTTGCCCTGCCTGCTTTCTTGAGTCTCTATCACACTCCTCACCAATTGGGTTGTGGTAATGCTGATTCTTCTGTCTGTCCGAGGTTATAAGGCTCCTCTCTCACTATTGGTCAGTTGTTTGTTCCAGGTGATTTTTCCACAATTTAGTTGTAATTCCAGATTGGTCCTGGGAGGAGGTCAATGTGATTTCTGTTCACTCCTCTGCCATCTTGATTTCTCAAGGGGGCAATTTTTTGATTGGATAAGAGGTGATCAGATGATTTCTTAGCCCAGCTGGTCCTCTCACTGATAATTAGTTGAATTAGCATGGAACTCTAGCTTTTGGTTTCTGTAGAGTAAAGAAGTTCTTTGAGTTGCATAGACTCTAAGAACAGCTCTCTATGCTGGAGAACCCATAACTAGCATTGAGCCCAGCACATAGTAAGTCCTCCCAAATTCTTGTTGATTGACTGAATGATCATTGTCAACACCGATGCACACTTAATTGTAAATATTAAACTAAATAGTAGCCTTTCAGTGCATTTAGACTTCTTGAGTTCCTTGATTGATTTTTTCTTATTGTATAGGGTGGTCAGGGGCTGTGCTACCTGGTGGAAATGTTAGGGTATGTGAAAGCATGCTCAAAGCTTGTCCTTTCATTCTCCTCAGGTCAGTTTTCTTTTGAATTCTCATGGCAAATCTTTTTTTAAATGTTAGGCCCTGAAAGAGACAACCATGTCTTCTCAGGCTCTTCTATGCCCTGCTGGAACTTGTGGGCTTTCAATAAGTCTTTTGATGAGTTCCAGGTGGTTGGCATATACAAAAAACAGCTGTGATTTCCAGAGAAATCTGTGACTGATGATATCTCTTATCTTTGACTTCAAATTGTCTTTTATCTCTTGCTTCAGATAACAGACTTCATGTTTTGCATTTTATATTCAAATGAACTAATTAAAGATCACCTTTTGACTATTTTACTATCTCAGTGCACTCACTTTGAGTTGCTCCCTTCAAATAGTTTGCTTCTAATATTTTAATTATGAATTCCAAATGGAATCTTAAACTTGCCTGAGAAAGAAAATTGAAAAGGATATTTTAAGAAAATGTGCATATTGTTCTTCATCAATTTATTATTTTATTTAATAAAAATGCATGGAGCCTCTCTTTAACTGTGTCATCCTGGATTAGTTGCTTAACCATCTCTCTCTCTGCTTCAGTTTTCTCCTATGCAAAATAGAGCCAGGTAGTAGTACTTATCTCATAAAGCTATTAAATGTTTAACATAAAAACTTGCCCTCAAGAATATGATCATCTAGTTGGGGAGATATTGACTATAAATGATA
Source organism: Pteronotus mesoamericanus (assembly GCF_021234165.1). Lineage (NCBI taxonomy): Eukaryota > Metazoa > Chordata > Mammalia > Chiroptera > Mormoopidae > Pteronotus > Pteronotus mesoamericanus. The sequence continues at coordinate 856,829 of NW_026555325.1, forward strand.
TTAAATAACAGCACAGATCTGAGGTACTGGGTGAGTGCATGAATGACAAATACTCTGGAGCAGTTAGCCCTTCCCTCTAGGTCAGAAATGATTTTCTCCATTCAGTCCTTTCCTTGTTCTACTACCAGACCAGGCAGAGCCTCCTGCAGAACTTCTACTGGCTTAACTCCAAGCTCATCCAAAGATTCCCATCTACTCCCATTTCTGCCTCCCAGTGCTGCCTAAGCAAGCAGCATCATTCTTGGGAAAGCCCTGAGCTTCAAGGCTGGTGGTATCTACTTCTTCTAAACCACCTTCTCTAAGAAAACTACCCTCATCCCCTCATTCTGACACAGGCTTATCTAGCGAGAAAGTTTCTCTCTGGGTTGCCAAAAACAAAATTCTTGCTCATTATTTACTAAACACTCGTAGCCAACTCTAGCCATCAATAGGTATCAGCCGATTAGAAAGTGTGGTGCTGGGCAAAGGGAGTGTTATTTGTCCACTCATGGCAAAGGACATTCAACTTTTGCATTAGTCAAGACACAAGTTACTCTACAGTCTAAATTTGTTTAACTTAAATTTATTTTTGTCTTTTCTGTTGCCCTTTGTCTTTGGGGTTGCTGATTTAAGATATTCTTACAGTTTGCTCTTTGAGCCTAAACTGCACCAATTTTACGCACTTCTATCTTCTTTCTTAGATAGTCACTTTATTCCCTATGTTATCCCTAAACATATTCTCAGTGATCTCTAATGCTTACTCCAGGGCACTTTGTACCAATATTTTTATCACTTGCCATAGTGCAGGTTCTGCCATCTCTTTAAAGTCACAAAATGAACTAGCCTTGTTTAGGATCTTTGCAATGACAGATGCTTGGTAAGTTTCTTATCACTGTGAAGCAATGAAAAATATAGTGAATGACAGGTACAATCTAAGAATTAAATGGCTGAGGCACTTGTCTTTCCATCAGAGTTCAGCAAGAATACATGGTGTTTGCCATGGTGCTTCAGTATCAGGCCAAGGTATAGATCTGTCGCTCAACCACATGATGACTATGAGATAGAGTGTACTCTTTCAGCTTATTAATTTAAATAGGCAAAAAAAGAGCTAATTGCTGCCACAACCATAGCCATCCAGAGTAGAGATAATGTACACATTCTAGACCCTCAGGAACAGAAAAGAGGCCATTCTGCGAGGGTAGGACTGTCTCTTTCCATTGATATCTCCCCATCTCCAAATATGTGCAAACCAGTGAAAAACAAACATCGAGGATAAAGGAAATGGAAATGGAAATGAACTTGAAAAGGAAATGAGCTGAGAATTATGGGCAAAGTTTCCTACATCAGACTGGCTGGGAGGGAGCGAGGTGATGGCAGCCAACATGTGAGTACTTCTGTCTTCCCTTCAGGTTCTCCTTGGGAGGTCTGGACTCAGGGTACTCAATTTCCACATATTTTGACAGGGTGTGTCAGTTCAAAAGCAAAGAACAGAGCTTCAGTACTGGGGGAAATTGAGCTCATTAACTTATTCCAGTGCACACACTGGAAAGCCCACAAGATGATTTGCATGCCTAATGACTGTGCTTAAGTCCTATTGCCCCAGTAGACACTTCTCCTGATGCCTTCAAGCCCTTCCTGACCTTTTGCACTTCTGATCTTCTCTAACATCTGATTTGAATCATATACCCCTACTCTAGTTATCTGCAGCTCCAGCCCTGGAAGTGTTTGTGATCTAGTGGGCTTAGTTATTACTCATAGGTACTTGTGTACACATCCCTGCTCCCCAATGAGATTATACATCTTTAAATGCAGGCAGCATCCCTATTAGTCTTTGTATTCCTGAAGCACCTAACACAATACCTCAGGTAGTGAAAGCAGACTTACAGCATTAACCTCTGTCTCCCAGATATGTGTTTGAATGAGAGAAATAGGAAGCACTGAGAAGGCTCTGTCGTGTTCAGGGAACAGTTTTCCCAGCAACCTCTTACCCAAAAAGCATCCTTCCTAAAGCCGTGGTGTAGGGAAAAATATGCTAAGAGTTAAGAGCCGAAGGATTAGAGCTTCCCAAGTGTCAGGGTATACTGAAGATGGGACATAAAGCCTTATGACACAGAGCAAACAGAAAGTATTCTTATATGAGGATTGTTGAGACCAGAAAGATGTCTGGTCAGTGAAAGTTCACTGGTCAGTGTGACCACAAACCTCAAGGGAACACTTAGTGCTGTCCAATGATCTGTTTTCCAGTCAACTCATTCTTTGTTCTCTTAGATGTCAATTCTAAACTTTCCCTCTCCTAAATCATCCTTGATTTTTATTTTTGATTAAGCACATGGAAGCATTTGGAAGAGAAGTTCAACAACCTGCCACCACCTTAATTGCTCACACATGTCTATCTGTATCTGTCTTCCCTGTCTTCCTCTTGTATTTCAGAATGAACTGACTGTGCTCTTACCTAAGGCCAACTTTTCTCCCCTGTATGATTGCTTCTTTCTCTTCCGTACATTCTTAGTTTTTCCCCCCCTCTCTACTGAATCATTGTCATTAGCCTGCAAATCAAAACAAAATGAAGCCTTCCTTGACACTATGTCCCCTCCTTGCTTTTCTGCTTCTTATTATAGCACAATATTCAAAAGAGTTATATTTTATCCTTAACTCCATTTTCTTTCCTTTTATTCCCTCTCTTGAACCCATTTAAACCAAGCTTTACCTGCCATGCTACCAAAACAACTCCCTTCAAGGCCACTAATGAGCTCCATGCTGCTAAATCCAGTGGTCGACTCTCAGCCCTATCTGATGTCAGCATAGCTGATCACTCCCTGCTCTTCTTGAAACACTTCATAAACCTAACCATTGGGGCCACTCTGAATTTTCTTCCACTCCATTCAGTCACATTTGTTGGATTCTCTGGACTCTAATGGGTGGTAGGTCCCTGTGCTCAGTCCTTGGACTTCTTTCACTGACAGCATTGACCTCACTCAAGATGATTTCATACAGGTCCATGACTTTACCTGCCATGTATAGACTGATAATTCCCTAATTTATAAGTCCAGTCCTGTACTCTCCTCCAATCTGCAAAGCTGAAAGTCCATTGCCTACTTATCTTCTCTATTTGGATATAGAATAAGCCTCTCAAATTAACATTTACAAAAACAAACTTCTGACATCTCACTGCCTTCATATTTTAGTCCAGGCTGCTATCATCTCTTGCTTAGACAATTAGAACTGTCTGGTGATAGTTTTCTCTGCTTTCACTTTTAGCCCTCTAGTATATTCTCCACATAGCAATCAGAGTGATCCTCTTAAAAATAAAGTCAGGTCATACGTTTTTGTTTTCTGTTCCAAATCTCCTGTGCTTCTCATTTCTTTCAGAATAAACTCTAAAGTCTTACTATGGACTGTAAGGCTATCTTAGTCCATTGGGCTGCTATACCAAAGTACCACAGACTGTCATCCTGCTCTCTATCTATGTGTATGTCTCTATTGTGCTTATTAGTTCAGTTTGTTCATTAGATTCCACATATGAGTGAAATCATATGGTATTTGTCTTTCTCTGGCTGGCTTACTTCACTTAGCATAATGTTCTCCAAGTCCATCCATACTGTCACAAAGGGTAAAATTTTCTTCTTTTTTATGCAGCAAGATAAAGATGGACTCATAGATAGAGAGCAGGATGACAGCTATTGGGTGTGGGGGGAAGATGGGGGTGGAGGAATCGAGCAAAAAGGAAAAAGGACTCATGGATGTGGACAACAGTGTGGTGATGTAGGGGGAAGGAGTATAAGGGGGTTAAATAGTAGTGGGAAAAATACAATAAAATTTTAAAAAATAATATAGGAGACTTAGATACTGAAAAACATGTTTATTGATCACATTCTTTGTGCCTGGCATGTCTTCTCAATAAACATTTTTAAAGTGAATGAATGGGTGACATGTGGGCATGCAAGAAGGTAGGCAGCAAGGTTTGATCTGTGAAGTCATGACCCTGTCACCATATGTCTGAAAGTGAAGAGTCACTTGGAGAACTAGGAACTCTGACAACCATCTTCTAGGGAAAATGGTCTAAACTGGACGCAAAGCACAGCCCTGAGTAGGCACCCCAGAATTGAGTCAACTATGGCACAAATAGAACATACAAACGTGCTGAGACAGTAAGACAGTGCTAGCTGCAGCAGCCAACAGTAGCTATAGTAGAGAAAATTTGCTGGTAAAAGGAGAAGCTTCTTGTATTATAATCACTAGCAATTGAAAAACACAGACAGACCCTGAGAGCCCTCTAGTCATCAGGAAGATTAGGATAAAAAGCAAGAAACACATAAACCGGATCTCCTTTGTGGCACACCCATGGCTGAGGCTTAAGGGTTCCCCTCATTTGCCTGGGCTTGATGCAGTAGTATCTGGTAGACAGACCTGGTGCCATATTATTCCCACACCAAAAAATCTGATCATATTCATGTTTTGTGATTTTTTTTGAGTCTGTGGAAGATTTCATGGGGAAACAGAAGAAATAATTTCTATTTCTTACCACAAAAAACAACTGTAAATGTGGTAACAGATAAGTATGTTTGCCCAAATTCCTTTCTCCTTCTCCAGTATCTTCCACTTTTCTCACCAGACAGCTCAGTTCTGTTCCCAACTTGTATACCTATGCAGTCTGCAAAGCAAAGGCCCTCTTTGTTTTTAGGCCAACACCTAGTGCTGCCGGAGAAGGCCCCTTAGGGGTTTTACCCCCAGCTCAAAGAAGAAAATAAAATATTTCTCCCCAGCGCCTACATGCCTACATAGTCTTCCTTGACAAGAGAACCATAAATGGAATTTTCACTAACTCATTCCATTTATATATAATAGTAGGTTGTTAAATACTGACCTATATGTAGGTCATTCATCCTCTTTCTTCTCATCTCATTCAAATCCCTCAGATACTGTCAACCAGACATCCCAAGTTTGGTAGACTCAGCTCACCACCCAGCACTGATGTATGTGCTGAGGCAGGACAGCCTGTCTGAGGCCGCCAGGCTGCCTGTTCCACAGATGCTGGGTACAACTCAGGCACCAACAGTGTTGTACTGGAAGCACACAACAGACCAAGAAGCACTGCTCTGTAAGAGCTGTCAGCTGCTCTTCAGTACCAGCATGGAAGCAAAAGATTGTATCAAAATGCATGGTAAAGGCAAGACAGGTAATGGTGAGGAAGAGAGATAGCATGTGAATAAGAAAAATCAGATAGGAAAAGTCTTCTGGAGTATGTTGATACCCAGGGGAACAGGTATCAACATGCAGTTTACATGAGAGGATGTCATACAAAACTGAGGTGCATTTCACTTGTCAGAGAGATATCTGAGGACTGGGTTAATGAAGAACTTGTGCTCACAGGACAGAGAGAAGCATTTAAAGGATGTCTTTAAAGCTAACTCAGCACAAGCCAGTAACGGGGCAGAGGGAAGGCAAATCTAGCTGGAGCAGTGAGCAGAGGAATCTAGCTCAGGACTAGATGGCCGGGAGGAGTCCGGCACTGAGGGGACTAGGGAAGCATATTGGCTGGAAAGCACATTGTCACCCTGCCCTGCCTTTGCATGGCCTTGACAGTGGTATTTCATCTGACCCAAGGGTCATGATCCACAGGGGCAGTGTTAACACAACTTTGGGTAAAGTCGTACTTTCTCTGAAAAGTCTCTTAAACATCCAATCATTCTTAAGTTTTGTGATTTTTTTTTTAAAAAGACTTACTGTAGAGTTCACGCTCTTATTTATGTCCTTTGATATGAATGCACCTTCTTTCAACAAATTTTCTGTGTCCATTTTTCCCTGTACAATTAATATAGATGTGCTGCATTTTCTGTACTTCAAAGTGTATGAGCAACCTGCCCTTTGAGTCCATGTCGAATCAAAATAACACCAGAATTGAATCAGTGAGGGTGAGGTGGATGGAGAAGTCGTGGCTGGGTGTGAACTCCCAGAGGTACCTGCAGAGGTTGGTTTGCTCTGGTTGGCAAACATCCCCAAGACTAAGTTCTCCAGAATCAGGGATGGGGGATAGAGAAAGTCTCACATCCACACTGCCCTTAGATTGCCTTGAGCTCCAAGAGCTGGGATGACCTAGCGAGCTAGCCTGTGGAAGGAAGAATAAGAATCAGCCTGCAGTTGAGTAGACCTCCCTTAAGCAGAGAAATAATCCAGGTCCATGTGGGCCACGAAATAATCCAGATCCATGTGGGCAATGAAATAGAGCTGCTCATTGCATAGCACATACTGTGCATGGGCAAATTCATGGAAACCAAATTCCATTAAGGTGCAATACCACTGTATACTTCTGACAGCACTGAACAACCTGAATGTTGGCCTGTCTCTCACTGACAGAAGTTTCAGCAAGCTCCTTTGAACTGTTGGGAGTGTCTGAGGCAGTGAGCAAAGGGCAGCTGGTGGGCACTTGGTGGACTAACTTGACTGTGGGAAGCTTCCAACTCTGCCCTGCACACAACTACTCAGCCCAGAGCAGCTGTTCAGAAGGAAAAAAATAATTACACACCATAAGGCTCCCTTGCGGCTTAAGATTCTCTTCACCTCCTGATCTAACACAGCCCCCGTCTGGTATGTGGTGCTTTGGGCTATAGTTCTTTGAGTTTCTGCCTCATTCAAGATGTCTTTGAAGCTGGATTCAGTGTAAGTCAGACTGGGATAATAGAGGGCAGGTTATAGCTTGATCTACATTCATATTTACAAAGGTTGCTTAAAATGAAAAGCTAATTGTGGCTTTCCAAATACCCAGGTGACACAAATACTGCTATACTTTTCCTCCTTGGGTACAATAATTCTGGGTGGTCTTCTGCCCCTTATCTTCACTTTACCTTACCAGTTCCTTTAGGCTGTCTTCCTCCTTCCCTCCCTGTCTTCTTTCCTTCCTTCTCTCCTTATTTTTTCTCCTTTTCCTTGCTTGTATATTTTACATAGGGCCTGACCCTGTCACTACTGCAGGTTTGATTAACTTAGGCCAACCCTTCATCTTACCCAGCTGCTGATTTCAGATGCAGACTGGGGAGATAAAAAACTGTCAAGAGGGGGAAATGGATGAGCAGCAGATAATGGGGGAAACTGCAATTTGCTCAGGCACAGCCTGCCACTTGCCTGGTTTATAATTAGAGGCATAAGAAATGTGTTTTTTCTCCCAGTTTTGGACCCTGTTTTTCTTTTTCATAAAAACATCTGAATCCCATCTTTAGTGTAACCTTGTGCTAATTTTGCTGGCAGTTCCATAATAGCCACCAACTTGGGGACTGCCGAGAAAAGCCAGATATCCCTGCCAGAGTAAATGCATTCCTGAACCTGACATCTGGGTCTTGCAGCTGGAGGGAAGGAGGAGACAAAAAAGAAACAGTTCTAAGTGTCATCAAAGGCAGTTGATGATGCCAAGTGAGTATGGAAATTATATACAGTACAGATGCCATTTTCAACATCAGACAAATAATGCAGCTATTTAGGAAAAACAAAGATGTGCTTAGAAATTGATCATTCGTGTACGTGCAATGAAAATGTTTGAAGCTTCCAGCGTGACAGGAACGAGCTGAGTGCTTGTTTTCAAATGACTCACATTCTTTACTGTGATTCTGAAAGGGTGAGACTGAAGTAGTAAGATTTCCACCCCCATCTATTTATGAAAACGGAAGAAAAAAAATAACTTGTAACTGAGCTCTACAAATAATCTCTACATGGATATTTAAGTTTTTAGCTTTATGCCAGCTTTCCTTGTAGGTAGCATTTTAGATTACTTTGTGTGACAGACAAGAGAATATGAAAGCAAGAAATACACCATGTTATCTACAGGCCATGATCAATCACAAAGAATTAGTTCATTGTGCTTCTGCTGGAGAGAGGAGGAGGAGCGGTGAAAGAGGAAATTGGAAATGCTAATGAACATGAAAGCACCTAGGCCCTCTTTATGTTCTTTCCTCTTCTGAGTTAGATCTGCTCAAGATTGGAGGCGCCAGGATGCCTAGAGCCACCACTATGCAGGTTAGAGGCACAGTGTAGAGTCACTTTTGGGGGGTGCAGAGTGAACATCGGAGGAAGTGTGGGGCAAATACCAGCTTTGGGTCTAGGAACAGACATTTCAGAAAAGAGCTCTATTACCTTTGCAAAGTTATTGTTATTTTCAAAGCACACATCTTCAGAGGCAAGGCATTTTCTTTGTAAGAGTGTCTTTGCCAGGGAGAAGCTTGGCGGGACATGGGATTCCTTTAATCCAGCAATTTTTCAACTGGTATGCCGCAAGAATTTTTAAAACATTCAAAGCCTGGCTCTTTGGTCAGGGGCACTGACCTCTTTTCCCTTAGATTGTCAAAAAAAAAAAAAAAAAAAAAAAGACAACAGCCAACACAACAATAGCTATCTAGTGTGAACGGCCTATCTTGAACCATAAATACGTAGGTCATATAATAGAGTTACATCTTACTGGTCAAGTCACATAATAAGGTTGTGTCTTATTGGTTAATTCTTGGTACCATAAGACAAATATATATATATATGTATATATATGTCTATACATATATGTGTATATATGTACATATATACTTTATACTTGTACTTAAATTATGCTGATTTTTGGTCATATCAGCAAAAAACATATTTTTTGTTGTGCTGCAGAGTTTTAGTAATTAATGTATGTGTGCCACAAGATGAAAATCACTGCTCTAATCTAAAAGATGACTTGAAACTGGGAATCTCGTGTTTCCTTTCTTTGGACCGGCAAGTGGGTTTAAGTTAAGTGTTCAATTTTTTAACTCCTCTTTTAAAAAGTTTATTTTTATTGATGTTTGAAAGGAAATCATGACTTGGCAGTTAACATGTCATTTCAAGACTTCTGAGTATTGAGTTCTGAACATGCTCAGTGGCATCTCTAGAATTTCTTTGTAGAACCGCTCAAGGGTGGAGATCTGTTAGAAGGGGGTACCTGGGGGACTTGGCTGGAAGCTGTGCTTGTGTAGCAAGCACACTGTTGTCACTTATATTGTATGATTATTTGTAGTGGCTCAGAGACCTGTTGGTGTGAAAGCCACCTCTTGACATTGATACTGATCTTGTCCTGAGCCTGTTTTCTCATAGTTGGTACCACCAGCATTTTGGAATGGACCATGATGATTTTTCTTTATTTGAGACTGTCTTGTAGGACTTTCACATCTCCTGGCCCTGCTCACTAAATGCCCAGGAACAAGGTTGGCCATTGTGACAACCAAACAGACCATTCCCACATTTTCAATTACTCTTGTTGAGAACTATTAGGTCTATTTCAGTTCTCAGGGAGATACTTTTTCTTTAGAGGAGCATTTGGGTGAAAAATGAATAAACATATTCACAAACAAGACAGAGTCATAGCAAGAGTTATCTGCAATAATGGTTCTTCATTTCCCCCTCTTCTATACCATTCCCATGCTCAATACATGCTCATCAATAATGGTGCTCATTAAAAGGAATTGTTTTCCATTTATTTAGGAAAAGGGCAGGGAGTTCATTGGGAAAAAAAAATCCTTCCTTAGATTCAGTACCATATGGGGAACATACTTACTGTCTATCTCTGATTGGTTAATCAAAAGTACACTGGACTAGTAAACCAATTTGTCATGAAAATACTGCTATGTTAAGCAAGCTATTTAACCTTTGAGGTATTTAATGCCTCAACTACCTCATCTACAATATGGGGATAATAATCTATGTTCTGTCTACCTCATAGAGTTGTGAGGACAAAATTATAAAGGACTCTGAGAAGTTAAAAGGATAATAGTTAAAATGGTGAAAGCAATATGAAAGACATATGGGGGTTTTTCAAAAAAATTAAAAAGAGAACTACCATATGAGCCAGCAATTCTCCCACTTTTGGGTGTTTATTAAAAAAAATTGAAAGCAGGATCTTGATGAGTTACTTGCATTCCTATGTTCATAGCAGTATTGTTCACAATAGCCAAGAAGTAGAAGTAACCCAAATGTCCATTGATTAATGAATGGATAAACAAAACGTGGTATATACATACAACAGAATTATTATTTAGTCTTAAAAGGAAGGCAATCCTATCATATGCTATAATATGGACGAACCTTCAAGACATTATGCTAAGTGAAAGAAGCCAATCAGATAAAGAAAAATACTATGTGATTCCACTTATATGAGGGATCTAAAATAGTAAATTTCATAGAAACAAAAAGTAGAATGGTGGTTACCAGGGACTGGGGGAAGGGGAAAAGGAAAGTTGTTCAATTGGTATATTTGCAAGGTGAAAAAGTTCTGGAGATCTGTTTTACAAAGTGAATAGATCAACACTTTAGAACTGTACACTCAGGAATGGTTAAGATAGCACATTCTATGTTATGTGTTTTTAAATCACAATTTTAAAAAAAATTATAGAAACAGAAGGTATTGTCATCAATCATAACCCAGAGGTTTTGGAGGAATAGCAGGAACATTTATTTACATGTTGGGCAAGTTACAGTAGTAGGTTTATTATCTGGATTCCTCTGGAACACCTTTAGGGAGAAATATATAAGGGATAAAGCAGGTAGGCAATTAATTTAGAAGAGTAATTCTTAAAGTGAGGAATAATAGAATTCTACAAGGGAGCCTTTTTCCAAACACACAGGTCAGTGTTCCTGAATGCAAATAACAGAAGTCACTCTGGTTAGCTGTATTAGTCAGGATTCTCCAGAGAAAAAGAACTGGTTGAATGTGTATGTATATATGTAGAAGGAGATTTTGTTAAAGAATTTGTTCACAGAGTTACAGAGGCTGACAAGTTCAAAATCTGCAGGTGGGCCAGTGAACTGGAGACCCAAAAGAGAGCCAGTGTTGCCATCCTAGTTGGAAGGCCATCTGTTGGCAGAGTTTCTTCTTGCCAGTGCGTGTGTGTGCATGCGCTCACATATGTGTGCACACATGTGCATCTTTGTTCTAGTCGAGCCTTCAACTGATTGGATGAGACCTACCATTATTGAGGAGCACAGTTTCTGTTATTCAAAGTCCACTGATTTAAATCTAAATCTCATCCAAAAATATTCTCCCAGGCACATGTAGAATAATGTTGGACCAGATATCTGGATGCCACAGCCCAGTGTGTCATTTTCAACTTTTTAGCCATTGAGTTCTAAACCTGAGATGCTTCTTTGACTCACTCTGTGCTTTGATCCCCACTTCTAAATAGTGACCAAGTCCTCTTTAATCCTCATTTGTGAGGTCTTTTGTGAGAGAAAAAGCATATGAATCAGCCTATTTTCGTTTGCTAGGACTGCCATAACAAAATACCACAGACTGGGTGCTTTAATGACAGAAATTTCTTTCTCATAATTCTGGAGGATGGAAGTTCAAAACCAAGGTGTTGGCAGATTTAGTTTCTCCTAAGGCCTCTCTCTATGGCTTACAGATGGTTACCTTTTTACTGTGTCTTCACATGGTCTTTCATCTGTGTGTATTCATACTTGGTGTGTATTCCTCTTCTGAAAAGGACACCAGTCATATTGGATTAGAGCCCTGCCCTTTAATGTCATTTAACCTTAATTACATCTTTAAAGGCCTTATCTCCAAATACAGTCACATGGGGGCTTTGGCTTCAACATATGAATTTTAGGAGGGATACAATTCAGTTCATAATGATTCACCAATCAGCCATATTAAGGCCAGGCTTTGACTCAGGAACTAGAGAGTGAAGAATACCGAGAGAGCAACAGTGGCACAAACCAAGGCCAAATGATCTCCTGGGTCAGAAGTCACAACGGGGCTGGCAGCAGTAGAGACTGAATTCCAAGCTCAAAATTTACTCAGAAATGGCCCAAAATGGCAATGCAAGCTGAGATGCCCGGTACCTGGTGATGACAGCCATGATCCTCTTATCAGAATAGTTCTGCAATGAGGTGGGCGTTATTTCTTGAAGTTTAACTTCGGGGGTGATTCTCCAGTCTTCTTAACAATTCTACTTTACTTCATGTACATGATGTTTATGGTACCTGAATAAAGCAATGTGGTTCTTGTATTAATAGTTTATTGGTACAGATAATTAGTTATTTATTACTAGTTGTATGTCATGAATATGTTCATAGAAAGTATTTTGCCCAATTTTTTGATACCCATTGAAATAATAGTCATTTGGAAATTTTCAAGAACAAGAAAACATCTTTATGATTGAGGTTATCTATGTATTGGAAATGGCTTGGCCAAGTTATAGGGTCTAGGTTTCCCATATTCTTTACATAAACTCTTTCTACCTAATCACTTAGGGTTGACTTCACCACTTGAAATTAAAAAGATCCAGATGCCTAGATAGATATGGCAACGGCCTGGCTACTTGGTGCTTATACTGTACCTTAAAAACCATTGTCAAACAAATATTCCTAATATATTGCTTTCATCATGTGTATTTCTGCCCACAAATTCTTAGGGACACTTGGATGTTGTTATCTTAGCTTTTTAATGTCAGTTGCAAGTGTCAGAACATAAATTCAAACTAGCATAAGTAAAAAAGGTTATTTATTGGCTGACAGAAGCTACCAAATCCAAAGGGATAGATAAAACTTTAGACATTCAGGCATGATGCAATCAGGGGCTCAAATTATGTTCTTAGGTCTGTGTCTTTCTTCATTCTCAACTCCCTTCAGGTATCAGCAAAATTAGACCCTGGCTACTTGATCTTTGAAGGAGAAGGAGATGGAGATATTCTCTTTCTCTTTCGATTGTACCTGCAGGAGTCATGTGTTTTTCACTGGGCCACTCAGTGTCCAAAGGGATGGATTCTAATGGGCCAGCCTGGGCTGTGCACTAGCTGCTAAGGTGGGAGAGTAGCCACAGTCCCTCTAGGTCAGGGAATGCCAATTGCCCAGATGTAAAAATGTCTCAACAGAATAATTCAGAAACACATCAGTTTTCAGGTTTGTGTGTTTTCCATCCCTCCAAATCACACTGGCTGTTTTCTTGTTCTGCCAGTGGGAGGTTAGCTCTGGTGTTTTGGACACTAGTGATGACCTTGGGTTTTCCCAGGAAGAAGCTACCAGTGCCTGAGGAAAACAAGCTTTCTCTGAAAGTAGATGAAAATTGTCTTCCTGGGCCAGAGAGCTATGTGCTGTGTTTCTACTTTTCCATACTATGTAGGCTTTTGAAGCTGGCTTAATTTACTTTCCACTAGTGCTGGCAACATCACCAACCCTTAATTCCACTCACAGCCCTGCAGGAGGCTCGGTGTGGTCTTTTGACAGCCCACTCTCTGCACCCAGGGACAATTGGACCCATTGTTTCATGGGGTTTCCTTTAGGCTAATCTGAAGAGTGTGAAAGAACCCATTTAAAGGGGTCTGATGAATAAGGACAAAATGAAGATCAAACTCAGGCACAGTCAAAAGCTGTTTGTTAACAGACAAGATGTTCTTCAAAGCCTTTATCAGGAGCCAGGGGAGACTTATCTTGCAGCACTCTGTGGAGAAAGTAGGCAAATCTGGGGGCATTCATTTGAAGTTCTAAACAGATGACTGCTGGCCTGGCAGCTGGGCTCAGAACTATCAGTAAGTCTCTTGGGTTAAGTGGGCAGCACTGGGAGATAAGGGTCTGGGAAAAATAACAGCTCATGCAATGGGTAATGTTTATTGGAGAAGTCCTCCAACCTGCCTATATTTGCACCCACTTCCAGGAAGGAGCCACATGTTGCAAGTTAAAGAAGTTCTTTGCTAATCCTGGATCCCTGGTTTAGGAAATTGAGCTATCCTGATATCATATACGCCTTTTCCCTACTTTTCAGATGATAAACAAATGCACAGAGCCATTAGATTTTTAAACCAGCTCCAGACTGGGGCATGATGGTTCTCTGGGTCTGGCCTTTCTAATGCTTTATATCAACAGTAATAGGTAACATTTATTGATTGCCTGCCATATGTAGACTGTCCCCAGATGATCTTATTTGACCCTCACCATACTCTACTCTCATTATCCTCATTTCACAGATGTGGAAACTGAAACTTTGAGAACTTCATGCAATTCACTTAAGGCTTCACAACTAATATGCAATAGAGCTGGGAGCTGAATCTCTATGGCTTGCAATATCCAAAGCCTGTGCTATTAGTCACTTATACTGTTATTCTATTTAGACCCACCAAGGACTTAATCTGCCTTTTCCTCAGAAAATGGGAACTAAGTTATTCTCATTTCAAAGTTCAGTCCTAAGTAGAATGACTGAGTCACACAGAGGTTAAAGTGACTCACTTGGAATTATACTGCCTCATGGAATTGACAATTAGGGATGGATTTTTTTTCTTATTGTAAAAGACAAGCTATGAGTCAAATACCAAAAGATTAAGGAAGTGAGGGTGGTGATGTCAGAGATGCTACCCAGAATCCAGAGTTACTCAGGTACTCATTTGAGTTCATATGTGTAATAATTTCTATTGACATACACGTATGTTTTAATACCACTCCTTAAAGGATTAATGTTTACAAACTGTGTTGCCCAAACAGTAGCCATTAGTTGCATGTAGTTATTTAAATTTATATTAATTTAATTAATTAAAATGTAAAATTTAGCTCCTCAGTTCCATCAGCCACTTTCCAAGTGCCCAATAGCACAAGAGAATTTATCCATTATTGCAGAAAAATTCTATTGGCCTGTGCTACTCCAATACCTCCCTTGACTGATGCTCCATTTGTCTGCTGTTCTTCACTATATTACTTCTTGAAAGGGTTGGCTCTACTTGTTATCTCCACTTCCCCACCTCCCTTTCTCTCCTCAGTCCACTCCATTCAGGGTTTTCATATCAACCATTTCACTAAACTCTCCTTCCAGAGTCATTAATGATCCACATTTTGTCAAAGCCAGTGGCCCATGGCCTTACCTTGTCTATCCTCTCAGCTGCATTGGGTGCTATTGGTCACACTTTTCCTCTTTATCATTTATTTATTTAGAAGCTGTTTATTTTCTGCCAATCTTATTTCCATTTCATTTCAGCGTTTGTGGAAGAGCAGCTTAAGACCACTCAATGGTTGCTCCTATCCTTTCAGTGGCCTGTGCAGAGGGGGCTGCAGACAAGTCTTTAGGGCAGCTGAGTGCCTCAGGCTTCAGGAGGAAACTGCTGAACAGGCACAAGGTACCTGCACCTTCAGACCAGTCAGCGACCTCAGGTTGAGCAGCAGTGAACTTGGGAGTTGGAGCAGTCTATTCACCCTGAAACTCTTCCTTGGTCACATCCTTTTTAGCAGCCGCCTGCAGGTTTCAACCTCTTCAGGATCTCTGTAGAAGTAGAGATCAGGCATGACTGCCCATGGGTGCTCATGTGAGTTGGTGCCACACATGTGCAGAACTTCCCAGGCTAGCATCCACCACATCGGACACGCTCAGTGAGCTACCTTGTTGTTGCCAGGGATGACAATGTCCACACAGGGCAGAGGAGAGTCTGTGTGACATAGAGAGTGGTAGGCAGGTTAACATTAGATGCCTCTGAGAGGGGCTGGTGGTCAGTCCTGGGACTGGTAAGCGCTGAAAGTCTTGGCTCCCGGAAGGTTGCATGGATCTGGTTAGTGAAGTTTCCAGGAGTGAAGCAGCTGGCAACAGGACTGGCTCTAGGGGCAGCAACAGACTTCCACACAGTTCGCTGTCCGGTATCCCTGGATGATATGACACTGGCAGCGGCTGGGTTTTCAATGGCAACAATGGCACAGGCTACCAGCAGAAGCGTCTCCCAGGTTCTCCTCAGATTTGTGATGTAGATGTCATCAATTTTTCCTTCTGTAGATGTACTCCTTCCTTTGGAAGTTGAGGTTGGTCCCACCTAAGTGGGTTCCTGCTGCAAGGACTTTGAGGACATCTTCCTCCTTCATTGGCAGGACATCAAGGACTCTGGACATTGTGGAAGTCTCCCTTTAAGTTAGTTGGGGACAGAAGACAATGCCCTAAGGGCCCCTCTCTGGGTACCGTGGAAAGGACACCGACCTCTTTAAACAATTTCTACCCTGAGCTTCTGGAAAAGCACATTGCCTTGGTTCTCCTCCTACCTCAATGGGGCACCTAGCAGTCTCCTTTTCTCCCTTTTCCTCCCCTACAAGAACTTATCATTGCAGAATCCCTGGGGCTCAGTTCTCAGAACCTCTGTCCTAGGTAGCTAATTTCCACCAGTGATCTTAACAGCCTGAAAGCAGAAATCACAGCACATAGCTCCTAGGATTAAAGCCTTCCAATGGCTTTCCATTGCAACCAAAATAAAATCCAAGGTCCCTACTGTGGCCCTTAAGGCCCCAATGACAGAGCCTCTTCTTACCTCTTCCCTGTGTGATCTGTGCTGATTTTCTCTCTGTCCCTTGGCCAGGCCATTTGCTCCTCGGCTCAGAGTTGTTGGATTAGACTGCTTTCTTTAACATCTTTCCGTGGCTGTTCCCTGTTATCATTTGGATCATCTGGCTCTTAGCTCAAGTATCACCTCAGAAAAGTCATCCTTGAACACTCTAGATTCAGCAGCTCTCTCTATCACACGCTGATATATCTTATTTTATTTTATTTTATTTGTGTCATTTATTAGTGACTAAACTTTCCTAATTTGTTTTATAGTTTGTTTTCTGACATCAGCATATAACCTCCTTGGGGGCAGGGCCTCTCTTTCTCTTGTTCATCACACTACCTATCACAATTGCTGGCACATAGTAGGCACTTTGTTAAAAGTTTTTTGACTTAAAATATTTGCTGACTAACTATCTGGCCAGGAGTCAGAGTGGGGATATTAGGACTATAGCAGATATATTCCCTTGAGATTCAGTCAAAGACAGAGGAGGATCCAGTTACGTTAGTGGGGTGTACAGCTAGGAATGGAGAGTTTTGTTGAATGAACTCTGCCCTTGGCCACTGGGCATGGTCAATGTTTTAAACCAATTTCCTTTGTATTTTGTGACTCTACCAATACCTTAACAGTGTCAATTTCCCTTAATCTTTTTGTTGATTTTCTTTCAAAGATATTAATGCAACACCAGTATGACTTTGGACAAACCGTTCATGGAACTTGGTTTCCCTCTTTATAAAGTAAATTGGTTTTTGGTAGAGAATTCCTAATCTTTCTCTCAGCATTTTATTTCTAATTGTCTGATGTCACTTTAAATAACCTCAGGCTATACTCTTTCTGAAAATAAATTAATTTAACAATAATTTATAAAGGACTTTTGGAAAGTAATTTCACTTTTAGAACTGTATCCTAAAGTAGTCATAAATTTGAACAGAGATTCTTCTTTTTTTTTTTTTTTAAGATTATGTTTATTTATTTTTAGACAGAGGAGAAAGAGAGAGAAACATCAATGTGTGGTTGCCTCTCACACGCTCCCCCAACTGGGGAACCTGGCCCACAACCCAGGCATGTACCCTGACTGGGAATCGAACCAGCGACCCTTTGGTTCACAGGCCAGCACTCAATCCACAAGCCACACCAGCCAGGGTGAACAGAGATTCTTTTGCACTATATTCATCTTAGAATTGCAAATAATAATTAAAAGGTCAGAAACAACTTAAATAATCAACAGTAAGAAAGGTTTAATAAATTCAAGTACTATATGTTTGAATAAATAATATTGGAATATATTTGAATATTAGAATAAAAAATGCCAAGAACCACTGGAAATATTTCCTAAAAATATGAAATGAGGAAGAAATTTTATAATCCAGTATTAATTTTTTATAATTTCAATCTATAAAATACATATGTTCATGGGAAGAAATCTGGGGGAAATAAAAATGTAACTTATAATTACCTCTGGGTCATGAAGTTAGTCTCTTTTTTATATGTTATTATTTTTGAACTCAATGAATTATGTAGCTCTTTTTCAATTTTTTCAGCTAATGAATTGCACTTTTAGTCAGAAATGAATTCTAGTGCTATGAGTTTATAGTCAGAAGTCTCAGGTTTAGTACACTTTAGCTCAACAAATATTTAATGAATGCTTCTTATGAGGCAGGTGCTGTGCCATGAGCTGGGAATAAAATCAGGATGGATAAGGCAGAGTCTGGCTAACAGACAAATTGAAAACTGAAACCCTGTGATGGAGGACATTGCAGGGCCCTGTGGGAGCAAGGTGAAGGGGGAGAAGGTGTTTGGGAGAGAAGGATAAAAAGAACACAGAGCTTCATAAAAACGTGTCCTGAAGGTGCTGGGTCCCAGTTCTTGTCTTGCTTGCTTGCTTGCCTGACTTTGGACCAGTCATTTAACCTCTCAGCCTCTCAGTTCTCCATCTGTAAAATGAAAATAACACTACCAGCTCTCTGTACTAACCCAGGTTGTGATTTTTGCAGATCACATTCTAGAAATGCTCCTGGCACCTGACAAGTGCTGTCAAGGGCTTACAGGCTTAACCTAAAGACAGCAGGAAGTAGAAGAAACCTTGGTTTAACGATTAACATTACAGAAAGGCCTGGGGTCCCTTGGATGACAGTTCTCTTGTGTATTGGATGAGGTTGCCACTTCTCTCTTATGCTGACCCTAGCAGCTATTTTGTAGTGTGTTATTGCTCAAAGGAAGTGCAAAAGAGCTGATATGGGGATAAAATGGGACTCTGTGGGAGACTCTCAGCTTCCACATTGTAGTGTCCCCTCCATCCCCTTTCTGACCTCACTCTGGGAGTGATCTGAAATCATCATGTTTTATGACTCAGAGGAAATGGTGCTGCAACTGAGGACCCAAATCCCTATTATTTTGAAATTAACAAGCCCAGGTACTGTCTGGAATTAGACTGGGGTACTTGCGGACCTTGATGTTGAGTTTGCAATGGTTTAAGCTGGATTCCTTTGTGTCAGTGGCATCCCCCATTGGCTTCAATCTCTGGGTCACCACAAATTTTAGAACAAAAGAGAAAAGCTAAAGTCCCTCCTTCCATGATCAGATCTCAAATCTCACTTAGGAAGGCAAAGCCGCTAGAGATGGGATTTGGTATGGTCCTAAAATAGTTTGCTTCTTCTGTTCTTCTTTTGGGGTAGTGCTGGTTCTTTTCTTGCACAGAGTACTTGGCTCATTCTCTCACAGTTTTTTTCTCCCTGTGATCTTTCTCTTTTTTTTATCTCCTTTCTTCTCTGCCCTCCCTTTCATTTTTGCAAATATTTACTAAGAATCTACTATGCATCTGGCATTGTGTTAGACACTATGGACAAAACAGATGGAAAATGTCACCAAAAGTTTTAGATAAATGCTATGGAACTTCTGAAGACAAATGGCTACCAGACAACATGACCCAGGACTTCCTCAGTCTCTCAGGGATGGCTTCAAGGAAAAGGATGTTCTCAGCTGAGTTTTATAGTAGAGCAAGAACCTGGATATGCTGGGAGAAAAGTGGAGAAAATAGCCCAGAAAAGTACATGGAAGGGAAACCGTGGAATATGTCTCCAGTACCAGAGCGGACAGAGGCTGGCCTGCCTTTGTTTCTCCAGTCTCTCTCAGAGAGTGAATGAAACCTCACTCAGACATGAGATTTCCATTTCTTAGCATAAAACCTTTCTTTCCTCTGGTTCTCAAGACGTAACTCTGCATGGTTGGGATCTTCCAAAACTTTTAACCCACTCACCGAAAAATGTTGGCATAAAAAGATAACAATAGCAACATTAATACACATAGTTCAAAGGAGGTCTTTCCTTTTAAGTTACAGAAAACATTAGCATCCTAATTAGCAACATCTATGTTTTCTTTTAAGAATATGCTTTCTCTGTGTGATACTACATAAAACCATTTTATAACTGCAGTCTAATCCTTAAGAAGCTTCATTGTACCCTTCTTCAAGCCAACAAGTGGGACTGGGTCTTATTTATTCTTCTAACCTGAATATGATACTTCATAAAAGTTTATTGATCGACAGTAATGTGAACAGCTACATAATAGCATGTATTCTGAAAAATCTGGGAATAGGAATAAAGTGGTAGCAGCCCCATTTTCCAGGCAGACAAATTGGAACAAGGTGCATGAAAAGCTTTGCTTAGCCTTTCTGCCAACATTTGACAAATTTCTCTTCCGAATTTTTGCCCCATGGTGAGTTCTGCATGGTCTTGGCAGAGTAGGGCTTGTCGTGTCTACCACATGGCTGCTCCCCTGCAGTGCCAAAGGATGAGGCCATTTGGAGACAATCACCTTCTGTCTCTGAGCTTTGACATCTGGAAGGTGGACAACCAACAGGCTTTGGCTGGGCCTCCTGGCCCTTCAGCTTGCCGCATGTTGGTTGGAAGCCATTTTTTTTTTTCAGGAGAAAGCCATAGTGGCGAAGGTCACCTTCTGGCCAAATAATTTCGGTCCAGGGGCACCAGATGCAATTGGGAGTTTGCGGCAATGAACAAATGCACAAATGACTTTGTCTTAAAAGAAAATAAGACTTTGACAGAGTTGTGGTTGTTCTTTGCTCAATAGGATTGGCACTCACTCTGTAGAGAAGCGACATAGTATGGCTTGGTTAGAATCCAATTTTAGTAATTAGTTCTATTCACAATAAGACATGTTAATAGGTCCCATGTTGAGCAGGCAGAATCCCCTGTCTCAGGTGCCAAGTACCAATTAATGAACTCAACATTCAGGTCTCACAGGTAAACAACCACTGCATATCCATTCTCTTGGAGGTATAGCACAGATCCTCAGTATATAGACTGTAAGCTCCAAGAAGAACGGAGTCATGCCTGTTTTGTTCATTACTATATTCTCAGTTGACTAGATTCTTCCCCTCCCTTTATCCTTGCTCTTTGTAATATGAGTTTGCTGTTCCTGGCCTTGGGACTTACTTTGCCATATCATGTGGCAGAAGCTACATAATGTCAGTTGTGAGGTAGGACTTCAAGAGGCTTTGCACACTTCTGCAGTCCTTCTTGGACCCTGCACAGTCTTCATGTGAATGAACTCAGGTTGGCCTGCTGGAGAGTCACAGGCCTGGCTAGTCTTATCATCCTGACAACCAGCCAAGCTCCTGAAGTATAGCTGCCTAGAGATGACCAGTTTCAGATCACAGATGCATGAGTGAGCCTAGCTGCTACCAGAAGAATTGTCCAGTTGGGCCCAACCCAAAAGGTCACCCAAAGGAGTATGAACTAAAGAAATGTTGATTGTTTTAAGCCACTAAGATCAGAGTGGTTTGTTATGCTATAAAAAATGGATTAAGCACCCAATGTATATTTACTGAGAGATGGATGGATTATTGACGAGATGTCACCCAATCTTAAATGCGTTGCCTAGTCAATCTCTTTTATATTATTGTTTTACTTTCTTCCTCATACTTACCTTAAGCAGAAGTGACTTGTTTGCTTATTGGATTGTTTATTTTCTGTCTCTCTTTCCAGTATGTAAGCTCCATGAGCATAAGGAGGGATCTTGTCTATCTTACCTTTAAACTCCTATAACCTAGAACAGTTGAGAACACACATAGGGCTCTCAATAAACATTGATAAAATGAAAGAGTGAATAGATTTCATTAATATCACTTACAGTGAGGCTAGATGAGCAAAGAGCTTGAAAAGTGAATATCATGCATATTGGCTAAGGTGTCCTTTTCTCTTTCTGTGTTTTCCTTGTAGGCAAGGGAAAGTGTTTTCTTTGACCCTCTTACAATCTCCGGTTGGGTCTGAAAATTAAACTGACAAAGACAGGTTAACAGGAGAAAAGCATGTAAAGTTATTTAATGTTAAGTTTTATATGTCACAGGCGTCTTCATTAAAAAATGAGAACCTGAAGAAAAGGTTAACCCTGAGTGTTCTTATGCTAGGTTTGATGAAAAGTAGATAGTTGGATAGAAATTTGATAGGGCGAAAGTGTGAGGTAAGCTTAGTAAATGGGAGGAAATTTAGCAAGGACTGTGAATTCTTCTTCGGTGACCATTTGTCTTTGGCAATAAAGACGCTCCTCTTCTCTGGATATAAGGAGGATGCCTCTTTGCTGAGTGCTTTATGCTTTGTTTCAGGGGAGAATGGTGGGGAGCTCTGCTGTTTTCTCAAACTCCTTCAGCTTAAAATAGTCAATGTGCCAATGCACTGTATTTTGGGGTAGTATGTACTGAGCCCCATCATTAGACATTTCAGGCAGTTTTGGCATTGTCACAAATTACAGTTTTTTGTTTTTGTTTTTTCACTTTAGGAAGAGAGAAAAGGATGTAAGGAGAGACATCCTTTTACTCTGCTCAGATTGCCCCTCCCAGATAACGGCTGCATGGCTTCTCTTCAAGCCTGGCTCTGACCATGAGCCACACATGTCATATGTATCATAAAAATATATGGCTGGCAAAGTGCTCAGCACTCAGAAAATCTCGCGCGGAGGGATTCAGCTAGAGAGGTTAAATCTGTCACTTATTAAAAGACTGTGTGTGCCGGTTCCCTTGGAAATTTATGGTTTGCTAGGATCTTTCTTTTTTACTCCTTCTTTATCAAGTTTCTCTCCTTTAGCCTGTCTTTTGGGCTATTTATTTGGCTTTTGTATCAGCCCATCAGGGCACTGACTTCAGGGGGTGAGCGGAAAAAAAAAAAAAAAAGGAATCCAAAGGCTGGCCCCCCTGCACCTCTTTCTGCCATTGACATAGTCAAAAGGGATTTATTAAACTCTGACTTGTGCCTAATCTCCCCTGGAGTCTAAATTTATTGTTGAGAAATCTCAGACCTTAATAGGTATCCAAGTGTTTCAGACTCATTCACAGATGAATCTTACTGGTAATTCAAATGTTGGGGAACAATGTTCCACAAATTCTTCTCATCTTTTTATTCAACTACTACTGTTATTAGGGGTTTGTAAATTGAATACATCAGACTAACACTTGCTGAGCAAAGTCGTATAAAGCTCTCATTCCAGGAAGTCAATGCGGGTGGCATTTTTAAGCTAACTCTTTTTTTCTCTTGATAGTACAACCAGCCTCTGCTTCCCATTTGGCCATATCAGTGCCCTCGCCCTTGTTTATAAGTAGCCAGAACATCAGATCCTGGGAAAGCCCAAGGATGGGGGATCAAAATGTGGATGACAGGAAGCTCAGCAGGAGGATATTAACACTAATTAGAATACTTTTTCCTGACCACAGATAATGATGGCTTTCTTTGTTCAGTATCCCAGTAAATCCCCTTGCTACAGATTTCCATATTCTGAACCAATCTGAGCATCTGGATAGAACTGCTGTTAGGGCCGAATTACCCATTCCAATTAGAGAAAGTAGGGAGGAGTCTCCATGTTTCGATTCCCCAATCATCTGTGATAACTGGATTTAAGGGGTTTTATGAAGCCGTTCCTAGAAAGAAGCGTTAACTATGATATGACCTATTAAGCTTGTGCAGAAGTCATGAGCTCAGGAAGGGTAGGGACACACATCAGTATTTTGAATTGACACTTAATTTTTCTCCCCTCAGTGTGCTGGCTTTGTGCTGAATTAATTCCATTTTTATTTTGCTTTTAAATAAAAATTTATGGATGGCAGCTGAGGTCCTTCTTAAGGTCTTTATGATTTGGGATTAAGATCCTTAAATACCGGGGCAACTCATTAGCATGTGCACTCTAGCCACTTGTATGTGGAGTCAGTGGAGGGAAAGAAATGAGGGAGAGGGTGGCAGCAGCAGAACAAAGAAAAAATAGATAGGCATTTAAAAATAATAATAATAATAATAGTTTAATAATTATTACATTTAATATTTAAATTATTTAATTTTCTGGGACACTTAACAGGCCTCCTTTAAGGGATACAAATCTCTTGCTACCCCTAAGTATAGCAAAATAAGTATCCTGGCCAAGATTTAAATTCATTTTGAAAGTAAGGGTTTAAACATCTAATTTAAACCCTAAACTTTGAATCTAAAAAAATTAAGAAAACAATTAAACATACAAACAACATTCTATTGCACAAAAATCCATTCCAGCTGGTTGGATTTGTGCTTGTTGGGCAGGGCTAAGTGGCTATGAAGATTAATGTACAACTTTGAACCCTTAACCAAAACCCACATCTCAAGTGTTTCCATGCCCGACAGTCTCCTTTCCAATTCTGTCAATGATGAGGTACCTAAGCAGGTGATTGTCAGGGTGCCCTTCCCTGGGCAGACACTCTGCCATGGCAGTCACCTACTTAACAACAACCCTGCAGAGAATTAGTCATGTAGAGTCACACAGCATGAAGCATAAGTTTCTATGATGCAACTTCTTTTACAAGAGTTTGAGCTGGCCTACCTCTAGGCTCTGGGGATCTGGGCGAAAGAGCCAATGGGGGCTGCAGGCCACCCTTTCCTATCCACTCCCAGCTCTATCCCATACCTCAAGGGCCTTCTTCTCCCTTGGAGCTGCGGATACCCCAAGTGGCACATTGAAGTTCTATCCCCCTGGCCCTCCAAGGTGTGCCTTGGTTGTCCTTGGGCTAAGAATGTGCTATTGGTGATATGTTCTACCCTTAAGAGGGTGACCCAGAGAAGAGGCCTTCAAGGCCCTAGCAGTAGACTCAGGACTGTTTGGGCATGGACTTCTGAGGTCCTGGGTGCGAGGGGACAACCGAGGGAAACTGAGGCACAGGTTATGGTAGTCATTACCTTGTTATCCCAAGGACTTCTTGTAAATGAGGCCCTCCATAGGGCTGGGGGCTCCAGTAACCCAGGTGTAAGGGTGATAACTAGTTTTCAGAGCTACCACTGTCTTAGTCTCCTGTCTATTTTCTGTGAACCACACCAGTGGGTCAGTGTAAACTAACACTATGCAGTTTTATAATAGCTTCTTAAAGTGTTCTTAAGGATTTCCCAAGAGGGGAGATTTCTTGACCCTTCTTTGATACTTCCCCAGTGTTTAGTAAGTTTTCTCTCATCTCTACATCTACTCTGCAGTGGCTGAAAAAAGATACTGAGATGATTAAAAGCTAGTTAAGAATATTTCTAGTCCACAACAAACTTTTATTTATAAGTCATCATATGAATGGTGACGTATCTCAGTAAGAGTCAGAGAGGGTTACTTGAATTAGAGAAGAAGTTGATACCTCCAAATGTTAAATATATTTATATACTCAACAGAGCTTACACTAAATGTGGCACAATTTATAACATATGAACAGAGAGGTTGTAGTGAGACATGCTGTGTCTGTACATATGCTTCAGTTTTCCTGAGAAAATTGGCACATAGCTGGACATCAAGAAGGCGAACTTAGTGAAGACTCCAGTTTCTGTGTCTACAGAGTCCCTGAGGGCAAGACTTTGTCTTGGTCATAATCACAGAGCCTGACATCAGGTACTTAGCAGACGCTTGGTGGAGAACCATAAGGAACTGAAGCAAAGTGTTGGTTGATGAAATATACAATTAGTGGGGGCATGGTGTTTCAATGGTGCCTGTAGATGAGAATATGATTAAATATTAACATTCATTCTGTTTTAAACACAGAGAAGACATTTTCATGTTTCATTGACTGTAGATTTTTTTTCATGTGTAAATTGGAGATTTGACTCAGATAATCCCACAGGTCCTTCTACATCTAAAATGCTGATAATATCCCTGACTAGTGTGGCTCAGTTGGTGGTCAGGCATTGTCCTGCAAAGCAAAAGGTCACCAGTTTGATTCCCAGTCAGGGCACGTGCTTGGGTTGTGGATTTGGTCCCTGGTTGGGGTGCGTACGGGAGGCAACCCATCAGTGTTTCTGTTCCTTTCTTTCCCTCCTCCCCCTCTCTGTAAAAATAAATAAACAAAATCTTTAAAAAATTAAAATGCTGAGAATCTTTTTCTAATTATTGTGCCCAGAAAGTATTACATTTGTACTTTAGTTAATAAAATTTGGATATCCATTAGCTTGGATACTTAGCTAACCCTATTAGCTTGTTGAGGATCTAGAATAAATGTAATGTGGTCTCTACCCTCAGGAGTTAGAACAAATAAAAGGCACATAAAATACAAAGTGAACACATAAGATGCAAGGTGAAAACAGTCAAGTGTTCAACTGTGGGTTCTAAAGATGGCTTCACGAATGGGGGGCCTTGAAGAATGGGGACAACTTGGGTGACTAGACAATGGTGAGAGATATCAATCCAGGTTGAAGGAAGAGGGTCCCCAAAGGTGGGAACTAGTTGACATGTTTGGGGACTCTGAGAATATGGACAATGCATGAAACAAGGGCTGGGGTGGGAAAGAGTTTGGATGTTTGAGGAACTGAAATGGAAAGAAAGCCACTGTGACTGAAGACTAGAGAGCACGGAGAAGGCGACACAGATGAGATTGGGAAAGAGCAGAAACCTGGTCATAGAGGGTCAGAGAAATAGAAGAGATAAGATAAAATATGATGTAATAGCATCTTGTCCAGAGGTTATTTTATTTTGGTAGGGCTGCCATAAGAAAGTACCATAGACTGGGGAGTTTAAACAGCAGAAATTTCTTTTCTCACAGTTATGAAGACTGGAAGTCTGAGAGCAAGGTGTCAGCAGTTTTGATTTTTTTCCTGAGGTCTCTCTTCTTGGCTTGCAAATGTCTGTCTCCCTGTGTCTTCACATGGTCTTCCCTCTGTGAGGGACTGTGTCCTGATATCTTTTTCTTATAAGAATATCAGTTGTACTGGATTAGGGACCACCGCAGAGACCTCATTTTAATTTAATTACCTCTTAAAGGACCCTGAATATAGTTACATTCCGAGGTACTGTGAGAGTTACAGCTTCAATGTATGAATTTTTTCAGAGGCTCAATTGAACCCATAACAGAGGTCCATCATACTGTGACAATAAGCAACTCTTTGGCTTATAGTGTTTTAACTTGTGTTGGATGCTAATGGAAATAGAAATAAAATAATATGACAACTAAAAATTATATGAATTAAGGCAAAGAATTAATACTCTTCCTCAAATGTCTAATTTATAGCCAAACAGTAATATAAGCATATCTAAAAAAAAACAGCCAATGAAGTATAAGATCAAAATTCCTTGGTAATTCCTGGGTGGACTTGTAGTGCTCTACCAAGTAAATTATACATCATAAAAAAGAAACAACTCATAAGTGACCATATGCTTAAAACTACCAGCAGAGATGATTTTCTTATCATGTGGATTTAAATACTAAATCAAATCAGATAATATCTTTATCATTAAAACCAATTTTTTGTCCTGGGCTGGGTGGCTTAGTTGGTTGGAGCATCAGAGCATATACCTAGGTCGTGGTTTGATCCCCAGCTGGGGTGCATACGGGAGGCAATCAGTGGATGTGTCTCTTTCACATTCATGTTTCTCTCTCCCTTCCTCTCTCTCTAAAATCAATAAACATACCCTGGGGGAGGATTAAAAAAACAAACAAAACAAAAAATATTTTTAGAGAATTTATATTCATAATAGGACAATTTGCTTCCCAGAATAACAATAAAATTATTAAATTATTACTTATTAAAATATTAATTTCATTTTAGCCATAGGAAAAATGTTAATATTTTATTTTTAGTCCCTGTTGTCTAACTGATTCCTGAGTCTGTCTCCAGTAATAAAAATAAAACAGACTTGTATCTTCTCCAGATTGGTCTTTTTCTGGTGGCATTTCCTAATGAGAAACTTGCATTATGTGACATGCTATAAACCACGATTGTTGTGTGCTGCTGTATTTTGGGGACTTATTAGAATGAAGGAAGTTCTTCCCCAACATGACATTTCCTTTCTAATACAATACAAAACTGAAGTATTTAGGGTTGACCATTTACACATTGTTCCCATTTCAGCCCCCACGCTATTGCCATCATATATAAATGCCTAGCACTTTCAGAGATTTCCTTTAGGGTTTTCTAGTGTGTTTATTTAACTGTGGATTTTGAAAGACTTGACCTCTCTAGGAGAAGTCCTTTCTGAGATCCCAGAGCCCTATCACCCCTACCAGAGCCTAAATGGGTCAGCCTTGTGAGGTTGGTGCCATGACTATGTATTAATTTGAAACAGCTTCACTCACCATAAGCTCAGTCCAAAACACAGCCCTGAATTCCGTTCTCTTGTACTTGTGGAATTCTCTGGAACACTTCCTTGAGATTATGACCTGCAGTTTAGACACCCTGGCTCTACTTGGAATATAATGTTAAGATATCTGCTGCCAGTAAAGTCTACTACTCAATGGCAAATACCTTAAGGGTAATATATATGTCTGCTTTTTAAAAATACTAAACTGTTAAAAGATAAACTGAGGCATACTAAACTTTTTTAAGAGTCTATTTGAGCAAAAATGAACTGAAATCAGGCAGCACCAAGCCAGAACTGGTTAGGAATGTTTCTTGACAGGAGCCAGGGGGAAAGCTTACCTAGAAAAGGTAGGAAGCAGAGAAAGGAAACTACTTGATCACTTTTACCACAAAGCTTCATTGGCTATTTGTGATTAGTTGTCCTAAGCATTTTGATTTCATAACCTTGAAGCATTTATAGGCTCAGATTTTGGTTTGCCTATGTAGGCTGCCAGGGCATTAGAGCCACCTCAGCCTAATGGTCTCCTGGTTTAATAAATTAATTAAATTAAACACTACAAATGCCTAGTTCAGTTCAACAGCCATTTATTTAGCACTTACTTGGGTCCTGAGCTCATTTTTTAAAAAAAGGAATGGGAAAGATTCAGTTTCTATCTGGGAGTGTTTACAACCTAGGACAGAGCTTCTACACTTTTCCCTCTCTAAGCCAATTATCTTTTCATTATTCATTATAGTAAGTTTGGAAAACACAGAGAAATCAAAAGAAAAAAAAAAACTTTAAAAATCAGCCAAAAAGCCTATCACTTTACTGCTGAAAATATTTTAATTTTTCTTTTTCATATGGATACACTTTAAAAAATATTTATAATCAGATAGCATGCACAATTTTGTAACATGCTTGTTTCATTTCACACATCACAAACATTTTTCCTGTAGCCTTTGTAAACATCATTTAAGAAGCTAGATGCTATTTCACTCTGTAGATTTGCCATAGTTTCCTTAATCCACTTTATTGCCTGATATTCAGGTAAGTTCCTATCTTCTACATGCAAAACTCAACTTTGTGCACAAAACATATGTAACATATAGGATGGTTTCCTGAAATTAAATGTCCAGAAATGGCCTCTCTATGTACAAAGGGAAGGGCATCAAAGCCTCTGGGGCATTTGTCAGTGGCTTTGGAAGGGTTCAACCATCTTAACACCTGACCAGCTGTGCTCAGATGTGCGTGGCTCATCGTGTCCTTGCACTCGGGACTTTGTTACTTGGAAAATGTTTGGTAGTTTGATAGATGAGAACTAGTGTGCTGTTGTTTTGATTTTTATTTATTTGGTTGCCAGTGAGGTTGAACGTTTCCTCATATTTTTGTTTATCAGTTCTGTTTCCTCTTTTATGTATTGGCACTTGGTGTTCTTTCCCATTTTATTTACTATTTCTCCCATATCTCTCTTCTTTTCCACTCCATACTGGTAGGATTTTGGCTCAGCCAGAAATGTTTTTTCCAGGGCTACTTTAACCCATTTAACTTGTCTTCCTTTATTCTGGACCACAGTGACTGAGTAGTCATTTTCGAACTGTTGTGCAGAAATAACAGAAAACTCACTTTAAAACAGAAAGCATGTGACATTTTCTTCAGCTTTTTCTCTCATCTTCTCATCAAAGACAGAAGTGGGGCTTCACTTGGGAAGAATGTTCTATAAAGTGATGAAGCTCAGCCCTGGCTGGGGCAGCTCAGTGGACTGAGCTCTGGTCTGTGGGCTGAAAGGTTGCTGGTTCGATTCCCCGTCAGGGCACCTGGCTGGGTTGCAGGCCAGTTCCTAAATTGGGGGCACGTGAGAGAAGCAACTAATCACTGTTTCTCTCACACATCATGTTTCTCTCCTTCTTTTTCTGCCTCCTTTTCCCACTCTCTAAATATAAGTAAATAATTTTTTTTTTTAAAAAGTAATAAAGTTCACTTGGAGACATTCTTAGTAAAAGACATAATGGGGGCAGCTCCTTAGAGATTAATGCTGACATTCCCATGAGGCACCTGAAGTCTAAAAGGGAAGAGCAGAATTATTCTCATTCCTCCAAAAGCTGGGGTGAGGTCCAAAAAACACTTCTGCACCATTGATTTTTCTTGGGCTTTTGTGGCTCAGCTTGTGGCTGTAAAACGCTATTCATCACCTTAGATTATGGCTTTTTCTTTTGTCCTATTTACTGACTGACTGAGAAGTCACTGCCAGGAGTTGTGACTGGTGATTATCACTTTGGAGGAACAAAGCTGGTGTTGCTCACGCCTGAGTAAGATTAGTCAGTGTGCCTCAACAACCTTTATTAGTGAGCTGTCGCATTTCTAGCTGCAGGGATGCCACCATCACCGCACTCCGGGAGAGGCGAATGACGGAGTATAACGGTAGATATAAAAAGACAACTCTGTTATCCCAGACCATTCTTCCCAAAATAATAGACCCAATAAAGCAGCAGGACCTTGCCAACAAATACAGCAAAGACCAGCACAGACCAGCACACAGACCCAAGTTAAGGCCCTACCTCATTATGTGCTTTATACGTGGCAGGTGTCATATTTTTGCAAATAGTTGAAGGTCACTGGTTCATGGGGGTTCTTGGAGCCTTAAGCTTAAAGGATAAACTTTCCTATATTTGGAGTTTCATTTATTCACATGTTTATTGAATTTCAGGGGTCAGCAAACTACAGCCTGCAGGTCAGATTTGATCTGCCACCTGTTTTTCATACCCTGGGAGCAATAAAAATGTTTTTACATTTTTATATAATGGTTGAAAGGACGAAAAGCAGAATAATATTTTGTGATACATAAAAATTATATGAAATTCAAATTTCAGTGTCCACAAATAAAGAATACAGCCGTGCTCATTCATTTATGTGTTGTCTCTAGTGCTTTCCTGCTACAACGGCAGAATTGAGTAGTTGTAATGGAAACTGTATGACCCACTGAGCCTAAAATATTTACTATCTGGTCCTTTACAGAAAAAGCTTTGGGCCTCTGTTCTAGACACTGGAAACACAACTATAAGTAAGGTAGACACAGTTCTTGCATTCTTAGAGCTTATATCCACATATAATATTACTTTAAACATGTTCCCAGTGGGACTCACCCTTGATCCTGGCTTTAAAAACATTAGGTTCTAACCAACCGAGCTAACCTTACATCATTTTAGCCAATATTGGTACAACATATGGAATCTGATTATTTTTAGATCAAATCAAATCAAACCTACTAATTAACCATGTTAGGCTGCAAAGGTCTCTGCATTTAAGACATTAAACTAGTTGGCAAGCAAAATTTATTTTAAAATGAAAAAAGAGTAATGATAATGACACATACGATAGCTGATTTTAACTTTTCAGAAGACATTTATTTGTGCTAGCGTATATGCGGCAGACTTCATGTGCTAGGAATTCAGGATGGAAAAGCTCACTTTGGACTGATAGGTTGAGTAGATTTGCCAAAGGAAGTAGTCCCCCAAAATGGTCTTGATTTCCTCCTTCAATCCCAGGGGCTTGACAAGTTGTCTCCTATGGACAAAAGGCCAAGAAACTGACTTTGGGGTTCTTTCACATATCCAATGATCTGGCAGAATTTTTGCTTTTATTCTTATAAACAGATAGCTTCTCTTGGGCTGGTGAAACAGAAAGACCAGTCTTGGGAGCCTCTCGCCCAGCTTGTAAGGAGGGGATCTTCTCTCCACTAAATGGCGAATCAGAGGAAGCAAGACTGAGGGGCGATTAATAGGAAAATCGGGTAGGCTGCTAGAAACTTTAATTTTTTAAATGCAAGGAAGTAGGGAACTCTGAGGTCCCTTGGCTAACTTCCCAGCATTTTCTAGAACACCAAACGACTACATCTTTCACTATACTGTGAGCAATTTTCATACCTGTCTAACCTATGGTGTTCAATAAGCGGATCAATAGAAGAATGTCTGAAGGAATGAAGGAAGAAAGTCAAGTCACACCCAAACATTAATCAGAAGCTTTGAGTACGGTGTGCTCTTAGGGATAGGAATTTATGAGTGTTCTTTCATTCACATATTTGGCACTTGTTGAGCTCCTACTATGTGCCAGATACTGAAACACATCTTATTTTAATGACTAACAGTGAAAATCTTTTTGAAATGTCAATGTCTGCTTTTTTACTTTAAAAAGTGCAATCAGGCATCTGGCCAGTACTGAACCTTGAAGAGCATGCAGGATCTTTTTGACCTCATGGTTATGGTTCTGGCTAACATCATAGAAAATAATAAAGTTACTGCAGTGCTTAAGAAGGCAAACTCCGGTGTCAGACTGCCTGAGTTTGAATTCAGACTTTACTACTCATTAAATATGTAACATTGGATAAATTTTGCCTCAGTTTCTCCATCTGTAAAACAGACAAATGATAATACTTACTCTGTAGGGCTGTTGGGAAGATTAAATAATCAAAGTACATTGGTATGTAGGAAGCCATAGCAATTCAGGGTGAATATTAACTACTTTTGTTATTATATAGGACTCCACCTAGGAAAAAAAATCAAAGTTTGGATTGAATACAGGGATGGGCAAAAGTAGGTTTACAGTTGTAAGTATGTGAGACAGTTTATTCTTGTATTGTTATTTATTATTATATTATTTATTATTATTAATCTACTTTTTTCCACCACTTTATATTGAGAACTTGGGGTTCTGTTTCAATGCCATTTATAGTATGCATAATGGAAAGAACATAGCCCTTTTATTTGTAGTTTAACTTCTTTGCTGTGTCCTTGCCTGAAAAAGGAGATAGAAATATTGACTTACGGGACTCTTGTGAGGATCATATGTACAAATTTGCCTGGAATTTAGTGGGCTCTCAAAAAATATTAATTTCTTTCTGAGTAAGTCAAATATGAGGAAGTAATTCCCTTTAATTAAGAGTGTTGATGAGTTGGGTTCTAGTTAATTGAACTGTAATATGTAAATCAATTTAATCGTGGACCTGCTCTGCCAGATAAACACCCAACACCTGGTATGGTTTGGTTGAGCACCTTTATTTGTTTGATTTTGAAAGTCTTTCCCATTATGAAGCTTCTTATATTATGGATTTCTTACGTCAGGCTCTAAGCAGTTTGCATTTCAGTTGAAAGAAGGATTTTCAAAAGACTTTAGAAAATTTTTATTGTTAAACTTAATAGGATAGATTTAAATTTAATACAAGCCAATTGCAGACAATGGAACAATGGGCTGGTACCTCCCCACTCCTTGTTTATTTTTTAAATAAAAGGAGAAAAATGGGAAGTGTTCCCAATCGAGTCACAAGCTGTGGTGAGGATTAAATGAGTAAACCTCCCAGTCTGTACAGACACAGGTTTCGGGTGGCAACTAGAGAGTCTTCAGCAGTTACCCTCTACCATTTCTTTCCCTTTGTAGGATGTCTTCTTAGCATGGCATGAGAGAAGAAAACAAACAGACATGTTCATTACAACAAAGTAATGTTGAAATAAGGGTGGAAGAGAATTGTGTGAGTTGAGTAAAATGGGAGTAAGAATGCACTGAAATGAGAATGAGTAAAGGAGGCTGAAGGGAATCTGTGAAACTGTCCAATAATTTCATAGAATTACAGTGGCTGTATGTCTCTTATTATCTTATTTTGATCATTATTATTGCTCCTTGGCCCTCACCTTTAAAAAGTGACTCAATCATGAACACCGTTGACACTTTGGGCTGGATAATTGTTGTGAGGGCCTCTCCTGTATATATATCCTGTAGGATGTCTAGCAGCATTCTTGTCATCTGCTCACTAGATGCCAGTAGCACCTCAACTGCACCCTTTGCCCCCGCTACAATGATAGTCCAAAATGCTTTGAAAAGGTTTGATTCAACTGCTGTATGGGCCGTTGAGGCTCCAGCATCCCTCTTAGGCTGTGCTCTGGCTAACGTTTGGATCTCTCCAGAACTGACTGGCAGCCAAATAGAAACCTTAAAGAGGGCTAGGCAAATCCCTACTATGGCAGGCTGCAATGCTACATTCCTAAGTGGTGGGGATGCTTAGATTATTTTTTAAGGTAATGTGCATTTTGTCTCCAGTGGTCCTTGCCCTTCCTGAATAGTACATGGAAATAGGACAACTCGATTCTGTTTGTGGAGCCTTTATTTACTATCTAACAATAACCTAGGAGAAAGTCATGCTTAGTTGAATTATCAAAATAAAGCCTGTAGGCTATCCTCTTAGAAGAGTGCCCAAATTATTATTTTAATATAGGCCTAACCACAAAAGGAGGCTGAGAATCCCACAGTAGGGGGAGGTGAATTGCCAAGTGGCATTTTAGGAAAACAAAGGTTTTGCAAGATAAAAACATTTACTTTCCAGTTACAGGCTTAAGGTTATTAATTCAAATGTCACATTTATGCCATTATTGGCAGCATGCATACAATTTAAATATTTTAGCTTTCATTATACAACTGGATCTACATTACCTACCTTCAAGGGTCCCATTCATAAGGGATGAGGAATGGGAACAATCAGCTACTTCATGCAAGGTCTGGCCAGCAGACTGGGTTTCCCAGCATTGCAGGACAAACCACGACACAGGGAATGCTTGGGAGCCCCCTGAAACATGGCAGGGCCAGGACAGAGAATGATTGGTGGGAGGGGTGTTTAGGGCAGAGAGAGAACCAAGGCTTTTTCTCTTTTTGAAAAAGAGATACCCCATCTTTGTTCCAAGGGAGAATGAAATATCCATTAAGGCTAGTGACACTAGGAATTTTGTTTCGGCTTGGCTCCTTTTGTTGTAACTCCAGGGCAGAGCAGAGGAATCCGGGGTGACGAGGTTTCAAGCCAAGATGTGAAAGAAAAAATTCCTCCCAAGGATTTCTTTTATTGTCTTCTCAAGAATAAATATTTATAGAGAAAGTTCAAGTGAAGGCTTTTACAATGGTCATGGCTTTAGACTAAGCCTTTGAAAGGGTCCATGTAAAACTATGTTTAAATGAAGGGTGATCCAATTAGGCTTCCCAGGGAAAACCAAGAAACCTCAGGATGATTTCCCATCTGAAATACAATTATGTTCTCAAGTGGAATAGGAATACCACTCTGAATTATCCCAGATCCATAGACTGCAGCAAAAATGTACAGCCAAATTGGATTCTATTTTAAGTAATTAAGTTATTTCCCTTCACAGGATCTATAATTTGCCTTCAACAAATGTGATTTGCCTCTGAAAGGTAAAACATTGCATTTTTTCCTCCAAAATGGATTTTCTGTGGCAGAAACAATTGCAAAAAGTAGACCAAATATTCCTTAATTATATCCTGGTTATTCTCTTTGAGTGTATGCCTGGAGTGCCCTGTTTGTATTCCAAGTGAGAATAGGTATGGCTACTGCAGTTTAGAAATTCTCTTTAAGTGGGACTGGAGCTGAAATTTATTCAAGGGCCTGGGGCTTGCACAATGATAGTGGAAATAGCTATGGGTGATGTTACATAAGACTCCAAAGTCTTGTGTAAAATATGAGCAGTGGGAAGCTTGCTTCAGTTAACTTTTCTTTCTGAGCTCTGAAAGCATCAATTTAACTTTTATCTGCTTGGTTAAACCCTTGAGGTGCTAGGTGTTGCAATAGATTAAGTGCTGATATTTGCATAGAAGGTATTATAAAGGGGTATTTTTGGCATGGTTACTTTTATTTAAAAAAACATTCACTTTTGGCTTTATTTTCAATAACAGTTCGGTTGACTTATCACCAGGTGTTCTGGGTGACAATAGTGGGTAATGGCTAAGAGCAAGGGCTGGAATGATAAATGGAATTAGTTCTTGGTATGACCCCTTGAAAAGTGCAAGTTGCAGGAAGTGTCTAAACCTCAGGTTCCCTTGTTTGGGAAAAGGGAGAGATGCTCTCTGCATTGAGAGGGTTAGAGAAGAGTACACCAGAAGCATACAATGCCTGGCCTGGAACAGACCTGGACTACACAAGGAACAGTAGTAGTAAAATCTAACATGGTATCGCATACCTTTTCTTCTTTACGTACATTTATCCTTCAGAAAGACTATCTTTCATAGGAATAGGTATTGTCTGGACAGTTCTAAATTTCTAGACATTAAAAGTAGTTAAGACTTGAGATTTTGAAGTTATCCTACCTGATCTGAAATATTGGCTATGCTACTTACCAAATGCCTTTGACTAAGTCATTTTGGCTTTCTGTGCTTTGGTTTCCTGCTAATATGCAAGTCATGCTATGGCCAGAACCTATTGAAAGAGTTATGACTAGGGTTAAGTAAAATATTATAACTACTATACCCAGGACAGGACGTGGCATGCCATAAATATATCTATTATTGTAATTTTTGACTTTTGCCAGCTAAAGGAATGTCAACAGAAATCAGAACAGTAAGTTTTCATGTACTTTTATTAACAACTTAATACAAGACTGTACAAATAATGCGCTGAAACCAACCCACTCCTGAAAAATAAAAAACCAGCATTTCTATACCACTTCAGGTTTTGGTTCTAAGTGCCACCTTCTATAGCAAAAATCATATAGTGTAACCAAACAATTTAAGAACAGGAAAAGAAAATGTTCCACTGAAATGGAGAGATTATTTATACACAAACAGCTGAGGATCATTTCTAGCTTAAGTGACTCACTACACATCCTGGAATGTTCAGTGCTCTTTTCTACAGTCCTACAATCAGACATATAGCAACTAAGAACTTGGCCACAGTTCTTACCTAGACACTCATCAACATACAACAAAAAATATTTATATAAATAAATCACAAACACTATAACACAAGGAAAAAAATCCAACAGTCAATAAAAACTGTACAGTATTGGTCAGTCTTTTATAGCTGAAGAAAATGTGTCATTAAAAAAAAGTTCTTTAATGTATAAAAGTCTTTTATCTCAGTGTTAGCTGGAGTGGAAACTTGAAGACTCAGACTCAGTTGAAACAGAAGAATGTCCACCTCGTTTTCCCTTGGAGAGGATCTTGAGGCTGGACCCTCTGCTCACAGAGGTGAGTGCATGCTGGGCAGAGGTTTTAAATTTGGCTCCAAGGAAGGCATAGAGGATGGGATTCAGGCAACAGTGGAAAAAGGCCAGGGCCTCGGTGACGGAAATCCACTTGTGCACAGTCTCCTCAAACTTACATCCTTCCTTGATGATTTCCAGGAGGATGAAGGAGTCAATGCTGAGCCCAATGTAGTAGGGGAGCCAGCAGGCGAAGAAAGTCAGGATGAGGATAACTGTGGTCTTGAGGGCCTTGCGCTTCTGGTATCCCTTGGAGTGGGACAGCT
Organism: Pteronotus mesoamericanus; assembly: GCF_021234165.1. Classification (NCBI taxonomy): domain Eukaryota; kingdom Metazoa; phylum Chordata; class Mammalia; order Chiroptera; family Mormoopidae; genus Pteronotus; species Pteronotus mesoamericanus. The sequence continues at coordinate 893,918 of NW_026555325.1, forward strand.
TAGAGATGATAATGCAATAGCAGGACAGGATGACAACGCCCGGCAGGATAAGGCCAACCACGATATGCTGAAAGTGGAACACCACCCTCCACAAGTCATTGGGGTAGAAGCGGTCACATACATACCTGTTATCCCCAAACTCAATGTTGGCAAAGATGAAATCAGGAATAGCCAACAGGAAAGCAGGTATCCAGACGCCAACATAGACCACCTTTTCAGCCAACAGCTTCCTTGGCCTCTGGCTGTTGGTGGCATGGACGATGGCCAGGTACCGGTCCAGACTGATGAAGGCCAGGATGAGGACACTGCTGTAGAGGTTGACTGTGTAGATGACATGGACAGCCTTGCACAGAAATTTCCCAAAGTACCAGTCTGCCACAGCATCAACTGCCCAGAAGGGAAGTGTGAGGACAAAGAGGAGGTCAGCCACTGACAGGTGCAGTCTGTACTTGTCTGTCATGCTTCTCAGTTTCTTCTGGTAACCCATGACCAGGATGACCAATCCATTGCCCACTATGCCAGTCAAGAAGATGATGGAGTAGATAGTGGGCAGGAAGATACTGTTGAAATGGGCACTTTCCTCCCGGAAGCAGGGTTCCTCCATGGAGTCATAGTTGCCTGAGCCCATGTCCTCTTCTGTGTAGTTTTCTGATGGGTATATCTGCAGAAGAGACAAAGGAATAGATATTCACTTTCAAGATCAGCAGTTATTCTCCAAGTTCAGAAAAAATACTTCTGGTCTTTTAAGCAAGCAATTTATAAGACCCAGCACGGCCCAGCCTTATTCATGAAGGAAATTCTGCTCCTACGTAAGTACTCCACCCCCTGGCCCCCCCACCCCCCACACTATGTCCTTTTATTGATGGAAATAAAACTTGTGCTGCAGAGGCAGTTTCTCAGAGCATGACAAGGTAGTCAATATGGCTGGCCAGGGGTCCTACCATAAGGGGAGGACCAAAAACCACAAGGACAGCAGGAGGTAGCAAACATCCCATACACCCAGTGCAAGCATTTCCATGATTGGCCATGCATTATTCTAACATCCTATTCTAGAATTTCAACCTTCTCCCATAGTCACTTCATTATATCCCTCGTTAGGAGGGCCAGTTACAAAATTCGTGGTTTAGAACAAAAGGGCGCGGAGATTACGAAGGTTTGAAGGTTTGAAAGTCGCATTTTTTCTAATTCCTCTGCCCCGCCCACCAGAGGTTAGAAAAAATAATCTTGCGAGGCCAAAACCAAAACAAAACAGAAGCCGCTCCTAGGAAGCACGGCGGTGGGGAGGTACGGTGGGGGCGCATCGGGGTTAGGCGCTGTCTGCTTGATGATTTGTGAGGGCTGGGAACAGGGGAGGAAGGAGCATGACGGTGGGGAGGAGACCCCAAAGACTCTTATTGTAAAGCACAAAACTGTTTTTCCCACGTTTGTCCGTTATCGAAACACAAACCATTCTGCACTTCAAGCAGCATGTACTAGTGAAGGAGAATGCAGCCGTAAAGCTGCAAAGGGTGGGGATGTCAGAAGCGAGTATACACCCCCTCTCGTCCCCGCAGCTGGCGCTCCTCCGAGGCCTGCTTCTTTAGCCATTAGCACTTGGCGCGTTTGGGGCCTTAGAGAACCCAGCATTTTCCTGGGAGGGGAAGGTCACGGGGTCTGCACCCGTGGTTCTAGCCCCGAGTTTCATTTCCTCAGTCTCCCGGGCCGCTTCACACTCCACCACTGATCCAGTCAGTGAGGTCGGAGGTCTGCAGCTGAACGCCTCCAGGGGGAGGGCACGCTGGGGGCCGGGTGGTCCAGCTTCGAGAGTCCCGCCGCTGCCTACCATCTCTCAACGCCTGCGGGCAGCGGGTCCCGGGGTTTCGCCCCGCTTCGCGCCAGGCTCAGTCCAACAGGGTGCGAGGGAGAGATTGGGCGGCTCCGCGGCTAGCACCTTTGAATCGCGCGCCGTTGGGGGAAACGAAAAGCCTTCCTAGTAAGGGGTTTTTCAAAAGCCTTCAGGAAACCACCGACGGTTAAACTGCGCAATTGGGCTCGGTGAGAGCCAAACGGTCTTCCCACTTGCACCTGCTAATCCGCGCCGCGGCGACCGGCTGTCCAGGTGTCCGCCCAGACCGACCCTCCCGTCACCGCCCCGCAGACCTCGTGGGTGGGGGTGCGGGTGCTGCAGCGCGGGGACTGCTTATGTTCCTTCGATCTCCGCGCTGTCCCAAATTTCCGAACTGCAAAGCTCACTCGAGGCGCGTCGGACGCCCTCCAGGTGTTCCCTCAGTCCCGAGGCGCACAGACCGCTCCCGGCCACCCCCCAGCTGCGGGCAATACTCAGACCACCGAGGCGAACGAACGGCACGGTGGGTCCGCCCGTCTTTCCCTCCCTTCTCTCACTATGCACGGGTACTGGCACAGATCCTCGGGCAGCGCGAGTTTAGTGAACGCGCGCCCAACGGCAAGAGTGGGTCCCAGGCGCCTTTGCCCTTAGTTAATCCTGGGCGCTGCTTCCCTCTGGGAACTCAGTCCGCCGCAACACACTTCTAAATTCAGATTTCACGTAATTTGCATTTAACAAACCCCACTCCCCCGAAGAAGAGACCCATGTGGTCTGAGACCTGGTCTAGCGCGCACGCCTTCTTGCACTTGTGCACAGAATGTTTTGTTTGCTGTATGCAAGCCCGGCGCACGCCGCAGGACTCAAGGGGCAGAAACATGCAGCAATCAAAACAGTCCCAATCTTTTCTCCTTTGCTTTCAGAGAAAAGGATTCCAATTCTACCCCATATCCCCAAGTAGCGATGCGCACGAAAAACTTTCCATGCCCTTCTCCCAGACACCAGCACCTCCAATGTTCTGAACGCTTCTGCCCACTCCGAGAACGGATGCGCTCTAAGTTCATGTGTTCGTACATTTAAGAAAAAGCAGGTTGAAATTGGACTTACATGGAACCCGTCTATGGTGACCGCTTGCTCTCCAGCCATTGTGGCTACTGGAGCACCCAGCTTCTTCTTACCACTTTGTTACCTGCCCCCGCAGCCAACGGACTGAAGTTTCTGGCCGAAGCTGGACTTATATATAAACACACTCTCGGCGGGCGGCGCATGCGCCGCTCGAGCGGGTGGGCGGGCAGGGCGGTGAGGAGGAAGGCGGGGTCGGGGTGGGGGAAAAGGGGTAGCTAAGCCCAGGAAGAGGCACGGATGGGGCAAGAGGGACGAAATTAGGGCGACTCCGTGAGGGTAAGCCTTGGAAGCCCCTAATCTGCTGACGTTTACTCGCTGTCACCTTGTGAGTCTCCAGTTGGAGAGGGCGTCTCGGGGGCATCCCCAACTTGGGAAAGCGGGATGGTCCTGGAGGGATGCAGGTGGGAAGCGTGGGCGACCGACACGTCCCTGTGTGGCTCATCCATTTTTGCTCACGTGGATGGAATTCCAGACCCGGGAATGCTACAAAGGGAGACACCGAGGCCCAGAGAGAAGTGACTGGCCAGAGTTACCCAACCAGTAGGCGGCAATGCTGGTAGTGGGTTCAGCATCTGACTCCATTCCCTCCTCTCACAGCAGATACGGTCCATTCAGAAAATGAGTACAGATCCTTTTTTTCAGAGCAGAGCTGTATATAACTATACATCTACACTCACAACAACAGTACCAGGGTCACGTTTAGACAGTCAGGAAACACTTCGAGAAGAAAGGATGATTTGGCGTAATTTTGGAGGGAGACTGTGATATGCATATGTCAAGAGAAGTAGTTTTGGTAAGAGATCACAAGCCCCCCGTGCAGAGGAAACATGAAGCAGCCTCTCAGAGATGAAACGCCGGAGCTGGACACGGATTCCTGGCTGGGCTGGAACTCGGATCTTCGGACTCCGCATCCGGCTTCTTCCAAGGCTCTATGCATAGGGCAAGCTTTGGCACAATTAGGAAATTAGGTTGAAGAGCTGGGTGGGGTGGAGGGGATCCGGGCTGGACGTTTAAAGGAGTCCCGGACGGTCTGGGTTTTGCTAAGGGCGCCCAGACAGTCCTTTCCAGCCTCTCACCACTTCCCGCCGGCGCGGAGCCTGGGTGGGGCCGGGGAGGGAATGAGGGGCGGGGCGGAGAAATAGTGCGGCCTCTGGAGTGACCGCGGGGACTGAGGTGCGAGCAGTAGCGTGCGAGGGGTAGCGTGCGAGCGGTGCTTAGTCTGCGGTGCAGACTCCAGACCCCTCACCCCTGGGACGGTCCCCAAGAGAAGGACTTGCCCAGACTGGACTCTAAACGCTACTACCCCCCTCCCTTTTTTCTTCCAGATAAAACTTTTAAGTATGGAGGTGTTCCGGAGGTAGCCCAAGACTGGGAACCTTTTCTCTACAGACCATTCCCTACCCTTTGCCCTCCCCGCCCTTTTGTCTGGGTCCCCTCCCTAATGTTTGTCGGTGAAGGTCCTTCTCTACTGAAGGCTGATAGTGGGTTGGGGTCAGAAGGTGGGACTCTCAGAAGCTGCCAATTTAGGACGCAATAATGACATCAAAATCAATCGTAGTAAATATTATGTAGAATTTTGTAATTTAGTGCTTTTAATTTAAAAGCACTTTTATTTAATCATTAATAAAAAGTCAGGATCTTCACATTTGCATAACCCAGGTAAGACAGGCATCCTTATTCGTTGAAGGGCCAGAATTTCAGAAGGGTTCCACGACTCGCTTTTCATGAATCTTGGTAATGGCAGAATCAAAGTTTTGACCCAGCAGGTTCGCTGCATTGTACCTCAAACTCTTCACAATGGCTGAAATCTGAAAGACTGAATCTCCCAAGCCCACCCAAAAGCGGCGAGAGATTGAATTCAGAGTAAAATGATTTGCACAATAAATATTTGATTGTTTGTAGACAAAAGAAACCTCCTTCCTTTATCAGAGGACTACCTTTTAAAAGGAAGTAGATAATTACGAGAACAATGAAATGCTATTTGGTGACTATCAAATTAAGTAAAAAGATTTCAAAGAGGTTTGATAAGACCAGTTGTCTCTCCTTGTGGCTGGTGGGGATGTGAATTTGGACATTCTCCCTGGAAAAAGCACTTTGTATTCAGCAGGAATCTTAGAACAGTAATTCCACCCATAGAAACTTATCCTAAGGAAATTGAATTTATGCTACAAAGGTATTCATGGAACCATTATTTATAATTGTGAAATGCCTGAACAGCCCTAAATATCTACTGTTAGTGGAATAGTTGAGATTTTGGTACATTTGTATGTGGAGTTCTATGTGGCCATTGCAAATGATGTTTGTTAAGAAGAATTTTTAATGACATGGGGAAATGTTTGTGAAACAGGTGTAAAAAGCAAAATCCAAAACTGTGCATATAGTGTAATCTGCTGTGTTAAAATAATTTGAGGAAAATATTGGAAGGAAAACCAAAATGTCTATAGGAGTTTTCACTGGGTACAGAATTATTTGGTTTTTACTTTCTTCCTTGCATTTTCTGTGCTTTCCATATTTTCTATAGTAGATATGAAATATTTTCATGTTTCATAAAAGTCAAAAAATAAATAAGTTTAAAAGAGAATAGAATGCCTCCCCTCTCCTAGCTTTCTACTTCCTAAAGTATTCACTAGATTATGATGACATTTTCCATAATAGTCCTCTTTTCCTTTTTCCAAGGAATGGTCTTCCTTTCTTTTCACCGGGCCAATCCTACCTAAACTTTCTCAAATACTCTATAATGTTGTTGAAAACAAAACAAAAAAACTCAAACATTTATCGAGTGTTTGTAACGTGTAGCTGACATCATCTGCAACAACTCTGCAAGGCATGCACCACTCTGCTCCATCGGTAGGGAAACTGAAGTCCAGAGAGGCCGAGCAACTTGACTATGATCACACAGTGAGGATCTATCTGTACCTGGCCTGTCTTCTTTCTCTGACTGCTGTGATTCAGCCTCTGAAAGGTCCCTCCTCTGAAAGGTCATTTGACATTTACTTACATGCTCCTTTGAATGGCACTTCTGGTGATGTTATTCATTTTTTTTTTTTTTTTAATGAGTGTATGCTTTTTCTTCTCTTCCCTTACCTTAATAGCTGAGGTTCCTTAAAGTGAATGCTCAGATTTCCAGTGTGCAGCCAGCCCACTGATAAATAAATAATGGGCTTTCTAATACTTTACTGAACATTTATGTAATGAGTTAACGGCTTTCCTGTGTGGCTTTGGCAACAGAGCTAAGCTTAGGGGCTGTCAAGGCTTTGGCAGGGTCCCCAAGTTCTTACCTTGGCTTTAGCCCAGGGAATAACTAGCCTTGGCTATAGTTTGGAGAGGATGCTTACAAATCCAGTGACACAGTGGCAAGCAGTCTGCCACCTCCTGTTGCTTGCTCTGCAGCTGGTTGATTTGTGTGTGAATGTGTGTACATGTGTTTGTGTGTGACAGAAAATTATACTCCGTCCCCAGGTAGGCTCAAAGCCAGTCCGGGAGGATGCTTAGGGACAGACTTCCTCCCTATGGTAGATGGCAGGTGACAGTGGCATTAAAGGCCCTCTGTATATATCAAGTCCCTCTGTCCCCTCCCATTTATCTTAAAAGGAAAATATCTATTTTTGTTCCTGAAAGCGGTGGGGGGGGGGGGCTTCCTTAATGGCAGTAGGGGATACTTGAAGGGACAAAGTTAATGTATTCCCAAGCGATAAAAAAAAGGAGGCTATTTCCCAGGGACATGTAATTGTAGCAAAGAGCTACAAATCTCAAAGAGACAATGCCATCAAATATCAACTCTTTCTTTCTCTTTCTTTTTTAAAGACTTTATTTATTTTAGAGAGATGGGAAAGGAAGGAGAAAGAGAGGGAGAGAAACATCAAGGTGTGAGAGATGCATCAGTTGGCTGCCTCTGGCACACCCCCAACTGGGGCCCTGGCCTGCAACGCAGGCATGCGCCCTGACTAAGAATCGAACCTGTGACATTTTGGTTTGCAGGCCAGCACTCAGTCCCCTGAGCCAGGGTCAAGTGTCAACTATTTGGAAGCTGGTGTGAAGTGGGAGAAATGGTGCCCCACCCCACTGTACCCAGCTCTACTCCTTCCTCAACTCCTGCTGTCTCCAACAATGGCAAGTGAAAATGACTGGAAAATAAAGCTAAACCTTCCGTCTTACAGCTGTACACCAATTTTGGAAAATCATTACTGTTTTTCTGGGTAACTAAAGCTGCCATATCTTGCATTCTGACTTTATTAAAATGAGATTATTAATGATAAGTGTAGCAGTCAACAAAATCTCCTATACAGAGAGAAAAACGAGACTGGCGAACAATACAGCCAATTTAGAGTCACCCTGGTAAGGCAATTTTAATAAAGCAGCTACTTAATTGACAATGCAGTTATCATTACTTGACTAATTCCACTGCCAAAAGGATGCATTTCTCCTAAAGTTTGGTGTGCTCAGGTGGTAGGTGTGGTGTGGCTTTGCAGGTGTGGCTTTGCAGGTGTGGCTTTGCGGATCTGATGAACAACAACAAATAGACTCAATGCTGCTGTTTCAGAAATTATGGTGTCAAGCTGGGGAAAAGGGCATGACTTTAGGAAGTAATTGAGTGAGAAAACTGTGTTCTCCATGGAAGAGGCTTGTCATTGTTTTTCCTTAAACTAGTAATTTATTGGCAGTGACCTCAAGCAGCTATACAACAAGAGGAAGTACCTAGAGCTCCGTGGACAGCCTGCTTCATAAAGAAAACTACACATCCCTGGCAGAGTCCGAGTGCTCCCAGGAATGTAGTGATCTGAGATTTTGCTGACATCATTTTACTAAGAGTTCTATGTTCACAGAAGGACAGGGGGCAATTATTTGTGTGTGTGTGTGTGTGTGTGTGTGTGTGTGTGTGTGTGTGTAGGTAGGGGGATCCATGCAGTAGGGTTCTATCATGAGCAATTTTTTAAAATCCAAAGCCACGATTTTGCCCTTTGAGCTACTTGTAGCTCTAAGGCACAAATGACAAACTCTAAAAAATCTGAAGATATTGTAAATGAATGAGGCAATAGGGAGTGGTGGGAACTGTGGCGAATTGGAGAGTGCATGCCCTGTCTCCTCCACTGTGTCTTAAAAGAAAAATATCTATTTTTGTTTCTGAAAGGGGAGGGGACCTTCCTTAATGGCAGTAGGGAATAATGAAAGGGACAAAGTTATATTCCCAAGTGATAAAAAAGGAAGCTATTTCCAAAAGGGCATGTAATTGTAGCAAAGGGCTACAAATCTCAGAGACAATGCTATCAAATGTCAACTATTTCCAAGCTGGTGTTAGGCGGGGGAAATGGTGTCCTACTCCACTGTACATGCCCAACCCAGGGATCGAACCCACAACTTTTGGTTTATGGAGTGATACTCCAACCAACTGAGCCACATCAGCCAGGGCAATATTATCTAGTATAAGCTCATGTATCTCAGTTGCTGCAATGTCGTTCTTGCCAGTGGAGAAGCTTTGATTAACCAGGCAAATGGCTTCCTCCGCCATCACACACAGAAGTGAGGTAAAGGGAAATAGGGTCTTAAATAAAGTGTGAAATGTTCCAACTGTGGGGCAGAAGAAAGACATATGTGAAGGAGGAAGGAAAGAAAAGTAATAAAGCTTCTCATATGTGCCTTGATGGCCTTGTTCTGTAGTTACGGGGACTCAGATCCAGGTTTAGAAGAGATCTTTGAAGCCATTTGGCTATTCCAAGGAGTGCCTTCTGTAACCTCACAGGTTGGTCCCATCTCTGAACACTCCCAGGGATGGGCAGGCTGTTACTCAGAAAGGAGCCCATTCACTGATGGGCAAACCTGATCACCAGACAGCTCTTTTCCTTAGGTGCATGCCTCCCCTAGTTTCTATCCACTGGGTCTAACTTAGCTACAGCCTAGCTGGATAAGATGCCAGGAAAGGAAGGAACCCAATGAGAGCCAAAACTGTCCTGAGGCTGAAGCAAAACCCACCCTGCACAAGATGCTCATTTCTGCAGCCACAGGGATGAGGCTAATGAGAAGCTTTTTGGTTTCATTAGCAAGTTTGAGAGGGGAATCAGGCCAGGTTAGGATTTCTTTTCATGAAGAAAATTATCTCCAAACATGGAAGATTTGGGGACTAAGTGACTCAAAAGATTTAGTGCTGGACTTTTTAAGGCCTCCCAAACCTTTCGGATGTACTCGCTGTGGAGAGAAAATGTGGGAAAGCAGCAATAAAATGTGGACGCAGGCTATTAACGAGCAAGATTTACCCCATCTTTGCTTTGTATTACATCAGGGGAACCAGGTTAAAATGAATACTTAAAAGAATTGTCTGGAGTTCCATGCCTAAATGCGTCTTTCTTAGCAGGCACTGATGGCTGCCTGGAGAAAGCATTGTTTTATCATCTAGCCATCCTTCCAATCCCTTCCTGTCAAAAGCTCAGGGAGTTTCCTGGAATCCCTGTAAATTGGAGATGGTTCTGTGTGGAAGTGGTTTATTTTTAAACAAAGGAAACAAAACTGTTTTCAGAGTCCCTTAAAAACACCAAGGTGGCGTGTTTCAGGTTTTCATCCTTGTTCCTCCACTGTGTTATCCCTGTGATTAATACGTTGTGTGATCATCCCTTGGGCTGTTTTACTCCAGCCCAATTTGCTGAGTGCTACCCTCTGGGGCCCTGCTTGCCTTTGAGAGCCAAGGTTGGGCAGCCCCTGAGAAGGAGCAGCCATCAAGGGTCCTGAGTCTGTCCTGTTGTCTTTCTGTGCTTTAGGAATTGGTTCATATGTGGATGGCTTGTTGCTTGTTTGGGGGTAGAGGAAAAGAACCTCTGCAGTGACACTTTGAACAACTTGGAGCAACTTGGATGAACCCTTTCCACATCCAGGTCTCCATTTATATGTTCAGATTGCCGAGAGCTTCATCTTTGATGATAAATGGGAAAATAGGAGGGCATTCCAGTTACATCTTCAAGCTTCTCCCAAACTGACTTAAATTAGGCTCCTCAAGGCTGGATAGGAGTTTGTGCTCTGGCTCGTGTGGCTCGGTTGGAGTATCACCCTGTACACCAAAATGTTGTGGGTTCAGTCCCAGTTAGAGCACGTACCTAGGTTGCAGGTTGGATCCCTGATGGGGACACATATGGGAAGCAACCAATCAATGTTTCTCTCTCACATCGATGTTTCTCTTTCTCTCTCCCTCCTTCTCTCTCTAAAACCAATAAATACATTTTAAAATTAAAAATAATAAATTGTCACTTTGCCAGGCTAAAAAAACCCCACCCGCTCTTCCTCCTTCAACCGAGGCTCCTCCCTCAATCCTCCAACCACCCCGCCGCTGCCCTGCCCCGTTGGCCCGGCCCTACCACATAACTAACCACTCCGGAAGTCCACACTCTCAGTTATTTGATATCCCAGTAGCTCCTGTCTCTCTTCTGTGTCGTATGCCTGCCCTGTGGCTCAGCCTCAATTCTAGGAAGGGGAAAGCTCCCGTGGGCACTGCCATGAATTTTTATGTAGGCTTCTGTTTGAGTTCAAGTTCTGGAGGTCACTAGACTGGCTTCCTGGTACCTGGTAGACAAAGACCATCTCTACCCTTTTATGCTAAACATAAACATTTAATTGATAGGTCCCATGAGGCAGCTCCAGAAATCTTCCTTGAAAGCATGAATATACCAAACATTTTTCTTCTGCTCATTCTCTGCCACAAAGGTGGTGGTGTTGAACTTTACTTTCTATAGCCTGTAATGTGAAAACTAGGTTATTTTCCAAATCTGAAAAAAATACATGATCAGGTATAGTTTTTCAAAATTTTTTTCAAATTTATTTTCTCCTTGAAAAAAAATCTGTGCTTTACCCCCACCTTCAATCAGAGAGAACCGCTTAGAATGTTCTGATCTTCTGATCTGTTGTCTGCAGTCTCTGGCCCCAGGCCTTTGTGTCCCCCGAACAGCGAACAGCGAACAGTGTGAACAGGGTGAGTTGTCTTGAATGAATTCTGCAGAAGAGTTGCAAATGGGGGCCTGCAAGGCATCCACAGGAATCAGGAATTGGCAAAAATAAGCCAGTACAAGGTCAAAGTCCTGTGTGTCCCTGCGCCCCCGCCCCTGCTGTCCCACTTTGTTGTAAGTATAAAGAACTCTCTTCTCTGAGAACAAGGGAAGTGGGTTTTAACTGTGCAACCCCTCCATTTTCTGTGTCGCTGGGGGCAGACATGTGTGTACATGTATCTGCACTTCTTCACTGGCAAGAGGCAGTGTGATGGGTCCCCTAATCTCCCTGGTCATGAGTCCCCTTCCAGAATGTCCACAAAAGCTTAGGCAGTCACAGAATAAGAGGCATGCCTGTCTGCTGAAGGGCACCCCTTGGAGGTGAAGATTGTAAAGAGCTAAAAAGAATTCTGCCCAGAGAAACATCTGTGCCAAGGCGTGGACGTGGGAAGCTGCAGGCTGTGTTCTGGAAACTGGAGTACATGGGCCTCCCTGAGCATAATTCAGCACTGGGGGAGAAATGGAAATGCGAGTGGGCACACAGTGAGATGACAAGGAGATTTGCGAGGCTGAAGTGCCAGGCAATTTTCAGGGAATTCTGTTAGTTATTTACCTTGCAGGATCAATATGAAGATCATACAAAGTAATCTAAAAGACTATTTTGTAAACTGAAATAACATTAATTAAAGGTTAATTATTCTAGGATATGATGTTTTAATTAAGTCTAGATGAAATGTAGGGCAAAGGCAAATTTCTACCCATTGTGATTTCATAAATCTCAGGAACCAAGTTTCAACCTGAAGCCCCTAACCCTGCTGTGGGAGGTGGGGGACATAATGAGATGATCGAGTCTACCCCTGGGATCAAATCATTGTTGATGTGAAGGCCTGTCATGGTGGAAGCGAGTTTCCTCAGATCTTTGCCCCTGCAGATGTGGAACACGCAACCTCACACTGCCCACGATCTGTCCCACAGTATTTTATTTAATTTTTTTTCACTTGTTCTTAGGACCCATCTTCTCCTCCTTCTCTGGATTCTCTTCCTACTCTTTCTGGCTCCTTCTGAGCTCCTTCTCTTTTACTTCTGAGACCTCTATCATTCCCTTCCTTCCTTCTTTCCACAAACTATGTTGAGGGCCCGTAATGTGTTAGGCATTGGGATAGGTGGTAGATGAATAGCATAGAGTCCTTGGTCTCAAGACACTTGAGTTCATCATGGGAGATGATATAGGAACATAGATAACTGTAGTAAAAGTCAGAGCAAGGTGGACAGCCTAAGCAAAGTAGAAACAAAGTCCATTAGGGAAAGAGGAGACCTTTCACACAGGAGATGCATATGAAGAATGGTAAGGTTTTGACTTGGATAGAATTGGGCAGAAAGGACATTCTGAAAGAAATGAGGAAGCATGAACAAAAGGTTGGAACCAGAAACAAGGATCAGCCAGTTTGATGGAGTACAGGTTGAGATTCTGTCTGGAGACATACATTGAAGCTAGAGCATAGGCAAGGCTAAGAGATCTGGACTTTGTTCTCTAAGGTAACAGGGGAACTGTGAAGATTTTGAGTTGGAGAAAAGTATGGTCAGAGCTGTGCTTTAGCATAATTAATGTGTAAGTGGAGTATAGAATGGGCTGGGAGGAGGAAGTTGAGGTGGAGAGAGCAGACAGAAACATAGTTGACTACTTCTAGCAGGAGACTGTGAAGGCCTGGGCTAACTAGATAGTGGTGGGAATTGGAAGGAGGCTAATGGATAGGAGAGCTCTTGTGGAACTAGCATCTGGTGACTGACGCGGAGCTGAGGAGGAAGGAGGAGAGCGGGGGAGTGGAGTTTCAGGTAGGATGGGATGACTTGAGGTCAGTGGGGGCAGCTATTTGAGAAGAGACATGGTGTTTAGAGAAAGTCTGAAGACTTACTCTTTTATTGTTTAAAGTTTGGGTGTTGGTTTCTCACCAACACCTGCATTTGACTTGTGGGCTTTTGTGCATCACAGGGCATCCGATGATATCCTGTTACTGATGTCATTGGGTGACTTCATCTATTTGCACATCTTTAAAAGATAACCATCAGAGGTGACAAACTTGGCAGACAAAAAGAAAAGTAGATTTCAAGATCCTCCCCTTATACTTCTGAGGCCTCTGCTTGGTTATGCTTTGGAGTTCATTCTCCAGGCTAGAACACTTAGGTTAGATCAAAGCAAATCAATATGTGGTACTGAGCACCAATTAGAGCTGGTTACTGCGTGAACAGCTATAGGATAAGAGGCAGAAGGAAAGAAGCGACTGTCTTCAGAAACTTCAATAAGAGCTCCAATCAACATCTGTATATAATAAAAGATCAAATACAATTGTCTGTAATGCTTATGGTCACAGTTCAGATGAATTATGCAGGAAACCAGAAGTTGATGGCACCTGCCCTTCTCAGACCTACAGAATTAGAATCACCAGGGTCGGGGCCCAGTAGTTCTGAGGAAGGAGGCATTTTAAATCAATATGTCCAGGCTGAGCTTTGCAGAAGAGATGGAATCTGAGCTGAGGCTTATGGAAAGGCCATTGTGCCACAATACCACTGATGCTTTGGTTGGGATATACCACCCATGACACCTGAGCATGAACCCTTTATGGAATCTTCTGGAAGGGCGAACATCTTGTTTGGCCCTCTCACACAAAGGGAGCTTACTTAGGTTAAATTCATATCCCTGACCCTCTTCCTCAATTGTTTCTGATTGGGTAGATCTGAGGTGGGAACTTTGACATTTGTATTTTTAAAAAATGCTCTGGGTGACTCTAACATCAGTCAGAGTTGAGACAGAAGACTGCTATGAAAGGACAAAAATACTTTGTTGCAATGTTTTTTGTTTGTGAAGTGCTCACTAGTGCATGAACAATGTCATGGCAAGTCTCCTGCAGTCTTAGTAGTGTTGTTCCTTTCCTTATTTCTCATACCCACCCTGGTAGATAGATCCCTATTTCAGAAAACAAGTGAATTAGGGCCCAAGGAAGTGAAACCAATGTGCGGGCTGGGGAGTAACAGTTGAACCCCAATGTACACATGAAACCAGGGAACACTGGGTGTGATGAGCACTTGAGGAGGGACAGTTATGATCTGGAACACACAACTGCAATTTGCAAACTTAAAATTAGCACTAGCTTAATGGTAGGAGACAGGCTGCTGAAATCAGGGGAGGGGAAGTGCTCTTTAAGAAGCTTCCGACACACCCGATACCTCCACCCATCCCGTCTGCCTTTGGCGAAGGAGCAGAATCAGTTGGTTTAAGAGCTTGGGCTCTGGGTTTACTAACCCAGGAGCTTTGGGCAAGGCACTTGATGTTTTAGGGCCTCAGTTTCCTCATCAAAATGGAGACAATGCAGAGCAATGCCTCCCTCATGCTATGAGTCCAGCCATCAACATCAACATTTTGTGTTGGTCCTGGACTGGGGATATCATGTTCTAGAAGCCGATAGAAGCCCATGTCGAGAATGCAGGGGAAGGAGGGGGACAAAGGCACGAGAAGTTTGCATTATTCTTCATGTGAAGGAGTGTAGGACCAGGCTAGCCAGGTGTTTGCATGTTCTCTCTTGCACCCTATAAGAGGCGGGTACTGCACTAGCTTCCCCCAAGGCTGGTGTTGAGCAGAAAGATGGCAGCCACCATTTCTTATGGCTGCTCCAGTGTGTGGGTGACAAAGGGCTGCTTCCAGAGTGCAGCAGCCCACCCCTCATATTTCCTGCTTGGTCCCCGAGGAGTGAATGTCTCATTAGGAGAGACTCTTCTTTTGGTCACATGGAGCTCAGAGATCCCTTGGACTTGGATTGTTTGAAATGCCACTAGGAAGTTCCCAGATGGGCTCTGAGAGGGCGATGGCTTACACAGTGAGGACAATCACATGATGCATCGTCATCCACGTGGGACCTTGCTGCCTTGTAGGCAAGGACATCTTGGCCTAGGAGACTATAAAGGTCTCTAAACTTGTAACCTCCAGGTGACCTTCCCTTGGGGAGCAGCCTAACTATTGTGCGCTTGTCCAGGGCTCTTATTTGAGAGATGAGTTATACTTTTCTACTCAGGCTGCTCTAGGTTGGAGTAAAATGCCACCTGCAACAGTCCTGGACTGCCTAGCAGCTAGGCATCCACAGATATACCTCCTCTCATCCAGCCTCCCATTTTCCTGGCATTTCCTTCAAGTTAACATCGTGCAAAATGGTGTAAGTTGGCATCAAAAGTCTGCTGTGTTTCATGCAGCATATGGTTGCCTGCAAGGTAGTACCTTCTGCCTTGGATATGAGGGAGGGAAGGGCATATATTATACCTTTTATACCCCCAACCCCATTGTTCTTTATTACTCTTTGTTCCTCCTTCACATCCCCTTCTTAGACAAATAATTTTGTTCCCTGATTTGGATAACCCTGAGGATGAGCCATAAGATAGCAGAAACTGAGTCCTTTCTGTTGATAATTATAGTTCTTCTCAGAACTCCTTTGTTTTTGTAAATGCTTACCAGGTGCCCCCAAGTGCCAGATGACACTCGTGTGTTTGGTAAGAGCGTGCAGGTATGAAGAGTCAGAACCTGCAGCTCCCCAAAGAGAAGAGGTTTCTTCAGTCACTGAGTCACAACATTAAAGGTTCACCCTGGCTCACTGGCTGAAATGAGTCAGTGGTCCTTTCAGAATTCTCTTTAGTTCAGTGTTTCAAAGAAATCTGTGACTGAGATTGTGATTCATATTTTTTTTTTCATTGCAGCTGACTATTTTGCATTTTCCTAAGGTGAAACTCAGCCTGTCTTTTCAGGTTTTGAGAAAGAGTCAACACTTCAAAGTTGAGAAGGGTGGAAAACCCAGCTACCAAAGGGAAGCCTGAATGCTTCCTTTTCAAGTGTAGGAAAATCAGATTCTCAAAGTGAGCTGAGGGGTTTTTGTGCGCAGCTTTCTAGGGGCTTGGATTTTCTGTAATTCTTTTCTTTTCTTTTTCATTTATTTATTTCATAATCCTCACCTGATGATATGTTTATTGACTTGAAAGAGAGAGAGAGAGAGAGAGAGAGAGAAAGATTGATTGATTGCCTCCTGTACGTGCCACGACTGGGGATCACACCTGCAACATTTTGATGTACAGAAAACACTCCAACCAACTAAGCCACTGTGGAGCAGGGCCTAATTCTCTTCTTTTTAAGGACATCCCATCTTCCTTCTGGTTGCCATGATTTTCTTAGTATCCTTGACCTCCCATAGTCTAGCTTTTTCTGACATACCCAACAGCACCATTCTGATTCTTTTCATCACAAGTGACTGTCCCAGAGAAGGAGGTTTCCTCATTGACCTCTCACCAGCACAGCTTGTGGTGATTTTTCTATGGGGGAGGAGCATTATCTATCCATTCTGGGCCACCTTCTGCACTGATACAGGTCCTTCCCATCTTTGAGTTCATCTCTAATACAACTAGCTGGTTAAAAGGTTCCTAATGGAAATTCAGCTTCTTCCTTCCTCAAACATTTACTGAGCATGGACTGTATTTTAGGCACTAGACATGGGAACGTGGTACTGTACAAGGCTGACTAGGAACACAGAGAACTGCACAAGCACTTACAATCCAACCTGCAGCAAACCCAGGATGGCTTCCTATAACAGTTGACTTCAGAACTAAGACAAAATGAGTATGGTAACCAGGTGAAGGGAGTAAAAGGGGAGAGCGTTTTGCATTCCACTGCACTTACACACTATGCATCTTCTTGTATCCTGCTTTGCATTAGCTTGTATTGTCCCTATGCCTAAAGCATATGTGTTGTTAACTTTAAAATATTGTAATTTTTAAGGGCAAGAGTCTGTGGTACTTTTTTAGTTATCCTTCTCAGGGCTTAGCACAAAGGTAAATACTTTGCAAGGATGGAAACTAGCTATAGTATGTCTGCTCTGTGCCCATTAAAGTGGTTATTTATTGGCTGCTGAGTAGTTGTGTGACTTTGGGTGAATCACTAAGCTTCCTCCGGACCTTGATCTCTTCATCTGGAGAATGAAGGGATTCCACTACAGTGTCTTGCATCTCTGTGACCCTTTTTATTTTCCTGTGGCCTCTCAGAGCCATCTGGTTATCAATGAACTGGTAGGAAGACAACTGCAGAAGGCATTTCAGGGGTTAAGTCAGGAAACCCAATGTGGAAATGAAACCTCAACCCCAAATGCTTACGTGCTACGTCAGTTGGAGACCAAGATAAGGATGTCCCTCAGAAGTGACCCCAACTGAGCCCCAGTGCCTCCATCCTCTTCTCCGTGCCCAGTACCAGCACAAGTTGCCAACGGAGAGAAAGAATGCATGTTTGGGCTTTGTTCTGTGGGCCATTGTAGCTTTTCCTCTGTAGCATCGTCACCTGTGGTCTTGTAACCTAAGCTACAGAAATAGCAAGTGGGTGTGCAGAAGGCAAGCTGATGGGATAGGCAGTGCGAGGTACAGAGGCAGTAGAGCTTTCTTTGGTGCTAAAAACACATACTCCAGGACATCATGTACTAATTCAAGGGTGGCCCTCCCTTTTTTTTCTCTCAAACTCTTCAAAACAGGAAGAAAGGTTTGTTCAACTGCAGACACCATAACCCATGTCCTTCTGTAGAGCTCTTTTCTGGAAGCCATCCAAGAAAAAAAGCTACCTTCACTAAGGGGATGGCAATCACTTTTTTTCTATTTTTCTCTCTCTTTTTTTTAAACTCTCAACTTCTGGTAGCATTTTGGGAGGTTGGCACAAGGCCATCTGAAACCACAGTGGGGTGTTAGGTAATCATGTTCTCATTAAAATACTGTTCTGTGGTTTAATTTTCAACGGTCTCTCTGCAGTTTGGATACACATATACCATATTTTTGAGGCAGAGACACTTTGTTGGTACAGATGAAAAGGCAGGAAAATGGGCTGCCCATAAGATAATTCCTTGTATATTTCCAGAAAAGAAATAGCCATTTTTTTCTAGAGAAGGCAAACTGAACATGAGTGTAGCACTCTTGAGGCTTCCTAGCAACTGATGATATTTTCAGTTGACCCTGGGGACACATGCACCAAAAACATCCTAAGACCCTTCAGATTGAAGGTATCAAGTAGTGTCTATCCATGAGCATTCATACACTTAGTCATTGAGTTGAGCACTTTAACTGAGTATCTACCAAATGCCAGGTGTTGGGCAGACCCTAAGACCAGAGAGACAGAGGAAATCACCACCAGTTGGGGTGGCAGATAAGTAACTGGGCAACACAGAACAGTGAGGTGAGTGAGTCCTGTGTCCTCTTGTCCTTACCTCCAAAGAATTTCCATATGGGGCCTTTGGAATTTTATCAGTGAAGAAAGCAAACTAAAGCCAGGTTATCCTTTTTTTTCTTTAATTTAAAAAAGAGGATGATGAAGCCTTCAAATGCTCCCATTAGACAATATTCTAGGAACTGCCCCCAACTCCTACATTCTGGACTAGCAGTTCCCATCTGACCAGTTTAGCTCTGCAGCCATGTTAGGTCTTTGACTTGGCCACTCCTGCTCTGTGTTTGTACATTCCCAGTAGTAGAATCTTGGTTTTCTTCCTAGTTCTTCAATTAGGCTCTCAGCTCCTTGAGGACTTCTCAGAAACTGGGCTGGTCCCTGTCCTATCCTCTCAGGTTGATTGACTGGCCCTAGGTAATTGAAACAGACTTAATTGAGCCCCATGTAAACTGGCCAGACCAATTCGGCCTCAGGTTTGATTTGAGTATTTCAAATCAGATGAGCATTTCATATCAGACCTGTTCTAGTAATAGGTGAAAATTCTACCTGTTCCAGCTATGGATGAAAAAGAAACTTATCTTTGGATCTTTTCTTGCCTCCAACTTTTTACCTCTTTCTTCCCCATCTCCTTTAGTCTTTGAGCTGTTTTTCTTTTTCTGTCTTTTGTTTGGCAGTGCTATCATATGTGTATTAACAGGGAAATTTGCATAGTTATTTTTGGCATATGTCTTGAGGGATTCAGATTTTCACAAAGCACCTACAATAAATTGAAGTTAAGAAGTGCCTTATTTTTCTTCTCTCAACAATTTTGACTGAATTGAGACATTCAAGCTGGAGTCTTTAACAAAATTTAAAAATCAATGTGCAGGCTTTGCATTTAATTTAAAACTCTCTTATTGGTGAACATTTTTGAGGCAAGTCAAAGTCACTGAGATTTCACTGGAGGTATTTTATATACACCAAAAGGTGAGTGTGGAGTGAACTGGACTGATTTATTGTTGGTTTCTCAAACACTGACATTAAAGCAGGTAAAAATCAATGTGGTTTTCTTCATGGGGGGTTTCGCTTTGACTTTCAACATTGAATCTGAGGGTTTGATGAACCCAGAAATGCAAAGTGAAACTTGGGAATACGAGTGCAAATTAAGGCAAACAGACTTCTATGAATGGAAGCTGAGCTCTAGTTTCTTTTCAGCATATATGATTTGTTAGATGTCACCCTCTAGTCTTCATAAAAAACATGATCCCTTGTCATTAAGAAACTGTCAATGTAAGAAACATCCAAACCAGTAAGAATTTTTATGAGTTTATTTGAGCCAAACTATCGACAATTGTTGGGAAGCACAATCTCAATTTTTCAATAAATTGAAAAAATGCTCTGGAGAATGGCAGTTTAGAACCTTATTTTATATATCAGAATCCAAGGAGAAGACATAAGGGGGTTGATGTAAAATCCATTGGTGATAGATTAGGGAGGTGGGAGAAAGCAAAGTTGGGGGAGGAACTTCTGGGACTGGATAAAAAGCAAAATGATAGCTACATCTTTTAGGTACGTGGGTACAGGATAGTAACAGTCAACAATTAACATGGTAACAATAACAATGAGGGAATTTGTGATCTCCCCCTGGTGTGGTGTATGTGCTTTGAGGGTCTGGAAGAAAGGAAATTTGACGTTTCAAAGGTATGTTATCCAAGATGCAAAAAGATAACAGACAGGCTCAGTTACGGTAAAGAGTGCCCTTTGTTAGGGAGAAATACTGGCTGAGGACATCTCTATCTGCCATGATTTTAGTTAATACGTTTTTATTAACGGCTTTTAGTTAATAAGTTTTAATTTCAGATGATCCTTTGTGGTTAATTTAGGTCTCTGAGTTTGTCAGGCTGCTTTAGTATGTTGCCCCTTTTCTTCCACAGAATTTACATTTAAAATAAGATATATTATCAATCAGCATATACCAAAGCATTGTCTAATTCTTCTCCTCAAAGTTCCATGTTTTTATGGATTACCTTATTTACACTAGAGATGGGCCTTATAACCCATCTTTGGAGAGTGGGTTGCAAGGCCTTCCTGTCTTGTCTTCTGATAGATTGGTGGAAGGAGAATTAGGAAAGGTGAGTGCTCTGCCTAACATTGCTACCATGTGGAAGGGAGGCCCTGGGGGGCCCCTGAAAATGCATTTTTCTGTCTTGCTGCATTTGATTCATCGGGCTCAAGAAAATCAATAAAACAGCATAACGGAAGCCCGCCAGTGTATTGCTCTTGAGTATATTTAACATCTTGAATATTTCATTCACTCAGACTCCTGAAGGTGTAAAAAGCAGAAAATGTACAGAAGAACATTTCATTTTCATAATAGTTAAACAGATTTAGTGTTCAAGGTCATGCCTGAGTATTTACCTGTGCAATGAATCCAAAGACCTTAGGTCCTAAAATCCCATGAATCAGGGTATCCGCGTCAGAAAGGCCTCTATAGACCTTTCTTCCCCTCAATTGCTTGCTTACAGTTGTTAAAGTTTAGCAGAGGAAGAATCAAAATCAGTGATCAAATAGCAAGGAGCTATTGTTTGGCTCCGTGAGAGTTTGCACACACTCAGAATTTCAGCTGTGATTGACGGAGGAGTGTGTGTGAATCAAACCCCTTGTTCTGTGTTACGGTCACAAAGAATCTTTTCCCTTTGAAACCCAAGAAGGCCCTTTTTTTCTGGACCTGTGGAGGAAATTAGGCAGCAAAAAACCATGAATATTTTTTTAAAAAATCCATTAAAACTTTAATTGATGCAGCGTTTATGGAGCATTTGGGAATTTCAGAATGGCTTTCTTAATCTACCTTCCAAATGCAGCCACCTGTAGAGTAGCACTAATACTAATAGGTACATGGTCTTTTCTAAATCCTCTTATCTGATTTCAGTTATTATTTGAACTTCAATTTTGTGTTTAATAATTATTTAAATTATTTAAACTTCAATCTTGTGTTTAATTTATTTTTATCTAATTAGTTGATACTAGGAGAAAACTGACCCAATGATCAAAGGCACCCCCACCCCACAATAATATTTCAGACCAGAACCCTGCATGGAGATGAGTGACTCTATGGAACAAAGATTTTGTGTTTCGCTTTCAGAAATAGTTGTGCAAATATTCAGTCTGAAAGCCCTTTTAATGGCCCAAAATGGAGACGTTGACAATCTGGAAAGGCCAGGTGGACCTGAGCTGAGATGAGTGGTTTCTTGGCAGGGAGCCCATTCTCATGATGAAAGCTGGGAAAATTTGCTGGGGGAGAGTAATCCAATGATAGGAAAGGATTAGGCAGGCTTACATTTAGCAAACTGTAAACCATGAATCTGAATGGTGCACCCCTTCGCCACACAGGCAGCAGCTGCTTTGTTTGTAAAATAGAGCATCCAAAATTAAATAAGAGGAGAAACTAAAGAGAGAAGGTGGGAGGAAGGAAGCACCGGGTGTTTAAAAATGATATGGCATGCAGACAAACTGAGTTTGCGAGTGGTAATCCCGGATCAGCACTAACAGAAGACTCATTTCAGCTAAGAGAACATCATCCCAAAGACAGGTGGAAACTGCTACTACCTTGAACATGCACAGACTCCAAGTTCACCTTTCACCACTTGCTCCTATTGGTCCAGTCACTTAATTATTTCACTTCTGAATACTTAGCTATTAGTGACACTAATTAAAACCTGCCTTGCCCTCAGATGTATTATGAAGCTGTTTGTAAAATGCTGTGAAGGCAAATTGTTCCAAGAGCTATTAATTCTGGTAAAGACCGTGTCAGCTTCAGTTATGTGCTCATAAATGCAAACCCATCCTGGGCAGTAATCTCCAGGGATGGTCTAAATTGCACAGCTGGCTTTTTAGAACATGTGTGTGGAGGAACCCTAAAAGATTGCTGAAAATGCCTAAGTTAGGTTAGATAATAAATGGAATTATACTGGGCAGGGGAAGTGTGGAACAAAGAAACTATTATCAGGCATCAGATACACACTGTATTGTACGAAGAGGGTGATTTAGGCGGGGTTAGCAAGGTATTTGGGGAGAGGTTATTAAAATACAAAGTCAGTACAAAGCATAAGAAGACTGATGAAACAAATTCCTGGCAGTTCCTGCTCCAGGTCCTTTTTCTTTTGCTGGCTGTCCTCCTGTCATTACCAACTGGAAGAATTGGGCAAGTTAAGCTGGAAGATGACTCTTTCAGTCACCAGTTTTTTGGATCTGTGGACTTCCACCTTAGGACTCCTCATAATGTAAATCGATCTCTTTCTCTCTCCCCCTGCAATCGTGCACGCGCGCACACACACACATACACACATGAAGCCTGTCCAAATAATAACGTCAGCCCTTATTAATATAACGAGAATGGTTTGCATGACATCAATATAACCTGGCAGCCAAGGAGACTGGACTGGAATGTTCATGTGTGAATAATTATGACTTTACTGTACTGGTCAGTGGAGGCAGTAGATGTCTTTGAGTGAGCATGTGTACTGTGTGGACATTGCATTCAAAATGCCTGAATGAGTAAAGCAATAAATATGCATCAGATTTTGTGTTAAGCTTGAACATTCCTCCACGGAAACTATTCAGATAATTCAGAAGGTGGCAGCTATGGGCAACAGGTGATTGGCAGCTTCATTAAGACAATGCGCCTGCTTGTGCATCACGTCTCATGCAGAGTTTTTTGGCAAAACATCCAATCACCCAGGTGACTCAGCCCCCCTACAGCCCAAATTTGGTGCCCTGTGACTTCTGGCTTTTCCCAAAACTAAAATCATCTTTGAAAGGGAATAGTTTTCAGACTGTCAATAAAATCAAGAAAATACGACAGGGCAACTGATGGTGACTGGAAGAACTGCGTGAAGTCCCAAGGTGTTATTTTGAAGGGGACTGAGGCATCATTGTCCTATGTACAATGTTTCCTGTATCTTGTATCTTCTTTAGTAAATTTCTCTATCTTTCATATTACATAGCTGGATACCTTCTGGACAGACTACACACACACACACACACACACACACACACACACCACCCCTCTCTTTATATATACCCTACACACACACCCCCCCATATATTTATATAAAGGTATATACGTGTGTTTATATATACATAAACCATATTTAATCTTTCAAGTAGGTTACAAAACTCATTAGTATGCATGGGTTTCTCATATGATGGAAGCATAGGTACATGATGGATAAATAGATTCATTAATTTACTTATTCAGCAAATATTTAGGAAGCATATAGTATTTGCCTGGCAAGTTCTAGGTGCTGAGAATATGAAGTGAAGAGACAAGGTGCCTGACTTCAGTGACCTCATACTTTGATCAGGAAGGCATGTAACAAACAAATAGACAAATAATGATAATGAAGAGCTATGAAAACAATAAAACAGGGCAATGTAATAAATATAGAAAGAATAATTAGATAATTTATAGCTCAAAAAGGAGCTTCTGATAATTCAGTGTTGTGGTTTTCAAGCTTGATTCTAACAACAGGATCTGTATTTTTTCAATTGAAAATACATGCCTGTGGGGTAGGTTCAGTATTGAATAGAGGGTGTGTGTGTGTTGTGTGTGTGGGGGGGGGTTGTCAGACCTTATCACCAATTCAGGTAAATTATAACAAATTGATTACAAAATTATATTCACCACAAAATAACAACACAGCATAATGTAAAAATTAAATGATAATTGTCTCATTTCAGTGAGACAGATGATGCTGCTGGCAAGCTCTCATTACGACATCCATTATCTGTTTGTATCAACCACTTGAGTTATTGATCTGGGCTGCACTAGGTCACTTTCTTTACTTATTCTTTGCTTCTTTCATTTTTTAAAATTTCTTTTCCTATTTTTATGAAACTGTAAAATCATCTCTCAAAAATATCAAGTTTTAAGGAAAGGCACATATATCTGCTTCAGGATATTTCAGTCATACACAGATCCAAAAATTAAGGCAAGGGTTATCTCTGAAGACTACTGATGTTTTTCAGATGCTCAGTGGATGAGCTTATAATACTCAAACATGGGAGAATTGGATGCTTCAAATCAGGAAATAATGGCAAACATATTCCCAGTGTATTCTTGGGTTCCATTTGGCTCTGGAAAGTATTTATTTGTGTCTTATTGCCACATCCAAGTATACACACACACAGTAGGTCTATTTTTCCAGCAAGTGAGGAGAGCCATTAAATACTGGCAACAATTTTTTGGCCCTTCTTAGCTATTTATACCATTGTTCAGTCCTAAAAATATTCCAATATCTTATCCTTCACATGATTGAGCAAGTTCAGGCTGTTCAAGATATTGAATATGTCAGTAAGATATACCCTTATCTCAAGCCACTTGAAATCAGAGAAATGGTCATGAAGAAATTATTTTTATCTAATCTTTCATTTCAAAACCTCCTTCCCCATGAATAGCCAACATATATCATTATCTATCAGTGACTGCAATTTCATCACGTTTTCAATTGTCATCACTTCCTTTGTGGTGGGTGGTGTAATGTCCACCACCTGGACCACCTCCCTGAATAAAGAACTTGTTCCTCATACCCTATACCTCCTACCTCCCACTTGCAGAAAGTACAACTGAAAGTGAGATCTCAGCTGTGAGCCTTGTCTGGGGATGCCTCTGCTGAAGCAAGGTGCCTCACAAAGATCATCTCCTTCCAGGGACTGACTCACCCCTTTAGATATAGAGAAGCCACATCCCCTTACTCCAACTGGGGACAGTTCTGAAGGGTCATCCTAGCTTCAGAACTTCTCATGAGGTTGACTTAGGACTGAATCACAGCTCAGCTTCTCTCTTCACCCAGCCTTTCTTCTTTTACTTCCCCACCTTTGGTATGAATTGATCCCAAGTCTATGCCTTCATAAACATCCTGTATGCTAATATCCATCTCAGAGACTTCTCCCTAGGGATCATCTTTGAAACTGAATCCAGATCATCTAGGCATGTGGCTGATAGCCAACTGATCTCTTTGAGGGAAACAATGATGTTCATATGCACCCTCTTCAATTCACTGGGAATTCCTCCCTTGATGCACACAGAAATGGAACTTGTCCAAAACTGATGCCAATGTACTCTCCCACTTTACATCATGATCACTAAAGAAGCATTGACCAAATGAAAATCATCTTCCTGTAGAGCATGCTTTTCAATGATGAACAGTCATCAGGCAGATTACATCTAAGTAAAAAAGTCTTGTGGGTAATAGTGCTGGTTATACAACACTGTTAAGTATATTTGATGCCACTAAATCGTATGATTAAAGTGGTTAAAATGGCAAATTTTACATTATATATATTTTACTACAATTGAAAAATTGATAATGCAGTATACCAAAAACTATTGACTTGTATACTGTAAGTAGGTGACATGTAGATACATGAATTATATCTCAATAAAGATATTGAAAAAAAAAGAGCCTTGGGGGAGAAAATCATCAAGTACTTCTCTTTTGTATATGTGCCCCCTGCCAGAACTGAATTTTGTCCATATATAAAGTGAAATATCTGCAAAGACGTGATATTACCTTTCTCCCACATTGTATATCATTAAAAAATACTATGTAACATCTACCAATGTTCTTTGATGAAGAAATTTTGCTGATCATTTTGCTTTCTTTCCAAACATAATATTTATCATTACCTTTGTAGCTGGTTTTACAAAAATAATGTGGCACATACTTATGTTTCTGTGACAAGCTCATCCATTATGATGCCTCTGTAGTTGGGGTTTCTCTGTCACCTTTAGCAATAACTTTGTCAATTTTGTATTGAGAAACACTTACGATGTTTGCACTTGTTCTGGAAAAACTTTATTGTTCTATTGAGAGTCATTGTACATTGTTGGAAAATAACACTGAAGCTTTCATGGCTTCCTGCTGTTATTAGAAAACATTTTTATGATGAATGTCACCCTGGAGGTCCAGGGGCAAACACATCACCAGTCCAATATATCCAATTTTCAGATTTTTCGTGTTATACTTCCTATTTGTGACTTACAAACTTACACATTGGTTAGCTTGATCATCACATTCATATTCTCACTTCTCCTAGCATGTACAGTTTTATCTCCTTTCATTTGTCCTTGAATATGTTATTTACATTTAAGATATTATCCTGAGTTATGGCATTTACTATTTTTATTATTACCACTTTTGAGCCATTGATCCATTTTTGTCAATTAGCAATAATCATAGTAGCAACAATTAAAAGTTCAATAAGTAAAAACAATGATACATGTTAACTGGGACAAAATCCACACCATGTAACTGAAAGTTGCTGAGATGAAATGATAAGTTGCTAGAGTAACCCATGAGTCCGAGGATCTCATTTTGAGCAATCATGCCTGGTTTTTTCTCTTTCCCTCTTTCTTCTTTCTTTCTTTTCCTTGTTGATCTCAGCTGGACTCTTCACGCACCCTCTTCACTTCCTTTCCCTTTTCCCACTTCCCAGTTCCCTTTGTTTATTTTTTGAGAGTTATGGCATTAAAATGCAAGGAGACCCTGGAGATGTTTAAGTCCAACGATTTCACTTTACAGATGTGGAAACTGAAATGTAGAGAGTTTCAACGAACTAAACCAAGTCAGAGGGGCTAGACCTGGTTTCCTGGCTCCTCTGATTCACGACCAGTGTGTTTCCATTTTGTCTTGAAGCCACTGAGCCTTCTCTTCTTACTGATTCTCTCTTGGCACTGAAAGTGATTAGATCCAAAGCGATTAAGGTTGTTATAAGAGCTGAGGAAGTAGGAGGTTAAGGAAGTCAAAACTTCCCTCCTCTATTTCTTCTCACCCCTGCAACCACTTAGCATTCAGTTACTCACAATGTCTGTGCATTCTCCCTCTTAAAATATCTGTCAAACTTAACACTCCTTTCTGTTCTGGAACCATTGTGCTAGTTCATGCTGCCATTGTCTTTCTCGTGCACTATTTCAGCACTTCTTTTTTAGTTTCTCTGCTTTTAAGAACTACTTCCTCAGACCCAAAATCCAAGTATCAATCCATCCATCCATCCATCCTACTGCTGCCAGAATGACCTCACAATGTCACTCTTGTCTCTACTCTTCGATGATTCTCAAATCTCTTCAAGATAAAGTTGAATCTTTGAGAAAGGCCCCTGACAGCCAAGTCTCTCTGGGTCTGGCCCCTCCTTCCTGTCTAGTGTTATCCCCAATTACTTGGTATATTAGTCAGGCTAAGTTATGACATATTAACAGGTATGTTAAACCTTAACACAACAAGGTTTGCTATAAGTCTGGGTGACTCTTCAGAGGGTCTCCTCTCCATGCAGTAACCCAGAAATCCAGACTCCTTCGACCATGTGTTATTTCCATTTCACCAGGTGCCTTCATGATTGCCACGGAGGAGGAATGGAGAGCTGAAAGGTGGGCATGAGCTCTTCTGCGCTCCAGCATGAAAGTGACACCATAGCCCACTGACCAGAGTGTATCACTTAACTGCAAAGGGGCTGGGAAATGCAGGGAATGTTTGCTGAGTACTACGAATTTGGCCGCAGTCTCACCTTGCAATTGAAACTCTGGAAATACCTGACTACTTGTTCCCTGAGTACAAACTCTTTTAAAGCCTCCATGTCTTTCCACCTAGGCAGCCCACCTTGCCTAGAATATCCTTCTTGCTGACATGATGAACTCCTACAAACCCAAGTCTCTGTTTCTTTTAAGAGGCCACTTCTGAGTTTCCCAGGCCTGCTTAGTGGTTCACTCTCCAATGTCCCCACTGTATCTTGTGGTTCTCTCCATCACAGCTCTTTTTATACAGTGTGGAGCAAAAATAAGTTTACAGTTATTTGTATGGAAAATAAGGAATGCTTCATAAATAATGCAAGAATAAACTGTTTTGCATACTGGCAGCTGTAAACCTACTTTTACCCATTCTGTATTGTTATAACTGTTTACCTGGCTGTTTCTCTCTACATGGAAATCTCTTTGTGGATAGAGAAAAGCGTATTTTCATCTTTAGGTCCTCCATTTTAACACATTAGTATGTAGAGACTCTTCATATCTGTGGTTGAATAAATGAATTTACAAATAAATGAAAGAATGACTATAAAACTATCTGATTTCTTGTTTATATATTCCATTCCTACCACCCCCACCCCCTTGGCCCAAGTAAACACCTTCTCTTGTCTGGACAACCACATAGTCCCTTTCTGATAATCTCCTTCCATTATTGCCCAGTCCAATTTATCCTCCACTCAGCAGCCATGTCATTATGAAACAGGAATCAGAGTGGGGTTTCCTGTGTCCTTAGAATAAAATCCAAGCGTTCAAATGTATTCCCATGACCCTCTGCCTGCTAATCTGGCCTCAGTTCACTGTCTTACTCTGTGGCTCCCACACTGGTCTCCTCTTAGTTCCCTGATCACACTAATATTTTTCTTTCCCCAGGGCTTTCTCAAGGCTGGCTCCTGTGCCTGG
The DNA here is from genome assembly GCF_021234165.1 of Pteronotus mesoamericanus. NCBI lineage: Eukaryota > Metazoa > Chordata > Mammalia > Chiroptera > Mormoopidae > Pteronotus > Pteronotus mesoamericanus. The sequence continues at coordinate 922,507 of NW_026555325.1, forward strand.
AGTGCTTCTACTTCCTCTTCTCTCTTTGTTAGTTCTTTCTCAGTCTTTAGTTTAAATTAATCGCTTTTTTTTTTTTTTTTTTTTTTTTTAGCAGTTACAATTGTTTTGTTTTGATTGCAAGTGAGAAATCCCACTCAAACTACCCTAAATTATAAAGGCAATCTATTGACTCCTATATCTAGCAAATCCAGAAATAGTTCTGGCTTTAAGAGAGGCTTGATCTATGTTACTGAGGACCTTACTATAGAGCTGCTGCTCTTCCCTCATGATCACGAACTGGCTGCCACTGTTCTGGACTCACTTTCTCAAACCACAATCTCCAGGTGCAGAGTGTCTTTTCTGGTAGCTCCTGCTGAAGTCCCGTGATTCAATCTCTCTCATTGGCCTAAATTGTATCATATGCCCATGTCTAAACCAATTATCTTGGGAGGGACATGAAGATAGAGTGGAGGGATTGGACTTATTTAGGCCAATCAGAACCCTCCCTTGGAGCTGAGGGTGGGACCACACAGAACCTAACAACATGGCTGCACGTGAGGCAGAGTTTAAATTTCCAAAGAATATGAAGTATTTTTGGTGGGAAATAAATGTTTGAAATACAGCCCACACCCCACCAAAAAATGCCCATTACACTTTCTCAGAGGAGCCAGCACTCTCCATCCCCCTCTAAGGAAGTCCCGTCTGTTTTCTTCTATTAATGAATCCTTCTCACTTTCCTGAAAGTGCCTACTACAGTTTGTACTACTTATTTTGTTTGTTTATTTGTTTATAGCTTGACTCTCCCACTAGGCTCCAATTTTACAGAAGCATATACCATGTCTGATTTGTTCACATAGTGCTGGAGCATACTACTAGAAAATTCAATAAATATTTTCTTAATAAAAGAAACAAAATAAATTTCTTCTTCTCCAGTTTAGCCCTGGTTTTTTATCAAGGGACAAGGGAAAGCAGAGGTTGGAAGGATGAAGATGAATGTGAGCAATGTGATTGTTAATTTAGCTTTCCTTTGGGAGCTTAGCCCTCTTTCCCTTCCAATAATCCCTCAAATTCCCCATCCTCAGATCTTTTCTTATTAACTCACCTGTTCCAGGCAGTCTGATAATTTGATATTCCTTTTAGGTTTTTTAAAACATAGCTTGAATTATAGTCTCAATAAGAATAAGAAGTTAGCTAAATTATATCTTTTCAGAGAAGGTAAGAACAAAGTCTTCTGGTTTTCCTAGCTCCTACAAATATAGTGGTGAAAGTTTCACTTCCCTCATGGAAATTGGGACTGAAGTCGATGCCAGGGAGTAGAAAGAGAGAAGAAAGTTAGGAACGAGGCAGGGCAAAACACTGCCAGGAAAGAATAGAAGTTCATAAACAGCAAAGGAGGTCTTTTGGGTGAAAGAGACGTAGCTAAAGAGAAGGAAAATTGAAATAAACTTGGGATATGAAGATTAAAGAATGTATGTAATAGAAAAAGAGCTGGAGGAATCTTCCTTCCTAGATTATTCCATTTATTCATCAACACTTGCAGACACTGTTCTAGGAGCTGAGAATATAGGGGTGGCCAAAACGTACCAGTTCTTGCCACCACAGAACTCACATTCTAGTGAGGGAAGAAGGGCAATCAGCAAATAAGTGGAGACCATGTGCCATTTTCCTCGTTCCTGAAGCCCTACAGAATGAAATGAAGGTATTTTATTTTTAAAGGCATAGGTACTCATGGGTAAGAAAAAGGGAAGAGGAGGCATCAGAACCAAGGATGAGAGTTGGAAGACAAACTTGAGAAAACAGTATCCTCAGTGGACAGAGGGAAAGTTGAGAACCAACCTGGTTTACACTCATCACCTCCTAAAGTACAGGGATTAATGGTGTCAGGTGGATCTGGAATGCTGTGCGTATGTGTGTAACAGAAGCTATAATAGTCAGTTCAAATTGAGCTCTCCAGACTCTCTTCTCTTCTCCATGGAGAAGAGCCAGGCCCCTCTGGCAGAAGATTGGGGCTTTATTCTCTGGAGAAGACTTCTGCCCAGCTGAGAGGGCAGACGGGACACAAATAGGGGAATTAAGGGGGGGTATGTGTATTGGATGCTGAAGCTCTCTTTCCTCAAGAACAGTGGCAGTCAGGCCTATACCCTCCAACAGGAATTTGAAGCATTCTCTGAAGAGTCTGCTTGTCTAAAGAGAGAAAGGCCTAAAGTTAGCAATATTGGGGGTTTCCAAGCAAATAGCGCTGCCTGATCACAAATTATAGTGAAACTCTGCAGTCAGCAGTTGCCACCTGTGCATTCAGAGCTACCAATCAGCACGTTTAGTTCCTTGTTTCTCAGAGGGGCAAATGGCCAAGAATTACTAGACATCTGAGAAAAGGTTCTAATAACAGAGACCAAACAAAAACCAAATGCACAGAAAAAGCAACTTTGAGGAAACAGACTACACAGGAAGAAGAAAACTGATGAGAGAGAGGGAGCGAGAGGGAGAGAAAATTATCATTAAATAGTCAAGGAGATAAAATAAATTCTAACTATAAAATAAGAGCAGGATGCTACATAAAAAACTAATATTCAGAGAACAAAAAGGAGCTGTTTGAAATTAAAAATAGAATGGCAAAATGAAAACTTCAGAATAATTGGAAAGTTGAAGAAATCTCTCAAAAAATAGGAAAAAAAAAAGACAGAGGTGGATAAACAGGAGAAAAAATGAGAATGTTAGAGGAGTAGCTCAGGAATAATGGGGATTTCAGAAAGAGGGGCCACCACGGAGGAGGACTGTCAAAGAAAGAATTCAACAAAAATTCCCAGAATTGAAAAATACAAGTTTCCAAATTAAAAAGTCCACTGAGTACCCATCACAATTGCACAATGGGAGAAAAAAGTCCCACACTCACATCATGGTAAATTTCAGAACACTAAGCCAAACAAAGAGCTTAAAACCTTCCAGACAGCAAAAATATGTCACTTACAAAGGATCATTAATTAGAATGGCTTCTATTAAGAAACATCCGGAGTTGGAAGACAATGGAGGAGCTATGCCTTCAAAATTCTGAAGAAAAATGATTTCAGACCTGAAATTCTACTTCCAGCCAAATTATCAATGAATGGTGAAGGTAGAGCAAAAGCATTTTCAGATGTGCAGTCTCAAAAAAAGAGTGTATTTTCCATTCAGCCTTTTTAGGAAGCTTTTGGATCACATGTTCCCCCAAAACATTGCAGTAAAGCAAATAAAAATAAAAATGTCAGAATCAAGAAACAAAAATGCTTAGGATGAAGGTGAAGGGAAATCATTTTAGATTGGACCATGTCAGGAATAAAGGGAGGAGAGTGCTTCAGGAAATTTAAGTGACAGGATACATAATGTGTCTGAATATCTGTGGAGGAGATTTAGGCAACTGGTAAAACGGGGCTTTTATTACTGATAAGTACACAGAATTACAGAAACAATAAAAAAGGCAGCTATAAAATTAGTAACTCCAGGCAAAACAGAAAGAGTTGGAAAAAAATGCTAATAATTTAATGATTCATTGTATTTGCATATTCATTATTATGTAACACTAAATGTTGACCTATTCCAAAGTACTATATATTAGAAGGACAGAGGGATGGAAAGTGTGTGTCCGTGTGGTGCGGGCAGAGGATCAAAGTGCTCACCTTACATAGTGGGAAATCAGGAGATAGTGTCTAAAAGTGTTTTCCATTTTAAAATTTATCTATTTATTTATTTAATAAACTCAGAGGCAAAAACAAAAAAAAATCAGTTACAGTTGTTGAAAGTGGTTGACTTAGGTAGGGAATATGGACGCAGTAAGAAGTTGCTGATTCTCATCATCTTTGTAGATCTAGTTGATTATTTCACTCTGTACAATAAACACTGTAAAAGAATAAGACCAAAAGAAAGAAAAGGAAAATACTAGAAAGAAATAAAGCAAAATATCAGTTTATCTCTTCAGTTATTTGTGTGTAGGTTTATGGCAATGAATTTTGTTTATTTTCTTATTTGTACTTTTACATTTTTCTGCAGTTTCTAAAATGAACTTGGCTTAGTTTTTAAATCATAAAACATATTTTAGGAAGGAAGGAGTTATATTTAAAAAAACAGTTTTGATAGGAGGATTTGGGAGGGCTTCACTGATGGTGACATTGGACTATATCTTTGAGGGAACAAACTATGTAGGTACTCAGAGGAAGAACATTCTAGAAAGATATGCAGAGGACCTGAGGTGGAAATGTGCTTGAACCATGATTGATGACTATGAAGATCAGCACAGAGGCCAGGTGTGTAATAAGTGTGAATAATGAGAAAAGATGAGGTTGAAGAGAGGGTTTGGGGCCAGGAAATATAGAATTTTATGGGGCACATTAAAGACTGATTTTATCCTGACTACCAAGAGAAGTTGTCAGAGAGTTCTGAGGAGAAAAGCGACATGATCCGATTGGCATTTTAGCAGGATCACTATGGCTGCTGGGTGTGTGTATGTGAGGTGGTGTGGAGGTGCGGGAGGGATTGGGGAGGATGGAGGCGGCAAGAGTGAAAACTTGTAGACCACTTGGGAGGCTCTTGCTACATCCAGATGAGGGTTTCCTTAGAGTTAAGTAATAATGTTCAAAAAGCTTTTATTTTCTTTTAGCAGCAGAAACCTTTTTTTCAAAAGAAAATCTTTGAATCCTAATCCCTCATCTTTAAAACATTAAAGTGAAGGCGCTTTACCTGAATTAGGAGGTGGGGGTCCAGATCTTCTGCCCCATTCCCTGTAATCCCTGGAAGTTGAGCCTTTGAACCTGGGGTTCTGTAAATCGCCATTTGAAAACCGGTTTCCCCTAGCTCCCTGCTTTTATTGAGGGGGTCGGGTGCAGAGAGCAGCTGGATGAGGAGCGGGGTTTGGGTAGGAGTGCTTCTAGGTGAAGTTCATGCTCTGGGAATAAGTGGAAGGTATGAAAAAAAGAGCCCGGCTCCATGCGCCCATGAGGCAGAGCAATAACCAGGCATCTTGGCTCCAGCTCAGGGTGCTTCCTGCTGCACGGTACCCTACCCACGCCTGTTCCTTCCCCAAGGGGACATGCTTTGATCCAACTTGAATTTAAAAAACAACCTGGGGCAGGGGACACAAGTGGGGACAATGGGTGAGGCCTCTTTCGTAGGGAAAACCTAGGTTCTCTCTAACTTTCCCCACCCCATGGTGTGCTAGTAAATGTTTGATAACTGCTCTTCGGAAGAAAAGTAAGGAAGAAAGGGAGGAAGAGAGGGAAGGAGAGAGAAGGGAGAGAGGAGGGATAGAGGAGGGACAGAGGGGGGAGAAAGGGGGGAGAGGGGAGGGAGGGAGGGAGGTCTGGAGGGAGGGGCCCCGATCCAGAGCACTTGCAGATTTCCATGGTGTATGCAGTCCCATCATGACTGGTTCAGTAGCACAAACATGAAGCCACTGAGTAAGAAGTTGGGAAGTTGGGCACCATTATGTAGTATTCCCACCACACAGATACAGTAGATGAAACCACCTCCTGAGGTTAATTTAAGTAGTAGTAAAATATAGTACATAATTAGAAAGTGATGAGTTTTAAGTATTTATTATCTTTCTTTTTAATTTAATTTAACTCTTTAATGGCTGTGTTTATCAACCAGATGGCACAATTTCTGAAAAGTTAACAATCAGCTCTCACAAACCATTACCCCACTGCCCCACCTCTAAAAAATTTCTCTGAACTTCAAATAAAAAATTTCAGTCTTTAAACAGACTGTGATACATTTATACAGAACAATGCTCAATGATAAACAGTAATGGACTACAGATACACCAAAAACTCAGATGACTCTGGTCAGCATTATGCCACATCCAAGAAAGCTATATTAAAAGGTGATGTAATGTTCGACTCCGTTTTTCTGATAAGTTTAAAAGACAAATGATTGTAATGGAGAAGAGATCAGTCAGTGGTTGTCAGTGGTTAGGGATGGCAGAAGAAAGTGACAATAAAGGGGCAGCATGAGACAGTTTTTTGGGGGGGGTAATGGAACTGTTCTATGCTCTGATGGTGGTGGTGATGACATGAATCTATACATGTGTTAAAGTTTATAGAACTGTCTACAAAACGTCAATTTTACTGTATGATATCTGTGTCTCTATCTCTTTCTAGTTAGACCAAGAGCTGTATTAAAAGATGAAGACAGCCAAGCCCCTCTCCCTCCATGGTCCTGGTAGCATCAGCCTCACATTTGGGGCATCCAGGCACCCTGCAACCCAAGAGCCTGCAGAATAATTTTTGAAAAGAAAGAAAAGTTGGCATATTGTTAAAAATAAAAACAAAAACAACGAACAGAATTTCAGACTGAATCAGGCAAGTCTTTTCATCATTTTGGGCCTCCTTAGAAATCTGCTGTGAGATGAAAAGTCTAGACAGTCATGAGCTGCAGATGCAAAGGCCCACAAGGGGGTCTGTGGGTAATGTAAATGGAAGCATTAGAGAGTAGTGAGAACTTTGGAGAACTCGTGCATTTCCACCTGCCTCAATGGAGCGGCTTAAGATGGTGCCTCAGCTGATGGCTATCAAGCTGGATTGTGGGCCTAGTTTTTCTGACCTTTTGTATTTCAAGTAAATGAAGTCTCTGGATATTTTAAGGTCAAATTTCCTTATTTGTAAGCACTACCAAAACTCAACAAAAACTGCCTGTGAGTCATGTTCAGGGAGGGGTGGCTAGTTTGCAGCTGCTGGATAGGATGCTCTGTACCATCTCTTTGAACGATTTGGACCAGTATCGTAAACCCTGAGAAACAGTTCTTTATCAGAGATTGCATCAGAGATTTGGAAGTTACTCTGAAGTTCTTGCACCACTAAAAGTAAAATTAAGCCCTGCTTTGCTGAATTTAAGTGCTGTGTAATTGAAGTACTAAGTGTTATTGTGGTTGTCAGAATCGACCTATGGGAAGAAGACCCAGTGCTAAAGAGGACTCAGATGGCTCTCTCTGCTCCTTTCCCCGGTGGCCTTGCAGAACACATGGAAATATGTCACTGAGTCTGTTACAGATCATAGCCTCTCATACCTGGGCCTGATTTCTCTGCACATATTACTGATTTTGTGATAACAAGTGAGAATTGAGGCCATCTTTTATCCCCATTGCCATATTATGATTGATGCTCTTATACACTTAGATTTACACTTGGCATGTGACAGGGAAAGGCACATTATATACAGGGCTGAGAAATAGTATCAGAGTAGGAGACAACACAGATCCAGAACAGGAAGCCAGCGAATGTGAGTGGACTGATGCGCCCATGAATTGGAGGAGCAGGGTCAGGTTGGAAGGACGGCTCCCTTCCCTACTCCTGTAATAGCGCATTACACGCCAGCATTGCACACCAAGGGAAGAGGCTTGCTTAGGAGTCAGTCAGGGCAGACCTGGGGCTGGGAGGGAAGGGGGCAGCCTGAAGTTGCTTTAGTTCTCAGGGTTGCATCCACAGTAGCCCCAGCCCCAGGCTGAAGGAGAGAAACAGGAAGGAATGTGTAGATTCAGGAGTCTCACTCCTGGGGTCTCACAACTCCTGAGGGGAAGCCCAACTTTTCTTGCTAGTGCACTTTGACAGTCAGAGCTTTTGTTCAACATGGTTTCTCTTCCCCACTTCACCTAATAACCAAAACTTGTTTTTTTAGAGGGAACCTATTCTTTGGGAAGAAAAGTGACCTCTCTCTCCCTTCCAGAGAAGGGCATATAACCAGCCCCTTCTAATAAGATCACCCATTCTCCTGGCTTCAGTGATTAGTTCAGGGATAGATTTGTGACTCTAGCTGGTATAATTTGAGTTCTTCCTGGGACTTGTGCTAAACTAAAGAGAAAGAGGACCCTTCTCTGTGAATATTCACTGTAAGCATAACATAACCTAGAGCATCTTGCCACCATAGGGAAAAGTCTATGAAAGGAAAATTGAGCTGATAAGTAAATTTAAGTAGTCTTGATGCTGTTTATTGACCTCCTGGATACAGTCCTACTTGAAGTCCACCTCTGAACTTTGTAGTTACAGGTGCCAATTTCTCCCTTTTTCCTTCCTTCTCTCTTTTTCTTTTATTTTAAGCTACTTTTTGCTCAGTTTCTGTCACTTGCAACCAAAAAGTCCTGATTACTGTATCATCTTATATACATAACTAATGCTAAACAGGTTGACACCACATATAGAATACATTGATAGTAAATTAAATATCATGTGAATATACGATTTAGTTTACTCATCCAATCAATATATACTATGTGCAAAAACTATGATAGGTACTAAAGACCACATTATGAACAAGATAGACAATATGGTTGACCTACACCACATTGGTCTTATTATATTGAGTTAGATATTTTGTGAGCATAAGATTCAGATAATTTACTCAACTATTGCCTACTATGTGCTATGATAATGATATAATAAAAGAGTTAACAAGACAGACATGGTTCCTTTTCTCATGAAATGCAACTCTGCCTCAGTTTCCTCATCTGGGAAATGTGTATAGTACTAGTCCCTACTTTCCAAGTTTGTTTTGACTAAATGAGATATACAGAATGCTTAGACTAATGTCTGGCACATGGTGATTGCCCAGTAAATGGTGGAGTGTAGTTTTTAATGCTGAACTTTTTGGATATTAAGGCTTCCTCTTTATTGCATGGCTGTTTTATTTTCTACTGCAACAAGAAGTAGTTTTGGGGGTCAGATAAAACTGGTTCTTGCGCTGCTTCTTCCAGTTACTAACTAAAAGACTTTGGGCAAATCACTTAATTTCTGAGTGTCAGTTTACTCATCAGTAAAATGTACAATAGAATAATAATACTTTCTTTTAGAAGGCATACAGCCGGTACTTAATTTTATTATTAATCCATTTACAGAAACATAATGATAAATTGCTTGAGAAAAATCATTTCAGAAGTAGGAGTAACTCTGATGACTTTTGTAGGTAGCACTCAGAATTTCCACTTCCTCCAGTTCTCATACTTTTTACCAAGATACATCTGGGAACAGAACAGGAAAAATTATCTTGAGGATGGAAGTCTGGGGAAGGGGAATGACCCAAAGTGGCTTCCTGCAAATGAGAAATCAATTTGTCTAAACTTATGAATTTTTTTTTTGTATTAAGGTCTATGGTAATTCAGCCTATTTTAACGTGAAGGTGTTCTGAACTTCCTACCAGTTAAATTGCTTCCAGGCCTCTTCTCCTCACCTGTCATGCCAGTAGGAATTGGCTGGTTATTCTACAGCTTCATGCGTCCTCCCTCCCCTCCTGCATCTTGCTCCCTGCTGTTCAGTGAGGTTCTGTGCCGCTAGTTTGAGAAGCACAGCCTCACAGCATTCTGAGTGGCAGTGGACTTGGAAGCAAAGTCCTACTTGATGCTGTGTCACGAAGGGGTGGGCCCTGCAAAGCCCCCACAACACTGAGCGGGAAAGGGTTACACTCTCCCTGCCTAATTTGGTAAATTGTTGCTACAGGCAACATATATTATGTAATTCTGTCACCAAGACGAAGGCAGGATAAAGATGTGGACAAGTACATCAGTCAGGGCAATAAATTCCAAAGGAATACATCCCCCACCAGGCTGTCCCGGAAAGATGCTGGCAGAGGGAGAACTAAATATCGCAAACCAAGCATGCAAGTCAATAGGCTGAGAAGCGGGGACAATAGAGAGAGGAAGGAAGGCAGCTTGGTCACTGAGAGTGAAGTGCATGCATTTGGGAAATAGGGGTGATGAAAAACTTTAGAACTGGGCACCCCACAGTCTTTTAACATGATCAGGGTGAAACATATGAACATTGAATTTGCTGGAGTTGACTTGGAGCCAGCTGCAGGGGCCATATGGTTTCTCTGACCCATAAAAGTCACTAAGTGAGGAAGTAATTTATTGCTAGAGATCACTGTCCGCACCAGAATATCCTGGTGTGTTCCTTCATTGTTTCCTTAATAAGGGAATGGGAGAGGAGCTGGGCTGTGAGTGGGGGCGGGAGTGGAGTGGATGGCTTTGGTTTTATTTGTTCTGTTAGACCACATTTGTTGGGGAGAAGGACGACTGGGAAGCCTGGTGCTTCTGCAGCTCAGTTTACAGGCATTTTTCCTGCCAGGCAGCTCAGTAAATAGTGGGAGAGGGAGAGCTGGGACTATAAAGAGAAAAAAGGGGTCATGAACTTCAAATGCATAAGCTGGGATTTGCACAGTTTGAAGACAGGACATTTCATAAATGGCAAATCATTCTGCAGCCCAGAGAAAGCGGCCAATATATCCTAATTAATTGGTGCTATAAAGGAGAGGACTGTTTCCTTCCTACCCAGGCAAACGAAGAACCATCCAAACAATAGCTGCTGATAACCTTTCTTCAGAAGCTGGACTTCTGACAGTGATTCCTTTGCCAGGGTAGCTGCCCTGTTTAACAACCAGCTTCATATGAAGCCTGTGAGGCTGAGCTGGAAGATCAGGTAGCAGGCAGCCTTGAAAGTTTGCTGGTGCAATTGAGAGTCTTTTCTTTCCCTCCATCTTCTTCTCCTTCTTCTTCTTTTTCTCCTTCTCATTCTTCTTCTATAGCTTCAGGCTTTACAGCAGCAATTATTTCAGTGATTGTTTGCTGGATATCTTACCTCAGTCTTACCTAAGGATGTTATCTGTGTGAACTTGAGATGGAAACATTGTTCCAACAACTTGTCTGATCTCCTCTGCTTTTAGTACAAAAACACATGTATTGAAACGTTTTGACATTCTGTTTTTTAGGCTCCTGTAAACAGATTTTGCTGAATTGCTACTTGGGCATTGAAAAAAGTTCCCTCAGAGTATTCCTGATTTAGCCCAATAATTTTAACTGTCACCTGGGCTAAGTGAACATTAGGGTCACTTGTCAGCCCTTTGGCAGGAAGGATTTTAAGAAGTTAGACCCATGTTAATTAAGAAATGTCCAAATGCTACCTCAAAACAAATACTTCACATGGGCCTACCTTGTCCGCATACCCCAGAAGACTTCTGTTTTCTCTCAGGTTAAATCACAGTAACCGTGTCCTCTTAGGCCCCTGCCCATGGATCTTTCCAGTTTTGGGTAATTAAAGAAGTAGGTGCCACTTAGATGGGTTTGTGTCTGGGAAAGAACAGATAGGCACTGGGAGAACACAAACTCCAGCCATGCCCTTAATGGTGGTCATTTGTCCTCTGAGGGTGGTCTGGGGAGGAGCAGTGGCCAGGACTCCCATGGAGGACTCAGAAGAGATGGGTGTGGGCTTCACGCTCTATCCTGTGTGTCTGTTTTAACACTTATAATTGTTCAACCTTGACTTCTTTAATGAACTTATTTTGCTTTATGAAAAGATCAGAGACTGTGGAGTCAGGTGATGAAGGTTGAAATCCCAACTACAGTGCTACCTAGCTGTGTGACTTTGGGCAAGTTTTTTAATCTCTCTGAGCCTGGTTTCCTAAGCCAAAAAGCAGGGGGTGTCTGTGGGGAACCTGGGCTGAGTCCTTCGGGCATCATCCGGTAGGGCCCCCTCTTGCTCTCTGTAGTAGAGGAGGTACCAAGGCTCCGCTTACTTAGTACCTCATTCCTCAAGTCAAAAGCATGTCTCTCAGCTCTTTTCTCCTAAAGTTGTTCTTTCTGTGGATAAGTTTCCAAAGGCTTCCACTAATAAAACAAATATAGTCTTTAGAAGGGATATTGTCCACGAACATTTTAGCTCAAGTTAGTTCACGGACTAGCTAGATTGACAATGACAAATAAGGAGAATGAGAGCAGAGAGGGTTATGAAAACAAGCGAAGGTTTTTCCACGACAGGGTGCTTCATCCTGGCTGTGACAGAGGGGAAGCAGACAGTCAGGCAAAACTCAAGGAAGCGTTGAGTAGAGAAGGAGAAACTAAAGAATCAGATACCCTGAGAAGATGGGAAGGGAGAACAGAGAAGGCAGAGATGTAGCAGTGTAACTGTTAGCCCCAGAAATGAAGGACTGCTCTTCCTCTGAAATACAGAGCAAGGCAGAAAGCATGTGGGGCTAGGAGAGAAAATCCAGGAAGGAGAGAAGGACAGGATCAGTGCAGTGGATTAGAGGGTAAAAAAATGAGGATTTGGAGCCAAGTAGGCTAGAAGTGTTTCTCGTATGTGACACTAGCCACTTGATCTTAGGCAATCTATGCATTTCCATTGACATGTCAGTTACTATATATGTAAATGGAGATGATACCTCATTTGAAGAGCTGAATCAATGACATACTGCAAAGTGCCCAGAACATGCAGGCTCTCAATAGATGATCCACTGCATACTACTGTCATCTTCCTCTTCATTGTCTGTTGACAGTGGGTAGACTGGGGACTTGAGGAGAGGGACCATGTTTGGAGGAGCCACTGTGGGACAGTAGGAGTAAGAGCACGGGCTCAGCAGAAGTGAGATGAAATAGGTTAATAGTGGACCGAGCCCTCGGTGCTTAGTGATGTCCAACAGTGTCCCAGCCCAGGATCAGAACTAGTGAACACAACCAGGTGAAAAGGTCCAAAAGTGGGGCCTCTTCTTCAGATCCAGCAGTTGGTTACAAGAGGGCAGGGAATAGGCTGTTCCTGTTGTCTTTCCTGTTGACAGCTGCACAAGGTGAAGGCAGAGGGATAGAGTCCAGACAGATCTTGGGAATGGTAAAGAGCAGGGTGCTGTCAGGAGGGGGAAGCCTCAGCTGGGTGTTCAGCAGGGAAGCAGCCCAGGAACACTAATGTGTAATGAAACTGTGACATAAGAACTACAGGGCCAAGAGGTCTGATGTGTTGTCAATGGAGATTTTGAAATCTTGAGAATCCTTGGGTGGCCAGAAATAATATGGACTGCAGTTATCTAAGAATGAAGAACTCGATCCTGGGGAGGGTCAATCGTCAGGGAAAGCCATGAGGTGGAGTGAGCCCTAGCAAGTCCACTAGAAAGAGGCATATGCTTTGATGTGGGCATGGAAGGCAAGCTCTTGAGCAGAGATGTGCATATAGTGTTTAGCTTGTGTGTTCCTTATTTTATCTTAAACTGAGTGAATATTTACATATTTTTTATGATAAAAGTAATCCCGATTTCTGGCTTTGGTTGAAAAATATGATTACCTGGTGATCTTCTGTCTGTATTCCTATTGGAAGGAAATGTGATTTTTCAGTTTGCCACACTCCTCACTATTCTCTGTTATACCCAACGATGAGGTTGAGTGTCATTTATTATTTATTCTTGAACTATCCTTTAGTTTCTCTATGGTAGGGAAATATACTATGTGTGTATAGAAATATGCACCCAAAGGCATTTGAGTTTGTGACCTTGATTTGGAGCAAGGGCTGTACTGATGAAGGTAGGCTTTGGTCCAGTGGCAGAAGAGGGAACCCTAGCTGTTCTAGGAGCACCTCTTAACCATAGTGCCAGGCAGAGAAGGGGCATAGGAAGACAGGAGTAGGTCAAAAGGGACTGAAAGACGAAACTACCGTCCCTAGGGTTACTTAATTGGTTCCCTTGAGAACCTTGTTTATTCAAAGTGGTTGTGTCTATTTCCCCTCTGTCATGAGGACTGAGCCAATGGTACCTAGGGCTTTGTGGCAGATCCTCTGGTTGCCTGTCCAGTGTGAGGCTCTGAGGACTACCCCATCTACTTCTTTCTTGTTGGAAGAACTCACCTTCTACAGTTGAAGCTGAAAATGTCAGATTTTCCTTTTCCTTTTTCTTTTCTTTTTTCTTTCAGCCTTCCTTACAACTAAAGCTTCTCACTGTCTCAGTCTGTTTGATACTAAGTAACAGAGTACCAAAACAGGATACCATGGGCTGAGTAACTTATAAGCAACAGACATTTATTTCTCACTGTTCCGCAGCCTGGGAAGTCCGAGTTCATGGCACTAACATATTTGGTGTCTGATGAGAGCCTGCTTCCTCAGAGACAGCAGGTTCTCACTGTGCCCTCCTATGGTGGGAGGGGTGAGGGAGCTTTCTAGGGCTTCTTTTATAACAGCACCAAATCCATTCATGACAGTTCCTCCTGTCTGATCTAATCACCTCCCAAAGGTCCCACCTCCAGGTACCATCCCCTTGGGGGTTATAATTTCAATGTATGAATTTTGGGGGTGGGGACACAAGCATTCATTCTGTGGCAGGCATGTGGTTCAATTATTGTCAATGGGGATTGAGGAAGTTTTCTGGGGTGTTCTGAGGAAAGATTTTCTTTCCTAATAAAGCATGGCTCATGAGAAGAAACATCCATTTTCTTTAGCCAGATGTAATTGTGTTCATATGGAAGCCTTAACTGTGACACCCACCTTGTGTTTGTGAGAGGACAAGCTGAAGGGTCAGCCCAGGAACAGAGGCTGGCAGAAAGGACCGCTGCTGAGCCTGGGTTCTTGATGAAATTTTCAAGGCACTGGATGGTCTTGTTTTGTTTAGTTTTTTTTTATGTGCAGCCATACATTTTTGTCACTGTTTAGGATATTTAAAATTGGATATACTGTTACTTGCAGTCAAAAGCAGCCTAATGGATACAGACTTTATTCAGAGCTGAACTTATTAATGGGATATATAGGTTAGTGAGCTGGGGATGTTCCTAGCAACTGGATAAATAGTGTATTTTCCTAGTGGACCCATTTAACTTCATGATAGGTTAAGTAGTACTTTCATATGAAAACATACATGGATAATATTGGTGTAGAGTATAAAATTCACAAGATAAAACAAGAGTCTTGAGACTGCTTCCAACAAGGATCCCAGGAGCCTGGGGATATTGTATGTTGTAAGTATTGTACATAGTGTTTCTCTTTTTATTGAGCGCAAGCCATAAAACAATTCAAATTAAACTGCAGTTGGAGAGACTGTTAGATACAAGAAAGAGTTGTGTCTACTGTGATTATCAAGGGGATTCTAAATTGGAAACGTGACAGGGCAATGAAATGTCAGAGCTTTGGAGGTTTTAAAGAGAGGGGTATTGTGGTTTCAAATGCAGTTTTGCCTGAATTAGTTTTCTCCACTTTCTAGGTCCTCGTCAATGTCTTGCCATTGTTTTGTATTTGTGAAGAATAATGATTTTTTTTTTTCTTAGATGATGATTGCATTTCAGATCCTCCAGTGTTTCTTTGGTGATTTATTTTTTGTTTTAATTCAATGTGCCTCTCAATTGCTGCCCTGGAGTTTTCCTTGAAGTAGTTAATATGAATGAAAGCAGAAAATTGCCAGGAGTCAGCCAAATGTTGAAACAGATTGTAAATACCTGTAGGGAAGTATTTAAGCATTTCCGATAGGAAGGATACTGTAAATTTTACATGTAGGGTCTTTGCATCAAAGCCAAAATCCCAGCTTTTCTTCCTACTTTGAGGCTTCTTAGGAAAGGTCAGCACAAAGGACCTACTGTTTCCACAGCCATTTACATCACCACTCTATCTTGTTATTTCTGACTTCTTGCCAATCATACTGGGAATTTCTTGAGAGGACTAAAAAAAGAATAACCAAACCAGCTTTTCCTCCTTGACAGTGAAGAATAGAAAGAAAAGCCTCTCTCTTAGACACAGGCTTTTCTTTTTCTTCTTTCTTTTGGTTGTATGTTTTAACTTGACACTCGGCCTTTGAAAACCCCAGGACTCTAAACTGATGAAAAGCTGAGTTAATTTTCTCTTCCAATCTCCTGCTCAATCTCCTGTTAATTTTTTTTTTTAAAACCAGAAATTTTGAAGAGGACTTGGTTTAGGGAATAGGCCCATCAGACTTCTCCACTGGGTTACAAACCCAGACTCCTGGCCCCTAGACTGAGGCTGTGGTTATTCCCGTTGGTCTGTCAGCAATGGTGGGCATGGTAGGCGACAACAGGAGGGTGGAAGAAGGGTGGGAATGTCTCTGACACTCTGTGTTCCAGGGGCATCTGCTCCCCTTTTTGAGGAAGGTTGATCCTGTGCTGGCTTCTTTCTCCAGGCTAGACCTTCTCTGTTTGTCTCTAGCAGTTCTCTGCCTCAGCCTCCAGTCTCTCAGAAAGCTCGAGTGGGTCCCTCTTCCTTTAACCACTCATTCAGTCTTTCAACAAATTAATTGTACACTTAATTATTGTTGCAATAGCTAACATTCTGTGGGGACTTTCCATGTCATTTCCTAGTAGGAGGAATGGAGTGGTTGAGAGCATAGAGTTTGAAGCCTGATGGCTGGGGGGTTGAATCCTGGCTAGCTAAACAACCTGAATAAGCGCACCCCACCAGCTTCTCCTGAGGACCAAAGGAGGCACGGCAACTTCTAGGCCCAGCACAGTACGTAGGAGGACGTAACAGCTGGTAGATGGTCATCGCTGTCATTATTGTACAGGAGCTCACAAACATGGAGGTCCTGGAGCTCTTCTTTTCTGAGCATTTTCCCTCTTTTCCTCCTACCTGAGCCCTCTTTTGCCCACCTCAGCAATTCACCAACTGAACACACAATACCTGTCAGGAGCTCTGCACTGTGCTGAATGCTGTGGGGTGACAAAAAGAATGAATGTCATTGGACCATCAAGGGAGTCTGCTGTCTGAATGGAACTGTACACACACACACACACACACCCCCCACAGGGCAGGACCTCGTGTATGGGAGAAAGCCCGGGGGAGTCCACATGTTAGGAAGCAGGTAGAAAGGCTAGATCCCTTCCCTGGTCTGCCGCAGAACCCTGGGTGAATCTTTGTCCCTCTTGGAACATTACTTTTCTCATCTGTGAAACTGGAGAGTTAGTCAACTGTTTTCAAACTTTTTAGACCAGGGCCCACAGTTAGAAATATCCACAATTGTACATTGTGACCCTCAGAACTACATTTATAACTGAAACATAAATTTTATAAAACAATATTTGTTCTTAATATGTGAAGTTTGTTGTTTTCTATTTTTTTTAAAAGCAGGTCATAATCCTTTATATTGACTTTCTGACCCCTTAATAGTTCAGTTTGAAAAACGCTGGACGAGATGATCCCTAAGGGGCCTTTCAGCTGGAACTTTCTATAATTTTAGATCTACAGGGGCTGTATGGATTTAAGAGAAGAAAGAGTAATTAATCTCCTAGGACAATGACTGGCTAGAGCCCAGCTAGAGTATTATTTTTTAAATTATGTATATGGTTGCCTCCCATACCAGCTTTCTGGAATGCAAGGACATGGCCTAATGGAAAAGAAAAGGCTAATTGTTGGGAATCATTTACTGAAGCAGATGAGGCTATGAACAGTTACAGTATACATTGCTCATCTGAACTGGGTTTTCATTTGTGGAAAGAGAAGAAAGAATCTTGACATCAAAGTTTGCTTCTGTTTTCCAGAGCATGGGAATTCTGCAAAGAATCTCCTCAGGAAAAAAAGTAAGAATTAAAAAAAGTCAAGCTTGTTTTAATTGCTAAATGGCTACAGTCCTGTGAGTTAGGGGACTTGGGAAAAACGACTTCCCTGCCCATGTAAATGTTTGCTTTTGCACTAATGTGTTTGTCCCTTTGCTTGACTGCTCAGGAGATAGTCATCTAGAAACACAAGCTTCAGGAGAAACTTAAAAAACAAGTAGAACAAACAAAACCCACCACTCCACCCTCCCAGACAGAAAAACCAGCCTGTGACCTCCCACTCCAACATTAGTTCGTCTTTTAGTTTACTTTTCTCAGAGAAAACTCACATCCAGTGGGCCCTTTGGGACTATACTCTGCATAGGGCTTATGAACATCTAGGATACTTTCTCAATCTCTCTCTCAGATGGGCCTTTTTGCTTTTTGCACCCTAAAGAAACTTCTGGAATTTTCAGTGGTTTTTCTGAGAATAAATGGCTTCTTCTTTTTTTTTTTTTTTTAAACATCTTGAGCCATTCAAAGTGCTCCCCTCAGTCTGGAGTAAAGCCTGAACAACACCTATAGAGACAGGCTCTTTGGGAAAATATCAGCCAGAAGTTTCTTGGATGCAGACTTTGGTTTAAAGAAGTCAAGTCTGCTTTGCTGCCCTTCTTATCTGCTGTTTGAATTAGATTTTGGTTGAGAACATGATTCTGAGTTAGTGGGCTGGGCACATTTCTGCATTTCCCTTGCCTCTAAAATGTGGGTGATGACAATACTGAATATATAAGATCAAATTATAGAATGTATAGACAGTGTTTAGGATCATGTGGTAAGTTACTCACTAAACAGAGCCACTAGTCGTCTTACTGTTGAACTATACCACAGGAAAGGGGAAAATTCAAAGATGGAGAGAATGATGCTAGGAGATACTTACCTAAGGCCATGTTGCAAGTCCAGGAGGTTTGAACCCAGGTAGTGTTTCCACTCCTGTGGCCCAGCACATCCATAAAACTGGGGGAGGCAGCCAGGCGGTCTTGGTGAAAAGCCAGCAAAGGTAGGGGCCCAGGGAAACAGGGATAGAGGCACCAACACCGCAGAATGGCTAAAAAGATAAGCAAATAAGTGGAGAAAGCATTTGATTGGAACTTGACACGTAGTAGGGGCTGGATAAATGGTGACTATAACAATAGCCTTCTCTGGTAACAGCTGGGCTCCTTTGTTAGACCTTCAGGCTTTCTTAATTCAGAGCCTTCCTCAAGGTAAGGAAATGGCAGTTTGCTTTAACACAATGGTCTTTCTAAGGCAGCTCAGATGTTTATCTTATTCCAATATTTACCCTATTGAACAGAATTTGGGTGGCTTACTTTTCTATTCCTCTGGGGAGTGAGGTTTCACTGTGTTAAGTTGAATATCAGCTTTTAAGTGAAAAATAGATAAAACTGAGAGAAAATCCTTTTCTTACTCAGGGGAGAAAAACACTCTGACAAATTATGGTCTGGATTCTTCTCTACCCACAACCTTGGGGGGAGGGGGACCAGGAAAAAGGTGGAAGGAGTTCAGATTGGCTGCAACAACCCCAAAGGTTTGGCAGGAACCCTGTCCAGGCCTGAGGCCCTGAGCACCTGGGGTGTTCTAGCATCTGATTACATTTCAGGGATGGTAGCTTGTCCTGGTGCGGAGCAGCTGTTGACAGCCAGCGCTCCCATCCCGCACCCTTCAGGTGGCCTAGGTCTGGCCAGCCTTCCTGTGTGAGCCTAGGTTAAATGCTACACCTTCCTCCACCCTGCACCCCCCCGCCCTCCCCATTTGGCTGAAATCCGTCCTAGGAAATAAGATCTATGATAACAGCTTCTTCAAGTAAGAGGGACAATGCTGAAATTAGTCCTGTGGGTGTAGGTATGTGTTCAGTTATCAATATGTTCCGTTAGAACTGAAGATTTTAATTTACAGAATCCTTCAGAATCACCACCAAAAGCTTTCCCTTCAGGTAACACTCAAGACAACAAATGCTATTCAGCATATTTAAAAGTTTTGAGTGTTTCTTCTTTGCCAGAACTATCAAGCACTGCATATTTGTATTCAGCTAATCTTCTCAATAAGGCTATAAAATAGGGTTTTATAGATAAAGAAACTGAGGTGCAGAGAAATTAGGTCACTTTGTGATTAAATAGCTAGCGAGCGACAGAACCAGGGTTTGCAAATGTGCCTGTACAACTCTCAGCACTATATTCCTCTTGGAGTATTCTTGGAAATTAAGCATGCGATAGGTGTGTAAGTGTTTTGTTTTGGGCAGCAAATTATGCTCAGAGACTGGGTTTGTTTTTGCCAGCAATTTATTTAACACAAGTTACCTGCAGGAATTTCACATGCCAACAGCATACAAGATAATATCTCTTTGTAAACCAATAAAGAAATAACATACTCCAAACCAATAACAGATTAATCACACTACTGTTTCAGGCAAGGAGAGATGAAAGGAATAAAGTCCAAATTGAGCTGAGGTGTACAACCATCTTAACCAACCGGCTTGACCAACTATGAGCTAATTTCCAGCTATCAGGGCAAAAATAAAAGTCCCTCATTGCTAGAGCTCATTGCTAAAACTATGATGCAAGTGTTGGTAGGCAAGGCAGTTTCCTTCACAGGGCTACTGCACTGTTTTGGCCACTGTCCATAAAAGTCTCCTTTACCAGGGCAGGAGCTAATGCCACAGAGGTCTTCAAAGAACTGTTTAGATTAGCAAGGGTCACCTTGCCCAGACCCAGCACTCTTGGATGGTCCTCACAAACTTGCTATTTATAGTCTAAAATTTAAACTCTAAATGTCCCCTTGCCAGACGCTTTTTATTGACAAGCCCCCAGAGACTCCTCTCGACAGCTGTGCTGCTGACTGCTTATCAACAACAGATGAGATGATGACATCCTGACACATCTTCACTTTTACACCACAACACTTTTACTCTTAAAACAACTTCATTTTTTTGTCACAAACAAGTGGATTTGAAATGATGTCAAATGAGGGCATAACAGTAAACCTAGTGGATTTTATTTCCCTCAGGAAGCTTCTGTCAGGTTAAGGGACAGGACTGGCCAGATGAGGTGAGAAAAGAGAAACACTGCTTGTAAAATTAGGATTTAGGTACCAGCAAGGGTTATCTGTGTGGTACAAACTAAAATTCTTTACATTTGCAAGGTACTGGGAGGCAGGCAGGACACTTGGCCACTTTTACAACACAGAGGATTTCATTTGTTATCGTTAGTTGATGGGGGAGCCACAGGCAATTGGTCCTGTGAGAGAAAAGACTTCTATTGTGCCAGACAGGGGGCATCTTTCTAGTCTGTACCTGTCCTGGAGGCTGAGGCCATGTGAAAAGAGAAGATAGACAGCTGTCTGTGCGCTCATGAGAAAAAAAATGTCCCAAAGCAATCTTTAGGTGTACTAGCAAGGTTCTCCTCCTCTAAATTTTTACCTCCAAACATGAGAATTTTCCCAGTGATGTTTAGAAGTCTCCCATATGCTCAGATTTGTTTAATCTGTAGGCATCAACTGTGAATTATCTATGTGCTACACACTGTTCTAGAAGCTGGAGATACAAGAATGAAAGGATAGACAAATTTGATGGTATTGACAACAATGACAAAAACTCCAGTATAATGAAAGATTATAGTGTTTAATGTACAAACAACATTAAAATTAATCAGCAGAGTAGGAGAGAATAGTACTATATATGCAAATAAACAGGTCAGCATCATAATATGTAAAGAACTCCTATAAATCAGTAAGAAAAAAAGATGCACACAGTAGAAAAATGGGCAAAGGATAAGAAAAAAGGGCCTTTGTCTTGGATTCAGAATTTAGCAAGGGGGGGAAATTAATAAGTGATAAGTGCTATAAACAGAAACAGGCATAGGGGAGTCACATCACCTGTGTGTTAGTTTCTGAAGTTCAATGGTAGCAAATATCAACTGAGTAAAAATTACCCTTAATAGATCCCTTAAACTCCCCATGTACAGTATACATGATTCTGTTTATGTAAGCCTTTACCTCTTGGCATTCAAGGAGCACTGTGACAGATTAAATGAAAGAACAAAAGGAATGCAGATCTGGAGACTTAATCAATTTTGCCCTTAAAGATAAGGTATATAGGCCCGTTTGGGGCCAGTGGGGTTTGAGGTGACCTGGGAAACTCTGGTTGGAGCTGCCCAGCACAGAGTCAAGAACATGGATCTAGAAGGTTTAGCTTGGAGCTGTGGAGAGATACAGAGGCTGAACCTCACATTAAGCAGCAGTTGCTCCTGTGAGTGGAAGGGCCTAGACTGGCAGTAAGGAGACAGGGCTTCTTTTGCTCAATTAGGTGGTGAGCTCTTCCTGTGAACTCATCTCCAAGGTGTGAATGAGCTCATCAACATCCTCCCACCTCTGAGAGCAGACTTGCTGGAGATTCCTGGGTGTCTGGCTCAAAGCAGGAGGCTCTGAAAGGGGATGAGAGGTGACATTGGCAGCTACCACCTGACTGCTTTTCACTCAAGTGACCCTATGTCTACACAAGAATTGGAGCCAGACAGTGGATGACTGGAAGTAGGAATGGAAGTAAGGAGGAGGGAGATACACCATGGCTCCTCTGGCTACCTGTGTAGTGTGGCCTTCTTCAGGGTCCCCAAGACTGAAGTGGGGGACTCTCAATCTTTGCTGTCCATTAAAATCATGTGGAGAGTTTATTAAACTGCATAATCATGGACTTTCCCCTCAAAGACATTGAATCTGCACTACTTTAGCCTAAGGTGCTAGAATCTGCATTTTATTTTTTCCACTTATTTATGCAGTCATTGGTTGATCCTTTTTTAAAATTATATTTTACTGATTATGCTATTACAGTTGTCCTGATTTTTCCCCTTTTGCCTCCCTCCACCCAGCACCCCCTGCTCCCTCAGGCAACCCCCACACCATTGTTCATGTCCATGGATCATGTGTATAAGTTCTTTGGCTACTCCATTTCCTGTACTGTACTTTACATCCCCATGGGTATGGAATCTGCATGTTAATAAACACTCCAAGTGCTACTAATGCAAGATTCAAAGTGGCTTAAAGGTCCACACAATATAGGCATATATTAAAAAATACAGAGAGGGTAAAAGTAAGAAGATCCTTTGAGAAACCTTGTCCCTAAAGAGTCCAAAGAACTAAAGCTACAATGTATGGATATTTAATAATGGGGTGTCTTTGGCATTTGCCTTCAGCCTGTACTGACAAATATTAACAGAAACTGCATAAGAGACTTGTCATTATATGCGTTGTTGGAGAGAACACAGTCCACCGTAGTGCAGAGCCTTCCCTTGGAAACCCATGCAGCAGAGTTCTTTTATATCTATCTATATCTATATCTATATCTATATCTATATCTATATCTATATCTCCTATATCTATATCATCTATCTATATCTATATATCTATATCTATCTATATCATCATCTACATCTATATCATCTATATATATCCATATATTTATATCTATATGTCTATATATATATAGATTATACTATTATTGATTATGCTATTATGTTTGTCCCAGTTTTTTTCTCTCCCCTTTGTTCCCTCCACCCTACACTACCCTACCACCAGCATTTCCCCCCACCACCTTAGTTTGTGTCCATGTGTCGTACATATAAGTTTTTGGCTTCTCCATTTCTTATACTATTCTTAACCTCCCCCTGTCTATTTTGTACCTACTATTTATGCTCCTTGTTTCCTGTACCTTTTCCCCCATTCTCCACCCTCCCCTCCTCTCTGATCTCCATCTCTGTGATTCTGTTCTTGTTCTAGTTGTTTGCTTAGTTTGCTTTTGTTTTTTTTTTTTAGGTTCAGTTGTTGATAGTTGTGAGTGTGTTATCATTTTACTGTTCATAGTTTTTTGATCTTCTTCTTTTTCTTAGATAAGCCCCTTTAACATTTCACATAATAAGGGCTTGGTGATGTTAAAACTCCTTTAACTTTACCTTATCAGGGAAGCACTTTATCTGCCCTTCCATTCTAAATGATAGCTTTGCTGGATAAAGTAATCTTGGATGTAGGTCCCTGCCTTTCATGACTTTGAATATTTCTTGCCAACCCTTCCTTGCCTGTAAGGTTTCTTTGCAGAAATCTTCTGATAGTCTTATGGGAACTTTTTTGTAGGTAATTTTCTCTTGCTGCTTTTAAGATTCTCTCCTTATCTTTAATCTTGAGTAATGTAATTATGGTGTGCCTTGGTGTATGCTTCCTTGTGTCCAACTTCTTTGGGAATCTCTAAGCTTCCTGGATCTCCTAGAAGCCTATTTCTTCACCAGATTGGGAAAGTTCTCCTTCACTATTTTTTTCAAATACATTTTCAGTTTCTTGCTCTTCCTCTTCTCCTTCTGGCACCCTTATAATTCGGATGTTGGAATGTTTAAAATTGTCCCTGAGGTCCCTAAGCCTCTCCTCATTTTTTTTTGAATTCTTGTTTCTTCATTCTGTTCGGGTTAAATGGTTACCTCTTCCTTCTGCTCCAAATCATTGATTTGAGTTCTGGTTTGGTTCCCTGTATATTTTTCTTTATTTCACTTGGCATAGCCTTCACTTCTTCCTCTATTCTGCATCCCTACTCAATCATTTCTGTGAGCATCCTGATTACCATTGTTTGAACTGTGCATCTGATAGGTTGGTCATTTCTTCATCGCTTAGTTCTGTTTTTGGAGCTCTGATCTGTTCTTTCATTTAGGCCATATTTCTTTGTCTCAGCATGCCTGTTATGTTGGAAGGGCTGGAGACTTAGGTACTCGCCAGGGTGGGGCAACCCAGGTTGCTGTGTTGTGGTGCTGTATGTGGGGGAGAGGTCTGAGAGGGAACAATACCACTTGCTTGGCTCTCTGCCAGCTTTCAGTCACTTCCCCCACTACCCACAAGTAAATTGGGCCCTTCTGGTGCTGATTCCCAGGTGGTTAGGTCTATGCATATCCTAGGACCCTGTGGGTTTCTCCAACGAACTCTCCTGTGCGACTGAGAGTTTATCCTGCTGCAGCATCCCCCACAGGTTTTTACAGCCAGAGGTGCTGAGGCTTTCTTTTCCTGCACTGGAACCCTGAGTTGCGTGGTCTGTCTCACTCCCCAGCTGTTCCTCCAGGTTTACCCACACGTAAATGTGGGACTGCCCGGTCTGTCAGCCACTGCCTCTCCTGCCTGTTCCTCCAGCTGTCGCCTTGCTGTGCATCCTCTCTGCCATCCTACTGGTCTGCATGAATGTTTCTTCTTTAACTCGTTGGTTGTCGGACTCCATACAGTTTGATTTTCAGGCAGTTCTTGTTATTTTTTGTTTTTAAATTTGTTGTTGTCCCTGTTTTGGCTGTGTGAGGAGGCAAAGTATATCTACCTACACGTCCATCTTGGCCAGAAGTCCTGAAGCAGAGTTCTTATGTCCCTGTGCTGGGAGACCTGTGTTTCTTTTCACTAACTGGTTTGCTCTTATCCTGTAGAATGTGGAGGTCTCCTAACTGATGGATTGGTTTCCTTGGTCTGCTCTCTCTTCTGGGAATCATGGCTAAATTGGTGGCCTACTGCTAGCAAGTATGGTATGCATTTGTGTAACAATCACTACCTTGACTCCCAGGCTTTAAGTTAATCTCTTACCTTTTGTTTCCCTTTCATGCTTTGTTACTATTTTTTAAAATATTTTTTGAGGTAAAACTAACATAACAAAATTTACCATTTTAACCTTGTTAAAGTGTACAACTCGGTGGCTTTTAGTACGTTCACAATGTTATGCAACTATCACCACTATTTAACTCCAAAACATTTCTATCACCCTTAAAAGAAATTCCTTGTCCATTATGCAGTCACCCCCCATGCCCCCTTTCCCATAGCGCCTGGCAACGACTAATCTGCTTTCTGTCACTGTGGATTTTCCTACTCAGGACATTTCCTATAAATGGAGCCATATAATTTGTGGCTGTTTATGCATGACTTTTTTCACTTAGTATAATGCTTTCAAGGTTCATCCATGTTGTAGTATGTATCAGTACTGCATTTCTTACTAATGACTGAGTAATATTCCATTTTAATGGATAAATGAAATTTTGTCCATCCATTCATCAGTTGGTGGACATTTGGGTTGTTCCATTGCTCCTTTTTAAAACATACTTTTGTATTGTGTATAGCTTTTAGCCACCTCAAATTCTTTTTGTAATAAGGAAGAACACAGATAGGTAATTAAAATTCATCTATATGTCTCCCTATGTTTAGCTGCATCTATGATTCTGTATAGCAATCAATACAAATAAAATATTGTCATAAGTTCTGAGCTCAGATAATAAAGTATGGTTTCTAATTATTCAGTGAAGTATTAATTCATTATTTGTACCCAGTCCTGAGTCTCTCCTGGGTTCCCATGTCTCACTAGAGGTCAAGGCAGCCTGGGGGTGTGATCCCTTTGTCCTGGTGATAATCCCTCACCTGATTCACTACCACTCACAAGCATGGACACCTCTTCCTCATCAGGAGTAGGAACAAGGAAAAGGAGCAGGACTGGTCCACTCTTCCCAAGTCCATTTTGCTCTTTATAACATGGATGGGTTTCAATTAAAATGAAGTCATGGGTTATTAAGATGACTGACTGCGCAGTGTGTGGGGGAGGATGAATCACCTGTGTGCATGTGAAATGCCCATGGCTGTTTGGTAGAACTTGGGCTCCAGTCTCTGTTTTCTTCCAGAAGTGAGTTTAAGAGTGGGCAGCAGAGTCGTAATTGGAAATGAATGTGTTCCATGGGGATCCAAGATTACCTCCTTGCCTCTGCCCTCCTCTTTGTCTGTATTCACAGAAAAAAAACCATGCGAAAACAACAGAGGAAAAAGTGGCCAATTTTTTAAAAAGTATTATTATTTTAAAGAATATATTTATTTTTTACAGAGAGAAGAAGGGAGAGAGAGAGAAATAGCGATGTGAGAGAAACATCAAATGGTTGCCTCCTGTACGTGCTCCAGCTGGGGACCGAATCCGTAACCTAGGTATGTGGCCTGGCCTGGAATCGAACCCATGACCTGTAGGTGTATGGGATAATGCCACAACCAACTGAGCCATACCAGCTGGGTAAGGTGGCCAAACTTTAGATGGTTATGTTTTTGGAGACATCAATTATGTGCCATGCCCTGAACCAGACCCTGATGGTTGGAAATGAGGATAAGGTCAAGGCAAGGATGGGCGGTGGGTGCCATGAGGGCCATGCACACTGCAGCCATATTCTGCCTGGTCATTAGTTCTAGTAGGTAGCTGAGGAGGCCAGGAGAGATTCTGTCTGGTGTTCTGCTGTCTCATATGCCAAGGGAAAGTTAGGGTACTGGGCTGGTTTCTGAAAAAAACCCAGTGTCTGAAATCAATTCAAGATCCTCGAAGATGGGCCAATTTCCTATGGCATATTTTTTGTGTGTGTGTGGCGGGGGGGGGGGGGTGTGAGCCTGTCTGGGCATGCAAATCCCTAACCTTTGAACTCTTACCAGAAAAAATGATTGCAATCCTGTGACAAAAATCACTTAGAACCACTCTGTAAATGTAGAATTACATGCCAACTGAACTGAGCAACTGGCCCCAGTGGGCATGTTTTATGCTCTGATGATTTGGGAAACTGCTCTGCCTGATCAAATGCACCCCCGTCCCCAGAACTTTGTGGGCACAGTGGTGGTCGAAGAAGAGGAGCAGCTGATGCTGGACTGATTGGGTTAGTTAGGTTGGGTTTCTGACAAAATGAGAGGTACCAGAAGCTGGATTCTTTTGAGGTTTGAGCTAGAATGTGTTTGCTTCAAACCTGGCTTGCAGATCTCATGAAAAGTAAGGCAAGTTAAGATCATTAGAGACAACTCATGTTCAAGCTCCAGAGGACTCAATAGTAAATGCCAAACGTATGGGGCCAGAAGCAGGCCTGAGGGTTGAAGCTCAGGGTCATAGAGCCAAGAGTTGGAGGATTAGCAATCAGGTAGGGAACTGAGTAAGACTGTGTCCGTGAGCATTCTACTGTGTGCATACACATGCACATGTAGGGTGTTCATGTGTGAGCATGTGTGGGGTGAATATGATGCAAATATGTGCATGTAGTGTTTGTGTGTATAGAGTATGCTGGATGTGTTTTTTTGCTTGAGGCCAGTGTATAGATAGGAATGTAAGGAGCAGGCCCTAAGCACTAGTCTGAACTTTGGTGTGTGAATTTAGAGGCTGGCAGGTGAGTGATGATGTTTGGGTTGTGGTTTGGGCTGCTTATGAACTTGTACCTCACATGTGATTGAGGCCAACTGTGCTCAGTACCTTGCCTTCTGCGGGTTGCTGTTAGGAGTAGAGATCTGGTTTTGCTGTTAGACCTTTCTAGGGTTGCATTTACTAAAATTAATAGAGAAGTGAAACCTCCTGAGAAGAGGTGAGGAGAATCGCTGGGACTTTAATAATAAATGTGTATGGACAGTACTTAGGGAAAAATTTCTCCCTGAAACCTTTGACCTCCTAGTTTCTAGTTCTACTTTCTGACTTCAGACACCTTCAGGAGGCTGCACATTCAAAGGCAGTTCAGAGGTTTAAACTGCCTCTTCAACTGTCAGCAACTCTGATGGAATGTACTCAGAGAGGAAGGAGGTGAGTCAAGTCATCTTAGCACTGGGAGAGGACTGCGGAGCCGCCAATGAACTTGGGGTGGGAGTTAGGAGTGCTGAGCTCTGCATTGGACTCTGCTGGGTGACCATGGACAGAGAGGCTTCTGATCCTAGTGTCTCACCTGCCAAACTGGGGTATTGTTGG
The DNA here is from genome assembly GCF_021234165.1 of Pteronotus mesoamericanus. Lineage (NCBI taxonomy): Eukaryota > Metazoa > Chordata > Mammalia > Chiroptera > Mormoopidae > Pteronotus > Pteronotus mesoamericanus. Next base: position 950,505 of record NW_026555325.1, read on the forward strand.
GGGAGGGTTCTTCAAGTCCTGTTGCAATGCAGCAGGGTGGGGTTGCAGGCTGACAGCCGCCTGTGGTGTCTGGCTTGGGGGAGAATTTCCAGGAGCATTTGAGCTCCTTTTCCACCACTTCGAAAATTGTAGCAATGCAGGTTTCTGGAACAATGATTAATTGTTCCTAAAGGACAAGGTGCTTTACTTTCCAGACCAATCAATACATGTTCACAAAATCAATACCTTTCCATAAAGATATGCGTTTTCTGGTGTTTTAGGCTGGGCTAAAGGACATAATAAAGTCCATTGGTTCCTTCCACATACTGAATACCTGCTGACCTGCCTGCCCCTTCACAGACTTGGCCCTGGGTTGGTAGTTACTCATTTCTCTCAATACCCGTGAGCAGGCACTATTATCCTCCTTTCACTCCTGAGAAACCAGAGGCACCGAGAGGTGAAGTAATGGAAGCCTGAGTGCTTCACAGTTTCTTCTCTTAGATTCCCAGGGTCTTGGTTATAGATGATCTGTTTCTTAATCTAAGAATAGGCTGATGAGAAAATGCATTGTGTTTCGAAGGGGAAGCAAAATCTCAACAGATTCCACACTGTGACAAAGTCTAGTCCCTCTACCCAGGAGGAAAAACTCTAGGCACCAAGCAGCTCAGACAGCCAAGTCCCATAGCCGGCTTTCTCCAGCATGTACCTCCTGGCAGCGGCAGGGGGAGAACCTTGGGTGGGGGCCCTGTCTGGTGAGGCCAGTGGAGCTTTGGTTTCAGGCCCTTCTAGTGATGTTAGGAATGTTCTCATGTTCCAGTGATGGATGCTGGGATTTCATCCCTCCAACAAAGACACTTTTACATATTTATTTATTTAAAATAATAATTTTATCCTCACTGGAGGACATGTTTTTTTAAAATTGATTTTAGCAGGGTGGGGAGAGAGAGAAAGAGACAAAGAGAGAGGTGTGATAGAGCAACATCAATCGGTTGCTTCCTGCGTGCACCCTGACTGGGGATTGCACCCACAACCTAGGTATATGCCCTGACCGGGAACTGAACCTGCAACTTTTGGTGAGCAGGACTATGCCCCAACCAGCTGAGCCACCTGGCCAGGTTGATACATTTATTAATGAATTATTAAACATGATATTTAGAGACATTTTCCTGTTAAGGAACAACCAAACCTCAAGTCCATGAAAAAGCATCAGCACCTCTCCTGAATCCCGTTTTCAAATCTTCCTCCCCACAGGGGTGGCTGCAGGGTTTTGTGCTCTGAGACTGGCTGAGGTGTCTTGCTTAAGCCGACACTCTTTGTTTTTCCCTCCACACAAGTTAATTTTCCCAGGGTCATGCTGTGACAACTCTCTATGGACACAGCATTTTCCTGCAAGATATTTTCTGAAACCACCAACAGCATTTTGGTTTTCAGGATCCTTATTTAAAGAAATTTGCATTAATAGCTCTTTGGGCCCCTCATTTACATACATATTTGAAAGGGCAGGAGCTTAGGGAATGCAATGAAAAAAATGAGAACGAGCTGGCACTGTGTGCTCTGCAGAGAGGCCCATGAGTTTCAAAAAGTAGAAATTTAACTTTTGGTTACCATAATATATTCTTGTGCTGTTATGGAGTCTGGGAGAAGAATTAACACTGTGAGTGTTTTCTTACCTTTGCCTCTATGGTAGAGAACATTATTATAAGCTTTTGGCTTTCCAAAAGAGAATAAAGTTTTTTTATGTAGTGTTTTTTTTCTGGGGTGGGGGAAATAGGGCATTAATTAAGGCCCATTAGTGAATGAAAGGGAATGTGTATTAAGGAGCCAACAATGTTTTGCAGTTAGCACTGGATCTGATTTAGTGCAGCACCCTACAATCAAGGCTGCTTTGAGTTTATGATTCTGAAAAAAAAATGGGTCTATGGGTAAAAATACATTTTTTAAGCAATGATGCTTTATATTGTTTAGAAATTAGGTTGGATCTAATGACATTTGCTAAATCCTGTTGAGTCCCAAATGTGAATGTGTTTTGTGTTTTATATTACAGATCCTTAGGTCACTACTTGAACCACAAGAATAACCCATTACAAGTTTTAAAATTAAAAGAGTTAAGGAATCATGCAACTGTATTTTTAAGGGAATGTGGAAAACAAGATGACAATGTAAATCTGAGTGTTATGAAGATTTCTTTAGACTTGTTGAACCTGACTTAACCTGGGTCCGTGGACCCCACAAGGAGTCCATGTTTACAATTCTAAGTATTTCTCATTGAAAACTGGCACGTCCTTTAATTCTAAATGTAGGCAACAAACCACAGTAACATCAGCAGACCTATGACTGCCACCTATAGAAATCATACACTGTTTCACAGGCCAAGTTGTCTGGAGCAACTAACTCTCTATGAGTTCTTGTTTCTAATAACCTTGTTCTTTCTGGGATATTCAACTACATCCTGCACATGTAAATTACTCAAAATGATTGAAAAGTTTCCTTTTTTGCTAAGCTAGGCTGAAGGCTGGTGAAAGTTTGCAGTAGCTCCAAATATATATTCAATCTGATAAAAATAAAAGTAACTTAGGGCTTTTAAAATTATTAAGTCGTGTCTTGAAACCATTGGTATTGTGTATTTATTTTAATATTTAAAAAAACTTTAAAAATATGTTTATTGATTTGAGAGAGAGAGAGAGAGAGAGAGGAATGTGGGGGAGAGTAAGAGAGAGAGAGTTAGAGAGTTTTTATTTTTTGCATATGCAATTTTAACCAAAGAGGCATACTGTATATGTTGTGGTACACTCTTTTCTCCCTGTTACTTGCTTTAAATCGAATAGGCTGTAAATACCTTTCCATGTCATTTAATAGCCTTTTGAGCATCCTTTCAAATATCTGGCCAGTATTCCATACATGGATATACTATTTTAATTTAAGCTATCCCTTATGGTTGAACAGCTTTGTATCATGTGTGTTACATTATTGTCAATAATATTTTTTTATCTACCAAACTCTGGGTATTATAGCTAGCAGCTTTGTTTGGGAACAGTTCAGAGAGAAGCTGACTCAATTTTAGAAAATCCCAGCTGACTCCAAGATAGGTTATTGTGTCTGCCCTTTTCATTTCTTCTTTCCGGTTTAATTGTTCCCCTTTCTTTCTTTCCCAGATCTGTAACAGAAGGAAGTACAGGGCTCTCCATCTTCCCCCAGCTCACTTTGTCCTGCTCCTCATCTCAGAAGCTCACAGAGCCCGAGGCTGAGATAATTGTAACTATACCATGCTGCCTCCTCTCCTTGTTTGTTTAAGCTATTGCAATCAGGGGCATGGTTAAAGAGTAAGATAGTACTATGAGGATTAGGCAAGAAATGACAATTGCCTATCTGACCCCTGCCAGGCTTCATTACCTATCATTCCTCACAGGTAACCAGTGACAATTTTTTTTAAACTTATTTTTTCAATTGTTTGTCTCCTTGTTCCTATATAATATGCTTATATGGCAATTTTTTCCATACTGAATTTTATCTATTGTTTTCCTTCTATAGATTTAGAGAGTATTCTGCTATCTTAGCCAATTCCCCTCCTTATATTTTATTGGTAGAGTTATATAACAGTTTTAATTAGATCAACATTTGGTATTCACATCTATTTACTATGACTACATAGACATCATTTACAGCTAAGCCGAAGCTGAGCCAAATAGTGTACTAGAGTTATAATTCCTTTTTTGTGAAACAATTTTATTTTCCCTGTAGTTAATAATTACCCATTTGTTTTTGTATTTTCACTTGCACTTACTACTAATATATCCCTAAAGTCTCTACCAGAGTTTAAAAATATTCCTCAACATGGTTGAAACTATCAGATAATTTACCAGTGTTCCTAGTCCCCTTTCCAGAAGATGTTTTTCTAGAACCCTCTCTCTACTTCCTCCTCAGCTGTCATGGGATTTTTCTTCATCATTTTCTTTAGAATTCACTTTGCTTTTCTCCTATGTGGGATTCTTATTTCCATGATTCCTTGTCTTTCTCTTTCTTGGTTTATTCCTGTGGTGTGCTGATAAATGTTTAACAACCAGCCGGGGGGTGGGGTGTTGAGGAGGGAGGAAGCCCTCGTTTGTAGTGTTCTGTTCTCTGTGGTCATTTCCACCTTGGCTGATATTAAGCAACAAATGTAAGTTGCTAAACTTGGTGTATTAAGGTTCTCCATAACATGTGTGTACGTATGTGTTACACAGGGTTCAACAGAAGTAATGCCTGCTTCAGTGTGGTTGGTAGGGTAATAATACGGGTGTAATAATTTATAGTTTTAATTTGAGCATTTCACTTAAAATGTCACATGGTGGGCTTGAGTATGACACTGTTGGGTTACAGATTTACATGCTTATGATTTTGTAATAAAAGATTTTATAATAAAAAAGCTTGATCAAGATGGCAGAGGAGTGAGTGGAAGTCACACTGACCTCCTCCCAGGACCAATATGGAATTACAACTAAATTGTGGAGAAATCACCGGGAACAAACACCTGAACAATAGCAAGAGAGGAGCCTTATAACCTTGGACAGACAGAAGAATCAGATTTAGTGCAATCTAACTGGTAAGGAGTGAAGTAGAGACTAAAGAGGGTGGGCAGGGCGCCCACGGGTGGCAGAACCAGAAAGATATTAAAAGGGCCAGTTGGATCCTCCTGAGAAGAGTGGGGTCTGAACCAAAAGCGAGGATCTCTGGCCCACAGCACCAGAGCCCAAAAGTACACAGACAACAGCCAGCTGCGAAAAGTGGCAGGGTGGCTCTTTGCCAGAGATAGGCAGCTGGAGACGCAAAGAGCTGTTTAAAGGGCCAAAACATAAATTTTTATTTGGAGCCACTTACCCTGGTCTCTGGAAAAAGCGGGGGGCAGAGTGGGCTGGAGATGCCTGAGGAAAGTCTGGGGAAGGAGGCTTTGGGGAGAGAACTGAGAAAGTAGCCAGTGGATCTCAGTGCTGACTCATCTCCCATGTGGCAGCTGCCATCTTGCTCAGGCAAAAACTACTCCCCTGAGCAGCAGCAGCGTCAAAGGAACCAAGAGCCCCACCCACAGGTGGGACTCTGCCCCACCTTGTGCTGTCTAAGCTGCCTACTGAGTGCAGAGTGGCAGTCACAGGTAGTAGGTCCCTGGCTAAAGTGGGCGCAGAGTGTCCTGGAGACACTTGAGAAGAGATTGGGGATGGAGGCTTTAGGGAGAGAACAGAGAGAGTGCCTGGCGGGGTCCTGTTGTTGCCTCCTCTCCCATACAGCAGCAGCCATCTTGCTCATGCAGAGACCACTACCCTGAGTGGCAGTAGCCTGAGAGGACCCAATAATCCTGCCTCCAAGAGAGACTCCGCCCCAACCTGAGATGCCTAAGCCAGGCTGCTGAGTGCAGAGTGACTAGATTAACAGCTGAAGGAGACAGCCACAGACACTAGATTCCAGAAAATCTCAAACAGACTGCCTAAAGTCAGACAGGGACAACATCTGACATCATCAGAGGCAGATCCAGAAAGAAAACACGGTGGTCTCCTACCGTAGCATTTCACACCACAAAGTCAGGAAATCAAGATGCATCAATTTAAGAGGCAGTATCAAAAAAGAAGAGTCTCACAAATAATGGGAAGACAAAGAAATACTCCCCACTCAAAGGGAAAGGAGGAATCCTCACAAAGAGAACTAAATGAAATAGAGGCAGGTGAACTATCAGATATTGAGTACAAATTTCTAGCAAAGTTCTAGCAAAGCTCAATGAGCTCAGTGACCTCAGAGAGAATTATAAAAAACTACAGGGAAACTACAAGGAACTTACTGCAAACTATATCAGCATGAAAAAAGACATAGAAACTATCAATAAGAGAAAAGAGGAAATGAAGAATACAATTTCTGAATTGAAGAACACAGTAGAAGGAATCAAAAGCAGGCTTGATGAAGCAGAGGAATGAATCAAAGAACTGGAGGTTAAGGTAGAAAAAAGCTCCCAGAAAGAGCAAGAACATGAAAAAAGACTCAAAAAGAATGAAGAAGCATTGAGGGAAATGCAGGACAACCTGAAACATGATAATATTTGTATAATTGGGATATGAGAAGGAGAAAAGGATAAGGAAAGGATAGAGAACCTGTTTGAAAAAGTAATGATGGAAAACTTCCCAAGTTAGAGAAGAGAAAAAGTCACACAAGTCCAGGAAGCACAGAGGGTCACATCCAAGAGGAACCCAATGAAACCCACTCCAAGACACATCATCATTAAAATGGCAAATATCAAAGACAAACAGAGAATACTAAAGGCAGCAAGGAAGAAAGAGGTAGTAACATATAAGGGGGCCCCAATATGGCTAGCAGCTGACTTCTCAACAGAAACACTGAAAGCCAGAAGGGAGTGGCAAGAAATGTTCCAAGTCATGAAAAGCAGAGGCCTGCAACCAAGACTGCTCTATCCAGCAAGGCTCTCAATTAAATTGGAAGGTGAAATAAAGAGTTTCCCAGACAAAAGAAAGCTAAAAGAATACACTTCCACCAAACCAGCATTGCAAAATATGCTAAAGGGACTGCTTTAAGATTAAGGAAAAGAGTCTATGAATACCCAGTTCATTTCAGAGTTGTCAATACTTGATATTATGAATATTTTTAATACGTATTAATCTGATTGTGACAATGAGGTGTTATTTTAATTGTTCCTTTATTATTTGTTGACACTAAACCTGTTTTTGTATATTTCTTGCCAATTTCTATTATTTTTAAAAAGCTTTAAATGATTTTTTGGTATTCTTTATCCATTTATTGATTAAAGTTTTGTAGAATATTTTTCCCTAAAAACAACAACAACTATTAACCCTTTTTTAGATGTGTGGCCAATACTTTTCTATTCTATTACTTGTCCTTTAACTTTTTTTATATGTATATTACTATATAGTCTTACATGTTTAATATGGTCATATTGTCAATATTTTACTTTATAGCTTCTGGGTTTGAATATTTTTCTTCATGGTAAGAAAAATATTAGTTTGTATTTTCTCCTAAAACTCCTTAGATTCTACATATTGATTTTTAACTCACCTGAATATTTCTTGTATAAAGTGTGAAATAGGGCTCTGTATTTCTTTTATTTCAAATAATAGTGGTCTGCGCACCTTATTTGTTGAATAAGCCTTATTTTACCCATTGATTTGAAATATCAATTTAATCATATATTACAATGTTAGATATATACGTTTGTTACTAGAATGTTCATTATATTTCATTGATCTACTTCATTATTTCTGTGCTGGTGTCATGTTGTTTTAATTGCTGAGACTTTATAATGGATTTACATTTTTTAATATTTTATAATTTACCTTGACATTTAAAATAATAAATAAAATCAATCTGCATTTAAAAAAGAAAGAAACTAAGAAAGAAAGATGGAACTCCTACCTTTCTCGATAGCATAGATGGAACTGGAGAATATTATGCTAAGTGAAATAAGCCAGTTGGTGAAAGACAAATACCATATGATCTCATCTATAAGTGGAATTTATTCAACAAAATAAACTAACAAACAAAATAAACCCCAGGCATGGAAACATGGAACAGACTTAAAGTGACCAGAGGGGAGAGGGGAAGAGGACAATGGTGGAAAGAAGGGGAAGGGAGTAGACAAAGAATATGTATGAATGACCCGTGGACATGGACAACAGAGTGGGAACTGACTGTGGGAGTGGGAGGTGGGGTGAGATGGGTGGAGGGGGGCAAAGGGGGAAAAACTGCGACAACTGTAATAGAATAAACATGGTTTTAAAATTAAAAAAAGTAAAAATAAAAAAAGAAAAAAGGGCTCTATTTGTGCTGGACCCTGTAGATAGTCCTCAACATAAATCCCTTCCAGTAGATAGATGATAGTAGATAGATGATAGATAGATAGATAGATAGATAGATAGATATTGATTCCTATCTGTCCCTTGGAAGAGATTTTGTTGTGAGAACTGGCTTGCATGATTATGGAGGCTGAGAATTCCCCCCATGTGTCTTCTGTAAACTGGAGAACCAGGAAAACTATTGGTGTAGTTCCAGGCTAAGTCCGACGGCCTAAGAGCCAGGGGAACCAATGGTTTAATCCCAAACAAAGGGCAGAAGAAGACGAATGTCCTAGCTCAGCAGGCAGCCAGGAAGCAGAAGGGTAATTTTCTCTTCTGCCTTTTTGTTCTCAGGTGTCCCAAATTGGATGATGTTCACCACATTGGGGAGGGCCAGGTACTTTACTGAGTCCACCAATTCAAATGCTAATCTCATTTAGAAATACCTTCAGAGACATACCCAATAATAATAATATTTAATCTGGGCACCCTTTGGTCCAGTCAAGTTGACCTATAATTAATCATCACACTCTGAATTGCGGAGGGATGCTCTTATGGGCTGGTAAGAGCTGCTACAGCCACATCTTAACTTTGAGAGAGCACACCTTCTAATAGCTTCTTCAGAATCGGTACATGGGAAATGAATATTTTGAAAACTTTCATTTTTTTGAAGTGACTATATCACTTATACCTGATTGATGCTGTCTTGATTTTGAAATCTAAGTGAGAAATGTTTTTCACTCAGAACTTTCGAAGTGGTGCTCTATTTTTTTCTCTTGTTTCCCGTGTTGCTGGTGAGAACTCCAGTGCCATCCCAGGTTCAATGTTTTGTATGTATCTTATTTTTCTTTTTTTGGAAGCCTCTGGAATCTTCTCTTTGTCCCCGATGGTAGGAAAATTCATGATGGTGCATCCCTTCCTGCCCCCCCCCCCCCCCCCCCCAATTGTTGTATATCCTTAGCAGATTTTCAATCAGGAAGCTCATGCCTTTTAGTTCTGGAAAACTTTTCTATATTTATTTGATTTCCTCTTTTCCATCCTTTCTTTTCTTAGAACTCTTACTTGTTACATATTAGATCTTTTGTTTTGATTTTCTAATTTCCCTTTTATTTATTTATTTATTTATTTATTTATTTATTTTTGATTGCTGGGATCTTTCTCTCAACTATGTTCTAGCCCTTGTGTGCACTGTCAGTTGCTGCTGTCAGGGTGATGGCACCTTGGATGTGGGGCCACGTCCTACAATTGTGTCTCCTCTGAGAGCTTGCTTGGCACAATGCTTGACAGAGTGCAGAGGTGGAAACAGCAAAGGCTTTTGATCCAGGTAGATCTGCTTCTGAGCTGGACACCAGGGACACATTATTTTACTTCTCAGTTCTTTAGTTTTATTGTTCAGAGCCGAGGGTGTGTTACCCTATGGGGAGGGACAGATCTGGTGAAAGAAAAACATGGCCTTCCTATTCTCCCATCCTCCCCTAGAAACATATAATCTCACCAGAGATTACATTTTATAATACCCAGTATCATAGTTAAATAATTCCACCTAAATAACAAGGAACATTTTGGTACTTAAATAGAAGTATTGCTTTTTAATGATGAATTTAAATTGTCTTCTTCCAGCCGCTTTCTGCATCCTTCTTCCCTTGACCAAATTAATGCCAATAACAATGGCTAAGATTTATTGAGCATTTACTATGTGCCAGGCTCTGTTCCAAATACTTAACATGTATTTGTTTAATTCTTACAACCCAGTGAAGTAGGTGGTATTGTTATTTCCATCTATATCTGTGTAACCTGAGGCTCAGAGAGCCTGGGGTTACACAGCTTGTAAATGCAATGCTGGAATTTAAAACCTGTAATTATCTATGGATTGTATGATTCTATGAAATCTTCATGGAGAGGCTTCTGTGTTTGAATCCCCCTCCTGAGGGATGCCAGGGCCTTGGGAAGGTCTCTCTAGTGGAGAGGCTGCGTATTTCCAGGACCTAGCTCTGAAGCTGGGTAAGAATTAAGAACAAGCTTAACACCTCCCAACCCATGAGGGAGGAGGATTCTTAGGGTCTCACACCCTTTATAGCTGTCCCTGAAAGTAGCTTCACTGGCCGGGCCAGTGGAGCTTCTCCTGTGTGAGCAACCTTAGTTGTCAGAGGCGGACACAGGTAACCAGGTTCTTGGTGATCGCGGACAAAGAATTGAACTGAACACACAGAGAGTTTATAGCAGAAAGGGAGAGAGCAGATTTATTAAGCGATAGTACACTCCACAGAACATGACAGTGGGCTAACTCTAAGTAGAGACTGACCTCAGGGGCTGGAGGGATTCTATCTTATAGGGCGAATGTTTCCTGGCTAGTTTTGGCGGGGGTTTACTTCACATGTACAAGTAGTTTTATTACCTTAAAGCTACTGTGCATCTGGCCTCCCACGATTTTCTTTGATTGGCTACTGGGGAAGGGGGTTCCACGATGTTAATTTATTATAATGCTATTATAATGAAGCAGGGGTCCGGTAGCATCTTCTGTGCAGGTGTATTCATGATTCACCATGATTCAGCGCTTTTCCAGAAAGTGGGAAGAACTGGTCTTAGAACAGGGTCTCTGTCGTGCATCAATGTCCTTTATCTTAGCCCTGGGGCATCTCCGGAGTTTCCTCCTTCCTGACTTGTCTCCTGCCTTACAACCACCACCACGCAGTTGTGCCTCAGCGGCCAGGCTCCGCTCACGGCAGGCCTTGTTTAAACAGGCAGCTTGTAGCAGCTGGGGCTGGTTCAGCGGAGCAAGAGGGCAGCCAGGGATGCTCGAGTGCAGGTGTCTGTCTCTGAATGTGCAATCATGCAAATCCAAGAACCCAGACTGACGTAAATTGAAAGCCTGGTGTTCATTTCCAATAAACTCAACTGTTTGTTGCCAGAGCAGCCCGAACTGGTAGTCCTAGACTCATCAATTAAAACGAGCGATTCTGCTGATACAGGAAAGAAATGTGGGGTGAATTCCAAGCAGAGCTTACTTCCTTTGGGCAGGCAGCATCTGCGAAAGGCTTCAGACACCTTTCCAGGGAATAACTGTCACAAGAACTGGCCATGAGACAGGAGGTGCTGCTTGAGAAGGAAGTGGGGGGAACCACATCCTCTGGTTGTCTGGGTCTTGAAGATCACCTGACCCTACCTCTGCTTTTTACAGAGGGGTTATGACAGCCAATGATCAGGGACTTGCCCAAGGGCACACAACACACCAAGGGACTGGCTTTCCTGATCAGGAGTCCTGGTTTCCTTTTAGCCATTCCACTCAGCAGGCTATCTCTTTAGCCCATCGTACCAGGTCACAGGTAAGCCTAATGCCTACCAACAGCTCCCTCCCTGAAACCATTTGGGGAGACAAGTAATTGCAATGCTAATGTAATAGGAAGAACTGAAAGTGTTTGAAGCACAGATAAGGGAAGCTGGGGCAGGTTGTTGTGCAAATGCCTGGGCACAGGTCACAAGACATCACTCATTCTTAGACCTGTCCTCCTGGACTCCCAAGGAGCCTTCAGATCAGATCTTAACTGTAGAAAGTCTGTCCTGAAGTTGGGGCCCTTAGGATGACAGTAATAGGAAGCAACTCCAGCTAATAAAAGGCAAATCTGGACACCCTTTCTCCACCAGCAGAACGACATGCCCTCTAGCCACCTGGCCGACCCTGAATTCCCTATAGCCTGGGGCCCTGTTCCCCAGACCTTTGATGCCTCTTCACTGTCCAGCCCTGCCTCGCCCTGGCTTCTAAAGTCCATGACAATGCTTGAGTGATGAATCCCATTAGGCTTCTAATTTGCTCTAAGTGCTAGGATCATGTTATTCAAATGCCACAGAGGCCTGTACAAGACAAACACATGAAATGGTATGGGCTTCCTCACACTGAATCACCAATTCAGGAAGTTACCTTCAATGCCATCTTTAAGCTCTTGACTGCCAAACTGGTCTGTGCGCTTAAGCTTTCAAGCCTGGCAAACCAGCAGAGGCTGTTCTGGCACCAAATGGTAGTTACATGATTCCTTTTTTTTTCACCCCCAGTATACCACATCCCATAACATCATCACATCCCAGGAGAAATGGTAAAAGTTTTGTTTGGCTAGAACACCTAGGCAACTGTAGTTCTGTAAGAATGAACACCTCAGATTTTAAAGTTCAAAGGCTAGAAAGAATGAACATGCATTTTCTGTCTTAACTCAAGACAGCCCACAAATACATTACACTTCCCATCCTAGAGAGATATTGACTTGCAGTCTCACAATCCCATTTCTGAAATCCTGGGAGACAGAACCTGGTTGTCACTTTGTGGGTCGAGTGTCTACTGTAGGCCCAGTCATCAGAAGGATTAAGGTCACTGACACTGCTGCTGGGAGTCTACCCATGTGACCTGCTTAGGGGAACTTTATCAAGAAAAAAGGGGTTTTGCCCTGGATGGTGGCTCAGTTTGTCGGAGTGTCGTCCCATATACCTATAGGTTACAGGTTGAATTCCTGGTCAGGGCACACACCTAGGTTGTAGGTTCAATCCCTGGTCAGGGGCCATATGGGAGGCAACCAATAGATGTTTTTCTCTCCTTGCGACACCCTTCTAAATCAATTACAACATATTCTAGGGTGAGGATTAAAAAGAGGAAAAAAGGGGTTTCTGGGAAGCTGAGCAGACACCTAAGAGATATCTACTTCTATTGTCAAATTAAATATTCAACTTAAATGGCTTTTATGTCACCATTAACTAGTCTATTTGAATTCGGGGACTGTTAGCCCATTTTTCCCAAACCAGACCGCCCTGTATTGAACCATCCCTTCAGGTATGTGGAATCAGGCTCTTTGGAGTGTCCAGGAGGAGAAATGACTGTGAAACCATCTCCTTGCAACTCAGATTTGTAGACTCTGGTTAATCCTTTTGTTTTTACAGATGTGCAAACTGAGGGTCAGGGAGGAGACATGCACTGCTAAAGGTCAACCCACCCCCAACAGGTAGTTTTGAAGTGGGGAGCCTGGAAGTACCACCTTGCTAAATCCTCCCTCAGCCACCAGCACGCTGTGGAAATGCTGACTGGATCAAGACTGTTCCTCTGTGGCAAGATTTGTGGCCCTTGGAGGCATTCCTGTAACAATGCCTAAGGAGGTTTTAATGATCTGTCTACTGGGCATTTCTGAAGCATTCATTTTAGAGAAGGCTGAGGTGTTCATACTATAGTTCTGAAGCTAATTTCTCCTTGGACTCTCATGCCCTGGCAGCAAGGGAGCAAGGACAAGGGAAATGACTACATGTGCACCGGCCCTTGATTCTTGTCCTTTTGACCTTGTGCTGCAGAAAGAAGATGACTTTTTACACCAGCTTCAAACTGTTGTTGCAGAGGGCATTGAAGGAGGGACTAAGGGAGCCTGCCACAGCCCAGGGTTTCTGCCTGCAAAATACCTTCCTATAATTTTTATGCCTTTAACCTCGACATCAGACTGTTGCCGGGAACCAGTGGAGTACAGTATCAAACTGAGAGAGGAGGTGGGAGTGGGCTGATGTGAAGAGAGGGCATTGTCACAACTTCTTGGAGTTCACTGTGTCCCAGATCATGAAGAGGCTGAAGGATTAAGGGGGAGAAAATGAAAAGTAAGCCAGGGAAAATAGGTGAAGGAAGTAGATATTAAAATAAGATGTGAAATTCATGGCAAGCAGACCCAATGTTTTGTCCATGCTGAACTGGATTAGAAAAATATAATGAAAGCAAATAGATTTAATGGGGCGGAGATGATTAACAGTGCCTTGAGATCCATCAGGAAATGACTGTTCAGGAGGAGTGCTACAAGAGGAAATTGAACTTAATTCTTATCTCCTTATGATGTTTTAGTTGCTTAATTTCTATTAGTACACACCTGTACAACCAGAAAGAAAGAGAGGCCTGAGGTTTAGTACATTGTTTGCAAAGTAACTTAAGATGTGAATGTCCTGAGTATGTGTTTCAGCTGTGTAAGGACTAGGTTTCATTCTAGCCCAGTGGACAACCCCACTAATTCTGGGGACTGGTTAAAAGTCATCTTCCAATGAAATGAAAGTACAGCTTCTCTCAATCTACACAGTCCAGCCATTTGTTGGCTTTCTATGGCCCAGGTGAACTTTTATCTGCACCATAACCCTTACAACATATCTTCTATACTTGGAGTCCTTATAAAAGTTTGATTTGCATTACTCATCTTTGCGTTACATCACGTATGGTTTCTTCCGTATTGCTGGTGTACTGTAGTGGGATTTGAATTTTTCAGATTGCTCTAATATGGGGACTTGTGTCAGAGAACAATTATTGTGCCCTTCTTTTACTAAAATAGTCCTGCCACCTTGTAGAAGGTAATGAATACCCCAGCTAGAGTATACATATCTCAGTCTGCCTTGCTGGGGGATGTGGTTGATGATAGAATGTGAATAGAAGTCCACAATCATTCCTTACAACAGATTGTCTGCCTTCCCTTTTCTCCCTTCTTCCTTTCTAACTGGCTAAAACATTCACCAGTACATACCTGTGAAATAATGGAAGAAGAGAAGGGTCCTGGGTTGGCTTTGTAGACTAGAGTGGCCTACCTACCTGCCTATCCTATACCTAAACTAATAAAGAAGTTACATATTTTGTGTTTTTTTCCTTTTCTTGTTATACAAATGTTTTCCCAACCTCCTGACAGGATGTGAGGGTTCTGTCCTTCTTGTTCCTCAGGAAAGGGAGACTGAGTTCTTGGTCTGATGAGCATTATGTTTATTGTGATAGAACGAGAAAAGAGTTTGAGGAGAAGGTAGAGGAAAGGAGATGTCTCTATGGAAAGAAGGATTTCATTAGGGCTAAACAGGATATTGGCGGGCAGAAGAAGAAAAGGAGGAAATCTCAGGATGGCTCCAGGCAGGGAGCTGGGATGGAGCCTGGGAAACTACTAAAGAGTGAGAGGGTATATAGGTCTCTATAGAAGAGTAAGAGCAGAGCTGGCAAACGTAGTACTGCTTAAACACTGTGTGGAAACACTGTGTGATGGCATTTGAGATGAGCCCAGGTACTACACAAGCATAACTTTCTGTAGTTATCTGATGAAGCCTTCCCTTCATCCACATTTGGCACCTTGACTGTCACTGCCCCTGACCAGAGTGACATCCATCCATGCTCCAGGACTTTGCTCAGCCTCTCTGATCTCCCTGTGTAGCTCTTCTCTGCAGCCTCTACCCAGCTATACGGCTGGACTCAAGAAAATCCCAGTGGTGGTGGGAGCTCTCTTGATGCCTGAAATTGGGAGTAGAGTTGCCAGACACAAAGGAAAAAATACGGGATGCCTAGTAACTTTTAATTTTGGATGATAGTACATAATTTTTGTACAAGTATGCCCCATACAATAATGCATGCATTTTATCTGGTAACCCTGCCGGCGGGGGAGGAGGATCGCTAAAGCCTCTTGAGGTCGGCCAACGTTAATAACACCAATGTTACGTTACTCTGTCATGAACATAGGTGGTACAAATTTAAAGTAAGATTAATTTCATTGGCACCCATGGCCTGAGATTGAAGTCAGGGTCCCAACCTGAGTTGCCCTAGAAACTTCTTAGGGGGTGGCAAGCACTTACTGGACACATCTGAGCACTCCATTCAGCATGAGCACAGGGCAGGTTGTGCTGGGCACTCAGTGAGGTCTTGCTGCCCAGGCATTGGGAGCCCTGTGCTGAGCTGAGTGAGCACTGAATCAAGAGTCAGGAGACTGGGCACATTTCCTGGTGTTGTCTTAGACTTGGCATATGTTCTCGAAAAATTTTCTCTACCTATGGGCTCTATTTCCTTTAGGTGTAAAGTCAGGGGTTTGGATTAGAGTTCCTGGTTTTCAAAAAAAATTATATTATGAAACTTTTTAATTCTATGACTGTCATGTCTTGAGGAAGACCCCATTAATGAATACATTATTTCTGTAAAATAAAAAAACAATTTATGGTTTCCAATTGGTGCCTTTTAGGAAGTGGGATGAGAAAGACGGTGCAACTAGGTAGGACCCAGCTCTGCATTGCCTGCTTGAAGCCAATCACCAGCAGCAGCTTGGTATAACCCACAGTTATCTCTTTATTAATAGTCAATGAGCATGACTGGCCCTGTTTTCCCCATTACCCCCATTGAGTGGATTTGGGCAAGTCCCTTTTCTCCCAAGATGTTTGTGGGGACCTCTGGGGTTGCTGCTTTGTCCCAGGACATCAGCCTGGCTGCTTTGGTCAGGAAGTCTGGTCAGGCTACCCGAGGGCCCGCTGTTCGCTGTGGTCAGGGTTGCCATGACACCACTGCTGAAGCCCTGGCTGTCTCGCTCAGCTGTGGGCTTCTCTGCTCATTGCCACCCTGGCTACCCTGGCCTGAGACCCCCAGGAAGAGTCAGTGCCCCCCCCCCCCCCCCCGATTTACTCCAAGCCCAGATGCAGGCCCCTTCCTCCCCTCCTGAAGTCCAAGTAGCGGCAGGCTCCATGATGCAGGCTAGTGGCCCATGGCCCATTTCTCATTTCTCAGGCATTTGCTCTTAAATGATCCCATTGGGGCTAGGGATTGGGCAGAGCTGAGAGTTTGGCATGAATTTCTCTCTGGTAAAAGCCATTTTTCTTCTGTTTTCAGGCACACAGTATAGCCTGGGAGATCACTTTAAATCTTTCTATAGCACGTACATGCCAGTATAGGAAAACCTCACAGTTTCCCCCAAGGCCAATGGGTGGGGACTGGTCTTTCACTGATGAAACTGAAAATCCTAGGAGCTTCCCCAAATGACGGTATTCCAAACAAAATGACCTTTGCTTCTAGAAACCAGAATTACAATCTACTCTCCAAATAATATTTCCCTCAATAAAATTAAAAAAGATAACAAAACATCAAAGTGTCTCTTCCCAAGTACTCTGTTATATACCCAATGTCCTGGGTTACATTTCTTTTGAATAAAATTAGAAAAAAAAGTTTGGAGACAAAGTCTGGTAGAGGAAGTAAGAGTAATAAGGAATAAAACTGGAAGGCCCAGGGCAAGGCTCCATGGTGTGGGGTCAGAAGGCAGCCCCAGGAAATGTGAGGGGTGGGGAATTATGGGGGCTTGGGGCATCCAAGGGTCTTCCTGGGAGGAGATGGAATTTGAACCAGGTCTCGAAGGATAATTCTACTTTGAAAAAAAAACCCAAAAAACAAAACAAAACAAAAACAAAACAGAAGGAACAAGAACATTCAGGAACAAAGTCCTGACGTGATGATTTGGAGGTGCAAATGAGCATGTTGTGCTTGTGGGAAGGTGAAGGGACCCAGGTAGCAGCACCAGGTGTCCTCACTCTTTTTCACTAACGGGGTAGAAGGAGGGTTCAGCTAATGTGGCAACTGGGAGTGGCTGCTTGGAGAGTTGTGCTCAGGCCACAGAGCTTAGCAGGGAAGAGTGCTGTCATTAATGATAAGTGATGTTTGCTGTAGGTGCAGGAGGGGAGGGGAATGCATGTGTTTCAAGATGTGCCACTTTTGCCCTAGAAGCTCTTTGATGTATGTTCAAAAGAAGCTCCAGTGTGGGGACTTTCTTCCTTTTTCCTCTCTGGAATTTAAGTCAATGGATGCTGAGAGTGAAGTCTGTGGCTTTGAACGATATCTTTTACATTTCTGCCAAGCACTCAAGCCTAGCTTGTACCAACTCCCAGCTGTTGCTTTTTTGCTGCTCAGAGAAGTCACGGTCTCTGTCTCTGTGGCCTGGTTATAGGAAAGAGCAGTCTTTTCAATTGAGCACAAATAAGTTTGGTTCAAGGGAAGACAATGAAGGCACTGAAGGGTGTAAGAGAACAGGGGAAATTCTACCTTTGAACAGTTGTGGATGATTATGTGAGTACTCCGTTACCTAATGTATACTGTATTGCTTCATGTACCCAAGCCTTATTTCCCTATCATGGCTGTACGTCCCTTGAGGTCAGGGACTGTGCTGTCTTTATCTTAGAGGTTAGAGAGACAGGAACCAGGTCTGTGCTCTTTACGTCTCTACATTGCATTTCATATGGTGGATACAGTGTCCTTCAGAATTTTAGATACTTATAAAATGACTATGGAACTACTTTGATGTCTTGTCTGCTTTAAATAAAAAATAGAAAGGGGGATTAGAAAGAGGATATTATGAAATTGAGCTGAAGTCTTTGAGTCCAAGCAGTTGGCAGAATATAACAATGTGCTATTCACATCACCTCCTTTCTGGGTTTTTCCTTAGGGGCTGAGCCTCCTCTCAATCCACAGGATCCTCCCTTGAGGGCGGAGGAGAACTGCATGGGGACAAAGTGGGGACAAAGAGGGGACTGACTGGATGGGGTACCTTCACAGATATTTTTCCTGGAACCTTAAGTATGGCATTTTTCTGTTTGCACTGAAGTTGTCCAACTGGTATTTTCAAGGGATGGATTTCTGAAAAATTGCTTTGAGGGTGACTTTTCAGGAAATAGGCTATGATTAAAAAAAAATCTTCACCTGAGGATATATTTTTTAATATTTGACTTTGAGAGAGAGTCAGTGCTGGTGGTGAGGTAGTGGGTAGCGAAACATCTATGTGAGAAAGATACATTGATTAATTGCCTCCCGTACATACCCTGACCAGGGATTGAACTTGCAACTTAGGTATGTCTGAGGATAGAACTCAAAACTTTATGGAGTATGGGATGATGCTCCAACAAGCTGAGTGACTTAGACAGGGCTGCAAGCTATGATTTTTGACCCATTTAAAAAACTGCACATAGGTATGAAGATTGGGTCACTGAAGCAGCAAAGTAACCTGTCTTGCATGGTAAGAGGTAGTGTGAGTAATTCTGCATCATGGAGTCCATGGTGAAGTAATGTGGTGGATTATGGAAGGACAGAGACTGCTGAGGATCACATTAAGTCACAGAGAACAGGTGAATTAGACTTACAGAGTATAAAATCAAAAGCCAGGTCAGTTCAAGTGCAAATGCTTTATAAAATTAGAAAATAGTTTTAAAAGTACATACACCTTGCCCTGGCTGGTGTGGCTCAGTTGATTGGAGTGTTGTCCTATGAACCAGAAAGTCATGGGTTTGATTCCCGGTCAGGGCACATGCCTAAGTTATAGTTTTAGTCCCCTGTCAGGGTGCTTAAAGGAGGCCACCAACTGATGTTTCTCTCTCACACAATGTTTCTCTCTTATCTCTCTCTCCCTTTCCCTCTCTCTAAAATCAATAAGCATGTCCTTGGGTGAGGATTTAAAAAAAATGTACATATACCTTGAATTTTTATGGGACATGATATCTGTAGACTATTCCTTGATGTTGTTATGTGTACCTTGAGTTTGCCTACAGCTTCTTAAACTACTAGTATTTAAACCATTGGTGAAAGAACATTATAGCAAATAAGATTAGGAGAACTCTCTTTTCTTTCAGATTTTTTTCCTAGGAGGGTTGAGAATCAACAAGATGCCTTAAGTAGGTCATCTGCCATAGTAATTGGAGCTTCAAGCAACACCAGTGTAGGAGCTCCTCCCACCCACTTTGGGCCATAGATGAGAACAGAGAGCACTAAGTGGCTGAATGGCTTGTGCATGTGCTACAGTTAGTGGCCAGACTAGGCTCAGGTCTCAGCATTCCTGCTTTTAAGTCTGGACACGGTCCGCTCCCCCTCACCTGTTGGTGAACAGGCCTCCGCTGGCTCTGGCTCCTCTGAAGTCTAGAATGGAGGCCTTGCCACTACTATGCTCTGACGTATAATCCTGCTGAGCTTGAGTTGCTGCAGGCAGGACAGCATCGGGCAACGTGCTCACCTTACAGGAGAGTTTTGTATGGAAAAGAGAATGTGCCTAACGTCACAGTCTTGGGCTTACTGTAGGAAAGGTGTGGAAAAATGTGGGACTCAAATAGTGTGATGTATGGAAGTTAAGTGTGTGGCCTCTGGGCAAGTCATTTAACCGCTTTGTGACTCCATTTCCTCATCTGTAAAATACACTAATAATAGGTAGATACACAAATAATGCAACACACAAATAATACTAATAGTAATACACAATTACCTAATAGTAATACATAAATAATACTTATTTGGTAAGGATCAAATAAGTCAAAGCACACACACAAAAACACAATTTATAGTCCTTTTAATGGTGTCTAGTACATTGTAAGCTCACATAAGGACCATTGCTAATACTTGTGTGTTATTACCTAATGTGTGGCCCTGGTTTTATATTGCTTCATGTACCCAAGCCTTATCTCTCTGTCAAGGTTGTAAGTCCCTTGAAGTGTCAAGGACTCTGCTCTCTTTATCTTAGAGTTTAGAGAGACAGGAACTGTGTGGCTATTATCATACTAGTTGTCTTTCCAACCGAATTTGGTTGTTGTAACTCTGTTTTCAACAGCAATTGGGCAACTATCCTATCACATACAGTTGCTTGTTTAAAGCCTTCAGTACCCTTGTGAACAAGTTATTATAACAACCCTTGTAGTAGGTGCTGTTAGGGCCCTAAGCCTCATTCTCTCAGCCTGGCTCATCAGTTTCCCTCATGAAGGCTTCCACCTCAAGGGCTGACTGACTCTCCCTGCCTTTCTTCTTTAAGCTTTTCTCCTAAGCCATGGAAGTCTGTTCAGCTTGGACATGTTGGAGAGTGAATGTTTCCTTGACCAATGAGAGACAAGAGCCTGCTGTCTTTGCAAGGCTCAGCACTGAGGTGCCTTCTACACTATGACCTCTTAAACTTGAATGTGCCCCAGAATCACCTGGGGATCTCATTAAAATGCAAATTCTGGTTCAGGGGGTCTGGGGTTGGACAAGATTCTGCTTTTCTAACCTGCTCCGAGAAGATGCTGATGCTGCTGGCTTATGGACCACACTTGCAGAAGGAAGTCTCTACATGGTTTCCTTTGAAAGTCCCTCAGGGATTAGAAGAATTGCTCACAGTAGTACCAAGCTCAATAGTATGCTCTTATTAATTGTCTTTCTTTCCCTATCTGACCACCTCTCTCTGGCTTCTGGGATCACTTTCCAAATAAACCTCCTGTTCTACACCCAAGTACTTGCTCAGACTCAGCTTTTGGGGACACCCAGAACAAGATAGCCTCCTTTACAGATGACCCTCATTGATGTAGGTCACACAGAATTACTCCAGTCTGAGTCTGTCTTACTGTTTATATCTGAATCTGTCTTACATCCCACTGCCTCTCAGTAGCCTATGACTTCTTTGCATCTTTAGTTCAGTTGCGGATAAATAACTACCATGAGAACTAAACAAATTTAACATTAGAAGTTTAACACATGGTAATCACAGAGCAAAAACCTGTAGTATCTACACAAATGTTAATGAGAAAAACATAACCAAAGCTACCATTATTAAAAAGCATCAATTCACAAAGAAGACAGAAAGACAGTAAGAAAGAAACAGTAAAGCTACAAAATAATCATAAAATAATTAAGAAAGTGCTGATAGTAAATCTTTACTTATTAATAATTACTATAAACATAAATAGCTTAAATTTTCCAATTAATATTCATGAATGACTGAATAGATAAAACAAGAACTAACTGTATGCTATATACAAGAGATTCAGTTCAGTTATAAGGACACTCATAGGCAGAAAGTGAAGGGATAGAAAAGGATATTCCATGCAAGTGGAAAACAAAAGAGATCAGGAGACAAAATAGACTTTAAGTCAAAAGCTGTAAGAAGAGACAAAGAAGGTTATTATATAATGATAAAGTGGTCAATTCAAGAAGATATAACAATTGTAAATATGTATGCAACCAATATTAAAACACCTAAATATTCACTATATTAAACAATTACTAACAGATCTGACAGCAAAAATAGACAATACAATAATAGTAGGGGACTTAAAAAACCCACTTTCAACAGTAGATAGATCATCCAGAATGAAAATCAATGAGGAAATAATAGACTTTAAGTAAAATGGACCAAACAGATATATACAGAACATTCCATTCAACAGCAACAGAATATACATTTTCAAGTACATACAGAATATGCTCCAGGATAGATCATACGTAGGTTATAAAACAAGTGTTAACAAATGTAAGAAGACAAATCATATCAAGTATCTCTTCTGACCATAACGAGAAGATACTCAATATAATGTTATTAGAGAATTTAAAATTAAAGCAATAATGAGGTACCACTGCCCAGCAATTAGCTAAATTCTAAAACACTGACAACGACAAATGCTGGTAATGATGTCAGGCAACAGAAACTCTCATTCACTGCTGATGGAAATGTAAAATGGTACTGTCCTTTTGGAAGACAGAATGGCAGTTTCTAAAAAGAAAATCTAAGTAACCAAACAAACACATTCTTTAGTATTTACCCAAATATTTTGAAAATGTATGTCCACTCAAAAACTTGCACACAGATATTTATTGCAGTTTTAGTTGAAACTGCTAAAATTTGGAAGCAACCAATATGTCCTTCACTCAGTAAAAGGATAAACTGTGGTAAGTGCAGACTGTGGACTGTTCTTATTCAGCATTAATAAAAATGAGCTATCAAGTCTCAAAGGGACATGGCGGAAAATTAAATACATATTACTAAGTGAAAGAGGCAAATTTGAAAAGGCCATATTCTGTTAAATCCCAACGATATGATACTCTGGAAAAAGCAAAACTATGGAGAGTAAAAAGATCCATGGTTGCCAATGGTTAGGGGGAGGGACAGATGAATAGGTAGAATAGAGAGGATTTTTAGAGCAGTAAAACTGTTATATATTGATACTATAATGGTAGGAACATGTCGTTTAAAATTTTTCCAAACACATAGAATGTACACCATCAAGATTGAACTCTATTATAAACTATGACTTTGGGTAATAAAGGTGTGTCAATGTAGGTTCATTGAGTTTAACAAATGTATCCTCTAAAGGCTGAGGAGCAGGGCATATATGGGAGCTGTCTGCACCTGCCACTCAATTTTGCAGTGATCTTAAAAATGCTCTAAAAATTAAGAATAATTTTAAAGAAAACCATAAAGCCCTGACTAGGGTGGCTCAGTGGATTGGGTGTCTTCCCGTGAACTGAAAGCCTGTCGATTCGATTTCCAGTCAGGGCACATGCCTGGGTTGTGGGCCAGGCCCCTGGCTGGGGATGTGGGAGAGGCAACTGATGGATGTTTCTCTCACACATTGATGTTTTTCTCCCTCTCCTCCTCCCTTCATTCCCCTCTCTCTAAAAATACATAAAATGTTTTTAAAAAGACATAAAGCCTCTGTTCTTGCGAAGATTCATCCTTCCCCCCAGCCCCAGCCCCAGCCCCACATTGGTGCATGCCTCTGGATAATTTCCAGAGTTCTGAAAAAGTTAATTCTAGCAATTTTGCATCTTTCATGGATTTTATCAGTAATTGAATTTTTGGAACTCCTTACTTCACCATTTTTACTGACCTCACTCTAGACATTCACATGATATAGTAAAATTTTAAAGAATTAACTTGCTTAGCAAGAAGTGGTAATACCATGTGGCATTAACAGTTTTGTGGAAGGACATAGAGTACAGCCCATAGAGGGGAAATTACATCAGGATGTGCACACCTATGATCTGGATGGAGTGATAAGGGGAGCGCTAAGAGGCAGTCAAATGCAGATGGAGGGCCCTGTATCTTTGGAAGGGGGCCACAAAGCCATACCTACCAATTTCCCTGAGGGCTTCTGCAGTGCAGATGTTCAAAGTTATTTCATTTAGGTATTGGGGTCGATTAAGGAAGTCACTACTCCACAGACAGTGGTCTTTGAGTTTTGCCCAAAGATACCCAGACAATAGTTAGTTGTTCGGGTGAGTTTTGAATCACCTTTAGAATCTTTGAAGGCATCGGAAACCTGTAAGGATGTATTAATTATCTACCCATAGACTTCCTTTTTTTCAGTTTTCCTTAATATTAATTGGTAATGGCTTTCAGTTCAGCCACTGTTTCATTCCCATCTCCTGTGTTCCTAGAAAAAATGATCCATTTCAACTAAATATTTTAACTATGATCTATTACCATTTTCATTTATATTAGTTTTCAGTCTCTCTTTGAAAGTGGAGCGGTGATTTTCCACCATGGAATGTGCATTAAGTACCTGCTACCTTTGTGTAGCATTGTTTGCGTGGATGTGAGGGGGAGGAGTCTCTAACAAACAGCTGAAAGAAACATGCAGTCCATTTAACAGGTATATGTATAGTCTAAAGGAGACCCAGTTTTTTTTCTGTTGGAACCTTTATTCTTCAGTATTTTAAAGTTATTTTTGCTGCGTTTACTGGGGTGACATTGGTTGGTTGGGTTATATGGGTTTTGGGTTTACATTTCTGTGTATTTCATTGTGTGTTTGCTGCCCAGGGTTGGGTCTCCTTCCATCACCATGTATTTGATGTCCTTTTACCTTTTCTGCCTCCCTCCTCCCAACCTCGCCCCATTTCCCTCTGGTGACCGCCATGCTGTTGCATGTGTCTATGACTTCTTTGATTTTTTGTCCAATTTGTTTTTTGATCACACTATTAAAATTATAATTTTAATGTATTTGTTTCCATGGAAACTAATTGTGATTTCACAAATGGAGATTATGTGACAACACAGGCCATGAGATGAATATAAAGACAGCTGGGAAGGACAACATGTAACATGAACAATGATTGGAAATAGAAGACTACTCACCCTCTTTTTGTCTTCAAAATTTTGTTTTAAGAAAAAAATAAAGTGTACCTTTGAAGAAAACAAAAAAGAAATTTGAATTATTTAGGTTGTGGTCATTCAAATAATGAAATGTTAAGGGTTTTTCTCACTATTTATTCACTTACTCATTGGCTAAATATTTATTGACCTGAGCCTTTTGTGAGTGATAATCAACTGCTAACTTAGGGACTCTCAAGTTTTCCTCTTCAGGGGCTTGGATGTTTATGATAGGGCAGAAGAGATGGCTTCAGGTGAGGAAAATCCTTGAATGGGGTCTTTGAAAATCTGGATCCACTTTTTAAACTGTACTTACAAAGGACTTACCAAGAAGAGGTTCCTGACTATAAGATATTAGAATGGAGACCAATGAAGGAGAAATGAAACAACTGAGCTAAGACTCTCCATCCAGTTGTGCTCAAAGTCAGAGGATAGACCTCTTTATTGTTTTGCTCTGGAATTCTTTCATTGTGTATTGTTTCACATTTGACCTCATTTCCTGGGTAGCCAGCCTCCTAAAAGTTTTTATTTTTTTTGTGGTGGGAGGAGGAAAGGAAGGTTCTGAGACTGTTTTTAGATTCTGATGACGGCTATGAACTCCATCTAGAAAAATGCATGCATTCACACATATGGACAACTTTATTCCCTAAATCAGAAGACCAGTTAAAGCCCTCTTGTCTCTCACTACACTTCTCAGAAAAGGGGATTAACTGTCCTTGGTTATAAATGTTCTTAATGTGCCCCATTGTTCTCAGTGTTGTCCTCTTTCTGAGAGCAATTATCACCCCACTGTCCAAATCACCCTTGGGCTATCTCAGGCTGTCTTCAATTCAGCACGTTTGTAGTGATCTCTGACAGCGTTGGGGAAAGGAAAGATTATTCTATCTCCAGTCATTCCACTATCTAGGAACAACCTATTGATTGCCTGCTCTCCACAGAACTGAACATAGTCCTTGGCTTTGGCTATATCTCTGGAAGCATAAAGAAAGAACGTGAGGTTGATAATGAGAAAATTTACTGAGGAAATTAAAAAAGACAGCTGTGATATTTGGGGGTGGGCTGAGGCCAGAAGGGCGGGGAAAGAGAGATGAATTATATAATGATTGATGGCTGATAACCTCACTATGTTCTTTCAAATGGTCCTTGTAGGAGATGATTAATTAAAGGTACTTGAGTTCCACCAGACTGTTCCCTCTCCTGGTCCTTTTAAAATTCTGCCATAGTGATCTACCAGGTTATTTTGCTCACCCTGATTCCCAAAGTTGAATATATTCAGCCAGTGTGGATAAGGCATGGAGCAAACTCTTATTACTTCCCTGCTGCTGGATCTGTCATGTAAGTTTCTCCAGATGGGCTTTTTCCTCCCTGAGCTATTGATTGGCTGCCTTTGTCACAGGCACAGTGATTTTGAATTTCCTGTCCTTGAAAATAAAAAAAACTAAGAGAAGAATTGTTGGTTGGGGCTTGGGGCCTTCCTCAGGGACACTTGGGGCCATCCTCTCAGTTCGCTGTTTTTACTATTTTGTTTACTTTATAAAAATATTTGTAATGAAAGCTTATTTTTAGTCAAAATAATCTTACTAGAATATTCATTCACACACTGCTTAGTAGGATCAACCATTATTAGCAAGGCATGGTGCTTACTTTTAAGGAAACAAGCTGTTGAAATTGTTCACTCTTAGTTTTTGTTATTGTTATCTGAAGAACACTTCGAGGGCCCTGCAAATGTTGCCATGCTTCCTTCCTTCTACCTAGCTTCAAGATGATTGAGGATCCAGATCCCCTTTGGTTTATGTATAACCTCTAAACTTGAACTGCCTCCTTACGTTGGTGGTTCTGTTCAGAATCCACAGTTCTAAATCTTTGCATCTCAAAAGCATTTTCCCTTTTCTGGTATGTTTTCCAGTTCACTCTCTTGACTTAAAGATAGCCACTAGTCAGCCACTTTGATTTTACTTTGCTATCATATGGCAGTGGAAATATCACATTTCCAGTTCTTTTTTGTATGTGTCACCTCAATACCCAAAATGGTCTCTAAAGTTTATTGAACCACCAGGGTCAGAAATGTGAGTGTGGCTTTTTGTTGGGCTTGACCTATTGACCCAGGAGAGCAGCTGGTGTCGTTCCTACAGCTGCGCGGGGCCTGCCAATCCTTTTACCCAAAGGAGGTCCTTTGATGGACTTTTCTGGGAGGAGGGCTATTCCTGAATGAATTTCTCTCTGAAGGCTCGAATAGGCCTAGCAGAGAAAACAATAATAATGAGAATACAAACAGAGAGCTGAAGGATTACATCAGAAGAACAACACAACAATGAGGAAAACTGCTTTGAAGAGAAGTTAACCTCTGAACTTTATTAGTATTCTATCAC
Organism: Pteronotus mesoamericanus; assembly: GCF_021234165.1. Taxonomy (NCBI): domain Eukaryota; kingdom Metazoa; phylum Chordata; class Mammalia; order Chiroptera; family Mormoopidae; genus Pteronotus; species Pteronotus mesoamericanus. The sequence goes on from NW_026555325.1 coordinate 977,322, forward strand.
AACTGGAGGGAAAAGATGGAGAGTTAGTTATTCTACCATGACTGTTTCAGGTTTTGAGGGAGAGACTACTTCCCTAAAGAGGGTACAATGGCAGATGAAAGGTTAGTGCATTTGGGCATGTCGGACTGTGGGCCTTTTCTAGGGATTAGGAATGCAGTTGTTTAGCAAGGAGGATCCCTCTTCCCTCCCTCTATCTCTCTACACACACACACACACACACACACACACACACACACACACACACACACAGAACACCTCTGAGCTCTGTTCTAAAGTCCACTAAAACCCTTATCTGATGATCACATTATGTTGAGTTAATCTGTTTCCCTGCTAAAGAGGTTCCCCAAGATAAGGACCTCTTCCTACTCTTCCTGAGTCCCCAGGGCCTGGTGTGATGTAGGACCCAAAAAACATTGAGTAAATGCTGCCATTGCTTCTGGCACCACTACCATTCAGTACTTGCACAGAGTATTGTTAATTCTCTTCACTTCTCTGCTTCCACTGCTCTGGGAGAATTTAGGAGACCAGAGATTATTTCTTAATGCCTTTGTCTTTCCAAGACCTAGAGGAGTTCCCAGGGCCTACGAGGCTGAAGACTAAGTGTCTACTGAATAGATATGAGGCATGGACTGAACTGGGTGGTAGCCCTGGCTCTTCTACCCACACTGGCTGACATCTGAGGGGAGCCACCCTACCTCTCTGGGCCTGGAAAATCACCTTCATTTCTCTAAAAGATTCTATAAGAAGTTGAAATTATAGACAGCTATTATAGATATTCCTAGAGGGGTGAACTGCACAAATAATTAAGAATTAGAAGGCCTGGGTTCTATTTCTCAACTAATTGGATGTGTGGCCTTGGATAAGCCATAGAACATGATGGTAATAATACTCATGAATTTTTATTTTTTATATTTTTATTGACTATTTAAAAAATATAAAAGTAACACATGCTTATGTTAAGAAATAATACATCATAGAATAAAATAGAATAAAAGGTGAAAATTCCATCCTTCTACCCCCAAATCAACCCAGTCTACCTTCCACTTACTGGGATCTTTTGGGAATCTGGTGGGAACATGATTTAACATAGAAATGAAGTGACGTATAGTTGTACAGTGTACCTACAGATGCTAATATTATCATTACTACTACTCTTAGTACTGGTAGTGGTAATTTGAGATACAGATTTTGTATCTGAGAATTCTAAAGTGATGTAGTTGGGAGGTAGGATAAGTATTCAATAGACCATGACCTACAAAAGCAATTATGTTCCATGAATCTCCAGATTGGCTTAAAAATGTCCATGCTAAACCTCCCCGGGTTAGGAGGTGGAAGAAATGCATGGTGATTCAGAATGTGGGGGGTCAGAATGCCTGTGGCAGACCCCGCTGCACCCGTCCACACCGCAGAACCTCTGGAAAGTGCCTTGAACTCTTAGCCCACCTTTCCCAGGGTCTGTTATACAGAGAGTGCTCAGTAAATATTAGCTTGTGATTAGCAAATCTCAACAGACACCATAGGGGAGCTGCCCAGGAGATACTTGCCAGCTACATCTACTTTTAACTGTGCCAAGATTCAGTGCCTCCTGATGGTTTAGCAAATATTCAAAGATGTCAGGTTTCCTGCGTTTTGAAACAGCACTCCCTGGATCAGTAAGGCTCCTCTTGGGGTTTCCCATTTTCTGCACTTGATCATTTCACTCTCCTGCATGAGTTATCACTCAGCATAGCTGAAAGAGTGAAACTCAGTTTGTGAGTGTGAAACCCATTGAGAATGCACTTCTTCAGCAAATGAACCCAGAGCTGGCTTTGGGGAGAATCAGTGGCTACCATGGAGGATGGCTTCTTGTATAATTTTTTGTTCATAAAAAAGAGAAATTAAGTTGACGCGCGGATAATACCTGATATTAGAGTGATGGTACCCCTAATTAGTTTATTGGCTTTGGTTCATACAACATGAAGTTTTCTTATTTAAATGTTCAGCTGGAGGCATGTCTTCTGCTCCTTGAATTTCTCATTAGGTTTACAAATGAGGCCGTGGTCCCCACTGTTGCTTTCCTCCTTTTACACTCTGTCAATCTCTCTGCCACTCAAACTCGTTCTGGAAGCCTCGATTTTCCACTCTGAAGTTTAAAAAAGTTTCTTCTACTTATTGTTAGCTGTCAGGGGGCATGGTTTTTGACTAGAATTTTGGGCGGGGGAGTTCAGAAAGATGGCAGGGGGGCAGGCTGTGCACCCCCTCAGCACTCCCTGGCAGGAGTCCTGTGATGTGCCATCCCAAGGACACTGCGTGTATTTTTATTCTTGGTTTCTAGGCCTCAGTGAGGGTTATTATCACATTGTTTCTTGTGGGCTTCCTTGCCCTCACATCCATTCTGCTCATATTCTTCGAGGTCTGTTTTGATGCACAGTATGTACCTGGGAAGCCCACAATGTCTTGATATCATTTGCATGACTAGACAGGGCCATCCTTCCCTTTTCTGGTGAAATAGTGCCTGCCAGAACACAAGGGCTGAGGTTTTTCGACCTTCTCAGCACTGTCAGAGTTTAGATTCTGAACATAAATCTTGCTGTGGCCTCCTCCCCGACTTCTTTTCCTTGAGAACCTGTGTTCTTTGGCTAATAGCTAAGGACCAGTTGGTTCCCTCCCTTTAGAGTAAGCTCTATGGAAATTTGAAATCAGCTGTGAAATGCGCTCCTTGTAAGGAGCAGGGCCCAGAAGCCCAGCTTTGCCACCACTGTTGCTTATGGTGAAGTGTTTCAGGCACTTTGGACAGCAATGTGGGGGAGAACTTGGAGAGGGGCCTGTTTAGGATGCTCATCTGCATTTCCTGGAAGGCCAGTCACGGAAGGCTTAGAAAACAGCCTGCGTTTGGCCTTGAATGATAAACAGGTGCTGACTCCAAGCCTTCCCCACCAGAACTTTAAATGTGGCTTAGGCAGTATTCCCTGTATTTTGGGGGTCACAGCCCCCCTTTTGGAGATGGGTGAAACCTATGGGCTGGGTTCCTAGGAACATCTATCAACAGGCTCAACACTTTGTACTAGTGACTTGTTCCCAACTCAGGGAGACCTGCTGGACTGAAGTCTAGGGCCTTCACATGTAGCACAGAATGTGCATCCCACAGGCCATTTCCTGGCCTCCAACACAGTATCCTCTCTCCTGTGGGCAATGCTTGTGCACTTTGAGCAGCCTTGTTTAAATCTCAAAGCCACATGGTTATCAGCTGCAGGAAGCACCTAGTCACTTGGCACTAAGGAAAACTTAATATGGCCATAAACATTTTATGTAGGTCTTTACCCTGTTATTTAATTAAGTCTCACGTTACTGTGCGCCAGGAGAGCTGTACTGTGCAGCTGGGTGACAGATGGAGGGACTATGAGCAGAAAGGGACTGTGAGTTCAGTGTGTCTGAAAGAGCTCCAGCTTTGAAATCTCGAGTCTGAATCTAGGTTGTGTCTCGTATGTGACCTGACCTCTTAAAACCTTACTCTCTTCATCTGCAAAATGGGATCATTACAATGGCATCCCCAGCAAAGTGAAGATTCATTAAATGATGTGCTTCAGTACCTTTATGGAGCTCACGACTAAGGTTTACATGAGAGTGCCTGGCTTGTATCAAGCCTGTGACTCATGGTACGTGGATTATCCCAGTCTGGATGTTAGTCCTAGCAAAAGACTGGTGCTCATTTGCAGGTTTGTTCTTTTTTTACTTGAATTTCCCAGTTTCATAGTCAAGTTTGGCAATGTTGGTCTGAGAAAATGCTGGTCTAACTAGACAAAGCAGATTTTTGTGGATCTACTGGGACACGTGCATTGGTGAAAAACAGATGTGGGTGAGTAGATCTGATCCCATTTTTCCTTCCTGGAGGTTGCTGTGATCAGATCCCTCCTGTCCAAGGTGGGTGGCTAGGTGTGCTGAAAGTTCTGTATAATAGACCTGTGTAAGGATTAAACCCTGGCCTTGTTGTTGTTTTTATGTGTTCAACAATCGAGCTTGGGGTAAAAAGGCACTAGTTAGGAAATCCCCAGTTCCAAGAACTCCCTTCTGTTCTGTGGATTCAAATACAAAGGCTGGGGAAAAATTAAATTCATGAAACAGATAGATTAAAGGGTTCCAGTTTACTATCTATCTGTCTATTATAGATAATAATAGAGACTCTCCTTGTCTAGGAGGATGTATGTATATATACATCTCTTATCACAGAGAGAAAAAACTCTTTATTAACTCATCTTTCCATTGATATAAACTCCTTTGTCTCCAACCACCCATTGTTTATCTGTTCATTGTTTGTCCATCTGTTCATCCATCATCCATTTATCCATCCATCCATCTATTCACACCTACTATATTCAGGGTTCTGTGGGGACTGAAATGTTGAATGTTCCATAGTTGTCTTTTGTGTGGAGCCAGGTTAGGGTAGTGATTAAGTCCTTCAATTTTAGAGTCTGACAGACAGCCTTGGGTTAACAGTCCTGCCATTCATTCACTAACTGAGGAAACTTCAATAGGTTGTGTACCTATTGAAGTGCCAATTTCCTCATCTGAAAGAAAAAAGGATACTTATATTCTCTTGGGAGGAGCAAATAAGCTGGGGTCATGTATTTAATCTTCATAAAAGAGCAACTGGCACAATGTGTGGCTATAGTAAATGCACACTAAATAGAAAACAATTGCATAGTTGGTCCAGCAATGAAGACAAAACACCTCTGAAATGCTTAAATATTGTTTAGCTTGCAAAAATTCAATACAGTTACAAGCTGCAGGCATGCATTCCATGTGCATCCATGCTTTGTAAGTGTAAGGGTATGTGTATGTGTGTGTGTAAATTAAGGAATACATAGTCTATGGAACAAACATTTCCTTCATGCTTATGGTTATAAATTCTATGTCCATTTAGATTCCCAAGTGGGAAATTTAGAAGGCATTGCCTTCTTCCTCAACACCATATTTATAATATATAAGACCTTTGGGAATATATATTTCAGCTGTATGCCTTATATGGTATTTGCTAATGGTAGCTCCTTATGCTGTCTTGGTTGATGCCATTCTTTGTAAAGAACCTTGTCTTCTGTGTGTGGAATGCCTGTGATTACAGCTATTAACAATTTATTGCTCTTAGTTGGGTTTTCTTTTTTAATATCTTTATTTGTCAAATCCTTACTGCTGTCACAGTTTTATTCGGATTCTCCACATACATCTTATAAAGTAATTTAAAAAACCCTCAGTATTCAGACAAATGAAAAAAAAAATAGGAGATTTGAGTTTCAGGAAGTAAAGGGAAGATTTTAATGTCTTGATAAAGGAGACTTTGTCCTCAGTTGGAAACCGATCTGTCCCGGTGTAATCATTGCTGGAGGGAAGATTCTGACTCTCATACCACATATATTCCATTTATTGTTACCAGGTTGGTTCTGACAGATATTTTATCACAAGTGTCTTTATAGCAAATCCTAAAGGCATATCTAGAGGATTATTTAATAACATCAGGAAGCTCAGACAAAAGAGATGATACAGAAAATAAAGCAAACCAAGAGAAAAGAATAAGCCTGGGATGCGGCATCCCGGACCTTGATGAGGGGTGGATGATGGTGCTTGTAGCCCAACTGTAGGGAAAAGGATTAAGAAAAATAAGTTAGGGAAACAGACCACCCAAGCTGAGATGTGTTCATTCTAGTTTTATAATTTCAAGTGTAATGAAAATCCTTATTAATTTCTCAGGACAGCATCAGCACCTTTGTGTAAGGCAACAAACAGCAGGTCAGATGTGCTTTATAAAACCCAACAGCAACGGCTTGACTTTGTGCCAAGGCTCGAAGCATGGGGATGCCACTTTCTGGCTCTGCAACATGTTGACGAGAGGCAGAGCTCAAGACCAGGGAGCCTGGGGGAGGCACGTACTGGATTCTGTCTTTTGGGCCTCGCTGATCAAAGTAGCCTGGCCATATCCTTTTAAGTCATGGATGAGGGGAAAAAGGACTGGAGTTTGGTCTGTGGAAAACATGACTCTGTTGGAAGGACTTTCACTGGCAACTTAAGGAATAGCAATTCCTCTGGCATTCAATGTGCAGGTGAAGATAAAGAGGATATTGGAAAGGTGTGCAAGGAGCCACATGTAAGAATGTTCACAGCAGCACTGTGATAAAAGAACACTGGAACTAACTTAAAATTTCCATTGAGAAGAGGCTGGACAAATGAATTGGACTGCATTTATGCAATGAAATAATAAACAGTGATGATAAGGGAATAAACTGGAGCTAAAATATTTACATGGATTATTTTCAATTATACAATAGAGGGCAAAGAGCATCCTGAAGAAAATAATATAATCTAAAACCATTTATATAAAGTTCAAGAAAATGTAGAACAGTACTATATATTATGTTTGGATATATACATATGTAATAAAATGTTTAAAAATGCACAGGAATAATAAAAACCAAATTTAGTTTAGTGGTTATCTTTGAGGAGTTGGGGAGGCAGATGTCAACAGAAGGGCGGAAGACATAAGGTATCAGCTGTATCGGTGTTTTATTTTTTTGGGTGGGCAGTACTTACATAAATGTGTTGTTATATTACTCTTTATATATGTTTTTTGTAAGTCTGAAACATTGCACGGTAACTTATGCACCTCCTTTCTATGCACACAGAACATATTGAGAATCAAGAGGTGAGCTATGCCCAGGGAGGAAAATAGGTATTAGAGTGTTACAAAGAGAGAAAACATGATGCTATGTTTTGCGAAAGTAGGTGCTTAACATGTATTTGCTGGATGAATGAAGCCTGGGAAGGAAAGAAAACAGAATCAGAAGGTAATAGAGAAGGTGAATGAGATGAAAGGAGTCTGGGAAGAAAGTTTGGAGCCAGCGATGTGTGGAAAGTAGCAGCAGATGCAATAAAGCAAAGCAGGAAAATCAGTGAGTTGGATGGATGCTGAGATGCTGCTGTGAAAAGCAGCCAAATGCTCTACTTCCTCGGCTCCAGAGGTTGGAAAGAGCTTTCACTCTGTTGGGAATTCCTGCTATTGGGAGGTCATCCTGTAGGTGCTGCCCATCACAATGCCTGAGGTGGTTTCTTAAGCAATTACTCTTGCAAAGAGAAAGAGAAAGAACATGCATTTGAGTTTGTCCCTACAAGAAAGTAATCAAAGGGTGGTGATCAGCATTATGATTAATGATCTGCTGAATATTAATGACTGGCACATGATGGGTTTTTAGGAGTCACACCATATGTCTTCATTATTATTATTCCTTTGCTTGAGTGATTTATTCTTCTGGACTCTGAGAACACAAGTTGGGCTTTTAGAGTTAGCAGGCAGGAAAATGTTCATTTTTTACTCTTAATACCAGTTACTCAACAAAGCCCATTGTGCTCTGGGTCCCTTTGATGTTGCTCAGCAGACGTTGGGAACATAACAGACAAATTCATTTTTAACTGCTCACTGAGGGCTTTGTGATTATCATCTAGTTGTTCTAACCATGTGGACCGACCTTTACTGAACAATGTTGAACTAATCAGGTGGAGCAGAGCCCAACTCCCTCCATTCCTTTTGTCAGGATGAAGTGAACCCTGGACTCGAAGCATGTAGAATTCTGGGGCAGAGGAGGTTTCTGCCTGTGCTGACTTTTGTTATTTTATTTGATTTTAAAACCAATGTTAATTTGTCTTCATTCTCCTCCCTTGCTTTGAGCCCCCATGGCTCAAACTATTAAAGGTAGTTTCGAGGAAGAAGATGCAAAATAGCAAGAAAAAGTTCTGCCTGTTAATGGCCTAGGCTCTTTTGCTTTCTAGGTTAACAAGGCTGCTTGGGGGAAAGGAAGTTCTGTCTTCCTAATGACATTGTTTAGTTGTGCATCCTATTTTAGTTGGAGAGTGAAGTGAGCCAGCCAGATCTGTTTCCAGCCACTCTGACTCTTTGATTCCAGATTGAGGCACCCTGAACAGGGTTTATATCCTGCTGGAATGCAATGCTATTTTAGGAAATCCTTGTTGGGTTGAGAAAAAGCATGTGTTGACCAAAGCGTGTGTCCCAGATTTTCCAGAATGGTCCCAATTCATATAGCTTGAGGCTTTTCAATAAAGGCAGTTTATTTTGTTTTAACCTACACACACACACACACACACACACATGACCTGTGGGTTTATTTGCATGCAGTCTTCTTTAAAATCTTGTGGCTTTAGAACATACGATTTTCAGAACAAGTATTGTGGAAATAGCTAACTAGCTGAGTGACTGTGAACAAGTCACTTCCTGTCTCTGGGTCTCCTCCGTGCTCCATCACCCTGACACACAGCAGGATCTCAGTAACAAAATGCCAGGGCCTTTCAGAATTCTCTCTTGGTTTTGTCCTTTCTTTTCCCTGTATGTGGAGAGTTCCGTGGCCTTACCCTTTGTACTCGCCTCAGTCAAATATTGTATGACACTTCATTGCTATCTTGTGTGTCTGCCTCACTAGTCTTCAAGAGACTAGGGGGCTGGGGTGGGTCTTTACATTTGTCATCTCCATTGTTTAGTGCAATGCCAGGCAGATATACAATAGAAAAACAAGAAATATACCACATAGACAACAATGGTGAGATAATGTTGTGATGTGTTATTCTGTATACTTTTTTTATATTTTTCTTTTTAAAAATCATGAATAGGTATTACTTTAGGGATCAGAAAAATAAAATGATCAATGGTATTTTCTTTCCCCTCTGAGCACTCAGGATCAGGGAGGACCGGGGGAACGTGCCGAACAGATTTCCACAATAAAGCCTATTGCAGCATCCTCTGCGTCAGCTTCTGACATGTGGGAGCAGCTGACTCTTCCTCAAGCTGTGCCACAAGCCAGGCCACATGGGTGTCAGAGTTAAGGACTGAGTCTACTGTGGGCTGCTCCCTTCTAGGGACAGATTTAAGCTGTGTCATGGTAATGAAGCACAAACCACCATGTACGCTGCCTGTTTTGTATCCTAATATCCCAACAGCTAGAAGGCACTTGAGATTCTTGACTCTAGCCTGTGCCTTTACTGGGGGCAGAGCTGAGTGATGGGGCAGACCCTGGGCTAGGCATGAAGGTGAGTCAAAGGAGCCAGGAGATAGTTCCTGCTAACTAGAGGCTGATCTAGTTGGACTAATAACTTGTATGCATTAGAAGTTATCCAACATCACAAGGCAGTCTTTAAGCTTGAAATTAATGGTAGAGAAGACCAAGAGGTTATGGGAGTTTCTAGGAGGGAGAGAGAGTGAAGGGCTTTGGAAAAATGTGGTGTTTTGAGATGGGATTTGGAATGGCTCCAACAGTGAAAAGTTCTTCCAGGGAAGCAAGAGCTTGCTGAAAGGCGTGGGAGTGACAGTAAGGTCGGCCTCTGTTTTAGTTTAAAGGGGTGGCAGGGAAGTGAGTGATGGGTTGGAACAGGGAAGAAAATGTGCAGTCTAGGAATAGAAGGTGCTAAGCTAGAGAGATTGGGAAATTAGAATGGAGAGCTGGGGTGGGGTCAGATCTAGGAGGGCTATGAGTCTAGGAAAAAGGTTCCTCCTTGAACTGGGAGGTATGGGAGCCATTGTGTGACTCTCAGCATGGGAGGTGATGCAATGTAACTGCCCAGAGCCACAGATTCTTCCCACAGATTGGAATGCACCATAAAAATAGTTAAGAACAGGGCCTCTGGGTGATGTGGTCTGGGTTAGATCTCTGGTTCAAAATTGTGTAACCTGCTTGAAACTCAGCTTTCCCATTTGCAAAATGGGGATAATGATAGGCTCATCTCATAGAATTGCTCTGAGGATAAAGGAAATAATTCATGTAAAATATTGAACACAATGCCCGGTATATTGCATGGGAGCCTAATAAATAGCTGGTATATGCAAATTCATATAAATACTCATTTCATCAATATGGTAAAATGTGATAAAATATTAAAACAACTAAATATTAAAAATATTAAAATGTTAATTAAAATAGATATAAATAGATAAAAATATAGATTAAAAATATTTAAAAAATAGAAATTATTCCATTAAGGGTGAGCTTGAGAATGCTTCAGGCAGATTTCTGTTGGAGAGTCCCACTCCACTCTCACACTTTGGCTCTATTTACCATCACTTAGCTCTTGTGAAATATTTACATTGGCAGGTTATTCAACTCTAATTTTTGTTTGTTATTCCCCTAAGCTTGGTGAGGGGGATTAGTTTGTTTATCTTATATTGCAGAAGACACACATAGATATAAACACAATGGCATTTAATTACAACATCTCTTCCGTTAGCATTTACCAGTTATCAGCCAGAGCTTCTCTGGGGGAAACCAAGGTATAGCAGTGATGGTGGTCAGGCCATTTTATACCACGAAGAAGAAGGTAGTGAAAAATTTGAAGGGATCAGCACTTATTCTCAGCCAGACTTAAGACCAAGTCCTTGAAGAAGGTTAGGAATGACCAGGATCACTCAAACAGGACAGGCAAATCAAATCAAACACCTCACTCTTTAGAACATTAGTAACTCTTTTGGATGTTGTGTCTTAAATTATCCCTAATTAAAATGTAACTTCTTTTCAGAGGGATACTATTTTCATGACACTATCAAGGGACTTCTTGGTGGAGAATTATGTTCCAAGCCAAAGAACAACATCCCCAAGCTTAGCTGCCACTCTGACATTCATATGTGTTGGACATTCGTGACTCTCTTTAATTGATAACAATGGTGAGCTGAGAAGGTCCCTTGGGGAGTATGATTCATGGTGAGTCAGGTACACGTGGAGGCTTGATCTAGCCCTATTGTCTTCTGTCAATAGGTCTTTACCAGGCTCTGGCTCCAGCTGGAATAACAGTGGAATTGTGTGATGTGGATGTGATGGAAGGAAAGGTGTTCCACACCAACGTTCTTTCACAATGCCTGGCAGCATCAGTTACCACTGCAATAACTGGCTCTGGGTCCACGTGTGCTGGCTAACCAGATGGACGATGATGGCAGTTCATTTGGAAGAGGGGCCTGAAAGAGAAGAATGAGGGCATTATCACAGGCTTTGTGCCTGTCACTGTTTGGCTCAGGGAATAGCCTTAACATGAGCTGCCTCCCAGGTACCAGGTCCTTCCCATATATGATGACTAATCCTTTCTGGAGATGAGCTAAATGTCCATGGTGAGCTTCAAACTACCTGCTGCAGAACTACACTCCTGTGTCCTCTTCCATATCCCACGCTTCCCTCCTTACAGGGAGAGAGGCCCTCTGTAGGAGAAAACAATGACTCCCTCTCCTTTTGCTTCTAGAAACATGTACCCCAGTGTTGGGCCTTCTGTGCTGGCTTTAATTCACCTGCAGATTCTATCCGCATAGTGGCTTCTGGAAGCAATGAGATTTTATCCTATCAAATTAGTAGTTCTGCTTGACAAGAAAAATTTCTATTTTTTAATAGGTCCAGCAGAAGCCCAGGACTCATGTTCATGAGAGAGTCAGTCAGTGTGGTCAGGGGTCGACAGCGCTGTTAGCATCAGGGGGCCCCTCCAGACTCTAGCAGCTCCACTCACACCAGCTAAATGGAGACAGGGTTGAGGAGGAGCGGCACACATGAATGTGCTTTTGTTACCTGGAGGAGGAATAATAGTCACCAGATACGATAGATGCCCACTGCTCTACCTGGAGTGAGGGGGGGCCAGAGCTTTTATTTTGGGAGTTATGTCCCAGGGCTTAAGAATGGTACCTGGCCCTCAGTCAGTAAATTGCACATTCTATCCAGAAATGTAACCTCTAAAGTTTTACTAAACTGCAGAGATGAAGTTTTGCAGGAGAGGTGTCAGTTTAGCCATTTGTAAGGGTCTTGCCTCTGATAAATATCTTGATCTTGGCTGTACTTTTCTATTTTCTGGCCACAATAGGGCACCAGGCCAAGCATGTCTCAGACAAATATCTGTATTGTTTGTGGTGTGATTGTGACTTCCTGTCTTCCAATTTAGATTTTTGCCTTGCTTTTCACTGTCTGGGTCATTTGATATTACATCTGGTGCTTCCTGTTTTTTTAAAGTCTCTGACTCGAGCCATCCAACTAGAAACCAGAGGTCAACTTCTTCATAAGTGTGCTGGCTTTAGTCACTTGTTTTGTTGTACTAATTGAGATTTGCGTAAGGAAAGCTGTCAGGTGTCTGTTGGTTTTCTCAGCTTCACACACTTCCTTATTTATGAGTTTTTGTTTTTCAGACATTGGGACTTTCTTATCTTCGTGCGGGCATGGTGGTGGTGGTGGGGTGACATACCCACCCCGGCCAGTTCCACAGTGGCTCTGTCTCTCTGAACTAGAGCTCCTGAGCCCCATGGGATCAGCTCTCTGAAGGAGACTGCTGCAGGCATGACAGAAGTAGACCCCCTCCTGACGCCTCTCTCTGTCTCCTTTCCCCATTCTGGGGTGCACCGGGCTCCCATTTTCTCTCTACTTCAAAAGGGTTTAGCTGTGATGAAATGTCTCTAGTCAGGCCAGCCAAAAAAAAAAAAAAAAAAAAAGCTACTAAATGCAGATTTCCTTATTTTTGCCAAAGATAGAGAAATGTTTTAGTCACTAATATTTTCACTTCATTTAACCTTTCTCTCCACAGAATGGCCTTTATATCAAGAAATAGAATATGTATGATATCACTTACACAGCTCTCTGGACCTCTGTGGAGAGGCACTCTGCTGGCCTGATCTGTACCAGACTTACCTTATTTCTTTTTTGGTCAAAATAGAGGAATGTATTCAGGGAATTTTCTAAGGTAATGTGGAGAGAGGATATTTATTCTTCCTTAAGGCAATGGCAGCTTTTAGGGTTTGGGGGAAAGTCTATAAAAACATTGAAACTGGCCCTTGAGGCTTGACATCCTGCCCTTTCTCTGGAACAGTTGGTCAGGGCAGTGGTGGAGACTTGTTGGGCCATCGTGGGCAGTTCTGCTGAGCCTCCTGAGGCTGGAGTTGGAGTTTATGGAGGCTCAATTCCCAGAAGAAGGGCTGCCGGCGGGCGTAAGGGATGGAGGTGAACTCTTCCCTCACGTTAACTATCTCAGGTTCAGGGACCACTAGAACTGGGGAGACTTCTGGCCTCTGGTGTTTCTGCCAATATTGGCACAAGAGTGAGGAAAACCCCTCCTGTTTCTGACTGCTCCCTCTCTTGTGATGATGAAGAGGCATGTTGGGAGTCTGTCCATCTGTGCAGTTCTGCATGTGTGAGATGTGCATGCTTAATAACCTGATTAACTTAGCCCCTTATATTCCGCAATCAAAACTGAGCGCTTCCATGAGCTTGTTGAAAGAGAGGCAATACTGCTAAGTGTCATGACTTAAAACAAGAAAAAACCCAACAAAATCCCAGGCCAAAACAACCCTCATTTCTGTGTAATGCTTTAAATGACCTCATCTCTTCTCTGAAGCTACCACATGAAGTCAGGGGGACAGGCGTCATTGTTGGACAGGAGAGTTCAGATGAAGGGAGAAGGGCTTCTGAGTCCAGGGTGGGTTTGGAGCGCTTGGCATTTCATTTTTGGTTGACCAATTAACAAAACCAAACAATAAAAAACATCCTTTCTCCTAGAAACACAAAAGACTGTAATGTGACTGAAGTTGCTAGGGAAACCATTGAAAGCTGAAAGGGCGATTGCAAAATCATTAATACCTTTAGGCGTGGGTAGACAGACACCTGGGGTAGAACGGGAGCTTTCTCAGTCTCCCTAATTCCTGCTGCCACCTGTCCCTGTGGCTTCAGTAGACGTCATCCAGGGGCTTTAGGAGTTCCCTTGGTGACTGTAAGAAGATAGCAGCTAACCATGGGCTGGACCCTGCCTCTGCATCCCCTCTGCTTCTTCCTTCCCCCTCCAGCCCCAGCCCCTGCAAGGAGATCTCCTGAGAAATACCATATTTTGTGGTATATAATGCGCATTTTTTTGCCCAAATTTTTGAGGGAAAAATAAGGATACACGTTATACATGGGTCGTACCTGAAATACCTTGTATCTATTCTTGTGTAATTACTTGTTTTGTAATTATTTGTTACATAAAATATCTCGTATCATAATATGTTCAAAAATAAATGCTAAAATTACTTTGTGATACAAAAAAATGATCTAAATATAAATAAATAAATAAATAATTGAATTAAAAAATTAAAACATAAAACTATTTTTCTGAAAGTTTGGGCCAAAAACGTGGTTGCAGCAACATATGTACCTCTGTGTCTAAGATATCTTGTCTTCTTGGATGTTCTGCTGGGCCCTCTCTATTGGGAATCTATGGCACAGCAGAGTTTTTAAGGGCATAAGGACTCAAAGCCTTAGGTTCAAATCTTGGCTCAGCCATTCTTACTTACCTAATGACCTCAAGCTAAGTACCTAATCTCTTTAAGTCCCATTTGGTTTATGAAACCAGTGTTTTGTATGTATTTCTAAGAGTGCTTTGCACAGTGTCCAGCAAGTACTCAGTGTAAGAACACTATTAGCATCCTGATAGATACAGTCCAATTTTTCTAATCCTATGTGAAATTCCAATAACTGCCACTTTTTGATTACTAGGATAGTCACAGAAGCTATGATTTTTTTAAAAAAGGGTTTTGTTTATTTATTTTTAGAGAGAGAGGAAGAGAGGGAGAAAGAGAGGGAGGGAAACATCAATGTGTGACTGCTTCTTGCTCAACCCCTACTGGGTATCTGGACCAAAACCCAGGCATGTGCCCTGAGTGGAGTCAACCCGCGATTCTTCAGTTTGCAGGCCGGCACTCAGTCCACGGAGCCACACCAGCCAGGGCGATGCTATGAATTTTAATGTCTTCCCTTTCAAAAATATATGTGCATCTGGCTTAGTATGACAGTGGAGTCTCCAGAACGAGACAGACTTGGGTTCATGTTCTGGTTTCCCTGTTGACCTGCTATGTGAGTTCACTGCTCTGAGTCTGTTTCCTCATCTGAAAGCTGGGCCTAAGAGCAGCTCCTTCAGATTGTATTGTATTTATCAGACTTGTGGAAAATGACTCAATTAATGGTCATCCTTATTCCCTTTTATTAAGTACCTATTATGTGCTTAGAGCTTTTACACCTGATTTCTCATTTTGTCAACACAATAATCTTGTGAGGTAGGTCTATTATTATTTCCAGTGTATGTATAAGGGAAAACTGATGCTCAGAGAGGCTAAGTAACTTGTCTGAGGTCACACAGCTAGTAAGTGGTGGAACCTGGATCCTGCCACATTGTTTCTCCTCTGAGCCCTATTTAACAGACACTATTCCCCAACTCTGGGGACACTTTCTCTTTGGCTTTTGGCATTCCCAAAATTCATTCTTTTCTGGGTGTGGGGCTCTATCCTCAGTCAGGATGTCCGGAGGCCTCCTGCCCTCACTTACATCACCTCTGCTTCTTTCCATGCTCGTCTTCTGCTACCAGCCTCAGGCATCCTTGGGGCTAGAGGTTGGGTCAGTCCCTGCTTTCTCGGTGCTAGTGGTTTGCCTAGCCTGTGGCAGACCTTCCTCCACTATGTATAAAATTAGTAACTGATGAATGTAAGGTGGTGACAGTGGGGGTTTCAAGGCACAGGGCCACCCCACGCTGTCTGCCGGCCTGCTTCTCTGTATTACCTGGCACAGACGAGCTGCCTGAGATGTCACAACAGTGTCTGTGGCCTGTGAATTCCATTCCCCTCTGAGTCATCAGCACTCTGCGTTCTCTTAGCTTATCTGTCTCTCATTGGCAGGGTGGCCCAGGTCTGGCACCCAGCATGGGGTCTCTCCCCTCGTGCCCACAACCTGCATACCCTTTGTGCGGTACTAACTCAGCTTCCAGGCCGCATCAGTTCCCAAGGACTCTGGGCCTGGGCCCCTACAGCTGACCACAGCCACAGACAAGCTTCCAAACACGCATGCATTTTTTCATTCATTCATTTATTCATCCATTCAATCCCCCATTTATTCCCCTACTGATCTAAGTCCTACAGGTATCAAATAAAAAAGGAACTCGCAATTAAGGGTAGGGTTTCTCAAACTTGGATTTGTCTTAGAATCACCTGGAACAGCTTTTACAAATACAGATTCCTAGACCCCATCTGAGCCCTACAGAGGCAGAATGATTAGGAGCAGATCTGTAGGAATCTGTATGTTAAGGTGTTCTCAGCATGACTGAAGCATAGCCAGTCTGGAGAAATTTGGGTTTGGGAATTTGTGATGTAGCAAATGCCCCGAGAAGGCACAGAAACCAAGACAGGGCTGCTGGAGGGGAATGTTGCCCTGTCTCTTCTCTCTTAATTGTTAAGCTCAAGGGCCTCCCATAGTCCTGCAGCACTTATTGCTTCCTGGGGCCCTTGTATATAAAACCTCTGCCAAACACTCTGCTCCTGGGGACAGCGACAATGCCTGTTTTCCTCATTGCTGTGGCCCAGTAGGGCCTTACAGCAAGGCCTGCTATCTGGTAGGGACCCAGTAAATACCTATGAATGAAAGAAAGAATGAATGAATGCATTCCTGATTCCCTTTAGGTGTATGATGGGCCCATCAGCTCATTGTTTCCATGGTACTGTGAGTGTATCTGCGTCTGGGGAGGCGGACGGGGAGAGCACCGTGCTGAGACGAGAGGCCCCTCAGCTCTGTCACTCCGCAGGCCTGCAGGCCTCCGTCCAGTCCAGCCTCTGAGGAGAATGCCAGCTCAAATCAGAGTCTGTGATCCCACCAGGACAAAGGAGAGTGCTGGGACCAGAGTGTGCCTGCCTGTCTGGGAAGTGTGGAGTTTGCAGAGGAGAGATTGGCCTGGGCTGAGCTTTTGAGCAAGTGAGAGGCTGGCACGGGGTAGTCATTAAAATAGCAGTTGACCTCCTGGCAGCTGGAAGGAGGCCCCGTAGACCTCAGTCCTCCCCAGCTAGGCCCCTGGGACCTTCAGAGAGATGCCCATCCATCACTGTGGTCTCTTGAGAGGGCTGCGGGCGTTTTCTGCGAGTCAGTTATGGGACTCTGTTTTCAGCACAGATCTTGTCAAATTCAAGCTGTCAACTGCACAGATCCTGAAAGCCTGTCACAGATCCCTGGGGACGTGCATGGGGCAGGTGACCTTGAGGAGGCTCTGCTGAGTGTGGGACTGTGGTGATAAGAGGGACAAATGAGAAGAAGCCACCTGGGCCAATAGCTCATTGTGCCAGTCCACACACCCTGCCACTCCCCCCCGCCCCCACCCCATGTTTGTCCTTGAGGGATGTCAGGCAGCTGAACGGAATCTGGTTCCCCGCTTCACCCTGGGCTGCCTCTCTCCCTTTGTGCCGCCACTCACAGGGAACATGAAGGGAGGCATTACACAGAGTGGGTTGTCGTCACTGGCCAGGTCTGCCACCTGGAAGCTGTGACCATGGATGGGCAAGTTACTTATTTGTCTGAATCTATTTCCTCAGGTTGTGGTGGAGATTAAGCTAAGAACAAGACTGGCATATAGTAATCCCGAAATGATTATCAGCTATTCTTAACATTTTTATGGAAGCACAAAGCAGCTTGGATTCCTTGCTAGTGTTCTCTCATTTCAGTAGCACTTTAACTCTGCCTGGCCTTCGATCATCCTGGTGCACATTTAAAGATGAGTAAATGGAGGCAGAGCTGGGATTGGAGGCCAGGTTTCCCATCTTGGTGTTCAGAGGGTCTGATGGGAGACGGGGAGTCCTGCCAGCCTTGTGTGGACACAGCCACCTCAGCTTTCTTTAGAGGGGCACATGCTGAGCTCTGGGTGGGCCTTTCTCCTGTCCTGTGGGGGAGGGCAAGATCTGGTCTGATTGGTGGGCTTTCCTCAGGCCTCGACTAGAGCGGGGAATATTTCATCTGGGGCCACGGGAAGCTCTAGACCTGGGCCACAAATCGAAAGCTAAAATCACATTAGACAATGAGAACCATTGGAGGAGGCCATGAAACAGAAAGGCCAGGAATAGACATGAACTTTGATGAACTGGAGGCTGGGGAGGTGAGAGGAGGAGCAGAAAGACCGAGGAAAAAGAAAGCTGCCCAAGACAAGGCTCAGCATGCACTGATATCTGTGAGGAAGTCCTTTAGGATCTCCTGCAGTGGCCTGTTTAAAAGGCCCAGAATGTTCTGAGAAGGGTGCTCTGCACAAAGCCAGAGTCCCCTTACCTTGCACCTGAGTTGGATATTGGCTGCCAGAACTCATCCATACTCTTCTCAGGAAGAGACATTTCTAGTTGAAGGATTCTAGATAGAAATGGCAGGACTTTCAGATCCACAGGCTGGCTCTTCACCAGCATTTATGAAGCACCTGTTGGGTTAGGGTGAGCTACAAAAAGTTGCAGGACAAGAGCTGTTGGCCTGGCTCCTCCACTTCACTGGAGGGTCCCTACCTCTTGCTAAGGTAACAGGCTTGCCAGTGCCCCTCGGAAGGGCTGTTGTCCTTCGGTCCTCCCCTGAGATCAGACAGGGCAGCTAGTGGAAAGGCAGTTAGAGCCAGGCTGTAACCAGCACGGCCTTGAACTGTGGGCAATGGCAACGGCCACCCAGGAGAAGGGATGGTGGGTGGAGGGGGGAAGGGAGAAGCTAGTGGTGGCCCAGCAGTCAGCTGGGCTGTCATGGGTTATTGAAGGGCACCGCCCACCTCCACAATTACTCAAAGGCACAAGCTGCATTTCCTACGGTCTCTTTAAGAAAGGCACACGCCTTTGTGAAATGTCAGGGCAGAGTGGAAACCCAGAGAGCGTGACCAGATGCCACTCCCTCCGTGCTGATGGTCACACAATCTCCAGTTTAAGCCTGAGAATGATGTGGCAGCTTGTTTGTGTGGGTGCCCCAGAGTACCCCAAGCCCGCTCATCCACAGAGCTCCCTAAACAGCACGAGGCTGCCCCTGCCTGGGAGCACCTCACATTGGTGACTGCAGACCGCTCATTTTCTCTCTTTCTTTGGGTGTCAAAGGTTCAGATTGGATTCATGTTTCCCAAAATGCAGTTTTGTACAACCGGTAAAACAAAAGCTGAATTTAGGTAGCGTGTGGACTAACTACTTTATATATTTATCTTAATGCTTACCAGAAAAAAATTAACTGGCATATCAAACTTATGATTTCATTGTTATTATTGCCTGGGAGAAGGTTAAGTTTATTTAAGCGAAAATGATGAGTCAAACGGAAAGAAAAAAATCAGGTAAATAATAGTGTAACTCTGTCTACTGGAACTACAGTGGGAGCCAAAAATGTGAACCATATATGTAAATTAAAATTTTATATTAGTCACAAAAAGAAAAAGAAATAAGCAAAAGTAATTTCAATAATACTTTAATCTGACATATCTAAAATATCATTTGATATATAATCAGTAGACAAATTATTGAGATATTTTATATTCTTTTTTCATAATAACTCTTCAAAATCTGGTGTGTGTTTTATATTTACATCACATCTCAACTTAACCTAGCCACATTTCAAGCTTGAGAACCACTGCTTGAAATCTATTCTTATACTGTTTAGGTTTCTCATGGCTTGTCAGAGAAGTCCAAGTTGGAATTTTGTAGGCCTTGTCATTTCAGACATAAGCACGAGAAGAGGAAGGAAGTATGGACTGTTTCCACCTCATGATCATGACTAAACTAATTGGAAATGCTCCTGAAGTTGCCACAAAGGACTGAGCATTAACGTGAAATTGCCTTAGAAGAAATATCTACTAAACTTCAACCAAGCTAGGCATCAGATCCCTGGGCCCTTAATGACTATTATTTCCAAAAAAGCTCTCACTCTCATTCCCCATTTGTTATCCCTGCCATTTTATCCCCTGTAATGCTCTCTGGGGACCAATTAATATTATCTGAATGGAAGCATGACTCATAAGTGGAAATGAGCTTGTTCTGGATCGGATTTCGGTGTGTGCGCATAAGCACATCCGTGTGTGTGTGTTCATGTGTGTGCATGCAAGCAGCATTACATCAGAGAGAAAATTGCCTATACCCAGAATCTCAGGTCTCATCAAGAAAGCCATCCTCTTACCCTAGTCCAGGGATAAATCCCTTGGGACTCATGGATTCCAGATGGAGCACTAAAGTGAACTCAACTCGTGTGAAGCGGGGGGGTGGGGGGGGGTACAGGAGAAGGATTCTTAGGCCCAAATGCAATAAAAGTTAGGACAAGGATCCAAGAGAAAACAGTAGAATCCTTAAAGTAAAGGGGGAGGGAATTTAGATTCCTTAAAGGTATATTCTGCACCAGGTATTTACCATGTTACCTTTTAATAACCCTATGAAGTAGACATTTGCGGTCTCAGGGAATAGACTGAGGGAGCAGGTAGGTGGTTGAGCTGGGGTCTGAATGATTAGAAGGCTAACTCCAAAGCTAGTGTTTTCCTCTGAATCCCTAGAGTTTTCTCAAGATAGCAATTCCTTAACTTATTTCTGAGTTCATCATAAACTGCCTGACTTAATCCTTGTGATAAAAAGCTTAAGCAAGAAGATGAAGTTAAACTGCGTCTTTGTTGAAGACTGATTCCTACTCTAGATTTCTAGTCCCTGGAGGAGGCAGGCCCCTCCCTGCCAGCACTAGTTCCCACAGTGCCCTTGTAGAGGAGACCCTCTCGGTCTCGGAGCAGCAGCGTCAATAACTGGGCTCACCACGTTATATCAGCCAGGGACCCACTGAGAGGCAGATGGAACACTTAAAGGGATGCTGTAGGAGAGTTTAACAAGTAAACAATGTCAGAGTTCTGCTTAGGGTTGAGCAAGAAACAAGGGATGGAGAAGCACCCAGGGGAAGGTGTTAGCACTCTAGGCCTGGAAGAGCAAGCAGAGGAAGTGTCCTCAAACCCAAGGAGAACTGTAGTCCTGAGAGAAGGGCCCCTCTGCAGGAGCTGTGAGCATAGGTAGGGGCATGCAGCTTCCACCAAAACAGCAGGGGGAGCAGGGAATCAGTTCCCCAACTTCTCTCTTTTCATCCTTTGATCCTGTGGCTTGGCAACTGGGGCTCACAAGCATACGCCCAAAACCTGTCGACTGGTGCCTGGCACAAAGTAAGGGCTAAGTGCTCTCCAGAGAATGAATAGAGAGCTCTTGTCTCTGTGAAAACTAGTAACTCTTGTCTCTGTGAAAACTAGTAACAAGTTGGTTTGGAGAAGTGGAATTTGCTCTTTGAGCCTAGTGTGGGTCTTCACCTGCCTACCTGGCTATGACCATGTTCAAATTACAAAGGAAATTCCTGTTCGGTTAACTGCTCAGTTAAATAACTCTGCATTGGACTATCTTTCCACTAATAAATGTGGAGACTGACCTTAGATCGGGGTGATTTGTGAGTTGTTTGATTAAGAAATCAAGAGAGGATTTTTGCTGAGTTTTCTGCATGTGCCTTCTGACTGAAAGGTGCAAGTGACGCTCCATGTTTCTAGTGTTTCATTCAGTTCTGTCCATTTTGGACTGAGGACTTAACCCCCTTTTAGAATCCCATGGTATCAAATAAGGGAAAGGAGATATTAGGTTTCTGATTTCTTAGCCCCTCACGATGCCACTCTACAGCCATGACATACTATTCTGTGCTTGTCCCTCTGAAGGTTTCTTTGGCTGTTGTCCTTAGCATTTGGCCTTACTTGAAGCAAAGCAAGCCGAAGGGAAAGTTGGCTTTGAAACTGTGGACCCATTGAGGTTAGAGTGGTTTCCTGTCCCCATTAAGAAGAATCATATCTGTCACGTTTGTTGATAGATGACCGCTCCTCCAAGTTTTGCCTGGTAAAAGAACATGGAGAAATACGGGATTCCCACACCCTCCAGTGCCCCCCCAGGAAATGAGTTATTCCCAGAAAGCTCCATCGTCTTTAATATAGGAGGCGTATTTTGGCACACATGCCTTGAAGTCAGTCTGTCAATCTGGCTTTGTTTAACTTCCCTGAGAAGCAGTGCTATGGGAAGGACTGTTAAATGTTTCCAAAACATGTTTTGAAAAGAAGCCACTAGAAGGAAAAAAAATTTGCCAAAAATAAGTCACTCACCCATCACAGCGCTTTCATTGTTGTTTGTTATAAACAACTGAAAACCCCAAACCCTCAAACGCAAGTGTGTCCCACATTGTACGCCTGACATGAGGAGCTTCATTTAGAAGGACATACACAGAATGACTTAGGGCTCTCAGGGTTTGCAGGGGAGACTAATGATGGCCAAGGACGTGATGGCGGCAGGCTTAGTTACTGGAGACCTGGTGCTCAATACTCCGCCTTCCTTTCTGCTCAGCTGTCCCAACCTCAATCTTGCTCTGTCTTCAGCTGCCAGCTGCAAACAACTGCCCTTGTTCTCAGGAAATAACTTGGACCCTTTCCCATCAACTCCAATGTGTTTTGCTCTTGTCTACCTCTCTGATTTTCGAGTTCTGACTCTGTCCCTTCTCTGGTCTCTTCTCTTAGCAACTCCTTGGCCTGTGCTTTTGGAATTCCACCTTCTGTTATGATGCTCTTCTGTGCTTGACTCTTAAGTGAGAAATCTCTGCCCCAGTCCTGGGGTCTCTGGAACCTCACCTTCTGGGCCCATCCCCAGCCCCCACACTACCCCCTGTCTCCACCAAGTATGTGTGTGGGAGGGGAAGGCTTAGACTATTCTTGGCCTCGAAAACTATAACTGGTTCCCCTATGATAAGGGAAATGCAAATTGAGACCATGAAGTACCATTCACATCTACCAGATTAGCAAAAATTAATTAAGTCTGATGACAACAGGGATGGTGAGATGTCGGCATACGGGAACTCTGGTGGGAGTGTAAATTGGTACAGTCGCTTTGGAGGGTGATCTGGCAATACCAATTGAAATCGAGCATGTGCTCTTGCTGTGAAATGTCAATTCTGCCTGGAGAAACTATCTTATAGGTATACAGATTTGTGTTTGCGTATATACATATAGATACATGTACACATATACATGTACATACACATATGTATGTGCAAACATACACAACTGAGTACTACTCTATGCAGCAGGTAAATAAATATACTGAGTCAACTTTTTATCAACATGTACAAATTCCAAAACAATGTTGAGTGGAAGATCTAGTTGTTAAAGAGTTAAAGAATATGTGTTATATACACATATGTAATACATAGATGCGAGTATATTAACATGTAAACAATAGGATTTATATCAATATATTCATATTTGTTAAAATACAAAAATGTACATACAAATGATATAGGCCAACTTCAGACTGATGGTTACTTTTGAGGAAGGAGGAGAAAAGGATGAAGAAATGGAACTGTATCTGGACATTTTTATTTCTTTGAAAGGAGAGTGAAAGAGGAAGAGAGAGCTCTGAAGTAAGTTTGGTAAAATATTTTTAATGCTGGTAATGGGCTTATACATGTTTAGTTTATTATTTTCCCTGTTCAGTATGATCGAAATGTTTCATATTTACATATTTAAAATAATAAGAAAACTATTTCTCAGACTCATTGATGTCCTGGATAACTGAAACCAACTTGAGGATTCATAGAAGTAGACTCTCAGATGGGGACAGGGCCTTTGAGAACATTGGTTAACCTCTGTCTGGTTCCAGACTCTATTCTATAACTTGTCTATGGCCCTGCGTGAACACCTGCCCTGACTCAAATCTCTGACCACTGGGTCTTCCCCAAAATGAAACTCTTGGGAAGTTACTGCCTTTGTTGCAATGGGCCTTCTGCTGGTTTCAGGCCATGGGTCCCAGTTGCTCCCACGCTCAAGATTCCCAACACCGTGGACTTGGGAGCTGCTAAGAATCAAGGGGCTAGGGCAGGCCTTGCAGGGGAATGAGGGAAGAAAGAGGAAGCTGAGCGGCTGGAGCCAACCCTCAGGCGTTCCTCTTTGGAAAGGCTGGCTCTGAAGGGACTTGCCAGACTATGCCTCTGAGAGGAGGAAGCCCAGCTCTCAGGGCAAAATTCCGTTGATGTGCAGTAAACTGTGCCCACTCCTTGCCGCTTTCCCAGGCCTCACTTCCCCAAATGAGGGCACGTGAACAGCTGCAGTAGCCTGGCCTGAGCACCCTGGGATCTTAAAAGGCCAGGCCAGCAGAGAGGCAAGCTCTGAGTTGGTGACTTACAGGGACCCTCCAGGGAACCCTCCCCTTCCCTGTATTTTGTGAAATGAACTGGGAAAAGAGGTCAAAGAGGTCATGCCTGATTCCCCTCTGCCCTGCCAGAAGAAATGAAGCTTCCTCTGAATGTCTTGTGCTTTGTTAAAATGTAGCCATTTTGACTCAGGGAGGTGAGCAGGCAGTGTAATATACAGATCTTGTACCATAGAAATGTACACTTGAAACCCATATAAGCCTAGTAACCAATGTCACCTCAATAAATTTAATTTTTAAAAAAGGAGCTAGACTCAAGGCCTAGCTTACAGGTAGAAAAAACTTTAACAGGCACAAACAGAAGCCTGTTTTCCATATTGCAAACAAAACAGTGACCACCTTAATTTTTCAGTACAATCATGTCCATACTTTTGGTGAGCTGGGGTTTTTTAATTTTAATTTTTCGGGTGCTTTTTTTTTTTTTTTTTTTTGGAAAGAATGGTAAAGGATTTGGTTTAAAAAAAATCAGCTGCCAGGGTGAAGTCTGGAATTAGTGCAGACCTTTAACTTAATCTCTTTCATTCTAAATGTTTTAAAATGAGAAACTTGAGATTGCTGAGAACAGGGTCCAACAGCTGTAGGTTCTTTCTCAGTGGAGATCTCAGTGAAGTAGGAAGAGAAGTGATGTTGTAGTGGCTGTAAGCTTGGTTGCCTGAAGGTCCTTGCCTCACCTGTTTTCTCCTTATAGGCTCAGTTCTGTAGATCAGTGCTTGCCAAACTTTGTTGCATATAGGATCCCCCAGGAGCTTTGTATAATGGGAGCCATGCCCCTGGCGAGCCTTAGACCAATTGAACCTGAATCTTTGTGAGTGGGACCCGGGCATCTCTGATTTTTAAAACTCTCCAGATGATTCTAAACAGGCCAAGTTTGACAACGAACGCTATGCCTTGAAATATCAGAGAGGTGTTCTCAGGGCCCTGTGAAAAAGAGCAAATGTCAAAGATCTTATTACGTTAATGTTAACATTAAGAGCACCTGTGGGCTCGCCATTGGCCAGGCAGTATCCCAAATGTTTTCTGTAGATTACCTAATTCAAATTTTAGGACAGCTTGCTGAGGTTGGTTGTTTATTTCATAGGAGCTGAAAAGGACTTTCAAATAGGTTAAGGAACTTGCCCAAGGTCATACAGCAGAACTGTGATTCAGGGGGCCCTGACTTCAGAGGGTGAACTTGGCAGTGATCCTATTTACTAAGGTGGAAAATTTCTCCCTCTTGCTCTCATTCTCACTCACTCACCCACACACACACAATTTAGAAACAATTTCAATAGTAAGTGTTTTATTTTTTTAAACCAGTCTTGCCAATCTATTCCTTTTTAGTTGATATCCAGAAACCTGAATTCTTTGAGCTTCCTGAGTATTAGTGTGTCATTGAGTGAGGCAAGTGAGGCATCTCACCTAGTATTTCAGTGCAAAGAGTCAAAGTTGTTTTTATTATTGCCCTCATCTGAAAGGTGGAGAAGACAGTGAGGAGAACACCCACATTAGGAGACCTAGAAAGTTGATGAAATTTCTTGTTTTTCAAGACAGTGTGATGACGTAATGAAAAGAACAAATGAGATCAAGTTTTCTCTTAGTTTTTCAATTCCTGAGCTGTGTACTGTTGAGCAAGTCACTTCCTCTCTCTGGGCTTCTTCGTGTGAGAAAGGAGGAAATTGAACCAAGCGTTCATTAAAAGGCCTTACCACTCTAACTGTGGTGCAAAAGGTACATATCATCACGGCAGCCTTTCCGATTTCGAAGATCTCAGCAGGCTGGTCAGTTGCCATTGATCTATTTGTTCCTGCCTGAGCATTGTATTTGCAGGGACGATTTCCCCCAAGTATGGTCAGTGATGTAATAGGGAACAATTACCTTCAGATACTGGACAAGTCACTCAAGTAACAACAGATGGTCCAGGAATAATTGGGAAAGACATTCTTTATTATGTAATGAAGAATTTGTATATAGATTTTAAGTACATATGGATAAAAGTTGAAGTGGAAAGAGTATGTGTAGCACTGGCCAGGCTGGCTCAGTTGGTTGGAGCATCGGTCCCTAGACGGAAAGGTTGTGGGGTCAATTCCTGGTCAGGACACATACCTAGGTTGAGGTTTTGATCTTCAGGCAGGGTGTATATGGAAGGCAACCAATTGATGTTTCTCACATTGATGTCTCTCTCTTTCTCTGTCTCTCTCTCACATTGATGTTTCTCTTTCCCCCTCCACCTTCCTTCTCTCTCTAAAAGACAATGAAAGGATATCCTAGGGGGAAGATAAAACACACACACACACACACACACACACACACACACACACACACACACAAAGTCAATCTCTTGTCAGATTTCTGGATCCAAACTGGCTATTGCGGGGCTGGCCATTGTTGCAGTGTGGAGGGCTGTGCTGCTACTTGGAGCTTCTGGGAGAGGCCAGCTGTCTGTCAGAGCCGGGCACTCAACTTCGCATGTCCGAACACTCAACTTAGGAGATCTGCCTTGAGACCATCAGAAGTAGCTGACAGTGTTGCTAGCTTGCAGTGAGGGATCTCTCTTCCCTTGCCATTGGGGAAGAATCTTCTACCCTTGCTTAGAGGAGGTGGATTGGAACTGGAAAGGTGGCCAGGTGAGCATGGGGTCAGGTCAAAGGCAGAGGTGCAGCCTCAGAGGACATTTTCTCAGAGCACACTGCAGATATTGACTGCCCAGTGACCATTCCCGTATTCCAACAGCACCCTAGTTCTCTTCTCAGGATTTTTCTTTTTTCTATCATGTTTAGTCTTTGGGGCTGGTTGGTCCAATACAAACTCTCCTATGTTAAAAATGAAAGGCTCCTCCTAATGCTTGCTCCATGATATATGCTCTCTCTCAGGACTTTGCTTCTTGAAGGGTCTCATTATTAGAGTTTGCACTTGGGACAGCACCCAGGTGAGGCTGTTCTGTAGCTTCTGTGATAAAGACCTTCAGGAATGGCCAGGTCTCTTCCGTTCCAAGCCTGGTCTGCCAGCCCCTGTGTTGAGCCTCTGTGACTTTCTCATCTTCCTTCTAATAAAGCCTCACCCCACCCCCTTCTTCCCTGAAATAGTCCAGGGTCACTTGTGTTTGAAGTAAAAAACCTTGATGGACACAGGTCCTGGTTAGACCGGTGGGCCTCTCCTGGCCTCACGCAGGGTACACCCCGCTAATGAGGAGGCTCTGTCCATGTAACTGTCTGTTTCTCGCCAGGGAATCGTGGGTACACACGACCAACCTCTGCACCTGAGCTTTTCCTTTCTCCATGAACTCACAATCTTTCTGTGTCTGCCTCTCCAGGCAGTACACAATACAGGTGATTTGTTCTCCAGTTGCTAGATCCAACTGTATTTTGTTCCTGTCACCTTGCGAGGTATCTTAGGTGTTCCCAAACTCTGTGCATCCACCTTCAGAAACTCTTTTAGGTTATTTTTTTTCTCCTTCAGTGTATTAGCTAACTTCATCCATTGTGCACAAGTTTCACCAACCTAACTTTCCAAGGGCAACAACATTTGCAAGTTCGTGTAAGCCACTTCACCTCTGCTCTTTGTGTAACATCTAAATATTTAAGTTCATCTTGAAATGATTAATGACTCTTTGATAATTGTTTTCCATGCTCCCTGACTGTGCATAGACTCCTCTGTTTAAGCTCATGTAGGAATATTAACTCTATGTATTACACTCTGTGTCCTGAATGACAGCCTAGAGGATACAAAGATGTAAGAGGTTGGTTTCTTATCTATAAGGGTTTATAAACCTATTGTAGACATGAAATGATTATAGAGCAACCTATACTTTTGATACTCCCCCAATGGCCTGTGACAATAATTTTCAAATTGGTTTTCTAAAGCCCTAGTACTTGTGCAATGCCCCCTGGGGTACCTGGGGGGTGGGGTGGTGAGAAGGAGAACCACCCATTGTTCTTCGGCTATCACTGGAGCAGAGTTATCTGCCTTCAGATAAACATAATCATAAACAATAACCTTGCTTGTAGTGAAGGCTATTTCTTCCTTTGGAGAGACGTTTGCCTCTGCCATTGGGCAAGAAACCTCTGCCCCAGCCCAGGGGAGGTGGATTGGAACTGGAAAGGTGGCTAGGTGAGTTGGATGGGGTCAGGTCAATGGCAGAGGGACAGCCTCAGAGGACGCTTCCTCAGACAAAGGTCTGAGGACTGCAGGATCCAATGTTTTGCTGGAGTACAAAGCCCTTTGAGGTCTTCCCACAGACTCACCGTCCTGCCACCCGAACCTCTAGGGATTTCAGGACTGTTTGTCTCTGTGCCACCCTGCCCTTCCATGTGCAGCTCTTCCTGCTTTTTGTGAATCACAAGTACCCCCCAAACTGTGGCTCACCTCAATGGTAAACTGTTCAAAGTCAGAGACCACGTCTCAACTGTATGGACCCCCATAACAAAGTGAGGGCCCGGCACACGTTTGTTAAATTAAGGACTGGATTTTGCTTTGCCATCTGTATGTGTTATCAGACCTGGAGATAAATAAGGTCATTACTGGCTGGGGTGGGCTGGGAAGACTTCCTAAAAAAAGTCAGGCTTGTATTAAGCCTTCGGGAAATGTGGCATATTTAGATTCATGGAAAGGAAGAAGGAGGGCACTTCAGCCTAGAGTGGCATTGATGAGCAAAGGCTCACAGCCAGGTTTGTAAGTGCCCCACAGAGCAGTAAAGAGTTGCAGGGGGGAAAAAAAAATCAGTGAAGGAGTATTTAAAATACACCCATGCCTGGACCCCACTGCAGACCAAATGAGTCCGAGTTTCTGGAATGGGCCTGGGCCTTGGGACTTGAGGCTTCCCTGATGAGCCTAACGTGCAGCAGGGCTGAGGACCATCCCGGGACTGTCACATCAGACAAAAGGCTGTAAAGAGGGGCTGGGTTTGAAGACCGGAGACTCCTGATGCATTCCTTCCATTTCTGGCCAGTAATTTTGGAATTGATCCAATGCATTATTAGGGTGATTTCACCTCCAGGAGCCTCCCGTGTTTTGCAAACTAGTTTTTAAGGCAGGTTATTCTGGTTCAGATTTTAATTGAGGGGAGTGGGAGGCTTGGAAAACCAGACAGCACTATGACACAAAGTTCTAGGAGAGAGGCCTGCTCCCAGGGGGAGGAGCAGAGAAGGGATGAATTCTGGAGACATCGAACAGGAAGAATTAATGAAACATAGTGAAATGAAAAAGAGAACATATTTTCTAATTAAGTGTGGCAGCAATAATGGAAATCTCTCTTTATACAAACAGTCCCAAAGTTCTGTAGAAGAGGAAGCAGGGAATGGTCTTAAATCTCTGTACCCACACTCCTCCTTCCCTCACAGTTCCTGCATATTAGGAGCCCTTTCCTTCGTTTGATCTTAACATCTGCTAAACTATCATTGCCTTCTATTTCCCTCATCCTGTTCTTGAGAAACTTTCTGACAGGTGAACCTACACTGCTGTCCTCACTTCTTCATCAGCCATACTCTCTTACCCCTTACAATCTGTCATCTACCCTCAATCTCTCTTGACGGTCCCGGATAGCCTCCCACTTTTAGAAATTTAGTGACTTTTCTTTAACTTTTTCTATTAAACCTGTTGGCTACATTGAACTTTTTCTTAAAGCTTGCCACTCCTGGCTTTGGGGCGACTCCTGGTTTGCTTCCTACCACCCAGATGCTCTTTCTCTACCTGGCATTTTTTCCTTCCACCTGTGTCAGATTCACTTTCTGCATTTTCACACTCTCGGCACCTTTCAACTGTTCCCAGGTTTCAATTTTTCATTTCCAACAGTCTGCAGAATATTGTCCACTGGTGGTCCCCTCTATGCTCAACACTCGCTGCCATTGCCATCGGCAGTATTTGCAAAGTCTTCTGTTGCTTAGAAAGTGCTTTACCTGCAGTGTTTCACTTGAGCTCCATCACCCTCCCAGCCCTGTCTCTTTCATTCTGCTCTTCCATGAATTTGAATCTTGGCTTTGGTGCTTGCTAACTGAAGCCTCAGTTTCTTAATCTTTAAGACGTAATCTTTCATACTGGTACCCTTGGGGTGTTGTGAGCATTAAACAAGAAAGCGTGCATAAAAATGCCGAATTCTCTGTCAAAGCCTCACTTCTTTCTTGAAGGCAGAATCTAAGTTTTATTTTGTTTTGTTTTTTGCTCACTAACCCCCAAAGGAAATGCTCTTAAAATAATTGAATGACTGACTCTAAACACTAGAATGAGAAGCTGCCTAAGCAATGATTTGAGTAAATTTTGAGGCAGTGGCAAATTTCAACTAGACTAAGATTGAGCTTATTTATCCTTCTGAATACCTTCTCAAGAATCTGAGGGAAGCTATAGGTGTTTTTGTTGAGGTGTCTAATTTTTGGAAGGGTCTAATTTTTGACAAGGTTGGCTCAGTGCAATATACAAAGATAGCAATACGAGTGCCTTTGCTCTTTGTGGCTTTGTGTGTCAAGCCAAAGTCTGTCTTATCAAGGGATATCAAGTGTTTGCCAGCCTCTGAGTTGGAAGATGGGATGGCAAGATTTTTACTCTCTAAGCTAGTCTAAATATTTTTTTGTCAATTTTGATTTATGAGTTGTTTTAGATCTTTGAATTGCTGAGCAACCCAACCCATGACTTGCTACTTGGATTACTGCTTGTAAATATTTGAGGGGCTGTAAAGTGATAAGGTCCTAAGGCATATGGTCAATAATCAGTGAGTCCCCATGACAGGGCTGCCGGAGACTTACTTGTAATATGATGTTCTAGCATAACTGTAGAAAATTACTTGGCCTTGAGAATTAAAATGCATCTAGGATTATTCAGGAACTATGAACACCAGGTGGCCTTTCTTTAATGCATCATTCTTTATTTACCTTTTTCAACTGCTAACAGTGATTTGGAACATTGCAGTCAAAGGTTGTTGGACTTGGTTCCAGAACTGCAAAGAAAGTGCCTGATTGTTTGTTTGAAATACTTTGGTAGACATTGTGAAGGTATTAGACCAAATGTGGTATAGAGTGAGGAAGTGGACTACATATATGTATATATTTTGCTTCATGTGTGGGAAAGCAAAAGGCAGTTTTCCAAAAATGTATTCGCTAAGCTTAATCACATTCTGTGATTATAGTTAGAACATCTTATTTTCATTGTGTGGGTGGACTTCCAATAAAATAGATGTGAATACTTGGTACTGGTGACCAATAGGCCATGGAGATAAGTGAGCAAATAATGACAGGATAAGCCTGAAACAACTTAAGTTCAGTTTCCGTGATCTTTATTATTCCTGCCCCAGGAAGTGAAATTTATTATTTCATCTCTTGAATCTGTGCGACCCTATGACTTGTCCCCCCTACCCCCCAAAGAATGCTGTGGGTGTTGTATAGCTTTGGAACTTAATTTTTGAGAGGCCTTATAGCTTCTACTCTGTCTTCTTGGAATGCTGCCCTGAGTCAGCCACCTGAAGAAGCCACATGGAGTAGGGTTACGCCATCCCAACTGAGAGCCAGCATCAATCTGTGGACATGGGAGGAAGGCTCTGTCAGGTCATCAGAGGCCATCCAGCCCCAGTCAGGCTCCAGACAGTCATGTGAGTGACCACAGGTGAGATCAGAGGAAGAACTGCCCAGCTAAACCCAGATCAGATTGCTAACCCAAAGAATCGTGAGCAAATAAGAAGAAAATTTAAGGTCATTTTAAGCCACACAATTTTGGGATTGTGTGTTATGTGCAATAGATAACTTATATGGACGAGAAAAAGGCAAATACTATTACCATTAAATGTTAATTGAGAAATAATGCTTAAATGAATTGGACAGTGACTTGTTAGATTCCAGAAGTTTGGAGCGGGAAGAGACTTCAGAAGTGGTCCCTCTCATTTTTCTGATTCCTGACACCATTTCTAGGGATTCATGTTTTGCCATCCCCTTGAAATGAGCTGCTCTTTGTGAGCTGGGGCCGGCTTTTATGCTTCTTGGTGTCGCCCCAGAGCTCTTAGAGCCCAGGTGCTACACAAGTTCTCAGAAAATCTTTGTTGTTTGCTGGGTTATATGGGAAGTGATATGAAGGTCCTGCCATGAGTGTGACCCGGGGCCTGTCAGCTGCTTGGTGTCATTTGTAGTTTAGGTTTGCTAGGCATCTTACATTCTCTTGCTGGGGTGTGTTCTGGAGATATCGGGTGTGAGTTGCCATGAGTGGCATGATTATGCACATCTGTAGGTTAGGACCCCGGAGTTCACAAGAGACAATTTTTAGAACCATACTTTATGTACCACTCATTTTTGATAATGGCAGGCAGTCTCACAGATGCTTTAGTGCAAACAAATGGACCAAGGTGTTCCTGCCACTGGTATCCGTAGAGGACATGGAACTGGAACTCGGCAGTCCGGTTAGTTCAGAACTTGGAATCCTAGGCTTTGGGAACTTTTATTAGAGGGACCCAAACTGCAGGTTACCATGCACAGCTAGGGAAAGTGTGACAGTCATTGGCCTGGGAGTCGGTTAAGAGCAACTGTTCTTCAAAGACTCTTGCAAAGTGCATTGGACTTTTTCAATAACTCTCATAGCATTTGATTTTTCACCTCAGTGCTGGGGAAAAGGAGGAATTGCCATCTACATTTCCAAGATAAGAAACCAGGGAAGAAAGGATCAATCCTGGGATTAATCCCCAGGACTTCCAGCCATCAGTTCCACAGACCAGGTCATCTCAATGACCGTTAAAAGGTGGCCTTGGACCCAGTGATTCTATTACAGGCTTGGCCAATCATGTTATACTGAGTTTGGGATTCTGGTTCTGTACTTGGGGTAGACACGAGATGTACTGCCCAGGTGTCTAGACCTCCCTTCAGGGACGAGGGACATTTCCCAGCTGTGAGCGGTGTGGTCCACAAACAGCCTTTAGCACTCAGCACCTTCGGGGTCAGCCTCGGCTCTGAGAGCTGCCTCGCCCAAAGTCAAACCCTCTCCTGGATAGTTGGTATCTGACAACTGACCAAAGCAGCTTATACAAAGGCAGCAGCTATCCTGGACTGACGCTGGACAACTCTGATAGGCAATATTTGATCTAGAACTTTCTTCCAAGGCTTGGTTGGGTCTGTGTCATCGTCTGTCTTCTCCCTCTGGCCAATCCTGCTTTTGTCCCCTTCCTTCCACAGGTGTGAGTTTCAGGTAAACATCCTGCCCCTCACGTTCTGTCTGTCTCAGCATCTGCTCTAGAGGTCCAATCTGCGACAGTATCCTCTTTTCCATCCTGTTGGACAGAGATCACTATCAGGATTTGTAGAGAAGGGAAGCTGTAGACAGACAGCCCACTGACATATTTTGATTAGCCTATGCAATGTTTATAAGAGAGTCAACATAAAAAAATTGGGCCGTGGCTGGTGCAGCTTAGTGGATTGGGCACTGGCTTGCAAACCAAAGGGTCTCTGGTTTGATTCCCCCTCAGGGCACATGCCTGGGTTGCGGGCCAGGTCCCCAGTAGGGGGTGTGTGAGAGGCAACCACACACTGATGTTTCTCTCCCTCTTTTTCTCCCTCCCTTCCTCTTCTCTCTAAAAATAAATAAATAAAAATATTTTTAAAAAGTTGAGAAGTCACAGTAAAATATGAATTTCTAAATTTTATTCTAGAAAGTAGATGATCTGGCAACATTGGCCCTTTGTTCTTGCCAGTGTTGGTTTGGGGTTGAGCAGTGGCTTCCCCCTTTAGAGAACAGAGTTCTCCAAGTTGTCACAGTCCTCTGAGCTTCCTCCTAACTAGTACCTGTCCACTTTCATCATTTACATTACCTGTCCGACCTCTGTGGACATCTGTGTTTTCCCTTTGACAAAAATAAATGACTCAATAGGTGGAAATCTTCCCCACCCCACCATTTCTTGAGGCTCTTACATGAGCCTTTAAGAACTGGATTCCTCTTGGTTCAAGGCCAGAAGAGCCTTCTTCATGGGCCCTAGGGTATAGCTAAATGGTCAGGGTTCCCATGGCTGGCCCAGCCTTGCCTCATCCTCTGCCACTTGCTGCCCCCAGGAGAAGGCGTTCTCATCAGTGAGGTTCACATCAGATATGGCTCACACCAAGAAAGCACATGTATTTCTCTTTAAAAAGTCTAGGTATATATTTCTACTATTAAAGATATGTTCATTGTTAAATATTTGAGAGAGATGCCCTTCAAAGGCTATTCACATTTTTCCAAAAATAAATGTTTCTCTCAATGTGCCCTTAGGTTAATACCAGACCCCTCAAGCTAAAAGAACAGAATAGCCAGGAACTCCTCAAACAGGGCTCTCCCACCTCCTTCTCATTGCCAATACTGCCTGTGGCCAGGTGTCCAAGACCACCAATAGTCCCTTTGCTAGGCAAGGCTGATCCCCACCCCATTCCCTCAAAATAAAAATTGCCACTGCTTCTTAGAAGGGTCATAATTATGAGACTCAATTATATAGCGAATTATATACATTATAATATAAAACCCTTAATTATATAACAAACTGCTTTGACATGATTGTTAAAATTGTATTGGCAAGAATTGGATATCTGAATATAATGAGTTTCATTGATTATAAAAGAGTCTTCTCTGAGCTGATATAACTGCGTCTGTCGGTTGCCTCTCAAAATGCCAGCCAGCTGGAAGTCTTCAAAAACTTAGTTTGAATTGCATTCAGAATGTACAAGGGAATTGGCTCTCTGTAGCTTCTGTTCCTGGGTGATAAGGGTCCCTAGAATAGATCCTTGGCCCTAACATGGGGCAGTGGCTCTGGCAGGGCTTCCTGTCAGGGCACGTGTGGCTGGGAGGCCTGCAGCCTGCAAGTCAGAGGGTCTGCTTGGCTTGCTCAGCCCATCTGGGGAAGGAAGCCTGTGTCTGTTGGGCTGTGTGCTGTGCTGAACTGTCCCTGGCTTTCCTGAGGCCTGACCCCTGGAGTGGTGGGTGCCAGGCGTGAGCTGGAACATCTGCTGGTCCTGTGTGAATCATGGCCATGGGGAGTCCTGGCAGGCTGACACAGGCCAGCATGGTTTAAGGCAGAGAATTAGGAGGGGTCCAGACCCCTCAGCCCTTGACCTGCCCACTCTCAAAGCCAGAGTACTTGGATGGACCAGGAGAGGGTCTAGTAGCCAAAGACATCTAGATTTTCCCAAGAGGGCCTCAAGGAAATCTTGGCAAATAAGGCTTTGGCCACTAGACCACTTTTGGCCACTGGGGTCTAGTCCAAGAATGGCAATCTTTTTCTGTAAAAGGCCAGATGGTAAATATTTTAGACTTTGCAGGCCACAGATTTCTCTGTCACTGTGGTTCCTGCTCCTGCTCCTCCTCCTTCTTCTTCATGATTTGAACAACACATTAAAAAATGTCAAAATCATTCTTAGCTCATGAGCAGTGAAAAAACAGGTTTCAGCCTGGATTTGGCCCCAGGGCAAAGGTTGCCATCCCTGCTTCTCCTAATATATTTGGTGACAACTTACGGGATTTTTTTGCTCTCCATATGAAGTCACTGAGATCTGATAGTGGACACCCAATACTCCAGCCCTGGAGTCCCAGAGCTGGGTAGCCATTTTGGAAAAAGTAGACCAGCACTTGGATGCTTTGACAGGCCCTTCAGCCCACGGTAACTCTGTTCTCCTGGCAATGCCCACAGCTCCTGCAGAACGTCCTTGGCAGTTAGCATTTACTATCTGGCTTAAGTAAGGATCATTTCATGTGTTCCTGTGTGCCCAGACCATTCTCCCTCATCTCCTTCCCACATAGTGACACGTACTCTAAGAGCCCCTAGAGGATAGGAGAAGTAGGCTTTCAAACACTTCATCTCTTTCCTACACCTAGAACAGTGTCTGCCATACAGTGCTCAATAATGTAGTGACTGAGCCAATGCCTCATGTACCCCTCTGGACGCCCATTTCTTCTTCTTTCCGCACTGGTGAATCCTGGCAGGTGGAGATATTGAAGATGTTTTGTGCCTTGTGGAGTTCTTGGCTACATGAGACCCCTTGAATGTTCCCTGAAGCTACTCTCTTGGTTCTGAGTGTTACTCTGCCAATACCCTGTAGCAACCTTTGTGATCTGCTCACAAAGTGTGGGATGTGGCTGCCCCCTGGTTGGGAGAAAACCAAGAGCTCTCCTGAGCCAGACTGTGGTTCTGGGCTGGACAGACCCTGCAAACCTGCTCTCCTGAGGTTTCCCTGGACTGTTGGGCAAGAAGCCAAGATTGTAGCAGAATCAGAAGCCTTGCCTGCTTCCTCCCCAGGCCACCTAGCTTTTTGGACTCAGGTGTAATGTGATTGGCTTCATCCTGTGTTTGTAGAAGTGTTTGACTCTTAGCCTAAAGGTTCACATTAAATTCAGAATATTTAGTTCCTTCCCTAGGTAATTTAAGGATTACTTCCTCTCAGAGATTATCTTCTTACAATGGCAAGGTTGACAGAATACTCTTGGGTGCTAGCAACAGAAGTCACTGACTCCACTGGCTTGAATAGTAAAGAATGTCATTATTTTACAGAACAAGAAGTCCTGAGGTAGGGTTCTGTGGATTTAGTTAGGTCATTAGCTCTAGCTACTGATTGAAGGCCATCTGCAGTGTGTTATCTTTGTCTTTGCAACAGCTTTCCTCAGGAGCACAAGATGGGTGCCATAGCTCCAGGTATCACATCATCATAACAGTATCCAAGAGGAGCAAAAACATGCATACATGCCTTTGGTTTACAAGGAAAATTCTTTTCAGAAGCTTCTCCTGACTTTTTCTCATATTTCTTTAGCCATAACCATGTCTTATGGCCATGTCTAAACTCATCCCTGACATGGGCCATGAACCATCATGATAGGTTTAAACAAATCAAGTCTAACCCTCTGGGCCTGGGACCAGACTTCCTGGGAGCATAACACTCTGCTGGAGAGTATAGCCACCTGCATAACGTTAGGGTTCTGTTGGGAGGAAAAAGTGGGCAACAACCGAAGTATCCAGTACAATAAAGACTTCTCAGAATCTTCCCTCCTTGAGATGCTAAAAGTCTCAGAGCCTTCTAAAGTTCTAAAAGAGAACTTTTAGAGAAGGTTGCTTGAAAAACATCTATGGGAATACCTCGAGTTATTTTATCTTGCCCTGTCCTGCATTTACAGATAACTGTGAGTCTGTCCAACCCCACCTCTGGCCCTCGGCAACATGACTTTGGCTATAGATATGACAGGCATTGTTTATTGAGCACCTATTATGTGCCAGGCAGAGTGGGAGGGACTTTATGGTTTCTATTTATATGGCTACACTGGGAAGACTGCATGATTATCCCCATTTTACAGATTGGGTAACTGGAACCCAAAGAAGTTCAGTAGCTTGCCTCTGACTGCACAGTCTGGATATGGCTGAGTCAGGAGTCAGCAAGGGCTTTTTGAGCATCTGCTTTGATCTAGGCTCTGGATTAGGTGCTCAAGATGCAAAGAAGAATCAGTTCTGGTCCTTGTCCTCAGAGAGCACACAGCCCACTCCATTCTGGGGGGTTGCCATGGAAAATGTATGTCTTTTGTGCAGCCTGTAAGACAACTTTGAGGTGAGGAGATTAGGCAGTCTTGTGCCTATCATGTGCCTTTACCTGACGCTGTCCAGCCTCCTACCATGAAGGCAGGACAGGGGGCCTAAAACTTTGACAAATGTCCTGGTAAAGGGACTGGGAGCATAGTCTTAATGCCAGACTGCCTGATTCAAGTCCCAGCTCTACCCCTTTCTGATTTCTGGCAGGTTACTCAACTCTCTGTGCCCACCTGGCGGGCTGCTGTGGGTTTAAGTGAAAGAGGCTCTAAAAACACTGAAGAGCTCAGTGAAAGTTAGCAGCTGTTGTTACTGACTTCTGCTGTTTTTAAATGTACTTTTCTTATCAAGTAAAGATGATTAGTGGCCCAGCCTCCCACTGCCCCACCCCCACCCCCACCCCAGTCTCGCAGCATCTCACCACCTCTCCTCCCCCAGGTTTGGGAGCAGTATCATAGGTTGCAGCTTGGAGATAGCTCCAGATCATGCCTAGCTCTTTGAAGTGGTTGATACATACTCTTTAGTGTGAATGGCAAGCTCATCAGCCAGCTCTCCGTGAAGCTTTAATTTCCTTTTCTGGCTGTCTGCAGAGAGAGGCGATGGAACAGAAAATGAGCTCTTCTCTGCCTCTCTCCATGAACTGGCCCACTGTTGGCTTCCCCACACTGTTTATAAATACAACCCACTGTGCTGAGAGTCCCAGAAGGAGATGTGACAGAGTGGGCAGGGAAATCCTCTTGCTAGGCTCTTGTCTCTTGTCACAGGCTAGGGTTGGGGCCCTGGGAAGTCCCCTAGTTTTGGTTTCCTCTCCTCTAAATTGGGGGTACTTTATCAAGTCTGGAGTCTCACTGAAAAATCCCCTGGGGGAGGAAGCGGAGATGGGTGTCTGGAGATATAGGGCATCCCAGACCCGCCTCCAAGGCAGCTGGGGTTGAGGAGTGCGCTCTGCAGCCTCGTACACAGCTCATCCATCTGGAAAAGCTGCTGTGGCGAGGCCGGCTGCCCTCATCGATCTCTGGGCAATAATTAAGGGCCACAAAGCCTTACGGTGCTCTGCGGTGCAAGGTGCTATTAAGAACAAGATAACAGTTAGGGCCTTGATCGAATCTTGAAAACAAGACCCAGGAGGGCATTTTTCTTTGTCCTGGTGTCATGGGAGAGAGGAGAGTCCAGAGAAGAAGGATGAAGATGGAGGGGCACAGGAGAAAAGCAGGTTTTGAGTAGACAAGAGACCATGGAGAAAAGCAAATCCTCTAGAATTCCTCATGCTTTTTTGTTTTCTTTTTGTAGTAAAGAGGAACACCGTGAATGATGGGTGGCACGTTTGCAGGTGACACCCACACCTCCCACTCCTTTTTGTCTGTTTCCTCAGGCGAATAATCAGTTGGTCATTCCTACAGTGAGAGTTTATTTGTTCCGAGGGAAAGTCTGTGGCCTCAAGGACCCCCAGGCCCCTGGTACATTCTTCCTTCCCCTTCTGCACAGGGCTTTGCTTAACTCTCTGCCATGGGAAGTCTGCTGGAGGAAGGCCTCTAGTGGGCGGCTTCCCTTCTGGCCCTCAGACCTTTTACTGAGAGTTTGCTCTCTTTCTGCTGTCTGCCTTTGGCAAAGTCAGCTCTCAGGACTGAAATCCAGCTGAGGAGATCTGATTTCTCAAAAGCGATTTTGTTCTTTTCACTTCAAAGGGAGTACTTTTTGCTCTGAGCCCTGGTCTGGTGGCCCCCGCACCTGCCCCTTCCGGCCGGAGATCTGGATGGGGCCTGTGATCTCTTCTTTACATGCCGCATTAGAGCCTGGGATCCTGGCACTAGCGCTGCCCGAAAAGCCTGGGAGGTAGCAGAATTTGTCCCAGTGTTCCAGGTGTGTGGCACTTGAAGGTGTCCTGCCTTTTTCTCCATCTGGCTCTACCCCATTTATCTTCGGATTCCCAAAGTCCTCCTGCTCCCCGTCCTCATTCATCTTATCAAAACCTGCGCTGACGACTGGCACTGACCTTAACTCCTCCTTTGGAGAGCCTTCCCTGTCACCGCTACCTCACCCCCACCCTACCCAAGGGGAGTGCCCTTCCTATTCTCTAGCACCTGTGACTTCCCCTATGCAGCTCCTATCACATTTTGCATCATTATCTTTTTCCTGTTCATAACCCTCAGGAGGTGCTGTTATCCCTCCACGTTGGTGCTAGCATTGGGCCCATAGCTGAATGCACAGTAGGGTCTTAATATGTGTCCAATGAATTAATGAATTTTTTCCTGAAGTTTTTTGAAACTGCCATAAGATTTGACTGAGGTGGCTCAGGGGCAGCCCAGCTTGATGCAAGGACAAGCAGGAGGGCAGGGGGTGTAGTGAGGGACCACGGGTAATTTCCAGACTCAGCCTTCTTTGTGCACAGCAAGATTACTTTCATCTGTTTCATATTGACACACACATATTAAATTATGTGTTATCTATACCATAGGTAATATACATGATATAAAATATATAATATTCATGTTACATATATAGCATATCATATATGTAATATGGCATATATCAATATATACAGTCATACCATATATACATATATAAATATACATATACAAATATTTTTGTCAAAAAGGTTCTGTTTAAAAAGAAGTTTGAAACCAAGATGGTGAGGTTTTAATTCAGGTCTTCTCCCTCAGCGACATTTGCTTTTGAAGTTTTTACTAATTACCACTTAGACAATGGAAAGCTTTTTCCCAGTTGAAAGCATTTGGATTTTGCTGAGCAGACGGAGGCATTACTTTTTGGGTCGTGACTTCTTAGCGGTGTACCTGTCTCCCATCCCCACCTCCCATATCAGCAATCCTGGCTAATATTAAAGAATGAAGGAGAAATTGGATTATTGTAAGCCGCAAAGCTGTTAATGCCATTTATCACTGAGGGTTTTTGTTATCACTGCTGTTTTGCTCAGCATCGGGCCAGCTGGGAGGCCAGCGTGGACTGGGTTGATGTATGAGGGTGGGGAATCCTTGCAGACACAGGCAAAGCCCTTGCTTCTTTTGCTGGCTTGTTAGGTGGAAGCTGCTTCTGTCAGTTACCATCCTCCTTTCTTTGGAGTTGCCACTCCCTCCCCTCCACGCTCCGTGAGCAGCACCTCCATCCCTCTGCTTCCTAGTGGTTGACTCCACCTCCCAGGAGGGAGTCCCTCCGGGCCTGCCCTTCTGGGTGCAGGAGCCTGAGCTCTGGTCCTTCAATCCTGATCAAAACATTGACGACCTCTGTCCCATGATGGGACAGTGGTCAGAGCACTAAATTGGGAGTCTAAGAACCTGATCTCGAGTCCTGAATTACTCACCAGTCATGGGAACTTGGCTTAGCCTTGGACCCTCTGGAACCTCAGATTCCTAGTCGATAGACTAGAATAAGCACCCCAGCCTTCCTTCCATGAGGTGAGGCTCATCTGAAACCCCAGGTCAGTCTTTCTCAGCTTTTCCTGCAATTAGAATCTCCTGGGAAGGTTTGAATATCCCAATTCCCACGTGGTACCCCCAAACCAATTAAATCAGACTTTCTGGGACTGAGACCTAGACACTGGCTTTTTGGTTTGTTTGTTTTGTTTTGTTTTGTTTTTTCCTAAAGCTCCTCAGGTAATTTTAATATGCAGTCAAGTCTGAGAGCTGCTGTTTAAAATCAAAGTATTATGAACACTCAAAATTCAAGCGAGTTCTCAACTTCCTTAGAACGAAAATGCTTTCCATCAGAAAGCAAAAAATGTCGGCTAACTAATCTGCAGTGATTGTTAGTCCTAATTTGGTTCAGAATTTCTTTAAGAATCTCATGGAAGTTGTATATTCATTTCCACAGGAAGGCAGCTACTCACAAAATTTTGCATATTCACATGATTTCGGCTTATGATGCCACCTTCTTAGTGATGGTACCTGCTGCAGTATCCAAAATTGCACCAATTACACCCCTCCACACCCACACACACTTCCTATTCTCCTCACTATCAGCATGAACATCCTCAAGTCACTCACAAGGGTAGAGTTTCTCAAAACGTGGTTCCAGAAGCACCTTAACTTAAGATACCCAGGATGGGATCCAGGAATCTGCATTTCAGAAGCTCCCTAACTTTCTTTTGAACACTGAAGTTTGAGAGCCAGTGTGGACTGGGGCCCTGGATTCTTGGTTCAGAATGTGCAGGGGCAAATCTGTTGCTGTCTTTTCACCTACTTGCTCCTCTAAACCCTGCCCTGCAGATGGGAATCCGTCTCCCTCCTTATATCAGTGGTTTGGGTAAAATTGCTAATGTTCCAGAGAAGTCCTAGGTACTTCTCAAATGATTTTAGGGGTGTGTGAGAATGTGACTGTCTCAACAGTGTGATTGAGAGGCTTGGATT
The DNA here is from genome assembly GCF_021234165.1 of Pteronotus mesoamericanus. Classification (NCBI taxonomy): domain Eukaryota; kingdom Metazoa; phylum Chordata; class Mammalia; order Chiroptera; family Mormoopidae; genus Pteronotus; species Pteronotus mesoamericanus. Next base: position 1,019,158 of record NW_026555325.1, read on the forward strand.
ACGGTCCCTTATCGAAGGAAAAGGTCATTCCTTTCCCTCCCTAGTCACAGTCCTTGGATTCCATCATGGCTCAGTCATTCAGTCATTCTTCTTGAGTTCTCCTCACTCACCTCTGGTCTGACGAATAAACAAAACAAAACAAAACAAAACAAAACAAAACACCATGTGCAAGCGGATATATTTGATTCCATCTCCTTGTTCAAAGAATTCCTTTGGCTTCCTATCACCTACAGGGGGAAGCAGATCCCCATTTTTTTGTTACCAAGAGGCTCTTCGAGATCTGGCTCACCTTTCCAGCCTCCATTCCCACAGCTGTCAATACATACTCCAGCAGGACTGAACTGCACGCAATCCTGGAACATCATGTGCCATGTCTTTCCCGGGGTGTCCTCTTGGATTGCTCGTACATCTCTTTACAGATGTTGCACCTGCCCCCCAAACTCCAGATGACTCAAGCCAAGTCCCCACGTGGTCTCCAAGGCCCTCCAGGATTTGCCCATCATCCGCCTTATCTCTCTGCCCTCATCTGCTACTTCCCTGCGTTAGTTTCCTATGGTAGCTGTAACAAAGCTCCACAAACTGCAGCAGACTAAAACAACAGAAGTTTATTCTCTCGTGGTTCCTGGGGCTAGAAGTTTATTCTCTCGTGGTTCCTGGGGCTAGAGCCTGAAATCAAGGCGGTGTCAGCCAGGGCCATGGCGGCTGGTGCTACCTTTGGAACTCACCGCCTTGCCACTCAAGCACTGCAGTCTCTGCCTCTCTCATCACGCGGTCTTCTCCTTGTGTCTGTGTCTTCACATGGTTCTCTCTTACGAGAACAGCAGTCACACTGGATCAGGGTCCCTCCTACTCCAGAATGACCTCATTTGAATTAACTAATTACATCCGCAATGACTCTATTTCCAAATAAGGTCATGTTCTGGAGCACTAGAGGTTAGGACTTCAAAATATCTTTTTTAGGGGGACATAATTTAACCATAGCACCTCCCATTTCTTTATTTTGTTTCAGTCACACTGGTCTACAGATGTCAGATTTAGCGAATAAAAATACCGAACACCCAGTTAAATCTGAATCTCAGGCAAAAAACAAATAATTTTTTTTTTAGTATAAATATGTCCTGAATGTTGCAAGGAATAATTTTTTAGTATAAGCGTGTCTCATTCAATATTTGGGACATACTTATGAAAAAATATGCATGCTTCCTGTTTACCTGAAATTAAAATTTAACTGGGCATCCCATATTTCAACTGGCAACCTGTGCTCTAGTTGTTCCATAAGCACAAGAAGCATGCTCCCACCTCTTAAAGCCTTTGTCTTGGCTGTTTCCTCTGCATTGAATTCCCTTTCCCTAGTTCTCTGTGATGCTCATTCTCTGCCTCCCTTCAACAAGACCTTTCTGGTCTTCACACACGTCCCATAGGCCCTCAAATGTTGTTTCATTCAACATCATTTTGTTATAATATTGATGAGATTCTTAGAAACTTAACTCTTATTTAGATCAATTAGCTTTTGGTAAAATAGGTGTTGTTAAGCATCATTTTGCTGCAGTTCCATGACCTTATCAACATTGAGGATGTGCTATACTTCTTATCCTCCTTTCCTGCTTTAATATTTTTCTCCCTTATCTCTTATCACTATTTAAAGGCTATATGTTTTATGTGCTGATTGTGTTTATTGTCAGTCACCCCCTAGTATACCACTTGGCCAAGGTCATTGATCAGTTCAGGGATGAGTGTTGTACCGAGGTCAGTCTTATCAGAGCCAGTCCTAGAGCTTCTGCTGGAACTACTAATACAGAGCACTCTATTTTCACTGGTATTCCAGAGAAGACTAGAAAGCCAGACTGGGGCTGCTGATAGCCATCTTTCTACCATAAAGGGAGAGCAAGGGATCACCTCCTGGCCAAAAACCTATGTGTGATCTTTGAGGCCTGACCATAGGCCATTACAAAAGCTTTATGTCAGCTCAGGCTGCTATAACAGAATACATTGACTGGGTTGCTTAAAAAACATACATTTATTTCTCAGTTCAGGAGGCTGGGAAGTCCAAGATCAAGGTGCCTGCCAGATTCTGCTCTTGGTGATGGTCTGCTTCTTGGCTTGCAGGCAGCTACCACCTCCCTGTGTGTTCACATGCCCCTTTGGTGTGGATGCACTCACTGAAGGAGAGTTCTGGTGCCTCTTCAGGACACTAATCCCATCATGGGGACCCCACCCTCATGACCTAGTCAAACCCTAATTACCTTCCAAAAGCCCTACCTTTATATCCCATCACACTGGGGGACAAGGGTTTCAACATATGAATTTGGGAGGGACACAAAAAAGTCCATTGCATTTTACCTGGCAGATCTCACAGGGGAAAGCTGCCCTCCCCACAATGACTTGGTGCACTGCTGGCGCTGAAGGGAGTTGCTGTCAAGGAATCAGGCCCCCATGGCAAGCCATTCTCTTCTACATTCTTGGCCCAGGACTACCCCAGAGGCCTCTTTATTGGGGGTGGAGGGCTTAGCTGACACCTTCTTATGGGGGAAGTGGGGAACCTTGAAGACACTTTTCTCCACTCAGATTCAGTACTTAGGACTTTTCTACCTCTAGGTATCCCCACTTCCTCTCACCCCATATCCATGGAGTGGCAGTAACCTATTGTTTCTGGCTCCCTCAGCAATCAGATGATTCCCCCACATTTATGCTGATACATATGACCCTCCTCAGGGGCTATTCCATGGGGGAAAATGGAACACAGGGGAGCCAGCAGTTTAGTCTCTTCCATATACTGTGGTAGTAAGTGAATAAAGGCTTAAATGTTGCTTTCATTTTACCTTGTTGTCTTAATCGACTATTTTCGACACCTGGCAGCTCAGCTATTGACTAATAGTGTCATGAGTGTATGTTTGTGACATAGTCTTTCTTATAAGTCAGCTGGGCAACTGCTTGGCTCGCTGCCTGCTGAGCAGCCCTGCACCATGGAATAGACAAGAGTCACACACAGTAACTATGCTATTCACTCAGCTTTTACTGGATGCAGGTTCACTCAAAGTAGAACATCAACATAAGTTAATATCCTACTCACACTCTAACAATCTAAGAGTAATATCATACACACAAACAGCAATCAATGGGGAATAACGAACCTGAGTCTCAGAGTCTCAGTCTGAAGGTCTGAGAGACAGCACGGTGGACAGGGGGATTGTCAGCGTTTTGCAAGGAAGGATCTCTGGAGCCAGGTGGGTAGCAGGGCAGACAAAGTCCTCAGTCCAGCAGGGCAGAGCCTCCAGTGGCCAATGCCAAGGGAGACCCATGTGGCATGGCGTGGCACTCTGGTGTATGGAGCTAGGCTGTCTCAGCAGTGGTCTGGAGCCTACCTCAGTTATGCCTTGAAAGTGGTGTACTCCACCCTTCTGGGTCTTTTGATAAGTGTCTTGGCACCCCTGATGCCAAGTGGGGAATTTGCCCAGGAACCTATCTATAGGAAGTCCCGCTCTGCAGACATGGTTGTTCTGATCATGCGTGCAGATATCTTGGGTAGGTCTCCTTGCCAGATATGTCTACTCTGGCTTAGGTAGTTTCCCCCTTGAACCAAAGTGTCATGGCTGACTGACAGCCATTTTGGTTGATACGAGTGACTCCACTTTATTTTATATACTTTAGGCTATCTTGATTGGATCAATGCCATTTTATTGGTCCTGCTCTCACAAATAGTCTTCTTGAAAATAGAGCCAATGTGGAAGAAACCGAGCTGAGAGACAGAGACCGGGTGGGGTGGGGAGGAGAGGGGGACTGGGTCTCTACAACGTCATCCGAACTCCCCTAAATCTAGCTGTGTTGGAAGCCAGTGCAATGCCTGAATCTTTTTGTTATTGAGCATGAACCAATTAGTTGTGTTTTTGTGTCACTGAGCACTGAGTCAATTACTTCCTCTCAATGACCCCAGAAAGCCTCAGGAACTCCTCCCCTGTGTTGTTGTTCTCCCTTGTACTTGTCTTGGTGGTTTCTATCCTCCACTGTACTTGCTTTCTTGGTAGTTCAGATTATCCTATACTATCTTGCTTCGCAGGACTGTCTCCCCAAGAGTCACCTGTTCTTAGAAACCAGTGGGTGTAACTCTTTTTAAAACCCCCACACCTCATACATGCCCTTGTATAGAATCAGACAAAAAGCTCTGTAGAGTGAGGGCTGTTTACAATCACTTAATCAGGTAATTATAAATAAAATTACAGGTTTTCTTTTGTTAAAAAAAAGTAATATTTTATTTATTTACTTTTAGAGAGAGGGGAAAGGAGAAGAAAAAGAGGGAGAGAGACATCAATGTGTGAGAGATACATCAATCATTTGCCTCTCACACGCCCCCAGCTGGGGACCTGGCCTGCAACCCAGGCGACCAGACTGGGAATTGAACCAGTGACCTTTCGGTTCATAGGCCAGTGCTCAATCCACTGAGCCACACCAGGCAGGGCAACAGTTCTTCTTTATATTGAAAAAATAACTACATTAAAAACCATTTTTATTCCCCCTAGGAAATAAAATCTCTATTAGGAAATAAAATTTGTATTAGTTATCTTTTACTGCATAATAAATTATCCCCAGGCTCATTAACTTAGAACAACAAACATTTATTATCTCAGTTTCAGGGTCTGGGGTCCAGGTGCAGCCTAGCTGCATCCTCTAGCTCTGGATCTCTCACAAAGCTATCATTATGGAGTTGCTGAAGCTACAGTCAATTCAAGGCTCAGCTGGGAAAGGATCTACCTGCAAGCCTCAGGTCCTCACTGGTTATTGGCTGGAGACATCAGTTTCTTGCCACATGGGCTTCTGCATAGGGCTATTCAAAATAAGGCAGTTAGCTTCCCTCAGAGTGAATGAGAGAGCAAGTGAGAGGATCAAAGATGGAAGTCAGGTCTTTGTATAACCTAATCTCAGAAACGATATCCCAACAGTTTTCCTATATTCTATTTTTTTAGAAACTAGTCACTAGGTCCAATCCACTCAAGGGGAGGCTATTATACAAGGGCCTGAACACCAGGGGGCAGCTCAGCTATCTTAGAGGTTGTTTCCATGGTCTGCCCTCTGACCCCTGATGATTCACGTCTGGCCCACATGTAAAATACACACCTTCTCTACCAAGGTCCCAAAAGTTGCATCTCATCACGTCAGTTCAAAGTCCAGAACTGTATCTAAATCAAGTTCGGGCGTGGATGATATACCTCATGTATAGTACCTCAAATACAGATCCTCTTGATCTAGACCTGTGGAATGAAAGGGGTAAGTTACCTGGCCCCCATCTACCCAACATTCCTCTTTAATAAGGTAGAAAATTGGAGGCACAAGTGTTCATTGATCCACAGAAATCCTGAAAGCTAGCCAAGCAAACATTGGCACTCCCTTGATTAGATCCCAAGGCATGAGGCTAATTCTCCATGGCTTTTGGTGCCACTCTCTGGGCTGTTGATTTTGCCCTCTTAGTCATCTTTTCTTTTTTTAATGAAAGTAGCACAGTTTTGTAGCTGAGCAGCTCTCTCAGACTGTTCCTGCTGGTAGAATTCTGGGGGATGAAAAGAATCTCTTTATTCTATACCATCTCTGTACCCCATAGTCCAAGGTGGCAATGTTTCTACAAATATAAATCTTTTAAGAAACTTGTGGGTCTCCTGTGAGTCTCTTTGGAGTTTACCCATTAAGCAAAAATCATACTTACAAATTTTTTTGAGATAAGCTTCTTTTGCTGTTGCCGAGATGGCTGAGGTCCAACATCCTTAACTTCCTAGGGGCCCTATGGTTTGATTGAGAGGCACACCCTAAATCTCTTGTGATAGTATAAGAAAAATGTATTTGATCCTCATGCCCAGCCCCTGGCCAGAGCTCTTGTAATGTCCTAAGTGACAACAACAATAGAAGCATCTTTTATTATATTTGGGTGTTTGTCCCTAAAATAGTTCCAGAGTGATAAAGGTAAAAGGAGCATCTTTTGTTATTCATACCAAGCCACTTTCAATCACATCTGAGTTTATGTTAATAGGTGACTTTTGCTTCCAAAGATGAGGGGGCTATTTGCTAGGGGAGCCAACTACATAATTTGAGAGCTGGAATTTTCAGCCCCACCTTCCAAACTCCAGGGGCCACTAATGACCAATAACTTATTCAACCATGCCTATTGTAATGAAGCCTTCCCAGAAGGCCTAACCAAGGGGTTTCAGAGCTCATGGATTGGTGATCCCGTGGAGGCGCTGGGAGGTGGTGCACATGGAGAGGGCATGGAAACTCCATGCTCCTTCTCGCGTACCTTGCCTCTATCTGCATCTTCCATTTGGCTGTTCCTGAGTTGTATGTTTTATAATAAATGGGTAATAATAGGTAAAGTGCTTTCCCAAGTTTCGTGAGTTATTCTGGAAAATTATTGAACTTGAGGAAGGTGTGTGGGAGCCCTCATTGATACATGGATGCTCAGAAGTACAGGTGACAACCTGGGACTTGCAACTGGTGTCTGAAGTGGGAGTGGGTGGACTGTCTTGTGGGGTTGAGCCCTTAACCTGTGAGGTCTACACTACCTCCAGGAAGTTAGTGTCAGAATTGAGTTAAATTGTAGGTCACCTAGTCAGTGTCCTCTTGAGAAGTGGAGAATTTCTTGGTGTGGAAAATCCACATATCTGGTGTCAGAAGGGTTGTGAGTAGAGGAAAACACGAGTTTTTCTTTTTCTCTTTAAGGGGACTTATATCTGACTGTATAGATTCTTAGGCAAAACCTTTGATCTTTCTGAGGTTCCAACAAAATTTTTTATTTTCACACCCTCAGTTTTCTCTTTATGTCCTGCTTCCCGGCTTCCCAGTGTCCTGGATTTGACATTTGCTTGGAAATCATTAATGTCAGCATTGTTTGCTGTCTCGAAAGGCTGAAAACTTTCAAAACTCTCTTTTTTTCAATCTTTCTTTCCTCATGTATTTTACTACAAGTAGAAAAAGAGGCCAGATATCACCTTCACACTTTGAAAACAATCCTTAACTCAATCACCCAGTTCATTAGGCTTATTTTTTACTTTCCACAAAACTGCAACTAACAGTGTTCTCATAATTTCCATTAACATGTTCCTCATTTCTAGTAAGAGTATGTTCAAGACTATTAGGCTTTCTCTCACATGCTCCTCAAATTCCTCCAAGCCTCTGCCCACTGCCAGGTTCCGAAGCTAATCCTACATGTAATTGTTACAGCACCCAGATCTCTATTTATCTCCTTTCTTACGTTACCTCTGGAGGCAACTATTCTAATGTGTTTAAAGAATATCATTTTGTTTGTGAAAATTATTACAAAATTATATTCTTATTTTATGAGCATACATTTTTACTTGTCTAAATGGTATTATTTTATATATTTTATTTTGATTCTCACTCTTTTCAGCCATCACTATGCTTTCAAGATCCATCCATGTCGTTACGTCTACATCTAGTCAACACTTCCCCTCTCAACCCCGCACCCCCCATATTTTTTCTGTCTAATCCCTTAGGGATGGATGCCCAAATTATCTCCAACTTCATTACATCATCTCAAATAATGTGATATGAGCATCTTAATTCATGGTCCCTTATGAAACTGTGTGAATATTTCTTTGGAATATCTATCTATCTATCTATCTATCTATCTATCTATCTATCTATCTATCTATCATCTATCTGTATATATCTCCAGAAGAAGAACTGATGATGTGTAGGTTATACATATGCTTAATTTGACTGAGCAGTGCCAAATTACTTACAGTAAGACTGCATAGTCTTTACTCATACCAACTATAAATAAAAGGCCTATATGCTCCATCTGGGCTGACACTCAGTACTATCATACAGTTAAAATCTTTTTTAGTCTGAAATGAAATCATATCTCATAATATTTCATTTGTATTTTCCTGACAATTGATGAGTTAGAGCATCTCTTCATATATTGTTGACTTCCCTCTTCTACACATTATGTGCTCATAATCCTTGTTTGCATATTCTTTAAGATCAGAGACTAGGGATGTGTGTGTGTGTGCGTGTGTGTGTGTGCGCGTGCGTGTGTGTATGTGTGTGTGTGTATTTTTTTCTGCATTCCTCACTATTCCTAGAACACTGCTGGATGTTGATTGATGATTGATGATTGATGAGAAGGTCAATGTGGCTGTGTTATATCAGCTTCTGGATTTTGAGGACTACTTTCCCTCCACGGAGCCTGAGGTGTTTGCCTTCATTCAGAACACATTTATCAAATGACTACCCTATGCCAACTCTTCCTATGCAACTCTCCCTTCTGGCAAAACCTAAATGACCTGTCAGTCACTCTATCAAATGAACATAAGAATGAAACTGGTCACACGAGTTATTTGGAATAAGACAGATGCTAGCAACATTTTAAATGTCCTCTTATAGACTCTAACATTCTATGATCTTAATTCTAACTTACTGACTGATCTTTCTTTCACTGTTGTTTTTAACTGCCCTATGCCTCAAGCAAGGTAAAACCCTAGGAATGCTGGCTGTGTCTTTGCACATTAACAGGACACTCACTGCAGCATTTTGTTAAGTTTCTCTGCTTTCTAGGACCAATCTCAAGTCTTAGTAAACAGTGATTGCTGAAAAATAACATGGATTTCATTGTTGAAAAGTAAACACTTCTGCTCACTGTACCCTATAAAGGTCACAAGTCCCAATGTGACAACATTTATTTACATTTGCAGAGAGAGGAAGTGTTCTCAGCCCTGGTCTAACTACCCCCTCACCCATCTACCCTAACGATGGGTTAAGTGCCCAACTCTGTAAGTCTTGACTGAACATCTCTACCCTATCTGACCCTTGAACAGTGCAAGGGTTGGGTTACTGGCCTACTGCACAGTCAAAAATCTGTGTATAATTTTGACTCCCTTAAAACTTAACTATGAATGGCCTACTATTGACCAGAAGTCTTACCAAGAGCATAAACAGTTGATTAATCCACATTTTGTATATTAGATATATTGTACACTGTATTCTTACAATAAAGTAAGCTAGAGAAAAGAAAATATTTAATATTTATATAATCTTGAACCACTTGCTCAATAAGTCCAGTGTGGGCTTCAGTTAACTATGTAACTCTTGCCTTGACATTACTGAAAAAAAATTACTGGACTAGTTTGTGTGCAATTGTTAACTCTATCTTTTATGTACTTAACCACTTTTAAACTGGATATAGTGCACATGAGTTCCTTCCTTCCTTTCTTCCTTCCTTCCTTCCTTCCTTCCTTCCTTCCTTCCTTTCTTTCTTCCTTCCTTTCTTCCTTTCTTTCTTTCTTTCTTTCTTTCTTTCTTTCTTTCTTTCTTTCTTTCTTTCTTTCTTTCTTTCTTTCTTTCTTTCTTTCTTTCTTTCTTTCTTTTTCTTCTCTTTCTTTCTTTCTTTCTTTCTTTCTTTCTTTCTTTCTTTCTTTCTTTCTTTCTTTCTTTCTTTCTTTCTTTTCTTCTTTCTCCCTCTCTCTTGCTTCCTTCCTTCCTTCCTTCTCTCCCTTCCTTCCTTCTCTCCCTTCCTCCCTCCCTCCCTCCTTTTGTAGGATTCTATGAGCTTTTCCATCATAAGCTAAATTTGGTAGGGTTATGTGAGCTTTTCTATTGTAAGTCAAAATAGTTAGGAGGAGACAAATTGATGAAAGTTACCACTAACAATAATTGGGTGCTGTGAGAACAACCAATACTGTAGGGATCAGTGGACATTTTCCATAAATGACCAGACAGTAAATATTTTACACTTTGTGAGTTATATAGTCTCTGTCATAATTACTCACCTTTGCCTTCAGATTACCAATGCAGCTATACAATATGTAAATGAATGGGCATAGCTATGTTCCAATAAAACTTTATTTACAAAAATAGGCAACAGGCCAGATTCAGCCTATGAACTGTAATCTAGAATTTGCTGATCTCTAATCTAGAGAAAATGATAGAAACAAATAGCTTTGCCTATGAAAAACTGCCCACCAGCCATTGAAACCCTAATTTTGAGCTCTCTACAGCACTTGCTGGCCGGTTTTGTTTCTTGAGCTTTAGATAGGCAGAGTGTGGGGTTAGAGTGAGGGTGTTTACAGAGGTATTTGATGACCAGATGCTCTAAATGGCACCCTGCCCTCTCGTTTTCAAGGTGAAATCTCTTGGCCTGTCTTAGCTGGGCCACAGTAGTGGGCTGAAAAAAAGGATGGTCTGAAATAGAAACTGGGTGCTTCACAAAGGATCGGTGTTTCCCAGGGGAGTTGGGGTTTGGTGCTTGGAAAGAAAAAATGGGCATATTTCTAAGAGTAAGCTAGGAACTCAATCTTTTAGCAGCCCAGAGATGAGCTAGAAAAGAGACCAATTTCTCCAAATTCTCCTGGCTGCAAGGTTGGTTCCAGTTTTGGAGAGGTCAGGGCAGAGCACTTAGGCTGGTTATTTGTATTTCATTGGCAAAGAAGACCCAGTAGAAGTTCTGGGATTCTCTTTGCAGCCATTGATGGATGTGAACCATCCATTGCCATGTGGACTCCTTAGAATATGTTAGCATTGCTGAGGCAACTATTCCACTGTCTGCTTGTGATTTCAGTGGGTAACAAGTGAGGCCTAAAAGAAAAGCAACAGACAGAAGGTATCATTCTCCTGGAAGAGGGCCAATACATACATTAATGCATGGAGTGGATTTTGCAGCCAAGACCAAATTCTAAGACTGTGGTTATTTTCCGTCTACCTAGAGGAGATCTGTAATCTTGTACTTTGCTCTATCACTTTTTTTTTTCCCCTCAAGTCTGAGCAAACACAAGCCATCATTGAGTTCCTGGCTCTGGTATGCTCCTAAGTGAGCAGCATCTGTTGGGTGGAGGAGTAGTTCATGCTCAAGACCTTTTTAGAGGGCTGACCCAGCACTGGTGTCAAGCCATCAATTAGACAGTGGGCGTGGGGAAGCAAAGAGGCAGCGAAGAGGTTGGTAATTACACACTATAGTACAGTTGACCTCCAAGAGCAGGTGGCGGGGAGCAAGTGAAATTCCAGGCTCTGTCACTCAGGATTCATTTACGCTCTTGTGTTTAGGCCTGAGGGGATGCTCATTGATCTGGAAGAGATTGTCTACACCGTTTTGTTGATAATAGGGATAATAAGAAAATAATGTATCTAATATAGAAGGATATTTTCCTTTCCTTTTAGTTGATTGAAAGTTGTTATATCTTTAAAGCCCATATTTCTCTTTCTCTCTATCTGTGTAAATATACATATATATGTACAACAGTGGGAAGGTCAGGATCTATATCAATAGTATCAATTCAATATTTACTGCTTCCATATAACTGGCTCTTAGCTAAGGCTTTTGCAGCCCACATATTTCCATTTCTTCAAAATTGCCTTGTTTTATGGAGGTAACATTTTTCCTGTTACATAACCCTAGAGAGATGGGCCCCCCAAATGATAGAAGACACACAAGCCCTGGTGGCAGATTCGGTGAATATACTTCAGCCTTCCCAGTCCTGCTTGCCATTTTCAATTTCACTCAGAGCTACGGTTCATTTCTGTCCCCTTTGTCTCTGGTGTTCCTCCTTCCTGGTGACCCAGGTTTGCTTTGGGCCTTCAGTGGGGTGGGGGGACCTCTGGGTTGTGCCAGGTGCCTTCATTCAGACCTGAGTGGCCCCAAGTTGAGGGGGTAACAGACAGCAGCACATAAGGTGTTTATTTCCTCAGCTCTTGAGTCACGTCAGACACTTCATACAATATTAGACCCCAATGTGCAGTTGATGTCCTGGACAGACATAAGTCTTGGCAGAAGCTGAGATTACTTTTCAATTTCACTGAGGTTTTAAAAATGACATTTTTGAACTTTAAATCCTGGCAGCCATGACCTTGATCATTTTCTTTTTCCTTTTTTGCCATCCTTTCCTTTGAAGACCAAGTCACCTGTTCCTTCAGCTTGAAACAATTTTTCAAGTGATAAGAAAAAGAAATGTATCAGAAACCCCAGAGATGCCAATTATTTATGCCTCTCATGCTAACAACTTGCATTTCTACTCATTGGTTTATAGGATAGTAACTACCCCTTTCTCTCAAGATGCTGTTGAGGGAGGGGATGCTTTGTCTCTGCCAGAGTAGCCAGACTAGACTTTTTAATGAGCAAGATTAAAAAAAAAGTAAATTGACTTTTTCAGAGGAAATAGGCCATTCCTCAAAAGCTGTTGAAGATTCTGTCATCCAGAATATCCCTATCCTGTTGGCCTTATTTACAGATTTCATGAAAAATGCATCATGATAACATTGATGTATGGACCTTGTAGCATCCAATTTTTTGAAGCCCTCTGTACCTGATAAGGATGCTGGTCATGCACTAGTAAATGCAGGGGCAATAGAAATGAGATGATGCCCCCATGGAATATAATACACACAGATGCTTTTCTAAAATATGCTTATATCCTTTAGAAATAAGGCAATTTGGCTCTCTACCTTGGCTCCAAATGAAATAATGTTCTAGGCGGGGGAAGTAGGTAATAAAAGCGACAATTGTGAAGTGTTACTGGCAGTTTCTTCATTTTTACTGCAAGCTGGGCATACATTTGTCGTCATTGTCAAAGTGCTGGTGTTGTTTACAAGTGAGAGACAAGGAAGCAGGAAAGCTTATTCAGATCTCTTGGCTGGGAAAACACCATTTCCTCATCACGAATCCAAAACCACATCTTGAGTGGGAATTAGGTGCCACATTGGTCAGATTTGGAGGGTTACTTTGGTACTTTCCCCACCTACCTCCCAGTGTTGAAATACTTGGTGAACGTTGTTAGCAGAGTGAGAAATCCAAACAAACGGACAGATTTCAGTTGGCTGGATACTGAGAATAGCTGTGGGGTCCAGCCTTTGACAGTTTGGAAAACCTTTATTAACTCTTCTCTTCCTTCATGAGAACAAAAAAATAGGCACAGTAATTTTGCAGGCAGAGTGAATTGACTAACTCCTTTGCTATGGATAACAATGAAGGTGGAAAAGCTTCTGTCTGATTCCATGCCTCCATCTATCCTCAATCAATTTGACTGGCAGAATAAAGCTCAGAACTGGGAGATGCATTACTCTCAGGGTGCTTCTCACATCTATTGGATGAAGAACAAGAAGAAATCTGTAATCCCTCCCTTGTGCTTTTGAGAAAAAAAACAGCCCAGCTCAGCCCTTTCAGTTGAAGATACTTATTTTGGGGGGAACATGGCTGGAAGGTAAACGCGCACTTGCATACCTCAAAACAAATCTAAAGGGTGAGGGACTTCAGAGGTGGGAGCAAGGACTGAAATCTAAGCTCAGAGCTTGCAAAACCTCAGCAACCAAACAGCAACCCTCTGCGTGCTCCTATCCTCATTTATGAACGGTCAACAAAGCAACTGCAGGTGATTTGGGCTGATGCCGCTGAGGCCTCTCAGATGGCCAGGCCCCTCTAAACTTATTCACTGCCTCATTAAAGCAATTTCAAAATCAATTCTAGATTTGACAAGCCGTCAGTACATTGTTGCTTCTCTGTGATGGGAGTGACATGTTAACAGCAATTAGACTTTTGCACATGCACGTCAGAGCCTGTTCAGCATATTCTTTATTAGAAGAGCCTGAAAAGCATTGTTATAATCACCTAACCTGGGGTCATAGACACATGCTCTATGATCTCTGTCTCCACCAGCAGTCCCCTTGGTGAAATTTTGCCTATTGTCCATAGAGATTAAAAGGAAGTGCTTACCCCAGATGCAATATTGGAAAATCAAAGGTCAGAGCAAATCTTGTGGTTGCCTCCGTGTTTTTTAATACAAGTTATAGGAGCAATCAGATTAGCATGAACAGATATTGCTCCTTCTAACAGATGGAGCAGGATTCTTATGCAAATGAGGGAGAACAGTCCACAGTCATTTAGTGGCAAAATTCAGTGAGTAGGAGTAGGGATGCTGTTATCCCAACTTGGGTTGGGCAGCCCTTGGACAGCAAAAGTGGAAAAGACTAGAACCCAGTAAAGAGGGGCATATTAGTACTTTATCTCAAAGACAATAAGCTCTTTCTTGAATAAAACCAGTCTATCCTGTTTGAAATGGCCCTGTTTGTAGCCAGATCTATTGGTTAATTAAAGTCATCAGTGGGAGCTGTTTTCTTCCCTGCTTTGGGAGCCCCAGAGAATCTACTGAAAAAGAATACTGTAACCTGATTTTCCCAAGACTTAAGAGCCAAATTAGACCCAAATAAGTCTCAACCCAAACAAGTCCCATTTATTTTAGGGTATTGGGGGATGTTCCACAAGCGAGTTTGTCAGGGGCCCACAAACAATTCTCTCTTGCTCTTCTCTTCTGATTTCAGCTCTGATGGCTACCATTTGAGAGTGGTTTTATGCTTAGTGTGCAGTGTGAAGAAAGCTAACATCTTAAACCTTTGAGTAAGTACTTTTATCATTCCCACCTTAGAGGTGAAACAGGGGAACAGCAAGTTTTGGCCAGCTGCCCAGGATCTCATAGGTAGCACACAAGATGCAAATTTAGACAGTCTGGCTTCAGAGCCCCCATGGTCAACTGTTGCCCTAAGCTGGCTCTTGAGCAAGAGCTGATCTCCACCCAAAGGGGCTTCCTCCTCAAGCTCCCAAAGTTGCAAAATCTTCAATGTTCCATGTAAATATTTGTTGACTGACTGACTGACTCACTGAATGAATGAATGTTGATTGACTTTATGATGAGCAAATTTATGCAAAATTATATAATATTTTAAATTTCTAGACTCACGGGTTTGTCTACACTGACCAGCCTATTGAAAATTGTAAACAAACTTCAACCTTGGAGTTTATATTCCCCTCCCCTGCTTTAAGTTTCTCTGTGATGCTTATCACCCATGACTTATATTTTCTTTGTCTATCTCTCTCAACAGAGTATATGGCAAGAATTTTTCAATGTTTTGTTCACTGCTATTTCAGTGCTAGCTGAACAAATAGAGCTCTTGATAATTGTTGAATAAATGAAAGGGTTATGTATTTCAGGCATAAATAGGATCGGGGATATATCCCATCTTTGGTTCAGAAATATACCCATAGGCCTATGTGCATTATTGATGAGAGAAATAGCATGAGAAAGCTAGAAGGATTGTTAGTACTCTTCTTGTCCCCTTTGTTAGTTTCAGAAAAAGTCATTTTGCTTTTGGTAACACCAAGATCAGGTAGAACCAGAAGTGAAACTCCTTGTCTGGGAGTTTTTCCAACCCCATATCCCACATACTTAGGCCCAACATACTTAGTATGACCCTATTTAGGGATTTCCTTTCCCATTTAGTGCTGTATTAAAGGTCTTCTCAGAAAGGCCCCAACTGGTCCAATGTTGCCCCAACTGGTCCAATGTTGCCTCCACCCAAGGTTGCTTCCTGCTTGGCTGACTACAGGGGCTTTAGAGGGTCCCTGTTGTTTTGTTGGATCAGGGGTTTGCTAGCTTTTGAAATAAGCCTGCTCATTGCTGATTTCCCCCAGGCATTTGTTTTTGAAGCCAAAGCTTCAAAGGCAAGTAACATTCGAAATTCCTCAGCTATTCATCCTGTTGGAGAAGCTCAATGCAGACATTCAAGAAGCCATTTGTTGCTTTCATTGGGTTCAATAGATAAGCAGGAAGCCACCATTTGGAGGAATAGCTGACAGGAGGTTAATATTTTGATTTGCAGTTTTCCAGAGACAGGTTTTAGGAAGAGTGTGGAAATTGCCTGGGTGTGTGGCAGGGGAGGGGTGGTGCATTTGTGTGTATATGTGTGTTTATAATTTTAGGGGATGGTGAGTAGGCAAAAGATTTGACAAAAAAATCTTAGCAAAATGTTTGAAAAAGAAAATCTGGCAAGAACTAATAGAACAGCAGCTTTCAAAGTGTGGTCCAGGGATCTCTGGGGGTTCCAGGAACCCTTTCAGAAGTTCTGTAAAGTAAAACCTATTTTCATACTAAGAAATTATTTGCCCTTTTCTGTCATCAGCATAACTGGGGAGTTTTCAGAAGCCATCTGACATGTGATAGAGTAACAGAATGAATGAAAAAGCTGATATGAGAAGCTAGCCACCCCCTGTTAGGCCTGACATTAAAGAGATCTGCAAAAAGGTAAAAAAACAGTGCCCCTCTCCTCACTTATTTCTTTTGAAAAATGTAGCTACTTCCCATAAAATTACATTTTTATGTTATAGGCTTATTATTTTTAAATTAATTAATACTTTAAAAAAATTCTCAGTTTTAATTTCTAAAATCATAAATCTAGGTTATGTATATATCCCACTGTAAACAAAAGCATTCAGACACTCAAATTTTTTTAAAAAGTAAAGAGGTGCTGAAACCAAATCATTTGAGAACTACAGTAGCAGAGCTGTCAAACCTCAGTCTGAATAAAGCTTCAAAGATCATGTGGAAGGATCCTTGAAGGATGATATGGTCCAGTCCTCTTGCTTGTGTAGGCAGGCTAAGCATTACTCCTTTTTATAGATGGGACAACTGAGACCCACTGGGTTGAAGGAGTATCCAACTTTTTGGTGTCTCTGGGTCACACTGGTAGAAGAAGAGTTGTCTTGGGCCACACATTAAATACATCATGACAAGTAATCACAAAACAATCTCATAATGTTTTAAGTAAATTTATGATTTTCTATTGGGTGGCATTCATAGCCATCCTGGGCTGCAGGTTGGGTACCCTTGGTTACAGACTTCCCCAGAAGTTCCACAGCTGTTGAGTGCAGAGTTAGGGAGAGGAATGATACTGAGGCAGGATGGAGACCCAAGTCTTAATTCCTTCCGGAGCAGGGAGAGCTCCCTACTCCCTCACACTGCCAGGGACATGAATGGTTCATGTTAAGAAAACAAACTTATCTTCTTTTTCTTTTTTTTCCTTTGGCTGTTAAATTTCTCTTTGGTGAGTGTGTTGGTGAAGGAACTTGAAGTGCTGGAAAGAATCACTTATTTGCCTAGCTTATTGGTTTTAGAAACTGTGGGCTAGAGTTGGTGATGTTGGCCACGCTGGCTGTCATCCTCTTCAGGCTCAACTTGCAGAGTTCTGCTTCCAAGCTCACTGGCAGGGCTGTTGGCAAACCTCAGGCTGTTTGCTGGAGACATTAGTTCCCCACCACCTGGACCTCTCCCGAGGGAAGCTCACAGCATGGCATTGGCCTCCCTCAGAGTGAGTGAGTGAGTGGGAGTGAGACGAGCTTCTCAACACGGAAACCACAATCTTCTTGTACGCCTTGGCAGTGACATTCTATCTGTCTTGCCATACTCTAATTTTTAGACTGCAGCCACTAGATCTAACTTTCATTCAAGGGGGGAGGGGATTACATATGGATGGGAATATGAGGAGCCATCCTAAAGGCTGTCTACTAAAACTGCTAAGCCCAACCCCTGATCCTCTCACTCTGCTAGTGAATCCACAGTGCCTCCCAAGTGTAGTGGCTTATGTTCACTTTCTATAGGCCAGTCTAGTGCAGAGTTAAGAGCATGGGCTCTGGGGCCTATATTTCTGGGTTTGAATCCCAGCTCTACCACTTGGTAGGTGTTGACCTTGGGCAAGTTACTCTCTCAGTTTCTCAGCCATAAAATGGGGATGATAATAGTTGCTTCTTCATGGAGGTTATTGTGAAGATCAAGTTAATACATACTCCAGAGTGCTTAACGCAGGGGCTGGCATGGATTAAGCACCAAATGGGTACTTAGAATTATTACTACTATACACTAGGCACATTACACAGATTATCTCACTTATTGGTAATGATATCCCCACAAAGTAGGTATTTTCACACCATCTGACCAATGAACAACTGAGGCTTAGAGAGTATAAGCTTCTTGCTCAAGGTAGCATCACTGGTAAATGATGGGACTGGGATTCTTGACTGAGCTTGTATACCCCCATTTCTGGCCTTCTACTCTGTTATATTGGGGAATACACCAGGGAAAGAAAATGACAATGCTAGAGTTCAGGGAAAGTAAAAAAAGAGTGTACTTAATATACAGTTGATATAATTATGAATTAAGAGGGAGATGCTTTTTTATTATCCCTGTGGACACCAATGGGAAGTTTTTCTAGGATTAAATTTAACTTTGAAAATGAATGACTAGTAGCTAGACTAGAAAATTACCAGGGATTAAGACAATAATTGTTTACTGTGTGATTTTCCCATCCTCTCCATGGTACTTACCTTGCAATGAAGTGATCAGTGAAGTTATCCTGCAAGTAGCAAGTATGCCCATGAAATTTGTGACCTGAAAAGTCAACCATTATAAGAGCGGAGTATTAAATGGTCTGGAAATGATCAGAGCCATCAAATCCATGCCAGTCAGAAGGTAAGGCTGCCTCTTGCCTTTGACACATCCATCCAAAGATGTCCCAACGAATTCCCAGGCTACGGGCTGACACCATCTGCAGGGCTTTCAAGTGTGAGCTGGAGCTGCCTATGGCAGTGTCTCTTTCCAGGCTGAGGGCTTCTCCTTCAACGCCCTCAAGGAGGGAGGTGCTGCGTTCCAGATCCACCCAGTAAACATTCCATAATCCACCTTGACTTTTCCCAGTAAACATTCCATAATTCACCTTGACTAATCCACCTTGACTAAAAGGCCAGTGCATGACTTTTAAGTGTGGCCATTTGTGGACCAGTGGCCAATTGAGCTGGTTGCTCTCAGAAGAGTTGAGTATACTTCCTTACGACTTCTTTTTAGGGGGAAACTTCAGGGAAGGCAAATGTCTGTGGATAGGCCTTGAGGAAATGGAGAATGCCCACCTCCTCCATCATCAGTGCAGTCAGACGCTGCTGGGGAGAGGGCAGCCACTGATCATCTCTATGTCCTCTCTGAAAAAAGAGAATGAATTCCACAATTACTAATTCAAGAGTAAGGAAGAAGAGCAAGATCAGTTTCCCTTTCTTAAGACCTTGCATCTTTATTGGGGATTCATGGTGGAGTCACATGAGCCAATAAACAATGTTTCAGGGTAATGAGACCTTGTGAACAGTGACTGGGAATATCAGAGGGCCTGGAACATTCAGGAAAGGTCTAGTGGAAAGGGTAGAGTTTGAGCCAGACTTGAAATGCTTTAACTAGGTCAAGAAGAGGGAAAAATCCAAGCACTTTAGCTTTCTAGGATATAGCTATAATCTGCCTCCTTGAGCTTCAGATCCAAGAAAACAGTGTCCAGAAAGTAGACAGGCTTCAAAGTTAGTGACACTTGGCTAAAAGTCCTGGGTCTGCCACTAACTAGCTGTTGGAACATGATGCAAGTCATTTCATCTCTTTGAAACTGTCTTTTCACCCACTAAACAGGAATAATAAAATCTACTGAGAGTGACAGTGTATAAAAACAAATGTACTTAGTAAGTGCTCAATAAGCATTGATTTCCTTCCTTTACACTGTCCCTTGAGATCCTCTACTGGACCTCTTGGCTGCAGGCCCAGCCAAGCCAACCCGTGTCTCCACATCATCTTATGCCAATCGTAGTCTCTTGAAAACCTCCATCAAGACTGGCACCATATGTTACCTCTTTCATGCATTCTTCCTTAGTTCCTCCAGCCATAAAGGGTCTCTCCTTTCTTCATACTCTCCTAGCAACTCTATCAGGCATTCATCCCACTATCACTAGATATTTGCTACTAGAATTACTTGGGTATGTGTATGACTTATCTTCTTTGTCTCAGGGAATAAGCTCCTTGAGTGCATTGATCGTATCAGGTTTGTATTTCTAGATCCACAAACTTGGCACAGTGCTGAAACACAAAATGTGTTGAGGAAATATTTGTTGCATGACTAATTGAAGAATTGAAAAGAGGGCAGAAGGCAATTCTAGAAGAGAACTCACAGCAAAAGCAAAGACGTGGAGATGGGCAAGGCTGCAGTGTGGTTGTGGATACCACCCCAGTCCAGCTAGGAGTGAGAGGGTGTGGGTGGGGACAGTTAAAAACCCGGCAGCTTGGAAGCTTCAAGCCTTTGTTCCAATTGCTCTCCCCACTTGGGCACCACCACTCCCTTCACTGCTTTTGAGGTTGACTTGGTACAAATCTGAGTCTAGTTCACTTTAATGTACTTAACACTTAAACTAGAAACTGTTTCCCACAAGCTAGTTCTATCAGCTCTCTAAAGTAGAGGTGATTATATCTGGGTCACAGATTTAATTGGGACAGTCAACTCTAACGGAAATGCCCTCAAAGAGAGGTTGGGTGTGCCCCTCCCTGCCAATTAGGAAGGAGATTCTGGCTGCTCCCACTCATATATGTAGTATTTGTTAAGCCACTCAGTACTCACTTATTCATAGAATTAAGCTCAAGAGAGAGAAATAGAGCTGCCTGACCCTCTGCCAAAGAGTGTCATTTCCTCTCCAATGCCAGGACGCTTTGAAAAAAAAAGTTCTAAAGTAGACTTGAGACTACCAGTGTGGGAAAACAGGAGAGAAGAGTTTGGTAAACCACCTAAACTAGAGCTCCAACAACTAGCTGCAAGGGATTAGGTATAGAGAACACAGTTGAGTCAAGAATCACATTAAGAAGTACCTGGCTATTTGAAATCTTTCTTTGATTTTTTTTCCACAGACTCATAGCATTTGCAGAAGGGACTTTCATGTTTATATTCATAAACACAAAGGTCACACAACTAGTTGGTTTCAGAGCTGAGCATAATGACATCTTTCATTTACTTTCTGCTTTTTACATTTTAAAGTCCTTTTATGTACTTTTATTTCTCAAATCCAGTTGTATACAGGAATTACTACCCCCATTTTAAAGATGAGTCACTTGAGGTTCAGAGTCAGAGCCAGCTCAGTGGTGAAACTTCCAGTTGAGAGCTGCTTTCTCTGACTCTCTCCCCCTCCTGGTTTGGCTTAATGCAGGGAGATTGAAATCAGTGCTGGAACCAAGAAGGAATATCTGCTTAGATACTGCTGGGGGATCTGTTTATGTGACAGAAAGATCCCTCAGGGACACTGATCACATCGGGAGAATGTTAGGAGCATCACTTATTTATTTACCACTCAGCCCTGGAAATCCCCACGCTCCGCAGCCCCGGGGACCACTGTGCATTCCCCAAGAAGTTCTGACGGCGGTGCTCCTGGCCTGTTATGAAAAACCTCAGGCACACGTTTTCACACAACTGTCAGCAGCCCACAGAAGTTCCCCAAGACACTTGGTACCTTGTCAAATCTGTTCTGACTCTGCGTGGGTGGCTGGCTTTCATCAAGAGGGTGCTGAAAGCAGCAATCCCAGGAGGGCTGAATTTGGATGGAGCATATCCTCAGGTCTTGCCATTGCTTTACAATACCCCTTTCTGAAATGCAAACATAATGTTGATGTATTACACATGCTTTTTTATTTGTAGTCTTTGCCAGGGTGAGATATTTTGAGAGATGAGATATTTCCTCTAAATTCATATACAACTCAAGGTTCTCAAATTCTGCAGAATTATGTGTAAGGGAGGAGTCCACTGTGAGCTCTATAGGTTCTTAAAACAGCCTTAGGTACTCACTGGGCATTGCCACTGGGTTCAGTCACTTTTCCTAATAATTTCTGCAATCAGTAGGAAAGGTGGACAGATCGTAGTCTTACAAACTGGATAGAGAACTGAAAAAAATCTTTACTTGTCTTCAATTTTCATTTATTATCAAGCCCCAGCGTTCCAAAGAAGTTACTGGACTTGGCTGGTTTCATTAACTTAAAGAGAAAAAAGTAATAAAACGCTGCTTTTCTTTTGTGCACAGAGTGAGCTGCTGGTAGCTAGGGTCAGGGCCACTTGCTCTGCGGCTTTCAGAAACTAGCCAGATGGCTTTGTAAACAGATTCCCTGGGTGGTGGGGGCAGAGGTGAGGACAGACAATAAAGACGGGGTGTAAGTGTGAAGCTGGGATATTTCTTGAAGACAGGAATGGGAAACGGGGAAGCAAAACATCTGACTTGGTGTTAAAGAAAGGCTAAGTAATGGGGTTACTGGTATCAAACTGTCTTTGGAGAGGACCTCAAGAGACACATGTCTAAAGTTCCCGTAAGCCTCACGTAGATCAATCCTCTTGTGTTTCTTCCCAACTTTCAAAAATGGTGTTTATTACTCAAGTAAAACCACAAAACTTTGAACTGGTACTGGCTTGCCAAAGTTAAGGTCAGATTTTGCATAGAAGATTCAGACACAGGAAATATACTGGTATGAAAGCAACCAAGAGGGCATTGAAATAATACCAGCTTTTCCACTGTCTTCACGCCAAGATATGCTTTGTCATTGGTGGGCGTTTTTTTGATGGTTTGTTTTCAAGATGACTGCAAGACCTTAGCATTACCAGTGAGCCTTGGTTGTGAAATCCCACAGAATGAAAGAGAAGCGAATTTTGCGGTGCAACCTGGGGTCTATTCTTAGTCAGGAGGGAGGAGAAAGAAGCTGCTGGCCAGCTAATCAGTTTGTATGACAATTGGCACAGTTAAACAAAATAGAATATCGCTTTCTTCTCTTACTGGGAATGGTGTCAAAATTCTCTGAAAGGAAACATCACCATCTTTCTATGTACTTTAATAAACAGATTTTTAGGACAGCATCTTCACTGTGTGCTTTATAAAATTTTATGTCCCTACAGTTTTATTCATATCTGACAATTCTTCCAAGTTGAATTGTTTAATTTTAAACTATTGAATTTTCATAATCCTTTTATAAGTGAATATGCTCCCAACTGGTTGTTACTCCTGAGAAACCTAGGCAGTAATCAGAAAAAGATGATAATTTATGATAATATAAAGCAGGACCAATTGCTCCTCTTGAATTAAACAGTCTCAAGTTGAACTAAAGTCTAGGGACTTAAATTTCTAATCAGTAATATCCAGTGTCAAAACTTCCTGGGCCAGGTTTGCCGTCAGTAGAACTTTCATTTAAAAGATAATAGAGCGTATGTCCTAAGAAGAATTAATTTAAATATATTAGTCAACTATTTCACACATTGGTATTAAAATTTTAAATTATAATAATACATATTAGCAGATATGTTCTGATTTCAGGTAGAAAAGTCAAAGATATTTCCATATAGTTAATATATCTATAAATTAGAAATAATGACATCATCACAGGAATGATACATCAAGGTAATATTTATAAACAAGGCTTATTTAAGAATTTTATGGACCAAACTACTACTCCTGGAGATTTCCCACTCTACATCAAATCATACATATTACAAGGTACCCACAATTTACATGACACACAGGTATATACACACACAATTTTATGAATTTGTATAAAGTGGATTTTTAAATTATATGGTTGCTTATAACTCATTTGTATTTGACTGTTATTGCATAGCCATGATTCATATATAGTTAGAAGTTCTTTTTTTAATTTAAAAATATTTTTAAAAGCTTCAAAGTTTTCTATTACAGTTTACATTCAATATTATTCTGTCTCAGTTTCAGATGTACAGCATAGTGGTCAGACGATCACGTACTTTACAGAGTGTTTCCCCCTACCCGCAGATATTCCAAGTACCCACCTGGTCTCTTACACAGTTATTACTACATTATTGACTACGTTCTCTATGCTGCTAGAAATTCTTCTGAAGTGAGAAAAATCTTACCTACAAATTCTTTTCAGGTGTAATCACATTTTCATAAGTATTAAATTTAACTAGTGACATTGTCATGTTTGTTATATTTGTAGGTGTTGAATTAAATATTTATTTAGATTTTGTGATTTTTTTTCTATTTTGAAATCAATATATTTCTCTACAGTCTCTAACACTTTTATAAGTTCTTGAGAAGACTTGTGTTCATACTGTCTGATATTTATAATGTCCCTGGTTACAAAATCCTTTAAAGTGTAAAATATTTTTAAAAATTTATAAGACCTTGAGCAAATATCACTGTGTCATTGTTGTTTTCTGTCTCTTGTCCTCAATAGCTAGTTTACAAGGGTCCAGGGAACAGAAGGTAAAAATTGGATTGCCCCTCTAAACAATAATCCTAGTGATCTACTCGTGGAATTCACACTTCTTATTCTTGAAAACTTAACTTCTGCTGGGTTAGAAGTCCTGGTTTTGGTGAGAGGGAATAGAGACCTACCAGCAGGAGAACTAGTAAATGTTCTACTGAATCCAAAGCTATGACTATCACCTAGTTCCAACTCCTGATGCTGATGGACAGTATTTGCAAGAGTAATTGACTTTGATTATCATGAAGTAGGATTGCTGCTATACAACGGGGACAGGAAGGAGTATGTCTTAAATGAAGGTGATTCATTGGCTTGTCTCTAGGAACTTCCAAAGCTCAGATAACTGTAAATGAGCCAGTACAACAACCATAGTCCAAGAACAGTAAAGCAACCAAGCATTCTGATTCTTTGAACAATCCTTTGATTATATATGTTATTTCCTTCCCTAGCAAGGGCTGTAATTCTTCACTTGGGTTATACTATAACCTGACTCCAATTTTCAGTCTGGAGACAATGAGGGGAATAAGGTGGTTTTGAGAAAAACATGCATAAGCTCATAAGGCATCTGCCTCAGGTGAGGTCCTATTGCTATTTGCAGGTTATTTCTTCCAGTAAGGACGAGGGATTCTCTCAGTAGAATGAAGATTTAAGAAAGTGTCCCTATCCTGGGTTTCTGAATCATACTCTTTCTTTGTGTGTGTGTGTGTGCTTTTAAAAAATTTATTGGGGTGACATTGGTTAATAAAATTATATAGGTTTCAAGTATACAATTCTATGATACATCATCTGTATATGGCATTGTGTGTTTACCACCCAAAGTCAAATATCCTTCCATCACTATATATTTGACCCCCTTTACTTTATCTATCAGGACTCTGACTCTGTCAGAGACCTGTTGAGGCTGTGCATTATCTTCTCTGTCATTCTGCTACCCCTATTATGAAATCCTGAGCATAATTTTCAGCATAGCTGTAAAGGGTAAGTCCTATTTCCCCGCTTAAACACAACAAAAAAGACATTTTTACTTGCACAGGATATCCTGAGATTGATAGCTGACCAACTAGAACCTCTCTTTATCCTTTTAAAAATATCTAAAACCATTGGAAAAATCTGTATAGCCCCATAATTTTTACATTTACCATTGCCCCTATGATTCAAGGGCTACTACCACTGCCACATAAGCTCATGCTCATCTTCCATCTGTGCTTCATCCGAGTCACCACCAGTGAGAGTCTTAGTAATTGTGATGCTACTGCATGCCAGGGCTTGTCACCACCTTCCTTACCAGCAATGGAGTCTTTCTGACCCATGAATGATTCAATTCCAAAAATCCGTCCCAAAGGCCAAGTCTGCTTTCTAGGGCCACATCTGGTATCTGCTGTCTTAACCTGTGTTTTTCTCCAGAAGTGTGAACCCGAGAGAAAACTAACCTCTTACCAGGTGATCTTACGAAGTGACTTTAAGGCATTGAGAAGGGAGTAAAAGGCAAGGAGGAGAAGTTAATTCAAGAGGGCATTGTTAAGTCATTTCTTTGGGAGACTTGGGTTTGATTCCAAAGGGGTCCCTCTGAGGAGCTGTACAGTAGATACCTCAGGAATGTCTGCTTAAGAGACATAGGTATTTACCCAATGTATTTGCCTACCACCTTCCTTTCTCCATTAGTCAAGGTTTGTGCTATGGGCCCTTTCCTCCTCATACTTCCAGGTTTGAACACCTGTTAGAAATGCATGGTGTCCCTTATGGCAGTGCAGAGAAACCCTGGGGCAGCAGAGGCAAAGTGTATACAGCTATTGCCTCAGCATGGGCTCTAGTGAAAAGTCGAACCAGAGGGACACATGATTTCCCATCAGGACCCACTCAAGAACTCATTTGTTAAGCTGAGACCAGAAAAGAATGTAAAGAAACTCCATCAGTAACATATATCTAATGCAGAGTGTGCTACTCTCTATTTTTTAAAGTATGTATGGAAAGAAGACTCCATTTTACTTTCTTAAAAAATATATTTAAATCACCGAGATAATAAAATACCTATAGGGGAAAATTACTTGTATAGTCCAAAGGAAAAAAAAGTTAAAAAAATGAAGAAAAAGAACTAGGAAAAGGCCAATTGCCAATGAATTTAAAAGTAAAATCTAACCTCAAATGGCTAATTTGCCTCTAAAATACCCCATCCCAATGTTCTGTGAAAACTGTTCCTCATCGTTCAGGTTCCAAGTTAAGGTTCCTTTCTCTTCTGTGTTTTCTCCAACTTCTTCCACCTTCCCCAACTCTGCAAGTCTCAACTCTCCCCACAGGGTCACTTCCTTTCTCGTCTGCGCTCCATTCCAGCATCTGTCACATTACACAGCAGCTGTTTGTTTGGCCTCCCTAATAGACTGAGGCTTCCTCGTTTTTATCATCAGTGCCTTTTCTAGCACTTCATATGAACCCAATTTCTAAATTTCACTCATTGACTCATTTAGCAGATGACCTTTCAGGGTCTGTTATGCACTAGGCACAGTGGGAGCGACATGATGTTGTAAAACTAACGTCCCGTCCTCAGCAGGAGGAAGAGAAATCCAATGGCTATGAAGGAAGTGGCTGATCAAAAGTCCAACCCCCATTATAAAGCCAGAAATCCCAATTTCAGCTGCTGATGAGCCAGGGAGATGGGTTCCATTAGAAGTAAAGACATAGACTAGCCAAGAGGTTGGTGACCCTCCCCTAGTTGTCTGAACATATACTTTCCATCTCATGCAGGAGTGTGTGGGGAAGGACACCAAGCAGCAATGCCTCTGCCTGAGCTAAAGTGAGCCTGGGAAAGGGAAGATGAAGATCCAGAGTATGGGCCAAATCAGATTGCCAAAGCCCATGCAGCTGCACTCAGAAATAGGGAACTTGTTGATGCTCTCATCAGAACAATAGTTTCCTAGAATGAGAAGTAATTAAAGCAAGATCTGCATTGCCTGGCTCAACCCAAGTTCACTCCTAAACCTCTACTCTGCCGGCCTGCTGGCCTTCTTTCAGGCCAGACTCCTCTCCCAGAATAAAGGTCACCAGGTGTCAATAGTACTTTTCTCTTTTAAGATGTGCTAACTAAGTCTTCCATGCTGGGCTGGCCCACCACCGCCCTGTGAGTGCTTCAGAAAGAAACACTCCAGGGGGAAAGAGTGATTCAAAGAGGCTACCACTGACATACTGAATATCAGTTCCCTGGTCGGTTTCAGTTCTAGGTCAAGGGTTGAAACAACTCAGACAAATGATTTGTTGCTCCCTCAAAGTCAGGCCTCTTGGAGACTGTCTGAGGTTTCTGGTCAAGTATTTGTGGAAGTGTGTCTAGGCCTCACCTTCCTTGTGGTGGAGTGTTCTGTCAATTTGGAAATTTTCATAAATTATTTTTGAAAGCATCCAGACAGGTACCCTTGTCTGTGGGGGGAAAATGGCTGTCTGATTTGTCACTTATTATTATTTTTTTTTTAACTAAGGAAAATTCATACCACACAAAATTAACCTTTTTAAAATATATAGTTCAGTGACATTTTGTACATTCACAGTGTCATGCAACCACCACCTCTGTCCAGGTCAAAAACATTTTTGTCACCTCAAGAGGAAACTCTAGACCCATCAAGGAACCCCTCCCCCTTCCTCCATCCTACAGTCCCTGGCAACCTTCTCTTTGCTTTCTGTCCCTATGGATTGATCTATTCCAGATCTGTCACATACCAGTAAATGGGGTCATACAAATGTGAGCTTGTGTGTTTGGTTTCTTTCATTTAGCATATTTTTGAGGTTTACCCATGTTGTAGCATGTATCAGAATTTTGTTCCTTTTTATGGCTGAGTCCATCATATGTTTATACTGCATTTTATTTATTCATTCATCCATCACTTATATTTTTTGCTACCTCTTAAGATCCTAGATGTCAAAGAGTCTGAAACTACATGACTGGGGCCATTCTGTGTTCTTCGAAAGGAGAAGCAGCTTGTAAAGGAAATGAAGAACACCCAAGGTTTTATTCTCTAAAGTTGATGCTTTCAGAGGAAACATATTTAGCTGGTCAGAAATGTCTGCTTCTGACTTTGTTGTTAAGGAAATGTGGGAGAGATCTTGGCTGTGTTTTTTTCTTGTTCGAGAGAAAGTACTCAGTTTGAATTCCTTAAGTTGGACTACCTTACCAGATTAGATCGTTTATTAATGCTCTTAAAATGGATTTTTTAACAGGATAAAAAGATTTTGGTGAACACAGTTCTCCAAATCTCTAAATATAAATCCAGCAGGTCTCAGACAATGAGAAGAAACACACACCTGTCTGGGGGTTGGTGGTTGGCTCTGGCTGTGCCCCTGCTTGTGGGGGAGGGGGACCCGTGTCCATCTTATCTGTAGCCCACCCTTTGTGCCAGCAGAGCCAAAGACCACTGAAGACCAGAGAACTGATTTTTCTGTGATGTGTTTTCTTATTCAGCTGCAAATTGCAACAGAGGAGATGAGATAAAGAAGAGTAACTTCAACAGACAGGACCAAGTTGGGGATGAATGTAAACATTGAGTTTGCTGCACAGAGTCAAGAAACCTGCTTGAGAAGACAAACTGATACACCATTAGACCTGGCTGGGAGGAAAGAGAACCTTCCGTCTGTGTGAGTGAGTGAGTGTGTGTGTTGGGTAAGGGGTCAGCCATGGCGGGAACCCCTCTTTGGCTTTATCCCCACGGGATGGACTCCTGGATATCAAGGCTGAATATTAGTAGCAGATCTTTATAGAAGAATTTTCCCCAGAGCCCATTTACCTGAATGAAGTACGTACAGTAAAGCTGGAGTCTTTCCCTGTTAATTAAATATGGTTGTTGGAAACTACAGCTTAATGGGGCTGCAAGTGTTACAGCTGAATCAGCAGTCACCTTCTCCATTTTAAATATCACTCTGGGTTTAATTTACTGTTGATACCAGCCTTACCTCTGAGCTCCTGATGGAGCCTTGGCCCTTCTCTGGGACAGATGATAAACTCTAAGCTCTCCAGCACTGAGTGGTATGATGGAAAAAAGAGAAGCAAGAGGCAGGAGGCTTGAGCTTTAACTCAGTTCTTGCCATGGGTGAGTCATTTACCACCTCATTGCTGTGATCTCTAGAATGAGGGAGGATGCAGGATGTTTCCCAATGTTTCTTATGAACCAATTCTTGTTATTCACTGGTTGTAACTCCTGTAAATCATTTGAAAGAGGCTTTGACACCCAGCGTTTTTAGCTTGCCTCCTGCTCAAGGGCAGAGGAAGTCGTTGGGCAAAGGAATGCAGGGAAGTTAAGACTCTGAAGTGGTACCAAGGCCTGAGGGCATGGGCATTGCACTGGTGGTATACATTTCCCTAGTGTGATACCTTTAGGATGTCCATTTTTACATTAAAAACAGCAGTCCAACTGAAAAAAGCTTTATTTATTATTGTTACTATTTGGTATTTGGTGTTATTTCCTCACTGGTGTGTCCTGAAGTGAAATTACTTGGCCAAAGAATATTTTAAAACTTGTAAAGATTAGGACACTGGTTAAGTTTCTCAAAGATAAGCCCAAACTACTGTGAGACTCCAAAAATATAGTGGCTCACCAAAGAAGGAAGTTTACTTCTCTTTCATACAACAAACCAGAGGTAAGTGGTCCAGGGCCTGAGGAGATACTCTGACACGTCTACACCAGCTGCTACCTCTGGTCCTGGTGGCTGTTCCGGTCTCATCATGTCCTACCCCACAAGGGAAGAAAATGCGAAGGGCGCACAGGTGCCTTCCTTAATAAGGCATGACCCAGAAGTGGCACAGTTTTCTACTTACATCTCATTGGCAGAACTTAATTACATGGTCACATGGTAAGTGGCAAGAAAGCTATAACATGGAGTCTCTAGCTTGGCTATGTGCCTAATTAAAATTCAAGGGCTTGTTTTATAGATAGGAGAATGATTATTAGTGGGCAATCATATTCTCTTCTGGGAATTTTCCCAAATGATTTGTGCTAAAGTTCAGTTCCACTAAAGCCGCATAGTTGTACCAGTTTAAAAAATGTTTTAAAAGACTTTTATTCTGTAAAACCTCTAGACACCATAGGGATATTGATGTAGAAGATGCGGGAGACAGTTGTGAACACAGGAAACGTTAGAGACAGGGATTAACATAAATCCTGAATTGTGTGGCTCTCACCCTGTGTGTCATGGGAAGGACTGGTGAATGTTGGAGGAGGTGACTTCAGGTGGCGTTTGCAGGATGATGCAGCTATCAGCTCTTGATTGTCTCTGGCCATAGGGCCAGGAGTCACTGAAGGAAGTTGTTGCTTGACTCTCAATGCCATTCTAGCTAACTCTTGAACTTTTTACTAAATCTTTCCACTACAAATTGTAACAAAATGGTAGGGTTTTGAGATGTACTTTTCTGATCTATACTGAAGTATTTCATGGAGTGAAAGAATCAAAGGGAGGCAGGAAAAGAGAACTTGTGAGTGCCAGAGAAGCTGAAGGCTACTCGTTTTTTAAGAGATTGCAGGTCTTCCAGCTGCCGAAGCTGTGTGCTACCACCATGCCACATGGCAACCCTTGGGGACAGTGAGGTCTCTAAAGATCTAATCATCGGCTCAATTACTAAATATCTTTAACTAGAAAATATTCTCTCTGGGTCCTTTTCCTTCATGTTTCATGAGATAGAGAAGAAAAGGAGACTAGTGTAGTAGTTGGGTGAATGGCTGACATGAAATAATGAAATAATATTGATGGTGAAAGACTAGATGAAGCTGAAGTTCTGAGTATAAAACACTTTGTCAAAATTGGGAAGAAGATACTCATTTTTGTCCCACCTCTCCCAGGAATTCCATCTCTTTGTCATTCTCCACCAGTGTTCTCAGAGTAGTCCACACCCTCTCCTCTCCAAAATGTGTTCTATTTGGCAGTATCTCATGTTCCCTGTTTTTCTCACTTCTTACCCCTATTGTGAATATATGTGCTTTACTTTCTTATTCTAAGAAAATCTAAGCCTGCTTTCTCTCTATTCTTTCCTTCCTCTATTTCCCCATCCTCCCATCTATCCTGTCATCAAATCATCTGTCCCTCCATCTACTCTGTCATCCAATTCTCATTTTCTCCCTCCCTCCTTCCCTCTCTCTCTACTTCCGTCCCTCCCTTCTCTCCTTCTATCCATCCATTCAGGTAAACAAATCTAACACACAGTGTTAATGACTTTAAATGTCTCAACACTAAACCTTCTGTAGTTGAGGGAATTTCTGGCATGATAACAGGCTAATGGGATAGATATTTGGGGAGGAACATGTAGTGAATTTAGCTCTCTCATATTTTCTGCTTACTCATAGAGCTAGTTATGGCAGGATAAAAGCAAATTTGAAGATGACTCTACTCCGTTCATAGTCACCTCTGCCTAATTTCTGCCATTATGGAATGTGAAATGAAGCCATAACTATGGCCAGCCACCAAGGCCTTATTGCTGGGAAGGCCTAGGTTTGTAGCAGGTGAGGAGGCCTCTGCAAGGTACCTCCCCGGGGTTTTGCTGCTGACCAGTTTGGAGGGTTTTCATGGTGGGGCTCCTTCTGTGGTCAGGGCACTGAGATTGTGGGTACAATCTGTTCTGTCATCACTTTCACTCTGATTAGCTTCATTTGGAAGACCTTTTGACAGCCTTTCACAAACACAGGTCAGCGTGGGAAAACCAGTTCCTCTGTCTGTGTCTGATTTAATCTCTGTGTAGTAGATGATCTTGGGAAAAAAAATACACTCCTTCTCACGTCAAACATGTAGGACATGTCAGCCCACAGCCACTCCGGATGCATCTTGGGTTTTCTCCCTGTGGGCCCTCAGCACCTTGGGACAGCCAGCTAAGGGGTATCTGACTTAGGCCCTGATGCATCAGTCACTGCTAGGCTTGGTGCCACTCAGCTCTGGATGTAATCAAACAATCTGTAGCTTGGTGGGACATCCTGCTTGCTCCGGTGACTCAGAGCTCCCAGGCAGCTGGCTGAAGTTTTGTTTATAGCAGTGCCTCCCACTCACTCCACACTCACAACTCCCCCTTAACCACTCCACAGGTGGCCTGACTTCTGGTGCAAATAAAAGTTTGCCAACTGTTGCTTTCTTTCTTCTCTGTGTGTGTGTGTTTAAACGTATTTGAACAAAATTAAGCTGTAGGGGTCCATTAATAAAAGGTTTCTATTACAAAATTATTGGCACTCTGCAATGTACTTTGGAGGAGGGTGAGAGGGTCAATATTACCTAGAATAACGTAGCAGGGCAGACATTACTCAGGGGATATAGGCTCTCAGGTATGAAGGGAATATAGATTTCCACTTGGGCAGTCAATGTTTGAATATGATGAAGCAGTGTGTTGGAATTGGTGGTCTGGCAATTATTTGAGAAGTCTTGGGGAGACTCTAAACGGGCTTAAAAAAAAAAAGAAAAGCAAACAAAAACCTCAGCTAAAGCTTCTCAGAGATAAAGTTGCAAGTATTTCAACAGAAGACCAGAAAACAAAAATGTATTTGGTTAATTTGTGGAGCTATCTAAGGTCACAGGAGTGGTGTGATGACTGTGTGTGCTTCTGGAGGGAGGCAGAAGACAGGGGCACTGTGCGGGGCTTCTAGACCGGGGTGCTCATGAGCAGACATTCCTCATCTTTAAGCCCCATCCTTTCACTTGTCTTTTGAGAAGGCTTGTGAAAATGGTTGGAAAGCACAGTGGGTTGTTACCCAGAGCATATCAATTTAATAGGCTGACTTTACTCTCCATCTCTGTCGTGTGAGCTAATTGCTAACCTGCAGGCTGGTGAAGTGTAACTGGCAGCTAATTGGACCGTTGTTGGAGTGGTGCACACTATTGGTACCCTTTGCAAATTGCTGAGATAGGGATCTCTGGATGGTTCCAGGGATGAGGGGAAACTGGTTCAGCTGCCACTATGGTGGGAGATCAACTCTCAGGCCCCCCACTGGAGTGACACATGGCAGGAAAATTACTGCTATCCAGAAGCCTGGGGTAAACAAATAAAGAAACTGAAGTACTGAAGATTCCCTTACTTGCCATCCATGAGGTCTGGGAGAGCCTAGGCAGAGTAATTAACTGCTATTAGCAGCTTCTTAGATTCATTTTCTTTCACTTTCTGCAAAGGGATTCCCACCAACCAGCTGGAACAATCAGGAGCATATAATGTGGGGGAACGCAGGCATCTTTCTCTCTCTAAAATCAATAGGAAAAATAGGCAAGTTTGAAGGAAGGTCATGAAGAAGTTAAATTTTTGGAAGGCTAATTTATTTTTACCAAAAAAAAATGCAATTGCTATCTGCTCATTATAAACATTTTGGAAAATGCAGGAAAGTAGGAAGAAGGAGAATTTGTCTATGACAAATTTGGGGAAAACTTCACTCTGGTGTTAGCAACCAAAATGGTTGTATTTTTCTTGAATGAGTACTTGGTTTTTACCCACAAATGTAGTAGATTTTGTATTTAATCATATCTCAACTTTGCACCATTTTCTAGAAAACTCTGTAATGTTTATTCATGGAATAACTAATTATTAATTGAACACTGTTCCTTGAATGCCTACCATGTGCCAGGAACTCTGCTAGGCCTTGAAGATATATCTGTGAGCAAAACAGATGTGGGGTTGTCCTACATGCACCCTGCTGTTAGGTGGTGTGAGCTGATGGGTGTTGACAGTTATTAATGCAACTCATTGAGTGTGTAGCTAGCATTGCGTTAGCACTTTGTGTATGTGCCAGGAAAATTGAATTCCTTCTATGCATGTACATTCTCTCAGAGTTTTTCTTCCTCCCCATTCCAAGGGGCTAGCCCACGCTGGTTGCTATTGCCTGTGGGTGAGGTTCGTGTTGCTGGAGGACACATTCTCACCTTCTGTGGAGGCATAATCTCTTGCAGGACATTGTGGCTGGCGTTCTAGAGGAAGAGGGGCCGAAGAAGGTGGCTGGAGAAGAGAGAGGTGGGAACTAAGAAAGCCAACAGCTTCTGCAGAACTGATAAGGGGACGGAAGGGGCTGACTGAGAGTGGTGAGGATTTGTGTCCTTCTCCCTGAAGGGAGTCATAGAGGAAAAGCTGGTAGCATGGCAAGGGGAGGACTCCCGCTGCCTGTGTTCCCAG
Source organism: Pteronotus mesoamericanus (assembly GCF_021234165.1). NCBI lineage: Eukaryota > Metazoa > Chordata > Mammalia > Chiroptera > Mormoopidae > Pteronotus > Pteronotus mesoamericanus. Next base: position 1,053,130 of record NW_026555325.1, read on the forward strand.
AAACAGCAAAGGTTATCATAACTCTTGTGCAAGAGAGCTGCTGAGTGCCCTACTCAAGGGACCATGAAGATGTTGACAGTAGGCACCTGCCTGTTGACCAGTGTAGGGTGATAACTGTGGGAGCCCCAGTGTTTCACAGATTGTGACATCTTTAAGGCCTTTATAGAAATGATTTAAGCTACTTTGGTCGCATACCAGTCTTAAATTCTCTTTGCAGCATAACCATAGCCTGCATAAATCACTACCAGATTAGAACAAAATCAAATTCAGATCAAATGTCACCACTTAGCAATCACTGAACTAGTGTTTATTAGCAAGTGGACTACACACTCTTTCTACCACCTGCTCTTAGACACTCGGCAAAGCCCCAGTTAGGTCCTCTTAGTTATTTTGACCACTACCTTGTATGTATGAGTCACTTGGTACAGATTTAATAGTACACCAGAGGCAGAACTTTAGACCCTTTATAGATAACCTCAGACATCCAGAATTTTCTAGATCAATAGCTCAAAATGGGATTGTTTATAGATCAAGACAATCTTCCATCCCTATGTGTCCAAGCTAAAGACCTTGCTAGGTTCTCATACTCAGTTCATGCAAAGATTGAGAATATCTCTCAAGTGTATTAATCAGCCCTCATTATTGACCAATGAGAGCCTCTTCCTAGCACCTTTATGCAGACTAGTATGCCACCAATGTTGTCAGTTGTATTAGTTTCCTGTGGCTGCTGTAAGAAATTATCATACATGTGATGACCTAAAACAAGAGAAATTTATTCTCTTATAATTCTGGAGGCCAGAAGTGTGGAATTATGGACAGAAATGACTCCCTCTAGAGACTCTGGGGGACACGCTGTTCATTGACTCTTCTAGCTTCTGGTGGCTGCTGGCATTCCTTGGCTTGTGGTCACATTACTCTAATTTCTGCCCCTGTCTTGACAGAATGACAAGACCTTGACTGACTCTCTCTATCTGTATAATCTCCCTGCTTGTCTCTTAGGAGGACAGTTGCCATTGGATTTAGGGTCTATCTGGATAATCTCTTTATCTCAAGATCTTTAATTATACCTGCAAAGACCATTTTTCCAAAAAAAGTCATTTTTATAGGTGCTGGGGACTCAGACATGGACTTATTTTTGGGATCACCATTCAAGCTACTGCATCAGTGAAATCTCGTTTTCATATTTAGGATGCTCTATAGCAAATTTACTGCTTATCACAATGTAGATAATAGATGAATGAGAAGTAGCTACCTCTGGAGTGTGGCCTTTCTGATACATGCTAGCTGATTTAACAATATAGCAAGTGTCAGCCCCCAGAACACAGCTTAAGCTGTGAACACATTTTTATATCACACCATCTAAAGTGGGAGTATTTTAAAGTAAATTATGGCACCAAATAGGAGATAACCCTATTAAGCTTATGATTGAATTTATCACTAACCTTTAAGACGGGGGTTCAAAGGAAATATTTCTTGAATTCAAGATAGTGCTGGAAAATCCTGCCATATATACACACATTATCATGGTTAATTCTCACAGCAACACCAAGGTAAAAATGATTACATACATTTTATAGTTAAGGACATTGAGGTTAAGAGATACTAAAATTATCACACTGAGAGAAGTATGGTTAAAACTTGACGATGTTTCTGAATGGCTCTAAGTCAGATACCCTTACTACATAGCTAGACTGCCTTCTCTTAGAAGATCCAGCCCATCTGGAGATATCTGCACCTGCCCAAGCTCCTGTGGTACTTGCAATTCCACCCACTTGGGCTAAGTTCCCATGGGAGAGATAACAATAATGATGAGGAAGACAGAGGAAGAGGAGTGTAAAGATAAGAAAGGGAGCAGGAGGGAAGTGGGGTTTTGAAGAAATCCTCCAACTGTTTTTTAAAGAAGAGAGTTGAGTAAGTTGAGTGATGTTTTAGTGAGTTCCAACTGTTATAACAAAGTCCTATAGACTGGGAAAGTGGCTTATATATGATGGAAATTTAATTCTTACAGTCCTGGAGGCTGGAAGTCTGAGATCAGGGTTCCAGTATGCTTGGGTTCTGGCACGACCCCTCTTCCATGTTGCAGACTGCTCATTGCACCTTGACATGTGGAGAGTGGAGGGAGGAAGCCAGCTCTATCAGGGTTTATAAGGACACTAATCCCATTCCCAACGGTTCCACCCCATAACTTTATCTAATCCCAAGTACCTCCCTAGGGCTTCACTTCCTAATACCATCACATTGAGGGGTAGGTTCCAACAAACAGATTTTGGGGGAAGATAAACATACAATATATAACAAATGACCAGGAGATTCTCCCGAGCTTCTGCAAACCAGCAGGATGGCAGACCCTATAGGTCTTGAGGGCATCAGAAGAGTACTGAGGGTGCGGAGCAGTCACCGGCTGGGTGTGTCTTTGCTGCCCCTACAGCTGGAGTGATTTGCCCCATTTGGACCCATAATCTTTCCCTGGTTCTCTACCACCTTGTGGTCCTATTTGATTCGTTACGGATTTTTGATGCCTATATTGGTTGACCTATCATCTATGTGGTAGATTGCATCATTGGTCTTAACTTTTTACTTTTACCTTTCCCTATATGCATTGTTACATGGGTTTGCAGTTTCTCTCCTTACAAGCGCAACATCTCTTTATCCCATTGATATTGGGTTTAGCCATGTGAGTTGCTTTGGCCAATGGAATGTTATCAGATGTGATGTGAGCAAAGGCTTGAAATATGCTTACACAATTGAGTTTATGCTCTTCCACTTCAGCCCATGACCATGGAAACATAATCTAGTTAGTCCATTGCTCCAAGGTGGATTAGAGACACATCAGCACGACACGGACCCAACCTTCTAGCAGTTAGAAACCCAGCCAAGCTGAGCCCAACCTAGGTCAGCTGATCCCTGGCTAACCCACAGATATATAAGTAAGAATAACTGATCATTGTTTTAAGCTACTTTATTTTGTGATGGCTCCTCATACAGCATTACTGTGGCAAAGGCTGATGGATACATTCTGTCTCTGTAATTGTCATACTACCACTTCCCACCACTGTCTCCACCATTACTGCTGCATTACTGTTTTAGGGTGCCAGCAGCTCTGGTAGGAGTTAGGGCCCCAGGTACTAAGGTACTTCTCACCATAGAGCTGGATTGCTGAGGGGCATTATGCAGAGCTGAGCTCTTCCTAGCATGTCCATACCTTGGAAGGGACTGAGATGGATCCCTTTCCGATCTTGAACCATGCTGTGATCACCCCCTTCTGTCATCTCTCAAGGTGGAGAGGGGGGCCTGCCCACCCTCTGCCTGGTGAGGGGTCCCATCCTCTGACTAAAGCCAGGTTTTTGAAGGGGCACCTGCAGATCTAGAAAGCCCCCTTGCCCAGCTGGTTATAGGCATGGATGTGTACAGCTCAGCTTAAACCACACAATTTAAGTTGACCTCCATCCTTGCTGCCTCTCTAAATGTCCACATCTAAGACCTGGCTTCAAGCATTCTTCAGGGGAATAACATCTTTGCAGAGAAGTTTTTGGAGACAGAAAAAAGAACTGTCAATCTAAATCCCTACAACTTCTACGATGAGCTGCTTGCCAGGCTGGATATGTGGTTTCTCTGGATATGGGATTATGGGTGTTTAAAAAAAAAAAACAATTATTGTCCTTCTATATGTTTTCTAAACCCTACAGACTGGGTATTTTCTTGAATCTGAAAAACAATAAGTGCCGATGAAATCAATGAATCAACCTCCCACAGCTTTGAGTGAAGCCCTGCAGGGTCAGGCAAGCTGGGAGCAGGCAGAGTAGCTAGAACAGTAGTTCTGCCAGTGGCCTGGGGTCTGTGCCCAGTGCTGTTAGCAGCAGCAGCCGGTGACTGCAGAGTCCAATCCAGTCTGTCACTTGGCACTTGCTTCCACTCAGGGTCAGTGCTCAAAAACTTAGCTGGGCAGCTTGCAAAAAAACTCCTGTAAAGAAGGTGTGAGGGGACCTGAGGACCAGTGAGGGACCATGGCTGGATCAGCATAAATCCTTCTACATGAAAGGGGTTTCTTGTTTTGTGGGGCAAATGGATTTCTGAAAAATAGTGAGGATCACAATTCTAAGTCAAAAATTCATTTTATGTGTGCCAGGAAATTTTCCTGAATAAAAGATTTCCACTGTGAAGCCCTGGGTAAAGTGAATAATAATCCCTCTCCACTTTATCTTTGGCATCAACCTGGATTTTTCACTTAGGGTGTTTTGGGTTTCCATGAAAAATCAGATGACAGGTGCTCTGAAAAGGGCATATCCTGGAGCTTCTGTGGAGGGGTAATAACATTGTCATCTCTACTTGGGAAGACAGCTGGGCCCTGTTTTAACTCCCAGTCCTGGGGCTAACACATTCCGTCTTTTGCAGGTCCTGCTCCTCTAGCCTGAAATGCTCTCCCCCCAGGAAGTGGACATGGCTCCCTCCCTCTCATCCTTTGAGCTTGTGCTTAAATGCTACATACCTTAAAGAGGTCTTCCCTGTCATCCCATTTAAAAGTGTGATTCTTCACCACTCCCTCTTCCTTTTGCCTGCTTGATTTTCCTCCGCAGTACTGACTACCTTTTGTCATATTGTATATTGTCCTGATTTGTTTCCTGTCCATGTCTCTCATTGCAATGTTGACTCTATGGGGCCAGGAAGGTGGGTCGTTATGTTCACTGCTCTATTTCTGATGCCTGGCATAGCGCCTAGCAGAATCTGGACCTCCATAAATATTTGTTGAATGAGTGAATGAAGACCTCGGGCATTTTACTTAAAGTTTCTGCTTGTCTAATCCCAAATGGGTGAAGTCGCAGCTGCCCCTCAGCCTGAGTATGGGGAAGCAATAGCTGTTGGTGGGGCAGGGTGGCCTCTCAGAGCAGCTCTCCTCTGTCCAAGGGGCAGCTGCTCTGCAGCTCTACCCAACTCTTGTTGCAGAGAAGTTCGTGCAGTATTGCCAGAGTGTAAAGTTGTTTATTAAAAGAAAATCCAGAAAGTGAAATTTTAAAAAAAGTGAAACCACTTGATTTTGAATTGTTGGTAAGGAAGTCATATTTTTAGAAAAACACTTGTGCTGTTTAGACAAACATCTGTGAGTCACGTCTGAGAGGTGGGCACCAGGTTGGGATCTCTAGACTAGATATTTTCAAAATTTTATCCTAGTTTACTTTACCCTACTCTATCCTACCTTACCCTACCCTATCCTATCATACCCTACCCTACCCTATCCTATCATATCCTTCCCTACCCTAACCGATCCTATCCTAGTCTATCCTACCCTACCTTACCCTAACCTATCCTAAACTTCTATACTTCCATTAAATTGTTTCCACCTTTCCCACTGTAATGGGAAGCATATAGACTAATCAAATTCAAACTAAATTATTTCACTTAAGTGGTAGAGGCTAGGCCATAATAATTGTCTCCCTAACCTGATGGGAAAGTTTGCTCTCTGGAAAACCACTGACAGCCCCTTCAATAACACAGAGAAAATCAACACATAATGGGAACAGATTGGTTCAAGGAGCAAGGCAATGGACTCCTATCATGTTATTTTTCAGGTCTATAGGATGTGGAAGATTTCCTCTGTGCAAGATAGTAACACCACTGGGCCTTAGCGCTGGGTTTCTTGGGTCACTTGGAAGGGAACAAAAGCATTCCTTTTTCACTCTGTCAGCCTAAAATTTCATTTTCTGCAATGCATTTTGTTCTCACATAATGATTTCCGCTCCTTGGCTGCTATTAACAATCCTCAATGCATATGTTTGATAACTTGTGAAGAGTCCGACGGAGTCCACCGGGATCTACAAAGGGCTGTGATGAAAGGGTGGCTGGAACACATGGAAAATGTCCAACAATTAAATGCCTCTGATGACCTCCAATTCCAGGACCTCTGTGATGAATGACTGTCTTTTGCCCATTACATAGGTTGTAATTGGGCCCCTTCCTGCTGCAGAATGAGTTATTTTATGACTGTGATATGGTATACAATATGGAAATGTGGGCTTTGGGACTAATAAGTTGCTGGACAGGGTCAGACAAAAAGAGGTGAGAGAGGGAAGGCAGGGAATGTTGGTATGTGCTAATACAGGGGCAAAGAGGGTGTGGGCGGAAAGGGAGGAGAGAAGGCAGGGGAGGCAAGAAAGAACAGCCACAGTGGGTGAGCATTACTATGGAGTGGGACAAAGAGTCTGGTTTTAGATTCACAAAGACCTGGGTTTAAGCATCAGCTCCATCTCTTACCAGCTGTATGTGCCGATGGGCAAGTTATTCAACCTCTTTGAGGCTCAGTTTCATCATCTATAAAATGGAGCAAGTAAAGCCTTTCTCCTAGGGTTGATGTGAAAACCAAATGAAATAACACATGTGGTGTCAGGTACAGCACAGGGACTCAACACTGGCCATGCCACCCAAGACTGTAGGTTTCAGAATCTTCAGTTATAAAAATGGTGGCTGGTATTGAAGTGGACTAAGGTTGCAAACTCAAATGCTTTCAAGAATTGAGACAGATAATGTCAACAAGTGAAGGCAGGCAGGTATAAAAACTGCTGTAGACTAAAAACAGAGGTAGGGCTGAGTACAGCCTGTCAGTTCTCCTGCGTGTTCTTAGATATTAAGCATTTTCCAGAAAAGCCCCAACTCTGGGGCTTAAGGCAAAACCTCCTGATTGACAAATGTGGGCATCTAACTCCTTTCCCCCAATTTTTGGAAGGTATTATTTGTGCCGCCATTGTGTATACAAGTCAAACAAAACTTCGATCATTTCCAACTCATGAGCCACAATTTTCCAGCTTCTAACCAGAAGGATTGTGGAATTGTTTATCAGGCCCTGAGCAAGTCATTCTGGGTTCAGATGACCACAAGAGAGTGTAATTTTGACCTGGCACCCAAGCTGTGCCTGATCCATTTTAAAAGTAGGACTATCATAGGATCCTTCTATGTAAAATGCTTTGAGAGGTTGGGCCCAAACCAAGATGGTGGCCAAAGTGATCTCTATACCTTGAACTAGTTAGAAAGGAAGGCAGTTTCCGTATCTTTAAAACAACCTTCTGCTCTGGGCTGCCTGGTAATGGAACTGAGACGGGTTTGGAGCCTGAGGGAGACATAGTTGTTGCATTCCTCATTTTTGTTAAATCTGCTTTAGACTAGCCAGTTGGCAGTGGTTCTTCCAGACTGGCTTGAGACTTGACCTCTTCAAACCAAGTTCTCTTACTTGTATCAGGCAATTTTCCTTGTTATTTTAAAAACAAATTGGTAAAGTTTTACAAACCCCCTGTTAAATTTGACCAGTTACATTTACACTTATGGTGATTTGTTTGCCTTTTTCTCCCTCTTACTTTTTAATTCCTTGAACTTAATTCTCTATTTGGATTCTTTCTGGACAACTCTTTGCATGACAATACCCGGATCCACCCTAATGGCCTCCACGGACAACGTGCTGTAAGGATCCGAAGGTCTAGTCCTCTGGGATATTATTAGCCAAGTAAGATCTGATTTGGAACAGCAAAAGTAACCAGCTTAACCATTCTGTGGCCAACCCAATAGTTTGCTTTTAAAAAAATTCTCTCTTCTTAAAATTTAAAGGCTATAGACCAGTAAGAATATAAAATTAAAATAATGTATGACTGTAGTTCTCAGTGATAACTGTCTCTTTGATTTTGGTGAATATCCTCATCACTTTTGGGAGAAATGATTCATGTATATATTTACAAAAATGAAATCACATTGGACATAGTGTTCTATGAGCTTTTTATTTAACAATATCTCATGAATATATTTCATAAATTTTTTTTCTCATGAATGTTTAAATACTCTTTAATGGGATTTTTACAATGGTTATGCCATAATATATTTAATCTTTTATTTTAGACATTTACATTGTTTCTATTATTTTCTATTGTAAGTAATATTGTCATGTATAGCCTGAGAGCTAAATATTTGGGTACATGAGTGATCATATTTTGAGACTAAATTTCCTGAAGTAAAATCAATGTTTTGCCAATGAACTATTTGCCAACAAACTGTCGGGACTGGCACAGAAGTGCAGAGAAACAGTGTATGTGTGTGGCACTTGCCCAAGAGCTTACCATTGAGGAGTACTTGTTATGCATGGGCTATACATTGGGGATGCTGGGCACAACAAGGCTGCCTGGAATCCTCCAGTTTGAGGACTGAGATAGTTTGAGTCAGTCTGAGATACTCAAAAATTCAATAAATAAAGGCTATGTTTTAAAGTAATTCTGCTAAATTAATTTCTGTTTAGTGGTAAGTACCTGGGGTCTTGGCTTTGGACTATGGTGGCCAGCAGAACAAAAGTCACATTACAGTGCCAAATATAGACTTTTCCTGATAGTCTTGTATGCACAGTTGGAAGGGAAAAGCAGGAGAAGCCATCTGTTATAGGAGCAAGAGCTACAAGATTTGATGCTCAGAAGGTTGACTTGGTCACATTTGTGGTCACAAGTCTAAGCTGTGTTTTGCAACTTTAGGATCATAATTTAGGATCCATGAATTTAAGAAGTCAGTAATTTAATTAAAAAAATAAAAACTTTGCTGAAGTGGCAGTGAATTCTGGTCCTAATTAGTACTTTGTTGAAATGTTTTTCTTTGGCATCTTCCAAACTTGAACCACTGTTTGCTTTCCATGCTCTTTCCCTCTTCCATGTGTGGTGATGTAATATGTTATTTAATAAGAGATTTGCTGATTAGACCCTTGGGGCATTTAATAAAAATAGGTTAATTAAATTAATAATTAGTTCAGGTCTCTGACTGGGAGGTTTTATACCTACAGAGGGATGAGTGTGGGATTTAACAGTAGCTTTTAAATTTCTCTTCAATACTTTTCAAAGTGTATATCTGTATCTGTGTAGATCTATATATCTATCTACCTACCTACCCAACTACCTCCCTATTTTTGAGTATAATATCTACTCCTCCTCTCATCTTGAACTCTCAGGAGGATATAGGGGTTGTGAACTAATGACAGGCTGGTAGATTCTGAAGCCAGGCAGGCCTGCCTCTGAGTTTTACTTTGCTGTCTTCCGGTTGTGGGACCTTGGGTCAGTCATTTAATTTCTCTGAGCCTCAGCTTCTTTATTTATAAAATGAATATTTCATTAGTTTCTTTGTTGTAATAAATGAAACTGACTCATTAACTTAAGCCAGAAACGGTTTATCGGAAGGCTACTGGATAGCTCATGAAATGTAAGAAAGAGCTAAACCACAAATCTTGGGAAGAGCTGGCTCAGGGATTCAGGCCAGGGCACCTGCTCTCAGCCCTAAACTGTCTCCACTCAAGTCAGGTTCCCAGGAAGAGTAACCTGATTGTCTGGGATTGAGTCACGTCTCTTCCTCTGATCCCTCTTTTTCCCCAGCGCGGTGGTATTAGTCATTTGATTAGAAGTTCCACTAGAGTCATGTGAAATGAGGGAGGGCACTTCCTTAACACCAAACAGGGAGTATAACCAGAGGGAAGGGAATTGCGTGCACATACATGAACCCAGAATCTCACCTCACAGCTCTTTAAAAAAAAAAATTATTATTTTATTTTTTAACTGTTGTTCAGTTACATTTGTCCCTCCTCACAGCTCTTAGGAAGACTCCAGATACTGTACATGGCACATGGTGTGTGTTCAATAAACAATAGCTACTCTGGTATTGTTGCTGTTAGAAGGCCAAGATTACCTATTGTTTTAGTATGAGGGAAGAATACAAATTGTTATTTTGAGTCCAGTGCATTCTCTTCACATCACATGTGACTAAAATGCAGACTTCCTAAGACCTTCCTCAGACTGGCAGGACCAGAATCTCTGTGGGGAAAGGTTCTCTGACCTCTTCCTGTTTAAGAAGCAACACAGGTGATTCTTTTAGGTGCCAGGTTTTGAGACCCAGAGCTGTGATTAGGTAGAAGAGTGACTCTTTCAAGAAGCATTTTGGAAGGCGAGATTTCCACATCTGTGGAAGACATGTTCTGCTCAAGGAGTAAAACAACCTAATCAGTCAGATTGGTCCATAAGCTGTAGTTTCGATCCTGGCTGCACATTGACAACACACCAATACCCAGAACCCACCCAGAGAACTTGGGCATGAGTAGTTCCTAGCAGCGACCAATGCTTTCAGTGCACACCCAGTCTGGGAGCTGTGAAGACTCCTTCTACATCCTCTGGAAGACAGCTAAGGATGTGTAGAACTTTGGGATTTCAGAGCATTTTTTCTTTGATTACCCCCTTTTACCCTGATGGCAACCCAGTTCTCAGGCAGGTGGGGGTAGGTAGTAATTTGCTCCCGATTTTGGAGATGAAGGAAAGAAACTGACCCCTCAGAAAGATTCACTCACTAGTGATTCCACCAAAGTTACACAGCTTAGAAAAGGCAGAGCCAGAACTCAGGTGTATTCTTCCAGCTCCAGGCTCACAGCTCATAGATGTCCCTCTTGGAGACTGCGGCATTTACATTTTCCAAGGTTTCTTTCAGTTACAGTTTCAAGGAAACCTAAAGGTGAGCCCTAAGCCCTTCACAAGAGAACTATGTGAAAAACAGGCTTCGGGCCCTTAAGTGCTTTCTGGGAGGTCTTTTAAGTCATTTTCTCCCTCATGCTTTGATTTAGCTACCAGTTCTGAATGCTGTGCCTTCTGGGGGTTAGAGGAGTGAGGGCTGTGATCACAACTACAGCTTCCCTGCCAACATCCTGCAGGGAGGGCTCATCTTCCAAGGAACTTTCCCAAATGAGCTGTCAATTCTGCTACAATAGGAGCCTGCCTTCAATCTCCCCCCAGCCCCAGTACAGCACCAAGCAGAGGACAAGCAGGAAATAGTTGATGGTTAGTCAGCGCCACAGAGTGAATTTTCTGAACCTCTGACTTCCCCAGCATCTGCTGCCTCTCGAGTACTTTTTTATTTAATCCTAACCTGAGGACATTTTTCATTGCTTTGAGAGAGAGAGACAAAGAGACAGACAGACAGAGAGACAGACAGGCACACATTGATTGCTTGTCTCCCATACACGCCCCAACTGGAGATCAAACCTGCAACCTAGGTATGTGCCTTGACCGGGAATGGAACCTGCAACCTTTCAGCGTACAGGAAGATGCTCCAACGAACTAAGTCACATCAACCACGGCGCCTTGAGTACTCCTTTTAAGCTTTTTTTTTTTTTTAATTGTAAAACTAATCTATAGTCACTAAAGGACAGAAGTACATAAAAGAAGTACATAAAAGAAGTACAGAATAAAACACTTGTAATAGTGACAAGTGTTTATTGTAAACACTATGTGCCTAATAAACTGCTTTATGTACTTTGCACAGTATTCAATGCTACACATGAGGACTCTGGGAACCTGAGCTGTTACCCACTATCCACTTTCCCATACACAACCACCAGGATAACACAGTCTTTAAAGCCTGGGGCACTTTATTTTAGCCTCTTTCCTGTGTTTGCTCCTATGCAAGATCTTGATGTCAAGCCAGTCCCAGAAGGAGACAGGTGTTTCATATCTCTGGGTCTTTGCTCTCCTGGGCTTGACATCAAGAATAGTTGTTCTGCCCATCTGGTTATTTTTGGCTCTTCTATCAAAGCACAGTCCATAGGCAACCTCTCTGTTATGGGCTGATTGCATCTCCCCAAAGTTCATAAGTTGAAGCCCTAACACCCAGTAAGTACCGCAGAATGTGACTGTTTTGGAGATAAGATCTTTAAAGAGGTGACTAAGTTAAAATAAATCTGTTAGGATGGGCCCTAATCCAGTCTAACTGGTGTGCTTATAAGAAGAAAGTTGAATATATTGTACATGGAGACACTACGGATGCACCCACGCAGAGAAAAGGCTGTGTGAGAACACAGTGAGAAGACAGCCATCTGCAAGCCAAGGACAGAGGCCTCAGAAGAAGCAAACTCTGCCGACACCTTGATCTTGGACCCCAGCCTCCAGAATTGAGAGGAAATAAATTACAGTTGTTTAAGTCATGTTGTCTGTGGTATTTGTTATAGCCTTAGCAAACTAATACACTCTGTAAAGCCTTTCCTGACACCAGTTCTACCCCCCAGGAAAGAACGAATATTCTTTCCTTGGTGTTCTCTCCAGGTCTCCTTTTATTGAACTGTTTTCCTACTTATCATCCCTACTGGAGTCAAGTTCCCAGAGGGCCAGGCCTGGCTCATTTCCACAATTCTATCATCTAGCCCAGTGCTGAGCATAACCCCAGCTTTGGGGGAAAAAAAATGAATGAATGAATGAACAACCTTCTACATTAACTCTTGCCTGGTGTTCTGGGCTCCAGTGAGAGGTCCAACAATTGCTTGTGGGTAGGTTGATTCTTCACAGAAATTCAGGGAAGGGTTGAGGGACTCCAGAGATGGAGAGAAGTCAGGCGAATGGGCAGGACCTAGGGAGTGGTGGTTATCCAGTCCCCCTGCCGCTGCATTTCCTTCTGCTGGCTCGCATGCTTGGAACAATCCTGTGCTTTGCAGCCTACCAGCCGGGGACCTGGCATTCAGCCCCCTTTTCAGTCTGTTGGCCACTTAATCACATACAGAAGATGTGAGTTCCCTGAGGCCCCGTTGTGTGGTCCTCTCCTCAAAGTCTGTTTCCTTACCCCAATTTCTGGAAGTCCCTTTGGAAGGTCTGACAGATGGGTCTTCCTTTCCCACCCCTCCAGCTGGACAGGCTTATGGAAGAGAAGGAGTTTTCTGGGAACAGACTGGGGAGGAGGAGCTAGGAAGAGTGACAAAGGCCTAAGTTGGGGCTTTCTGTGCCCTGTACTTGCTGCCCAAGCAAGCCTCTTAGCTGCCTCCCTACTGGTATGTTGCTTATAGTGGAAGCAAAAGAGATTTGCTAACAGCGCAGCATTTACACATAAACGGCCCACCCTGGGATTCAGCCCTGATGGCAGAAAGCCTCTTTGCATAAGGAAACCCTCTGGAGGGAATTGTTCTAAGTGAGAAAGAAGCCAGGCAGACAAGCCTGGCCTAGGATCAAAGCTACAGGCCTCAGAGGGTGGGCTGAGTGGAGGACAGGCTGGATCTAACTTCTGGGTCAGCGCCACGAACAAAGCAGTGGGGAGCAGGGCAGGCTTGGCATGACCCACGGGAGCACAGCATCCCCCTTGTCCACTCTCAGGACCTGGCCCCTTGGGCACCCGGGGGGCTCCTGGAGCTCTGAGAAGTTGTCAGAAGTTGGCAGAATGTGGTGGCCTGGGCCAACTCCTTCAGCAGGCTCAGTGCCTGGGGCCCAGGACGTTTGTAAGGGGGCCACAGTAACGTTTTACTTTATTTTACAATCAGGAGAAAAACATGAAATGTTATGGCACAAAAGATTACATGTTATATGATTCATTTATAGGAAATGTCCAGAGCAGGGAAATCCAAAGTGACAAAAAGTAGATTTGTGGTTGCCAGAGGCTGGGGAGTGACTGTTAATGGGTTCAGGGTCTCTTTTAGGGCAATTAAAAATATTTATTAGATAATTAGGATTAGAATGGTCGAATTATCTAATAGGTAGAATTAGATAGCGGTGAAGGTTGCACAGCCTTGTGAATATACTAAAAACAACTGAATTGTACACTTTAAAATGGTATGTTTTATGGCATATGGATTATATCTCAATAAAGCGTGTATGTATGTATATATGTATGTATTTATTTATTGGGAAGGGCATCAGGAACAGAGGAAAAGGGAAGAAAACTAAGAACAATAGTATAAGCGTGGCCAGGTAGCTTAGTTGGTTAACATGTTGTCCCAAGGTTGCAGGTTCGATCCCTAGTCAGGGCACATACAAGAATCGACCAATCAATGTATAAATAAGTGGAACAACAAATCGATGTTTCTCTCTCTCTCTCTCTCTCAAATTAATTAATAAGGAAAGAAGGGTAGTATAATGCATAATCTTTAACCAAATGAACAAGAAATGAGATGAGGTTAGATAAAACTAAAATTGGAAAACAGCTTTTGTCTGGCCTACAAAGTCTATTGTTGGCTTTTTGGAATGCTGAGCTAAGAATAATTTTGGGACCATAATTTAGATTCAAAAAGAACAGCAGTATGATCAATTAGTGATGCCTACTCTGGGCACAGGAGTCAAAGGAGGAGGTACAGGTAGCAGGTATTTGCTGATCCTGCTTGCATGATTCCTGTCATCCTTCCTGACTTTTATACTCCCAGACCTTAGACACATGTGGAAAGGGAAGGAAATGTGGGCCCCCCCCAAAAAAAAAAAAAAATCTGGCTTAGAAGAGGAGAGGGACAAATAAAGCAGAAGATTTTTTATATCTAACGTTGACCCTGCTCCACCCACATCTGCCAGTCACCTGCATTTCTTTGCTATACCAGCTTCATTCTTTAATAGCCAATTCACCTGAGAACCCACTGTCCCACAATAAGTAACAGTCCCCATGGACAACTCTTAACCAGCTCTGTGCAGGTTAGCAGCCACACCATCTCCCTCCCTTCGCTCCCCACCCCCACCCCATTTTCCCCACAAGACAGATAAGTGTGCTTGTTGCAAAGGATTTAGACAAACCCCTCCTGGCACAGACCCTATCATTAAAATATGTGCATTGTAAAGATATGTGCATCTAAGCATTCTCTTTTTTCCAGTGGGGTTTAGCAATTAACATGCCTCCTTGCTTTTCAAAGAGTGTGTCAAGAGACTCCACGCCGGGTAGCAAAGAGAAGTACATTTGTCACTGAAATGACAGCCACAGCAGCCAAAGCCAATTTTATCCAGTGGCAGCGGAGCTGGTCTTATCCCTTCTGGGAAAAATAGTATTAGAGGTTCTGTTTACAAATATGTACTTCTTGCTGATTTCTCTCACTGCCCAGCAATTTTTCAACAGAACAGCTTTCTTGGAATCTCTGTTTTCGGGCAAAAGATGATAAAATGTGATATCCAGAGAGATGTCTTGGGTTCTGTTTGTTTAAATTGTAATTGTAATTGGGCATAGACTCTGAAAGGTCATCTTCCTATAGCCAAGTCGCACCAGGTGCTGATCTGTAAGGAGGCTCCCTGGTTAAATAATTGGGTCTAAAAGCGCTCCTCCCCCTCTTTGCCAGTTTCCCAAAGGGCCACCCTCTAGGTCAGGTTTACAAACCCCCTACTGACCTTTATGCAAACAAGTCTTGAACTTACGGACCCTCATGAACCTTTCTAGGAACACCCAAATGTGTGAGGTCATTTCCTCCACCCCTTTGCTAATTCAAAGCTAAAGCCACTTTTCTTTCCCTCCCTGACTCACTAATACACTTAGGCACTGCGAGAACACTTAATGAGATTGGAAAGTGATTAGCTGTCAGTCTGCAAGTGAAAATAATCAGTGATCGTTTCGGGCTAAGCAAAGAAAATGTCCCCAATGACAGTCCACAGATTTTTTCCAATCCTATTGGTGCTCTTTTTTTTTTTTTTTTTTTTAAATCATCTACGACATTTTTTTAGAGCTTAATGTCTCTACCAGATTGTCTGTAGAGCCTCTCATCAGGGGCTGTCACATGGACACAAAGCCCAGGGTGACTATTCTCAGGGTGAAGGCACGACATTCAGAGTTTGCAAGTGAGGTGCTTTTGTTTAAGAACCAAATACTCCCCTTGCAGGAGGCCACGTAGTGTGGTGTGAGAAGCCAGACACACGAACTTAGGTGTGATTCCTTGGGTCTTACTCTGCCATGCTGTGTGACTTTAGTAAACCACTTGCCTCCTCTAAGCAGCTCTGGTTCCTACTAGTGTGAAATGGGGACACCTTCTTTGCAGGCAGCATATCTAACAGTGTCCATGTGAGTGTAGAAAGGAGACTGAACTTCAAAAATTAGCAATTATTCCTAATTTCATTTCTAAAGGCCACCCTAGCCTGCTGTTACAATAAGGACACTTTGAATTCAGTAACTCTTATTTTTATGCCTCTCACTTGCATCTGCCATTTCAGGACCCCCAGCCTAGAAAGCCCTCTGCAATGGTTGCTGGAAGCCCCCAGGAGGTGCACTTGTGCTTTACCCAGAAAGGCTGGTCAGCCACCTTTGCCCCTCTGTCATTTGA
This sequence comes from Pteronotus mesoamericanus, assembly GCF_021234165.1. NCBI lineage: Eukaryota > Metazoa > Chordata > Mammalia > Chiroptera > Mormoopidae > Pteronotus > Pteronotus mesoamericanus. Next base: position 1,069,151 of record NW_026555325.1, read on the forward strand.
TGTGCTGCCCTACCAAGCCTGTGGTGCTGCTGGGTCTGCCTTAAGGGACCACCTCCCAGTGGGACAGTCAGCTCACACCCCAGCATGGCAGTAGAAGGCGTTTGTTGGTCTCTTTTTCCACTTAAAAATGTATATTAAAACTTAAACTTCATGATGCTGTTGGTAAAATATGAATATAATTCAGGTTGAATTAAAAATTAAAACATTTCTTCAACTCTAGAAGTTCTTTATTTTTTTGACGTGAATTCACATAAAATTGGCCATTTGACAGTATATGCTTTAGTGGCATTTAGTACATACACAAAGTTGTACAACCATCATCTCTCTCTGGTTCCAAAATATTTTTATCACTCTCTAAGGAGACCTTGTACCCATTAAACAGTCAGTCCCAATTCCTCTGTCAGCACAATACACCAACGTTCATCCATGTTGTAGCATCTGTCAGCACTTTGTTCCTGTTTATGGCTAATATTCCATTGCATGGATAGACCACATTTTATTCAATATTCATTTGTTGATGGACTTTGTGTTGTTTACACTTTTTGGTCATTATAAATCAGGCTGCTATGAACATCTGTGTACAAGTTTCTGTCTGGGAATTTATTTTTATTTCTCTTGGGTATATACATAGGCACTGAATTGCCGAGGCATATGTGACTCTAAGATGAACTTTCTGAGGAACTACCACTATTTCCCAAAGCGGCTGCACCATTTTACATTCCCATAAGCAGTGTACAAGTTCTAATTTTCCAATGTCCTTGCCAACGTATGTTATCGTCTGTCTTTTTATTGTAGCCATTGTAGTGGGTGTGAAATAGCGTCCATCTCATTTGAAGGATGAATGAGCTGAAGACTGAAGAATTGGTATAACCTGTGCAGCCTCGTGTGTTGCAGAGTTAGGCCCCGGAGAGCAAATCCCTTTAACTCCAAATATGATGCTTGTTCCCAACAACCTGAACATCCTTTTGTAATGGGGGTAGGTTAGACCAGAGGTCCCTGGAAAACAGGTCCAGGGGAACACCCTCAAATCCTGCAAAAAGGCACAGGGGCAGGAAGGGGACCCGTGCAGAAGGCACAGTGCTTAAGGCACATTGCATAAGAGAGGCAGATTAATGCAGTTTGTGCCTTTCTGAAAGGAGGGGCTGTGGAAGGAGGCTGCTGTCCTGTGCAAACTATAAACAAAGACAATGTGGCTATGCTAATGTAGTAGGGGGGAAGCTCACACTGCACCTGTGTGAGCTGTAGGGGCAGATGCCCCACCCTGTAGGAACAGATGCTTGTGCGCTTGTGCGTGGCTGGGAAACTTTTGCCCTTATTAAAAATGGCAGCTGAAAGAGGGTCAAAGGTGCTGGGGAGCTGACAAAAGTGGCAGACAATGATGCATCATAGAAAAACCTGGATACTCCCATTGACTTCCTCTGCATTTTAGGAGGGCCATTTTAAAGCAAAGATGGGGAAATACTCACTCTCTTGGTATGATTGTGTGGTAAGAAGTCACTCTCTTGATTTGCAGGTCAGGACTCTCTGGCTTCGGAGCTTGGTGCAAACTTTCTCTCTGGGCTTTTGGCATTTGGATGTTCTGGGCCTCTGGCCCTGCTCCTCACATAAATGGGAGTGCTTGTGGGACCAGGAGATGTCGAGCCCACCAGCAGCTTAGACCCCACCTGGATGGGAGTCTGCTCCTGGAGGCAGGGTCCCATACTGGGACATGTGCCTCTCTGGGCTCCAGCCTCTGGGGAACAATGATCCAATGCAGCATGGCACATGCTTCCTGGACCACTACATGGAGTCTCAGAGCAGTGCACCCTGGACCCTGAAGGAGAGAGCTGCTGCGAGAAGATGGCGACTCTGAAACCTGCAAGTGCACATTCCAGAGAGATGAAGGTCTGTTTGTGTGACTAGTTTAAGGGCAGATAAGGAAATTGGGGACTTCTGGCCATGGTTTAGTTTGTAGCCTTTTGGAGAGTAAGGAAAGTTCTGGGTCCTGTGGGAGAGGAGGGCTGAGAGCAGGAGTTCTTGCAGCTCCCCAAAGTTGAAGCTCTGTTAATAAAAACCTGTTTCCTTTAACACAACTCACTGGGTCATATGCAAGGGCGACAAGTGGCCAAATCCCAGTCTGCATGATTACACTTTTTCTTCAACATTTGGCGAAAAGCAAAGTCAGACTAGTGTAGTGATGCTTGAATGGAGCTCACTAAGAGTGGAGAATAGCAGCAGTGGGCTTCAGGTGAAGGGGCGGGTGCTCTCCCTACCCATTTGGCAGTCTGACTGGGATTTACCAAGGCCCTTGCAGGGCTGACTTTACTTTCTGAATGTTTCTTTGGTGGGAGAGAGCTTTAGCAATGATATGACTGCTTCACCTACACATTTATTAAGAACCTATTAGATGGTGGTCATAGTTTTAAGTGTTGGAGGCACAGAGATAAATAAATACAGCTGGAGCCCCACATACTTAAATGGTATCTCTGTATTATTCTGCCTAGCCTTAATGTTAGAGGTAGATGCAGGGCACGAGGGGGATAGGGATAAGGGACACCAACCCAGACTGGAAAAGGGGAACAAGAGCTACATCTTGAAGGACTCAGAGTGATGGTAAGAAGATTGCCAGGCTTGCTCTGTGTACAGAAGTAGGTGATATGTACAAGAACTTGTCAGGGTGGGTGAGAACAGAGAGTCAAGTAGCAGAACATTCAGCAGCTCAGGGCTGAGGTCCCTTGGAATGTTTCGACAGAACTATGCACAGCTGAGAAACCTATCTTGGGGGTGGGCCATTCTGCTTTGTGGGTTACCCAGCACATATAACTCAAACTGAGGATTTTGCACAAGTGGTCAGGGGAACAGCAAGAAAGGCAACCATCAACTAGCTGAACACAAACAATTTGTAGCCACTCAGCAAGTTCTGCCTTGAAGTGTGTTCAGTATGAAAAGTACTGGAGAGTCAGGCTGGCTTTGCTGGTCACACCTCCCCCACATACAGTGTGACTATTGTTTTCACTTATGAAGGAAATAGTAGGTTCCCAAACGACCGTGAGAGTAAAGAAAAACATGCATAGATTCATCTTTTCCATCTTGGTTTGTGTAAAGTACTTCTTTTTTTTACATTCACCTTTGGCTATGTGGTTTCTGCTCAGGCAGGCCTCAGCAAAACTATGAAACAGGTGAGGTTTCCTCCTTAGGCCCATCGAAAGCTACTGTAAACCTCCCTGCTGATGGTCTGGATCAGACAGTGATTCATTAGGCACGTGCCTCTGGTGCTGGGGCTGTTTACTCTAAAGTCAAATACATTCTTAATTTTAAATTTTGGCTTGGAAATCCTTTACTCTTCGAAATTTGTTTCCAGTGCTTTAGGCTGGGAGAAACATCTGAAATATTAGTTTTGAGTCTCTCTCTCTCTCTCTTTCATTTAAATTTTTTTTTATGAATAGCCCAGCCATCTGCTGACCAGTGATAATGACACATGAATATGGATGTAGTCTGAAACAAGTTTTAGCTGATAATAATAATTAGTAACTTCTACGATAAGAATCTGTCAGGCTCAAGACTATATACCTAGGAACATGAAAGAACAGCAATTTGATTGTTAAGGGTGGGAGAGTAGAGACCTGTTTTTTAAATTTTTAAATTTTCTTATCCTCCCCTTATTGATTTTTTAGAGAGGGAAGAAGAGAGAAAGAAACGTTGATATGAGAGAGAAACATCGATTGGTTGCCTCCTGTATGAGCTTTTACCCGGGACTGAACCCACAACTAGGTATGTGCCCTGACTGGGAATTGAACCTGCAACCTTTTGGTGTATGGGATGATGCTCCAACCAACTGAACTACCTGGCCAGGGCTGTGTGAAACTTTTTTAAAAAATTACTTAGATTGTATAATACTGATCAATGAAGAAATGGCATTTTTCTTAAGGCATTTTTATTTACATTTTAAATAAAATTGATGAAATGGCAATTGTCCATATCACAGAATGTTACTGTTTTTAGAAATTGAGATTGCTGGGTGGATGCCTCTGAACCATCCATAGCATCATTGTTGTGGAAGAAGAATTGCTCTCTTTCCTTTGGAGAATGCATGTGACATTCTTCTGGTTTGAAATAAGGTCTGATCTCCAGTTTATTAGGAAATAGACATACCGTATAAACCTAGTCTCTTTCTTTCTTCTTCCAGAGAAGGAATAGCTGTGGAAAGGTTCTAAAGGGGACACTAGCATCTTCATTTTTCTTTCTCACCAGTCCCGTGTGGCGGACAACAGCAGGTGGAAGACTGGAGGGAGGGCTGAAAGGAGACTATAGGAATGAAGTCCACGAAAGAGGAGAATATGCAGGGCTGTGTCTTGGGCGTCTGAAGTGGGAGCCGGGGAGAGGAAGGGTCCTGGGGTGAGCACTAGAACGAGCATGAGTAGTGGGATAGAAGTGAGAGTGAGGGTGAAGGGTGAGGGAGATCTGAACTTTGGTGTTTAACCCTCCCTCTCCCCCTCTCAGCATCCATTCCTTCCTTCAACACTTTTAAAATAAGCACCTACTACATGCTAGAGACTATGTAGTGAGAGAGGCTTAAGCTAAGGATCCTGTACATTCAGAGCCTGCCATGGGTCAGGCTTGGGGCGTCTTGGAGGTGTAACATGTGGTCTGGGGAGAGAGCATGCAGAGCACCAGCCTTGTTTGTTGATTTGGGGCAGCGTGGGATGGTTTGTGGGTGCCTGTGTTCACAAGAGCCCTGCATTTGCTCACACCTTTCTCTTTTCCTGAAATTAACTTTGCTCTACAAATATCTGCTGATTTTTCCAAATTTAACAAGAACATCACTATACTGTGAAAATCTCCGGACACTGTACATAGATCACAATACTCATAATTCTGTGTTTACATCCCTGCCTCCTGTGAATAGCTAGCGAGGGCCTCAAAGTCTGAGGCCACACCTTACTCATCTGGTGTTCCTGCTGTGCAGCACAGAGAAGATGCTCAGCTATCGCTCTTGAAGGAATGAATGAATAAACCTGACTGTAGATTTTGTTTCTTAAGCAGCTATTGTTAAGGTCATTTTCTCCCCAGCCTGCAGGTTCCCTGAATCACCCCCAGTCCCCTACTTTAGCCAGAGACACCCACGGAGAGGGCCTGAAAACCTTCTGGTTATACAATTATTTGGTCTATGATTTTCAGTCGCGGCTGTTACCACAAACTTAAGATGGGCACCCCAAACTGTAATTGACTATCAGAGACTATAAAATCCCTGGAGGACGTTTGGTAACATGCACTGAGCCAAGGTGATAAATGGTATATTTAAGGAATGACAATAAAAGAAAAAGTTAAAATTAAATTGGAGGCAAAACAACAAAAACAAACAAAAAATTAGTTATCACAAATTTAGTAGCTTAAAGCAACACAAGTTTTCCTTCTGACAATTTTGGAGGTCAGAAGTCTGATACATGTGTATAGGGACTAAAATCAAGGTGTGGCCAGGCTGTGTTTCTTTCGGAGGCTCCAGGGGAGACTCTGTTTCCTCACCTTTTCCAGCTTCCTGTAGCCATCCCCAGAGCTTACTCATGGCTCCTTCTCCTTCCTGTTGCTTCTTCCAGCAGTAGTGGGTCCAGTCCTTTTCGTAATACCATTTTTCTGGTGTTCTCTTTTCTGAATTCCTCTTCTACTTATGAAGACCCCTGTGATTACACTGCGCCGACTCCAAATACAGGATAATTTCCCCATGTCAAAGTCAAATGATTAGCAACCTCAATTCCATTTACAACCTTAATTCCTTTTCTCTATGTAACCTAACATATTCACAGATTCCAAGGAGTGAGGCGTGAACATTTTTGCGGAGTGAGGGCAGGGGGGTGCACATTATTCGGTCTACCACAGCCTGTAATAGATTGCATTTGAGATTTCAAAGCTCAAATCGAGAATCTTTTGGTTACTTACCTAGTTTAGTCTGGGGCTGCTAAAACAGACTACCACAGACTAGGTGACAACAGAAATTTATTGCTCACAGTTGTGGAGGCTGGACCAAAATCAAGGCCCTGGCACACCTGGTGTCTGGTGTGGGCTTATTTCCTTGTTCAAAGGTGTCTGTCTTCTTGCTGTATCTTCACATGGTAGAAGGGGCTAGGGAGCTCTGTGGGGTCTCTCTTCTAAGAGCACTAATCCCATTCATGAGCCCTCTACCCTCAAGACCTAGTCCCCTTTCAAAGGCCCTTCCTCCTAGAACCATCACATTGGGGATTAAGTTTCCACATATGAATTCTGGGGGGACATGATATTCAGACCATAGCACTACACAGAGCTCTCTTTCATCCCTTGGAAATCCTGAGAGTTCACTCCTTAAGAACTTGCCATTCAGACGAAATACCAATGTTTGGTCCAGAAAGACCCAGGTAGATGCTGTGCTGATTCCTTCTCCATAAATGTCTGAGCGACTGAGACATGCAAGGCTCTGGCTTCTCTCTGGTTCTGAATCATCACCCCAAGGATGTACTGGACCACAGAGGAGCCATTCCTGGGTTGAAATGACTGTTAATAATGATACGCATGTAGCAGCCACTCTTTTGCATATGTCATCTCTGTTACTACCATCACTGAAAGGTAGGTATTATTGTCCCCAGGTTCAAATGGGAAAAGTGGAGTTGGGTCAAATCGGATAACCTGCCCCTGGTCACATAATAAGTGGCACAGCTGGGCTCAGAGCCAGGGCTTATCTGATTTCACTTCATTTATGGTCAACTGAGGAAACTATTTCTCTTAAAATTCCCCCCAGATTATTTCTGTGAGTCCTTAAGGGCGAGGCTGCACATTAGAATTACTGGTGCGCTTTTAAATAATGCCAATGGCCTGCTTCAAACCAATTGTATCAGAGTCTTTGGGAGGGGGACTTGGAGATACAAATATGTATGTACATATATCCTTAGAGAAAGTTGTGTGTGTTTTTCGTGTTCTCTGTAGCCTAACCTCTTCCCAGAACTGGCCCCTTCACGTTCTGGGACTAAAGAGGAGGAGTTGAACAGGTGGGCTTTCTCTAATTCCCTTGGGGCTGCATGGGCCCCTCCCTGCCAGCTGGCAGGCTTTTTGCTTCAGGCTCCAGATTGGGGGGAGCGTCTGTAAGTGCCGCTGCATGCTGTCCTGACTTAGCTGACGCAGGTAGATAGATAGATGTGTTTCCCTGGCCATCTGCATTTGACCGGGTGAGTGGGGACGTGGAGAAGTGGCCCCTTCAGGTGTGGAGTAATGACTACACTTCAGAGGAACAAAAGTATTTATTTCCATTCCCTTGCTCTTCTTTTCTTCATTGATTTTTACAGTGGAATACGTGCTCAGTACTAGCAGAGAGTAGTGATTTGTAAAGAGAGTGATTTAGGTTTCTCCCCTGACTTTGTGTTGGTTTAGTAAATCCACATAACACTTTAGAGGGGAAATAACTTGAATGCTCGCCCAGAATGGCAGACATGTGCTGTTACCAGAAAGAGCAGGCAACTGTGGTGGAGTGTAGCTGAGTTTTAGCCCCATTTCTATCCCCAGCTTGCTGTCTGACTTCAGGACAATGACCAGCCCTCCAGGCCTTCACCAGGGAAGTGCTGACCCTGGGTGGGTGGCACGATGCATCAGGGGAATCCTTCAACTTTCTAGACCACAAGGTAATATGTAAAAAAATTTTTTTCTTATTTATGAAACACTTCAAAGTGTACAGAAGATTAGAGGAGATAATATAACAAGATCTTTACGTATCCATCGCAAAGTTTAAACAATGTTTTTTTTTTGGCTACATATCCTTTAGCATTCTAAAAAAGAAAAAGAAAGATAAGTTAATACCTGCAAAACTACTGTACCACAAAGTCTTTTTTTCCTTTCCCCTCTTCCCCCAATAGTAACCATTCACTTGAGCTTGATAGAAGTTATTCTCATGAATGACTTTATATCTTAACAGTAATATATACTTCTATAATCACATTATGATTGTTTAGTGTTTTTATATTAACTGTATATTCATTTTCCTTTGTTTTTTCTTTTTGTGACTTGAGAAATTTTTCCTTGTCCTAGGTTCATAAAAAATAAGTTTCTTATGTTTATTTTAAAGGTTTTACAGTTTTTCTTTTTACATTTATGTCATGAATCCACTTAAAATTAGTTTTGGTGAAGGTGTAAGGGAGGGATCTAATTTTATTTCTTTCATCATTCCTTCAGTAGTTCCTCCTTTCCCTAGTGATATATAGCATCACCTGTATCATACGTCTGACTTTTGTATTTGTGGATCCTGTTATGCCGTGTATTCAGTTCTATTGATCAAGTTGTCTATTCTTATACATTACTATGTTGTTGTAATTACTATAAGCTCATACATTTTTAATTATTTTTTCCTAAGGCATAATACATATACCATGAAATTTACCCTATCAAAGTGCAAAATTTAGTATATTCATAAAGTTTTATAACCATCATCACTCTTTAATTCCAGAACACTTTTATCAACCCCCAAATAAACCTCATACCCATTACCAGTCACTCCCTACTTCCTTCCCCCACTGCCTCTCTCTAGCTCTTGGCAACCACTAATCCACTTCCTGTCTCTGTAAATTTACCTATTGTGGACATTTAATATAAATGGAATCGTATAGTATGTGGTCTTTCGAGTTTGGCTTCTTTTTTACTTAGCATTTTTCAAGTTTCCTCCGTGTATCAGTAGTCCATCCTTTGTATGGTTGAGTAATATTCCATTGTGTGGATACACTGTTATTCCACAATATTCCCACTGCTTAGTTCTAGGAGTCCCATGGATACCAAAATTCATGGGTGCTCAAGCCCTGTATATAAAATGACTATAGTGTTTACACACAGCCTATGCACATCCTCTTGTATACCTTAAATCATCTCTAGATTACTTATAATACCTAATACAACATAAATGCTATGTAAATAGTTGCTATACTATTTACTATTTACTGTTTAGGTACTAATGACAAGAAAAATAGTCTGTATATGTTCAATACAAACACAGTCATCGCAGGCCAACTACACAGGACACACCAACAACAATGTAATATTTTTTTCCCAAATATTTTTGATCCATTGTTGTTTGATTCTGAGGCTGTGGAAACTGCATATAGGGGTTTGGAGAGGACTGACTGTCATATTTAATTTAGCAATTCATCAGTTGATGAACACTTGAGTTGTTTTCACTTTTTCGATAACATGAATACTACTATGAACATTCCTGTACAAGATTTTGTGTGGACATACCTATTTATTTCTCTCGGAGTGGTATTGCTGGGTCAAATGACAATTCTATGTTCAGCATTTTGAGAGACCACCAAACTATTTTCCAAAGTGGCTCCACCATTTACATTCCCACCATTATTGATTTTGTGTATTGTTTGTGTACCAGCAACTTTACTGAATGTTCTTAGTAGTTCTATCAGTTAGTCTATAGACATTTTTGACTTTTCTATGTTGTTTAACATTATCTCAAAATTATGACATTTTTCTTTTTAATTCTTACATTTTAATATTTCTTTTTCTTGTATTACTTCACTGATGAACATTGATGGTGTAAGTTTGTATAAAAGCAATAATAGTTGACATCTTTATATTTTTTCCACATTTTAAAGGATAAATTATGATATTTCACTATCAATATGTTTGCTATTTGTTTCTGAAAGATATTTTTATCTAGTTAAAAGAACTTTTATTTACACTATGAATTTTTCCTCAAAAATGGGAATTTAATGTTATGCCTTTTTTGCTTCTATTACTTTTCTTTTTCTTATTTAATTTATTATTGTGTGAATTACATAAAAAGATTTGTAACATTATACCTTCCTAGGATAAATAACACAGTCAAGGTGTTTTGGAATATTGCTAAACACATTTTGCTAATAGTTTATAAATTTTTTCATGTTCTTATGTTGTGAGAGAGGCCTATGGTTTAATAATAGTAATAATTATTATTATGTTGTTATTGACACTATTACAGATAACCTGTGGTGTTTGATTCCACACTGCCCTGTCTGTGTTTGGTATCAGGCATAAGACACTCATGAAGCCAATGGGGAGCATTTCCTCTTCTTCCGTTCTGTGCAACAATTTGAATAAGATTGAAAATATCTGTTCCTTTGGTATTTGGTAATATTTACCCACGAATCATTTGAGGTTGGGTTTTTTTGTGAGTATATATATTTGTGTACATTTGTGCCTGTGTGCATATGTGCTATGTGTAAATAATTTTAAATTAAATTATTGATCCATTTCTTTACTGATTATAGGACTATTCAAATTTAAACATCTTTTTGGACAGTTTCAGTAATTTATATTTTTCTAATATATTGTATCTTTAGTCTAAATATTTAAATGTTGTCAGTTGAATTGTTGTTCATAGTATTTTCTTATGATTTCTGAAAAATTTCCTCTGCATTTCTAATTAGTTTCCTTTCTAAATTTCTTCATTGGTGGTTTATGTATATGTATGTAAATTGTAAATCAATCACTGTTTTCTTAACCAGTTTTGTCAGATGTTTGTTTATTTTACTTAGTCATTTTTCAAATAATAACTTTTGGTTTTATTGCTTTTTCTATGGTTTCTCATTTTTATTTTATTAATTCCTTTATTGATTTTTAGAATTTCCTTTATTATCAAGTTTTTGATGAAAGGGCATTTACTCTGTTGTACTTTTTTCAACTTTTTAAGTTGGATGCTTGGCTCACTAATTTTAAGTATTTCTTAAGTTCGATTTTATGAATTATATAAAATTTTCTTTAAGCAATGCATAGGCTGTATCCTCATTTCTTGATACATGGTATTTTCATTTACTTTCAGTGAAAAATATTTTCTAATATTTCTTCAAACTTTATTATTGACCCATAAATTATTACCAAACAGAGTCCAAAGGGTGACCTTTTTTTTTGTTACAGATTTTTTACTTTTATTGTATTATGATGAGAGAGCATGTTTCTCTGATCTGTGTTGTTTGATATTTGTTAAGGGGACTGTGAGTCCTAATACTGCGTATTCTCTGTTCTTAGGTACAGGGATCTTATAAATGTCAGATCAAGCTTGTTAATTGTGCTCTTTAAAACTGCTACAGGCTGTCGGTTATACTTTTCTAAAGGTTTCTTTTTTTTATTAAATATTTAATTACTTTATATACTACATTTAAACAATTCTTTTTCGGATTGGTATCAGGCATAAGACACTCATGAAGCCAATGGGGAGCATTTCCTCTTCTTCTGTTCTGTGCAACAATTTGAATAAGATTGAAAATATTTTTCGGATTGTAATTTTATTATCTCAAGTTCTTGTATTTATAGTGTGTTCTGTCTTTTGTTTATGGTAGATTTCTCCTTGTGGATTTTGAAAATTTTAACTGGGAGCTTATTTTAGGTTAGCTTTTCTCTTCCCTGATTCCTTGTGACATTAAAGGTTTGGCTTTTTCTAGGAGCCTCAGAGCTATCTTTGGTTCAGGACCAATTTTTATGCTAATTTCTTAATTGAGAAGTTTCTAGAAAATATGGGTAAATTGGAACCCCAGTTGTGCTTGAGATTTCTAATTCCCAAAGGAGATGTTTTTGCTCATCCAAAATTCAGAAACAGTATCTTATTTATCTGTGTTGCTAGATTTTGTTCTAGTCTATCTTTTCAGAGAGTTTATCTTTTTTTTTTTTTTTTTTTTAATCTAGAGGGAAAGCAAGCAGGGCCTTCAAGAGAGGATGTTCCTGTCTTCATTTTCTCTCCGTTCAAATATACAGATGCCTTATGGGGAAAAATACAGACACCTTAGAAGGCATTCCTTGCTTAAGAAAAATAATTATTTTATTGATTAAAAACCCCGATCCCTGTAAAAAGAAGCAGTTATTATGCAGCAGATGCCAGGAGGCTCAGAAGCTTTCTCATAATAGACAGGAGAAATAATGTAGCCATAAGAATGACAATTTCAGTGTCTCTGCGCATTAAGCATTGTCTTGGTGCTGGGTATCCAGAGATAGAAGAAGATGGTCTTTGCCCTTGAGGGGTTCACAGACTAGAAGAGATGAACAGAGAGTCTCTAGGGAATTAAAGGAACGATACAATCAATATTTTAAAAAATTGATGAATTATTCTTCATCAAAATTAAAAACTTTTGTTCTTCAAAAAACACTTACGAAAATGAAAAAACACACCACAGATTGGCTAGGACATGGAGAAACTGAAACTCTCCACACTGCTGGGGGGAATGTAAAATGGTACAACCTCTTTGGAAAACATTTTGGCAGGTTGTTAAATAAGTATACATACTCCTAACATATATCGGCCATTTCACTGCTAGGTATTCACTCAAGAGAAAGTAGAATATATTTCCATATAAAGATTTGAATATGAATATTCATAGATATTTTATTTTTAATAGCCCCAAGCTATAAACAACCTAAATATCCATCAACAGGTAAATGGATAAATCAAATACTATTCAGCAATGAAAAGGGTTGAACTATTTATTGACACAAGATGAATGCATCTCTAAATAATTATGCTATGAAAGAAGATAGGCAAAAAAAGAATAATGTATGAGTTCATTAAATAAAACACTGGAAAATGCAAACTAATCTACAGTGATGAGACAGGAGAGGAAGAAGGTAGGAAAATTCTTTGACAAGTGGAATGGGGAAACTGAGACAGAGAGCCGAACAAAATGGCCAACCAATTAACAGCCAGATACAGAAGGTCACCTCCCTAGAGATAACATCTAAGTATCATTTGTATTTCAGTTCCAGGTCCAGGAAAGCAGCAAAACCAGGTAGGTGATGCCAGGACCAGCTGCAATGACTAATGACCCCCTGCCCTATTACTGACCAATCAGTAGATACCAGGACCCTGGATGAGCACACCTGGAAAACTGAGGAATACCCTGCTGAAACCCTCCCCTGAGACTCCCCATAAGATTCCCACCTGCCAGAAGAGATAAAAGCTTAAGACAAAGTACCCAGTGAGTGCTCTCTCTCTCCTGAGCCATTCCCTTTCTCTTCTTCTTCTCCCACTTCTTCCACTACAGGCACAAATCTCCTAAACTCTAAGGGCCCTCACAATACTGGCAACCAGGGGAGCAATGGCAGCGGCAGCTCATCCCCAGCGAATCTCCAGAATCTGTACCTAAAGTCCCCTTTTCTCCGACTTCGCAGTGAGCTAAGGCAGCCCAGCCTAGGCTCTTCTGTTGCTCCTTCTATGCTAAGCCCCTCCTTGTTTTACTGTCCCCTGCTTTAATAAATACATCTGCATAGTCACCTGGACTCATATTGGGAAATCTTTCCTACACCGAGTCAAGAACCCATGCAATACTGGCTGCCTTAGGCAGACCCACTCAGGGCCAGGCCCCTGGGCTGGTAACAGAGATAGAAAACAGACCAGGGTTTGTCTGGGGATGGAGTTGGGGAGGTGAAGGAGAAGAATGACAAAGCATCATATAGAAACTTTTAGGGGTTAAGAATTTGTTTGTTATCTTGATTGTGGTATATACCTATGTTGAAACTTATCAGATTGTTCACTTTAAATATGTGCAGTCTATTGTAGGTTTATTATACTTCAGTGAGGTTCCTTAAAAATAGCTGCCTTGGGAGAGGTACATACAGGATGCTATCAATAGACAGGACATGGGAGAGTCTCGAGTTGACATTCTCTGGAGGTCAGGGACGGGGGAATGCCTGACCTGAGATGTGGAATTTGAATCCATGTTATTCAGGGAAAGGTGGTGAGGAAGGGCAGGTGGGGTGGAGAGCTGTCCATATTGAGGCTTTATCAAATGCAAAACTTCCAAAACATATAACCAGGTGGTACGTTTAGAGACCTACAGGAACTTGGCATGACAGAAACATGGGATGCTCATGAAGAGGAGAGGGCAGTGGAAGAGAGGAGAGGTGGGCAACGACTTTCTCATATTTCTTTCCAGCTCTGAGTTTATGGAATTCTCATTATAATATGCCACTTGTGTAACTAGCTTGTCCAAGCATCCCTATCCCTGAATACTAAATGAGGTCACATCTCCATTGCAAATTACAATGGTATCACTCCCTAATCCCCCACCTACCCAAAGCATCTCTCAGTTATCAGGGGATTCCCCAAGAGGGCTTTCATGTATATGCTCACAAAACGGTCTGCTCTGGGAGTCTTTGGCCAGATGCAGGTGCAGTTTTGTGGTGAAGAGGCCCACTATCTCCTGCAGATTTCCCAGAGCATCGAGGCTGGAGGTGGTAGGAGACAGATGCAAGTCCCATTTCATCCTTGTGGGTTTCAATTTGTCCTTGCTCTTGTCCACATCCAGTTTACCCTCTTAACTGACAGTCTAGCTGATCTATAGAAACTTCAAATTTAACACCAGATACAGAGGCAACATACTGTAGAGAATGCTCTACCACCATCCCCAGCTGTGTGAAGTCCAACTCCTATGATAATATCACTCCACATCACTCACAGTGGTTCTGCTTTTCTGATTGAATCTGACTAAAACAGGTCTCCCACCCAATTGTGCTACCTGGGCCCAAGAGCAGCTTTGCTTTGCCAAAACCTTTATAAAGGCTTCTTATGAAAGTAAATGCCCAGTGTCTGATCATTACCTTTATAGAGATTCAAATTGTAGGGCTGATTGGGGGAGAGGTGCCCACACAAACTTTCCACTTTCTTCTTTTCTCCTAGCCCTTACCCCAACCAAATGCTTTCCTCCTCCACAGTTAATAAAAACAAGGCTCCCTGCACTTCCACGGGTGTGAACAGATGTTCCATGTAGGCGTGAGTGCTGGTGAGGGCTCGCCCCACCAGCTGCCCCAGGGCCCGCTCAGACAGCCCCCAGTGCTTGGGGACGTGATGAACTCCTCCCTGCGTATTTGATTCTTCTGTTCAAAGAGTCTCAGCAACTTGACACTGTTCTCATATGTCTTTGTTTGTACTCATTTCTTTTCCATGGTGCTTTGCCAGAATTCTGGGTTGGATTACAAGGCCTCCATGAAGATCCAGCCGACTGGGGGAGGAGAGTCACTTTCATGGCTTTTGAATGTCATGGAACACTGTACCTGATAAACTTGAGTCGAAGGAGCCCAAAGAAAGTGAGGAAAGTCTAAGGATAAAAGAAGATGCACTAGACCTGGGTTACCGGAGGCCTTGAGCTTTTCTCATCCTGCATAAGTACCCCAGATTCTGGGCAAGTTCCTTTCTGCCCTTCCTCTGTAAAGAAGGTCCTGTACACTTATAATACTTCCTTCCTACTGGTCTCATCAGACATTCAAATATGATGGAAATAACTTGCCCTGAGACCTGAAAAACTGTATTACCTGGTGCAGCCATTTCTAAACCGGCCTGATCATCACAACTCACTCAGCTGGGTCACTATTCCTACATACTTGTTAGAAACCAATGCAGCTTTCCAGCCCCACCACCTCCTCCCCAAAGTTTTCACTCAGTAGGCTGTGACATAGAATCTTCATTTTTTTTTTTAAACATAGAACAAACAACTCTGCTTATTCTAATGATAAGCCATGTTTGGACATAAGTGATCTAGTAAAGGAAAGGGCCTTATAGAGTTTAGCGGTTCTGTCTCGAAGTCCAAGGAAAATGGAAGCAATTAGTCATATAATTCCTGCAGAAAAACACATTTTCATTAGATTTATGTATATAACAAGTAACTGTTTTAGAGACATTTGGGTGGAAAGCATACTGGCGAAGCAAAAATCTTCTCACTTGTTTCAATTCAGACCAAGCCTCTGAGAAAAATGACAGCGGGGGAGGTTGCATGGAGAGGGAAGGATCGCATTTTCTGAACAGTTTTACTTTCATTGTGGGCACCATACGTTCTGGGTGTGCTGAGAGTCTCTTTTTTTTCATATAAGGGTATTACTACTTATAGCTCACAAACCATGCATTTCCATTTTTGACACGGAAATATGATGTCTGTTACTTATAGTGTACCATGTTCTGACTAACCATGAGAAAATAGATTTTGAGACAGATTACCATTTGCTTGGGATTTAAAAATTTTAATGCATCTTTCAATGTATATGTACTTTAGATCACCATCTGTTGCCTTGTAACTAAGGTGGCTCCATATCACAGATGTTTTGGGGGATCTGCAAATTTTTTATTCTGCCCCATTGTCTCCTTGGTACCAATGACCAGTCAGTGGCTCTATGTTTCCTAATTTGAATGTGGGAAATTGTGGCTTTATCTTCAGAGACTGAGAGAAATGTATGCAACTGTGTTTTGGGTCTCTGTCCCAGGCTGTGCATTGGTTAGATAAAACATTTCTTCAGTACGAGGTTTCCTGGGAGGAAAAGCTGTAGCTTATTTTGGTTCTATCAAAAGTATTAGTCCATTGCTTCTGTCTTGCTCTGGATGGTCCTCCTGTGAGGAAGCAAGGGTGGTCTGTGGGGCCAGCCTTGCATTTCCTGTGCACATCAACTCTGGGCTGCCATCTTGTGGCTGGGTAAACTAGGAGCGGTGTCCGACCTTTTGGTGTCTCTGAGCCACATTGGAAGAAGAGTTGCCTTGGGCCACACATTCAATATACAAAGACTAACGAAAGCTGATGAGTGAAAAAAAAGTTTTTAAGTAGATTTACGATTTTGTGTTGAGCTGCATTCATAGCCATCCTGGGCCACATGTGGCTGGCGGGTTGGACACCCCTATAGCTTTAAAGACTACCAGAGACTCAGCAACCTTCAGAAAAGGAACCAGGTTTTTTAAAAATTGGATTTATTGGGGTGACATTGGTTAATAAATTGATACAGGTTTCAGGTATACAATTCTACAGCATGAAAGGGTGCTCAGCATCACTAGCCATCAGAGGGGTGCACATTAAAGCCACAATTAGATACCACTTCACACTTCTCAGAATGCCTCTCATCAATAATAGACAAGTGCTAGAGAGGATGTGAAGAAACAGGAACCTCTGTGCACTGTTGGTGGAAAAGCAAACTGGTGAGGTCTCTGTGAAAAACAGTATGGAGATACCTCAAAAAATTAAAAATGGAACTGCCTTGTGACCCAGAGATCCATTTCTGGGAATATATCCTAAGAAACCTGGAACACTAATTTGAAAGACTACGTACACCCCTATGTTCATTGCAGCATTATTTACAATAGCCAAGATATGGAAGCAGCCCAGGTGCCCATCAGTAGATGAGTAGATAAAAAAGCCACGATACATTTACATAGTGGAATACTAACTACTCAGCTCTAAAAAATAAGAAAATCTTACCTTTTGCTACAGCTTGGATGCATCTATAAAATGCTATGCTAAGTGAAATAAACAAGTCAGAGAAAGACAAGATTTCACTTATATGTGGAATCTAATGAACAAAATAAACTAAGGCACCAGATTTTTAGAATGCTTATTCCCTACCTGCACAGCAGAAAAAGTTAACCATGAATTCCTAACAACTGTGCCATCTTTGCTTTTCTACTTTCTGAATGAAGAAAGTAACTGCTTGATTATTAAGGTAGAGCCCACCAATTCCTTAAAAGAGAAAGGAATTCATTCTTATTTTGGTTTTCGTTGTTTTTGGGTCAGCCCTCAGACAATATTTTGAGCTAAGTTTTGTGAAATTTGGAGAGAAGGCCTTAAAAAGAAGTATGCTACTCAAGGCCAGTAAAAGAGGCTGAAAGAGGAGACAGATGAGTATTACCTGCGGGCAGAGGTGTTCAAAGGGTGGCCCCTGCACCAGCAGCTCCAGGTCTTGTTAACATTCACATTCTTGGGCTGCAGCCCAGATCTACTGAATCAGAGCTCTGGGGTGGAGCCCAGAAATCTGTGTTTTCAGGTGATTCTGAGGCAGGCTCAAGTTAGAAGACTGGTGTGCTGGGGAATAGAAGCCATCCCTGGACAAATGGGAAGTAGATGGCGTTCAGCATCCATTTGGTTTACCATTGAACTCATTCCTCTTTAGTTCCCTCTCCCTGTGTTATTTACTCAATGAACAAGTGTTTATTGAGTGACCACAAGAGGCAAACCACTGTTTCAGGTGATGTGGACAGAAGGGTTGGTCTGAGCAAGGGCTTGAGAATTTGCATTTCTGAGAACTCCTCAGCTGCTGCTGGTCTGGGGGACTATATTTAGGGAACCCAGGTGTAGAGACAAGAGCAGCAGGCAGAGAAGCCTTTGTGGTTTCCAATGGAAAGTGTAGTTCAGGCTTTTGGGAATCTGTGTGGGAGTGAGACCTGATTCTGGACCCTTACTGCCTCCTACTGTGGGCACTCAAGAGACATGTTTATTTGAACTGAACTCCAGTCCATTATAAAGAGATTAAAATAACATGCTGTGATTTCACTACCCAAAGGTTAGGCAATTCAAAAGGCAAAGCAGACAAGTGATTATTAAAAGGCATCAGAGAAAATTGTCTGTAGTCACAGAAATTTTGGTCATAGATCAAAAGACCTGCTTCCCGTTCTACAGCAGCTCAACCTGATCAATATCACTTGCACGCAGCACATCCACTTTTTGTTTAATTTACCATTAATAAGTTTGGTTGGTCCAACAAATCTAAGCAATGCTGGTGCAAATAATAAATAAGCAGAACAGCAAATCAAACTGGATTTGTGGGCACAATTATACAATAAGAAATCTTTGTCCTGAGAGTAGAACTCTAATTGCAGGTTAGAATACAAATGTCTGCTTGTATGTCACACACACTATACCTGCTGACCGCAAACAGCTCCTCTGATTGATTTCCTAGTTGTATTGATTGGGAAGGTAAGAGCTGGGTTTTGCTTTGCAAAATCTTTAAGTCTTATAGAGAGAATGGGTGAGGCAGCGTAGTGTAACGGCAAATACTAAAAGTTTTGGGGTCTGGCAAAGCTGGCCCCCAAATCTTTTATACCTTGTGGGAATTTATTTGATTTCTCTGGATCTCATTTTCTTCACCTGTAAATTTGGGACAGTGCAACCTCCTTCATGGTGTGGTTTTAAGGATCCAATGAAAAATGATAGGTAGGTGGGCACATAGTAGGTCTCAATATATAGTAGCTAAATCTAAGCTCCCAGTTGCAGAGGGCTGGGCCAGCAGAGGCAAGGAGGTGAACATCTCCGCTTACAGCTTTGTGCTCAGGGCTTTTCTTCCCACTTAAGTTTGCTCTGTGTTAAATAAAATACGAGTGGCTGAGCCTCCAGTGGAGACACCCTCAGGGCTACAAAAGTTCTGTTTCGCTCAGGGCAGCAGAAGTGCTAGCCTAGAGCAGCAGCATCAGATGATCACATTGGATGGAGAACCAAACACAAGACTACTGCAGAATCAGCAGGAGTGGCCTCTGCAGACCTGGCTGTAAGAAGATGTGCTTAAATTTTTAAAGGGATGCCCCATATGTGGCAGGCTCACGTTCGCTATAGTCACTGGGTTTGTCAGATGCATTCCTCCTGGAAAACTGGCTGAGTTTGTTTGGTGGCGAAGCAATGGGAGGAAGGAGGGTAGGCCCGGGAGGGGGGCGATGCTGTGGCAGCACGGAGGGTCCGTGGATGTTAGAGCAAGAAATAAGGGGAGCCTGGAAAAGCAGGGAGGGAGGATGGGGGACACTGGAGACTGAATATGTAATTTTTCTGAAGAAAGATCCCTGTGGTGAGCCCTACTGTGAAATGGTTTTCATGAATCATCGGTCAATTCTCCCACCATGTGGCCCCATTGCCTAGAGGGTTCATAATTGAATGTGAGAATCTAGGAGATGAAAAAGTCACTCCAGCGGTCGCGTGATGAATGTGTAGGGGAAAGAGTTTAGGCCATGAGGTCGGACTGCGTCCTGAGTTTGAGTCCAGGTCTGCGACTTCAAGCTGAGTGGCTTTGGGCTAGTTATATAACTGACCTATGACTCAGGTCTTACTGTAAAGTGGGATTAATAATATATCTATCTCACAGGCTTGTCCTGAGGATTAACAGGGGTGATGAAAGGAAGCATTTAGCAGAACCCCTGGTTTATGTATGGCAAGCACAAAATACTAACCGGTGTTATGATAAAGAGCTTTTCTCTTTAGAGCCCCTTGTATAGGTTTTTAGCTGTGACTTTGAAGAGGCCACCTATTCTTTTTGAGGTTGAGTTGCTTCAGCTCTTTAAAAACCGAAATAGTCCCCAGAGACCTGCAGGTGGGGCCATGGGTCAGAGGAACTGCTGTCCAATCTGGCCAGTGTTCAGACAAAGCCATTCATTAGGAGACTGAGCTGGTGGTGGGACGCTTGAACTGGTGCATGTGAGGAGGCTGGAGGGGGTCTGAAGCTAATCAGAAGTTTGTTTGGAAAGAAACGTGTCTTCCGTTTTGACTGAGAGGAAATGGGGAGGGGATGTGGCGTGGCACACCAGAGGCAGAACCGGCTCATGAAACTTCGTGGTTATATTTCTCAAACTGCCGGCACAGGTCCAGACTTGCAGCCTGGGCTGCACTTGCACCTGTCATTTATGTCCTCGCTTGACTTTGGGTTAAACTGCTGAGGCAGCCACAGCAACTGGGTCCTGGAAATCAGCCCTGCCATTTATATGGACGCACTTTCCAAATTTTGCCCATTTTCATTTATTAAATCACTGTTCGTTTATCAGTATATTCTAAGTGCGGGGAATCAGCGATGAACAAAACACACACAAGTCTTGCTCTCAAAAACCTTTCAGTCTCGTAGGGGACAGAGGCACTAGACAAATAGTAGGCTACGTACATGTGTAATTAAGATTTTTTTTTGCTGTGAACTGGAAGTTCAGAATGCCATGAGACCGAACAATAGGCTAAAACCCAATTTAGATTGGGGTTCAGCAACAAGAATAAGTGAAATGGGAGTGAGTTCAGATGAGACAGGAAAAGGCATTGACTGGAGTGGATACTGGCCTTTATTTATATTTTTAAACAAAAACCTACTTTCACAAGCAAGCTCTGACCATTGGAAAAGCAGTTCCCCTGCTTCCTGATGCCATTGTCCTCTGAATGTGCACACTTTGTGTTTCCCCGACACGATTAATTTACCTCCCTTCTTCAGTTACTGTTGACTGCATGCATTTGAACTTTAGGCTCAGCTCTAGTCCCAGCAGTATGAAGCCTTCTGAATGGTTCTGCTCTCCAGGTGTGTCTGATCTGCTCTTTCCACCTTGATTCCACTTGGTGATGAGGCATATTGTTTAGTTACTCCTGTGTTATACTGTGTGTTAGTTGGTGTGTGAAGGCATAGGTATCATCTCTGTGAAGGCATAGGCATCAGCTCCCCAGTAAGAGTATTGATGAGGCTGGGGAATGTTAGAGCTAAATGAGCAATTGTACAGGAGTGGGCAGAAGAAGGTTAATAATAATAACAATGACAATAAATAGTGTAATAGTAAATAATGATACAAGAATCAACTCTGTGTTTTCCATACTCACAACTGTGAACTTACTTTTGCTCACCCCTATAGATCTTAACCTCCAAACTGCTCATCCTGAATATGGTGAAACTGAAACCCAGAGAAGTTAAAGGACCCCACTTGTCCCTGGATGGGTATCAAGAACTTTGATCATATCTTGTTATTTTATCTTTTGCATTTATCGGGATGCTTTTTCCAGAGTCAGAATTCAGCACTTATTTTCTTACTGACTGTTTATTCCTCTAGTTGAACCATGTATGCACTGTTTTATATCCTTCCTTTACTCACTTCCAGCATTGGATGTAGCAGGTGATATCACATAACCCAGAAGGGTTATGTGACTTGATTACCTTATTTGTCAAATTGGTATGATAATTTAAATGAATGAACATTTATTAAACACTTACTGGATGTCAGAAACCATGCAAAACTTTGCGTATGGAAAACTAGTAAGGCAGATCTGGACCCTTACTTAGGGGAGCACACAGTGGTAAAAGCTAGTAAAGAGCAGTTAAAATATAGCGAAAATATCTGTAATAAAGGGTTGTGCAACATATGGAAACACAGAACAGACCAACTGATTTTGCTTGGGAGAATCGGAGAAGTTCATGAATATCTTCTCTACTCACTCCAGCTTTGTGCTGAATGAGATAATGCAGTGAAAATGTGGTGGCAAGTAGAAAGGGCTATGTATGAACACACTACCCAAGGGGATGGTGTTGTGATTTGGGAAGCTCCGAAGAGAGGTCAAAGAACAAAATGATGAGTGGGCAGAGAAGGGAAACGGTCATCCTTTCTAATGCACCAGTAAATTTTACACAGAAAACTCAGGTCTATGTCCATAGAACCATCAGAGATATAGCCACTCATCTTGTGGCTATATCTCTGTAAATTGAGCTTTTTGTCATAGGAATGATCAAACCTGTTCATTCTCATGAGACAGCTGAAATCTCTCCATGACTTAGGTTCCCACTGGAAGAAGATGGCTGGGAAGACCTGGGACAGAAGAGTAGACAGGATACGGAGGGGAACCCACAGCAATGGCTATCTTGTCTGAGCTATGAGCCCTGAAGGACTGGTGAGAGATTCACTTCTCTCCTCTAGTCCTCTTAATCCTGGAATCATGGAGATTTGAATAGTGTGTTGTTTCAAAATAAGTAGTTTACAAATATGGGCAGCTGTCATAATGAAAGCACAATGTTCAGAGACTTATTCCTCTGTTAGGATTCATAATAACATGAGTCAAAGGACATGGGCCAAAACAAAATAATTATATGTAGTGAAAACCTGGCATTATTCCAGCCCTGGCTGGTGTGGCTTAGTGGCTTGAGTGCTGGCCTCTGAACCAAAGGGTCGCTGGTTCGATTCTCAGTCAGGGCACACGCCTGGGTTGTGGGCTGGGTCCCCACTGAGGGATTGTGTGAGGGACAACCATACATTGATGTTTCTCTCTCTCTTTGTCCCTCCTTTTCTCTCTCTAAGAGTAAATAAAATTTTTAAGAAAAACTCTGGTATTATTCCAAAAGACATTCTTAAACAAACAAACAACAAACAAACAAACAAACAAACAAACAACCCAAAGTGTTAATTTGTGTGATGTATTTGACACTTGGTTCTGTCCAAATTCAAAGGAACATCCAACCAAAAATTGAGAAGGAAAAGTTACCACAGGGCACCCTCTGGTGGTGAGGCAGACCCACTACAGTTCCTGGCCTGAGTCTTCGTCTGTGCGGGAAGGAAAACTGGACATCTCAGATTTTTAGTGTCCGTATGTAGAGGAGTATCAGTTTGTTGAAAGCATGTTCTGAGGATCTTCTTGCTGGGCTGTGTTGCAATAAAACAAGCAAGCACTGTGAAGTCTTCCATAAATGGATCATTATTGGGGAAAAAAATGATCACGAACAGCTCTACTATAAATCACTGTGATAAATAGCTGCCTACACCAGAACTAAGGGCTTTCTGCCTTCTACAACATTATCTCCTTCCTTCTTTGCTTCCTGACTTCACTGACATTAACCAGCAAGGGGCATTCTTTCTTTGAAGTTGAATCTGTATTATAGCACTGTGGAAACAGCAGTAACTGTGATACCCCTGCCTCCCCTCTCTGCCCGCCCCCTCCCCACCCCTGCCAAAAAAACCCCATTATGGCTCTCCTCTTTATGGCTTTGTGAGCCTTGGGGAAGTACAGATGGAAAGAGGAAGGTTAGAAAGGAGATAATTCAAATGACCTGTTGTCTTCTCACCCCGGGAGAGGCGCCTGTGATACTGATCAATAAACAGATGTCTCATTGCTGTTGGCACAAATCCTTTGAGTAACAAAGGGCCTGTGATTTCTGGGATCGTGACTGGAGTCACCTTCAACTTGGCGCCACTTCACCAACCGCATTTAAAAATGAGGGCAGGAGTACAAACAGTACCTCAATGCAGCCAATTTTGGTCTTTGCCTAAGGCTGATGGAGACATCCCAGGCAAGCTGGAGATGACCGCCTTGGCAATTTATCAGGACAGACTTTCCAAGGTCATGCTCGGATATCCTTGGCTATCCATAGGATCTTTTAGGCTTATATTTGTGTGATGTGACACAACAGCAAAGCCAGGTCACAAAGCAAAGTGTCTGGCAACTCCCACTTAGCAAATACCTGGGGCAGACCTGCAATTACTGCAGCAGAAGTTTGAGACAATAGTACTGGGTGGAGTGTAGCTTGGATCTGTGGTCTCAGGTTTTGCCTGCCTGTGCTTTAACCATTAGATTTTTTTCACCTAGTGAGCCTCACAAAATCATTCTTTTTTTTAAATTTTTTTTTCAGATTTTATTTATTTTTAGACAAAGGGGAAGGGAGGGAGAAACAGAAGGAGAGAGACATCAATATGTGTTTGCCTCTCATGCACCCCCTTCTGGGGACCTGGCCCGCAACCAAGGCCTGTGCCCTGACTAGGAATCGAACCAGCAACCCTTTGGTTCACAGGTTGGAGTTCAGTCCACTAAGCCACACCAGCCAGAGCTCAAAATCATTCTTTCACACACAGTGGCCAATAGTGGATTTACTGTCACAAACTTTGTTGCCACTGCCCCTAGATCTTCTGAGCAGTGCTGGGGGAGTTGGAGAGGAGGACAGGAGGGAGGGATGGGATAGAACGATGCCCAATGGTGGAGTCTCCTGTAGCCGAGACACGGCCTCTCCGTCCCTGGGCCCCAGAGAACTCTCTGTCTGGCTCTGTCTCCCTGTAAGCAGAGCATATAGTGTATGTCTCTTCATAGACAGCCTGGAAAGGTCCACTTCTAGCTCATTTTGCTCAGAGTCTATGACTCTTTTGGGGCAGAGAAGCGGGGTGGACCTCATGGACACATGGTGAACTCCAGTTGCAAGGTTACCCCAGTGGGAATCAACCAAACCAGTGTCTTTCTTTCCTTCCTCCCTCCCTCCCTTCTTTTTTTCTTTTTTCTTTTCTTTTCTTTCCTTTCCTTTTCTTTCTTTTCTTTTCTTTCTTTCTTTTTCTTTCTTCCTTCCTTCCTTCCTTCCTTCCTTCCTTCCTTCCTTCTTTCTTTCTTTCTTTCTTTCTTTCTTTCTTTCTTTCTTTCTTTCTTTCTTTCTTTCTTTCTTTCTTTCTCTCTCTCTCTCTCTTCCTCCCTCCCTCTCTTCCTTTTTCTTTCTCTCTCCTTCCTTCCTTCCTCCCTCCCTTCCTTCCTTCCTTCCTTCCTTCCTTTCTTTCACAACTAATCAAATCCAAATCCTTTGAACATTTAAGTAATTTTTAACACAACACACATTTACCCCAAATATGCAAACCCAATGTCAATAGTTATCACATCATTTTTATAACCACTTAAATTTTTAATTTTTAATATTTTAGTATTCAAATAACTCCTGTCCCTTATATATTGCAAATCACTATGTCAGAACACTTGTTTCTGACTTCAAGGCCTCCCAGAATCACCAAAGGGGAAGATGAGAAGGTGATCTAGCAGGAGTGCACTGCTAGGTCCTCAGGGGATTTTCCCACTGTGCTTCTAAAGAACCTTGTGTCATCATGAAAATTTCTTTCCCTGGGAATCCTCAGGAAAATCACTTACTAAAAAAGTTTTGTGGTCAATGTCCACGGATGTGTGGGCCTCTTGGATAGAGTATGTTGAATGAGCTGGTCTGTGCTGTAATCTACTATTGACATTTGATTATTTCTAGGCATTAGACCACCAGGTAAAGTTGCTAGGCAGCTCCAGATAACAACTGTTTCTTCTAACTCTCCCATAAAGATCTCTTAGAGGGTGGGTTATCCACGCTGACACCTCTGGATGCTACCATTGAGCTGGGCATCTGGTCCATACCCAGCGAGTCATGGGGCTTACTCTATGGGATACTTTGAAACTATGTGACTTGATCAGTAAGAAGAGATGCTCTTGTGATGTCAAAATTTCAAGTTGACAGAGTATTCCAAATTGCTATTCTGGGTTTGTCATAGGTGAGGCCCAGACTGAGAGTCCAGGGATGGACATATTGGCACTCTTGTACCATCTCATTTAAGAAAGCCCAGGGTTTGAGCTCTGAGGGTAAAGTACAGATTTGTAATACATGTAGCTGGTGCTCACCAAACAATTGCTCTTATTTAGGACACTTCATTGATTAACTCAACAAATAATTATTGAACACTTACTACATATCAGGCAGTGGGGATATGAGTGTAAACAATTATTTAAATTTATTTTCTCAGATATTTTGTTTTAAATATTTACCAAAGTAATGATGTAGGGGAGCTTGTGATGGCCAGTGGCAGTCTTTCACTTGGTCATTCACCCTCCCTAGCCCCTGCTTGGATCTATTGCATTTAGGATTTAATTCTTCTAATGGTTACCTCCTTCTAATATGTTACAACTTTGTTTCTTGATTTATGAACATTAGATAATATTTTTTGACTCCCACTATGGAAAATGAGGATTTAGATCATTCACTTATACCATGCTCACTTATTTTCACTTCTCTTCTTCCTCCTGCCCCTCAAGATTTGATAATTATTATTGTCAAGATTTTATTATATGCTTCCTTCTCACCTCATACTAAAAAAGAGAGTCTTTAAGGTCACAACTCAGAAAAAGTGGAGTCTCTGCCAGAAATAGAGGCAAATCTTTTCTCCCTTGGGTGCCAAATTTCTCTGAGTGTTCTTTTAGTGAATGTTGTTTGTGGTCACTCACTGAGGTCCAAATTCGAGGTCTATAGTTTTCACTTCACCCTGTTGTTTAAGCTGATTTATGATTTAGACTCCTTCCCGGGGGTGTACACATTGACTTATTTCTTGCTAATAATATAGAACCACAGTTTCCCCTGATGTGTATCACTTCCACTGATAAACTTTTCTTCATACATTTAGATAGGTTTTGCCTGGTGTTTGGGGATGGGGAGTCCAGACCTCTTAACTCCAAGAACTCAAACTCTCACACTCTCCCAAATGGTTTTCCTGCTGCCTCTTCCATTCCCTCACCCTCACTAAGCCATGCTTGCTTGTCCTCCAGGAGTTGACTTTCCTCCAATTTCTAGGAAAGCCAAGAGATTTCTATCTCTGGTGACTATTTGATCAGTGGTGGTTTCCATGATGCTGTAAAGAATTGGATTTCCTTGAGAGATATGATGGTTGATTCCCCAGCATCCACTGTAGCCCAAAGAGATGGACCAGTACATGATTTAGAAAGGGTATGCGAACACCTCTGAACACAGAGCCATGAGAAGAAGGCTGCTGGGAATTTCTTGGAAAGGTAACTTTTGTCCTACGAGTAGGGAAAGAAGATGTTTTTGTATCCTCTGGACCTGTCATCCTGGATGTGATTTCTGCTGCAGCCGTCTGCAACCAATGCAAGGAAGAATATGAAGCCAACCATGAGGATGGCCAAGGAGACAGATGGAGAGAAACTGGGTCCTTGATGACTTGACTGAGCCACTGATTTGAGCTACCCTCAAATCTACTCCCACTCTGGCTGTCTAGATGTCTGCCATGTGAGAGACTACATTTCCGTACTGTGAAAGCCAATTTGAACCAAGGCTTCTGAAGTCAAAGTGACTGATATGTTTTCTGAAGTCATTTCTGGAATCCTTGTGAAAGGGAGCTCTGATAGATCAGCTATGTCTGTTGGATGGATGTATGAAGTTTCATCAGCCCGTGCCCTTCTTTTGCTTATTCTGTTCTTATGACCATCTCTCTTCCCCAGTGTAGGGGTTTAAAAAACCGAGGACATAGGCAGGAACCCAGCACACTACAGCCTATTGGAAGCACCAGATGGGTGGTGCTGACAAGATCATGTGTGAGGCTGATCTGGCTGGTGCATATGCTGCCCCATTCAAGGGCATACTGGCTGATTTGAAGGGCTAGACTACCATCCCCTTTTTCCGGCCCTCGCTGATCTGTGAGCAGTCCTCCAGAAGCTGTAAGGTCAGTCAAAGAGGACATCCCTTGAGAGAAAGAGCTGTCTTGTGGTCAAGGGTACACAGGCCCTATCCTGATAACCTGAAGAAACAGCTTTTGAGCTCCTCTGCCAACATTTTTCTATGAGCCTCTCTTAATTTCTGGTGTCCTTAATGTATTTTCTAGGTATATAAACAAGAAGTATAAGAAGTTGAGTGTAAACAGTGGGGATGTCGTTTCTCAGCTTTCTCATTTTTTATTTAACTTGGAAATAAATTGCAGGGGTTCAATCATGTTACTTGTAAATTCATCCAAGAATTAAAATGAACAGTGCACATAGGTGTGTGTGGCTTATGGAAGAGTTCATGGTGCCCTTCAGAAATAGGCTCATACTTTTCTTCCTGTTTGCGAATTGATTAAAAAAATGTATGTATTGCAAAGTTCATTTATTGATCAAGAGGAGAGTGAAAAGAATAGCTTCTCTAATTAAAACTGATTGGAGCTGTAAAAGTTTAATTAATTGGAGGCATGTCACTTCATTTCCATGTTATGTTGTACACAGTGCTCTGTTTTCATAATTAACATTTTGTGTTGGGGTGGCTGGTGTCTCTCTAATTAACAGTCTGAGGGAAAAGTGATGTATGGGCCTGCTGAGCAGGCAGAGTGGGTGGAGAGAGAAGCTCACAGTTCCATTCCCTGTGGCCTGTTTCTTGCCATTTTATCATCCTTTGTTCACTAAATGAGTTTCTAGTGGATCTTCCATGAGACTGCTGTTTGTTTGTTTCCTACTGTTTTTTCCTCAGAGGACAGGGAGGCTGGATGACACCTCCAGAGATTGCAGGGTGAGGACTCCCACCAGGTGGGGGAGAGTCACTCCAGTGGCTCTCTCCTCTGAATTGCCCCCACATTCACTGCAGTCATTCCCCATTGGCCGACCAACACATGCTCACTTAGGCAGGACAAACTTTTACTGACGATCCACTCTGGGCAACACATAGTGTTGGGAGTGTGACTTTGAGTGACTGCAACTTCTAATTAGACATGTGACCATGGGGAAACTACCTAAGTTCTCTGTGCCTCAGGTTATAAAATGGGAATACCTAGTACACCTGTTGTGAGGATTAAATGGACAGTATAAATGGCATCCTGTTATAGATTGTAACTACTAAATTACCTCATCCTTGTGCCCTATTTCTGAAATCCGTACTCTATTTGGAAACAGAATTCATTTTTCTAAATGAAAAGTTGATTCTATGAGTGCTTTGCTGAGACCCTATAATGTACCTTCTTGCCCAGATGATATTTCAGCTCTGCCACACGGGAATTCTAACCCCTGCACAAGCTGGCCCTCTCTTCCTCCCGCCACCACCGCACACCCACCCCGCCGCCTCGTCTCTCTTACACCTGACTACAGTATACTCTTTTTCTCTTCTGCCCAGAAGCCTTCTTTTCTCAGAAAAACAAAATTCCTCCTTTTTTTTTCACCTTCAGCTGAAATAAAACCATCTGTCTTCCAACAGACTGTTTTTTGTCTGAAGTCTCTCTGTGACTAGACAGGAAGTTCCCACAGGCAGAGGCTGTGTCTTGGCCGTCATTGTGTCATAGTGCCCGGCAAGAAACAGCCTTTTAATAGAGAGTTTTCCAATGATGGATAGAAAGAATAAAAGTTTTCTTCATGTGGGATTTCTATTTAATACCTGCTTCCCACAACACTGCTGGCTCCATTCGGGCAGGGAACACTTCGGTTTTGTTCTACTTGCTCCCTGTTGCCTGGTACATGGTAGGTGCTCAATAAATAAACAAATAAAATAAGCTCATCATCTGGTCTGTATACCTCAGAGGTTTGTTGTGGGGGCAAATTGATGATGAATATAAAACTTCTTAAAGTTTAAAAGTGATTGGGAAGATTATTTTTAATAGAACAAAGTTGCAATTGACATTATTGCCATAATACTTTTATTATTCCTGGAAGCTATGCTCTTCCTTTTCAGAGTAGATTCCTGAGCAGCATGATCTCTGGGTCCTTCTGCATATTATCGTTGCAGCTGGAAATGGTGTGCATAGACCAGGGGCTGTCCCCGTAATCCTTAGAGAGGATCCTGGAGCCTTTGCTCACCAATATTGCAATTGAACTACTTGCAAGTCTTATTCTTTCTGTTTTTAAAAAAATCCCATAACCTTCTTGTTTTCCTAATATGCTGTTCTCATAGCTTAGTGTCATGTACAATAAATAATGCATTCAGGTAATTTTAGAAAATCATTTTATTTCCAAGCACTTGTATAGAGTCTAATCAATATTTATAGTTGTTCAAGGGGTTTCCTTTTTTTTTTTTTTATTAAGAGATGTTTTCTACTTTTCTTTGTATGAATTTTTGACCTTGTATCAAATAACAAGTCCCTCTAGTGTATAACCTCCCAAACAAAACCCAGTGATGAAGATTGTCACCATGCCCCTTCTCAATAATTAGGAAGTGAGTGCTTACAGAAAACAAGGTCTGATCCCATGTTTCATTTTTGCTAGCTCTTCACATTTGAATATAGTTCAGAAAACTGGATTATAGATTAAGCCTGCTATCTTCATCCCAATGTCAGTGCAATTTCTATTAGCAATATTTATAGTGCCGTGAGCTAGAAATTCTAAAAAAGCAAGGGGGTTCAAAATAACTTTGGATTAGCATGGTTAAGTTGTTTCAGAGGCCCTCTTCTTCCACACCAACATTTAATATTAATTAAAAAATATCAAGCCCTGAACTATTTCCTCAGGTATATCTTGATGTTGATGGGGTGGAGGGGAAGGAATGCTGGCCTTGGGGAGTTTAGTTGGGTGTGATGTATGGGGGCAAAAGCCCTGGGTATCTGAGAGTCCAGGCTCTAGGGTGACTCTGCCCCTGGTGGGCTCTGTGACAAGGGGAAGTCACTCAGCTGTTCTGAAAGTCGGTTTTCTTGTCAGTTAAATGAAGAGGCTGGCTCAGTGGTTCTGGGTGAGTTTGCCGCAGCCAGGCCACAACCATAGTCATTGTGTTCCTTCCTTGCGCGGTACTATACTAGGTTCTGGGAACATAGCCATTAAGGAGACTCACTTGTCAAGGTGCCAATGCAGCACATGGGCGTGCTCAGCCCTCAGTCCAAAAGCACAGTCTCTGTGCCCATGTAACTGGCTTAGGTCATAGTCATCTTTTCCTGTAAATATTTAGGCCTGGTGTGTGTGCGTCAAGGCTGGGTTACCCATTCAGGCTCCTGCTGCACAGGGCATCAGTTTCCCTTTACCTGGTTCTCTTTCCTGCTGACTGACCTCAACTCAATGCAGAACATAAAACTTCTAAAAACATTGTTGAAGAAGAAGAGGAAGATGGTAGAGATTAGCCCTCTCCTTCCTGAGGTAACTTGACCCTGCTCTCCAGCCAGGGGCGGTGTTGGGTTCTAGGACCGCAGAGAGGAAGTTGCAGCCAGTTCCACAAAAGTTCCTTTCAGGGCAATGGAATGAAGAGGATCCCTCTCATTCTAGCCCATAACTCGGGGTTTTGTGCTGTGCCGCTCAGAAATTGGAGGCAGATTTTCTAACTAAAACAAGTTCTGTTTGCATCACCAGGCAAAAAAAGAAGAGCAGTTAGGAAAGCTTCAAGACACATTGCAGGAGCAGAAAGAAGGCCAGGGGAGGTGCGGGCAGCAGCTGAATGGCGCAGATCTGGGGCGCTAAGATCAGACACCATCTGTTACCCTATTACAGGGTCTTAAACTCTGGCAAGTGCTAAAATCACCCATAGGGCTTGTTCAAACACAACCTCATTGTTTCTGAGTAGGTCTGGGTGGAGCCCAAGAATTTGCTTTTCTGACAAATTTCCAGGTGATGCTGATTCTGTTTTTTATGCCATTGTGCTAAGCAGAGTAGCTTGAAGGGAGTACAATCTTCCCCCTGTCCCCCTGGGTTTTATTTGTTTATTTATCTCCTCCTAATTTCTTCAGGGAGAATTTTTTAAGATGGGAAAGAGGGCTTTAGTGTCACTCACCCTCCTAGGTGGCAAGAGCTTCAGCGCATGTGCAGTAAAGTGTGGTCACTGTGCCCTTGGAAAGTGTGGACTGTGGGCTGTGAGCTTCATGGCCCTCGATTTTGTGCAGTCAAGGTAATACAGAAGTAGATGTCTTCCTAAGCCCGAGTGAGGCAAGCAGCAGAACCCACAGATTGTGGGTTCAGGATTTCTTTTTTTTTTTTTAATTTTAATTTTAATTTTTTAAAGTATATTTTATTGATTATGCTATTACAGTTGTCCCATTTTTCCCCCTTTGCCTCCTCTACCTGCTTCCCCTCTTTTCTCCAGCAATCTGCCCTGCTGCCTTAGTTCGTGTCTATGGGTTATGCATAAATTCTTTGGCTTCTCCATTTCCTATGCTGTTTTTAAGATCCCTCTGTCTATTCTATACCTACCAGTTATGCTTCTAAATCCCTATATGTTCCCTCCTCTCCCCCTACCCCTCTCATCTGATAATCCTCCAAATGATCTCCCTGTCTATGATTCTATTCCTGTTCTAGCTGTTAGTTTACTTTGCTTTTGATTTTAAGATTCAGTTGTTGATAGTTGTGAGTTTGTTGTCATTTTAATATTCATAGTTTTGATCTTCCTCTTTTTCCTAAATAAGTTCCTTTAACATTTCATATAGTAAAAGGCTTGATGAGGATGATGAACTCCTTTAGCTTTACCTTGTCTGGGAAGCACTTTATCTGCCCTTCCATTCTCAATGATAGCTTTCCTGGATAGAGTAATCTTGGTTGTAGGTTCTTCCTTTTCATCACTTTGAATACTTCTTGCTTGCAAAATTTCTTTTGAGAAATCAGCTGACAGTCTTATGGGAACTCCTTTGTAGGTAACTCTCTGTCCTTCTTTTGCTGCTTTTAAGATTCTCTCTTTATCTTTAATCTTTGACATTTTCATTATGGTGTGTCTTGGTGTGGGCTTCTTTGGGTCCAACTTGTTTGGGACTCTCTGTGCTTCCTGGACATGAATGTCTATTTCCTTTGCTGAATTAAGGAAGTTTTCTTTCATTATTTTTTCAAATAAGTTTTCAATTTCTTGCTCGTCCTCTTCTCCTTCTGGCATCCCTATAATTCAGATGTTGGCCCTTCTGGAGATGTACCAGAATCTTCTTAAACTCCCATCATGTTTTTTGAATTTTTGTTTCTTCATTTTGTTCTGGTTGAATGTTTATTTCTTCCTTATATTCCAAATCATTGATTTTAATCCTGGTTTCCATCCCTTCACGGTTGGTTTCCTGTGGATTTCTCTTTATTTCCCTTCACAGAGCCTTCATTTCTTCCCTTATGCTTTTGCTGTATTCAATGAGCTCTTTGAGCATTCTCACCACCAGTGTTTTGATCTCTGTGTCTGATAGGTTGGCTGTGTCTGCATTGCTTAGTTCTTTCTCTGGGGTTCTGTTCTGTTCCTTTGTGTGTGTCATATTTCTTTGTCTCCTGATTTTGGCAGCCTCTCTGTGTCTTTGTACTAGGTAGAGCTGTTTTGATTCCGTTTTAGCACACCTGTTAAATTGTATGGGGCAGGGTCTTGGGTATTTGCCAAGGTGGGGCAACCGTGGCACTGTGTGTGGGGGAAGGGTTGAAGAGGGGACAATGCCACTGCTGGCTGACTTCTGAGGAATTGCTTGGATCCTCGCCCTGTTTCCAGTCACTTCACCCACTACCTAGTGTACAACTGGTGCCCCTTCAGCTGCTGTCCTGGTGTGGTTCCCAGGGTGGATCTCTGCGTATGTTCTAGGCTCTCTGGCAGTGTTTTCTGCCACCCTAACCCCGAGTGGGTTTACAGAGGAAAGTTACAAAGCTTCCTTTTCCCTGTGCTGGAGCCCTGGGTTCTGCAGTCTGGCCTGGGGCTGGGCTTGCTCACTCACAAAGTATCTCCCTGATTTTTATCCACCACCCGTGAATGTGGAGCTGCCTGTTCCACTGGCCACCATTATCTTGCCAATTCTCCATCCCTAGCTCACACAGAATCCTCTCTGCTCCGACTTCCTGTCTCTGCCCCTCCTACCCATTTGGGTGAATATAGCTTCTTTAAATCCTTGGTTGTCAGACTTCCCTACAGTTCTGTGTGTTTTTTCTGGGTGATTTCCTGGCAGTTCTGGGTGTTTTTCATTTTGAAGTTAGTGTTTCTTCTTATGGTTGTGCAATGAGGTGAGGCATGTCTACCCATGCCTCCATCTTGACTGGAAGCTTAGGGTTCAGGATTTCTCCTCTCCCAAATGAGAGACCAGAGGTCTGTCTCTTCTGTCTTCCTCTACCACAGGTCACAGATTGTCAACACCCTGGCTGCCTGGAAGGGTTTCTGACCAGAGTGAATCAAGCAGTGATGGAGCCTGCAGCAAGCAGCAGGCTGGGGCTGCCTCCATTTGCATTCTATCTCCTAGCATAGTTTGAGGGAGATGGGTACCAGCTTTGGTGAGGCCAGAGTTCATCTCAGAATGGGGCCCTGCAGGGGTGAGTCCTGACAGCCAGGGAGGGGGCTGTGGGCTGAGGAGAAGTAAAGGTGGGGCACACCATCATTCACTGATGAGCCAGGCCTAGAGCCTGCCTTCCTGGGGCCAAGATGAGCTGAGCGTTGACCCCTCCTGGCTCATCCTGGCAGCGGGATACGGGCCATAGGTCGAAAATCAGTACTTTTTCCAAGGAGAACCAGTGCAGAGCCAAGGCCTTGGGAGCCTTCCTGATGTTTTAGTTGCTCCCCCTTCCCTGCCTTAATGTCTGAGGTTCCAATTCCAAGTTAGGGTGGCTAGAGTGTGACCACCATGCAGTGCCCATCTGGATTGGTCGAGGGGCTGCCCACCTACTTCCCCTGAGGGGCAGAAGTTTCTTTGCCTTTGGGGAAAAACTTCAGCAAGCTGCTGAATATTAAGAAGCATGACCGTCCCCACTTAAGGCTATGATTCAGGAACTCATGGCCCAAACTGCCTCAAGAAAACTTTAAGGCTTCCAGCTGATGGTGCCCTGGACACTTGGCCACACTGACAGCATGGATAGACTCTGGGAAGGCTGGCCATGGGGATGAGGGTGTATACTTTGGGCGGCTGGAGAGGAGGCTGCAGCCACACTGGGCACAAATGGGGGCACCAGGATCGAAATGGTTCTGGAAAATCTCGCCCCCAAAGAAGCTGCAGGATGACAGGGTGCTGACAGGACCACTGCACTGCTATGCTCCTGGCAGACCTAAGTCCACTGACTGGTGGTCTCCCTGCCTGTGCCTGGCTCCCCCGTCCTGAGGCTCCCACATCCTGAGGCCCCCGAGTACTATCTGAATGAGTATAGCAGTGGCTCAACCATCTTCTTCCTTGGGATATTAATAAGCCACGACAAAAGCCCCGGATGTACTGAATACAACAGAAATCTATAGCAGTGAGACAAACATTAGAATTGTGTTTCTCAATGTGGTTCACAAACCATCTTCATCAGAACCATCTAGGACCATGCTACTTGAAGGAACCAGACCAGCTGCATCAGCATCAGCTGGATGTTGGTTAGAAATGCAAAATATCAGGCTCCACCCCAGATCTACTGAATCAGAACCTGTTTCTTAAGAAGATAGCTGGAGATTTGTACGCACATTATAGGTTGAGAAGCATTGGTCTAGGAGTTTCTCAGATGTGCCTTTAGAGAGAATGTTGTTGAGGGTGAGGTTAGGGTGGTGGGATATGCCATTATAAAGGAGAATTGTTGCACACTTTCTTAAGGAGAATACCTAGCTCAGCCTAGGTATTTGGGTGAATGTGACCATGGGTAGGGACCTTGCCAGGGACAGCGGCTCAAGCCTGCACAGAGAATACATTTCTGGAAACAAAGCCTACAGGAAGGTAGGGTGATTTCAATGTGTAGTCAATTTTGACAGTGTCTTTTTGAAAGTCAGCATGCAATATACTTTTTTATGACATTAAAAAGTTTCTGTATGACAGAGAAAGTGTGGAAGGTTTGAGAATAATCATGACCGAAAGGGAGGGGCCAAAAGTGGAAGAAGAGGTCTCAGGTCAGGCTTCTGAACTGTATATGTATAGCTCAATCAGAATTGCCCTGTATCATATTTCTTAGGGCTTAGGAGGTGAGTGAAATGCAAAAATGTGGTAGGATCTTACTTTCTGCCAAGCATCACTAATAATATTTCTTCCAAAAGGCACAAAACAGGTTTTTTTAAAAAAAATGTCTTTATTGAGGTAAAATTCACATACCATACAAGTGACCTATCTAAACAATTGTATTTAGTATATTCACAGTTATGCAACTATTACCACAATCTAAATTTAGAACATTTTCACCCCTCCCCCCAACCCATATCCACTAGCAATTACTTCCCATTGCTCTTTTTCTGCCACCAGCCTTAGGCAATCACTAATCTACTTTCCATCTCCATAGATTTGCCTGTTCTGGACAGTTCATGTAAATAACTTCATATAGTATGAGGTTTTTGTAATTGGCTTCTTTCACTTAGTGAATGTTTTCAAGGTTCATCCATGCTGTAGTATGTATTTAGTACTTCATTTCCTTCTATAGTGGTCCATTGTATAGATATATTACATTTTGTTTATTCATTCATTAGGAGATAAACATTTGGGTTCTTTTCACTATTTGGCTATTGTGAATAAAACTGCTATAAACATTCAGGTGCAAGTTTTTGTGTAGACATGCTTTCATTTCTCTTGGGTATATACCTAGGAGTGATTGCTGGGTCATATGGTAACTCTGCTTAAGCTTTTGACAAACTGCCAGACTGTTTTCTAAAGTGGCTGCAGTATTTTACATTCTCATCAGCAATGCGCCAGGGTTCCAAATCTTCCACATCCTTATCACGCCTTGTAATTATCTGTCTTTTTATCCTAGTCATCCTAGTTGTTGTTAGTATCTCATGGTAGTTTTGATTTACATTGCCCTAATGTCTAAGATGTTGAATAAGGCAGTTCTTGTCCTCAAGGAGCCCTCAATCTTGTCTTAGGGGACACCCCTAAGTCCAGTGACAATGTTCCTTCACTTATTTATCTGCCCACCTACCCTACATGCCCAAACTTCACAGATAGGGATATATAATTCCTACCATAGGAGGTCCAGTCCTCCCTTAAAATCTTGGACTTCAGAGAGAATGACCTATGGAATGCAGAACCTCCATAGCAATAACATCTCTGTCAAATTAAGTCACTGACACACTTCTTCTGGCCCCGTTCCAAGGGTGCAGCAGCCCCAAGCTCTTGTTTGCCTCTCCTTGCCCGAATCCTAACCAGCGTCACACATTGGGCACCTTCCCTCTGCCTTGCTCTGGGACCTAACTCCTGTCTTTCTGCCCAGATTCCAGGTCTTGAAACCCAGGCTCTCTGATTGGTTTACTTTATGTGTGACAGATCTCAACTCTCTCTTTTGCTCAGCTTGCCCCTCCTGTCTGTGAAGGGATGGCTCTAGGACATGAGGTCCCTCCAGGTGTGCCTGCCCAGCTCCTATATCTTCTAGGTCCCATCTCAGGAACTCACCCTGGCTCTGATCCAACTGTTTTGCCTTCTGAACTGGTTCCCCTTCCTTTGGGTATTATCAACATCTGCTAGATACCCTGTGCTGGTTAAGGGTCTTTTTAGTTTCACAACTGAAAACACAACCCAAAGAGAATTCTTATGTGGCTGAAAAGCTCTGATGGGTTCTGGTTTGGACATGGCTTGGTTAAGAGACTCATATGGACTTTCTCACTCACCATTGCTTGGTGTTTCTCTTTCATGATGATTCATTTTTAGGTTATTCCTTGTGGTAGCAAGAGATGGTTACAACTGTCCCAGATTTTGTATCTTCTCAGCTTCATCTCTTATTGGAAAGCATGAAAATCTCTTATCCTAAAGTTTCAGTGAAGCTCACCAAATCTGATTGGGTCATATATTCACCCTTGGTCCAGTCCCTACAGCTAGAGTGGGAATTTGATAAACTGACTGGTTTGGACCTGGATCTTATGTTCAACCTTTGGAATTGAGAGTGTACTCATGGGTGGAGGAAGGCTTTGGAACCCACAGTTCCTCTGGGTTAGTTCAGTGGGGATAAAGCATCTTGTGTGTCTTTCAAATCTGGGTAATGGAAACTTTTACCGGTTGGTCAATTGAACCAAAATTGCCACCGGGGACGATGGAGCCTGAGACAGTTTCCTGAGGTCACTATGTGCAACCTCCAGATTCTTGGGTAGTCCTGACTCCTCAAAGACCAGGCCCAGCAGAGGGTGCACTGGGGAAAATGCCTCCAGCATCCACTGCTTTCCTGCCCTCTCTCAGGGAATGCTCAGAGCTTCTGCCTTTCAGATCCCGCTGTGCTCCCTCTGCTCTGTTACTCTTCCAGCTTCCTTTGGGTTTGCGAGCTACAGCTGCACCCCCAGTCCCTGTGATTGTGCCTCCTGTCAAACTTACATGTCCAGAGTCCTAGGCCTTCTGTAGCTCTGATCTTTTCCAATCTGGCAATCTTAATAGTGGTTCTGGGAACACAGGCACATACACTGTAGTCCCTTCCCAGAGAGATCTTAATTTCATTGAAGTCCTGGCCCAGTGTTCAAAGACAGGCAGGTTAATTAGGTGTAGTTGTCCTGTTTCTTTCTTTTCTTTGCATAGATTATGCAGAGTGCATATAAGCCATGACTAGAGCCCTTTCCCAGGCCGGCCCTGAGTGTCCTGTGCTCTGTAGTCTACTGGAAGGATGGAGTACGCATGTCTCTCGCCTGTGGTATTTCAGGCTCTGTTCCTGGATAATCCATCTTTCATCACTTCAGGAGAACTATTAATTTCTCTCTCTTTTTCTCTTTAACTTTTTTAAAGTGGGTAATGTTTGAGTACTTCTAACTTCAAAAATTACAGAAGTGTGGAGTGTAGGAGTCTGATCCCTCTCTGTTCCCCATCTGTCCAATTCTTCACTTCTCACTAAAGAGGATGGAGGGTCGAGCCAGCTTCTCCAGATGGCTGCTCAGTGGGCTCAGCTCCATTTACTGAACGGTCCACTTTTTTCCACTGATTTGAGAGGGTATCATATTTCTGGTCCTTGTATTCTGTTCCACTGTCTGTCTATGCGCCCACATCACTGAGAGTTGAGGACAGGCAGCTGCTCTTCAAGCCTAGGGAAGGGTGCACAGCTCTCCCCTTCCTTGCCTTGTCCCAGGCCTCAGTTCCCCTCCTCCTTTCAGATCTAATGCTGACACTAATAATAACATTCTTCACCGTGACATCTGCGGTAGGTACTATTATTCTCATTTTATGGGTAAAGAAAATGAGGAACAGAGAGGTTGAAGTACTTTGCGGTCACATAGCTGGTGGGTGGAAGAGCAACAGGAGTCCTGAGACAGATACCTCATTGCCACTCTATCCATATTGTTTTTCAGAATATTATTATAATGAGCACTAATAACTACAGTTTATTGAGAGCTAATTGCTAGGCATGTGTTGTGTTCCTTGAGTACTTTATGTATACTGCCTCAATTAACTTACAATTAACTTATAATTGCCCTACAATGTTCCTGTGGTCATCAGTTTGTACACATTGGAAACTGAGGCTCAGGTGGGTTATCCAAACTGCTAAAGGCTTCTAGGCTAGTATGTGTTGCTCCATTTTCACATTCACAATCAAGAATTCTTCCTTATTCCTTTGACATCATTTCCTTTATCAGCCACCAGCGGTACAGCTGTTTCCAAAGGTGCCCAGCAAGGAAGGGCTCCTTACAGCTCTCTCCCTGACCTGAAATCCTGAGCAGCCCCGCTCTCCTCGCATTTTGATTTCTTAGCCTATGAAATTCTCTCAAACAACATGTGAACTCTCACTGCAGCGTCTCTGGTTTCTAAGGCAATTAAATGTTAATGTTGAGAAAGCTGATAGGGAGATCCATTTTAGTTAGAAGGAAAAAAAAAATGGTGAGTTGGTTAATTAATGGGAGATCTTAAAACCCAAATAGGGAAACTCAGTCTTGATGGGAAGGAGCGAGGAGCCTCAGATTTTGGAGTGGAGAAATAAGACACAAAAATGGTGTGTAAGGAAAAGTTAGTCATGGCTTATATGCATTCTTTATAATCTCTGCAAAGAAAGGAAAGAAATGAGATGACTAAACCCAATTAAAGTTGTTTGTAAAGGCTTTGATCTTCGGGGCACTTTACTTTGTCCATCTGATCTAAACGCCAGATTATCTGAATGGCCCAATACTCCTTATTTTTCTCTGTGGATCAGGGGCTCTCTGTGCCCTAGGAGCCTAGGAGAACAGGGAAAGGCTCTCTCTTTTAGATCAATCTTTTATTCCAAAGCCTGGGAAAATGTTAGGTAGACTGCAGAACCCTTAACTCAGAGTACAGTGTCTTTCGTAATCTGGCACCTGCCTTGTTTCTCTAGTCATCACCTTCCACCTTTCTATGCTGTGTTTCCATCCAAACTGGGAAGAAGAAGAAGAGATAGACTAGAAGGAGACTGGGCAGTTTCCTGGAATAGTTTTCCGCTTCTAGTCTAACTCATCCTCTTCTTTGAGTCTTGGCTGAGATGCACTCTTTTTAAGGCAGCCTCTCTCAACCCTCTAAGGGAAGTTAGGGGCTCCTTCAGTGGCTTCCCACAGTGGCCTGCCATCTCCTGGTCATTTCTGCTCACTCTGTGATGGTCTGATAACTCACTTGTCCCTCCTGGATGCTGAGTTCCTAACCGGAAAGGCCCATGTCTCAGTTGTCCAAGACCTCACACACAGCAGCTGTCCAGAAAATGCTGGCTCATGAATAATGAAGGAACATTGCCAAGGGCCAGCTGTCCCCATCTGTTGCACCAACTGACTAGTTGGCTTTTGGCTCCTTGAATCTCCTCCTTGTCATCCCAATAAGAAAACCTTTGCTCCCAAATCAGAAGCACAGGAACTCCTTCCTTCTCAGGAAGGCCTTTCTTTCAGGGTTCCTGACCTCATGTCCTCCTTGGTCCTGGCTCTGTCAAAGAGCCCCACTCTCCCCAGCACCTCCAGGGGTGCCCCTTATCATCTCCTTCCCATGGGCCAGTAAATCAAAACTCAATGCCTCCAATGGTCATGTGACTTCCTGAAGCGACCAGCCTGCTGTGACACAGACCTCCTTGACCAAACCTGAGTCAGGCTCCTCTGCACCCTCCTCTGCACTAAACTGTCACCTTGGTCTCAGTTCTCAACCTGCTTAATCCAGTTTTATAGCAAGAATCCTGCTGAATCAGCTTAACAAAATTTCTCCCTCCTTGGAATCTGATCAAATTCCTTATCCCCCACTCTTATCACTCTGGGCTGTCTTCAGCAAGAATCCTGTTAGATCAGTTTAGCCAGAATCCCCCTCATCCCTGATGCCTCCTCTTGGTAATCTTCCATCCACTGACCCCAGCCCTGCTCCTTGACTATAAATCCCCCCTTACTCTTGTTGTATTGGGCATAAAGCCCAATCTCTCTTCCTTACAGTGCCCTTATTGCCATGGATCCTCTTAAATAGTCTTTCTTTCTACCTTTTACAGCGGACATGAATTATTTTTTTTCAGTGACAACCCACAGCCCCCGACCTTGTACACCTGTCTTCTCAGGCGCCCGTGGTCGCTTCTCCACCACTTCCCACAGCCCTCACTTCCCTTCCTCCTAGTAGCACTCAGACTTTATTCTGTCTTGGTTAGTTACTCCCTTCCTTTAACTTCTGTGATTTCTCAGTATTTGGTTTTTCTGCCCTCTCTAATCTTGTCCACCTACTTCTTAAATATAGATTTCCTCCTCCCAAGTTTGTGTTTTTAACCTTATGCTTCTCTTACCCTGAGCACACTTTCTCTCGAAGGAGTGACCCCCAAGGCTGCAAAATTGCCAAAGCCTCTTTGAAAATGCCCACAGCTTGTGGCCTCAGATCAGGATCCCTCATCCCTTAGGTTGGTTGGCTGAGCCTCAGATGTCACTTAGAGGGTGCCTGAATGAATTGGGGAGAGTGTGCTGATGTGGCCCACATCCTGGTATAAGCTCTGCTGCCACTTGCCTCGTCCCCTGGACATGCACTTGGGCAGCCAGGTGCAGAGACCACTACTGCCCACTGAGGACAGGGGCCACGGAAGCAGCCGGAGCAGCTGGTGTTCCAGGTGCCCAGGGGCCCAGTTTGCAGCTGGAGAAGTTAATGTCTCAGGGGGCAGGGTGTGCCATGCAAGGTGTTGACCAGTCAGGGTGTCCTGGTGGACCGAACTCCAAGTGTCTTCCCATATGCTGGACAAATATGTTCGCAGCTTCTATACACTTTTAGTGGCATCCAAGCCTGCTGTAAGCTGATTGTTCTAACAATTCTGTCACATTTTGCAAATAAATATATCATCATCGTTTTGAAATACTTGGCATGAAAAATTTGATTGATTTTGAAATCTATTTATATTGCCACAAAAATGTCAGTATTATTTATTTGCCAATGAAGGAAACAGTTCTTTGATTATTCCAATATAATATAAATGTAGATTTTTTGAATGTTGTAAAATTGACCTAAACATTTACATAGTCTTGTGAGAACAAAGTTGCTTGTTGATGGAGGTCATCAGGAGTTTGAAGAGAGTGTCACTAACAAGTGCTGTTCTGGACACTGTTGTATGCAGCTGTTTCCAAACTGTGTTTCCCCAAGAGAATGGGGAGAGGTTACAAAAGTATGTCAACAGACACAAGTTTGAGTGTCTCACTTAAATATTTAGAGGCGTTTTATTTGGAAAGTGTATATAAATTCACTATTGAATACCTTCCTAAAAGTTTTATATTTTATTTTTTCTTATATGGTAATTTCTTCTTATCTATGGTTTTGCTTTCCATGATTTCAGTTAAACACAGTCAACCATGGTCTGAAAATATTAAATGGAAAATTCCAGAAATAAACAATTCATAAGTTTTAAATCGTGTGCTGTTCTGAGTAGCATGATGAAACCTTTCGCTCTCCTGCTCTGTCCTGCTAGCTGCATGAACCATGCATCTGCCCAGCGTTCCTCACAGGTCTGTATATGTTACCCACTCGCTAGGAACTATCTTTGGATTCAGGCATCCCCTGGGGGGCTTTCAATGTATCCCCTGTAGATAAAGTATAATAATTTTTTTTCCCACTAAACTCTAAATTTCCTTCAGTTTACTTCAGAGTGTGAGACAAATGCTATCATTTTTTTCTGTATGCTATAACATAAAGAATGTTGGGAATTAAAAAAACAACTTTATTGAGGTGCAATTTATATATTATACACTTCACCCATTTTAAGTGTACAATTCAATGATTTTTTAGTAAATTTGTTGAGTTGTACAACTATTGCCATCCATTTTTAGAACATTTTCCTCCTCCCAATAAGATGGGAAGCTAGCTTAGAAGGATGGTGAGGAGGGACCAGAAAGCATTCCTGAGGAGGGAAGACCTTTGGGTGCTGAGCAAGTATAAGGAGAAATATAAAGGTGCTGAATTCCTAGGAGCAGGAACAAGAGGGACAGGGAAGATCAAGGGAATGGGTGTTGCTCTGGGGAGGGACATGTGGCTTGACTCAAACCTCGCTTGTGCAGAGAGGCCTTTCTAGTTCATCACGGCAGCTGCTTCTCCTTTTTGTGGGCTCCAGTGTCCACTTCTCATGGCATAACAATCACAGGCGCACTTTTGGGTCACCATTCTGCTGTGGCCCACAACTAAGCTCCATCTCTGGCACAGAGCAGGGCCTCAGTAATAAATGATTTCTAGCTCTTTATCCTCCCCTCCACGGTTGCTGGCACATGGGGACATTCCCCAGTGACCAGTAGTGACTGGAGCAGAATCAGACTGCCTTACTGCAAGGGACAACAGAGTAAGTGCAGGCTGGGCTTCGCAGCCCTGGGTTCTTGTCTGGCTCTGCTTCTGACTATTTGTCATCTCTGCTGTCCTTGTACCTTCCAGCTGTTTAATCGTCTCCAAAGCAAGGCTCCTGGGTCATATGCTGTCTTGGTTGCCTTCCAGCTACAGAACCCCAGTAATCCCAAAGTTGCATCCTTCCCCCAGTGCCTAGGGGAGCTGCCTGCATTTGAAAGGGCAATTTCCAGGGAGCACAGGAGGCCACAGTAGGGCCTCTAGCCTCTGGCTCTGCTTGGGGACTTGGCATCAAAGCCTTTGCCCAGATGGCTCCAGCCGTTCCCAGGCACTGTGAAGACAGCAAGTAGATCAAGTGCCTTCACCATCTCCAGAAACAGGTATATGGGCAAAATGGCTTCATTGGGTGCTGGAAAAATGAGGAGGTTTAAAGCAAGCACATAAAGTTATTTTTGTGTGCACTTAACAGCTGCCCAGACTTGCAAACCCCTTTTTAAAAGTAGAGTTATTTCACTAATGATCCAGCTCCATTATTCTTTATCACTAGATTCTGAACTCCGCTCCGTATTTCCCCTGTGTTCTCCTGCTCACTAACCCCTTTATCCACTCTCATAAACCTACACTTAAAGCTGACATAAAATACAGTCAGGA
Organism: Pteronotus mesoamericanus; assembly: GCF_021234165.1. Taxonomy (NCBI): domain Eukaryota; kingdom Metazoa; phylum Chordata; class Mammalia; order Chiroptera; family Mormoopidae; genus Pteronotus; species Pteronotus mesoamericanus. The sequence goes on from NW_026555325.1 coordinate 1,113,270, forward strand.
TGCCATAGGAAAGCTTTTTGGCAGTGGCTCAAGGTAGCAAAGTGATTGTGGCCATGACAGAGAAATCCTCCCAGGCTATTTTTGATCCAAGGTGCCTCAGGTAGGTTTCTGGGTTAGGGTGGGAGCTGCTTCTTGGTGACCAGATGAAGTTGAGTTTAGGGCTCCAGGGCTGACACCTTGGTGTTGGGCTGGAGCGCTAGCCCCAGGGGAGGCACTCAGTGTCCTCTCCAGCATCCTCCCAACTCCCTGGGCAGTCGGGGACCTGCCCGGGCACCCACCCGGAGACAGATCAGACTGGACCATTGTTTTCCCCGTCTCATCGTGTTGTTAATTAAATAACAAATCTTCACAGCTGGTGGCTGCCACTTCATCTCATCCCCCTTTTCCTCCCTTCTGTGCACTAATTAGTGCAAAAGCAGGGAGCAAATCATCAAGCATTGATTTGCCTTTGTAGTGCTGATTATTGTGGAAACAACCTGCCCCCCTCCAAGCAGGTACACTTCCCACGCCCTGAGTTTGAAGTGCATGCTTCTTTCCTCATAGATTTTTCGCTTTGCTAGGCCAAGATGGGAACCCAGCTATTGAAGGGAATAATACCACATTTGTCTCCGATGGGTTTGAGAAATAAAGGGATTGTGAGCAGGAAAGGAGAGAGAATGCCTCCAAAGGATGTGAATCATTTAAAGGTGTTGGCTGGTCTTTTTTTCAAAAAGTCGACCCCTCGAAGGTGGTAACCTAGTCTAGACAAGTGTCACATGGAATGTGGCAAAAAAGTCTCTACTAACACCTTTCTGTTTGTGAAGTGGGTCTGCCTCCAATAGCTCTCAGCCCTGCTGGTGCATTGGACCCCTCAGGGACAGTGTGCCATCTGAGCCATGGGAGTCTTGTAAAGTTGTGGCCTGGAGAGGGATTCGAGGGCCAAGGGGTGCTCCTCCAAGTGGTACAGGGAAGATAGTCCTTGGCCGTCATCACTAGGGTGCTTGCCAATAGGCCTCTGTGGTCCATCAGCCCCCAGTAAGGCTACATAGCGCTATGGCAACGGAAAAGGAGTATGTGGCCTTCTGCTCAGTGGGCAGTACTTTAAAGGGTATAGCACAGTGTGTTTGAGGGGATTTTATCTATTGTGTCTTTTTTTTCTTCCTAGTACTCCCTCCCATCCCTGGTGGATAATATCCTTCATTTCTCTCCCACTCTCACTCCAAACACACAGAGGCATAACCTTAATCATTTTCCTTTCTCCCTATCTCTTCTCAACACGGTTCTCACCTGTATTGGGGGCTGTGTGGGAGCATGTGATACTCAATTAACAATGTCTGCCAAGGTGGGGGTGAGGGCAGTGCCAAGTAAGGTGTGTATCTACCATACCACCCTTTAAAATGTTTTTAAAATTGTGGTAAAATAGACGTAACATAAAATTTACCATCTTAACAACGTTTGAGTGCGCAGTTCAATAGTATTAAGTATATTCACATGTTGTGCAGTCCATGTTAAGAACTTTTTCATCTTGCAAAACTGAAACTCTATACCCATCAAACAGCAACTCCTTACTCTTTACCTACGGGCCCCTGGTAATCATCATTTTACTTTCTGTTTCTATGAGCTTGACTACTTGAGGTAAATGGAATTATACAGTATCTGTCTTTTTGTGCCTGGTTTATTTTTCTTAACATAATGTCTTCAAGGTTCATCCATGCAGCATATGTCAGAATTCCTTTCTTCTTAAGGCTTAATACTATTCTGTTGTATGTATATACTACATTTTGTCATCTGTCAGTCGACATTTGGGCTACTTCCATATTTTGGCTATTGTGAATAATGCTGCTGTTATGATCCTTTACTTTAAAATTTTTCCTCAAAATTCAATGATCTAACTTAGTGATTTTTCTGGTTACATCAGAACAACCTGTATAGCTTTTAAAAAGTGCCACCCACTGAGCCAACACCTGATTTAAATCTAAATGTCCAGGGGTTGATCCCATTGATTAAGAATCAAATATGTTTGTAAAAAGTACATTCTCTGGATATTGTGATTCAGCTGATCTAGGATGGGGCCTAGAAATCTGTACTTTTAAAAAGGAGCCCCAGGATTCTATGAGTGGACATTTTAGAAATTACAGTCTAAATCATCAATTAAAAGCCTCCTTAATTAACCTCCATAAAGCCTTTATCTTTGAGTCATGAATGGCCTCAAACTGTTTGCTAGTTACCTTATGTATCTTGGTCTTATATGCCCACCTGGATCACAAATTCATAAAACTGTAGAATTTCTGAACTCAAAGGGGCCATGATGACCCTTTGACCAAGGTCATACCTTAGTTGGTTTCAAGACTGGGTCAAAATTGAAAGTTCTCTCTACTCTGGTAATTTAAATTTTTGTTTTCCCACTTCCAAGGCAGGCCAGCACTTCAGTTTAAGAAAGACAGTGTGACTACTGCTGTCTTGGTGAAAGGCTGGGTGCTTACATTTATACATTCTTCTGCTTTGAGAAGCCCCTGTCAATCAATGATTGGTGCAACATCATGAAGTATGAACCTTTGAATGACAAATAGATTTAAACTGTGCCTACCATAGCCCAAGGTGTCCATATAACTGACTTTTTGGCCAGGTGCAAGTCCACATCAGCTGTGAGAGCCTGGACCAGTATGGATGTTATTATCCTTCCTCCCTTAAGTCGTGAATCATAAGAGCTTGCATTAATTGAATATTGACTTCACCAGGTGCTATCTAGATGGATTACATGGATAATTGATAGGCCTATAAGAAAATGGAAGCTTGGAAGTTTTAAGTTGACTTGTCCACAGTGACTTGCTGGGAGGTGACAAGGCTTGAATTTGAGGACACGCTGATTTATCAATCCATTCTCTTACTGTGCCATTTTGCATTGAGGAAAAGAGAAAGTGAATAAAATGCCTAATGGAGTGTCAGTTCATTAGAGAAGTTCAATAAATGGACATTGTTGTTATCGTTGCAATAGCTACTAATCCTTCCTTACACAGCTTTTATTATGGACCAGGCATGGTTTTAAACACTTAACATATATTTATTTGCAAAATAGCTCTATGAAGTAGTGCTACTATAACAGATTTTACAGATGAGTAATCTGAGGCACAAAAGATTATGTAATCCAAAGTTATACATGCAGTAAGTGGCAGAGGTGGGATTTGAACTAGGGACCCTGGCTCCATACTTAAACCAGTACACTATGCTGTCTTCCATATGGTAAATGAAAAATAGTACTAATAATAATGATGAGTAGTAATAAGGCTCTCAATTTCTTTCAACATAATATCTTTCTACAGGCTTTCCTTGTAAATATGCCCTTAAGATAGAAATATATATGATAATTGATACAAGTGTTCTTTTTATGTCTCCCTTTTTACCCTCTCAAAATTCTCATGCAGTTCAATTTAATACCATTTCATGTCATCTGATTTCTAAGTCATTTTGGAATTTTTTTTCTTGAAAGATTTATCTCCCTTAACTAAGTGAGGTCACACTCCTGTCCCTTTTCTTTTCTTTCTTTCTTTGGCTGCTCCTTCTCAGATTCTTTTACAGGGTTTCTATTTCCTGCATTAAAAAATTAATATATGGACTGATATGACCTCCTTACTTGCTCTATGCATCAGAAGATCATATGTCACGTATAGCAGGTCCCATGTCTAAGACGAGGGTGAAGCTTCTATAGCATGGACGAATCTGCCTTTCCTGTTATATTTTTCAGCATATTTATGCATGTTGTTATGGGTTAAATTATGTTTCATGAAAAGGTATGTTAAAGGCCTAACTCCCAGTACCTCAGAATGTGACCTATTTGGAAATAGGATCATTGTAGATGCAATCAGTTAAGTTATGTTGTGTCATACCAAATTAGGATGAGACACGTAATATGGCTGGTATCCTTATAAAGAAAGAGAAGACACACAGAGACAGAGACACACAGAAAAAAGACAGCTGTATGGTGATGAGGCACATATTGGAATGAAGCATCAACAAGCCAGGTAATGCTATGGACTGCCAGTGAACACTAGCAGCTAGAAGTAAGGAAGGGTTCTCTCCTACAGGTAGCAGAGGGAGCATGGCCCTCTGACACCTTGATCTCAGACTTTCAGCCTCCAGAACTGTGAGAGAAGTAATTTCTGTTGCTTTAAGCCATCTAGTTTGTGGTACTTTGTTAGGGCAGCCAGAAGAAATGAATACAACACATGTGCCTACTTAGATAGATTTGTGATTAGTTTCCCTGTCTTAATGGACGTTCTGCGAAGACACCACCAGTTGAAGATTGTGCAAGCGCAGTGGACCCCATGGACGTGGCAGCGCTACCTCCCACCCCCCAACCCCACCATCAGTCACCACCATGAAGAAAACATGAAGACAGTTCAATCAAACCTGATTAAAAAGTCAGCCAAAAGATGTTTTTGTATCAAATTAGCAAGACGTTTGACCTACAAATGTTGTCTACTATTATTATAATAAGCTAATCTTACCCCAGATCATATTGTGCCTTGAAGAAATAGCTGACGATCAAGCCATCACAATCAATAGGATATTTATATCTTTTTATTGTTCAAATACGTTTGTTTCCATTTTCCCACCACTGCTTTCCCCTGCCCCACCCACCCCACCTTCCACACTCCATCCTTCCCTACATAGGCTTTCTCCACGGGTCCTTTATACATGTTCCTTGGTTTGTCCCTTCCCCTTCTTTTCCCAATTACCCCTCTCTCTTCTTCCCTCTCCTTATTGTTGGTTGGTTTTTTTCTTTCAATGTTGCTGGTTATATATTTCTTGCTTGTTTGTTTTGTTGATTAGGTTCCGCTTATAAGTGAGATCATATGGTATTTGTCTTTCACCCCTTGGCTTATTTCACTTAGCATAATGCTCCCTAGTTCCATCCATGCTGTCGCAAAGGGTCGTAGCTCACTCTTTCTGCTGTGTAGTATTCCATTGTGTAAAGGTACCATAGTTTTTTGAGCCACTCATTTATTGATGGGCACTTAATTGTTTCCAGCACTTGCCTATTGTAAATCTTCCTCTATGAACATTGGGGTGCACAGGTTCTTTTGAACTGGTGTTTTGGGAATCTTAGGGTATAATCCCAGCCATGAAATAGCTGAGTCAAAAGACAGTTCCATTTTTAGCTTTTTGAGGAAATTCCAAACTGTTTTCCACAGTGGCTGTTCTAGTCTGCATTCCCACCAACAGTGTGCTAGGGTTCCCTATTCTCCACAGCCTCACCAGCGCTTGTTGTTTGTTGATTTGTTTATGGTGGCCATTCTGACCTGCGTGAAGTGGTATCTCATTGTGGTTTTAATTTACATCTCTCTGATGGCTAGTGATGGTGAGCATCCTTTCATATGTCTCTGAGCGCTGTGTATATCCTCCTTGGAGAAGTGTCTGTTCAGGTCCTTTGCCCATTTTTTAATTGAGTGGTTTATCTTCCTGGAGTGGAGTTGTGTGAGTTCTTTATATATTTTGGAGATCAAACCCTTGGTAAGGTATCATTGGCAAATATATTTTCCCATACGGTTGGTTCCCTTTTCATTTTGCTGATGTTTTCTTTAGCAGTGCAGAAGCTTCTTATTTTGATGAGGTCCCACATATTTATTCTTTCCTTTATGTTCCTTGCTTTAGGAGACATATCGGTGAAAATATTGCTGTGAGGAATATCTGAGAGTTTCCTGCCTATGTACTCCTCTAGGACTTTTATGGTATTGTGACTTATATTTAAGTCTTTTGTCCATCTTGAGTTTATTTTTGTGTATGATGTAAGTTGGTGATTGAATTTCAATATTTTGCATGTATCTCTCCAGCTCTCCCAACACCATTTGTTGAAGAGGCTATTTTCACTCCATTTTATGCTTTTTCCCCCTTTGTTGACTATTAATTGACTATAGGGACATGGGTTTATTTCTGCCCTCTCTATTCAGATCCCTTGATCCATGTTTCTGTCCTTATGCCAGTCCAGACTGTTTTGATTACAGTGGCCTTGTAATATAGTTTGATATCAGGTACTGTGATCCCTCCTACTCTGTGCCAACCAGGTTATTACAAAAATGAAAGAGTGTGTGAAGTGCCCGGCATGGCGCGTGTGTGGTGCAGGGTCCATAGATGTTCAGATGAACTGTAATAAGCGGCTCAGCAGGGACGAGCAGGGAGCGAAGATCAGCTGTTGGACACAGACTGCACCGTAAGGTGAGGACACATCCACCGAGCCAGCATTCATTGTGACAACCAACCCAGTGGCCCTGTAACGAGAAGGGTGACTTTGAAATCAACCATCTCATCAAAGGAACTGTTTCCTTTTGATGCCTTTTTCCCACAGTGGAGGAAGTTATACTTCAAGGCTGAGTGGAATTTAGTGAGGCGAAGGCCTGGGGTGGGAAGAGTGCAGTACGTTCCAAATCAGTGGGCTTAGCCACAGAGCCCCTCAGAGTCCCCGTCAGTGTGGCCAGAGCGTGGAGTGAGGAGACTGAGGAGCGAGGCTGCTGCAGAAGTGACAGCCAGGCCAAGAGCCTCACCTGCCCGTTGAGGACTTTGGCCCGTGCTGAGTGAATGCACAGAGGCTCTGAAAGGACTTCGGTACAGGAACAGAGGAGCAAGACTGGGGGCCGACCCACTGGGAGCTCCGGTGGTCAGTGCGGGGAATCCCGCAAGAGCGGGCCGTGGCTCTGACCCATGGTGGCGGCAGCGGGGTGAGATTCAGCAAGTGACATTGGCAGGACTGGCCGAGCCCTGGACGCCCTGAGGGGCCAGCTGCTCTGTCGTGAGAGGGAAGCACCAGGCCCGGGATCTGTGGCATGTAATCAGCCCCGGCAGGGCCACCTGCACCCCCTAGCAGCCCCTCAGCAGAATATGGCTCTGTCTGTGCCCCAGGGGAACCCACACCCTTCCTGGTAGGTGACGCAGAGTGGGACAATGTTTCATGAGGAAATGTCCCTGAGTTTTCTGGCTTGTGGCAGAAGGAGGAGACTGCAGCAGCACGGTGGCAATTCTGGTTCTCGGGGGAGGATATGGGGGCTTCGTTTTCTGTTTGGACGTCTGCCTTTGTCACCAGGCAGCCAGCACCTCTGGTTGAGATGATGTCTCCATTCTAGGCCGAGTGTGATACATACCTCAGTCCATTTTATTTTATTTATTTTTAGAGAGAGGGAAAGGAGGGAGAAAGAGAGGGAAAGATGGATCAGTTGCCTCTCATACACCCCCAGCTGGGAACCTGGCCCACAACCCAGTCATGTGCCCTGGCTGGGAGTCGAACCTGTGACCTTCTAGTTTCCCGGCAGGTGTTCAACCACTGAGCCACACCATTGAGGGCCCACTTCTCAGTTGTTAAACTCAGCTGTGATGGGCCCATAGCGTCTTCATTTTCTTGAGGGTTTAATGTTGCTTTGAGGGCACGTAGTGTCACTTAACTCTCAGGAGTCTTGTCTCCTTTCCCCAGGATCACACAAGTGTGGCAGGTGGGGCTACGAAGCGAGGGGCACAGGGCCAGGGCCGGTCCTCTTTGGCCCGCTAGAATCAACATGCAACACACGTGAGAGAGCCTAGCCTGACCAGGCCTGGGCCGGCAGCCCCGCGGGCCGTGCCGACCCAGCCACAGCCCTCTCTGCTTGGACCCTGACCTGCTTCCTCCCCCCTCACAGGCTCAGGGACCTTTCCCTGTCTCCTGAGGCAGAACCCCGCGCCCCATCCCCCGAGACCCAGCACTGCCCGGATGAGGTCTCTCATGGTTCCCCAGCGCCGCCAGGTGTGCAGGGGTCAGCCCGGAGCGCCCCCGCCAGGCTGGGCCAGTGGGCTCTCTGGGGAGCTCAGCGCACGGCCCCACCCTGCAGCTGGCCAGGGGGAGGGAGCGGCCCTTCTCGCTTTCCCGTCCCCATGTCCTGCGCGGGGCTCTGTCACGCTCTCCCCACGGCCCTGGCGCCACGGGGCTGTGATTGGCCGGCACAGCGCCCCTTCCCCAGGACCCGCTGGCATCTTGGGATGTTGGCAAGGGAGCCTCCATAATAAGGGCGCGTGAGGCGGGGAGGGCAGGGCAGTGAAGAGCTGGCGGAGTCACGGATGGCAGACGATGGAATGATCCCGAGAGTGGCTGGGATGGAGCCCTGGGGCACGTGGGGGGCGGTGGCATCAGATGGAACGGACAGGAGGGAGGAGGTGTGACAGGACTGGACAGCCGCTCTGGGTGGCTCGATGGGGTTCAGGCTTTCTGGGGCATTTGCTTGGGGACAAAGCAGCACCTGGAGAAGACAAGGGGTCGCTGGATTGGGGAGGCGAGTCCACTAGGACTCCAGACCCCCAGGTTCCTTAGCCCCAGTTGTCACGCTCATGGAAGTTCTAGAAAAATCATTCAGTCACATGTCGGGGGTCGGGGGTGTGGATTGGCTCCTTTCCGTGTCAGGTGCCCTGAGTGTGGGGTCCAGTGCACAGTGACTGCCACCATTGTCCTGGGAAGCCTAGAGCTCTAGAATTCCCTGCTTCTGAGGTCACAAAGACAAACTCTGAAGGAACAGAGGCAGACAACTCAGATTCTAGAACAGGGCCCTCACTTGGGTCAGACTCTCATCCTCTGCGTTGGCAGTGAGTCTGGTTCTCTGCGTTGGCAGCGATGAAGAAGCGAGTCTCCTTTGCCCCCCTCCCCAGACCACGTTCTCCCACCCCTCCTTCCTCTGCCTCTACCTTCTCACCTATGTCCTTCTCCCCTCGCCCTCCACAGTCCCCTCCTTCTGGATATTGGCCTGTCCCTCCCCCTGGCCCCCCACCTCGCCCATCTAAATTCCCATCTGGCAGCAGCGGGCCTCGTCCTCTCCTGGCGGCCCGCAGGGCCAGCAGCGTCCGCAGGTCCCCTGGCTTCCTCCGGACCCCCTACCCTGCCGATCCCCCTTCCCCCCCTCCCCTCAGCATTGCAGAAATGGTCTGCAACAGTGTTCACCAGTGTACTCTCCATCCAAGACCTCCACCTCGTCCTATTTGGACCAAAAACCCCCAGGGCCCAGGATTCATCTTCCGTCCCCGACCTCCTGCTGGGTCACCACTTCCCACCGTCGCCCCTCCCTCGGGCCGTCCTGCAGACGGGCCCCGGACCCAGGAGCCCCCACCACAGGGCACCCCTCGAAGATTCGAGTGTCAGATTCCTGCTGGGCGCCAAGAGCTGATTGTGGTGGGAAGCGGCTACAGGTAATCCGGGTGGGCCCCCAGAAATCCAGAAACCTTTCCCACCCTGTGCCATTTCCACAGTGAGTTCATAGACATTCGGGTGACATTCCAGCCCAAGTCAGCGGGCGCGTGACCCTCCTGGGGACTGATGGAGGAGCGATGGTACCCTGTGCCCGGCCCCTACCCCACGCCCCAAACCAGCCTCCCTGGGAGCGAGGGACCAGGGGCCCCTCTGCAGAGCAAAGGCTGTCTGGGCGGGAGGTGGGGCGGGGGCCCTGTGGCAGTGGGAAGAGAGGGGAAGCCCTGCCGCGCGGCCCCGGGGCCTGGAGGCTGGGGGAGGTCGGGAACCCGCCGGGGCCAAGCGCCCCGGTGACTGCGGTCCTGGGCGCACACAGGGCGGCAGCTGAGCTCCGCAGCTGAGCGGGCCTGCAGCTGGCCCGCAGTGTCGCGGGGTCAGGGCCCTGTTCCTGCAGCCCCCCTGCGGGCAGCCGTGGGCCTCCGGGGCTGTGGGAGGCAGTTGCGCCTGGAGGAGAGGGAGAGGGCTGTCTGGAGGGGCCTCCTGGAGGCGTCGGGGGACCCCCACACCATCCTCCCCGCCCTTATCAGCAGGGCCCAGGACAGCCAGGACTCCTCCCGTTTCCCATCCCTGGGAGCAGCAAGAAGAGGCCCGAGGGGCCAGACGGTGGGGTATCCGCGACCCACCTCCTCTGTGAGCCCAGCTGGGCCAAGCGGCTCCAGAACGGTGCGCCAAAATTCGGCAGCCCGTGGCCCTAGGGGGGTGAGTCTTGGGAGCGCCCACTGAGCCTGAGCGTGGGGAGGAGGGCCCCTGAGGACTCCCAAACCACTCAGGCTGTCTGCCCCTCCAAGGGGGCACGTCCCGGGCTGGCTTTCCGGACCCCGGGCTGCTGCGCTCAGGGTCCAGGATTATGCTTCTTTTTGGCCCCTGTAGCCTCCTCAGTTCTGATAACCGCCTCCCGGCGGCGGCCGGCCGGCAGAAGTCCTGCGCTGAAGACACATCCTGCCACCGGCGCCCCCTCGCCAGGAAGCCCGGCTTTTGCGGGCCAGGGAAGCCAGGCCCCTCCTGCCGGTGGCCCCGAGTTGCGAAAACGATCAAGCGAACGCAGCCTGCCGGACCCCAGCCTCGAGCTCTGCTTCCTACTGCCAGGAGCAGATGGGCAGCCAGGCAGAGCTTGAGGACCCCCTGCACGAGGCCCTTCCTGAACTGTTAGTCCCCTTGCTCTCTGTGTGCACATGCTAGGCGGGGTGGGGGGGGGTGGGGGGCGCGAGAGGGAGGGGCAGGTCCCACTCCCAGTGGAGCCTCTGCGGGGCCCTGGGCCAGGCACCGGCCAAAACCCGCAGAATGACCTGCCCTGCCCGCCTTGCCCAGCTGTCGCGCACAGTCCTTCGCCTGACTTCTGGCCCCCAAATTCTTCCAGTCCGATCTCTCTCAGCACACACATGGCAGGTCTCCAAATCAGATACGGGTCGCCTGGGTCCCCTTCAGACCACACACGGCTCTGCACCCGTGGTCCCTGCCCGCCCTTGATAGGGCAAATGGACACACTCGGGCCTGTGTTACTGCCAGAGACCCACCTGCTTTGGGGGCGAGAAGCCCTTGGGTCTCCTCAGTGACCTAGGAGACAGCACGATGAATGCCCACGGAGCCGGCAGTGCCAGGTCCCGACTTCTGCAGCTTGGGGGCGCCAGGCAGCGAGAAGGATTAGGCGGGACCTTTGAGAACCACATACATGGATGGCTTCTGTGAACACTTCCCTGGGCCACACCCACTCTTTTGGGTTTGGAAGCTTTTTCTGGGCAGCATCTGGGGCTCCAAAGAGCCCCAACCCTGAGGCACCAAAGAGCCCCGCTCCTGAGGCATCTGCCTTCTCTCCTAGACCAGTACCTCGGGACTGACCAAGGACAGAGTGGTGAAAAATCTACACAAGAAACCAGTGGCCCAGCTCCTTGGGGCCGTGGGCCAGGAGCCGTGTCCCCTAGAAGTCCTCTGCCCCCAGCCTAGGGCAAAGGAAAGCCTGGGTTCTCAGAGGCTCAGCCCAGGCCCCAGGGCTTGCAGGGCAGCGGGGAAACCTGGGCAAGAAGCTTGCGGGGAGGGTTCCTGCTAGGCCGGTCCCCTCGTTCTGTGTCTTGCACACTTGCCCTCTCAAGAGAGGCATCCGGCCTGCAAGTGGGGAGGCAGGGAGCCATGTCCTAGCCAACTTTGCTTCCCAAGAGCTACCTGGGGGTGACGTTTCAGGAGCTCTCAAGGGAGACCAGGCCCTCTGTCAACGAGAATTGTTGCTTTACCGAGACGATAGTTATTGCTTTACCTAGACCGGGAAGACATGCCACTGGAGTCCCTGTTCCCATGAACACAAGATTGGATGGTGGCTTTATTTCTTCCCTCCCAGAAGGACATGCTGCCATTTCCTGAAGGAAATGAAAAGGAGACAAGGTCGTGAGACACCACGTGGAGCTCCAGGCTGCCCCAGCGCCAGGAGGAAGGGCAACTGTGTGAGGGCCCAGAGCCCAGAGCCCCCTCGGAGCCCTGCTGCTGTGGGTCCCAGAGAGGTTCGCTGTTCCCAGAGCTGCTAGACTGCGGCCTCAAGAGTGTGGGCAATCTTCCCTGACTCTCCTCCTCACCCCGGGCTCCAGGCACCGGCACCAGTCTGCCCCCCGCTCGCCTATCTCCAAGCAAGAGAAAATATCTGTTAAAACCTTTGGACAGAAATGCGGGCAGAAGGCCAAGGCATGCCGGCCTGACTCAATCATTTTTTCGTAACCTGGTTAGAGAAAGATAATTTCGATTGTTCCTAGTGTGTTTTATAATGAATAAATGTTATTAAGTGTTCTTTTGTAGAGAACATTGATTCCGCCAGAAGCCCATCCTGACAGCTTCATCTCCTCAAGTGGCAGCTCAGAGGCCCCGGCCTGAGCTTTGACAGGACCCAACCGACCATCAGTATGAGAGTGACGTCCCGAGCTTTCGAGCATTCAAACACCTTGCTCTGCTTGGTGCGTCTTCTCTTTTCTGTGAGGAGATCCAACAGCACCTGCGCTGCACAGTGTAGATTTTGAGGAATTAGCATTTACGTTCCCCTAGAGTAGGCCTTTGCCACGTGATTGTTTCTTCTGAATGAGCCAAGGCAAGACTTTTTTCAATGGCTTCCATTTTGGCCCAGAATCCCCCAAACTGGGCTTTGCTAATTGTTATGTGCTATATTTTTATCTAACGTTAAGTCATGAGGCCCAAATGGAAATCAGGGCCATCTTATTCAAGGAAACCAGTTTAAAACTTTGTTAAATTTGTGTTTAATTTGTTCACACATGTTTTAAAATGTATAGATAAACTCAGGAGACCAGGGACACAAAAGGAAGACCAGGGCAACATGTTTTTGGCCAAGGAGATCCAGCTCGGTTTGGACTCAGGAGTCGCCACCTCCAATCCTCTACATGGTATCCTAAATCGTGACGACTCGTCACGTATCCCCCTGCCAGGCCACCAGTCAGCCCATGATACTCGCCAACACTTATTCCCTGAGCTTCTGATTTGAACCATCCTGGTGTGTTAGAAGCGGGCAAAGTACACCCCTTTGGGCCAAAACCCGAGATGTGCCGTCACCTGCCCTGATGGTGCCCTTTGGTCTCATGAGGCCACCTGAAGCCTCCACTCTCCTGTCAGTCAGATGCGCTTGTGCTGCCTGTGTTGCTTTTACAGCTAAGCTGGTGATCCTGCGATTCACACCTGCAGGAGAGGACTCCTGCTGTACACTCAGCAGGAGGTGGGCTGAATATTTGCAAAATGTACAAATGAGCAAGCAAACAAGAAAAGACCAAAATACTGACTTTTTGAGCATAGAGCCCACTCACAATGTACTGTGGGGGTACAGAAAAACAGAGGTGATATTAACTTGGGGGAGGGGTGTGAAATATTCAATTCAGGTGACCTTGAGGACCTCTGAAAGCTGCACTATGTGTGCGGTGAGGGTGACCTGGCCCAGGCCTGGGCACCGAGGCCCCCTGAGGAAACCCCATCCGCGGGGGAAATTACCCTGCGCGGAGCAGCCCCAGCAGGGGAAATTTTCAGCCAGGCACCCGTTGTCTCGGGTCTTCGCGCCACAGAGGGCAGACCTTGGGGCTGGGGGGGCCCCAGTGCCAGAGCCCGAGACCGGGCCGGGGCAGGACTGACCACTGCGGGTACGGGAAAGGCACTCAGAGTGGCGCCAGTTCGCACGATGGCCAGGAAGCCAGTGAGGTTCTCGCTCCGTCCCTCGGCTCCGAGCCCCCAACAGAATCCTGGAAAAACCAAGGCACCGACCACAGAGTTCACGTGGGGAGGTTCCAGGTACTTTTCCTTACGGCTGGTGCACGATTTTAGCTGCGGTGGTTTTTCAGGGTTGGCAGCCAGGCACACATCAGTAGCATTCCTTCAGTGATCGAGGTTTCCTCTCATGTTGGCCTCTCGCCAGGTAAAGGACCACGAGAGGCTGGAAGTGGACGGCCTCCACCCGGTGGGCCAGGGAAGGCAGAGCAGATGAGGGGCCGTCGTGGGGAGACCTACCTTTCAGGAGGGATGGCGTTGGGATGGAAGAGGCCGGGAGAGGGAGATGATAAAGGTGTGTCCCTCGTGCACGTATGGGCGGCTGAGCCCCGAGCCAAAGGTGAGTGGCTCAGAGTAGAATGGATGCCTGGGATAAAGCTGTACCTCTGAAATGTATTCCAAATTTTATTCCAAAAGTCTACTGGCCACATTTTGAAAGTCTGAGGCTTTGGGATAGAAATCCTTCTTTATCAGCACTGCTATCTGTGTGATTTCTTCCATAGTTGCTGTGCCAACTGTTTGCCAGACGAAGTTTTCTAGTGAGGCAGGAGGATCATTTTCTCTGAGGTAGGAGCAGAATATTTGGGGGGGGTACCCGGGTTACCTGGGGCCATCACATTTGTCCCCCGCCCCCGGAGTGTCCCAGTTTGGACAGTGCCTTATAACCGTCACTCTCTCTATTGTGGATTGTTATTTATTTTCAAAATCGTTGTGAACTTACCGTTTTGACCAGGTGTATGGTTTGATGACATTAAATATGTCCTCACTGCTGTTCCCCTGTCACTACCATCCATCCCCAGGACGCTCTTGCTCTTGCAACATGGAAACTCTGTGCCCGTTAAGCATCAGCGCCCCACCCCGCCGCCAGCTCCTGGCAACCAGCATTCGGCTTTCTGTCTGTGACTGCTCTAGGCATCTCATGTGATGGTAGTTGATCTTACAGCGTCCATCTTTATTCTTACTGGTTTATTCCATTTAGCACGATGTTTCAAAGGGTCATCCATATCATAGCACGCGTCAGCTTCCTCCCTTTTTGGCTGGATGGTATTTTATTGTGCATATGTAGAAATTCATGTTTTTTATCTCTGCATCTGTAGATGGACGCTCTGTAGTTGTGCCCACCTTTGGGCCATTGTGAACGTGTGTTGTGTCTCTCCTTTCCATTCTTTTCAGTTCCAGGAGCTGAATTGCCGGATCTTGTGGTACTTCTATGTTCAATTCTTTGAGGCCCTTCCATACTGTCTCTGTTTCTGGCTAATCCATTTCACATTCCCATCAGAAGTGCATAAGCATTCCAATCTGTCCACATCCTCGCCAAACTTGCTTTAAAAAACAAATAATAATAGTCATCTTACTGGGTGTGAAGTGGAATTTCACTGTGGTTTTGATAGCATCTCCCTAGTGATTATGATGTTGAACGCCTTTTCATGTGCTGATTGTCCATTATGTCTCTTTGGGGAAATGTCTATTGAATTCCTTTGCTCGTTTTTTAATTAGGTTGTTTATTTATTTTGTTTTTATTTTTCAGGTTTAGGAGTTCTCCGTGTGTTCTGGGTATTAATCCCTCATCAAATATGTCATGGATTTGGTTTTACATGATTTCAGAACTTCCTTTCCATGTAAAATTGTGAGATATATAGGGTCCCCTAATTGGCCTTTACATAAATGACTCAGTCTAAATGATAATTGAATTGTATAACTAAAAATTAGACACCGTCTTAAAGTTTATCTCGTCTAATGTTACAAACTCAAGTACGCCAAGCAATTTTGCAAAGGTTATACTTATAATAACATAGAACCTCTATTTTTCTGCTCAATAGTCTCATTTAAATCTTTACATTATGTGTTGCACTATAAAAAAGTATATTATTATCATTAAAGTTTTCTAGCTAAAACATTCTCTCTTAACTACCAGTTCACTTCCCAATTTATTGAATACGAAGCTCTTTATTTTATTGCTTTTATTTTTTTATTTTTAAAATTGTTGTTCAATTATAGTTGTCCTCATTTTTCCCCCATTACTCTCTCGTGCCCTACCCACCTCCTACCACCCACTTTCAATCCTCCCCTCTCCCCCTTCCCCCGCTTTGTTTGTGTCCATGGGTCCTTTATACAGGTTTCTTGACTTGACCCTTCTCCTTCTTTCCTCCATTATTCCCCTCTCCCTCCCCCCTGGTCACTGTCAGTTTGTTCTTTCTCTGCATGTGTCTGGTTCTATTTGGCTCTCTTGTTTGTTTTGTTGATTAGGTTCTACTTACAGGCGAGATCATACTGTATTTCTCTTTCACCACCTGGCTCATTTCACTTAGCATAATGCTCTCCAGTTCCCTCCATGCTGTCACAAAGGGCAGGAGTTCCTCTTTTATTTCTGCTGTGTAGTATTCCGTTGTGTAAATGTACCACAGTTTGCTGATCCACTCATTTGCTGGTGAGCACTTGGGCTGTTTCCAGCACTTGGCTATTGTAAATAACGCTGCTACTAACATTGGGCCTCATAGGTTCTTCTGGCGTTTCAGGATTCTTAGGGTACAATCCCAGCAGTGAAATTGTTGGGTTGAAAGGCAGCTCCATTCGTAGTCTTTTGAGGAAATTCCAGGCTGTTTTCCACAGTGGCTGCACCAGTCTGCGTTTGCCCCAAGAGTGTACTCGGGTTGCCTTATCCCCACAACCTCACCAGCAGTTGTTGTTTGTTGGATTGTTTATGATGTCCATCCTGACCAGTGAGAAGTGGTATCTCCCTGTGGTTTTAATTTGCATCTCTCTGATGGTAACGATTCTGAGCATCCTTCAATGTGCCTCTGAGCCATCTGTATGTCCTACTTGGAGAAGTGTCTGTTCAGCTTCTTTGCCCATTTTTTGATTCAATTGTTTGTATTCCTGGCATGGAGTTGTGTGAGTTCTTTCTATATTTTGGGGATCAAACCCCTGTCTGAGGTGTCATTGGTGAATATATTTTCCCATAGGGTTGGTTCCCTTTTCATTTTGCTCATGTTCTCTTTAGCCGTGCAGAGGCTTTTTAAATTGATATAGTCCAATTTCTTAATTTTTTTAAAATTTATAAATCATGTTTATTCTATTATAGCTGTCTCCCTTTTTCCCCCTTTTTTTTTACCCCCCTCCACCCATCCCACCCACACCTCCCACTCCCACAGTCAATTCCCACTCCGTTGTCCATGTCCATGGGTCATTCATACATGTTGTTTGTCTAGTCCCCTCCCCTTCTTTCCACAATTGTCCTCTTTCTCCATCCCTTTTGGTCACTTTCAGTCTGCTCCATGTTTCCATGCCTTTGGTTTATTTTGTTCGTTAGTTTATTTTGTTGAATAGAGTCCAGTTATAGATGAAATCATATGGTATTAGTCTTTCATTAAGTGGCTTATTTCACTTAGTTTAATATTCTCCAGTTTCATCCATACCGTCGTAAAAGGTAGGTGTTCCATCTCTCTCTCTCTTTCTTATTTCCTTCCTTCCCCCCTTCCCTCCTTCCCTCCTTTCCCCCTTCTCCCTTCCTTCCTTTCTTCCTTAAATGTAGATTGATTTTATTTTTTTAAATGTCAAAGTTAATTATAAAATATTAAAAAATTTAACACCATTATAAAGTCTCAGCAATTAAACCAACATGACACCAGCGAAGAAATAATCAAGTAGATCAATGAAATATAATGAGGAGCATTCTAGAGACAAACGTATATATCTGTCTGATGATATAATATATGCTTAAGTTGATATTTCAAATCCTTGGGGAAAATAGGGCTTATTTAACAGATAAGGTGCATGGACCACTATTACTTGAAATAAAACAAATATAGCGTCCTGTTTCACACATTATACAAGAAATATTCAGGTGAGTTAAAAATCAATATGTGGAATCTAAGGAGTTTTAGAAGAAAATAGAATTAATATTTTTCATGACCTGAAGTAAAATATTCAAACCCAGAAGCTATGAGATAAATATTGACAGTAGGACTATATTAAACATTTAATGTTCTGTAGTAATATATGTATAAAAAAGTTAAAGGACAAAGAATGAATAGGAAAGTATTTGCAACACATCTAAAACACGGTTAGTAGGTTTTTTCTTTGTTTTTTAGAGAAAAAAGTTCTACAAACCTTTAATCAATAAATGCATAAAAAATGCCAAAAAGTCATTTAAAGCTTTTTAAAAATAATAGAAATAGGCAAGAAATATACAAAAACTGGTTTGCTTTCAACAAGTAATAAAGGGACAATTAAAATAACACATCATTGTCACACTCAGATTAATAAGTATTAAAAATACTGGTAATATCAAGTATTGGCAACTCTGAAAGGAACTGGGTATTCATAGAAACGTTTTCTCTGTCTTAAAGCAGTCCCTTTAGCATACTTTGCAGTGCCAGTTTGGTGGTGATGTATTCTTTTCTTAGCCTTGTTTTGTCTGGGAAACTCCTTATTTCACCTTCCATTTTAATTGAGAGCCTTGCTGGATAGCGCAGTCTTGGTTGCAGGCCTTTGCTTTTCATGACTTGGAATATTTCTTGTCATTCCCTTCTGGCTTGCAGTGTTTCTGTTGAGAAGTCAGCTGCTAGCCCTATCGGGGCTCCCTTGTATGTTACTACCTCCTTGTCCCTTGCTTCCTTTAGGTTTCTCTGTTGTCTTTGATATTTGCTGTTATAATGATGATGTGTGTCATGGAGTGGGCCTCATTGGGTTCCTCTTGAATGGAACCCTCTGTGCTCCCTAGACTTGTATGACTTTTTCTCTCCTCCAATTAGGGAAGTTTTCTGTCATGACTTTTTCAAACAGGTTCTCTATCCCTCCCTCATCCTCCTCTTCTTCTCGTATCCCTATTATATGGATATTATTACCTCTCAGGTTGTCCTGCATTTCCCTCAATGCCTCTTCATTCTTTCTGAGTCTTTTTTCATTTTCTTGCTCTTTCTGGGAGCTTTTTTCTACCTTGTCCTCCAGCTTGTTGATTTGGTCCTCTGCTGCATCGAGGCTGCTTTTGATTCCTTCTACTGTGTTCTTCAATTCAGAAATTCCATTCTTCATTTCCTTTTGTCTCTTATTGATAGTTTCTATGTCCTTTTTCATGCTGATATAGTTTGTAGTAAGTTCCTCATAGGTTCCCTATAGTTTTTTGTAATTCTCTCTGAGCTCACTGAGCTCATTGAGCTTTGTTACAACTGTTGTTTTGTACTCAATATCTGATAGTTTGCTTGCCTCTATTTCATATAGTTCTCTTTGTGAGGATTCCTCCTTCCCCTTTGACTGGCTGGTATTTCTTTGTCTTCCCATTATTTGTGAGACTCTTCTTTTTGCTTCTGCCTCTTAAATTGATCTGTCTTCATTTTCCGACTTTGTGGTGTGATCTGCTATGGTAGGAGACCACTGTTTTTCTTTCTGGATCTGTCCTTTGATGATGTCAGATGTTGTCTCTGTCTGCCCTTAGGCAGTCTGTTCTAGACTTCCCGGAATCTACTGTCTGTGGCCGTCTCCTTCAGCTGTTACTCTATTCACTCTGTCCTCAGCAGGCTGCATTAGACAGTTCAGGGCAGGGCGGAGTCCCTCCTGGGGGCAGGGTTATTGGCTCCTCTCACGCTGCTGCCATTTGAGGAAGGAGTCCGCACTGGGATCCCGCCAGCTCCTCTCTGTTCTCTTCCCTAAGCCTCCATCCCTAGTGTCTCCTCAAGTGTCTCCAGACCTCTCTGCTCCCCTTTAGCCAGGGACCTGCTGTCTGTGGCTGCCACTCTCCACTCAGCAGGCGGCTTAGACAGCATAGGGCGGGTTGGAATCCAACCTGGGGGGTGGGACTGTTGGGTCCTCTGACACTGCTGCTGCTCAGGGGGAGTGGTCTCTGCCTGAGCAAGATGGCTGCTGCTGCATGGGGGATGAGTCAGCACCGAGATCGCGCCAGCTACTCTCAGTTCTCTCCCCAAAGCCTCCTTCCTCAGTCTTTCCTCAGGTGTCTCTAGCCCACTCTACCCCTGCCTTTGCTGGAGACCAAGGTAAGTGGCTGCAAATAAAAATTTGTGCATTGGCCCTTTAAAAGGTTCTTTGCGTCTCCAGCCGCCTGTCTCTGGCAGAGTGCAACCCTGCCACTTTTCGCAACTGGCAGTTTTCTGTGTACTGTTTGGGCTCTGGTGCTGTAGTCTAGAGACCCCCACTTTTGGTTTACACCCCGGTCTTCTCAGGGGGATCCAACTGGCTGTTTCCATATCCTTCTGGTGCTGCCACCTGTGGGCTCCCCGCCTGCCTTTTCGAGTCTGTGCCACACTCCTTACCATTTAGATTGTGCTAAAGCCAATTTTTCTTACTCTGAGGTAACAAAGATCCTCTCTCACTACTGTTCAGTTGCTTGTTCCAGGTGATTTCTCCACAATTTAGTTGTAATTCCAGGTTGGTCCTGGGAGGAGGTCAGTGTGACTTCCACCCACTCCTCCACCATCTTGATTCTTCCTCCAATTTCTTTATTTTTTCCTTTCTGTCTCTTGCTCTAGGGGCCATATCAATGAAAATATTGCTGTGTGGAATATCTGAGATTTTCCTGCCTATGTTCTCCTCTAGAAGTCTTATGGTGTCACGACTTATATTAAGTCCTTTGTCCATCTTGAGTTTATTTTTGTGTATGGTGTAAGCTGTTAGTTGAGTTTCAGTTTTTCGCATGTAGCTGTCCAGATCTCCCAACACCGTTTGTTGAAGAGGTGTTCTTACTCCATTTTATGCTTCTGTCCCCTTGTCGAATATTAATTGACCATAGAGATGTGGTTTTATTTTTGGCCTCTCTATTCTTTTCCTTTGATCTACATGTCTGTTCTTCTTTTTTTTTTTTTTAAAGATTTTATTTATTTATTTTTAGAGAGAGGAAGAGAGGGAGAAGGAGAGAGGCCCTCCCTTTGTGTGCCCCCCTGCTGGGGACCTGGCCTCTCCCAGGCATGTGTCCTACACAGGGAATGGAACCAGCAACCCTTTGGTTCGCCAGCCGGCACTCAGCCCACTGAGCCACACCAGCTAGGGCTATGTGTCTGTCTTTGTTCCCATACCAGACTGTTTTGACTACAGTGTCCTTGTAATATAGTTTGATATCAGGTACTGTGATCCCTCTTACTTTGTTCTTCTTTCCCAAAATTGCTGAGGCTATTCAGGGTCATGTATGGTTCCATATAAATTTTTGAAATGTTTGTTCTATACCTGTGAGATATGTCATTGTTATTTTAATACGGATTGCATTGACTCTATAAATTGCTTTGGGCAGTATGGACATTTTGACGATGTTAATTCTTCGAATCCATGAACATGGTATGTGCTTCCATTCATTTGTGTCTTCCTTAATTTCTTTCTTCAGTGTTGTGTAGCTTTCTGAGTACAGGTCTTCTACCTCCTTGGTTATGTTTATTCTTAAGCACTTTATTTTTCCTCTTGTGATTGGAAACGGGATTTTTTTTTCCTGGTTTCTGTGTCTGATAGTTGGCTGTTGGTGTCCAAAAATGCCTTCAATTTCTGAGTGTTGAACTTGTATCCTGGTGATTTTCCAAATTCATTGTTAGGTCGCGTAGTTTTTTGGTGGAGTCTATAGGGTTTTTGACATACACTATCATGTCATCTGCAAACAGTGACAGTTTTCCTTCCTCCTTTCGAATTTGGATGCCTTTTATTTCTTTTTCTTGTCTGATCGCTGTGACTAGAGCTTTCAATGCTATGTTGAATAGAAGTGGTGAAAGCGGACACCCTTGTCTTGTTCTTGAACTTAGTGGGAAAGCTTTTATTTCTTTCCCAATGAGCATGATGTTGGCTCTAGGTTTCCTGTACATGGACTTATTGAGTTGAGGTGTACTGCCTCTACTCCCACTTTCCTGTGTGTGTTTTGTCATAAATGGCTGCTGTATCTTTTTCTGCACCTATTGACATGGTCATGTGATTTTTGTTTTTCCTTTTGTATATGTGATATACTATGTTTGTTGATTTGTGACAATTGTAACATGTTTGTATCCCTGGGATGAATCCCACTTCATCGTGGTGTACAATCTTTTTAACGTATTGCTGGATGGGATTTGCCAGTATTTTGCCAAGGATTTTAGTTTCTGTGTTCATGAGCAATATTGGCCTGTAGTTTTCTTTCTTTATCTTTTTAAAAGTATATTTTATAGATTATGCACTTGTGTTTCAGTCTTCATGTCTTTTAATTCTGCTCCGGTCCTGATTATTTCCTTTCTTCTGCTCGCTCTGGGCTTACTTAATTGTTGTTCTTCCAGCTCTTGTAGATGGAGGGTAGGGTGAGGGTGTTTATTTGAAATGCTTCTATCTTTTTTAGGTAGGCCTGTGTGGCTATGAACTTCCCTCTCAGGACTGCCTTTGCTCTCTCATACAAAGGCTTTGGGCCGTTGCATGCTCAGTTTCATTTGTTTCCAGAAACTATTAAAGTTCTTTGTTTATCTCATTATTAACCCATTCATTGTGTAACAGCATGTGATTCAGTCTCCATGAAGTTGAATATTTTTGAGTTTTTCCCTTGAGGTTGGTTTCTAACCCGTGCTGTCTGTGAAAATGCTTGATATGATTTCCACTTTCTTGAATTTTTCTGAGGCCTGTTTTTTGCCCTATCCTGTGGTCTATCTTCAGAAATGTTCCATGTGCATTTGAAAAGAATGTGTATTTTGCTACTTTGGGATGAAAGGTTCTATATGTATCGGTTGAGTCCACGTGGTCTAATGTGCCATTCAGTTCCATAATATCCTTGTTGTTGTTTTTCTTGGAAGACCTTTCCATTGTTGACAATGGGGTGTTAAAAACCCCTACCATAAGCATGTTGCTATCTATTTCTTTCTTGACGTCCTCCATGATTTTCCTTCTATTTTGGGTGCTCCTAAGTGGGGTGGATATATGTTTACAATATGTATATCTCCTTGATGGGTTCTTCCTTGAGTGTTATGAAGTGTCCCTCTGTGTCTCCTTATGGCCTTTGTTTTGACTTCTCTTTTGTCTCATATAAGTATTGCTACCCTGGCTTTCTTTTCATGTCCATTTGCTTGGAATATTTTTATCTAGCCCTTTACTTTCAGTCTGTGTAGGTCTCTTGTTCTGAGGTGGGTCTCTTATAGGCAGCATATGTGTGGGTCACATATGTGATGTCACATTTTCTTATCCATTGAGCTACCGTATGCCTGTAGAGTGGAGCATTTAACCCATTTACATTAAAGGTTATTGCTGATAGGTACTTATTCATTGCAATTTGACCTCCTTCATACCCATGTTCCTCACTCCCTCACTCTTTTCCTTCCTCTTCTGAAAGCAGTCACTCTAGCATATCTTGCCATGCTGGTTTGGTGGTGGTGTATTCACCCAACCTTCCTTTGTCTGAGATAGTCCTTATTTCACCTTCTATTTTAATTGAGAGCCTTGTGTAGAGCAGTCTTGGTTGCAGACCTTTGCTTTTCATTACTTGGAGTATTTCTTGCCATTCCCTTCCGGCTTGCAGTGTTTCTGTTGAGAAGTCAGCTACAAGCCTTATCGGAGCTCCCTTGTATGTTGCTTCCTGTTTATCCCTTGCTGCCTTTCAGATTCTCTCTTTGTCTTTGAATTTTGCCATTTCAGCTATGACACATATTGGAGTGGGCCTCTGGGTTCCTCTTGATTGGGACCCTCTGTGCTTCCTGCACTTGTGTGACTTTTTCTCCCCTCAAATGAGGGAAGTTTTCCATCATTATTTTCTCCAACAGGCTTCCTATCCCTTGTTCCCCTTCTCCTTCTGATATTCCTCTCATATGGAGATTACTATGTTTCATGTTTTCTTGCAGTTCCTTAACCCCTGTTTTATCCCTTTGAGTCTTTTTTTCCTTTTCTTGCTTTTCCTGGGAATTTTCTTCAGCCTTGTCCTCCAGCTGGCTGGCCACATCCCCTGCTTCATTTAGCCTGATTTTGTTTCTTTCACTGTGTTTTTCAATTCAGAAGTTGTGTTCTTCATTTCCTCTTTGTTGATAGTTTCTGTGCTGAAAGAGCAGAATCAACGAGAGTCTATGCAGACTCTTGTTGATAGCGTCTATGTCTTTTTTCATGCGGATGTAGTTTGCAGTGAGTTCCTTGTAGCTTCCCTCTAGTTTTTTGTAATGCTCACAGAGCTCATTGTGCTTCCTTATGACCATTGTTTTGAACTCATTGTCTGGGAAGCCCCTTTCTGGGGCTTCCTCCTTTCCTTTTGATTGTGGGTTCTTTCTTTGTCCCCCTCATTTTTGGGGAGACTCTTCTTGTTTGTTTCTGCTTCTTAAATTGTTCTATTTTGACTCCCTCCCTGTCTCTGTGGTGTGAACTTCTACGGTAGGAGACCTGTGTGATCCAGTGGCACAGCCTCCTTGATCTCCTGAACTTGATGCTCTTGGGATGCCCTTCATGTATGCCCCTCATGTTGGCTCTCTGGATGTAATTGGGTGGTGATTGTTGGTGGGTCGTTCTTTGGTGAGAGGCAGTGCAGCCACCATGTCTAGTTGCTGCCATGCTGGAGCCACCAGGAGAAAAGCACAAAGGCCAGGAAACAAACCCACACTGGCAAAAATAAGTCCGACCCGCTATGCCACTATCGACAGCAAATGGACCAGTATGAGTAAGGGTGTAAAGAGACTACTATAAGAAGGGAGAGCAAATATGGGATGACCTACTGAAAGAAAAATGATTTAGAGAGGGTAGATGGGGGAACACCACTAAGAGTGGGGAATCGGAGCAATAGGAAGAGAGAGAGCAAAATTTACATCATAAAAAACAGGGAATGAAGAAGGCGAAATGGAGTGAGGGAAGGGAAGCCCGTCGTATTAGGTTTCAACAGAAATTTAAAAAATAAAATAAGATCAACTGAGAGAGAGAGAGAGAAAAGGGGAAAAAAGTGCATAAATAATAACAAAATAGGAACCGAGTTGGAGAGAAAGATCCACCACAGGAATACCAACAAGTGAACTAAAATCAATGAAGGGGGCATGGGAATAAGAGGGAAAAGAGAAAGGAAGAAAAGCTTAAGAGAAGTCTAGAGGAAACAGATGTGATTGTGAGATGATGGAGGGAGAGGGAACACCAAGAGTGAGGAACGAAAACCAGCCCACGACAGGGCAAAGTTAAAATTTGAGATGAAAGAAAAGGAAAAAAAGGGCAGGATGAAAGGGGGGCGGGGGAAGCAGTCTATGACAGGGCAAAACTAAAATTTGAGATGTAAAAAGGAGTCAGAGAGGGGAACGGTAAAATTTGAGATTTGAAATACAAAACTTGTGAGGGTCTAGATGTAAAATTGAAAAACTGCAACAACAACTACCCTATCCACAACCATCGAGCAAAGATTGCTAAAGGTGAGGAGAGGACACAATATTTTAAGAGCAGGAAAATGAAAGTGAGATGGCCATTGAGCAGAAAATTGGTTTTGAGAGGCCAGACGGGGCAGAAATAGTAAGAGGGTGGAATGGAAACAAGTCGTAGCAAGAGAGAAGAGAAAATTTAAAACGAAAGTAATAAAAGGAAAGAAGAAGGAAAAAGGGGATAAGGGAAGGAATAAATTATGTGAATTGAAATGAACTACAGCATAAAACCTAGTGACTTAATATGCACAAACTTGGAGGACCAGAAATGAATGTTAAAAAGCTGCGCAGGAAAGGAAATATCAGAAATCATGGAGAAGACCACAGTGCATTTCGTCTGGGTAGCATCTAGTATTTAACATTGTTTTTATTTGCTGGACCTGCCTCTGGGGATGTCAGACGGTGAGCCCGTGTGACCTGAAGCAGCCAGTTTGAGACTGCGAGGGATCTACTGTCTGTGGCTGACTCCTTCCGTTGTTAATCTAGTCACTCTGCACTCAGCAGTCCGGCTTAAGCACCAGAGTACGGGGCAGGGCCTCTCCTGGGGTTGGGGCAATGGTTCCCCCCATGCTGCTGCCACTCAGGGGAGTGGTCTGCTTGAGCACAATGGCTGCTGAAGTACGGGGGATGACTCAGCCCCGGGATCCCGGCAACTACCCTCTCAGTTCTCTCCCCAGACCCTCCGTCCCCAGTCTCTCCTCAAAGGTCTCTAGTCTTCTCTGCCCATCCCCACCCCCTGCCAGAGCCCAGGGTAAGTGGCTGCAAATGAAAATCTATGCCTTGGCCGTTAAAACGGCTCTTTGAGTCTCCAGCTGATTGTCTCTGGCAGAGAGAATCCCTGACGCTTTTCCCAGCTGGCTGTCATCTGTGTACTTTTTGGCCTCTGGTGCTCTAGGCTGGGGATCCTGGTGTAGGGTTTAGACACCACGCTTCTCAGGGGGATCCAGCTGGCTGCTTACATATCTCTTGGGCACTTCAGCTGCCGACCTGGGCTCCCAGGCAGCCCTCTTGTGTCTCCACCACACTCCTTGCCAGTCATGCCACGCTGAAGCAGATCCTTCTGCCTGTCTGAGGTTATAAGGCTTCTCTCTCACTGTTGCTCAGTTGTTTGTTCTGGGTGAGTTTGTTATTCCTCCACCACTTAGTTGTAATGCCAGATTTTTCCTGGGAGCAGGTTAGTGCCACTTCCGCTCGCTCCTCTCCCATCTTCGATCTCTCCCATTGGGAAGCTCTTAATAACTATTTTTGATGTATAAAATAAATGCCTTTCACACAATAATCATTAATTCCTGCAGCATTTTATTCCGGCTGTACCATTTTTCCCCAAAATACAGAATTCCCCAGTGAAAGCATCTGGACCTGGAGATTTCTTTTATGTAGGGTTGTTAATTATTGATTCACTCTCTTTGTATATATAACTATCCAGAGTATCTATTTCACCTTGTGTGAGTTTTCGTACGCGGTTTTATTTTATTAAAAAATAAAATAAGATCAAGTGAGAGAGAGAGAGAGAGAGAAAGGGAAAAAAGTACATAAGTGCTGAGTGGACATTAGTGAGGTGAGGGCCTGCGGTGGAGAGTACAGTGTGTTCAGTGGTGCCTCTGGAGGAATTGGACCATTTCATCTTAATTAATAAAATTCATGGGTATAGACTTTTAAATAGTATGCCTTTGTTTTCCTTTTAATGGCTGTGGGATTAATAGCAACTGTCCCTCTTTCTCTTCTCACAGTAGTAACTTATGTCTTCGCTTCTTGGTTAATCTGGCTAGAGGTTTATCCATTTTCCTGATTTTTTTTTTAAAGAACCAGGTTTTGGTTTTGTTGATTTTCTCTATTAATTTCCTGTTATCAATTTCGCAGATTTCTCTTCCTTTTTTCTCCCCCCCCATTTCATATCTGCTGTTTGCTTTGGCTATAC
The DNA here is from genome assembly GCF_021234165.1 of Pteronotus mesoamericanus. Taxonomy (NCBI): domain Eukaryota; kingdom Metazoa; phylum Chordata; class Mammalia; order Chiroptera; family Mormoopidae; genus Pteronotus; species Pteronotus mesoamericanus. The sequence goes on from NW_026555325.1 coordinate 1,139,968, forward strand.
GCTGTAAACTAACTTATTCAGGTGGAGGCTTAGATTATTAATTTTAGATGTTTCTTCTTTGCTCACATGTGCATTCATTGCTTTTCAAAGCACTGCTTTTGTTGTGTACTACAAATTTTGATAATTTCCTTTTTCATCTAAAGTATTGAAAATATTTTCAAAATATTATTTTTTTCTTTTAAGCTGTAAGTCATTTTACAATGTGTTGTTTAATCTTCAAATATTTTGGGATTTTGCAGCCACCTTGTTAAATTTCTAGTGTAATGCCATTGTGGTCTGAGAAGATAATTTCTATGATTTCTGTCCTTTTCAACCTGTTCGGATCTCCTTTATGGCCCAGAATGTGGTCTACCTTGGTGAATATTCCGTGTGAGCTCGAGAAGAATGTATATTCTGCTGTTGTTGGCCGAGGGACTCTATGACTGCCAGTTAGCACCAGTTCATTGACGATACTGTTCATCTTCACAACATCCCCACTGATCTTCTGCCTGCTGAATCGGTCATCTGCTGATGGGAGAGCGTCTCTCCCTCTTCTTATGCCACCAGCCACCCACTTCAGCATGACCTCCTCTGAACTGTTCACATCTGCAGTGACCCTATATCCAAAGGAGGTCACGTTCTGAGGAAGTGGGGTGAAGACCTCAACACAGCCTTCTTTTGGAAAGGGGTTGAAGGTTACAATTGAAACCACCATGGCATCATTCACAAGCCATCCCTACCCGGTGGGTGGTGGGCCATGGAGCCTAGTGTGTGAGAGAGGGCCTAGCTCCAGAGACAGCACGTTCAAGCCCCATCCTTCTTACCAGCCATAAGACACTGGGCTGGTACCCAACGTCTTCCTCTGCCAAAACATAAGTGCCAGCCAGGTTAATACCAAAATGAAAGAACGTGTGAAGTGCCTGGCATGGCGCGTGCATGGTGCAGGGTCCATCGGTGTTCAGATGAACTGTACTAAGTGGCTCAGTGGGGATGAGTGAGTGATCAGCTGTTGGACACAGACTCCGCCATAAGGTGATGACACAGCCAAAGAGCCAGCATTCGTAGGGACGACCAACCCAATGGCCCCGTAACGAGAAGGGTGACTTTGAAATCTACCATCTCATCACAGGAACTGATTTCTTTGATGCCTTTTTCCCTCCGTGGAGGTAGTTACACTTCAAGGTCGAGTGGACTTTGAAGGCAAGGGCCTGTGGTGGGAAGAGTGCAGTGTGTTCCAGACCAAGGGGCTTAGTGGCAGAGCCCCTCAGAGTCCATGTCAGAGTGGCCAGAGCCTGGAGCAAGGAGGCTGAGGAGCGAGGCTGCTGCAGAAGCAATAGGCAGGCCAAGAGCCTCGCCTGCCTATTGAGGAGTTTGGACCTTGCTGAGTGATTGTGCAGAAGCTCTGAAAGACTTTGGCAGAGGAACAGAGGAGCAAGACTGGAGGCCGACCCACTAGGAGCTACTGTGGTCACTGCAGGGAACCCCGCAAGAGGGGGCAGTGGCTCTGACCCACGGTGGCGGCAGCGGGGTGCGATTCCGCAAGTGACGTTGGCAGGACTGGCCGAGCCCTGGACGCCCTGAGGGGCCAGCTGCTCTGCCGTGAGAGGGAAACACCAGGCCAGGGATCTGTGGCACGTAACCAGTCCCAGCACGGCCACCTGCACCCCCAGCAGCCCCCCAGCAAAAACGCTCTGTCTGTGCCCCAGGGGACCCACATCCTTCCTAGTAGATGAGGCAGGGTGGGACAATGTCTCATGAGGAAATGTCCCTGACTTTTCTGGTTCGTGGCAGAAGGAAGGAGACTGCAGCAGCACAGTGGCAATTCTGCTTCTCAGGGGGAGGATATGGGGGCATTGCTATCTGTTTGGATTCTGCCTTTGTCACCAGGCAGCCAGAGCCTCTGGTTGAGATGATGTCTCCATTCTAGGCCGAGTGCGATGCGCACTTCAGTCCTTTATAGTTTTAGTTTTAGTTGTTTCTTTTTCTTTTTCTTTTTTTTTAAAGATTTTATGTATTTATTTTTAGCGAGAGGGAAAGGAGGGAGAAAGTGAGGGAGAGGAACACGGCTCAGTTGCCCCTCATACACCCCCAGCTGGGGACCGGGCCCGCAACCCAGGCACGAGCCCTGGCTGAGAGTTGAACCTGTGACCTTCTGGGTTGCCGGCAGGTGCTCAGTCCACTGAGCCACACCAGCCAGGGCTCATATCTCAGTTGTTAAACTGAGCTGTGATGGGCCCATAGCGTCTTCATTTTCTTGAGGGTTTAATGTTTGCTTTCAGGGCACTTAGTGCAGGTTAACTCTCAGGAGTCTTGTCCCCTTTCCCTAGGATCACAGAAGTATGGTAGGTGGGGCTATGGAGAGAGGGGCCCAGGCCCAGGGCTGGTCCTCAGGGTCATCTTCAGTCAACCCGAGTCAACATGGGACAAAGGTGAGAAACCCCAGGCTGACCAGGCCTGGGCTGGCAGCCCCGTGGCCCGTGCCGACCCAGCCACAGCCCTCTCTGCTTGGACCCTGACCTGCTTCCTCCCCCCTCACAGGCTCAGGGACCTTTCCCTGTCTCCTGAGGCAGAACCCCGCGGCCCGTCCCCCGAGCCCCAGCACTGCCCGGATGAGGTCTCTCATGGTTCCCCAGCGCCGCCAGGTGTGCAGGGGTCAGCCCGGAGCGCCCCCGCCAGGCTGGGCCAGTGGGCTCTCTGGGGAGCTCAGCGCACGGCCCCACCCTGCAGCTGGCCAGGGGGAGGGAGCGGCCCTTCTCGCTTTCCCGTCCCCATGTCCTGCGCGAGGCTCTGTCACACTCTCCCCGCAACCCTGTCGCCGTGGGGCTGTGAGAGGCCGGCGCAGCGCCCCTCCTCCAGGACCCGCTGGCATCTTGGGATGTTGGCAAGGGAGCCTCCATAATAAGGGCGCGTGAGGCGGGGAGGGCAGGGCAGTGAAGAGCTGGCGGAATCACGGATGGCAGACGATGGAATGATCCCGAGAGTGGCTGGGATGGAGCCCTGGGGCACGTGGGGGCGGTGGCATCAGATGGAACGGACAGGAGGGAGGAGGTGTGACAGGACAGCTGCTCTGGGTGGCTTGATGGGGTTCAGGCTTTCCGGGCCATTTGCTTGGGGACAGTGCAGCACGTAGCGAAGACAAGGGGTTGCTGGATTGGGGAGGTGAGTCCACTGGGACTCTAGACCCCTATGTTCTTTAGGCCCAGCTGTCAGGCTCATGGAAGTTCTAGAAAAATCATCAGTTACATGTGGGGGGTGGGGTGTGTGGTTTGGCTCCTTTCCGTGTCAGGTGCCCTGAGTCTGGGGTCTAGTGCTCGGTGATTTCCACTGTTGTCCCGGGAAGTCTCCTCGAGGACCTTCCCGAGGTCCTGAGAGCAAGGGACGTTACTGCGGGAGTGACAAGTGACTGCACTGAGGGTTTTCCTCCCTGACTCTGGTCACCGGTCCCTCTCCTGGACCGCGGGAGGCGACCAGGGAGGATAGGCCCTGGCCTGGAGCCTGTGCCTGGCTCACTGTGTCCTGGCGCACGGCCCTGAGGGGACTCAGCGCTCCAGGCTCTGGCCTCTTGGGCTGCACTCATTGCTGCCCCTGTTGCCCTGGCCCCGCTCGGCCAGGGATGCCCAGGAGCAAACATGTCTGTCCCTGTTCATTCCAGGGGATTCCTGGGCCCAGACCTCTCCCGGGCACCCAAGCTTAGGGACTGGCTGAGCCCCTTGACCCTGCCATGGACGGGCTGTTGGGAGAGGGGGATTGTGCCCAGGAATGAGGGGACACTCCAGAGCAACAGCCACCCCGGCCCTGGGGCAGCCTGGGCAGGCAGGAAGAGAGCTGGGGTGCAGCCCTGCCCAGGCCACTCAGGCTGCGGAGAGGACATGCTCTGGCCCAGGCGCCACGTTGGGCAGCCTGCATGAGAGACCTCCGTTTTCTTGTCCCTGTAGTGCACAGGGTTGTGCTGCAGGCGGGCCCTCCAGGTCACTCTCTGTAGTGTTCTCTGCATCTGAGGTCACAGAGACAAACCCTAAAGGAACAGAGGCAGACAGCTCAGATTCTAGAACCCCACGTTGGGCCAGACTCTCATCCTCTGCGTTGGCAGCGAGTCTGGTTCTCTGCGTTGGCAGAGATGAAGAAGCGATTCTCTTTGGCTCCCCTCCCCAGACCCCCTTCTCCCACCCCTCCTTCCTCTGCCTCTTCCCTCTCAACTGTCTCCCTGTCCCCGAGCCCTCCACAGACCCCCGCAGCGATGAAGAAGCGATTCTCTTTGGCTCCCCTCCCCAGACCACACTTTCCCACCCCTCCTTCCTCTGCCTCTTCCCTCTCAACTGTCTCCCTATCCCCGAACCCTCCTCAGACCCCCGCAGCGATGAAGAAGCCAGTCTCTTTGGCTCCCCTCCCCAGACCACACTTTCCCACCCCTCCTTCCTCTGCCTCTTCCCTCTCAACTGTCTCCCTGTCCCCAAGCCCTCCACAGACCCCCGCAGTGATGAAGAAGCCAGTCTCTTTGGCTCCCCTCCCCAGACCACACTTTCCCACCCCTCCTTCCTCTGCCTCTTCCCTCTCAACTGTCTCCCTATCCCGGAACCCTCCTCAGACCCCCGAAGCGATGAAGAAGCCAGTCTCTTTGGCTCCCCTCCCCAGACCAGCCTTTCCCACCCCTCCTTCCTCTGCCTCTTCCTTCTCACCTGTCTCCTTCTCCCCGAGCCCTCCTCAGACCCCCACAGTGATGAGTGAGAGCCCTCCACAGACCCCTCCACAGACCCCCCGCAGTGATAAAGAAGCGAGTCTCTTTCGCTACTGCTACCCTCTGCAGACCACGCTCTCCCACCCCTCCTTCCTCTGCCTCTTCCCTCTCACCTGTCTCCCTGTCCCCGTGCCCTCCACAGACCCCCGCTTCTGGGCATCGGCCTGTCCCTCCCCCTGGCCCCCCACCTCGCCCATCCAGGTTCCCATGTGGCAGCCGCGGGCCTCGTCCTCTCCTGGCCGCCCGCAGGGCCAGCAGCGCCCGCAGGCCCTCTGCCGTCCCCCGCACCCCCTGCCCTGCCCATCCCCCTTCCCCTCCTCCCCTCAGCATTGACGAAATGGTCCGCACTGCTTGTCAGTGTCCTCTCATCATAAAACCCCCTCCTGGTCTTTCTCTGACCGATGACCCCCTGGGCTCAGGCTTCATCTTCTGTCCCCGACCTCCTGCCGGGGCACCACTTCCCACCATCGCCACAGACAGCCCCAGGGGCCAGGAGCCCCCGCCGCAGGGCACCCCTCAAAGACTCCGGTGTCATACACCTCCTGTGCGACGGGACCTGATTGTGGTGGGAAGCCGCTACAGGTAATCCGCGTGGGCCCCCAGAAATCCAGAAGCCCCCCATCCGGTGCCCTCTCCACAGTGAGTTCACAGACATTTCGGTGACATTCTAGCCCATGTCACCTGGAGCATGACCCTCCTGGGGAGCGGCGGAGGAGCGATGGTGCCCTGTGCCCGGCCCCTACCCCACGCCCCAAACCAGCCTCCCTGGGAGCGAGGGACCAGGGGCCCCTCTGCAGAGCAAAGGCTGTCTGGGCGGGAAGTGGGGCGGGGGCCCTGTGGCAGTGGGAAGAGAGGGGAAGCCCTGCCGCGCGGCCCCGGGGCCTGGAGGCTGGGGGAGGTCGGGGCGCCGGCTGGGGCCAAGCGCCGCGGTGGCTGCGGTCCTGGGCGCACACAGGGCGGCAGCTGAGCTCCGCAGCTGAGCGGGCCCCCAGCGTGGCGGGGTCAGGGCCCTGTTCCTGCAGCCCCGCTGCGGGCAGCCGTGGGCCTCCGGGGCTGTGGGAGGCTGTTGCGCCTGGAGGAGAGGGAGAGGGCTGTCTGGAGGGGCCTCCTGGAGGCGTCGGGGGACCCCCACACCATCCTCCCCTCCCTTATCAGCAGGGCCCAGGACAGCCAGGACTCCTCCCGTTTCCCATGCCTGGGAGCAGCAAGAAGAGGCCCGAGGGGCCAGACGACGGGGACCCCGCGACCCAACTCTTCTGTGGGCCCAGCTGGGCCACGCGCCTCCAGATCGGAGCGCCAAAATTCGGCAGCCCGTGGCCCTAGGGGGGTGAGTCTTGGGAGCGCCCACTGAGCCTGAGCGTGGGGAGGAGGGCCCCTGAGGACTCCCAAACCACTCAGGCTGCCTGCCCCTCCAAGGGGGCACGTCCCGGGCTGGCTTTCCGGACCCCGGGCTGCTGCGCTCAGGGTCCAGGATTATGCTTCTTTTGGCCCCTCTAGCGTTTTCAGTTTTGATCATGGCCTCCCGGCGGCGGCCGGCGGGCAGAAGTCTTGTGCTGAAGACAGACCCTGCGAATGATGCCCACCTCACCAGGAAGCACGGCCTTTGCGGGCCAGGGAAGCCAGGCCCCGCCTGCCGGTGGCCCCGAGTTGCGAAAAAGTTCAAGGGAACGCAGCCTGCCCGGACCCCAGCCTCGAGCTCTGCTTCCTACTGCCAGGAGCAGATGGGGAGCCAGGCAGAGCTTGAGGACCCTCTGCAGGAGGCCCTTCTGGAGCGGTCAGCCCCCTTGCTCACTCTGTGCACATGCTGGGCGGGGTGGGGGGGGGAGAAGGGGCAGGTCCCACCCCGAGTGGAGCCTCAGTGTGGCCTGGGCCAGGCACTGGCCAAAATCCGGAGAATGACCTGCCCTGCCCTGCCCGCCTTGCCCAGCTCTTGCGCACAGTCCTTCGCCTGACTTCTGGCCCCCAAATTCCTCATGGCCAACTCTCTCTGAGCACACACATGGCAGGTCTCCAAATCAGATAAGGGTCGTCTGGATCCCCTTCAGGCCACACACTGCTCTGCACCCGTGGTCCCTGCCCGCCCTTGATGGGGCAAATGGACACACTCGGGCCTGTGTTACTGCCAGACACCCACCTGTTTGGGGGGCGAGAAGCCCTGGCGTTTCCCGCTCAGTGACCTAAGAGACTGCGCGATGAATGCTCACGGAGCCTGCGGTGCCAGGCCCCAACTTCTGCAGCCCCGGGGGCGCCAGGCAGAGAGAAGGATGCAGCTGGTCCTTTGAGGACCACGGAGGTGGATGGCTTCTGCGAACACCTCCCTGGGCCGCACCCACCCTTTTGGGTTTGGAAACTTTTTCTGGGAATCTTCTGGGGCTCCAAAGAGTCCCACTGCTGAGACCCCTGCCTTGTCTCCCCGAGCAGCCTCTCAGACAGGCCTGACCAAAGACAGAGCCGTGAAACGTCTACACAAGAAACCAATGGCCCAGCTCCTTGGACCCCTGGGCTAGGAGCCTTGTCCCCTAGAGGTCCTCCGCCCCCAGCCTAGGGCAGAGGACAGACTGGGTTCTTGGAGGCTCAGCCCAGGCCCCAGGGCTGCAGGGCAGCGGGGAAACCTGGGCAAGAAGCTTGCGGGCAGGGTTCTTGGTAGGCCAGTCCCCTCGCTCTGTGTCTTGCAGACTTGCCCTCTCAAGAGATGCATCCCACCTGCAAGTGGGGAGGGGGGAGCCATGTCCTAGCCAACTTTGCTTCCCAAGTGCTACCTGGGGGTGACGTTTTATGAGCTGTCAAGGGAGACCAGGCCCTTCTGCCAACACTGAGAGTTGTTGCTTTGCTGACATCCGGAAGACATGCTGCTAGAGTCCTCGTTCCCGTGAACATGAGAAAGACTTGGTGACTTTATTTCTTCCCACCCAGAAGAACATGCTGCCATTTCCTGATGGGAGTGCAAAAGAGACAAGGTCGTGAGACGCCAAGGGGAGCTCCAGGCTGCCTCAGGGCCAGGAGGGAGGGTGACTGTGTGAGGGCTGCTGGGGGACCCAGAGAGGTCCCCTTTTCCCAGAACAGGTAGACTGAAGCCTCAAGAGTGCAGACAATCTTTTGTGACTCTCCTCCTCAGCCCGGGCTCCCAGCACGGGCACCAGTCGCCCACCCCACCCCTCACCTTTCCTCCTAGTAGAGAACATAGCTGTTAAAACCGACTCAGAGAAACGCGTGCGGAAGGCCAGGGTACGCCGGCCTGGCTCAATCATTTTTTTCATAAGCTGCGTAGAGTAAGATAATTTTGATTGTTGTTCTGTGTTTTATAATGAATAAACTCTATTAAGTGTTCTTTTGTAGAGAACATTGATTCCGCCAGAAGCCCATCCTGACAGCTTCACCTCCTCAAGTGGCAGCTCAGGGGGCCCCGGCCTGAGCTTTGACAGGATCCGCCCAACCGTCAGTATGAGAGTGACTACCCAAGCTTTTGAGCATTCAAACACCTTGCTCTGCTTGGTGCGTCTTCTCGCTTCTGTGTGGAGGTCCAACAGCATCTGTGCTGCACAGCGTAGATTTCGAGACACTCGCACTCACGTTCCCCTAGATGGGGCCTTTGCCACCTGATTGTTTTCTTCTGAATGAGCCAGGGCAATACTTTGTTCTCTCCTCCAATTAGGGATGTTTTCTGTCATGACTTTTTCAAACAGGTTCTCTATCTCTTCCTCATCCTCCTCTTCTTCTTGTATCCCTATTTTAGAAAATAGAATTAATATTTTTCATGACCTGAAGTAAAATATTCAAACCCAGAAGCTATGAGATAAATATTGACAGTAGGACTATATTAAACATTTAATGTTCTGTAGTAATATATGTATAAAAAAGTTAAAGGACAAAGAATGAATAGGAAAGTATTTGCAACACATCTAAAACACGGTTAGTAGGTTTTTTCTTTGTTTTTTAGAGAAAAAAGTTCTACAAACCTTTAATCAATAAATGCATAAAAAAATGCCAAAAAGTCATTTAAAGCTTTTTAAAAATAATAGAAATAGGCAAGAAATATACAAAAACTGGTTTGCTTTCAACAAGTAATAAAGGGACAATTAAAATAACACATCATTGTCACACTCAGATTAATAAGTATTAAAAATACTGGTAATATCAAGTATTGGCAACTCTGAAAGGAACTGGGTATTCATAGAAACGTTTTCTCTGTCTTAAAGCAGTCCCTTTAGCATACTTTGCAGTGCCAGTTTGGTGGTGATGTATTCTTTTCTTAGCCTTGTTTTGTCTGGGAAACTCCTTATTTCACCTTCCATTTTAATTGAGAGCCTTGCTGGATAGCGCAGTCTTGGTTGCAGGCCTTTGCTTTTCATGACTTGGAATATTTCTTGTCATTCCCTTCTGGCTTGCAGTGTTTCTGTTGAGAAGTCAGCTGCTAGCCCTATCGGGGCTCCCTTGTATGTTACTACCTCCTTGTCCCTTGCTTCCTTTAGGTTTCTCTGTTGTCTTTGATATTTGCTGTTATAATGATGATGTGTGTCATGGAGTGGGCCTCATTGGGTTCCTCTTGAATGGAACCCTCTGTGCTCCCTAGACTTGTATGACTTTTTCTCTCCTCCAATTAGGGAAGTTTTCTGTCATGACTTTTTCAAACAGGTTCTCTATCCCTCCCTCATCCTCCTCTTCTTCTCGTATCCCTATTATATGGATATTATTACCTCTCAGGTTGTCCTGCATTTCCCTCAATGCCTCTTCATTCTTTCTGAGTCTTTTTTCATTTTCTTGCTCTTTCTGGGAGCTTTTTTCTACCTTGTCCTCCAGCTTGTTGATTTGGTCCTCTGCTTCATCGAGGCTGCTTTTGATTCCTTCTACTGTGTTCTTCAATTCAGAAATTCCATTCTTCATTTCCTTTTGTCTCTTATTGATAGTTTCTATGTCCTTTTTCATGCTGATATAGTTTGTAGTAAGTTCCTCATAGGTTCCCTATAGTTTTTTGTAATTCTCTCTGAGCTCACTGAGCTCATTGAGCTTTGTTACAACTGTTGTTTTGTACTCAATATCTGATAGTTTGCTTGCCTCTATTTCATATAGTTCTCTTTGTGAGGATTCCTCCTTCCCCTTTGACTGGCTGGTATTTCTTTGTCTTCCCATTATTTGTGAGACTCTTCTTTTTGCTTCTGCCTCTTAAATTGATCTGTCTTCATTTTCCGACTTTGTGGTGTGATCTGCTATGGTAGGAGACCACTGTTTTTCTTTCTGGATCTGTCCTTTGATGATGTCAGATGTTGTCTCTGTCTGCCCTTAGGCAGTCTGTTCTAGACTTCCCGGAATCTACTGTCTGTGGCCGTCTCCTTCAGCTGTTAATCTATTCACTCTGTACTCTGCAGGCTGGCTTAGGCAGCTCAGTGCAAGGCAGAGTGCATCCTGGGGCTGGGGTTATTGGGTCCTCTCATGCTGTCATCTTTATGGGGAGTGGTCTGCCTGAGCAAGATGGATGCTGCAACATGGGGGAGGAGTCAACACCAGGATCCCTCTGGCTACTCTCTCTGTTTTCTCACAAAAGCCTCCATCTTCAGTTTCTCCTCAAGTTTCTCTAAACCACTCTGCATCCCTTTTAGCCAGGGATCAACTATCTGTGACTCATACTCTGTACTCAGCAGTGAAGCTTAAGCATCACGGGCCAGAGTAGAGACCCTCCTGGGGGGTGTTGCTGTTGTGTCCTCTCTCGCTGCTGCCACTCAGAGAAGTGGTCTGCCTGAGCAAGATGGCTTCTGCCACATGGGGGATGAGTGAGCACTGGGATCCTGTCAGCTGTTACCTCAGTTCTCTCCCCAAAGCCTCCTTCCCCAGTCTCTCTTCAGGCATCTGTTGCCTAGTCTGCCCTTGCCTTTGCCAGTGATCAGGGTAAGTGGCTGTAAGCAAAAATTAATGCCTTGCCCCTTTAAATGGCTCTTTGCATCTCCAGTCACCCATCTCTGGCAGAGAGCAACCATGCTACTTTTTGCAGCTGGCTGTTATCTGTGTACTTTTTGGGCTCTTGTGCTGTAGGCTGGAGATCCCTGCTTATGGTTTAGATTGCACTTTTCTTAGGGGCATCCTACTGGCTAGTTATATATCTGTCTGGTCCTGGAACCCATGGATACCTCACCCACCTTCTCGAGTCTCTGCCGCACTCCTTACCAGTCAGGTTGTGCTAAAGCTGATTCTCTGTTTGACCGAGGTTATTAAGCTCCTGTCTCGCTATTGTTCAGTTGTTGGTTCCAGGTGATTTCTCCACAATTTAGTTGTAATTCCAGATTGGTCCTTGGAGGAGGTCAGTGTGACTTTCATTCACTCCTCCACCATTTTACACTTCCCTCACATATTTATTATTCTTTATTTCCTCTTTATATTACCCTTTAAATACTTTATTTTATGCCTTTTAATAATATATGCACCATTTCTTCTTTAAAACACGTATTTGTACCTTATACATACATGAAAGGGTACATAAATGCATATTATTGGCAATATGTTCTCATATTTTTAACTTAATGGGGTACATGATTAAGCTTGGATACCCCTGATCTAGCCAACACTCACCCCTATTTTATGCATGAGGATGAAAGTCTAGAGTGGTTATGTGATTAGGTTACCATGGTCAAAACTTGAACTTGAATCTTCTGACTATAGGCTGAGTTCAAGACTTTACACAACTCTCTCTCCCTTAAAGATGTAGTGAGATGCACACTTTGCCCTATTGTAGCATCATGAGGCCTTGGGCAATTTTGAGTAAGATGCTCTTGTTTAACAAGCCTTGTGGGGAGCAGGGGTGTTACAGCAGGGTCAGGCAATGTGGGCTTGAATTCTGACTCTGCCACCCAGTAGTTGTAGGGCCTGGGGCAATTGAGTGCCTTAACTTCTTTTATCCTCAATTAGATGCAAATAATTGTGCTTATGGCATAGGATTGTTTTTAAAGAATAAATTATATAACATTGTCAAAGTGTAAGCTACCTGTTCCTTAAAGTTTAGTTGTAATAGTAATAGTTGATTACTGTTGAGACTATGATGGTACAGGAGATATAATTCTGTCTCCTGTATGGAGGTACCCCTGGGGACTGAGGGATAAGACCTATGTCCATATGTGAATACGGTTTGCTTGGCTGGGCATCTGGCACAGATTTGGTGTGGTGCTGTGTGTGGCACCCAGCCGAAGGAGCCCAGTGGTGGCTTATGTGGGCCGGTATTTGCTGGGCTGAGACCTGCAAGTCTCACTGCCTTTCCATGATCTCAGGTCACATTTTTGGTATTATGCTAAGTGAAATAAGTTTCTAGAAAGACAAATACTATATAATTTCACTTATAGGTGGAATCTAAAGAACAATATAAACGAACAAGCAAAACAGAAACAGACTCATAGATATGGAGAACAGACTGATAGTTGCCAGATAGGAGGGGGTTTGGGGGGATGGATGAAAAGGTGAAGGGATTGAGAAGTACAAATTGGTAGTTACAGAATAATCATGGGGATATAAAATACACATGGGAAATAGAGTCCATAGTATTGTGTGGTGACAAGTGGGTACTGGAAACATCAGAGGGAACACTTTGTGAAGTATATGATTGCCTAACCACTATGCTGCACACCTGAAACTATACAAAATAATATGAATGTGAATTGTAATTGAAAAATTTTAAAAATTAAGAAAAATCCACATGGCCGATTGGAAGTCAAATTATTTCTTTTCTCTTGTCTCAGGCAAGTGTCTTGATAGAGAGAAGCCTCTTTCTTACCTATTCCTACTCCTCAATCCACTGTAATCTGGCTTTTACCCTTCAGCTCCCTGGAAAATGCCCAGCCAAGGGCCTTAATGACTTCCTTGTTGTCAGGACTGATGGATACTTCTTGATTGTTAGTCATGACTTCTCAGCACCACTGTCACTGTTTGGGACCATTTGACCTCTTCTTTTTGAAGCAGGCTTTCTGTCTTAATTACGGAACACCACATTCTCTTAGATTTCCTCTTCTCATGCTTCTTCTTACTCTCCTTTGCTGGGTGATGTTCGTCAGCGTTATATTTACACGCTGAGACTTCTCCCAGACAATTCTACCTGTGAGCTTGACCACCATTCCATTTGGCATCACTGATTCTCAAACAGAGGGAAGGCTGTCAAAATTGCTTGCCAGGAGAGAGGCTTCTTCAGACTACATGTGCAATTACAGGGGTTCTGAATATACCATATGTCACTGACATTAACTGTCACAGTGGAGCTTCTATGGGTGGAGGCTCCTCAGTTGTGTGTGGGTGTGTGTGCATGTGCTGAGGAGCCCTTATTTAATTCTGACAGATCTCAGTCTATCACTTGCACATGCAGGTGCTACTACACATATCCACTTGGATGTCCACTAGGTACCTTGCACTCAATCTGATCCAGGTAACACTTAGCCCTCCCATAAACTTGCTCCTTTTTTTTCATCTGTAATCTCAGTGAGTAGTGCCATTGTTCAACCAGTTGCTCAAGCCAAAAGCTGGTTATCGCCCTTGACTCTTCCTTAACATGACATCCACATCAATTACCAAGCCCTTGTGAATCTACCTCCTAAAAAACCATTTGCCTCATATCATTTCTCTTCTTTCTCATTGATGCTATACTTCTCGTTTTCATCCAATTTCTACTCTCTAGTCCACTAATGCTCTTGGCCTCCTCAAACGCAGTCTCACCATGGTGCCCCCTGCAAGAGTGCTTTAGGGTTCCCTGCTGCCTTGGGAACCACCTGGCCCTACCCCCCTCTTCAGCCTCACTTCCTGCCTCTTCTTATCTTATTCTACATGTTTTGATCATACTTAGGGACTCCCATAGTTGATTGTTCAGACCAGAATGTATTTGAGAATGAAAGAGGGTGCTTTTAATAATTTCTCAGGGACAATAAGAGAAAACTAGGTATCTTCCCCCGAAAAACTAGGGCATATAGTCAACCCAAGTCATACTGAACCTTACTCAGATGTGCATTGTTTTCTTTCATTTGTTTACCTTTGTTTTGATGTTCCCCTCCATCCGTCTTTTTTGCCTTTTTGAGATCTTCATCCTTCTGTGTGTTCTCCTAACACCCTGTACCTTATCCACTTAGCATGTAAAACATTCTATTTTAACTGTCTTTTTTATCACCTATATCTAAGAGAAAATCAAGGTCTGTTTGGGTTTAAAGTTAGTTTAATGCTTCTACCACTCTCTAGACTGCTTTCTCCAGCACTATGCTGCTCTTTTATATTTTTATTTTTTTAAAGATTTTATTTATTTATTTTCAGACACAGGGGAAGGGAAGGAGAAAGAGAGGGAGAGAAACATCAATGTGTGGTTGCCTCTCACGTGCTCCCTACTAGGGACCTGGCCTGTAACCCAGGCATGTGCCCTGACTGGGAATGGAACTGGTGACCCTTTGGTTCACAGGCCCGCACTCAATTCACTGAGCCACACCAGCCATGGCTAACCTGCCCTTTTTTAAATAAGAGAGGAGGTTTCAGGCTTAGATTCATTGTGTAAGTGACAGAATCTAGCCAGAAATTTAAAACACCTTCTTGTTTATTTTATTGATTGATATTTATCTTCTGTTTATGACAAGTAATGCAAATTTTCTATTTGTGCTAATAATGCATTTTTTCAAAATTAAAAGAAAAGGAGTCTATTAAATAAAAAACATTAAATTAATGATAGCCCGTTGATATATGAACGTTGAGGAAAATCATGATAGCTGGCACGTCTCCTAAGAATAAGGACATTCTCCTATTACAAGACAATAAATACCATTATTACATTTACGAAAATTAGCATAATGCAAGGTATGTAACTTCTGATATATTCTAAATATTCACATTTAAAAATAAATCTCTTATATTACTCTTAAGTTTATCCAATGGAATCTAAATATTATAGGACTTGATACTCATGTATACCTATTTTTAATACATAAACAAACTCTTTTTTAGCATTTGAATATTTTACTTCTTTCTTTTCCTTCCTTGAATTTATATACCTATTCTGCTTACTCCACAAAATTTTATTTGAATGTATAATTGTTTATGCTTGAATGTTTTTTATTGATCATCCTAGCATGTTCTTCTAAAACAAAAATGCACTGATTGAATTCTTCCTTCATATCCTATAATCGTAAAACTCTATGTATTAAAAAATTCTTGATTGAGGTGTTATAATTATTATCAGTACACAAATACACTATTAGTATGCTATTGACCATAGCATAATAATAACATCACAATTTTAGTAATAATCATAAAATGAAAAAAATGTTTAGAAAATATACTTTGTAAATGATATTATTGAAGCTGTAACAAATAGTTTGGGTATTTGGGTGAATAGTACTTATTACTAGGAAGAAGCAGGATTTTTCTATTTCTCTATTTAGAATTGATTCAATTTAGATTATATTTAGAATCGATTATATTTAGGATCAATTATATTTCTATTTTTTTAATAGAGGAAAATAAAAAATTCACCTATAAATAAATAGCTATGGAAAAAGATTTATAATATTAATTTGAATTCCTTCATGATTATATGACAATAATCACGTAGTGAAATACCACAAAATTTATTTTAATAATTTTAATAATAATACATCATTTGACAATACAGTTGGTTTCTCTTTCAATATTATTAGAAGTAAAGAATTAGAAATAGCTTGAATTGTAAAAAGTTTGCTATCCAGTTGTCAGACTTATTCACCCTCTTGATTTCTTAGAGTTATATTGAAAAGTATTTACTAATCATTACTAAATTATTATTAAGTATATATATATTTTTTACCCAAAGGCATCATCTTTCCTTGTAAATGACTGAAAAAATAAAAATATTGGTTGATTCAATACACCTTGCCAATGAAATATTTTTTTTATCAAATGCAAATACTTTAAATATATTTATACAAAACTTTGTAGTTACAGATTTTAATTTATGAAAAATGTCCACCATGATCAAGCCCATCAGCCAAATGTACTTGCTTCCTGTCAGAAAATATCTGACTTCATTTTCTAATGAAAATGGTTCTAATTCTAAGAAAGAGGTAAGTGGGACCAGGAGTTTGCTGCCTGGTGAATGAGGCCTGTGCCACATTCCTTGCTTTGCTCTCGTCCTTAGGAGCATTGCTTTCTTTGATGCAAGTCAGGAATAGAAGAGGAGAGGGCATTTAGTAGAAGTTCGCTTAGCATGGCCAACATATTTTGTCTTTAATGCCCCAGTAGACCTTTCACAGAACAAGTGTAACACCAGAAAAGACAGCAGCCCTATCACGTGCCCTGTGGAACATCGGCATCCACTCTCTCCTCTTGTTTAGGGCCCTGGTGATGAACACGTGGGC
Source organism: Pteronotus mesoamericanus (assembly GCF_021234165.1). NCBI lineage: Eukaryota > Metazoa > Chordata > Mammalia > Chiroptera > Mormoopidae > Pteronotus > Pteronotus mesoamericanus. The sequence goes on from NW_026555325.1 coordinate 1,156,012, forward strand.
TCATTCCCATGGAGAGAGTCGGGCTGGGTGAGGGAGCTGGTGTTTTTAGCCATCGATGACCATAAGCAGGGAATGGCCGAGGAGGACCGACAAACTGGCAGGAAATCTGTAGTATAAAAGTAGCCACGTAGAGATCAATTTTAGAAAGAGGGGCAGGAGTGGGAAATCTCGAACTTGATTTCCTTAAACTATGCACTGCTGCAGATCCTGTGGGGAAGTTTCTAGCCCTCCTCAGGGTGCACGTACCTGCCTGAAGTTTGCTGGGTCAGCAAACTCACTTTGCTGCAGTCTGGGTTGGGGATGACATGGGGAATTGGGGAATCGATGAGGTACCAACGAAGTCCATGCTGGTCCTAGGTGCACCTGGATATGGCTTCCTGACTCAGATCTGACTGCCCCAGGGAAACCCTTGGGTCCATCCTCCATTTGATAAGCTTCCACATGGCCTGGAGGAGTGTGGGGAGCTCCAGGATGATCTGTTTGATTCCCTCTTGGTGACCAAGAGTGCCCTTTGTCCACTTAAGCAGGAAATTCTGGATTTTCTCAGGATATTGTCAAAGCAAACCATTAACATTTAATCAAGACTCATCCGAAGCTGTCTGGGGACTGAGCGGTTTTCACAAAATGCATATCTAGGAACCTCCTGAGTTTCTTCCTTTTGAGAGCGAGACTTTCTATTTTATTTGGAGAACTTCTGCTGTGCAATAATCTATCCTGACTTGTCCCAAACCAGCTCTTCAATGAATCTCTTAGCTTTTTAGGCTATGCAAAACCCAAACAATCTCTTCCTCTCTCTCAGCTCTGCAGGGACACACAGAAGAAGAAAAGGGAGCCCTTCTGATATCCCCCTTCACTCCATCTTCTCCTCTGAAGCCATTTTCCAGTCTTGGTCAAAGGGAAGTCACAAACCATTGCCATTTGAGCAGTTTGCTCATTATCCAATTAAAAAGTTTTTCTCATATATAATACCTAATAGATTTCAGCTTCTCACCCCCAAATTTCAATGTCAAGTTTCTCTTAAAAATAGAAGTTAAAACAACAGTGTCATATGGCAATGACCAGCTGATGCTAAATAGCGCTGTCCTCTTTAGATGGTGCCATGAGCTCTCTGGTTGGCTGCAGTCCCTACCCCACCATTGACAATTCCTACCTGTTCTCTGTAGCAGTTTGAATTTGTGACCTCTAGATGAAGATTTATTGAGGCATTTTATTAATTTTTCCAATAAACATTGAATATCAATGATGGCTAGCCAAACTCACAAGGAGCTTACATTCTAGCGGGAGAAGACAGACAATAAAAAAAATACAGTCATGTGCCACTTGATAACAGAGACATTTGCTGAGAGGTGTCATTGGGTGATTTTGTCATTACACGAACATCATCGAGTGTGTTTACACAAAACTAGATGGTATAGCCTACTGTGGTGATTGTGTGCTGTACTTTTATGACTGGCAGCATAGTAAGTTTGTTCACACCAGTATCACCACAAACATATAATACATTGCTCTATGTTATCAGGTGATAGGAATTTTTCAGTTCCATTATAGTCTTGTGGAGTCACAGTTGTATAGGTGGACTATCACTTACCAAAACCTTGTTATGAGGTGCATGGCCACAGATAAATTATAGAATATGTTGAAAGATGATGGTTCTATGAGGAAAATACAGCAAAGAAGGGGATAGCAAGTGAATGGGTGAAACTTAAAAATAGGATAGGCAGGGAAGGGTTTACTAAAACACTTAAATCAAGACTTGAAGGAGGTGAAAGAATAAACTGTGCAAATATCGCTTGGGAAGATTTCAGGCAGAGGGAACAGCAAGTGCAAAGGCTCTGAGGCATAGGGGTGTTGTAGAAAGAGCCATGGCTTGGACACAGACACTGCTCTATGCTTTAGGTGATCTAATATCCTCTGAGCCTCATTTCTTTATATGAAACTGAAGGTTTGAGCAAGGTCCCATTCAGCTCTAATGGTTGGTGATTCTACAGCAAAATCCTTCTTTTAGGAAAAGCAGGAGAATGTTTGCTAATATGGATGTGCTTATGGAAATAGACTTTTATGATTTCTCTGTGCATTTTCAGCTTGGGTTTGACAGCTAAAAATGTACACTCTTGCTCTCTGAGGGCTGAATTTCCCATATACCTGGGGTGCAGATGGGTTGAAAATGAATGGAACTGGCAGAGTTGATTGCTATCTTTTTCATTAAGGTTCAGTGTTTGACTTCTGCTGTAGTCCCAGCAGATGACAACAGATTGCTGGGCATGAACAAGAGTAGGTTATTTCTTATCTGATCATTCATCCTGTGTTTGAGGGTGACCAAAGATTTTAATATTGAAAAGTCAAAGAGCATGGACTGCTTCACCCACCATCAGCTTAACCTGTTATTTATAATACCATTTCTGTAACTTTCCAATTCTTTTTTAAAAATTAGGCATCGGCAGCTTAACTTGATAATGTTGGGGATAAATACACATCCTCTATGGCTCTTGGGTCCCTTTTGGGGACTTCTGTATTTGACACACCATCTCTTTTTTATGTTTATGTGGTTGATTCCCATGAGATATGTCCATCACCTTAAGCAAATATTATTTAAGCATGTTGTGCCAAAGGTCTCTCCATAGCAGGGGGCTAAGTGCCTGGAGGAATTGGTTATTCAACTAGAGAGGTCTTAATACTATGTATAGAATTTTTCTGAGATTTAAAAAAAATTATAAGAAAGTGTTAAAAATACTTCTATTTTCTGGGAGATGATTGGGAGCTAAGGACACAGTGTTTATATGCAGGAGGTAGGTTAGGGAAGCAGTGGAGGAAAGTGATGAAGAGGGAAGAGATGTTAAGACTGTGAAGAGTCTGGGATTTTACTCTACTTGCAACTAGCAAGTCAACCACTTAGTTAGCCACAGTTTCCTGAATGCCAGCAGACTCCTGACTCAGAGACAAAAAACTTTATTACTTCCCACAATACCAGTAGCCAGAGAATCAGTATTTGTGCCAATTCTTTGAACTCTTTTCCTACACAGTGATATGAAGATGACCAGGTGACACCTACATATGCAGGGCATTGTGTTACAGGAGAGGTATCCTGAACTTAGGGAACCTGAATCTTTTATAATGGGCAGTAAGCATGCCTGCCCTTATCTCCAAAGGAAGACACTATATTTTATGGGCAGTAAACAAACTTGTCTTTTGCTCTGGAGAGAGACACTCTCTGTCTTCCAAGACTGTTCTGTTTACAGATCTCCTGAAACAAAAACAGGTGCTGCCTTTGCTTGCAATATGTGCAGAAACCCACAAGATACATAGAGAATTGTCTTCCAACAAGGACAAAGACATACTTTTGCCCTTAGGTTGCAACTTCCTCCCTTTCTTCCCAGCTGCCTCAGTTGAGTTCACCCTGGCTTTAGATCCTAGTAGATTTAAATCTCTAATTCCTAGGGCAATCCAGACAAATTTCTACCTGAGCTTCAGGTACAATTCCAAGTCTTCCTGGCAACAATGTCTGAGGAGAACTTTTGAAGTCCTATTGACTTTATGTCCAATATGTATCTCTTTTACCTTGGTGCTCTTTGCAGGGCAGTTGGACATTACAAGTATTGGAAATAGGAATTTCACATCACCTTTGAACTGGACGGGACTGTGAGTTTTTATTGGTCCAGGCCAGTCTTCCTTGATTGAGATGGGTTTTAATTTGAGGCAACTAAATTTCTGAAGAATCAAGTGCCTCATTCAAAATCATTTAGTAAAGATATGGTGGAACCATGATTTCAAGTCAGATCTTCGGAAAGGGAAAGTTTCCTGTAGTTTTCCTCCCAATCAGACACTAGGGTATCTTTTCAGTTGGGATTGACCAAGAAAAGTTGAAGAACGGTGAATAAGGGTCCTCACAATATTATTTTGAAGCCTCAGTAATTGTCAAGAAGGCGCTATGTGAAAGAGATTACTAGTTGCCAACCCAACATCCATTCTGTCCTTTGAAAGGATAGGGCTCCAATACATCTGAGTATGACAATTTGTCCAGTTAAAATAACAAACAAACTTCACTTGCTAGTTTTCCTTGAGGTTGAGGTTGAGGTCATGAACAAGATATGGGTAGGAGACACTTCTAGCATACTTCTGTCAAGGGGAATCACTTGGTTGGAGGAGACTCATACCTTTTCCCAGTCTCTCCTTCCTGCCTGGAACATGGCTGAATGACAAGAGCAATAGTGTCAATCTGTGATTATAGCAGACCTGAAAGAATGAGTTAAAGATGGTGGAACAGAAGCATAACAAGAGCCTGGATCATTGTGAACATCATGAAGCCATCATACCAGCCCTAGAGTGCCTACTTCTGGACTCCATCAATAGGAGAGAAAAATAACTTTTTTTCTTTTTCCTTTTTGTCATTGTAGATTTGGGTGACAGATACATGTAACTCCTTACAGATATTAAGTGCTTATTGATACCTAATTTTGATTTTTGAATGTCCATTGTATCTGGTTGGGTTTTTAAAATTTGAGTAACAGAAACATTGTCTAATTTTAGCATAAATAGACTCATTATCCTTTAAAAGGTAATGGGGTCACTCACAAGAGTGAAGTGTGGGCTGAAGAACAAGGCGTGGAGCACATGGGTGCCAGATTGCCCCAGAAGGTCTTGGAAAAAGGCTCTGCTTACTGATCTCATCAGTGCACTCTAATTTCTTGCCAGGCCTGTGTCACTCAGTCAAAATTCAACACTCCAGGGAAGCAGGTATTCAATTGGCTGAGCCAAGGCCAAATGACTGCTCTACCTTAAGGTCACATGACCACCCCGTGCCAAGTTGGTAAGAGAGGCACAGTGCAGAAGGAGCCTCCTGGGAGCCATCCAGATGACTACGAAAGAGCAGGCACCGGATTTATTGTCCCACAAGGACTGCACCTAGTGGTGGGTAGAGGCAAGTCCATAGAAGGAAACCAGAGTGCTCTTGAGAATGGGCACTGCATGGAGTGCCCACCCCAATTAAAAAAAAATTCAGTGTAACAAAGGATTCAGACTTTCCTGGTGTGAGGAGATGAACGGCTCAAGATAACAGGCAAAGACTGTTGTGCTGTGAAGGCTTCAGAGATGGGTATTTCCTGACAGGTCCACCCTCCTTGGGAGCAAAGGCTTATGACAATGACAATGCCTCTGAGGAGGGCAAATACTTAATGTAAAAGAGCTCTTTTAATCTTCTCCATTTTATGTAGGTGTAAGTGATATTTCTTGGTAAAAATACTAAGATCTATTTCCTTGTTGTCTCTTCTTTCCTTATCTGGGCCTCAGTTTCTAATTCACACTCATTAATCCATCTGCAGCAATTATAACTCTTTGCAGATCTCCCTAAGTGGGGACAAATAAGCCTGTTCCCCTGTGGTGGGAAATCAGAACTCCTAAAACGATCAAATACTTTTTCCGAGGCCCTGAGATGGGATGGCAGTACAGTGATGTAAGAGCAAATTACAGAGTCTGCAGTTAAGACACAGGCGACCAGCTAAGTAATGGCTGCTGAGAGAGCTGGCTTCAGTGTGAAGACACCTGTGAGTGGACAAATGGATGTGATGCTCTAAACTCAGAGATTCTAACCATGAATGGAGTATTAGTGCAACATGTTCAAGAATACAGAAATTCAGAGACTTGGACCCTCAGGGTACCCACCAGTCTTTGGTTTCTTGTTGCAACCATATTTAATATACATCATTGAGGAAGAATATCAGGAAGAAAAAGCAAATGCTGAAGTCTCTACCTATCTTAAAACTCTCCAGTGAATTTCCAGCCAGTAGAATAAAATCTAACCTCATCTTAATGGCCATTAAGATCTTTTATAATCTCACCCTGCCTTCTTATGCACTTTCTTTTTTTTTTCCCTCTGACTCCACCTGCTGCTCCAGCCACTTTTAGTATTGCTTTCAGGCCTTCTTTTAGTACTGGAAGCTGGTTTTTGCTCCTTTGCATTTGCTGCCTGAGAATTCTCTGTCCCAGAATTGTGCTTTGCTGACCCCTTGCCATTCAGATATCAGCTCAGGTGCTGCTTTCCCTGAGTAGGGACTCCAGAACCCCACTGCCTGGCTTCCATTCTTGGCTCTATTGTGTGCTGGCTCTGTAATACTCAGCAAGCACTTAACTGCTCTGTGTCTCATTTTGCTGAGCTGTAATGAGGCTCATGATATCCTTATACCATAAGGTTGTTGCGCAGTTTATGTCAGTTAATGTAAGTGAAGTCCTTGGGACAGTGTCGGTGGCAGAGTCAGTGCCAAATAAGTGTTAGTGTTGGTGTTATAGGAGCCCTGACTCTGAGTCACTCTGTCACAAAACCTGGTTTTTCCTCTTTATAATGCTAAGCACTGTTTGAAATTACTTTGTTTGTCTGTTTATTGTTGACTTCTCCCAGGCTATATGCAGGTTGGGTGATTGGAACCACACAGAACTTAAACATTTATTCCTTATATAGGAGAGGATGGAGCAGAACCTCACCAGTGTCACCCTCCTGTGCCCTCCCCTGCTGCCCCCTCACCCTAGTTTTCCACCCTACACGGTGAAGGGTAGGACAACAGTAGTGGTTCTGTTGTATGTCTGAATCATTCAAGGGGGCTGAAAATCTGAAGAAGCCAAATAGAATTACTATATGGTCTGGATATATACACTTCTGGGTATATGTCCAAAATAATTGAAAGCAGGGTCTCAAAAGAGATATTTTTCCCATTCAAGCTGTATTATTTTCAATAGCCAAGAGATAGAAGCTATCTAATGTCCACTGATAGATGAATGGATAAACAAAATGTGGTATAGACATACAATGAACTAGGATTCAGGCTGAAAATGGAAGGCAATCCTGTCATATGCTACAGTATGGATGAAACTTAAGACATATGCTAAGTGAAATAAGCCAGTCACAAAGGACACATACTGTATGATTCCACTTATATGGAGTATCTACAGTAATCAAATTCCTGGAGAAAGAAAGTGGAATAGCTTTGGCTGGTGTGGCTTAGTGGACTGAGTGCTGGCCTGTGAACCAAAAGGTCACTGGTTTGATTCCCAGTCAGGGCACATGCCTGGGTTGCGGGTCAGGTCAGGTCCCCAGTAGAGGGTGGCGCAAGAGGCAACCCTACACGATGTTTCTCTCCCTCTCTTTCTCTCTCCCTTCCCCTCTATCTAAAATAAATAAATAAAATCTCAAAAGAAAGAAAGAAAGAAAGAAAGAAAGAAAGAAAGAAAGAAAGAAAGAAGAAAGAAAGAAAGAAGAAAGAAAGAATAGTAGTTCCAGGAGCTGGGGGTGGGAGGGGAATAGGGACATGTTTAAAGAGTAAAGTTTCAGTTTTACAAGATGAACAGTTCTGGAGATCTGTTTCATAGCAGGGTGAATAGACTTAATACTACTGAACTGTGCTGTTAAAAATGGTTAAGGTGGTAAAATGTATGTTTTTTAAATCACAATAAAAAATTAATGAAGATGCTGGGCCTAAATTCTGAGTAAAAATGGTGGTGGCATTTACACTTAAAAATATCCCCAAGAGACATCTGACACTCACCGAGTTTAGAATCACTGGGCCACACCTTTCTTAAGGATGCATCGGTGGTTTGAATTTATGGCATTTGAAACTTGCATTATCCCTGATATAAACCCTTAATTATAAGGAGAAGAAAATGATCCCCAAATCCTCCTCATAGATTGTATTTAATTTTTTGGAATTAATCTGCTTCTCTTTGCATGCCCATCTCTCGCAGCCATCTCTCTCAGAGAGAATTGGTGTGTGGGCAGAGGGCATTTGAAACCAGCTCACAGGGTGCTTTCCTCGTAGTGTCCACAAGGTGGCAGGCCAGGTACTTAGATTTGGACAGCGAAGGTCTTGCGCGTTCGGTGGCGGGGGCTGGAGTTCCCAAGCACTTCGCTAATGGGGTGCGAGGGACCTGGCGCCTTTGCATGGTTTGGGGGTACCTGGAGGAGGCTCTGTGGTTCCTGTGGATACCGCGGCTAGAACTGGTTTCCCGAGAGCGGGCGTGCACTTTTTCTCAGGGCAAGGTGAGCAACCTAACCCTCCCTGCGACAATGAGTGGCTTGGACCCAGCCACCTTACCCGGGAGCTCAAGAGAAACTCTCCAAGGAAGGCGGGACTTTGAGTATGTGCCCGTGAGTTGAGGAATAACCTTCACAGGGCGTTCTGTTTAATTTAGAGGAAAAGCTAATGTGTTGGTAATATTTTTTTCAAATAATTAAAAGATCCGAGGCAGAATAGATGTTCTGTGTTTCTGAAAACTCCTAAGTGGTGGGGGGAGGGTGATGACTTCAGTTACCATGCACCAGCTGTTGGAGATTTAATGGGCATCTTAAAAATATCGATTTGCTGACCCTCTTCAGGCCTTGACCCAGCAAATGGTCACAGAGTCCACAACAGTAAATAACTCAGTGAGTGGTTTGGTGACATATTGTGATGAAAAGTGGAGGTTTTTTTAAAAAAATTTAAATCATTTTTTATTTTTCAATTACAGTTGGCATACAATATTATTTTAGTTTCAGGTATACACTCCAGCGATTAGACATTATATAATTTACTAAGTGATCGTCTCAATAAATTGCATACCCATCTGACACCATACATAGTTATTAGACTATTATTGACTATATTCCCTCTGCTGTACTTTACATCCCCATGACTATTCTGTAGCAACCAATTTGGGCTTTTTAATACCTTCACTTTTTTCACCCATCCCCCCAGAGCCTCCTTCCATCTGGCAACCATCAAAGTGTTCTGTGTATCTATGAGTCTGTTTCTGTTCTGCTTCTTTTGTTTTTCAGATTCACTTGTTGATAGATATGTATTTATTGCCTTTTTGTTATTCATATTTTTAATCTTCCCTCCTCCCCCTCCTCCTCCTCCTCCCCCTCCTCCTCCTCCTCCTCCTCCCCTCCTCCTCCTCCTCCTCCTCCTCCTCCTCCTCCTCCTCCTCCTCCTCCAAGAAGACCTTTTAACTGTTACATTTCATGTAACAGGAGGGTGCACACAGCCCATGTTCGGGGTGTGTGTGGAGCACCTGGAGTGCCCAGCTTGGGTGAATAGGGAGGCTATGCCACTGGGCCCTACAGGACTCCTACTTCATAAGGCCACTCTACCAAACCCAGGAGACAAAGCAGCTCTACCTAATACATAGAAACAAACACAGGAAGGCTGCCAAAATAAAGAGACAAAGAAACATGTCCCAAATGAAAGAACAGAACTAAACTCCAGAAAAAGAACTAAACAAAATAGACACATCCAATCTCCCAGATGAAGAGGTCAAAACACTGGTTGTAAGGATGCTCAATGAACTCAGTGAGAACCTTATCAGAATAAAAAAGAACAGAGAAACCATAAAAAAGAAACTGTCAGAAATAAAGGACACACTAACTGAAATGAAGGATGATTTACAGGGAATCAACAGTAGAGTAGATGAAGCTGAGAATCAAATCAGTAATATGGAATATGAGAAAACAAAAAAAAAAAAACCAAACAAAAAACAAAAAACACCCCACAATCAAAACAGAAAAAAAAAAAAGAAAAAAATGCAGATATTGTAAGGAGCCTCTGGGACCACTTCAAGTGTACGAACATTCACATCATGGGGGTGCCAGAAGGAAAAGAGAGAAAGCAAGAAATTGAAAACCTGTTTGAAAAAAATGATAGAAAACTTCCATATCTTGGTGAAAAATATGAACCTACAAGTCCAGGAGGCTCAGAGTCCCAAAGAAGATAATCCAAAAAGGGCCACACCAAGACACATTGTAGTTAAAATGCCAAAAGTTAAAAACAAAGAGAGAATCTTAAAGCAATAAGAGAAAAGCAGTCAGTTTTCTACAAGGGAGCTCCCATAAGGCTGTCAGCTGATTTCTCAACAGAAACTTGGCAGGCTAAAGGGGATTAGCAAGAAATATTTAAAGTGTTGAAAAGTAGAGACCTACATCCATGATTACTTTGCCACCAAAGCTATAGTTTAGAATCAAAGGACAGATAAAGAGCTTCCTAGGCAAGAAAAAGTTAGAAGAGTTCATCACCACAAAACTAATATTATGAAAAGTGGAGGACTTTTGACATGATTTTAATGTGTTGTTTGTTTATTTCGCAAACCAGGAACCAAGGCTTTCAGTAGGTACAGTGACATACAAGGAGGTACTATGGTACAGCCCAGAGAGCTCAGGACTGGGGTTAGACAGATGTGGGTGGGAACTGGGGATATGGGCAAGTCCCTCATCCTGTCTCAGTTTCCTCATCTGTGTAATGGGTATAAGAATACCAGCATCATGGGTTGTGGTGAGGAGTAAATGAAATGTAGAGTGAGTCATTCACTCATTCAGCAAACATACATTCAAGATGCCTGTGACAAGCTGGGTTCTGAGGGTGCCAAGACAATAAAACATGGTTCCTCACAGACAGGTGGAGAGACTGATGTGTCCATGAATGTTTTCAGTGCAGTGGGAGAAACACGCTAACAGAAGTTTCCAGGGGACTAGTTCAGGATGTTCAAGGAAGGAGGAAAGGGAGGTTAAGTGGAGGCAGCAGATTTGAATCCAGGGGGTGGGGGTAGAGGTCAAGACAAAACACACTTATAGTTTGGAATGTGCAGTATTTGGCATTGTTTTTATTTTTAAAAACTTGAATTCTTTACCACCATTTAAAGATTGAGAGATTTCACTTGGGATTCTAAGTTCCAGCTCCTGGAAAAATATAGACTTGACTACACTAAGCCAATATTTCTATATGAAACAAGGATCTGAAACTAAGTTGTGGCTGCCTTTTATAGACAGAGAGTGTACCAGAGTTCCCACCACACCCTATTACATGCCTAACTCAGCTTGGTTGCCTTGTCCCCTTTCTGTTCCAGACCCTATGTGCGTAGGACTGTGCAACCTTTGCTATAATGTGTCTAGAACAGCCGCACACAGTGGGCACTTAATGCCAGCTATTTCTTTTCCTTCTTGAGAGCTGAGATGGCTGCTTCCCTCATGGGGCAGGCATCTGAGAAGGGCTTAACTAAAGAAGAATGATGGGAAAAGAACACCCATTAGATGGAGCCACAGATATAAAGTCAGTATTCAGTCTGCTGTATTTTCTGTTTCATTTGGTGGGGGGGGTCCTCCCACATTCAGACTCAAGTTCTGGTCATAGCCAGCAGCTCGGTGAATGTCTGGCAGGCTGGCTGAAGTTATGGTTTATGTGCAAGCCTTTAATTGTCAGTCACGCTTGGCTTATTTTAGAGAACCACATGCAAATGCCTCTCCAAAGTACCATTTCCCCACAAATAACAGAGAGCTATTGTTGGGAGGACTATGAGCCTGGGGTTCTATAATAATAGCATTTTCACGAAGGAAAATCACATCCTCACTGTGAGCACAGCTGAGAACATGAAACTTACTGTTGAGACCTTCTTGTTGAAATAAAGCATTATCCTGTAAGATGGGCCTATCTGTGTGTGGGGCAGGGGAGGATCTTTGGGAAGCCAGGAGAGAGGGCTCCGCAGGTCCTGTGTAGGTAAATGTGTGGAAATGTGTAGGTAAAAATCTCTGTTTATCTGAGGGTGATTAATCTCAAACATGGAGCTGTTAGGGAGCCCTGGCCTCCCTGTCCTGGCAGGAGGCAAAAGTGGATAATTCATGTCACAAAAGAAGGAGTGAGGAAGAATGCTGTGGGGATGGCAAAGTAGAAGAGCGGAGCGAGAGGAGGCTGCACTGTGAGATCCAGACTTCGAAACTTAAACAGCCACACTCAGGTTCATTTTAGGGGCTCAAGGGCAGCGCCGTTTATAGGTGACAGTGGGTTGATGTGGTTGCACCATCTCACACAGGTTCGGTTCCCATCCTGCTTCAGGAACTCAGAGACAAGGAGACAGCTGCTGGCAGAGGGGACATGGGACTAAAGGACTGAGGGGGACTTGACTAGTGAGTCCTCCATCCTCAGATGAGGATGAGCAAAGCTGCTTCTGCCACTCCTCGTGGGCTTACCTGCCTTTTATTGCCCTGGTAAGGGTGTGTGGACTGCAACCAACTGATTGGCGTATCTCTCCCACATTTTATTTCCCTCTTCTCTCTCCTCTTCTCTCTAAAATTAAAAAAAAAAAAGCCATTTTTGTTCTGAAAATCATCAAACATACTCAGAAGTATAGAAAACAGTATAACTCAGTTGTTCCTGCATATTAGAATCACTTGGGGATATTTTAAAAATCCCAATGGTGAGGTACCTCCAAGACCATTTAAATTCAGCCTCTGGGGTTGGAACCCAAGCATCAGTATTTTTGAAGCCCTCTGGCTTGTTGCCATGGACAGACAAGTCTGGGAACCACCTGTCATGCCTGTCACCTGCCTTCTACAATTATCAACAGGGGGCCAATCTTGCTGATCCTATAGCTCTTGTGTCCTAGATCCCTAATTTTCCATTGTCCCCTCCCACCGATTATTTTAAAGTGAATACCATACTTATGTTACTTAAATACTTAAACACTCTAGTGTACATCAAGAACTTAAAAAAAGTAAGCACAATAACATTATTATACCAAAACCAATTTAACTATGATTCCTTAGTGTCATCTAATATCCTGACTATCTTTGATGCTCAGTTTAGCCTTTGGACATTTCTTTCTCTCTTTTATTTTTGACTTTAATTTAATTTCAGAGGGATAAATAAGGTCCCCCCTCCACCTATTTTTGAGGTACTAGAGTTGGCGGAAGGAGCATACCATTGGCTTACCGCTGGTTACCCACCCTGTTTCCTCAGTGTGACCCTGGGTTCTGAATCTCTTCAGAAACAGCCTTGCCCACCTTTGCATGTGAGAGGACAGCCCTTGAGGCAGAAGATGCTCATATATTCAATCAATACCTGTTGGTTGAGATCTCCTGTATGTCCAGGCACTGCTTTAGGGACTGGGGGACTGGGTTTGTCTTTGTCACCATTATATTCTCTTTAGCCCAGTGCCTGGCACATGGTAGGGACTGCAAAAATCTTTATTTCAATGATCAAATGTGTGTGTGTTTTGACACCAGTATAGCCACATAACCATCGAAGATATATTGGGTCTAGGTATGCAATACCCCTTTATAAATGGCATATGTACTAACCTTTTACACCATACCTCTTTATTTGAGGATCTGAGGACATTTTTTTTTCTTTTAAGTAGTTTTCATTAGAGCATCATTTGGATTTCCCAAATGAGATGAAAGAGCATGGCAGAGTTAAATCTCAGTAGCAAAGAGCAAGGGCAGCCCCAATAATTGAAATACAAACATGCTGTCTAAGCCCCATTTCAGCTACAAGGCTTCAGCCTTCTCTTCCTATCAAATCCTTTCAAAGGAGTGCTAACAGGCAGCAGAAATCGACTGGTTTGAAGCTGACCTTCTTTTATTTCCTCCGCCTGCCCAGCCTCTAAGTGAAACACTTAGCACCAGAACAATAAAATGTTCCCAACTAACATAGCCACAGAAGAAAATAGTATCTCACTGACACACATGTTTTTTAAAGAATATTTTTCTGATGCCCTGGCTGAATAGTTCAGCTGGATAGAGTATTGTCCTGATAGGCCAAAGTTGCCAGTTCAAGCTCTGGTCAGGGCACATATGACAATCAACCAATAATGCATAAATAAGTGGAATAACAAATCAATGTTTCTTTCTCTCTCAAATCAATAAATAAACAATTATAAAAAAGTGTATTTTTCTGCTTATCACATTTGCATTCTTGAAAATTTGAAAAACAATAGGATAAAGGAATGAAGAAATGAAAATCACTTATATTTTGCCATCTAGAGATAATTGCCATTATCTACCAGAGGTACTTGAACTTTTTGGTGTATTTCCTTCTAGTCTTTTTATTTTCTATGCCTAACTATGGACTGACTGTATTTTCTGATTTAATTAAAGCAATGATTTATTTCTTTAAGTGTACTTAGGACTTCTTGCTTTTAAGAGCAATTTTAATGTTTTCCCTTTGTTTCTCATTATAATTCTATAAAGGATGTAGGGAAGATATTCTCATTTCACAAGTGAGAAATCAAGGTCCAGAAGGCTAAGTAATTTTTCTCAAGGTCACACAAATGACCCAAGACTCTCATTTGTGATCCAGGGGTCTTTTGCCTGATCCCAGTCCTCATTGTATGTAGAAACATGACCCATCAGTAGAATAGTGCTAGGATTATTTATGACTATGGGACTATTTCTTTTTGTTTGCCCAGAAGGTTTAAGTCAGAGAGTAAAGGTCCACACACCTCCTGGTACAGTCTAATTATGTTTGCAGGAAGGGAAGGCATAGGAGATAAAGTGCCATCATTTAAGGGGCAAGCCAACCTGAATCTGGATAACATAGTATTGTTAGCCCTTTGTTTATTGTACCATCTATTATGACCTTTGACCTCCAAGTACTCACCCACCCATGCCTTCTTCTATGGGAAGCTGCCCAGCCATCATGTCTGCTGCCTCAGCTGCAGGGAGTAGTGCCAGGAACACCCTGTGACTCAGCCCCTCATGGGTAGCCTGGGGGAGGGGCCTGGCACTGGCATCACCAGACCTCCATGGATTATGATTATGGTCTGGTATAAAAAGATGAGCAAGAGAAATTAGATGTTAGTTCTCAGAAATATGGGAGGTGATTTACCAGTAATCTGCTGAGGCCAAGAGTCAGGACCGAGTCACAGCCAAAGCCATAGTCAAACGAGATTATGAGGGAGGAGAAAATATGCGTATGTTGGCAGAGAGAAAAGAACTGTGCAGATCACAGGGATGTGCCCTGGAGGGGTGGGGGAGAGACAGAGAGGCCTGATCCCAGATCTGCTAGGTCCTGGGGTTTCCAGGCTCATGTCCACCCCCTGTGTATCGGACAATAACTTTCTTCACCCACCCCCTTCCCTGGAAGTAACTTGCTTGGGTCTCTCGTTCTCATGACTGAACAAGGCAGCCTGTCTTAGCAGTCACTAGAACCTGACAGACTGGTAGAGCCTTGCTTACCCTCTCACTTCTGCACGAGAGACTTGGGGCTGCAGAAGGGAGTGAACTTGCCCATAGTCAGCGGTCTCCTGTCTCTAACCCAGGTTCCTGTCTGTCCCCAGGCCACGTGCTTCCTTGATTTCTTTTTGCACCATATCATTGAGCTGGAGGGCTGGGTTGTTGCTTTCTACATCCTTTTCTTCCACTTCCTTTTGCTTTGTATAGTGCTAGTTGCTGAGTAGGTGCTCAATAAATACTTGTTAAATTACATTGGAGGCTACTCTAGGTTTGAGGACACGATGGAGGAAATCATTGGTGAAAGCTGCCTTGAGTGATGGACAGGCTGGCATGCTGGGTGAGTTTCAGACAGAATCCATCAGTTCTGGGGCAGTCATTCATCTTTGAGGTTGGAAGTGGAAGAAATCCTATGGATTTGCTGCAGCAAAACTGAACACGGAGAATGGCATCTCTGTGTCCGACAGACCAGAACCCATCACCAGCAGTTGCATATGCAAGAGAAAGCAGGCTCATGAAGGCACACGTATCTGATTGGGCTGTGCACCCATCTGCTGGCAAACATGGGTACGGTGTGTTGCAGGTATTGGTGGTTTAGTTTCTCTGAATCATTTAAAAAAAAATACAGGGGTGGGCAAAAGTAAGTTTCCAGTTGTGGGTATGTGAAACAGATTTATTCTTGTATTATTATTTATTCATTATTATATTGTTTTCCAGATGAACAACAGTGAACCTAGTTTTGCTAACCCTTGTATAACCAGGATTTGACTTGAGTGGAGTATAAGAGGAAGGGGAAAAGAGTTAAAAAATAATATTTTAGACTGATGTCATGGAAGTCTTTATTCTTTTCTTCTGTAAGTATTTTTCTTCTGTAAATGCCATTTTGTACCAGGCATTATCTTAGACACTGGGAATACAGCAGTGATCCAAACCTACAAAAATCCCTGCTCTCTTGGGGCTTACATTCTATTGGAGTCGCCATGTTAGTTAAAAGGGGTGCAACACGTGTTACTTTGCTAGGGCTGCAAAAGCAAAATCTTATGCATACTGGGTGCCTTAGACAATAGAAAAGTATTGTTCAGTCCTATATCCGAGAAGTCTGACATTATGGGCAGGGTTGGTTCCTTCTGAGGCCTCTTTCCTTGGCTTATAAATGGCTACCTTTTCCCTGTGTCCTCACATGGTCTTTCCTCTCTGTGTCCAAATTTTCTTTTTTCAAAGGGACACCAACCATATTGTAATAGGGCCCACCCCAGTAACCCCATTTTTAACTTAGCTCTTTGAAGACCCTGGCTTCCAATGAAGTTGCATTACAAGGTACTGGGTAGTAGGGCTTCAACATATGAATTTTGGGACAGTACATAACATGGGCATATATACAAAAGTGATGCTGATGTGTGGCACACCACCATATTTAGAAAATAAAGGTTTTGTGTTGCTTTTCCAGACTGAGGAGAGGTTACTTGTTCACCGATGACACCTATGGCCAGTGCTGGCTTGGAGGGAAGGCTGACCTTGGGCAGCAGAGTGATCTGGGGCCGTGCATTGAGGCATCCTTGGCGAGACTACCCAGGCTGCATGAGAACTGAACTGCTGACCTGCGCTTAATCAATACAGTAGTCTAAACAACTGAGAAAGAGGCGCGGGACTTTAATATACGTATTTTTAGCATAGCTTGCGGGAGATAAGTGAATTTATTTTGCTGAACAAAGATTCAGGGAAATGCTGCAGCTGTTACGATGTGAGAACATTAAAGCTATTTGTTTTTTTCTCCTTTAATCACCTCCTATTTTCCTAATGGGATTGGAGTGTATATGGTTCCTGCTGCTTTATATACTTTGTTGCCCTGTGGCTCATTGGTTTCTCTTTTCATTTATGCTTTTGGGGTTTTACTGAACAAACAACCTTCTGGGTCATAATGCGTTTCCAGATACCGACATGCTAAGCATAAATCCGCCAAATCTAGAACTCTGTGCTATGGAAGACTCAGCCTGGCTTTTGAAATAAGGTAAAGGTGCTGAAAATAGGTGGTCAGGTACATAGGAGAAGGACTGAAGGTCCTCTGGGGCCTTTGATGCAGCAGATGCCTGGTCCAAGCAGTGGTGTGTGGCCTTGATCTAACTGTCAAATTGGAGAAACCATCCATTCGCCGCGGTCAGACCACGGGGGCTTCTCTTATGGGCACCAGGGGACTAGAATTTTGCAAGCCACTGAGCTGTTGAAGCAATGAGGAAGGTGCAAACTGTGTCAGAGTTTTGCCAGAGCAACCAGTTGAAAACTAAAGGATCTCGATGAACAGTAGAGGCAAATTTGGCAAGACAAATTTTTCTTTGTGATTTCTTTGCTTTTCTTTTTTTTTTTTTGCTTAAAAAAAAACCATTGTAGGAACTTCTGTGTTAATTGATTGATTCCCTCATTCCTGGTTTGTTAATTTACTGAACATCTATTAGGTACCAGGGGCTTGGGTAATGTATGATCCCTTCCTTCAAAAATCCTGTGTTAGGGAGGTGATGTCACCAAGGTGGCAGAGTAGGAGGCCCCAGACTCTGTCACTTCACAAAGATCAACAATGAGACAGCTGTCCATGAACAAAACCAACTCTGGGAAGCTCTGGAAACCCTGCAGCTGGGAAGGAAGGACAGCTTCATTTTGCCTGCCCATCCCCCAGTCTGATGCTGCTCTGTGTCAAGAGGGAACTCTCCAAGTAACAGAATACTTCTTGCCAGGAAAGGGAGAGAGGGGTGAGCCACCAGCTTCCTCAGGCTTCCAGGGCACTGAACAAAGGACCCATTTCAGTTTCACCCTACCCAGAAACCGGCAAAGCTGAGATGGACAGAGACAGCTGCGAACAAGAAAGAAGGCAGGGGCTACCAGTATGGTGTCAGGTGGGTACAGGAGGCACTTTGTGAAGTGTGTGATTGTTTGACCACCGTGCTGTTACACCTGAAGCTAATATAAAATAACAGTCAATATAAACTGTAATAAAAGAAAGATATTCATTCTAAAAAAGGGAATCTGAATCTATACTATTGGAGTTTTCCTTTTTCACATATGAAGTACTTTTTGAAGTTGTATAACTCTTCATTCTGTAGGAGAAACATACTGAAGCATTGGCCTCAGACATATGTGGCTTTGAATCCTAGTCCCATCACTGTGTGAAACTGACACGTTACTTAACATTTCTGAGCCTGTTTCCTCAGTTGGACAATATAGGCAATACTAACTACCGGAATTGGAATAGTAAGTCACAGCACCACATACATCCTGGGTATTTAGAAATGGTAGCTATTATGATGATGGCTCATTCATTCAACAATATTAAAGAGTCTTTTAAGAACCAGTCACTGTTTAAGGCACAGAGAAAACAGCAAACTTCATGGAATCCTAGTGTTTGTGTAGATTCTATTTTTTTAAATTATTGTATTCAGGTTGAGTGGAGCTAGTGAAAGTGGACAGGAGATTGGTTCAAGATCATGGGCTTCATTATGTTTCCGGACAAAGTGCTCTAATAAGATCATATAATCTCAATGTTTCTTACATTGTAACATCAAAATTAAATGATGTCGTACACCTAGTCATTCTCCTGAATAGAGAAATCCTGTGGGAGACAGAGGAACATGAAGCTGTCAGTGGAACAGCAGGTTATTATCCTGCTGTGAAATGGTTATTATTGTCGCTGTTGTTGTTGTAGTTGTTGTTTTTTAACCATCTTGCCAAGTTTGTGATAATAATGTTATACCATGCTGATGGTCTGCTTTGGAAAAAAATGTAAATAAATATTTTTCACATCTGTACCATTTTTATAAATAGACAATTATCTCTCTATACCCATTGGCTTGGTAGTGTAATAGAGCCAAAGCTGTTTCCTCTCACAGAAACTTAAAACAGTTCAATCTGTTATGTTTTTATTCTTTCACAGTAAAAAGGTAGGTTTGGAAAGTGTATGTTACTGGCAACTAAGAAAAGCAGGGGTTTAAATGCACAATTTCCAAAAAGAAGCTTCACTTATCTCATTGTAACTGATTGTGATTACATAAAATTTTACTCAGTGAAGATTAATGTAAAATTACTGGATAAGTATGGGACTAAATATTATATGTATATAAATTATGAGTGAATTAAACTTTTAAGTACACATGGAAAGTTTTGATACTGAAAGTCTTTCTGTTGTTTTTAAGAAAGCCATATCTATCTTATTTCTTTATGTAAATTCAGAGTTACATATGTATTAATACTTTGAGATTTAAACATATATTTCTAAAAATACAAAATAAGGAAAAAAAACCCAACCCAGCCTTGGCTAGCGTAGCTCGGTAGGTCAGATGCCACCCTGCACAGCATAAGGTCGCTGGTAGGACTGCTGGTCAGAGCGTACTCCTGGGTTGTGGGCCCCTTGTGTGAGAGGCAACCAACTGATGTTTCTGTCCCTCTCTTTCTCCCTCTGTTCCCCTCTCTCTAAAAATAAAAGTAAGACCTTAAAAAAGAAACTCACTTATTAAATGTTTTCCCCTGAATTGTGTTATTCTGTGTTTTAAATATCTTATGCTGTTATGTATTTTCCAGGGTCATATTCCAACAAGAAGCATGGCACATATAATCTTTATAATGGGGAAAAGATTGTAAAAATAAATAAAAGTAATAATATATACCCATGATATATTTATTTTCATAAATTTAATTTACATTAATTTTATATAAATATTTATTTAAATGTGGAACTTAAAGGTAGGTTCAGAAACAGACAAGGAAGATGAGGGCAAGGAAGTTTCCCCCTCAGTCATTTGTACATCAACTTTATGCTCATTTGCCAAAATCTGTGTATGATGTTTATCATACATATTTTAAATCTTATTTTTACTTCAAAAGATTAATCGAAAATAAAATTCTATATTCCAATCCTACCTGGAAAATAACCATAATTTGCCATGAGAAAAAGGAACTATAAAATAAATATAATTAACATAATAATGTTAAGTTCTATCCAAATACCATCTCTTATTCAAAGATTCTGATCCTGAAGTTTATTCACTTTTTGTTTAAAAAGGAAGATTAGCAGGAGTTTGAGGAGGTGTTTAAAAATAACCTACCACCAAATTAGAGTTTCTCTTTGTAATAATTATAAATGCTAAAGTAGAATTGAAAAAGGAATTACATTATGAAAGTGTGAACCTATATTACTTAATCTTGATGCCCTTCCTATGCTATTATGTCTCCCAAGCTTTGGGAACTATTGGGCTAAACCATCTCAGGCAAATGGAGGGTTAGTGCATTCCAAAAGATCTTTAGAACTGCAGAGTTCACAATTCTGTTCATAATTCTTTACAATGATTAGCGAGGTGACCATATATCCCAGTTCAATCCCAGTTCACCTTTACACTCTTGTCCCGGAAGAATTCTTAGTCACATTCCTATTTGTACGCCAATGTGTCCTGATTTGGGACGACAATACACTATATAGTCAGCAGGTGGATTGTTCATCTGTCCATCATTTACTGAGCACCTACTCTCGACCTGGCTCTGTGATAGTGACTGGAGACACAAAGGTAAGTAAGGTAGTTCCCAGCCCTGAAAGAATTTAGGAATGGAAGATCAGGACAAGGAGAGGAGGGGAACCACTGACTGACAATATAAAGCAATGAGAGTCACACATGGGTCTATGCCATATGCTGTGGGGATCACAGGGAAGGAGGACAGATGAATCGAAGGAACGCTGCAGGTTCCTCAGTGAAAAGGGGAAGAAGACGGGCTAATCAGTAATGTAAGAACCAATGAATAAGTTTCATAGAAGCAGGTAGGTCTTTCCCTTTTAAAACAATGTTTTAATTTGCTTTCTTATGTGTTCAAAGAACTGGGGAGGTAATGATTAAAGTGGGAAAAACACATACAGCTTCCAACTCACTTTTCTTCGATGGTTATAAGAAAACTTGCTCTGCCTGGTGAATCTTGTAACATGTAGCGATAGATAAAAATGTTTGCAGAGAAAGAATATTCTCCACAATTTACTAGTTTTAAAACATAAATGAGATCATATTAATTCCCTGCTTAAAACGCTCCCATGGGTTGATCACTGTTCTCTGAAAGAAATCCACACTCCTCCCTGTGGCCCGCGAGCTCTGCCCTCCTTTGCAGCCACACCTGCTGTTCTCACTGAGCTTTGCCACCTTGAAAAATGCCAAGTTCTTTTCCACTTGAGCTCTTTTCTTGACCTTTGCTGTTTCCTCTGCCTGGAGCACTCTTCCTCCATTACTTTAAAAGCCCACCTGAGAATGACACCAGCACAGAGTGAAGTAAGCAAAGCCAGAGGTTAGGAGAGATGATTCCTGCTGATATAATGGAGCATTCTGGCTATCAGCTGCGTGACAATGGGGACCTCTGCCTGCTTCACCCCTGCTGCGCCCTGATGTCTGGAACTGGCCCAGCATGCTGGGCTTTTGAACTTGTTATCTTAAGAGATGTCTATCACTTCACGGGGGCTAGAAAGATGGAATACAAAGTCCCTAGGGACTGATTTGTAAACTCCTGTCTCTCAGATTCATCACCTTGACAATATAGTCTTGAACATTATTATAACATAATAGAAAACAGTTGAATCCCTAAATTACTCTGGGCAAGGCATCCTAAACTGGGACTAAGATACTATAAAGAAAATGTTTGGCATTTCAGAATAAGTGTTTTTTGATGACTGTAGGGTTTTCTCTGGCTTTTGACAGGATGCCTGTTTGATTGCTAAGGAGCCCGATGGTCTTGACTTGAAAGAAAGCAACTCACGGTATCATCACCATCACCTCCTGAGCCAACATCAAATATTTATTGAGCAAACACTCAGTGCAAAGCATGTTATGCTATACATGCTAAGAAAACACATCTTTCTCTTCAAGGGAAAGCACATTTTAAAGAATGAATCTAAACAAATGGAAATACCCATTTTTCAGTCACTTATATGAGCACAGTGCAAATAGGTTTGGGGTGTATAGAGGGAGCTCTTTACAAGGTCTACAAATGAGCATATTTTTGCATCCAGCTACCGGTTCTCAGAGTCCCTTACATTAAAAAAATGGCATCAAAACCCTGCAGGGACTGTAGAAGATGAAATAGGATGCACCTCGTGCAGTAGAGCAACTCAGTTTGATATAAGGTAGCATCTATGTTCATGCCTAACCTGCTACCCTATTGACTATTCTCATAATGATATGCTTAGTGTCATCTTCTGTGGCTCACCACAAGTTTCAGGGAGGGCTGTGCTCTGATGTAAGAGCAGGGTTTGAGACAAATAGACTTGGATTTGAGTGCAGCTTCACCACTTACAATCTCCTCTCTGGGCAAGTAAATGACTAAATCTTGCTTCCATTTCCTCATCTTTAAAATGGATACAATAGGATTGAATTCCTATAGTTGCATAGGGGAAATGAGATCAAATGTAAAAGAAGCATATCTGTAGAAAGCCTGAAAGGAGTAAGTATTCAAGAAATACGAGTAATTTCCCTCATTTTGAATTAAAATATTTGTGTCAGTGAATGAAGGACACAAGGACTTTGAGCAATTGTCATCTTTTTCTCCTAGGAATTTGTGCATATTGCACTTAAAGTCCATTTTAATTTCCTGACAACTGGATACAATCATATATTATTTCTTGTGTTATTTAATGCTTTAATCACACTACACATTGGTTATAACCATGGTAGATACTGTCTCCCCAGCTGAATGAAAGGTTCTTGAACACAGACTTGCTATAATCTTTTTTACATGCATTTTTAGGGTATTTAAAGTGTTCAATATCTATTTTTCTAAAGACTAAATTGAATAATGTGATAAAAGCTTATGATCAAACCATCATACCTATGCACTAATTTGCAAGTTTTTTCAAAGGCAGGAAATACATTGTTTAGGTACTTACTGAAGGTTCAAAGTATGTAAGACACTGTATCCATACAGCAGTTCTTCCAGTCTCATTGGCTACTATGTCACAATCTTACTCATTTTAGCTTTCCCAGTGTAGCATTGTGTCTTCCTGCACAAGAAAAATTATTCTATATATGTTTGATGCATAAAAGAATATATAGCATAAATGTTGGTGAAATTGAAACACTTGAGCATAGCTCTCGTAATTAAGTGGATGCACATATAGTGAAGGGGAAAATATGGTTAGAGACGAGCTAAACAGCTTCAAGCAATCTAGGTCTTCTGGGGCTCTTTCAGTGGATGGCGCTGACTGATGATGCTGTGTCATCCCAGATGAAGCTGGGCCCAAACACTGCATCCTGATAAAGTGACTTCAAAAAGTCTAACAAGAAAATACGCCTAAACCTCTGCTGATTACTCCATGGGATAAAGGCAAGAGGAATGGTCGTTCGAAATTATTTTAGGATTTGCAAATTATTTGAAACAAGTGTTTGTCTTAGCTATAGGAATCCTCAGTTGAATTGGTCCTACCTCACAGAAAAAACTGGGGTGTCTCGTGATTCATGAACATTTATAAAAAGCTTTTTCTTACAGTTCAGTGAAGCTGAGGCCCCTCTATGGCGCTGGTCGCAGGAGTGTTTTAGATTACCATCACATCTGAGATGGCATTTCAGCTGAAGAATTTGGGGAGGGGCACAAGCATCCAATTTATAGCAAGGCTGTCCTACACTCACTTTGCTATCTGGAATCTGTGCTAATGACAACATCTCGGCTGGAGCAGACAGGAGCAATTTCATTCCAGCATCTTCCTCCAGATGAATGCAAACTAGTGAACCTCCCATCCAGGCTTCTCTGAAGTTAGGCAGAGAAGGTCCCTGCTCTCTCTGGAATTGAAACAATAAAAGGCCAGAGATTGTCCTGATAGTAGTAAGTATATGTAATGATTTACGTAATCCAAATGGCTCTGCGACCTGGAAACTGGCTGGTATAAGAGGTTAGGCAAATCCTTGCTGAGGAGTGTAATGCTACAAACTGTCACTGTCTATTTAAACTTCACAGGGAGTGCCTAATGGAAGAGGCAGCTGGAATTGCTTTGTTCTTTCAGAGAATAGGGTGTGAGGGCTTCTCACACTTAACGGCTGTCCAAAATGCACATGCAGGGACTGCCCATGATAGCTGAGTGCTGGAGAGCATGCTGAAGAGCGTGCTGAAAGCACAGACGTTTGTCTCTGCATCGTAAAGAAAGATGTGATTTTGCTACAGGGTGCATGGCCCTGTCTTATGGCTTTTCAGCAGCTCCTGCGAAGTTCCCGCTGTTGAATTTGGGGAACGTGTTCCACACCGGAGAAACTGCTTTCTGCTGGGGACTTGGGGTGAAGGGCTGCCTCTGTGGTGGAGGGCCGAAATGGCCTCTCTGCATGTTAGCTCCTACTCCACTCCCTTCCAGGAAACCTGTCTTGTTCTCCCTCCATCCATGCAGCCTAGCCATCTTCCAAGCTCGAACCCTTCTTTGTTAAGCCCTCCTTGATCACTGGCATGGAAGTCATTTCTCCTTCCTTGTATTATTGCAGTGGACCCTGTGGGAGAGAATCTCTGCCGTTACTTTATGTGCCTTTTGGAAAGAGCTGACAATGTCCGTGTGAAAGACAGGAGCCCCAGGGCCCTCTAATGAGAGGCAAGCCGCAAGAAGCCACCATGGGGCTGGGATTCTCTGCTGTTGAATTCATCCTTGTTGAATAATTGAGTCATTTAAAGAAAACATGACAGGTTTGGGGGATGGCAAGTGCTTGGTATGGCTGGACACAGGGTGCCTCACAGTGGGGACAGGAAGTGAGGTTGGCCAGGGGGCCTGGGAGACTCAGTGGTGTGTTGATGCCTGTATGGCAGCCTGTGTATCCTCTATTACCCTTTAGTTAGGATGTGATTTTAACAAAATTTATGCAGCCTCAATAATTTCATTTTACTATTTAATCTTTTTAATATGTTCCATTAGCTAATATTATTTACTTTTGCCTTTTTATCTGGAGTTTTTATTGTATTATCTGTTTTATGATATAGTCTGTTTATCTTTTATAGTTCTAACATTTTAATTGTGCACTGTTCCGCTCATCACATTTATATTCCAGCATTTTTAAAATTTTACTGGTATTCTTTCCAGCATGCGTTAAGCTAATGTTTACTTACGGCTTTTCCTTTTTCCTTTTTCCAAACTGGTGTTGCCCTTTTAGCTTATTTCATCTTATTACTGTCGGAGCTGGCGGTGCTGAGGCCTGGCCTCGCACCCGCCTTTTCACCCTCCCACGGGCCCTGGCGGTCCTGTGGGCAGAGAGGGTGGCCCCGAATCTTTATGGAGGGAGTGATTGAATGCATGATTCACTTATGTGCAGTCAGTCACTGGGGCCTGGCCATTTCACCTCCTGAACATTTTAAACCCACCCCTTCATCCCCTCCATCCTCGGCCAGTACAGTCTACCGCCATCCCTCACCCGGGGCTCTGCTCAGCCTCCTAACGGCCTCCTGTCTCCTTTCTCCTTCTTTCCAATTTACTCTCCACTCTGCAGTGCAGTGATTATTTTATAAATGTAGATGAAGTATCCAAACATACTCCCATTGATTTTTGGCTAATGAATTAGGATATATAACAGTTCTCAAGAATTTATATACAGAATTTAACATAAATGCTCCTGATATTTTAAAAATAATTTATGTTATTAAAAATATTTCTACTATGGAAAATTTCACACTTACAGATGAAAGTAGAATGAATAGTAGAGTGAACTCCCATATACCCATCACCTGCCTTCAACCATTATCAATAACTGCAATCCCACTTTTTGTTTTTATAGTTTGCTTGAGTAGCACATTTTTATATTTTGTAATTCCAAAAACAGCATATAATTTCAGTGCAATATTTCTAAAAACACACACATGGCCTTGTCAGTGGCCTGCCTCAAACTTTTCAGTGTCACCCCAGAGCCACAGGAGTGGGTGCCAACACCCCAGTCAGCACCTACCCGCCTTGGCTCACCAGCAGCCTTGTCTATGGCTCCTCATCTCTCCCACACCAAGTCCCACCCACAAATCCCCTCACTTGTTCTCAAACTGCTCTGTGCTAGTACCCCATCCTTGTCCTGGGGTCAGGGGGCGTGGGTCAGGTCTGCATACACAGGAGGTGATGGGGCAGATGCACAGGCTGGCTCTTCATATAAATGTCCAAGTCTGCAAGTCTGCCCTCTGGAAGTCAGTCAGCAGGTCTGACAAATAGCTCGCAGGTCTCCATGGAATTGCTTTTTGTTAGAGGCAGAAACATTGGACTGCTTGCGGCTTTGGCCTTTGTGTAAGAACAGAGCATGTTCTGTGGGGCTGTATCTTATCCATTCACCTTCATACATTCATATCTGGATGGATTAGGAGAATGGTCTCTCTGCCTCTCCAAGATAGGGCAGGGTTTTACACCCACACATAATCTCTTTTCTGAGAATATTGTCCAAAAACTAGGTCACTTATTGTGAAGGAAATTAGGCAGTAATTAAATTTAACTGGGTGTTACAGTATTGGTGGTTTCATTTTAGAGGAGTGTGCCTTCTTAATTACTTTATTGCTGCAGTTACACTGGTGGAGGGTTTTTTTTTCTTTTTTCTTTTTGTAAGGGGAAGGTTGTATTTAATGTTAGACGATGATTTCTAGACTTGCATTTTTAATCAACAGAGTCTCACCTTCAAGAGCGAGTTCTGTTTCCCCGTGCCCTTTTCAGGTCTACCTGATGGAAGCCAGCTCCCTTGTATGGTCATTCAGCTTAGCCATCTTGGGATACCTTTCATCAAAAGAGTGATGTGGACAGAAGAGACTAGGTTAAGAGGAAGGCAGCTGGTTTGGGTGGTTTCTTTTCACGTGTGTGGTCAAATGTCACAATTGTCTCCCTGCTCTTTATTTTCTGGTTGGAAAGGGTACAGAGAGGTAAATCCTGCAGAAGCCCAGCCTGTTGGTCCAGCTGCAGAGCTGGTGGGAGAACCCAGGTTTCATGACTTGCACTCAGTGGCCTGCTGCTCACCACATTCCCAGAGGGGAGGCGGCATCAGGGCAGCTGGGAAAGAGTTGGGTCCCAGCTGGAAATGGGCACCATCATTCCCGTAGGAAATGCTGAGTGAAAGGACCACCTTGACGGGCTGGCCACACCCTCAATATGCTGGATTACGTGGCCCCCTCACATTTCTCTAAGTCCTAATATCCATTTAGATCACCCATAGAGATCATCCATTAGATCATCCATTTAGATTACTCGAGCAGCAGCTCCAAAACACTGTGGGTCAGCACTTGCTTTCCACTCTGCCCTTCACCCAAATGTCTTTGACACAAGGCCTCCTCCCCCTACTCCCTTTGTTTAAACCTTCTAGGCAAATCAAGTGAAGTCCATTAGAGTTCCCAGAGGTGCCCATTCCCAATTTCCTGTGGTTTCTTCACTGGGAGCTGTTATTATTAGCATTTGTGAGAAAAACCTACTGTTAAACACATAGCTTGCCATGTTCCTTAAAAAAGAAAAGTAGTTTATTTAGTACTTTTCATGCTGATTCACTCTTCCAAATTAGACAGTGCAGGATACCAGGAAGCCAGCGCAGGGAAGTTGTTGTGTGTCTGTATGTGGAAGAAATCACAGGTTTCAGGTGGGAGCCTTGCTGAGGAGGACGACACTGGGGTTGCGCGTTAAAGCCCTGTCTTGGCTTTGTATATGTGAGTTCTGGCAATTTTTGTGAGCAAGGAGTAAATTGTAAACAGCAAAATAATAGCTCAGCTCTGGAGATTCCTTAAAGAGCAAAGAAAGATCCCACAGAGCACATTTTAGCTGGTTAATAAGGAAGCCAAGTACATGGGTTCGTATATAACCTGCTCCCACGTTCTATCAATATGTAATTACCACATATTTTCCAGTCTGCCCCTGGGAGACATGGCAGGTAAATAGATTGAGAAGAAAATAATGGTGCTTGCTGCACAATTTATGAGATTGATACCTGTTAACACTTGAACAGGCTCTTTGCAGCCTCTGAAGGACTGGGATGTTCTCAGTACAGACAAAGCAAAGTGACTGTTTAAGTTCTTTGTTCTTTTAAATACCTCTGTATACACAGACCTGTGTAGCATGCAGAACATGTAAATGTCTTAGGGCTTGGAGGTCTTGCTGGACTCGATCAGGGGAAGCCTATGGGTTACATGGAAAAATGAGTTGTCGTCATCTGCCTCCACTACCCCCAATTTCAGGCTCAGCCCTGGGGGCTTTTTCTCCCCTGCTGGGGTTGGTGGGGGCCTTGGAAGGCGCCCCATGCTACTGCAGTTGCTACTATGCAGGTGACCACCAGACTAAGACAATCTTCAAGTTCTGTTTTTCCCTCTTCTTCCTTTGCGGGGGAGGAGAGAATATTTGGAAAATAGAATTACACATACAATAACCTAGAATCCCACTATTTTACCTTTTTTTTGCATATTACCTTTTGTTTTTATTCTCACAAAATAAAAATATACATATTTGTTCTTTATAGTTAATATTAGTGTATATATACTTCTTGAGATTCTATTTTATCCCCACATCATATCACATTTTCTTAATGTTTTACCCAGATTTCACACTAGTCATCCTAAATTAAGTCTGCCTAACCTTTTTCATGATGATGACATAGCGGGCCTTCCCCCCACCCCAGTCCTCCACTACCACAAACTATGCAGTTGAGTTTTCTACATTTGGGGAGATTGCAGGGGTCAGCACATCTGTTGTACAATGGATAAGCCTCACCCTGGGAAAACCATATTTGTGATCGTGGTGTCTCCCCTGCCTGGTGAGTGAGATACATCAGACCCTAAGTAAGCACAGACATGTGTATGAGCTGCTCAGCACAGTGACTCTCATTACTTCGTTTGTATATTTATTCATTTATTGAACAAACTCTTATCAAATATCCACTCTGTGCCAGCATTGGACAGAAGTAAGTAAATAAGATAGAGTCCTTGCCTTTAAGAGGTTCTAGCCTAGTGACATGTAAACAGAGGATTGCCATTAAAAGAAAAACTTTTTTTAACTCACAATACTTCTGACCTCAAATGTATGGGAGGTTTTTCAACACCAACCCATTTCCAAGTCTCCAGACACCCACTGGGTTTCCCACAATTCAATTCTGACACAGGTTAACAGCTCAGTGCCACAAGACTGACCCCACTTTGGACTCCAATCGCAAGAACGGACCTCTGACCAACCTGCTATAAATTGAAGGTCCCACGACGCCCTCCACAGCTTTGATAATTTGCTACAATGGCTCACAGAACTCAGGGAAAAACACTGCTTATGATTACCAGTTTATAATCGAGGGTACAACTCAGGAACAGCCACATGAAAGAGATGTGTAGGGCAAGGTATGTGGACGGGTGCTTCCATGCCCTCTCCGGGGGTGCCACCTTCCCAGCTCCTCAATGTGTTCACCAACACGGAAGCTCTCTGATCCCCGTCGTTAGGGTTTTTTTTGAGGTTCCATTACATAGACACCATTGATCAAATCATTGGCCACTGGTGATTAACTCAATCCTTAGCCCCCTCTGCCTTCCCCAGCAGTCAGGGAGTGTGGCTGAAAGTTCTAAACCTCTAATGACATGGGTTTTCCTCTGGCAACCAACCCCCATTCTCCAAGAGTCAACTCATTAGCCTAAACTTGGATATAGTTGACAGAGGCCTATTATGAATAACCAAAGACAGTCCTCTCACCCTTATCACTCAGGAAATTCCAAGGGTTTAAGGAGTTTTGTGCCAGGAACCAGGGACAGAAACCAAATATATTATTACTTTTACTGCATTACAAAATCACAGCCACCCAGCCATTATGTGCTCTCTGTGGCTGAGGGGCCATGGTTTAAAAGTGGAGAAATCCTGTTACCTGTAGTAGTTGGAGAAGGCCCCAGGAAGGTGCCTGAACCTTGGCAGACAAGTGTGGGGTCAGCACATGCAGGCAGGGGTGGCATGAGAGGGCTGAGCATGGCTCTCTCTAACTTGAGTGACTAT
The DNA here is from genome assembly GCF_021234165.1 of Pteronotus mesoamericanus. Taxonomy (NCBI): domain Eukaryota; kingdom Metazoa; phylum Chordata; class Mammalia; order Chiroptera; family Mormoopidae; genus Pteronotus; species Pteronotus mesoamericanus. Next base: position 1,185,900 of record NW_026555325.1, read on the forward strand.
ATTCACTTTTAAAACTGGGACACTTGAGAGTGAAGGAGAGACACCTGCTAATAGTTACACAGGACACTGGGTTTAAATGCGTCTGCTCCTAGTAAATCACGTGTGTGGTTATTCTCAGTGGACTCTTCTTATCAGAACCATGGTATCTTAGAGCTCGTGTGGTAAGTGGGGTTGGTGCTTGTTCAAGTGCAACTTAAAGGGCACTAACCTCCTCCCAACAGGTCAGAGGAGCCTGGGAATCTGCATTTTAACTAACAGCAGATACAGATCTAATGCAGAAAATTCATGAACTATGTGTATGTGTTTTTATTAGGAGTCCATTTAAATTTATTTAAAAAATTTTATTACGAATAGCTTTGAAAATACATCAAGAAGAGACAGCAGAATAAAGAGTTTGATATATGTTCATCGGCTCCAACAATTAGCAACACATTCCCCTAATGTTGTTTTATCTGCCTCTCTCTGTATAATATTTTTAGGATGAACAATTTTAATGTAATTTTCAGGCATTATTTCACTGATATCCAACATGAACTTTTTTTATATGACTAGAGAATACCATTATCATACCTAACAAAATTAACAATAACCCTTAACATCTTCTAGTGCTTCATCATTGTTCAAATTTCCCTAATTGTCTCAAAACTGCCTCTTTAGAGTTGATTTGTTAAGATCCACAAAAGACTGACACACTGTATTTGGTTATTATACTTTTTAAGCCTGAGACATTTAAAAAAAAAACAGTGCTGTATATATTTATTCATGATATGGGTCATGTGTCCTGCAAAATTTTATGGCTCACATTTTGAGTAACATTGATCACATCTTATATATATTATTAACTATTTTTTTTTCTGAAGAATTATTCTATGGAATTGGTTAGCTCCTTGCATAGACTCACAGTCAACATGGGTGAGGATGTTGGTCACATGGTGAACAAAAAATTTCTGAGACAACTCTATTCACTCACACTCATATTATTGTTTATTCATTTATTTTTTCAACAAATAGTATAAATATGCGGCAACCACCCTACAGATTCATTGACATAAAAGAAAGTTTCTGTTTTCAAGGAGAGAGAGATTGAAATCTAACCTGACTAGTAGCAGTGCAGTGAAGAATTCTGGATGCTGAGTCTCACCCACAAGAGCAGAGGAGGGCGGAGGTATCTGAAATTAGATATCACTGTCCCTACGTTTACATGTTTATTACTTTTTTATTTTATCATACCTTTTAAAACCATGTTAAATATTTATGGTAAGTAAAGCAATCAGAGCTAAATAAATACAGAGTTGGCAATGTCCCTCCTTACCCTTTCTAGTCTCAACTTCAGAAGTCCAATGTCAATAGTTCAGTGTGTGCCCACCCATGTCCTTGAGCTGAATCCTGTAAGCTGAGAGAGGCCTTCTCCAGGTGGCCAAGGTGGATGAAGGCCTTTGGAAAAGGTTTCTTGCTGTGGAATATTCTCTTGATTGTTTAAGGCAGAGGGGACCCTGTGAAGGACTCCTCTGAGCTAAACAGAGTCATGCCCAGATGTATGCCATGACTAACATGGCCACGGTGTGGCCAAGTGGCAATAAGGAGCACCTGACCCCGGCCATTTAGCTGTGGGAATGGAGAAAGAGGACACATGTGACTAAGGGGGTGAGTAGTATCCTCTTCTTACTGGGGACTCTTATTCCTACTTACAGAAAACTGGTGTTTCTTGACTTTACCTTTACTTGATACAGCGAATTAACCAAGGGTATCCACTTGATTTGCTCACATAGCCCTCGGATGGATTGGCAGAAACTGCTGGCAACATTCTCTCAGCAGCGTTCTGTAGTTGAGTCCTGACTCAGCAAGACCCATGATCACTAGTGGCAAATGGGTGGGGAAAGGTGTGTCATGTTCCTGGCCCAGCTGCCATGAAGGAGGTGATAGGGCAAGGGCTCGGGTGGCTTGTGATACTAAGAAACAAGGCAGGAGCACTTGAGTTAAAACACAAGCTTTGGAGTTGAAAATATCTGGGTTCAAACCCCAACTTTACCACATGTGTGACCTTGGACCAGTCAATAAATTCTAACCTCTGGCTTCTGCGCCTGTGAAGTGGGATGGGTGAAACCTGCCATTTCCAACCTTCAGGAGAGTGAAATACGAGAATATACAGAGCACAGAGCACAGTGCCTGGCACATTGTGAGGTGGCTTTTGTTGTACTATAATATTATGTCATGGCTCCTCCCAGGGTTGTGAAGCAGGATGGTTTTGAGATCCCATAGCCCTTGAGAGGAGCCTGCCAACTTATTGAAGACCTGGCAGGCAGTGGACAGCAGGCAACAGTTCCTGGCTAATGCTAACTTCCCTCCTCTCCTCTTTTCTTACCCCCAGGCTGGCTGTTGCTCTGTTTTTCAATTTTTGCCCCTGACATATGATCTTTGCTGTGCATTTTAATGAGATCTCACCCAGGGCAGGGCCTGGTTGCGAGGCTTGCATTTCATATTTGTCTGCTTGTCAATCCACCAGGCCTGACATTGATGGGCATCCACTATGCCTCGTACTTAGGTCTTGGCTTCTTATGATCAAAGCATTGGTACCTAAAGGGGCACTATTTATAGCATTGTGTCTGTCTCCTGCCTTAACCTTGAAATCCCGGCTTTAACTTATTTTGTTAACCCTGCTGGGGAATAGTCAGCTGATTCTTAGCATCCCTTTCTCACCCTATTCAATTTCTCTGCAAATGATAGCTCTTTGTCTCCGGGGAAGAACTCTGTCATCTCCATTCTCTCACACTGTGATTGGAAACACTGCCTAGGGGGGATGGCAGGCTATCTGGGAGTAGAATATGTCTGCTCTGTTTTTCCTGAAGCAATTAATTGTGCATGGAATTGGGGAGAGGAGGAACCCTATGAAATAGCCATCTTTTTCCTTGGGAAGGAGGGTTGTCAGCCTTGTTAATATTAAGTCACTTGCTCTAGCTTCTTGCAAGATCTTTTCTGGTTTTCAGCAACTCTTTCTACTCCCTGAATTCTGGGACAGTAAATCAGGGCCCTTATTAGACTTGTCCATTTACATGCTAGGATTTTCTGGGACAGTGGTTGGTGGCCCAGAGGTAGCTAAGAGGGATGATGGAGGGAGTAGGCAAAACATCCTCTTTTCCTTATCACTGTTTTTAAGATGGTTGTTAAGACAACGTTGAAAACACCTTTGGGAAGCAGAGTAAAATAAGCAATTGGAACATTAGTGAACAGATGGTCAGATGAGCATAAAAGGTTGCCTACAGGGGACACCACTTTTATGTGCTAGTTCCCCCCACCAACCAAGGATCCAGACATAACCTGCTCTTGCCTCATGTTCTCTGCCCACACCTTTACAGGTACCTGTGTTCCAAGGTGGTCTTTTATCCATGTGTTTTTCAAAGAATTGAGACAGTAAAATTTTTTTCTTTACTTTCATAGCAACTTGACTTATATCTGACATTTTGCGTAATCCCCACATGCTGGAGAGTATAAATTTAATGGGGGAGAGAGAGGAAGGACCCAGGAGCTGGAGTAGGTGGGAGATTCAGCTTTGAGTACTTATAGTATGGTGTGGTGGTCTTTGCACATGGGATTATTATGCAGCAATAGATAACTAATGCCTACTGAGTACGGAGAGCAAGACCAATAAAATGGTGTTGGCCACAATCAATATAGGATAAGGTATATAGAGCAAAATGGAATCAATCATGTCAACCAAGATGGCTACAAGTCAGCCATGGCACTTTGGTGCAAGAAGGAAACTACCTATGTCATGCTAGACACATCTAGCAAGAAGACACACTCAAGATATCTGCAGATGTGATCAGAACAGCCATATCTGCAGAGTGGGACCACCCATAGACAGGCTCCTGGGCAAATTCCACACTTGCCAGCAGGGGTGTGAAGACATTTATTTAGAAGGCCCAGAAGGGTGGAGTACAGCACTTTCAAGGCATAACTGAGGCAGGCTGCAGACCACTGCTAAGACAGTTGAGCTCCGTATACCAGGGTGCTGCTTCATGCCAAGCTGATCTCTCTTGGCATTGGCCACTGGAAAGTCTGCCTTGCTGGACTAAGGGATTCGCCTGCCCTGCTGCCCACCTTGTTCCAAGAGATTCCTCCTTGCAAGATGCTGACAACACCCTTGCTCACTGTGCTGTCTCCCAGATCTGCAGACTGAGACTCTGGGACTTGGATTCGTTATCCCCCATTGATTGCTCTGTGTGTGTGTTATATTTCTTTTATATTGTTAGAATGTGAGTAGGATATTAATATATGTTGATGTTCTACTTTGAGTGAACCTGAATTCAATAAAAGCTGTGTGAATAGCATAGTTACTGTGTGTGACTCTTGCCTATTCCTTGGTGCAGGGCTGCTCAGCAGTCAGCTCGTCGAGCAGTTGCCCAGCTGACTTATAAGAAAGACTATATCATGAATATATGCTTGTGATGCTGAGTAAAATGAGGGCTTTCAGTCTCAGCCACACAGTATGCTCAGACACAGAAACCCCCTACCCCTAGTCCTTGCCCAAGTCAACATTCCAAGTTCCCTTCTCCTTCAAGTGGACTCCCCTTGGTAGTGGAGTAGGTAGTAGTTGTGCTTGATAAGTTAGGATAGAGTAGGTTATGCTGTGGTAACAACTCAAATTTCAGTGGCATCAAATGACAAAGGTTCATTTCTGTACTTGTTCATGCTGCGTGCTCTTCATAGATCACAGAGATGGTTCTGCTTATATTATAAGTAACCAGGGCCCCAAGGTGACTGAGCAGCCACCATCTAGAAAGTCTCTGTCACCATATCAGAGGGAAAGAGTTCTATAGGGTCTTGCAGTGGTAATTAAATGTTTCAGCTGAGAAGCATTGACATAAAATGTCCAAACCTGTAGAGGATTTTTATAAAAATTTATTGGAGTGAAACAGAGGATATACCTGGAGTCAAGATCTCAAAAGAATGAGATAAATTCTTCTCAGAATAACAGTTTGCAGTTTCCTTTAAGCATTTGGGATTAAGGAGAGAACCTAAGGAAGATTACATGAAGGTAGGAGAAAGCAATATGGGATCTAATTATAGAAGAGTTAAAACCATGTGTTCTCGTGCTTTAGAAGGAGAGGTCTGAAAGAGTGGTTAGGTAGTAGAAGAGGGGCCTAAAAGGGGGCATTTCAAAGGTGTGTTAACCTAAAAGCACAGAATCAATGTAGAGGGCTTGCTTAAGGCAAAGGTAAGTCTTTAAGTAAAGAATTTACTGTCTGCCCTCCATGACTTGGTGAGTTTGGAATTAATGATCAGATCATTCTGTGAGGTTCCTTTCCACAGAGCTCCATTTTTCACTCACAGAAGTGAAAGGAACCAGAATATGTCACCCCAAAATACGTTACTTTGGCATAAGGATTATTTTGAAGCTGCAGGTAATTGAGAAATAGCAGAAAGATAAGGAACGGTCTGCCCTCTTCCTTTCTGCCTAGAAGCATGGTGTACATTTTTCTCTGGGGAGGCATTCCTGCTCCCTCCACTTTCCCGCACCAGAAGGACAACTGTTATCACTAGAGCCGGCGTCATTAGAGATGGCTTGGCTTGAGTTTGTAAAACAGCCTCATCAAAAAAACTATTATCCACCATTAATTTCCTGCATATATTTACTTTCCTACAACTCACCACCTCTAGAAACTCAAACCCCTTTTCTTTTGTTTTGTCACTTCTCCACAATTTATCACCCTTTGTTAAAATGATAAATGAGCCCTCAAGCCTAACTACTTCTTTGGGTTTTCACTTCATTTCTGTGAAGCTCTTGGTGAGGGCGGGGGTGGGTGCATGCGAAATAAACCTTTACTTCTATTAATCTGTCTTTGGTCAGTTTAATTCACAAGTCTCAGTCACTGAACATAAGAGGGCAGAGGAAAAGTATTTTTATGTCTCTACAGAAGTGACATGCATCATGTTATTGTCTAGAGCTAGTCACATGGCCACACCTTGCACCCAGAAATTTTACTGAGTGATTATTATATGTCAAACTTGTGAAAACTGCTTGATGTAAGTTGTCTCCTTTATCTTTCCAAGAACTTTATGAGGTACATAACTATTACTATCTCTCCCATTTTGCAAAGAAGGAAACTGAGGTTTCTAGAGGTTAAGTAACTTGCTAAAAGTAATACAGTAAATGATGGAACCAGGATTCAAACCTCAGAGTCTATTTTTGGAGCCTAAACTTCTAAGAATTTGGAGCCCAGTTTGCTGCCTCTCTGATCTGAGTTGGAACAAGAAGGACCGCAAAAGATGGTGTAAAAACACTGAACTTCAAGAGAAACACGGGTCAGCATCTTGGTATCTTCTCTCCCAGGAAACTCCTTGATTTCTACACAAATTTGTTTAATTTCTACCCAGAAGCCTTCTACCTTTGTGTATCAAGTAGTAAAGGGTGTTACAGAAACAAAGTGGGATCTGGCTGCTCACTGCTGTATATAGGCATAAAACAAGGATTGGTGGGGAAGGGAAAAGGTCTTTATTAAAATGTTGCATAATTTGGGGAAGTGGGGAATTCCCTGGTTCCAGGCCAATCTCTTCTGCAAAAGACAGAAATCCCCTTGTGCCCCAAAAGATTGAAATCCAACTCCATGCCCAGAGATCCCATTTCATTCTTATCTGTCCTTCTGGAGCACGAGGCTGCTAGGTGGATTGCTCTCTGGGTTTAGGCTCCCTCCCCGGAGTGTGTACTTGTGGGGCCGGCGCCTCCATTGCCTCATTGCAGCTTCCCATGTCAGAGAGCTGGGCTGCTGCCAATCACTGCTGCCCATCGTGTAAGGGGATCCAGCCATGGGGCCCAGCATCCAACGAGTGTTCCTGCCTGCCTGACTGTGCGCTGATCTCAGAGAAAGTGAAGGCGCAATCTGGGACCCTCATGCAGCACACAAGACACCAGTGGCGTCCTGTGGGCCGACTTTGGGGCATACATCTTTGGAGGTGTGGCCCAGTAAGTGGGACTCAGCCTTGGCACAAGCCAGTCCCAGACTGTGTGAGTGAGGGGAAGCAGAAGGGATAACGCTCTGCCAACCCTCTGTTTATATATCCAGCCCCAAAATTCCATGTGCTCTGGAAGTGTGTTGGAGGACTTTTTCCCTCTGTCTAAACATTTCACTGACCTGGTGCATGCTTTGTGCAGGGGCCTCCTCCTTCAGACATGTTAACCTCCATGGTACATGGGCCTCTGCAACCTCTCCAGCCTGCTCAAACACTGTGCAAGCTTCCTCCTGCTGCATCACATGCCACACTAGCTCCGTTGCCAAGGCAATGTGATGCTGGCATGCTGGCATGCTGGTTTGTTTACCTTTTACCCATGGAAGCAGCCTCTCCCCTGCCACCTGGAGACTTGGAAAATCTGTCACATGCTGCTCTGCAGCCTCACTCCCACCATCTGGCATTTCTCAACCCCTCCCTTCTTCAGAGCCTGGGCTCTCCCAAGCCCCTCAGGGTCCCTCCCTTATCCCCAGCCATCTGGCTAGATCTCCCTGTATCAAGGGGAGTGTGGTGGGTGCTGGTATGGCTGTTATCAAATCCAGAGAATATTTTATGTTGCTAAAATGAAATGGCAATAACATATAACATTTATGAAGGGCTTACTGGCTGCCTGGTTTATTTTAGGTCCATTAAATTTATTTAACCCTCATAAGTACACCTATGAAGGAAAGATATCACTGTTATCCACATCATACAGATGGAGAAATGGAGGCACAGAAAAGTTAGGAAAGTTGCCTAGAGCCACAGACTGATAGGTGGAGAAGCTGGCAAATCTTTTTGAAAGGTATGGATGGAATTGAAAAGTGGTTGGATTTTATTTTCTTGCCCAACCCTGTAACATGGTATCAGATGATATTTAAGAAAGATGTCAGCTCTTTCATTAAATGTGTTTCCTAATCTTTTATTTTAGAGCTTTAAGATAGCAGTAAGAGGGTAAGTTTGGAGACATGGATGTAGATCCTGTCTGGTCCCTGGGTGGATATGCCAGCCTCCAGGAACTTACTCAATAGACTGAACTCCAGAGACACGAACAGGAATGTTTCCTGGTAGGTCTCTGAGGGGTGGGAGTTGCTGTGGGCTGCTTGTGGGCCTTGGCTGGGAGGGTTTAGAGCCAAGTAACAGGTGTGTTTCAGGATCTGCTGTCAGACTGAGGTTATTTGGTCTACTCCTAGAGGCATTGGTAGGCGCTTGTTTCCCAGGGGGTGCCTATGTTGGCAAGACTGCTCATGGACTGTGGTGGGGAGGTACTGGAGTTTATATAGGGCCTTTTCAAAAATCTGCACTTGAACTAAGTTTGATAGACTTGCCTTTAGGGGCACCTAGACTATGGCTCATAGAGGCTGGAGCTGGGTCATAGATTACTTCTGGATCCACATCTGGGATTGAGGTCTGCAGACCCATTACCTAAGCCTTAGGTAGTTATGACTCCTTCCTGGTTTATGAGGCTAATGGCAGGTCTAAGTAAAATAGGGCTGTAGCCAAATCTTTAGGAGTATGGAGCTGTTTTAGGTCTGTGGCTGGGATGACAATTGGAGTCAGCCACCTGGGCATAGGCCTGCTTTCTTAAATTGGCTCTCTTTGGTCTTGGACTCATCAGGTTTTATAGCCTCCTACTGGATCCCAAAGCTCCCACTAATGTACTTTTGTCCATGGATGTCTGCCAAATTATTGTTGCTGAAGGGGATATGAGTGACAGACCTCTTATTCTGTCATCTTGCTGATGTCACTCTTCCCTGTCTTTATCTATGCTTTGACTTTTCACTTTTTAATCTGGTATTTTTTAAGGGTTTTCATGAAGTGATTCTATTGAATATTTTATTTTTGCAATACTATTTCTTAATTCCATTAATTCTGTTCTTTATTCCTCTTTCAGAATTATAATCCTGTCATCTGAAACAGTACTTCTCTAAAGACATTAATTATACATTTTTAATGCTTTAAAAAATATGTTTACTTATTGTAGAGAGAGGAAGGGAGAGAGTAGAGAGAAACATCAATGTGAGTGAGAAACATCGATTGGTTACTTCCCATTAGCTCCCCAACTGGGGATTAAACCTGCAACCCAGGCATATGCCCTGACCAGGAATCAGACCCCCAACCTTTTGGTGTTTAAGTTGATGCTCCAACCAACTGAGCCACACTGTCCAAAGCCATTTTTAATGCTATTAAAACTTTTCTTGAATTATATAGTTCTTTCGGGTAGTTTTCTGTTAATTTGTCTTTCTCATGGTTTTTTCAAGTTCTTGGTAATCCCTTGTTGACCATTTATATTTGCAATGGAATGACTGTGTTGATTAAAGGGAAGTTAGGTAGGTTTCCTCTGTCAGTACAGAGCTGAATGAAGGCTGAGATTGTGCCCTGTTTATGTAGGCAGGGTTTGTCTACTAGAAACTTTTAATTTAGGTTGTGCAGGTAGGGACCAGAAAGCAGGCAGCTCTCCTAACCTGGGATCATCTTACCTTTTGGGTGTCAGTGCCTCAGAGAGCTCTTGTCTGTCTCCATTAGATGACTCATTTTTTCATAGACTATCTGTGGCTTCAGTCTTGGGGTAAATGCCATCGCTGCACAGTTCTTCAACTAATGGCCTCAATTTCTGTCCCCCATATCACCCCTATTCTGTGTTCCTGCTGACTGCAAAGAGTTCTTCCATGAAGAAAGGCTTCCATCTCCACTGCAGCCTTCCTTTGGCACATGCTGTAAGCAGTGCATTTCTGTTGTAGTTCATCCTATTTGCCTTCTTTTATCTTTTGGAAATATATTAGGAACTTTGGTCTACTAGTATTTTTTTTCCCTACAGTTCTCAGTACTTCGAGGAGCATATTCCTTTTCTTATTCTCACTACAGTCTCTTTTAAGACCGGGAGGAGAAACATTCAGCCTGTCATTTTGAACTAGAAAAGATTTATTCATTTAATTTCATAGTTGGTGGAGTATTGCTTTAAATTTTTCTACAGCATGTGGAGGTTATATTAGATAAAATCTTATGTACCTAGAATGTCTTCTAATTGATTCTACATAAACAACAGTTCTTAGCTGGGTATAAAACTTTTGACTCAAAATTCAAAATGCTTTGCTCCATATCTTATTTCAGGAGGGAGTTTGAGGCCAGCCTAAATGTTTTTCCTTTCAGGTAACACCCCTCCACCATGTTTCTGCTATAATACATGTGAGATTTTTAACCTCACTTACTTGTTTAAAAATTTCAGCACATTGAGATTAGGTATGGATCTCTTTTTAAATTATTTTCCTGGAATGCAATTTGTTCATCTCTATAAGTTTGAAACATATTGGAAACTCACTAATAGCAAGTAAATTAAGGAAGAAGCCATTCCTATTTGAAGTCTTACTTTCTATTCAGTTTAGGAATATTTTCTTTTATTATTTTTTTAATTCCTTATTTTTCAGTTATTCTGTTTTTTTCCCTCAATATCTGTTACAATTATTGGCTTATTCCTTTTGCCACTGATTTGATTTGATAAATGCATTTCTATTTTGCTACCCCCATTGTGGGTATAAATTTCCTACTGCATTCTAGTTTCCTTGTCATTTTTCCTCAAAGATAGAAATCTTTTTATTTTCATTTTGCTTCATTGTTCTTACATCACTGTCTTTCTTCTTCTATCCTGTTCCACAGATCTATGTATCTAGATATTCTAACAAGGATGCCAATTTTTAATAATTTTTATCTGGTTTTAGTAGTAAATAATTTTCAGAGGTATCTATTTCCTCCCCAAGTTTTTAGCATAAATTACCCTTGTTCCATAGTGTTTTCTCTTTTTTTTTTTACCCTCAGCTCCACATTCCAGTTTAGTGTTGATTACATTTTCTCAGGGGTGCTTGTATGTGATCTGTTCCTGCTCTCAGATCTGGTGTTCAGCGTTTCTTCTATGGCACTTCTTCTGGACTGAGTTTGAATTCTCTGTTTCCTTCTCTGACTGACCCACTAGGCACCTGGGTGCATTCCCATTGGGTTTTCTTCTTTTCTCTATCATGTCCTTGATGTTTCACTTGAGGTACTTTTATCTCTCAGAAATTACTAATGCTATCTCCCCGACTTCAAATTCCTCTATCTTCTCCCTAGGTGTTATTTAGGAGTTATAGCCTTCAATTGTGTGTATAAAATGACCATTTAATTTGTACACCTACATTCAGAGAAGCATTATTCTTGTAATAGCCGAAAAGTGGATGAGTGGTTAAACAAAATGTGGTATATCTAGTCAATGAAGTATCATTCAGCCTTAAAAAGAAAGGAAATTCTGACACATGCTACAACATGGTTGAGCCTTAGAGACATTGTGCTAAGTGAAACAACCCAGTAACTAAAGGAAAAATATTGTAGGATTCCACTTACATGAGCCACTTAGAGTAGTCAAATTCATAGACAGAAAGTAGAATGGTGGTTTCCAGGGGATTGGGATTGGGGGAAATGGGAATTATTTATAATAGCTATAGAATTTGTTTGGGAAGGTTAAAAAGTCTTGGAAATGGATGGTGGTGGTGGTTGTACAACACTGTGAATATACTTAATGCCACCAGACTAAACATTTAACATTTTTAATGTATATTTTACCACAATTTTAAAAAGGGGTCACTAATTTAGATTACAGAGAAAGTGCTGTGCATCCTCAGAAAGTGATACCCATGTCTCGAAGATCTGATTCCCAAAGATGGAGTGCTGGTAAACCAGGGAGCAACTGAGGGAGAGAAAGAGACCTTCCAACTTTCTCAACTCCTTTATTTGATATAAGTAAGCTATTTTAAAAAATATGGGTTTTTCATTTTTGTGTTGATATTTTGATTCTTCGTTTTGATTTCACTGTTGAGAATCTTTTCTTGAAATGTGTCTTCACTGTTGTTTCCATGAAAATACAAGAGATGTCATTTTCACTAGAAGCTCAATTTTTTAAAAGGTTTTATTTACTTTTAGAGAGGGGGAAAGGACGGAGAAAGAGAGGGAAAGAGACATCAGTGTGTGGTTACCTCTCATGTGCCCCCTACTGGAGACCTGGCCCACAATACAGGCATGTGCCCAGATTAGGAATCAAACCGGCAACCCTTTGGTTCTCAGGGCAGCACTCAGTCCACTGAACCACACCAGCCAGGGCTAGAAGCTCAATTTCTTGTTATAATTTTGGTGATTTAGGGTAGCAATACTATAATATTTGACATTGAAATAATTCCTGGACAAATCCAGGGTACAGGGGTATGAAATATATCATAAAAAAATCTTGAGTGTAGGGCTATGAAATATGGAAAGTTTTCAGGGTGTTCTCTTGCCTAAAGAAAACACCTGTAAACCTGTATTCAGCCTCTACCTGCTAGGTTTGAGGAAACCCAACATAGCTATTATTGACTTAAGATTTTTTTTTTTTTCCTGTGATGCATTGTAGGGAGGTACAGGTGAAAAAGAAGGCATTCTCCTTGTATTGGAGAATCTTTTATGTCCCTGGGAGAATAGGATATATATGTTTAGACGAAATGAAACCTAGTTCTAGGACTGTTGGCATGTGGCTAATTTCCCCAAATCTTCATTTTCTCACCTATAAAATGTGTATAGGGGATGGGGAATAACAATACCTAAATGTGAAAAACTGCTGTAAAGATTAATTAAGTGCCATACAGGCAAAAGGCCTATGTTTTGCACATAGTAGATGCTTAACTAGTGTTATTTTTCTTTCCCTTAAAAATTGAGATTAAACAATGAGAAGCTAAACCTCAAATCAAACATTCACTTTCAATGTGACTAGGGTATGCTATCTTTTCTTGTGTGTAGATTTTACTATGGATTCTGACCTATGTGGGCAGGTCACTGATTATATCTTAATCTATGAAGAAACTAATGTATTACACATGTATGGATTGTAATTTTCATTTAATGAATCCTCTCAACTTATTTTTTAAGAGTACCTATTATCTAAGCTACATTTACCAAGTATGTGTATGCAGATACACATGCATACCACATAGTATGCATGATTTAATGATTCAAAGGCTATACATTTTTGTCAACATCTTTATCCTTCTGGCTTCCAAATATCATTTTTATTAATATTTTGACTAGGCATATACTTCTGTGATCTTTTGGATTAAGAATTATAAACTGCCCAGGAAGGGAATTTGAATAATGATTCTTATTTTCACTGTTCTAAGACATTTTCCTGGAGCTGAATGCCCTTCCACATGTTTCCATATCATTGTCTGTGTACTTCTATTACTTCATATCCAAATGTTATTTAATTATGTATGCATCTCTTTATCCTCATAGATTGTGAACTCCATAAGATCAAGGACTGTCTTATGCATCTCTACGTCTATGCCGTCCTGCACAAACCTGATCATGGTGGGCACACAATGAATGTTTGTTGAGTTAAATTGAGCCCTGGCCCTTACATAGAATGTGATCTCAGTATTCTTCCTTTTTGCCTGATGTTAAGGAGGTTTATTGCTATGCTATACAAACAAAGCTAAAGCCTTGAGTTTGAATCAAATGACACAAGGAACCTTTAGTGGGTGGGGGGCTAGACTACTTCTTCATTAGTTGAAAATGCTACTTAAAATGTTCCAGATATTATTCAGATTGATGATATCATTTTTTTCTCAGACCCTCCAGAAGAACTACCAAATATATGGATTTATCTTATCCTCAGATTACATTGCAGAGCCTCAGGACCATGAAGTTGGCACAGTCCTCGTTATGGCTTTTTAGTAAAGAAACCCCAGAAGATCAAGTTCTGTCCAGAAGAAGCTCATCTTCTGATCTGTCCCCTTGTTACCAGTTATGTGGTGAGATTCTCAAGTCTTGATGCTGAGAGAGAGTCAAGATTGCTTGAGTACCTTTTTTCTAGTTGGTTTCCTTGCAAAATAGAAAGAGGTTTTTGCAAGGATGAGGATGAGCTCATGTTGGTGACAAAATTATGAGGAGTGATTTCCAAGTGACTGGATTGAGATAGGCTGAGGGTAGGATCTGTTTTTTTCAGCAAAGGGGATAAGACTGTAAAGAGCCAACAATAAGAAGGTGATTTTTTTAAACTGTTTTCTTTCAACATAAAGCAAATATTAAACCTGCAAAGTTGAGCCAAAACAATTGAACAAGAAAATAAACCAAAACCAGAAAACGCCCAGCAATCCATGTTTTGAATACGCAAATATGAGATGTAATGGAGGTCAGTGTCCGCCAGGAAATAACTTGTTTTGTCAACATCTGAAGTAAGAAGAACCAGCAAACTCCAACTTTGCAGTGTGTTGGGGGAATTTCCTACTGAATTGTAGATAGGAACTTCCATAAATCCCAGTGTCCCAGCCTTTTTGACCTCATATTGACTAAATAGACTCAACTCAGAGAAATGAGGCAGTTTCTTCTGAGAACGCAATTTAGGAGGAGAGCCAGTACAATTCTAGAGACAAGAATTATTCACTGTATGCCATTGTTCACACAGTGAAATCACAATTGATCAAGGGGAAAAAAATTCTATCAACAACTCTGAGATGCAGGAAAGGGTAAAGATTAGACCGCAAGGGGAAATAATCCTTCTTTGCTGGAGAACACTGGGATTTAATAAATGACAAAATAAAAATTCCAGAGTGTTGTCATGTAGATGACAAGGGGTGAACAGAGAGGTGTCCCCCGGAGCTCCATGACATAAGCTAGGAAAATCAGCCACACATTGGTGAGATGAGAGGTCTGCAGAGGCACCTTACGAAACAGGCCTCAAACCCAAAGAGCTGGGCATGGTGTTAGCTGGAAGGAAGGATTAACATGGCCAAAGAAAGGCTCCTCTTACAAGAAGGAGCTGTTGTCCTAGGTTTAAATTAAGGGGAATCCAAGGATTCAGTATATGGTTGGTCTACTCCTGCTGTACAGGGGATAAAGACAGAGTGTCTAGGGGCCATTATCTATTTGGCCTCCTTGGAAAAGCCCCCTGCTTTGTTGTGGGAAAAGCTTTGTGGGGCACACCATGGCCTGGTGGGTGCTGCAAGGAAACAGTGCACTCCTGTGGTGCCCGGCCACCTGAGGTGTCTGCGAAGCCTCATTTATCTCATCTTGTCAGTCATGCAACCAGGATTTACTGATCATTTCCCGTGCATCATTACCCAGGGTCATAGCATCCTTCACTTCATCTTGACTGCTATTCTCAATGTACGCTTTAACATACTCAGCACAGATTTAAAAATTTTTTTTGTTTTTTTAAAGTGTAGTTTCTTCTAAAGGCACTCCAAAAAGACCCCCCCCACCCATGAACATTAGTTCCCTTTGCCAAAAAAATTTAAAAAATGATTTGTTCACTTATTGTTTCATCAAGCATATTGAGCTCCTGTTTGCAGCCAGGTTGTGTTAGAGAGTAGGGATGGGTACAGAAGTAAAAGACAGAGAAGGTCATAAGGCATTGTGGGAGATGGATAATTACAGTAGAGTATGATAAATATTCTGATGAAAGAGAGATGATGCAGGGAGGAGGACAATTTGCTGAGGCTGCTGGGAAGGCATTTCAGAAGAGGTAATGTCTGAACTGGTTTTGAGGGACAAGTAGGAGTCAGGTAGAGATGGGAGGGAAGGTTATACAGAGAGAGCCATTCACATTAATTTAACCAGTAATCACTGGTCATCTGGTTATGTACTGTTTCAATCACTGGAGATACAGTATCTGCCATCATGAAGCTTACCGATAACTGATATGACCAGTTTAGATAAAGGTATGATGGAAAAAATAAAACATGGATAGAGAGTGACTAGGTAGGGTGGCAGGGGGTATGGGCTGGCACTTTAGCTAGAAAGGATGGGACATATTTCTCTGAGATAACCTCATGCTGCAAAGAAGGCCTGAACAAAGAATATTCTAGGCAGATAAGTAGCAGCAGCATGTTTGGAAGGGGTGGGAGACAGTGGTTAGGTGGGTAGGAGTACAGTGGACAGTGGATGAGAGCACAAGGACAGGAGGGGAGGAAGGAGGGAAAGAGGAGATGAGGTAAAAGACAGAGGTCTGCTTAGCACAGGCCTTGTGTGCTGTGGCCAAACTTAGAAGTTTATTCTAAAGTCAGTGGGATGCGTCGGAAGGTTTACTAGGAAGAATAATAAGATCTAGCTCATGCTTTATGAAGATCTCTCTGGTTTCCACATGGACAAATAGGACTTGGAGGCAAGAATTGAAGTAGACAGACCAGCTGGAAGGCCACACTGGGGTCGAGGCCAGATGTGGTGGTGGCTTGGATCAGAATTTGAACAGTGGAGGAGAGAAATGGGCCAGGTTCAGGATGGGTTTTGGAGCAGTGCCATTAACATTTGATGACAAAATAAATATCAAGTAAATAGAGGCAGGAATCAGAGATGACCCCTCAGTTTTGGGCAAAAATAAAAACAAAAGCAGGGGACAGTAGGGACCAGTGACCAGTCAGTTTAGGGCACTGAATAACTTATTAACTTAAAAATCAGAAAACTTGTTTTACTTTCAACTTTGCCGCTTCCTGGCTTTGTGACCTTGGACAAGGGACTTACTCTCTCTGAGGGTATCTCTTTTTTGTTGCAGCAACTTTGTGATGTAAGTGCTATTTATCCATCTTTTAAGTGATCGAGTTGAATCTTAGAGAGAATGAATTGCCCACTGTAACTCGTCAACCCAGTAAGTGGCTGAATGAGGATTAGAACCAAGGTGTGTCTGGCTTCAAAGCCCGGATTTTTTTTCCCCACAGTGGGAAATGCTGTCCCTTTCATTTGGAGTATGGAGTAGAGGCACAGATAGATAAAATGACAGCTCAAGAATGGAATTAATAAAGTGACATAGATACATTTCCTGAAAAACATTGGTCCAAAGTGCCCCAGAGGATCCAAAGAAATATTGGATACCATACAGAAGGGTATTAAGAAAAATAAAACAAAAAAGAAAATATCATTCTGCCCATAGCGAAGCTTGAAGAGGAATGATTATGAGCAAATCTGGTATAAACACTCAAGGGGTGAGGACTTGTAATAGCACTCACCCTGGTGTGTTCCTTGTCACAGTGTAGTGCAGGGGCAACACGGATTATTAAAAATAGTTCTGAAGCTTGTGGTAGATCAGCCACTTCTCTTCCTGTTAGATCACCCAGGCTACCACAACAGCAAAAGAAAACTTGTCAATTTGTTCCAAAATGCACGCAGGCATTTACCTTGGGATGTTTCTTAAAAAACAAAGCTATCTGTATTTATAAGCTATTAGTTGCTGGTTTTTCCAGCAAGAGAATCAAATTTCTTATTGTGCTATCAGCCTCCTGCCATATCATTTTTAAAGGTGAGCCATAAAATGTTTCTCTCCACTGTGGCAGCAAAGAGGAAAACTTTATTATGGGAAAAGTAATGTAGTTTAAAAGAGTCCTGTAAACCAAAATCTGTTTAGAGCACTTAATTCTGGGCTTTACAAGGCAACTGTGTCTTTCTTTGCAGATAAACTCAGAGCTCTGCAATTCTCGTGCCTGGAGGGAAGAGCCTTGATGTGGTGGTTGGGCAGCACTGGCTTCATAGCACAACAGAAATTTAGGGAGAGAAAGGTGGTAGTAAAGGCCACCTCCCTCCTGCTGTGACACACAAGGTGCGGACTGGATTCTGGAGCGTGGGCGAGGTCAGTGTGATAGGGATCTGCTGCTCAGTGAGTGTGTTTGGAGTGGACCGCGGAGCTCAGTGGGCTGAGCCTAGGTGTGCCTGTCTCTTTCTGGCATATTCCCTATCCTCCTTTTAAATTAGTAACAATTAGCTTGGTGGTTTCCAACTGATTAGAGATTTTTGACTTCTTTCCCTTACCTGGAAAACAAGCACAGAAAAAAATCCCCTAAACATTATAAAAGTAACATGCATTCATTATAGAAAACTTGGAAAATACAGAAAAGCATAGGGAAGGAGAAAACAGTCGTAGTTTTATCAGAAAAGGTAACCATGTTCATTTTCTTTGTTATTTTTGTGTGTGTGCATATTAAAAAACATAATTATGATCATGTTGGAGGTGCAAAACCATACGCACTGATTTAAACAAGTATTTTTTGTGGATGTGAAAGTGATATATGTGCTTTGCAAAAAACTTGAAAATTACAAAAGTATAAATAAAAAAATACACAGAATTTCACCATCCAGAAATAAATGCCACTGCTCCATTCTATTGTATGCATTTTAAAATGTATTTGTTTCAAAGTTTAAAATATAGCAAACATAGGGACATTTGTAACCATTAGGTGGAAGATGATAAAAAGAGGGATTAAAGAAGATACCTGCTATAGACCAGATTTTTAAAAAAATCTAGCTTTACCAATTTAAAAGTCAAAACAAAGCTCTGAGATTTAGGTTATTCAATATGAATTTTAAAGTTGCAGAGAATCATTGCTTGAGTTTTTTGGCAATGAAAATAGTTATTATGTTGCTCTATACAACTATACGTTTATGGAAGAAGAAAGAAAAAATATTTTAGATTAGTGATTTCAACCAGTGCAGCATCTTAACCATGTAAATTTTTTATTATTAGAGCACATACTGGAACAGAATAATATAGGTTATTCTAAGTGGTACTCAAACATGGCAAAAGCTTTTATCGGAATTCTGGGATAAAGAACAAGACAAGAAATATGCTTTCTTGTGCTGGGAAGATAGAGAGAGCAGCTGAGTGTAGCATAGCAGGGCCAACCTGTATTCTGAGATGTGGACTCTGTCTGGGAAAATAAAATCCAACTGATATTCTTGTTTGAGGACCAAACTGAGTAAGGAAAGACCGGTAAATCATTTTATACTACAACTGATACAGTTTTGACTTCTTAAACGTGATTCTTCTTTTGGTTTCTGGAATAGTGTTAAGTGGCTTCTATTCCACAGAAGAATATGTGCTAGCATATTTCATCTTTATATGTGATAGAGAACTTGGTTGGGTATAAAGTTCTTGGTTAAAATCTCCCCCCTCAAAATAATGATCATAACATAGTTTAAAAATTAGACTTCTAACAAGTAAACTCACTAAATAAGTTTAATATTTCTTTGCTATTCTTTACCTTTAGATATATACCCTAAGGAGGCACTGTTAGAAATTTGTATTAAAAGAAATTTTGAAGACTGATTTTCTCTGTATGATTACCAATTTTAAATGCATTTAGATTCATTTATTTCTAATTGTGTATAATTTTAAGGCTTATTTTTTATTTAATTCAATTTTTAAGTATATAGAATATTTATATACTTCAAAAATCAAAATTATACACAAAAGTATAGTTAGAATAGTTTCTAGCCCTATTTTTCTCCACCCTGTTATCATCACCTTCTGTAGACAACCATTAGCTAATTTTTGTTTTTTTGAAAAATAAGCAAATTATCTGTGTATATACTCATTTCTCCATCTTTCTTACATAAAAGATGTCAAACTATATATTTTGTACTTTCATTTTTTAATTTATCAGTATTTCCTAGAAGTCATAGATAATATATAAATTCATAGAGATGTAGACTTTGCTATAAGTTTACATGGTTCTCCATTGTACATTTAGGACTATTCAACCAAGTCCCCTACTTAGAAGCATGTGGGTTTCTAGTCTTTTGCTATTACAAATGCCTCGACCATAAATAACCTTGTGCATAGGTTGTTTCAAATTTGTGGAGGTTTGTCTTCTGGATC
The DNA here is from genome assembly GCF_021234165.1 of Pteronotus mesoamericanus. Taxonomy (NCBI): domain Eukaryota; kingdom Metazoa; phylum Chordata; class Mammalia; order Chiroptera; family Mormoopidae; genus Pteronotus; species Pteronotus mesoamericanus. The sequence goes on from NW_026555325.1 coordinate 1,205,518, forward strand.
TTTGTCATTGCATTTTTATTCAGGTGGTCCCTGTCCTGGGAAGAATCCCAGGGTTATGTTTACTCAATGCAGCGCTTTTTTTTTTTTTTTTTTTTTTGTGCTTTATAGTGCAAGTAAATTCCTTTAAGATACTGGTATTAGTTTGCTTTCAGTCTAGAGTTCAGTATTTCTCTCTCTGTCTCTGTCTCTCTCTTTCCCTCTCTTCCTGTGTCATAAGTACAGGCAGTTCTTTTCTTTCAGGCATAACATAGTCTTGAAAATTTGTATCAGAATTGAATGTGGGAAAGCCAAACAATAGACTTGTTTGAGATAAAGGAGGTGGGGGTTCATTCCCAGAGAGCTAAAAAAGTGATAAGATCCCTAATTATACAGTCATGTATGATTTATTGCTAACATTAGGTACGTGTTTTTAAATTGTGTACTTTTCCTTCACAATTAATTGAGCACACAATTGACCTGCTTAAGTCCAATGAGAATCTGATTAAAGTGAAAGATTCTCTGTCTTCAGGCTGCTTAATGATTTTCATCCTTGTCTCAATTGTATTAAGTTTATCTAACCTACATTTCTTATCATTTGTATCAGCACTTTCATTTTTCTGTTTTCACTCACTTTTATAAAATAATGAGACAAAAATATAACAAACATCCAAATAATTGCACAAACATTTTTTTACTGAAACAGAACAATTCACTATCAGGTGACACCAACACTTGAATTGATTGTTCTTCAGCTGTTGAATGAAAGTCAGAATTTGGCATATGAGAAGAGGTTTGGAGTGATAATATATAATGTGTGAATGTACAGGCTGTTTGGAAGTCAGACGTAAAAGTTGAGGCTCCTCTATATTTTGTCAGAAGCTGGGAGAGGCTGCTTAGGTAACGACTGGGTCATGGCCATCTAAAACTCAGTGATAAAAATGCTGAGAAGCATGTGTTGGCAGTCTTCAAACTGTGACTTAAGGTGTACCCTACTTGCATTACAAATTTGGTTATTTGATGTGAAGTTCTAATTCTCCTCCTCATCCTTCTCTTAACCCCTTCTTTCCATTCCCACCTATCCCCAGGTTTTACTTGAATCCTTATAGGCTTCTTGAGAAGGGGATCATTGATGGCAGGAGTCATTTTTAAAAAGTGTGAGTTAAAGGCATTTTGGTTCTTAGGCTAGTCTATGTCCTACCCACAGAGTTTTTATAAGGCACGTGTTTTGCCTTTACATCTTGAGTATTTATCATGGTTTGTGAATGGCGTTGTAACATAGAGAATCAACTGTGGATGGTGCTCTTAAGAATAATTCTCTTGGCTTCAGAATGCCTAGGAGGGATGGCAGGAACCCTTGCTTACTTTGTGGGGGAGTAATGTGTGGCCTGGACAGATGACTCAGGGTGGAGCGGAGAGCTTCGGAGGGTGAGCAAAATAAAACCAAAAGGAAGATTCCAGAACAGGCCAAAGGCAAACCCTGGAGATTAAAGTGGAATCAAAACTGGAGGCTAAGGGAGAGAGGAAGACACCAAATAACACATTTGAAACAGGAGAGAGGAACCAGACTAAACTGTCATCAACAGGAGAATGTTCTAAACACTGTGGCTCAGAGATTGAGAGCCAGCTGCTCAACCCACATGCCTATTTTTGTCACCTTTTCCAAAAGACACTTGTGTAAAGCAAGGATTGGTTAAATAAAAAAGCAAGGAGAGAAAAGCAGACATATGGATTGGGATGCATGTCTAGGGAATTAGAGCATTAGAATACTATGATGAATGTTTTAGAAGAGTGGTTTTCAAACTATTGCATCAAGGTACTTCGGTGCTCCAAGCCAGTGGGAGTGTGTTCCAGGTCCCAGGGTCCCAGGGTCCCAGGTCAATGACAGAATAGGAGGGGAGAGATGACTGCTGATGGGAGGTTATTGCTCCCCACTTCCATTCAACCACAATAGTTCTCCTTTTATCAATTTTACATATTGGGGAGGGGTGCATAAGATTTCATTTGAAAGAACAGTTCTACTGTGTATTAGTTCCTGTGCCTGTTATAACAAATTGCCACACACTTGGTGACTGGAAACACATAACTTTATCCCCTTATACTTCTGGAGACCAGAAGTCTGAAAAGGTGTCAGCAAGACTATATTCCTTTTGGAAGCTCTAGGAGAGAATCTGTTCTTTGTGTCCTCTAGTTTCTGGTGGCTGTTCACACTCCTTGGCTTGTGGCTACATCTTTCTCTGTTCCAACTTCCTGTTACTTTCTCCTCTTTAGCTTCATGCTACTTGACATGACTGTAATGGCTGACAGTGACTCCATATTGAATTGTCAAAAGTTATCCAAAATGTCTACTCTGCTCTTGCTCTACACTGTATTTCCCTCTTTTTTTCTGCTCAGCGACTCTGGAACACACCAGCTTATTTTCCCCACTTGTCTTCGTGCTGCTGTTCCTTCTGCTGAGGATGCTTCTCCACCAGAGTCATATGGCTCCCTCCCTTCTTCCCTCCCTCTTCTCAGGACTTGGCTCCAATATCACTTCCTTTCTAGCCTCCTCATCTACCCATCACTCTACCCCTTGGCTCTACTCTATTTTACTTCAAAGTCCTATGGAAATAAAGACCACTCAAATGAGAACAAGCAAAGTCTTCTTCTCAGAATTTACTATAGGAGGGGGGTCAGCCATCATCACTTGCATTTGGAAGAGACCCAAAGGCAGGCAGGGGCGTCGGAAAGCTGTGTAGTGGGGAACAAGGAGGGCTTCAGATGTGCCCTGACTGGAGGTTAGCGTCCTAGGGATGCTGTAGGCAGGCTAACTAGACGTGGGGTATCCTATTATATGATTAGTTAAGGGTGCATATTTGGATTTGTCTGGTTGGGTCTAAGTTAGAAGCAGAAGCAAGTTAGGGAAACTGCCAATTATTAATCAAGTCCTGGCCATTTGGGACTAATTGTTATGGGATTATTTTTTGACTTAGTGAACTATCCCTAGAGATAGTGAGTGTCTGACTTCCTATGAGTCTGCCTTAAAGCAGGCTGGCTTCCTGGGTTGGTTTCCTGGGCAGGTTGTTGCAGCTTGTGAGCCAGAATTGTATTTTTATCTATAGTTTGGACATCATTTGTTTGTATAGTTAGTCTCTTAGCACTTACGTTTACCATATTTATTTTGTAAGTTATTGCCTGTCTTGCAAGAATAGGGAAGCTTGCTGAGGTCAGGGATCTATTCTTACCGTTGCAATTCTAGCTGCTCAAACTGTATCAGGCACATGGCGGGTGCTCAGTAATTAAGTACTGCATGAGGGAATGATGATGCCTAATCCTGAGTCCACATAAGCTCTGAAAAATAACTTTTTAAGTAAAGATTTTGCTTTTTTTTTTTTTTTAACTTTATGAGCTAATTACCTTCTGGAATTTTGAACCAGGCTAACCACCACTGGGAGAAATTTGGAGAAAAGGTCCATTTGGAGAACCCTGGGTTTGGGATTCAGGGGAACAAACTCAAATGTCTGTACGAGCTAGGCAGGTAAAAGAATGAGCCACAGAGAATCAAGATGGTGGAGGAGTGAGTGGAAGTCACACTGACCTCCTCCCAGGACCAACCTGGAATTACAACTAAATTGTGGAGAAATCACCTAGAACAAACAACTGAACAATAGCGAGAGAGGAGCCTTATAACTTCAGAGACAGAGGAATAAGTTTTAGCACAATCTAACTGGTAAGGAATGCAGTAGAGACTCAAGAAGGCAGGCGGGGTGCTCACCGGTGGTAGCACTAGAAGGATATTGAAACAGCCAGTTGGATCCCCCTGAGAAGAATGGGGTCTAAACCAAAAGTGGGGATCTCCAGCCTACAGCACTGAGCCCAAAAAGTACACAGAAAACAGCCAGCTGTGAAAAGCATCAGGGTTGCTCTCTGTCAGAGACAGGTGGCCGGAGAAGCAAAGAGCCGTTTAAAGGGCCAATGGATAAATTTTTATTTGCAGCCACTTACTCTGGTTTCCAGCAAAGGCAGGGCCAGAGTTGGCTAGAGATGCCTGAGAAGAGACTGGGGAAGTACGCTTTGGGGAAAGAACTGAAAGAGTAGCCCGCGGGATCCCAGTGCTGACTCATCCCCTATGCAGCAGTAGCCATCTTGCTCAGGCAGAGACCACACCCCTGAGCGGCACCAAGATGAGAAGAAACAATAACCCCAACCCCGGAGGCACTCCGCCCTGCCCTGAGCTGTCTAAGCTGGCCTGCTGAGTGCAGAGTGACTAGAGTAACAGCTGAAGGAGACAGCCACAGACTGTACATTCCTGGAAGTCTTGAACAGACTGCCTAAGGGCAGACAGGGACAACACCTGACATCATCAGAGGAAGATCCAGAAAGTAAAAACAGCGGTTTCCTACCATAGAAGTTCACACCACAAAGTCAGGAAATCAAGGCAGATCAAATTAAGAAGCAGAAGCAAAAAAGAGGAGTCTCACAAATATGGGAAGACAAAGAAATACACCCCACTCAAAGGGAAAGGAGGAATGCCCACAAAGAGAAATAAAGGAAATAGAGGCAAGCAAACTATCAGATATTGAGTTCCAAACAATGGCTATAAGGAAGCACAAGGAGCTCAGTGAGCTCAGAGAGAATTACAAAAAACTACAGAGAAATTACAAGGAACTTAATGAAACTATATCAGCATGAAAAAGGACATAGAAACTATCAATAAGAGACAAGAGGAAATGAAGAATGGAATTTCTGAATTGAAGAACACAGTAGAAGGAATCAAAAGCAGCCTCAAGAAGAAGAGGAGGATGAGGAAGAAATAGAGAACCTGTTTGAAAAAGTCATGACAGAAAACATCCCTAATTGGAGGAGAGAACAAAGTATTGCCCTGGCTCATTCAGAAGAAAACAATCACGTGGCAAAGGACCCATCTAGGGGAACGTGAGTGCGAGTGTCTCGAAATCTACGCTGTGCAGCACAGATGCTGTTGGACCTCCACACAGAAGCGAGAAGACGCACCAAGCAGAGCAAGGTGTTTGAATGCTCGGAAGCTCGGGGAGTGACTCTCATAGTGACGGTTGGGCGGGTCCTGTCAAAGCTCAGGCCGGGGGCCCCCTGAGCTGCCACTTGAGGAGGTGAAGCTGTCAGGATGGGCTTCTGGCGGAATCAATGTTCTCTACAAAAGAACACTTAATAGAGTTTATTCATTATAAAACACAGAACAACAATCAAAATTATCTTACTCTAAGCAGCTTACGAAAAAAATGATTGAGCCAGGCCGGCATACCCTGGCCTTCCGCACGCGTTTCTCTGAGTCGGTTTTAACAGCTATGTTCTCTACTAGGAGGAAAGGTGAGGGGTGGGGTGGGCGACTGGTGCCCGTGCTGGGAGCCCGGAGTGAGGAGGAGAGTCACGAAAGATTGCCCTCACTCTTGAGGCTTCAGTCTACCCGTTCTGGGAAAAGGGGACCTCTCTGGGTCCCCCAGCAGCCCTCACACAGTCACCCTCCCTCCTGGCCCTGAGGCAGCCTGGAGCTCCCCTTGGCATCTCACGACCTTGTCTCTTTTTCACTCCCATCAGGAAATGGCAGCATGTTCTTCTGGGTTGGAAGAAATAAAGTCACCAAGTCTTTCTCATGTTCACGGGAACGAGGACTCTAGCAGCATGTCTTCCGGATGTCAGCAAAGCAACAACTCTCAGTGTTGGCAGAAGGGCCTGGTCTCCCTTGACAGCTCATAAAACGTCACCCCCAGGTAGCACTTGGGAAGCAAAGTTGGCTAGGACATGGCTCCCCCCCTCCCCACTTGCAGGTGGGATGCATCTCTTGAGAGGGCAAGTCTGCAAGACACAGAGCGAGGGGACTGGCCTACCAAGAACCCTGCCCGCAAGCTTCTTGCCCAGGTTTCCCCGCTGCCCTGCAGCCCTGGGGCCTGGGCTGAGCCTCCAAGAACCCAGTCTGTCCTCTGCCCTAGGCTGGGGGCGGAAGACCTCTAGGGGACAAGGCTCCTAGCCCAGGGGTCCAAGGAGCTGGGCCATTGGTTTCTTGTGTAGACGTTTCACGGCTCTGTCTTTGGTCAGGCCTGTCTGAGAGGCTGCTCGGGGAGACAAGGCAGGGGCCTCAGCAGTGGGACTCTTTGGAGCCCCAGAAGATTCCCAGAAAAAGTTTCCAAACCCAAAAGGGTGGGTGCGGCCCAGGGAGGTGTTCGCAGAAGCCATCCACCTCCGTGGTCCTCAAAGGACCAGCTGCATCCTTCTCTCTGCCTGGCGCCCCCGGGGCTGCAGAAGTTGGGGCCTGGCACCGCAGGCTCCGTGAGCATTCATCGCGCAGTCTCTTAGGTCACTGAGCGGGAAACGCCAGGGCTTCTCGCCCCCCAAACAGGTGGGTGTCTTGCAGTAACACAGGCCCGAGTGTATCCATTTGCCCCATCAAGGGCAGGCAGGGACCACGGGTGCAGAGCAGTGTGTGGCCTGAAGGGGACCCAGACGACCCTTATCTGATTTGGAGACCTGCCATGTGTGTGCTCAGAGAGAGTTGGCCATGAGGAATTTGGGGGCCAGAAGTCAGGCGAAGGACTGTGCGCAAGAGCTGGGCAAGGCGGGCAGGGCAGGGCAGGTCATTCTCCGGATTTTGGCCAGTGCCTGGCCCAGGCCACACTGAGGCTCCACTCGGGGTGGGACCTGCCCCTTCTCCCCCCCCACCCCGCCCAGCATGTGCACAGAGTGAGCAAGGGGGCTGACCGCTCCAGAAGGGCCTCATGCAGGGGGTCCGCAAGCTCTGCCTGGCTCCCCATCTGCTCCTGGCAGTAGGAAGCAGAGCTCGAGGCTGGGGTCCGGGCAGGCTGCGTTCCCTTGAACTTTTTCGCAACTCGGGGCCACCGGCAGGCGGGGCCTGGGTCCCCTGGCCCGCAAAGGCCGTGCTTCCTGGTGAGGTGGGCATCATTCGCAGGGTCTGTCTTCAGCACAAGACTTCTGCCCTCCGGCCGCCCCCGGGAGGCCATGATCAAAACTGAAAACGCTAGAGGGGCCAAAAGAAGCATAATCCTGGACCCTGAGCTCAGCAGCCCGGGGTCCGGAAAGCCAGCCCGGGACGTGCCCCCTTGGAGGGGCAGGCAGCCTGAGTGGTTTGGGAGTCCTCAGGGGCCCTCCTCCCCACCCTCAGGCTCAGTGGGCGCTCCCAAGACTCACCCCCCTAGGGCCAGGGGCTGCCGAATTTTGGCGCTCCGATCTGGAGGCGCGTGGCCCAGCTGGGCCCACAGAAGAGTTGGGTCGCGGGTTCCCCGTCGTCTGGCCCCTCGGGCCTCTTCTTGCTGCTCTCAGGGGCGGGAAACGGGAGGAGCCCTGGCTGTCTTGGGCCCTGCAGGGAAGGGAGGGGAGGATGGTGCGGGGGTCCCCCAACGCCTCCACGAGGCCCCTCCAGACAGCCCTCTCCCTCTCCTCCAGGCGAGGACTCCCACAGCCCCGGAGGCCCACGGCTGCCCGCAGCGGGGCTGCAGGAACAGGGCCCTGACCCCGCGGCACTGCGGGCCAGCTGCAGGCCCGCTCAGCTGCGGAGCTCAGCTACTGCCCTGTGTGCGCCCAGGACCGCAGCCACCGCGGCGCTTGGCCCCGGCGGGTTCCCGACCTCCCCCAGCCTCCAGGCCCCGGGGCCGCGCGGCAGGGCTTCCCCTCTCTTCCCACTGCCACAGGGCCCCCGCCCCACCTCCCGCCCAGACAGCCTTTGCTCTGCAGAGGGGCCCCTGGTCCCTGGCTCCCAGGGAGGCTGGTTTGGGGCGTGGGGTAGGGGCCGGGCACAGGGCACCATCGCTGGTCCACCAGTCCCCAGGAGGGACATGCGCCTGCTGACATGGGCTGGCATGTCACCGAAATGTCTGAGAACTCACTGTGGAGAGGGCACCGGATGGGGGGCTTCTGGATTTCTGGGGACCCACCCGGATTACCTGTTGCCGCTTCCCATCACAATCAGGTCCCGGCGCACAGGAGGTGTATGACACCGGAGTCTTTGAGGGGTGCCCTGCGGCGGGGGCTCCTGGCCCCTGGGGCTGTCTGTGGCGATGGTGGGAAGTGGTGCCCCGGCAGGGGGTCGGGGACAGAAGATGAAGCCTGGGCCCAGGGGGTCATCGGTCAGAGAAAGACCAGGAGGGGGTTTTATGATGAGAGGACACTGACAAGCAGTGCGGACCATTTCGTCAATGCTGAGGGGAGGAGGGGAAGGGGGGATGGGCAGGGCAGGGGGTGCGGGGGAAGGCAGAGGGCCTGCGGGCGCTGCTGGCCCTGCGGGCGGCCAGGAGAGGACGAGGCCCGCGGCTGCCACATGGGAACCTGGATGGGCGAGGTGGGGGGCCAGGGGGAGGGACAGGCCGATGCCCCGAAGCGGGGGTCTGTGGAGGGCACGGGGACAGGGAGACAGGTGAGAGGGAAGAGGCAGAGGAAGGAGGGGTGGGAGAGCGTGGTCTGCAGAGGGTAGCAGTAGCGAAAGAGACTCGCTTCTTTATCACTGCGGGGGTCTGTGGAGGGGTCTGTGGAGGGCTCTCACTCATCACTGTGGGGGTCTGAGGAGGGCTCGGGGAGAAGGAGACAGGTGAGAAGGAAGAGGCAGAGGAAGGAGGGGTGGGAAAGGCTGGTCTGGGGAGGGGAGCCAAAGAGACTGGCTTCTTCATCGCTGCGGGGGTCTGAGGAGGGCTTGGGGACAGGGAGACAGTTGAGAGGGAAGAGGCAGAGGAAGGAGGGGTGGGAAAGTGTGGTCTGGGGAGGGGAGCCAAAGAGACTGGCTTCTTCATCACTGCGGGGGTCTGAGGAGGGCTTGGGGACAGGGAGACAGTTGAGAGGGAAGAGGCAGAGGAAGGAGGGGTGGGAAAGTGTGGTCTGGGGAGGGGAGCCAAAGAGACTGGCTTCTTCATCACTGCGGGGGTCTGTGGAGGGCTCGGGGAGAGGAAGACAGTTGAGAGGGAAGAGGCAGAGGAAGGAGGGGTGGGAAAGTGTGGTCTGGGGAGGGGAGCCAAAGAGACTGGCTTCTTCATTGCTGCGGGGGTCTGAGGAGGGCTTGGGGACAGGGAGACAGTTGAGAGGGAAGAGGCAGAGGAAGGAGGGGTGGGAAAGGGTGGTCTGGGGAGGGGAGCCAAAGAGAATCGCTTCTTCATCGCTGCCAACGCAGAGAACCAGACTCGCTGCCAACGCAGAGGATGAGAGTCTGGCCCAACGTGGGGTTCTAGAATCTGAGCTGTCTGCCTCTGTTCCTTTAGGGTTTGTCTCTGTGACCTCAGATGCAGAGAACACTAGAGAGAGTGGCCTGGAGGGCCCACCTGCAGCACAACCCTGTGCACTACAGGGACAAGAAAACGGAGGTCTCTCATGCAGGCTGCCCAACGTGGCGCCTGGGCCAGAGCATGTCCTCTCCGCAGCCTGAGTGGCCTGGGCAGGGCTGCACCCCGGCTCTCTTCCTGCCTGCCCAGGCTGCCCCAGGGCCAGGGTGGCTGTTGCTCTGGAGTGTCCCCTCCTTCCTGGGCACATCCCCCCTCTCCCAGCAGCCCGTCCATGGCAGGGTGAAGGGGCTCAGCCAGTCCCTAAGCTTGGGTGCCCGGGAGAGGTCTGGGCCCAGGAATCCCCTGGAATGAACAGGGACAGACATGTTTGCTCCTGGGCATCCCTGGCCGAACGGGCCAGGACAAGAGGGGCAGCAATGAGTGCAGCCCAAGAGGCCAGAGCCTGGAGCGCTGAGTCCTCTCAGGGCCGTGCGCCAGGACACAGCGAGCCAGGCACAGGCTCCAGGGCGGGGCCTGTCCTCCCTGGTCGCCTCCCGCGGTCCAGGAGAGGGACCGGTGACCAGAGTCAGGGAGGAAAACCCTCGGTGCAGTCACTTGTCACTCACACAGTAACGTCCCTTGCTCTCAGGACCTCGGGAAGGTCCTCCAGGAGACTTCCCGGGAAAACGGTGGAAATCACCGAGCACTGGACCCCAGACTCAGGGCACCTGACACGGAAAGGAGCCAAACCACACACCCCACCCCCCACATGTAACTGATGATTTTTCTAGAACTTCCATGAGCCTGACAGCTGGGTCTAAGGAACATGGGTGTCTGGAGTCCTAGTGGACTCACCTCCCCAATCCAGCGACCCCTTGTCGTCTCTATGGGCTGCATTGTCCCCAAGCAAATGGCCCGGAAAGCCTGAACCCCATCAAGCCACCCAGAGCGGCTGTCCTGTCACACCTCCTCCCTCCTGTCTGTCTCTTCTGATGCCACCGCCCCCACGTGCCCCAGGGCTCCATCCCAGCCACTCTCGGGATCATTCCACCCTTTCCCTATTTGTGACTCCGCCAGCTCTTCACTGCCCTGCCCTCCCCGCCTCACGCGCCCTTATTATGGAGGCTCCCTTGCCAACATCCCAAGATGCCAGCGGGTCCTGGGGAAGGGGCGCTGCGCCAGCCTCTCACAGCCCCATGGTGACAGGGTTGCGGGGAGAGTGTGACAGAGCCCCGTGCAGGACATGGGGACAGGAAAGCAAGAATGGCCGCTCCCTCCCCCTGGCCAGCTGCAAGGTGGGGCCCTCCGCTGAGCTCCCCAGAGAGCCCACTGGCCCAGCCTGGTGGGGGCGCTCCGGGCTGACCCTTGCACACCTGGCGGCGCTGGGGAACCATGAGAGACCTCATTCGGGCAGTGCTGGGGCTCGGGGGACAGGGCGCGGGGTTCTGCCTCAGGAGACAGGGAAAGGTCCCTGAGCCTGTGAGGGGGGAAGAAGCAGGTCAGGGTCCAAGCTGAGAGGGCTGTGGCTGGGTCGGCACGGCCCACGGGGCTGCCAGCCCAGGCCTGGTCAGCCTGGGGTTTCTCACCTTTGTCCCATGTTGACTCGGGTTGACTGAAGATGACCCTGAGGACCAGCCCTGGGCCTGGGCCCCTCCCTCCATAGCCCCACCTACCATACTTCTGTGATCCTAGGGAAAGGGGACTAGACTCCTGAGAGTTAACCTACGCTAAGTGCCCTGAAAGCAAACATTAAACCCTCAAGAAAATGAAGACGCTATGGGCCCATCACAGCTCAGTTTAACAACTGAGATGTGAGCCCTGGCTGGTGTGGCTCAGTGGACTGAGCACTTGCCGGCAACCCAGAAGGTCACAGGTTCAACTCTCAGCCAGGGCTCGTGCCTGGGTTGCGGGCCCGGTCCCCAGCTGGGGGTGTATGAGGGGCAACTGAGCCGTGTTCCTCTCCCTCACTTTCTCCCTCCTTTCCCTCTAGCTAAAAATAAATACATAAAATCTTAAAAAAAAAAAGAAAAAGAAACAACTAAAACTAAAACTATAAAGGACTGAAGTGCGCATCGCACTCGGCCTAGAATGGAGACATCATCTCAACCAGAGGCTCTGGCTGCCTGGTGACAAAGGCAGAATCCAAACAGATAGCAATGCCCCCATATCCTCCCCCTGAGAAGCAGAATTGCCACTGTGCTGCTGCAGTCTCCTTCCTTCTGCCACGAGCCAGAAAAGTCAGGGACATTTCCTCATGAGACATTGTCCCACCCTGCCTCATCTACCAGGAAGGGTGTGGGTCCCCTGGGGCACAGACAGAGCCGCGTTTTTGCTGGGGGCTGCTGGGGGTGCAGGCGGCCGTGCTGGGACCGGTTACGTGCCACAGATCCCTGGCCTGGTGTTTCCCTCTCACGACAGAGCAGCTGGCCCCTCAGGGCGTCCAGGGCTCGGCCAGTCCTGCCAACGTCACTTGCGGAATCGCACCCCGCTGCCGCCACCGTGGGTCAGAGCCACTGCCCCCTCTTGCGGGGTTCCCTGCAGTGACCACAGTAGCTCCTAGTGGGTCGGCCTCCAGTCTTGCTCCTCTGTTCCTCTGCCAAAGTCCTTTCAGAGCTTCTGCGCAATCACTCAGCAAGGTCCAAACTCCTCAATGGGCAGGCGAGGCTCTTGGCCTGCCTATTGCTTCTGCAGCAGCCTCGCTCCTCAGCCTCCTTGCTCCACGCTCTGGCCACTCTGACATGGACTCTGAGGGGCTCTGCCACTAAGCCCCTTGGTCTGGAACACACTGCACTCTTCCCACCACAGGCCCTTGCCTTCAAAGTCCACTCGGCCTTGAAGTGTAACTACCTCCACGGAGGGAAAAAGGCATCAAAGAAATCAGTTCCTGTGATGAGATGGTAGATTTCAAAGTCACCCTTCTCGTTACGGGGCCATTGGGTTGGTCGTCGCTACGGATGCTGGCTCTTTGGCTGTGTCATCACCTTATGGCGGAGTCTGTGTCCAACAGCTGATCACTCACTCATCCCCACTGAGCCACTTAGTACAGTTCATCTGAACACCGATGGACCCTGCACCACGCACGCGCCATGCCGGGCACTTCACACGTTCTTTCATTTTGGTATTAACCTGGCTGGCACTTATGTTTTGGCAGAGGAAGACGTTGGGTACCAGCCCAGTGTCTTATGGCTGGTAAGAAGGATGGGGCTTGAACGTGCTGTCTCTGGAGCTAGGCCCTCTCTCACACACTAGGCTCCATGGCCCACCACCCACCGGGTAGGGATGGCTTGTGAATGATGCCATGGTGGTTTCAATTGTAACCTTCAACCCCTTTCCAAAAGAAGGCTGTGTTGAGGTCTTCACCCCACTTCCTCAGACCGTGACCTCCTTTGGATATAGGGTCACTGCAGATGTGAACAGTTCAGAGGAGGTCATGCTGAAGTGGGTGGCTGGTGGCATAAGAAGAGGGAGAGACGCTCTCCCATCAGCAGATGACCGATTCAGCAGGCAGAAGATCAGTGGGGATGTTGTGAAGATGAACAGTATCGTCAATGAACTGGTGCTAACTGGCATTTATAGAGTACCTCGGCCAACATCAGTAGAATATACATTCTTCTCAAGCTCACACGGAATATTCACCAAGATAGACCACATTCTGGGCCATAAAAGAGATCCTAACAGGTTGAACAGGACAGAAATCATAGAAATTATATTCTCAGACCACAATGGAATTAAACTGGAAACTTAACAAGGTAGCTGCAAAATCCCAAAATATTTGAAGATTAAACAACACATTGTAAAATGACTTATAGCTTAAAAGAAAAAAATAATATTTTGAAAATATTTTCAATATTTTAGATGAAAAAGGAAATTATCAAAATTTGTAGTACACAACAAAAGCAGTGCTTTGAAAAAAGTGATTGCAATGAATGCACATGTGAGCAAAGAAGAAACATCTAAAATTAATAATCTAAGCCTCCACCTGAATAAGTTAGTTTACAGCGTATAGCCAAAGCAAACAGCAGATATGAAATCGGGGGGGGGGGGCAGAAAAAAGGAACAGAAATCTGTGAAATTGATAACAGGAAATTAATAGAGAAAATCAACAAAACCAAAAGCTGGTTCTTTAAAAAAAAATCAGGAAAATGGATAAACCTCTAGCCAGATTAACCAAGAAGCGAAGACATAAGTTACTACTGTGAGAAGAGAAAGAGGGACAGTTGCTATTAATCCCACAGCCATTAAAAGGAAAACAAAGGCATACTATTTAAAAGTCTATACCCATGAATTTTATTAATTAAGATGAAATGGGCCAGTTCCTCCAGAGGCACCACTGAACACACTGTACTCTCCACCGCAGGCCCCTGCCTCACTAAAGTCCACTCAGCACTTATGTACTTTTTTCCCTTTTTCTCTCTCTCTCTCACTTGATCTTATTTTATTTTTTAATAAAATAAAACCGCGTACGAAAACTCACACAAGGTGAAATAGATACTCTGGATAGTTATATATACAAAGAGAGTGAATCAATAATTAACAACCCTACATAAAAGAAATCTCCAGGCCCAGATGCTTTCACTGGGGAATTCTGTATTTTGGGGAAAAATGGTACAGCCGGAATAAAATGCTGCAGGAATTAATGATTATTGTGTGAAAGGCATTTATTTTATACATCAAAAATAGTTATTAAGAGCTTCCCAATGGGAGAGATCGAAGATGGGAGAGGAGCGAGCGGAAGTGGCACTAACCTGCTCCCAGGAAAAATCTGGCATTACAACTAAGTGGTGGAGGAATAACAAACTCACCCAGAACAAACAACTGAGCAACAGTGAGAGAGAAGCCTTATAACCTCAGACAGGCAGAAGGATCTGCTTCAGCGTGGCATGACTGGCAAGGAGTGTGGTGGAGACACAAGAGGGCTGCCTGGGAGCCCAGGTCGGCAGCTGAAGTGCCCAAGAGATATGTAAGCAGCCAGCTGGATCCCCCTGAGAAGCGTGGTGTCTAAACCCTACACCAGGATCCCCAGCCTAGAGCACCAGAGGCCAAAAAGTACACAGATGACAGCCAGCTGGGAAAAGCGTCAGGGATTCTCTCTGCCAGAGACAATCAGCTGGAGACTCAAAGAGCCGTTTTAACGGCCAAGGCATAGATTTTCATTTGCAGCCACTTACCCTGGGCTCTGGCAGGGGGTGGGGATGGGCAGCGAAGACTAGAGACCTTTGAGGAGAGACTGGGGACGGAGGGTCTGGGGAGAGAACTGAGAGGGTAGTTGCCGGGATCCCGGGGCTGAGTCATCCCCCATACTTCAGCAGCCATTGTGCTCAGGCAGACCACTCCCCTGAGTGGCAGCAGCATGGGGGGAACCATTGCCCCAACCCCAGGAGAGGCCCTGCCCCGTACTCTGGTGCTTAAGCCGGACTGCTGAGTGCAGAGTGACTAGATTAACAACGGAAGGAGTCAGCCACAGACAGTAGATCCCTCGCAGTCTCAAACTGGCTGCTTCAGGTCACACGGGCTCACCGTCTGACATCCCCAGAGGCAGGTCCAGCAAATAAAAACAATGTTAAATACTAGATGCTACCCAGACGAAATGCACTGTGGTCTTCTCCATGATTTCTGATATTTCCTTTCCTGCGCAGCTTTTTAACATTCATTTCTGGTCCTCCAAGTTTGTGCATATTGAGTCACTAGATTTTATGCTGTAGTTCATTTCAATTCACATAATTTACCCCTTCCCTTATCCCCTTTTTCCTTCTTCTTTCCTTTTATTACTTTCATTTTAAATTTTCTCTTCTCTCTTGCTACGACTTGTTTCCATTCCACCCTCTTACTATTTCTGCCCCGTCTGGCCTCTCAAAACCAATTTTCTGCTCAATGGCCATCTCACTTTCATTTTCCTGCTCTTAAAATATTGTGTCCTCTCCTCACCTTTAGCAATCTTTGCTCGATGGTTGTGGATAGGGTAGTTGTTGTTGCAGTTTTTCAATTTTACATCTAGACCCTCACAAGTTTTGTATTTCAAATCTCAAATTTTACCGTTCCCCTCTCTGACTCCTTTTTACATCTCAAATTTTAGTTTTGCCCTGTCATAGACTGCTTTCCCCCCCGCCTTTCATCCTGCCCTTTTTTTCCTTTTCTTTCATCTCAAATTTTAACTTTGCCCTGTCGTGGGCTGGTTTTCGTTCCTCACTCTTGGTGTTCCCTCTCCCTCCATCATCTCACAATCACATCTGTTTCCTCTAGACTTCTCTTAAGCTTTTCTTCCTTTCTCTTTTCCCTCTTATTCCCATGCCCCCTTCATTGATTTTAGTTCACTTGTTGGTATTCCTGTGGTGGATCTTTCTCTCCAACTCGGTTCCTATTTTGTTATTATTTATGTACTTTTTTCCCCTTTTCTCTCTCTCTCTCTCTCAGTTGATCTTATTTTATTTTTTAAATTTCTGTTGAAACCTAATACAACGGGCTTCCCTTCCCTCACTCCATTTCGCCTTCTTCATTCCCTGTTTTTTATGATGTAAATTTTGCTCTCTCTCTTCCCATTGCTCCGATTCCCCACTCTTAGTGGTGTTCTCCCATCTACCCTCTCTAAATCATTTTTCTTTCAGTAGGTCATCCCATATTTGCTCTCCCTTCTTATAGTAGTCTCTTTACACCCTTATTCATACTGGTCCATTTGCTGTCGATAGTGGCATAGTGGGTCGGACTTATTTTTGCCGGTGTGGGTTTGTTTCCTGGCCTTTGCGCTTTTCTCCTGGTGGCTCCAGCATGGCAGCAACTAGACATGGTGGCTGCACTGCCTCTCACCAAAGAACGACCCACCAACAATCACCACCCAATTACATCCAGAGAGCCAACATGAGGGGCATACATGAAGGGCATCCCAAGAGCATCAAGTTCAGGAGATCAAGGAGGCTGTGCCACTGGATCACACAGGTCTCCTACCATAGAAGTTCACACCACAGAGACAGGGAGGGAGTCAAAATAGAGCAATTTAAGAAGCAGAAGCAAACAAGAAGAGTCTCCCCAAAAATGAGGGGGACAAAGAAAGAACCCACAATCAAAAGGAAAGGAGGAAGCCCCAGAAAGGGGCTTCCCAGACAATGAGTTCAAAACAATGGTCATAAGGAAGCACAATGAGCTCTGTGAGCATTACAAAAAACTAGAGGGAAGCTACAAGGAACTCACTGCAAACTACATCCGCATGAAAAAAGACATAGACGCTATCAACAAGAGTCTGCATAGACTCTCGTTGACTCTGCTCTTTCAGCACAGAAACTATCAACAAAGAGGAAATGAAGAACACAACTTCTGAATTGAAAAACACAGTGAAAGAAACAAAATCAGGCTAAATGAAGCAGGGGATGTGGCCAGCCAGCTGGAGGACAAGGCTGAAGAAAATTCCCAGGAAAAGCAAGAAAAGGAAAAAAAGACTCAAAGGGATAAAACAGAGGTTAAGGAACTGCAAGAAAACATGAAACATAGTAATCTCCGTATGAGAGGAATACCAGAAGGAGAAGAAGGGGAACAAGGGATAGGAAGCCTGTTGGAGAAAATAATGATGGAAAACTTCCCTCATTTGAGGGGAGAAAAAGTCACACAAGTGCAGGAAGCACAGAGGGTCCCAATCAAGAGGAACCCAGAGGCCCACTCCAATATGTGTCATAGCTGAAATGGCAAAATTCAAAGACAAAGAGAGAATCCGAAAGGCAGCAAGGGATAAACAGGAAGCAATATACAAGGGAGCTCCGATAAGACTTGAAGTTGACTTCTCAACAGAAACACTGCAAGCCGGAAGGGAATGGCAAGAAATACTCCAAGTAATGAAAAGCAGAGGTCTGCAACCAAGACTGCTCTATCCAACAAGGCTCTCAATTAAAATGGAGGGTGAAATAAGGAGTTTCCCAGACAAAAGAAGGCTAAGAAAAGAATTCATCTCCACCACACCAGCATTGCAAAATATGCTAAAGGGACTGCTTTAAGACAGAGAAAATGTTTCTATGAATACCCAGTTTTTTTCAGAGTTGCCAATACTTGATATTACCAGTATTTTTAATACTTATTAATCTGAGTGTGACAATGATGTGTTATTTTAATTGTCCCTTTATTATTTGTTGAAAGCAAACCAGTTTTTTTATATTTCTTGCCTATTTCTATTATTTTTAAAAAGCTTTAAATAACTTTTTGGCATTCTTTATGCATTTATTGATTAAAGGTTTGTAGAACTTTTTTCTCTAAAAAACAAAGAAAAAAGCTACTAACCGTGTTTTAGATGTGTTGCAAATACTTTCCTATTCTATTCTTTGTCCTTTAACTTTTTTATACATATATTACTATAGAACCTTAAATGTTTAAT
Source organism: Pteronotus mesoamericanus (assembly GCF_021234165.1). NCBI lineage: Eukaryota > Metazoa > Chordata > Mammalia > Chiroptera > Mormoopidae > Pteronotus > Pteronotus mesoamericanus. The sequence goes on from NW_026555325.1 coordinate 1,223,056, forward strand.
ATAGTCTTACTGTCAATATTTATCTTATAGCTTCTGGGTTTGAATATTTTACTTCAGGTCATGAAAAACATTAATTCTATTTTCTTCTAAAACTCCTTAGATTCCACATATTGATTTTTAAGTCACCTGAATGTTTCTTGTATAATGTGTGAAACAGGGCTCTATATTTGTTTTATTTCAAGTAATAGTGGTCCATGCACCTTATCTGTTGAATAAGCCTTATTTTCCCCCATGGATTTGAAATATCAACTTAAGCACATATTATATCATCAGACAGATATATATGTTTGTCTTTAGATTGATCCTCATTATATTTCATTGATCTACTTGATTATTTCTGTGCTGGTGTCATGTTTTTTTACTTTCTGAGAGTTTATAATGGTTTTAAATGTTTTAATATTTTATAATTGACTTTGACATTAAAAAATAAAATCAATCTGCATTTGGAAGAAAGAAAGAAAGAAAGAAAGAATGAATGAGCTGCCTTTTGCGACAACATGGGTGGAACCGGAGAATATTATGCTAAGTGAAATAAGCCAGTTGGAGAAAGACAAGTACCATGTGATCTCACCTATAAGTGGAATCTGTTTAACAAAATAAACTAACGAACAAAATAAACCACAGGCATGGAAACATGCAGCAGACTGAAAGTGACCAGAGGAGATGAGGAAAGAGGACAATGGTGGAAAAAATGGGAATCTCCTAGATATAGAACACATATGAGTGACCCATGGACATGGACAACAGAGTGGGAATTGACTCTGGGAGGGGGATTGGGGCAGGATGGGTGGACAGGTAAAGGGGGAAAAATTGAGACAACATGATTTAAAACTATAAAAAAAAATTTTTAAAAATGAGCTCGAATTTTGGGTGGAGCATACACAGAACAAAGAGCCTTTGTCCTGTGGAAAGATGACTGCCTCCACTCAGCACTTACTAATTTTTAACATGTAAGAATTCAGGCCTTCTGTTTACAGAAACATGAATTTTTAAAAGAAGCTGGCATCCTGAAGTTTTATATAAATATTTCCAAAATGTAAATGTTAGCCTCTAATAAAATACCATGTATTGGGGTGGGGGAGGAAGGTGGGGAAAAACAAAATGTTTTTGTAGACCTCATTCAGTTCTCAGGTGGCCAGACTTGGCCTCTGGTCAAGGTTGTCTCCTCAGATCTCTCTGAAAGTCTCCCTTCCTCTGCTTTTCCTAACCTTCCCTGAGAACAAGGCTGGATATCTAAGAAGAAGAAAGCTGGTGTGGGCCCCCAATCTCTAGCCATTAGACACTACAAACTGGGTCTTAGATACCAGTTACCTTCCAAAATGATTTTCCTCATTAGAAATCATCTTTAGATTTGAGGAATGTGATTGCATGCGGCCAGTTTGGCATCAAGTTGATTGTAAGTGCAGCTTTAGGAGCCATCTCCCTGATTAGAACTGAGATTTTGAACCCAAATGAATTAATAATGAGGTGATGGGGAAAAGGAGTAACTTAGACAGTGCTCTTGTTTATGTTAAGAGAAATTTTAGGTGCTTTCACTAACAACAACAAGTTATTTCTCAAAACTTTAAATTGCTGATGAGCACTAGGAGTAATTAAGTTCATTTTCCCAGAATATGACCCATTAGGAATATCCTTTTCCTAAATAACATTCATCATAGTTTGCACAGGATTAAAAGGTAAGGATTCTGGACATTGGACATTGCATGTTATAAAACAGGACAGGAAACAGAGCACAAACGAGTTATTGAATGCTATCTGCATAGCTAGCACTTAAGAGCCCAACAAAAATTATATTCAAAATGGATTTTCCCCCTCCAATTCCAGGAAAACATTAAAGTACAAACCACCTAGGTTGATATTATTTAAGAAGCTGTTTGCCTTGATTAAAGTACAATAGCAACAACAACAACAACAACAAAAACTATCCAGTTTCTTCAGAAATGGGAGCTAAACCTTAGTTGAATAAGGTTAGTATTTTGTTATATTTTGTCGTGGTAGCAAACCCCATATTATTAGAAATTACTTAAAATTTTATTTCCCTCACCCTTGATTGAGCTAATGAGAACCAAGGGGAATTATGTGGGTAATGGTGGGAACAGGGGAAGTATAAATATGTAATGCAATTAGTGTCTGCTCTTTTTCTGTGTGATGCAGTCTGGGAGCTCATGGGCTTGCAAAAGGTTTGGAACAATAGCAATCATTGATACCGACCCAAGCTACTAGAGAGTCCATAATTATGATATAATATCTCACCAGCTCCTTGCATGCATGAAGGTAGAATGGAATATGAGTAAATAAAACTTGCAATTTTCTCCATCCGTAATTCTTTATATGAGTAGCATATTTTCTCTGTTCTCTCTCTCTTTTTTTTCAAACAAGATAGAAACTTATTTACTTGAACATTTTAGGTACTATCAAAGGACTTCATCTCCATGAGAATAAATTTGGTTTGCAATTAATTAAGTGGAAGAATTTTTTTGATGTTATGACAAGTTGGAGAAAGCTACTCCACCATGTGGGCCTCTCTCATATGCAGATTTCTTTGACTTTGTTTGCTGTTGTTTTGTAAATTCATACCAGGAGATAATTTACTTTTCTCATTTATTCTTTACTGTGTCAGGCTGGACTGACTCTCTGGGCTTGTGACCTGTGAAGTCTCACTGTTACAGTTGCATTTAAAATTAGCATCATCCAATATAAAGATGAACAAGAGTCTTGTTAATAATTTACATATTAATATTTCTTTAATTAGAATGACATTAAATGGCAAATAAAAGACACAATGATAAGTGGAAAGACCACCGAACAAAGGAATATGCTTTATATTTTAATACCTCTAACATCACATTGTTTTCTCTGCTTTTTGAACAAAGGGCCCAGAATTTGCTCTTTGCATCAGGCCCCATAAACTATGTATCTGGCTCTGTACCCAGGCACTGACAAATGGAATTCAGTGATCCATTTACTCACTAAGCATCATTTACTGAACATCTACTCAGTATACGAGGTGTGGGAAATGCAAAAAAAAAAAAAAAAGAAAGAAAAAAGGAAGGAACTGATCTCTGCTTCTGGGTCTTGGTTTCAGAAGATGTATCTGCAGGCAAGTTTTGTAGATGCTGGGTCTATGGAACCTCAAAGCCCAAATCGGGGGAGGGGGGAGTAAACTTCCATTCATGTCTGATGATGGGAGGGTCAGGAAAGAATTTGAAGAAGAGGTGCTATTTCAGATTGTATTTGAGTGTTCAAACTCATAAGACACTTGGAAACATCCTCTTTGTTAAGATGAAACCAAATAGAACTAGAATTGCAGAAATTAGAGGTTTTCTCTTTTTTTCTCCCCAACCTCCTAGATTATGAGGGATGCTGAGCAGCATCTTTATTCAGATCTGCGATGGTGACTATATTCTGCTTGGAAGTGTCAAAAATGGGACTGCAACCCAGGTCATCTGATTTCAAATTCTATTTTACTGTATTCCAGTTTTCTACTGGACTGCAATCCCTCAGTCCTGAATTTAACAACTCTTCTTACTTTCCTGTTATTGACATTAAGAAACTAGGAAGTGATATAGTGTTTTGCTGAAGATTTTATTTCACTTTTTGCTTCATAGTAAAACATATAAATGTCCTTTTAAAGACGAAATTCTTCTAATGCACTTGTTATAATTTGTTTTATAAAAACCAGCTTCTCATTGTGGTTTTGATTTTCATTTCCCTTATAGCTAGTGAAGTTGAGCACCCTTTCACATTCTGTTGGCAATTGGTATCTTTTCTTAGGAAAAGTGACTGTTTATATTCTCTGCCCATTTTAAAAATAGGATTGTTTCCTTTTTGTTGTTGATTTGTATGGGTTCTTTATACATTTTGGGCTTTAGCCTCTTAGCAGAGGTATTGTTTGCAAATATCTTCTCCCATTTGTTTGGTTGCCTTTTTGTTTTGTTGATGGTTTCTTTTGCTTTTTAGTTTGATGTAGTCGCATTCATTTATTTTTGCTTCTACTTCCTTTGTTTTTGGGGTCAAGTTCATAAAATCTCTGAGATCAAGGTTCATAAAATTAATACTTATAATTTCTTCTGTGTATTTTAATGTTTCAGGTCTTATATTTAGATCTTTCATCCATTTTGAGTTCATTTTTATGTATTGTGTCAAATAGTCTGGTTTTATTCTTTTGATTGTGGCTTTCCAGTTTTCTCAACATCCTTTATTAAAGAAGCTTTTTTCCCCCCATTGTTTGTTTGTGGCTCTTTTGTCAAAAATTAGTTGCCCATCTACATATATGGCTTTATTTCTGGCTTGTCAATTCTGGTCCATCGGTCAATGGTCTGTGTGTTTTACCCTCCTGCCAATACCATACTGTTTTGATTATTGTAGCTTTGTAGTATAATTTGAAGCCAGGAAATGTTATACTTCCAGCCTAATTATTTTTTAAATTTTTTTAAAAATTAAAAATTGTTTATTGCTTTTAGAGAGAGAGAGGCAGGGAGAGACAGAGAAAAAGAGAGAAATATCGATTAGTTACCTCCCATATGCACCCCAAACAAGGATCAAACCTGAAAGCTAAGTGTGCCCTGACCAGGAATTAAACCCACAGCCTCAACTGAGCCACACCCTCAAGGGCCAGCCTTGTTTAGTTTTTGTTTTTGTTTTTGTTTTTGTTTTCCTTTTCAGGATTGCTCTGGCTATTTAGGACTTTTTGTGGCTCCATATACATTTGATGATTTTTTTGTTCTATTTCTTTGAAAAGTTCCATTGGGATTTTGAGAAAGTGAGGTACATATATACAGTGAAATACTACTTGGCCATAAGAAAGGATGAAATACTGCTGTTTTCAACAGAATGGATGGAGTATCATGCTAAATGAAATAAATCAGATGGAAAAGGATGAGAACCATATGAGTTCACTCATATATAGGATATAAAAAAGAAAGCAATGAATGAACAAACAAAACAAACAATCTCATAGATACAGACAATAGATGGGTGGTTATCAGAGTGGAAGGGGGATGGAGGGAGGTTGGGCAGGGTAAAGGGGCCAAATCTTAGGTGACAAAATGAAACTAGATTTTGGTGGTGAGCACACAAAGCAGTGTACAGATGATATACAATTGTACACTTGAAACTTATATAATGTTATTAACTAATGTCACCTCAATGAACTGAATAAATTAAACAACCAAAAAAAGATCCCAATTTCTCCCTAACCATTGTCATTTTGAGTGAGGAATGGCTGTCTTTTGGAACCAGGCTTCCGGTGTAGAAGCAGCACAGGTTTGCAGTCAGACCTGGGTGGAATCTAAGTCTTCCTTTGAAGAGCTATATGGCTTTGAAACTTTGGTAAGCCTCCTTAAGCCTCAATTTCCTTACCTATAAAATGGAGGTAATAATGACTGTGTCGAAGTGATATCAGGGGGCTTAATGAAATGAGGTTGTAGAGTACCCAACAGATACTGGGTGCTCAATGAATGTTGTTTCCTTTTTTTGAAAGACAGAACATTTTTTTCCTATTTTCTTCTCCTTCTTAAGGCTTTTATCATGTGAAATTACTTATTTTTTTACCAATTGCCTACTTCATTTGTATTTGATACTTGAGCAGTTTCTACAACTTTTAATTTTTTATTAATATATTGATAGAAAAATATGAATCTTTAATTCAATATTTTATTTCTGTGTTCACTTTATATTCCAATGGTGAAATCTCATAATGCTTAAAATTTGAAGGCAGACATCAGAGTTATAGAGTTGTACAATATTTTATTTTTATTTTATTTTTAATTCTCATCTGAGGATTTTTTAAAATTGATTTTAGAGAAAGGAAGGGAAGGGAGGGGAGAGAGAGAGAGAAAGAGAGAGAGAGAGAGAGAGAGAGAAATTGATGTGAGAGAGAAACATCAATCAGTTGTCTCCCGTATGTGCTCTTACTGGGGATCAAACCTGCAGCCTAGGTATGTGCCCTGACTGGGGATTGAACTCGTGACCTTTTCGTTGTATGGGACAATGCTCCAGCCAAATGAACCACTCAGCCAGGGCTAAAGTTGAATAATTTTTAAAATGATAGGCACTTTGGAGAAAATTATAATAGCTGGCATTTAAAGAAGGCTTTACTCTGGGCTAGGTATTATTCTGAAGAACACTTTACAGGGGTTAGTTTAGTTAAATCTCACAAGGAGTCTTTGAAGGAAATCTGTTATGATTTTCATTTCATAATTACAGAAAGAGAAGCAAGGAATTAAGTAACTTATCCAAGGTTACCTTGGCTGGCCCAAGACCCACACCCTAATCATTTTGGTAAACTTCCTTAATTATGATGGATTCCTGACCCCCAGTTTTACAGATGACTGAAGTCCACAAAGAATAATTGACTTTGCCAAGGTCATTTAGCTGACTAAATGTGCAGCCAGGGCTGGTACCCCAGGACCCTGAACCCTGGGATCCTGACTCCCCAGTCTGAATTTATCTCCTCTCCCTGAAGAACTGCTGGCAGGACAGACTCACAAGAAGCTCAAACTGGGAATCAGCTGAGCTAGATAATAATATATCTATTCCTGTCTTTCATTAAAGATGCATGATTTTTGTAATTCTTTCTTTTAACAGTAATTGCTATGTTTTGTCTTTCAGGAAACTGGGCAGGAGAAGATAAGCCAGTATATCTGCCTGTTGAGCCTACAGTTAAAAATAATTACAGGGAACATGATGATGCTTCAGGAACTATCAGGTGATGTGACTTTTTCAAATCATACTTTTTTACATTATTCAGTTCTTGTCTGGGGGAAATGCTTGTAGGTAGAATAGAAAAACGAGTGAGGGCAAAAAGCCAAAAATTGTATACTTGTTTCTTTTATGGAAAATCCCCAACCATTATTATATGAAGGTAAATGCAGATGAAATTTGGGCTGATAGGTTAACCGCAATTATTTACTATGTTTTCCACTTTCCCAAATAGAATTTGATGTGTATAATGAGATAAGTAAACCAGTTTAGTAAGCTATCATGCAGCTGCGAGGTGAAGGGAAAGCAAAGATGCCAGCTTTAAGGGTCAACACTGTGCTACGGTTGAGCAAAAACTTGTGTCTGAACTTTGTGATCATCATTCTTGTTCTTCAAATGGAAGAAACAGAGCAATGATGCTTAGCAGAAGCAGAGTTTATGTGAATAAAATTAAAAAAGCAGTTTCTCCCAAAGAGTGTGATATAGACAACATTAACTGGAAGCAGAACAACCCCTTTATTAGCCAGAGTTCTGCAGAGAAACAGAACCAATAGGAGGCTTTATCTCCAGCCCCCTCTCTATATCTATCATCTCTATCTCTTTCTATCTCTCTCTCTGTCACCTCTATCTTTCTCTATCTCTATCTCAAAATATGTTATAAGGAATTGACTCATTGAGGCTGACAAGACCCGAGATCTGCAATCAGCCATCTGGAGACTTGGGAAATCTGAATGTGTAGTTTTAGTTTGAGATTGAAGGCCTGGAAACCAGGAGGAGAGAGAGAGAGAGAGAGAGAGAGAGAGAGAGAGAGAGAGAGAGAGAATGCTTCCTTACTCAGCATTTTTGTTGTTTTCAGGCCTCCAAAGGATTGGATGTGGCTCTTCCATCCAGGGAGTTTGATCTGCTTTACTCAGTCTACTGATTCAAATGTTAATCTCACCCAAGAGCACCCTCATGGACACACCCAGAATAATGTTTAACCAAATATTATTATGTAATATTCCAATTCACTACACAGGTAAGAATCAGGATTTTGTGCTAGTATAAATCTATATTACATGAAGAGTTCAAGCTTATAATTTACTTACAATAAATAGTCAATGAGGGAAATGGGACTGCTTTGGTGAACACAAAAATATGCAAGAAGGGGTTATGGATGGCAGCTGCAGTTTTACATCAGCCTCAGGTCCCAAACTTTTACATTATGATTTGATGGCACAATACTGAGATGAATTCACAGATAAGTAGCTATAAAATGCAGCTTTTTTTTTTTTTGGTAGCTTACCTTGATATAACAGAATACATTTCTATTAAACTCATTTGGAAGCTGGAAGGAGGAGCAGTAGGAAATGTTTGTTTCAATGTTAAATTAGTGATGATATCACTCATGTTTGACTTATAAGTTGAAGAAAAGCACTAAGGACTTAGAACAAGCTGTAGAGAGACTCTTATACTGGCATCTACACCGGAAGAGATGAGCCTGGTTGGACAGCAGTTGTCCTATTTTCCTCTTCTGCGGTTTTGTATCCACAGGTCTGAATTTTTAAAGTGCAGTGCAAAACTACACACTTTCTGATCAATAACATATTTACTACTATTATTATTAGCTAAGTGTTAAGTACTACTACTTACAGATGCTGGGTACCTTTTTCAGTGGTGGTGCTTCTCTCTAGCTCTTTGGCTCTTTATTTCTCCACACACACACACACACACACACACACGCACAAACACCCACCCACCCACATTAATTTTCTAGGGCTGCTATAACAAAGTACCACAAATTGGGTACCTTAAGCAACAGAAATTCATTGTCTCTCAGTTCTGGAGGCTAGAAGTCTGAGACCACGTTTTTGGTGGGGTTGGTACCTTCTGAGAGCTGTGATGGACAATCTGTTTCAGGCTCCTCTCCTTGGCTTGTAGATGGCTGTCTTTTCCCTGTGTCTTCACATTGACTTCCCTGTGTACTTGTCCACGTCTAAATTCTCTCTTCTTGTAAGGGTACCAGTCATATTGGATTAGGACATATCTTAACTGCTCTACATTCTGAGGTACTGGGGATTAGGACTAAGACATAAATTTGGGGGGAACATAATTCAGTCCATAATTATATACATGCATAGTTATATGTATGTATATATTGGTAGTATATCCACAAATAATGTATATATGTGTATTTCTGTATATATTGATGTGTATATATGTATATATATCATATACATATTTATGCAGACACATAAACTTATTTAATCCTCACAACAAGCCTATGAGGTGGTTATTGTGATTGTTACCCTTTTAAATATGAGGACACTGAGATACAAAACCCAGTGCCCCACAGCTACCAAGTTCAGGAGCTGAAATTTGGACCTGGGCCCCTGGTCCTAAGGCTGTGCCCAGGTCCACACAGCGGTGAGCGTTCTTAGTAGCCCAAGTAACAAATTGGTAGGCTGCAAAGGGTTAAAATTATGGATTTATTCTCTTGAGGTTTTACAAACTAATGTACTGAATTGTGAAAAAATATAGAAATGATGCCTGAAAGGAAATTCTGCAGCACTCGGGAACAGGATTTGTTTTGGAATACCTCCCGTACTTGAAGTAGTGAAGGCTGGCCCCATGCAGCAGCCTATGGGGCACTGCACTGGTGGGTGTCTGCTTCCCCTGCCTAGACTGCTTTCCTCGACATGACCAATCCTTAGCAGTCCTAAAAAGAAATAAAAGTCAGTAAGTAGTTACTGATGACCCAAAGTGTGAAAACCCTATTTGGGGCATGGTGGAATGGGTCAAAGGGTGAGAGAAGCGCAGCCTTTACCTGGCTAGGTGTAGGGTAATGGACAAGACTTGTTTGCATGCCTTCCCCTCTCCTCCTTCCATCAATAGAAGGCTCTTTCCTCAAAAGGCCATCGGGATGGCAAGAGCAAGCCATCAAGGATCTGACACTTCTCAGAGGCCATAATCTGCTTCCCATTTATCTTTCTGACCTGGGACAAGCTATGTTACCTCACTGCTCGCCCCCCCCGCCGCCGCCCCCCGGCCAGTCTCCTCATGTGCTGAGTAATACTGATTGATTAAATCATCTTATTGCTAACAGGTCTTTGTTAAGGGCCTTCTACATGGTAGGTTGTGGGATGTATAAGTCTAAAACACGGGGATCTAGTGGTTAAGAACATGGTCTGAGGACCAAGCCTGAATGAGTTCACATAGCAGTTGACAAAGCTGCCAACTTAGCAAGTTGTTGAATCTTTTTATACCTCAGTTCCCTCATCTGTAAAACAGGAGTCATAATATTTATGAACTTATCTGATTTTTATGAGGACCTAACCCATCAATGTTCACAAAGATTTAGATCTGAAATCGGCACACATATGCTATGTGTTTATTAAATAATCTTATACTAAAATTTGCAAGTGACAAAACCAGGATTCATTCAGGGCTATGTGTCCAGGAGACCAGGTGGCCCCGATGGAGGTACCTGGACTACCTTGGCCTGGACACACTCTGGTGTTTTGAGGGGTCTTGAGTCAGTTGCTCACATTGCCACCTTTCAGAGGCCTCCTTGGACCAAGGGGCCCTCGACAGATGCCTTGTTTTGCTCCTCTTTTGGATTTTGCTTATTATTGCAGCAATAATCCAATGTCAATATTTTACAGAGTTATTTGATTATGCTTTGTTCCTAAGGACTTAAAGTAAGAACATATTTTAAAAAAATTAAATAACTGATCTCTCTGTGTTTTTAAACACACTTGATGATGATAGGGTTTTCCTTGGAGAGCTGGAATGATGGTCTATGTTAATGGATTTCTAAAATCAGTTATGTTTTTGTTCATTGGAGTTTGTTCCCTTTTTTTGGCTTTCTCCTGACATAGACTATAAAACCTGGGGTTAGTCTTCTCCCACTGATGGATGGCACCCAGGGGCAATACAAGCATTTTTCACTAGTCTACTCTGTTTTTCCGGAAATCTCTGAGTGGCCATTACATAAGTCTAAGGGACCCAAGGTCAACTCCTATTTGTGTGACAGATTGCTCATGTTTGCTTATTTCAACTGAAAATCTAACCCAGCTGAAATGTTTCAGGATGTTGACCTTTAAACACTATGGATAAAAATCATGCTTCTTTTCCATGCTTAACAACAAAAACAACTACCACAATTATAACAATAGCTGCTACTCACTGGATGTTTGGTATATTCCAGGCACCCTGTTAAGGGCCTTTTATGCATAATCTCAATTAATTCTTCTAGTTCCCCCTTGAGCTAGGTGCTTTTTAACTGTCTCTCTTATAGGTGAGGAGACTGAGGCTTAAGAAAGTAAGGACCATGCATGGGGTCATATGGCGAGGTAATGGTCTCGAGGGGATTCCAACTCAGTTCTTCTGCCTCTGGAGTCAATTGCCTTAATGTTCTTCAAATGCAGATCTAGCAGCGAGTGGTCTTACCTTCTCCTACAAGTCATGATGCACAGTGCTGTGTGCTTGAAGTTCCCAAAGCAAAGGAGGGATATCAATCTCAGCTTAGAAACTTTGGAAGACTAACATGTCCACACCTACAATGACAGGACTCAGTGACATGCCACACAGGGGGCAGTGATACCTGCTAAATGGCCAGTGAGGTTTGGGCTCTTTGACATTTTACAGCTGGAGGAATCACCTGAAACCATGAATTCTTAATGTATACTGCCATCCTGCTCAATAACTTTTCCCTGGTGCCCAACACCTCCAAGTAGGGTGACGATCAGTGGATTTCCCCCTTCTTAGCTCTGAATGTCTCCATCCTGGTAAATCTATCAACCTTGGGCAAATCAGGAATGTTGCTTACCCTACCTCTAAGGAAGAGTTCCGAATCACCAACCTGGGTTTTTACCTCTCATTACCAACCCTATCTATAGCTCTTCTATGTAGAGAACTCTGTCAGTGCCAGGTCGGCTGGTTAGAGCTGTCCTCATCAATCCTTGACCAGGCTAGCCAAGCTCCTCTGAGCCCCCTTCTCCATTAAGCCTCAACATTGGCCTATAAGGACTTGAATAAACACTAATATAGCTTTTAACAATTCAAGTACATACCCCTAGGACTATGCTAGCCCTCCTTAAAGTGCCTGCCTGAAAAAACTCAAGACTGATAAAAAAATTTACTGTTTGTTTCTGTCAAAGCCTGGAAATAGGACCCTTGTCTACCTATGTCTGCGGGAGGGTAGGATCCAAACCTCAGTAAGCACCAGTTAGCAAACCTCACATGGGTTTCACATGGAACAACCTCCTTACAACTTTTTGTAATTTTTTACTGACTCTACTGAGCCCCCACTGACCTCCCCATACTCCCACATCCTCTGTTTAAAATGCCCAATTACCTCTGTACAAACCAAAGTTGAATTTAGTTCATGCGGGACTCTTCCCTACTGCAAATGTTTATTTTTGATTAAAATCTCTCTTTAGCACTTAACATGGTGTCCTGTATTCTGTCTGTGTTGCCTCCAGTGCTGGCCCCCATCACCCCCACCTTCCATCATCCCCACCCCCTCCATGCACATGGTATCTTCCCTCTAAGGTCCTGTTTAAACCCATGGCTCTGTAGTTTTAGCCCTTGGTAGTTTCCTTGATTTGACCTCCTATGGCTCTTGCATTTGGTGCTTCTCCCTGGAAAAGTAAGAAATGCTATATATATATATTGCTTTCTATGCAGAGACTCTATTCCTGCACCTGGTTTTGGGCCCCTTGAGGGCAAAAACAATGTCTCATACCTTATTGTGTATCCAGACCTCAAGGAAGCTTGCACTGTGGGTAATCAAAAGTGTGTGTTGTCTAACAATGGCTTAGAATGGGTGGCTGTTCAGTCCTTGCATTATCAAGCTTATGAATCTTCCCTTAGAAAGTAATAGTTCTGCTTTTTAAGAACTTTCAGTCTACTAGAAGAGCTGTCTGTTTATCTATCTATCTATCAATTATCTATCTATCAATCATCTATCTATCATCTTTCTATCATGTCCTTGGGCATAATGGAGTAGCAAAGAGCACAGCCTTTGGAATCACACTGGCCTAGAATTCCTTGATCTGTAATTCCACTTTTAAAAACAATTGTGGGAGAGCTCCAGCTAAGATGGAGGTGTAGGTAGAAATGCTTTGTTTCCTTGCACAACCAAAAGAAAGATAACAACCACTTTAAAAACAAACAAACAAAAAACCCAACCAAAACTGCCAGAAAATCAAACTGCATAGAAGTCCAACAACCAAAGAGTTAAAGAAATATTCATCCAGACTGTAGGAGGGATGGAGATAGGTGGCCAGGGCAGAGAGGATGCACAACAAGGTGGTGGACCATGTGGGTGAAGTGGGGGCTGGCTGGCAGGGGGGTCTCACATTCATGCTCAGATAAGCTGGGATGAACAACTGGGAAGAGAGACAGACCTTGAAACCCAGGGTTTCAGTGAGGGAAACTAAAGCCTCAAAACCTCTAGCTGTAAAAACCTGTGCGGGTTGTGGAGGCAAGAAAAACTCCCAGTCTTATAGGACAGTCCTCTGTAGAGGCCCACGGGGTCCTAGAACATACTACCCACCTGGGAATCAGTACCTGAAAAGGCACAATCCGATGATGGGAAACCAGGGAAGTGACTGAAAGTGGGGCAAAAGATGGGCAAGCAACATTGTTCCCTCTCTGACTACTCCCCCACAGACAACACCACAAGGCTGCAAAGAGGGTTGCCCCACCTGGGCGAATACCTAAGGCTCTTCCCCTTACAATATAACAGGTGTGCTGAGACAAAGAAATATGGCCCAAATGAAAGAACAGATCAAAACTCCAGAAAAAGAACTAAACAATGAGGAAATAGACAACCTATCAGATGCAGAGTTCAAAATACAGGTAATCAAGATGCTCAGGGACTTGATTGAGTTTGTCTGCAAAATGAAGGAAGAAATGAAGGCTGTACAAAATGAAGTGAAGACAATACAAACTGAATTAATGGAAAATATGCAGGGAACCAACAGTGAAGCAAAGGAAAATGGGACTCAAATGAAAATAATTTGAAATAAAAGGAAGAAATAAACACCCAACCAGAACAGAATGAAGAAACAAGAATTCAAAAACCTGAGGAGAGGCGTAGGAACCTCTGGGACAATGTTAAACTTTCCAACATCCTAATCATAGGGGTGTCAGAAGGAGAAGAGAAAGAGCAAGAAATTGAAAACTTGTTGGAACAAACAAATGATGAAGAAAACTTCCCCAACCTGGCAATGGAAATAGATTTCCAGGAAGTCCAAGAAGCTCAGAGAGTCCCAAGGAAATTGGATCCAAGAAGAAACACACCAAGGCACATCATAATTAAGTTACCCAATATTAAAGATAAGGAGAGAAACTTAAAAGCAGCAAGAGAGGAGAGAGTTACCTACAAAGGAGTTCCCATAAGACTATCAGCTGATTTCTCAAAAGAAACCTTACAGTCAAGAAGAGGCTGGAAAGAAGTACTCAAAGTCATGAAAGGCAAGGACCTACATCCAAGATGACTCTATCCAGCAAAGGTATCATTTCGAATGGAAGGGCAGATAAAGTGCTTCCCAGAGAAAGTAAAGTTAAAGGAGTTCATCACCACCACACCTTTATTATATGAAATGTTAAAGAGACTTATCTAAGAAAAAGAAGAAGATCACAAATTATGAACAGTAAAATGACAACAAATTCACAACTATCAACAATTGAACCTAAAAAACAAAAACACAAACAAACTAAGCAAACAATTAGAACAGGAACAGAATAACAGAAATGGAGATCACATGGAGGTTTATCAGCAGGAATGGGGAGGGTAGAGAAGCGGGGAAAAGGTACAGGGAATAAGAAGCATGTTGGGAGGCACGAAATAGACAGGGGGAGATTAAGAGTAGTATAGGAAATGGAGAAGCCAAGTAACTTTTATGTACAACCCATGGACATGAACTAAGAGGGGGGAATGCTGGTGGGAGAGGGGGTACAGGGGGGAGGGTAATAAAGGGAAGAAAAAAATGGGACAACTGTAATAGCATAATCAATAAAATGTGCTTTAAAAAAAACAATCATGGGCAAGTTTACATCATTTCTCTGAGCTTCATTTCATCAACTCTCTAACCAGTATATTGTGTTTCTCACTGACTGATTCTGGTCATGAGAATTAAATGCCACAACAGTACCTATCACATAGTAAGTGCCAGTAAATGGAATTGAAGAAAAACATATACCAACTGTGAAAAACATATCAGAGAGAGACAGTTAAACAAGTGTGGAGTTGAAGGGGGAGAAAGAAAAGGTGTGCAACAGAAGCTGGAGCAATTGAGATGTCTTTGGAGAAACTTTGGGTGAGGGTATCTGGGAAGGCTTCTTAAAAGATGGAATGAGGAAAGGAGAAAGAAAAAAATGTCTTTTATTTTTTGAGGTTCTATCATGTGTACTAGATACTTCGTACACTGTACTTCATTGAATTCTCAGAACAATGCTGTAAGATATTAGTGTAAGTACCACGATTTACAGATAATGACACTTCTCTGTGGTCACAGGGTCCATAAGAGGCAGAGCTGAGGCAGACTCAGGCCTATCTCATTCCAGAGCCATGTGTTTCCCACTTTGTTCATTTCCCTTCCTTACCCAATCACACATGTGTGTAGATGCACTGTGTTGATACATTAAAAACGCTGAACTTTCTTTGTACCTCCAAATAGCTGCTCCACCTGCACTGATTAAAAAATCTGTATTGGGATGGGTTAAGACACCAGCTTCACCTGGAAAAGCCCCTCTAACATGCTTGGAATATATTGGCCCATGAAAAGATAGAATATTTTTGACTGTAAGGAACAGAAATCCCACCTAAAGAAGTTTAAACAAAGAGGAAATTTACTATTTCTTGTAACAAAGGACAGGAGTTAGGGCAGGCTTGAGGCAAAGTACCCTCAGCCTTGGGACTATGGCTCCATTTTTCTGGAAGTCTTTGTGCTCCCCTTGTTTATCCTTATCTATGTGCAGGTTCTGTCCTAAAGAGAACTGCCCTCAGAGTTTCAAGAAAGCTGCCCTTAACAGCCAGGACAAGTGACTTTTCTGTTAAATGAATGAAAGAAATATCATGGACTAACTATTACTTCTCTTCAGTCAGATTGGGTCATTTAGGCTGTTAGTTCAACCTTGAACCAATAGCAGTTAACAAAGGGAATACTCTATATCGATTGGCTAAAGCCAGAGTACCATAAGCTATCACTGTCAAGAAGGATAGTGCTCCTGTGTTGGCTGATAGTAATCAGAACAAATTTCTGTAATCATAACTGGTATATAAATTATCCGGGGAAAGGACCTTAATTCTAAATATGTAGTATTTAGTACAGTTTGGACATGACCAATCAGAATGGATACTAGTTATAAACAATAGTAAGTCTGTCTGTTGTGTTCTAGTTGATTATCAATCCTAGATACCTATCCATAGTGCAGGTTTTCCTAAGAAGGAGGAAGGGAGAATGGATCTTGTGCTAAGTCTGATATGTGTCTACTTGAGTGTTAGGCTTAATAGAGTGCTAAGGTATCCCCCAGTCTGTTTTTCAGTCTGACAGCTTATTGGTGACCACAGTGATTAGATAATCTTACTTGAACTTGTTCTGTTTAAATGAGTCTCATCCAAAAGATGAGCCTAAATGTGACCTGACCAGCTAAGTCCAATGTCCTCCCTTGTAAGGATCTGACAGCAAGTCAATCCAAGTTGCATCCCTGTTCAGTGCCAGAGCCAAACCATTGTACCTAACACACAGGCAAAGTGAATAAATGTAGACCCTGTCTAGAGTGATCTCCCATCCCAATTAAAGCTTTAAGAGGTCTTAACCAGCCTTTCCTCCAGTTTCTTCTGTTCTTACAATTGCTGACTAAACGAGAGCACAGGCAGCTTAAATCAGCTACAGGTCTTATTACAGAAGATTTTTTAAGATGCAAAGTTACATCACTTTAAAGTGCAGGCAGTAACTCAAATTAGATTACAGAAAGATGTCTTGTAAAGCCATATATATTTATATTTATATATATTTATATGTATAAATAGATAATGATTTATAATAAAATTATCAATTATTTGTATTTATTTCTTTGCTTTGAAAGTGCCTATGGTGGCTTAACACCTGTGTGTTCTGCCAATTACTTTAACCTTTCTCCCAGAAATCTTGTTTGCACTATTGATTTCGACTATCAATGCAGAGTCTGACATAATAAGGTTTTGGCCTATTCCTGATTTTACAACAAAGATTGATATTTTATGTGTTTATCAGGTCAATATTTTATTGGACACACAAAGTGGTGTTTGTTCTTTGGGTGCCAGTTATTTACAAAGTCAGCTGAATAGAAGAGTTATTTTTTGATATTAATATTGCTTCTAAGGGAAAATGTGGAAACTCGATCACTAGGATATATTAAATGGAAATGCAGTGGAGCAGTTTGTACAACCCGAATGTGAACAGTCAAATTAGTCCAGGAAAATACGTTATCTTGAGACCGGCAGTGTGGCCAAGCTGAAGGAGCACTAGATCACAGGGAAACCTGGTTCTGCTCTTGCTTTGTACTAGCCGGCTGTGTGACCTTGGACAAGTCACTTAACGTCTCTGAGCCAGCTCATCTAGGCTTTCACTAGGTCAGCAGTGACAAACACACATGGCTATAGGGACAAGACAGAAAATACGTGTGAATAAACAGGCCTTGGAAGAAAACCAAAACAGTAAAAGAGAAAGCCAACAAAATCTCAACCTCAATATGAGGCTGGGGGAAGGCAATGGAGGGAGGTAGAGACTGTGGCAGAGCTATGGTGAAAATGATAAAAATGCCAATGAGAAAAACAATGATATAGAGGAATGACAAGTTTGAGCTGACAAATGCCCCAAAGGCCAAGAATAACACTATGAGGCGGAGGAGAAGTAGGGAGACAACAAGGCGGCTGTTGTTGAGAAGTCCCAGTGAAGAGCTGAAATGTACCTGCACCTCCAGTTCACAGACAGCACTCAGCTGACAGATTCCTTACAAGCTGTTCAAAAATAAACCTGCCTACTGAACTCTAAATAAAGGGGCAGCTCACTATTCAGTTTCAAGCTGAGTGCAGGCCTCCTGTGACAAGACCCTCTAATTTTTTTTAAAAATCCATATTTTTATGCAAAAATTTTTAGTTCTTAAATATTGGGTGGAATAATAAACCTGTGTGAATAAA
Source organism: Pteronotus mesoamericanus (assembly GCF_021234165.1). Lineage (NCBI taxonomy): Eukaryota > Metazoa > Chordata > Mammalia > Chiroptera > Mormoopidae > Pteronotus > Pteronotus mesoamericanus. Next base: position 1,240,931 of record NW_026555325.1, read on the forward strand.
ATTAAACTTTCCCCTGGGCTGAATTCAGCTTGGGGTTGCTAATTTGCAATCTCTAGATAAGATAAACTTAGAAATTCATTCCAGGTATATACATTCCAGGTTTACTGTAGAATAATTCCTCAAAGTCACACCAATTTCCAGTGGGAAGATGTCTTAGCAGGCATGTGACTTGCCTCTCATTAACTATCCTTGGTGGTTGTTACCTAATCTGTTTAGCTGTTGCACAGACAGATTGCTCTGAAAGCCACTCTTTTTGAAGCCGTCTCTTGTATTGAATAGAACTTCTCTTATTGGTTCTAATTCTGTCCCCTGGAGCAAAACAGAGCATATTTTTAACCTCTTGGAGCTATAGACTCAGATGAGATGGTCCTGACCTCCAACACATGCCAGACAGCTATTTCCTGGGCAGAGTCAGGGTTTTGGAAGTTCTTAGAGGACAGAACCCTGGATGAGCTAGAGATGTTTTCCTAAAAGAGAATTGAAATGAAACCGCTTTCATCTTTACAGTGTACAATGGATGGGACCCAAATTTAGACTGATCTTGGCCTAGCCACCTTTCCGTTTCCCTGATTTGGGGGAAAGGGAGGGGTCTGGAAGGTGTGTCTTGGAGAGCCACAGTGAGTTTTCTGGGAGGCATGAGAGGTTCAGGTGCGACAGCCATCTTTGGAGGGTCTACTAGGGGTGTTGTTTTTCTGGTGACTTGTGGTGACTTCTAACCTTACTGTAATTTTAGAATGCTTTCTCCCAACGTAGGACTGACCTGGAACCACCTTCTCCCACCAGCCCATGGCTGGGCTCTGTAAACCAGCAGCAGAGATGGGGCTTTTGCTGGGCTGGAAGGAGGTGGGGATGGGGCCACTGCTTGTGCTCGCGTGCATGTAGTTTAGTGGCTGTTTGGAGCCAGTGCCTGGATGTGGGGCAGAGTCTTGAAGAAAATCAGAGTGGCTCTGCTACTGTTCAGAGTTATTTTGTGGGGGATAAAATGCTTCTTTCCAAATGTGACTCTGCATTACAGTAGAGTCTTCATGACATACTGCAGGAATAATCTTTCACATGCTCTGTGATTCAACCCATAAGGCCAGAACAGGGAAATTAACTAGGTGTAATAAATAATATAGAATCTGGTACATATTTAGGATCTGGTAATAATGATAAATCAGGTTTGAAATGTTCCTTGAGGAGATTGTGAGACTCTGAGAAATGAAGCCAGGAAGATTGATTAGAACCTATTGCCATTCAGAAAACTTACTACAGAAAATACAGAAGGCATTGCTAGGCTAATAGGAAAGGTGAATACAATCCACCATGGCCTCTAAAAACCAAGTGGGTATAGCCAACAAATGCCATTGTTCTTATGGGCAATGCAGAGGAGAGCCAGAGACATCCTAAAGCGTAGGGGCTATTGATTTAATCGGTGACAGCAGAGAAGGAATACATTAGGCTTTCTCTACAGTCCTTACTTCCTTGGAAGCTCATTTATTTATTCATTTATTTGATTATCTATCTGTCTAATTTTAAGAGAAGACCACTATTGAAGAAATAAAGGTTATGTTTATAAAGGTTTGTACCACCAAAATTTGTTCTTCATAGGGGTCACATACTTGCTTTTTCAGCTCCTGGTGTGAAGATTTATATCCTACATTTTGTATGGCTGAACTGAGTGGGATTTTACATTTAATACTTTGACAATAAATCATCCCACTCTTCCCAAATCTGGCCCAACTTGATGGATAAATTTAGCAGTAATGTAAAATATCAACCCATTGGAAGTTATCTGGGAAGAGAGTAGCCCTAATCCTTCAGCTTTTAGGGGGAAAAAAAGCCAGACAAAGCACTGACTGTCTGTGAATGAAAGAGGAAGCATAGAGAACAAGGACCTGTAGGGAGGAGTGGGAGTTAATAGTCATCAGACCAGGTATTTGTGATGTAGCAGGAAGAAGATGGTTTTGGGTTTGTAACTGGCTGTGTGACCTTGGGCCAGTTTCTTAACTCTTCTGAACGTAAGTTTCCAACTGGGTAAAAATAAGGGAGTGAGAACAAATTGGTATCTGGTGGAAATTAAAACAGAAAAATGTGTGTTAGTGTCTAGAGCTGGCAGTGTGGCACCTGGTGACTCCCATCTCCCCACCTGGTGTCCTTTTGTCTTCATATATCCTCATTCAGTGTTTTGAGCACAATGCGAATGTAATATTTGTTAGTTGATCTACAGAGGCAGGAAGTCAGAGAGCATTCCCCAACCCCACCAAGGTGGACAGCGTACCCCAGCACTGCTCTCTGATCTTTTGTTTGGACCTAGGGTAGAATATGGGAGCATGGATGAGTGTCAAGCTGTGAGGAAAGGGGATGGTGCCAGATGGAATCCTTATTCCTGTTCTACTCATGTGCACACATGGGCGCTGCATGACAGGGAGACCTCAGTTCATGTTCTAGCACCTTCCCTTCCTTCTGGCCCCACTCCCCAGAGTGAAGAGAGGTGATGCTGGCTAGCCAGTTTCCACATTAAACACTAGAAGATTTAAGAAGTTTTTTTCCCTCCTTTTTTAAATGTGAAGTATGAATAAAAATGTCACTTCTGTAGGAAGCACTTATTTTTTTAAACAGGACATCACAAAGCCAAAGTGGGAAAGGATTGAGGGAGGGAGGTGGGGGAGGGGGGGAGGGGAAAGTGGTGGCAGGAAGGCAAAGACAAATGTATTTGAACAATTAAAAAAACAAAAAAAAACACAACAAAAAAAACCAAAAACAGGACATCAGTGTGCTCATTGGTTAAATTTGCCAAGAAACACGAGGCAAGGTGGTAATGGTTTTTCTAATTTACTGGAGGATAAATAATGCAGGAAGCTCATCAGATTCTTCAAAGATAGATTTGAAAAATTTGATCCCTAAAGCTCAGGAAGTGGCAAAGGAGGAAAAATAACTCCACAAAGTTGGTTTTACTGCTAGAGAAATTTGGAGCTGCAAAAGCTGTTAAAATCACATCACAAATCTGTCTTCAGCCACAAAAGGAAATTGCAAGTTAAAGAGAAACTTCCCTCTCAGACTTGGTTCTATTAATCAGCTTTCTTACTGGGTGGTCTGTTTAAAGATCAACTCATTAAAAGCTATTGTGCAGGAATGAGGCCCCTTCCCAGTGGGCCATCCCTTAATGTGACTCCACTGTTTGATAGGAAGTGGATTATCATGAGAAGAATTCTCGTGGGTGAACAGTGGTGTGTTACTGCAAGGGTTTCTAAATACGTGCATGCTGTCTTCAATTGGTTGCAAATTGTGGCTGATTGAGGGCACCAGAGTATTTCATGACAGATAAATATGCAGTTTAGATGCCCCACTGTCTCTGAAAGTGGGTGGAAGGGATAGCTGTCTTTGGAGTGTGAATCACTGCATCACAGTCCTGAATATTTCCACACCTATTTCTTTGAGGTGTAAAAGGATGAAACTATGATTGTCCATTAACATTGGATTAGTTTGGCACTGTCCTAATGGAAGACAATGACAATTTCTCTTCCTTCCTACCTCTCTCTCTTCTTCCCTCCCTCTTTTCCTTCCTTCCTTCCTCCCTCCCTCCTTTTCTCCCTCCCTCCTTTTCTTCCTCCCTTCCTTCCTCCCTTCCTTCCTTCCTTCCTTCCTTCCTTCCTTCCTTCCTTCCTTCCTTCCTTCCTTCCCTCCTTCCAATGTGTATCAGGCAAAGTTCTAGGTTCCAGAGAGAGAGATGTATCAGTGAACACCACAGAAAAATTACCTATCCTTATGTCATGTTGCTTGCATTCTATTCTCTCTCTCTCTTCCCAGATGCAAAAACAAAAACAAATATTTTTTTATGTTCACATAATTGTGCATGTCATTCTTGCCATTTGGAAGCTGATCCCATGGTCAATTAGATATTAGAATACTAAGTAGAGGCATTTAAGACCCCAAAGACTTTTTCTGATGTTCCTCACAACTCCAAAGTGTGGTGAATAGGGACAAACTACAACATGTCTGCTCTTTGATTTCCATATGTATGGTCCTGGGCTGCCTCTGGATAGGAGAATCAGATGGTTGTGATGGGCAATTGTTATTTAAACTCCAAAGTAGCTCTGAAGAATTGAAGGTCCCTTTAGGGGACAAGCATGTCTTTAATGTCAAGAAGATCTCTAGGGTTTGGATTAAGCCAGATTAGTACTGGAGCCTCTGGAAGATTAGTCTCTCCTTAATTTGGGTTGGTGGTTCTTAAAAGTGCGGTCCAGAATAGGACCTACTCCTCTGAGTCTGGGTCAGTGTGTTAGTTATATATTGTAGCATAAGTAGGAGTCACCTGGTATCATTAAAAAAAATTTTTAATAACATTTTTTAATCCTCAATCAAGGATATGTTTATCAATTTGAGAGAGAAAGAAAAGGGGGAGAGGAGAGAGAGAAATTGATTGGCTGCTTCCTTCCGTGCCCCGACTGGGGATTGAACCCATAACCTGCAACCTTTTGGTGCACAAGATGATGCTACAACCAAGTCCCCTGGCCAGGGTGGGAGTCACCTGGTACCTTAATCAACTCAGTCTGGCATAACAAAACACCCACAGACTGGGTGGCTTAAATAATAAACATTTATTTCTCACAGTTCTGGAAGTTGGAAGATCAAAATCAGGGTGTTAGCTTGGTTGTGTTCTGGTGAGGACTCCCTTCTGAGTTGCAGGCTGCCAATTTCTCATCATATCCTCATACGGCTGGAAAAAGTGAGCTATGTCTCTGGCCTCTTCTTATAAGGCACTAATCCCATTATCAGGGCTATGACCTCATGACCTAATCACCTCCCAAAGTCTTTACCTCCAAACAGCATCGCAGTCATATGATTTCAACATATGAATTTAGAGGGACACCAATATTCAGTCTGTAACACCTGGTGTATTTGTTATCTATTGCGGTATAACAAATTACCACAAAGTTAGCAGCCCCAAACAACCTATGTTTGTTATCTCACAGTTTTGTGGGTCAGGAGCCTGGACAGGGTTCAGCTAGATTCTCTGCTTCATTTTTCACAAGGCTGCAATCAAGATGTTGACTTCCTGGGCTATGGAATAACCCACCTGCAAGCTCACTCTGGTTGTTGGCAGGATTCATGTCCTTTTGGTTGTCAGGCTGTGGGTCATGACTCCTTACTGGTGGATGCTGGAGGTTGCCTCAGCAGAGTCCACGTGCAGGTCTTTGCCACACAGACTCTCCCAATATGGTCACTTACTTCCTCAAGCCAGTAAGCAGAGTCTCTAGTGTGAGTCTTCTAGCAAATGGAGTGTTATATAACCTAACCTAATCATAGGAGGCTCATCTTTCAGCACTGTCCCATGATTCATTCTGGACTGTCTCATCATAGGTTTTTCAAGTAAAAGAAAGAAAAGAGAATAAGAAAAGAAAATGCAGTAGTGATTTACCATTGCCTTCTGCTGCTTAGTGTGTGGGTTGAAACCACATGTGCTCAGCTGAAGAAAAGCACTAAAAGAATCACAGTGCTAACATATAATGTAAATAACATTTTATATGGATTTAAAGTCTACATAAAAAAACAGATTTGCAATGTTAAATTTAATTGACTGAGAACCAGAAGAACTGTGACCTGAAACTAAAAATATTATTAGGGAAAGATGTAAAAAGACAATGCTGTAAGTAAAAAAGGAAAGAAAAATAGAAATGAATGACAAGAGAAACACTAAAACTTTTTAAAGACAGGCAAGAGGCAGAACTTAAAGTGGACAAAAGCAGGATTAGAACCTTGAATGCCATTTTTCAGTGATTATTACGTACAGATAAAGAGAACTGCTACAATAGTCAGTGTAAAGAGAGAGGGGAAAACAACCAAAAAGGAAAAACAATAGATCTCTACTAGGAGATTCAAGAAATAAAAGGGAAATTCAGACCTAGACTAGGGATGCTGAGTATCCAACAAGGAAGCACATTACCTAACCAGGAGGAAATAAAGGGAGAAAACAGGGTACACCTATTATATCCTACATTTTGTATCGCTGAACTGAGTGGGATTTTACATTTAATACTTTGGCGATAAATCATCCCACTCTTCCCAAACTGGCCCAACTTGATGGGGATCACCAGGGGTAGGTGGGATGCTGATAGAATTATTTCAAGCCACAGAGACTGAATGTGTCAAAATCCTAAGAAGAATGTCAACAAATATGGAAAACAAAACAACAGCCTATAGATTGGAAACATTCAATGTACATTCCAATATTCAAGACAGAAGATGCCAAGGAGTGCAGTCATCTTAGGACCATTGCTCTAATTTCCTATGCAAGTAAGATGATGCGCAAGGTGAGGCAACAAAGGCTTCTATCTTATATGGAGCAAGAACTGCTGGATGTTCAAGCTGGATTCAGAAAAAAAAGAGGCAATTAAGATCTAATTGCTAACATTTGTTGATACTGTAATGTTCCAAAGACTTTCAGGAGAAAGTTAGTCTATGTTTTATAGACTACTGTAAATCCTTTGCATCGATCATGAAAAGCTTTGGGTTGCTCTAAAAGAAATGGTCTTACCTCAGCCCTTGACTGTACTGATGCATAACTTGTACTGTGGACAGGAAGCATTGTTAGGGCAGAACATGGAGAGACAGAATGGTTTCCTATAGGCCAAAGGCATCAGAAAAGGGTGCATTTTATCTCTTTATTTTCTGGTCTGTATGCAGAACATAATACACAAAAAACTGGGCTAGACTCAGAGGAAGAAGGAGTGAAAACTATTGAAAGAAATAGTAATAACTTAAGATATGTTATATTACTTATTATTAATAAAGAAGACGTATTAATAACAATGGCATAAAGTAACAAGGGTTTGAAACATCTTCTGACAAAAGCAAAAGAAGAAAGGGCCAAAGCAAGACTGCATTTGAACATCAAGAAGTCAAAGAATATGATCACAGAAGAAATAAACAACTTAGAAAAAAGTGAAATTAGTAGAGATTTTTCTTACCTTGGTCCAGCCATCATTTTGAATTGAGATTGCAGCCAAGAAGCCAAGAGAAGGCTGACACTCAGAAAAACAGCAGTGGAAGAATTAGGATCATTAAAAGATGTGTCTATAGAAACCACAGCTAAGATCGCTTACACCCTCATATTCCTAATTACTATGTATGAATGTGAAAGTTGGACAGTGAAGAAGGATAACAGGAAAAAAATGATTCATTTGAAATACGGTGTTGGAGGAGAGCTCTATGGATACCCTGGACTGCCTTAAACAGGAACAGATGGGTCCTAGAGCAAATTAAGTCTGAAACATCACTGGAGGCAGAAATGACAAAACTGAAGCTGTCCTACTTCAGGCACATTGTGAGAACACAGGGTTCTTTGGAAAATACAATAATGCTGGGAAAAATAGAATGCATCAGGAAGAGAGGAAGACCAAGTATGAGATGAATAGGCTCCATGAAAGAAAACTTAGGCATGAGTCTACAAGAGCTGAGGGGGACAGGACATCGTGGGCATCCCTCACTCATAGGGTTACAAGGAGTCAGGGTCAATTTAATGGCATGTTGTAGCACATACAATCAGCAATGGGATTCCATCACCTTTGTCATATTTCATTGGTTGAGAAGCAAGTCACTCACACTCAAAAGGAGATTACACAGATGTGGGGTCCAGGAGCAGGGAGGGGCTGGAGGAGCCACACTTAGTTTGCCTGTTGTAAATGCAGGTTGCTGAGCTCACCCTGGACTGACTGAGTCAGAATTCCTGGGTTAGGGCCCAAGAATCTGCACTGTAGCAACCCCCTAGGTCCTTCCTTTGCCCGCTATGTTTGTAGAAGCCGAGGAAACAGAGGGATATGGGAGAGCTAGAAGCCCCTCTGAGCAGCAGGGACACTAAGTCCTCCTTCCTGCCTGTGCTGCTGAGGCTCCTTCAAGCCAGTCCCAGTGCTGACTGGAAGGCATATGGTGACAGACCCTCAAATCCCAGGGACTTGGCAGCCAGCCCAGTATCTAAAGGATCAAAAGATGTTACCTCCATAGCTGATTTGTGCACAGTGAACCTGATGCTCAGTGGTCATTTAAAAATGGGGCCTGCCCCAGAATGTGCCTCTAAATTCCATGCCCTTCAGCATTTAAAATCCAGTACATGCATACCATAACAGCTTCATTCATAAAAGCCCCCAAAGGGAAACAACTCAAATGTCGTTCAGCAAGTAAAGGGTTAAGCTATAATATGTCCATGCCACAGAATCTACTCAGCAATAAAAAAAAGAACAAACTACTTATACAGACAGCAACTTGAATGAACAGCCAAGGCATTATGTCAAGAAGCTACATACTGTATAATTCCATTTATATAATAATTAGCAATGACAAAAGTTAAAAATGGAAGACAGATTTAGTGGTTGCCAAGCATTGGGGTGGTGGGAGAGAGGTAGAGTGATCACAAAAGGGCAACACAAATATCCTTTGGTGTTGGAACTGTAAATTTTCTTTACTGTGGTATTGGAAACATGAAGCTACACAGATGAAGTTGTATAGAACTTCATGAACACACACAAACATGAGTTCAAGTAAAACTGGGAAACCTAAATAAGACTAGTGGATTGTATAAATGTCAACATCTTATGCAGTGTCAATAAAGTATGGTTTTGCAAAATGTTTTTACTGGGGGAAACTGGGAACACAAATAATTCAAGGGATCTCTTTGTATTATTTCTTTCAACTGCATATGAATCTACAATTATTTCAATAATAATTTTAATTAATAAAATAGAGCCTGGTCTTCTCTTTTCTCACCTTATCTTTGCTGTCTCTTACCTATCTAGAGAAGATTTTTGTTAAAAGTCATCTTTCTTCTTCCACAACCTCGTGGGGAAGAGCTCTTGGTTTTGGTTAAGTCACTCTCCTCTTTATACAGAAAACGTTTTTCTCAGGTGACTGTCATTCTTGGGTGAGAGCTTTAGTCACAGAAAATGCAGAAACTTGAGACATGGAGTCTCTTAAGGGGAGGTGGAATTAAGCCTCTAGTGATCCTGAGGCCACAGCCTGCAGCTGCAATAAACCACGAGCAAAAGCAGGGGCAAGACTCCAAAGGCATGCCCCTGCATAGCTCTTATTACCCCCCCTGAAAAATTAGGACACTGCCCCATGGCATGATAGCCTCACTTCTGTAGCATCATCATACCACGTAGCTCTGAGGTTAGCAACATATTTAGATCAGGAAATCATACATTGGCAGCACTCTGTCCTGTTTATCTCTGTATCCCCTAGTAGAGGGGTGTCCACCAAGTGCTTGTTGAGTAAGTGAGTGAATGAATAAATAAATTAATGAGTGTCAAAGCTGACTTTATTACTGTCTAGTTCCATTTGGGGGATATGGGGGGAGATATAGCGGTTCTTTAAGAGAAATGTTAAGTTGTCCTTGTCAGGATTCATTTCTCAAGGCTAGAATTAGTGTCAACATGATATTGTTTTGTTTTGTTTCCTCTTGATTTGCATTTCAGGAATACCTTCTGGCTGAGCAATTCTAAAACAATAGTTAAGAGGAATATTGGGCTAGAGCTTTGATGAAAATAGTGTACCTAGCCTTTTGGTTCAGGGCAAGTTTTCCCCTCTGATTTTTGCATATTGGGAAAAGAGCTCTGTAAGGAAAAGGGTCGAAACAGGATCCTTGTTTAGCTGGCAGCCTCGCCATTCTCCTCAGGTCCATTCACCGCCCCCCCTCCTTCCCCTTCTGAGCTGTCTTTCTAGGGAATTGACTCATCCAAAATGTTATGCAAATTCTTTCAGATGATGGATTGAAACTGCTCCCACCTTCTCAGCATTTCTGTAAAGCCAGCTCCACTTGCAACAAATCGCTTCACTCCTTCACAGTTTCAAAAGTTTCACTTGACAAGGGCTTGAATAAAATGTCTTAAGCAGGTAAAGCAGAAGTATCAAATGGTATATTGCATAGGAGGAGGGTTGAGTTTGGGGCCCCCAACAGTGTGTGCTACAAACTTCAGCATTTAGGACTCCAGCTTCATGAGACCCATATCTTGCCTGTGAGCAAACAGTCTTGCCAGGCAGTTGCACCATGTGTGTTTTGGCCTCAGCAAGAGAGTAGGTTATCAGGGTTCCTTCCCTTGATGACTGCTAAGACTGATGGTACTGTGGACTCTCTGGTTAGTCTTGTGGAACCAATCTCTAGCTTCAAAGATTCTCTTATGGGGGGAATGTGCTTGCTTGTCTCTTGGATTTATGTAGACAAGACACTTAATGGAGAGTATCTTAATATTATTGTGGGATGGTGATGATGGTAGAGACTATAGGTGAAGTGTTAGAAACCAAACTACCAGATACACCTAAGTGGGCACTTGCTGGACCGTGGACCCCAGTGAGATGGGGGAAGGGGAGCAGCTGCCTAGAGTTGCGGATCTGGAAGGAAGTGCTGTCGACTGAATCAGCACTGTGTCTCACAAATACATATGTAAGTCTTATCAAATCCTGGTGTCCAGTATAATTGAAATAGGAATTTGAGGCTTCTGCAGCTTTTTTTTTGAAAATTTTAAATGGTGAAGGATGCATAGGGGAGCAGATTTGGACACCAAATCTTGTTCTTTATTTTCTGTAAATTCCCATAGACTTTCTGACAACTTGAAGAATTTCTCCCACACAGTCTCTCTTTCTTGATCAGCTTTTTATTGTATCTATCAACTCAAACTCTCGGGCTTCTTTGGGCTAGTCAGCTGTGCCCCACTCCCACCCCTTAGCTCATTACTGGGGATCTGCACTCCAGGGGAGAGTATGGAGCTGGACCAGCAAGTGAGCATCTTTCTTCTCTGGAGGGGGCATGGTTTGGGATTGAGAGAGGAAGGAGAAAGATTGCAACCTGTACACAGTCATCCCCTGTTACCTGTGGTTTTGCTCTCTGTGGTTTCAGGTATCCATGGTCAACTGTGGTCCAAAAATATTCAATAGAAAATTCTGAAAATAAACAGTTCATAAGTTTAAATTGCTTGTCATTCTGAGTAATGTGTTATAATTTCTCACCATTCTGCTCCATCCTGCCCAGGACATGACTCAACCTTCTGTCCAATGGATCCGTGCTATATATGCTCCCCACTCATCAGTCACTTAGTAGCCTTCGGGGTTGTCATATCAACTGTCCTCGTATCACAGAGCTTGTGTTCAACCTTATTTTACCTAATAACGCCAAGTTTACATATTGTCCTAATAGTTCTATTTTATTATTGGTTATTATTGTTAATCTCTTATTGTGCCTACTTTATTATTTATTTATTATTAAATTTATTGGGGTGACATTGGTTCATAGGGTCATATAGGTTTCAGATATACATTTCTATGATACATGATCTGTTTATTGCATTGTATGCCCACCACCCTTAATTTATAAATTAAATTTTATCATAGGTATGTATGTGTGGGAAGAAACAGTATATATAGGGTTCAGTACTATCTAAGGTTTCAGGCATCCACTGTGGTGTCTTGGAACAGATCCCGTCGATAAGGGAGCACTACTGTAATTGAAAATGTTTTATTTTATCTTTATAATACACACTTTGCTATATCTCAAGTATGTGTGTTATTATGATAAACATAATAGAAATCTGTTGAGAGGAGTCCTGAATTTATAGAAATGTTTCATCATTTATATTTTCCTAATCAATGGGTATTAAGAGAACCACTACTATCAAGTAGGGGGTCTGTGCAATTTTTAGGTATTAATACAGGATTCTTGTTCTTAATAGAGGTGGAGGCATCTGTAGGTTGAAAAGTATTTTTATCTTTTTTTGGATAGCTGTTCCACGTATGTTTTTGGTGATTTAAAAATGTTTTGAACTTAATTTTTTTCTGATTTAGCGTAACCAATTCTAGGGTAAATTATCTTATTCTGTGGTATACTTGTAACATAAAAGGATTGGCTAATTGAAATAAAATCCCTAATAGAATAGTGGTTCTAGGTAATGATAATCCATGGCTACACAAAGACTAGGTGAAAGTTCATGGGGAGAATTTTTAGTGGGTGAATAGGAAGGGACAGAAAATGTTTGGATTAAAAGAGACTAAAAGACTAATCAAAAAATGCTATTTGTGTCTTGATTTGAAAAAATTAACTGTAATAATGCATTTTTGAGATAATCAGGAAAAAATAAGGCAAGTTATTAGATGATAATAAGAAATTCTTGTTCATTTTGTTGGATGAGATAATGACACTGTGGTGAAATAAAAAAAAATCACTTTGAGATACATGCTGAAGTATTTATGGGTAAAATGATAGGAGACCTAGGCTTTGAAATGCAATAAGAAAAAAAGATGGAGGGCAGAGATGAAATAAAAATGTCAGAATTGTTGGTAATTATTGAAATTGGAAATAGGTACTTGGGGTTGATATTCTATTCTTTCTTTATATATGTAAATTTTTTCATGATAAATGGTTAAAGTAACATTGAAACATGTTCTAGTTTTTATTAGACAGCCTCAGGTAAGTGAAGCAGAGGACATAAATAATGGAACAGGCCATGTCTTTTATTGATGCTTTACTTTTTTATTCTTTTACAAAAATATATATTGTTATTGTTGGTGAGATCCGGAAGTGGGAATGCTGTAGATGTAGGCTTGGACTGTCTTAATTGAGAGGAACAGGGATCAAGAGTACGAGGTAATTGTTATCAGATGGGTGAAATCTGGGAGGGCAGTACTAATTTAACTGTTGAATAGTTGCTGGTTATTAGGATCTGAATGTTTGTATCCTTCTAAAATTCACAGATTGAATTCTAATAGCCAATGTGATGTGGTTAGAAGGTTAGGAGGAGGTGGTTACATAGTAAAGATAGAGTCTTCATGAATGGGATTAGTGCTTTTATAAAGAGATCCCACTGAGGTCCCTAGACCCTTCCACCAATTGAGGTTATGACAAGAAGCTTGCAGCCTGGAAGAGAGCCCTCACCCAACAATGCTGGCACCCTGTTCTCGAACGTCTAGCTTCCAGAACTGTGGGAAATAAGCATATGTTGTTTATAAGCTACCCAGACTGTGGTATTTTGTTATAGCAGCTGGAAAGGACTAATACATTGAGTCATGTTTAATTCAAATGTTTTTCCCTTCTGCTAAACTTGAGGCCAGGGAATATGTTTGCTGTTGACCTATCCTTAGTGCCTATCAGAATGCCTGGTCAAAGGTTGGGCACTTAATTAATGCTGACTTGATGAATAATTCGATTTCAATTAATTGGTACCAATTTTGTATGAGTGACCTAGTTAAGGCTTTAACAAATAACCAATGTAATGAGTAAGTTGATCTAAACAAATGCTTACTCTTGCAGAGAAAATCGCCACTATTAGGTGTCATGAACATTATGCCTAATAAATACAAATCATCTTCATTATAGTTAAGCACTGGGCTGTTTTGCAGATAGAGGTAATGTACCTGCTTTTTAGCCTCATGAGTTCTCATTATTACCTCCTTGGTTATAACAAACAAGTATAATGCTAAGAATACTACTTTCTTAGGGACAGTATTACTGGTGTGGAGACACAAGATTACTTGCAAAAGAGAAGACAAAAGTAGCTTCAATAAAATTACTTCCTATCAAATGTAATAAACATGGACAATAAGTTATTATTAAGGACCTTTGAGACAGGCCACATTAATGAGATATGGAGACAACTAAATGAGATTTTAAGTAAAAAAAAAAAAGCGAGAATAAAGATGAATGTAGAGAGGAAAATGGAAAATGAAGAAAACAAAGAGGAATAGTAATGATGAAAATTGCCCTGCCATTCAGTGGTGAGGGTGAAAGCAAATCTAATGACTTCTCTGCTTTCAGTTTTCAAAAGGAGACACATTTCTCAGATATGAAATGTGGTCCATTATCTGCCAATGATGTTCTGAAGTTGTCTTTCAGGCAGCAAATGTATGCCATAAAATAAACTTCAAACTCCCCACCCCCTTCCTTTTAGGGGTGGAACAAATCTAGCCTGTTTGGAAAATTAGCTCTTGATGACAGTTTTCTACCCTTACAAGAGAAATTAATTAATGAGTGTGATGTGTATGTGCGTGCATGTGTATGCTGTGGTTTGTAGATTTTTTGATGAACACTTCTTTTACATTTAACATCTCTGAAACCAAGGTGTGTGTCAGATTTTAATTGGCAGCATTTTCTTTTTTTTTTTTCTGGATCATGCATGAAATAATGTTGCATATTATAATCGACCACATCTCAGGCTGTAAGTTTGATTTATTTAGAGGTAGGGTGGGGGTGGAGAAGGAGGAAGAGGACAGAAGTGGGAGAAAGTGTGATGCTTTGTATAATGCCATAATTTAGAAAAATCTTTTTCTTTTTTACTTCCATTTCTATTATTTGTTTGTATGACTCTTTGGGGGATAAAAATGGCATTTGCATGTACATTTTTTGATGGATCCATGAAAGTTGTTAAACTTTTATTTTGAATTCTCCACTTTTTTCTCTTGCCCCTTCTCTGTTTCTCAAATACTTAACAATTTTGGGCTTGGTGTGAGATCCACATTTACAATTTTCCAAAAGGTGAACATGACTTACATCAACTGTTGGTTTGAGAAGACACAGCCATGAAAAATCTGAGAACAGCACCGGAGCTGTACCATAAGGTGGGACACAGATGCTTCTGCATCTAATTCTCACTCCTGGTTTTCTGGGCACAAGCTCATGCTAAATGTAATTGGGAGCTTCAGCCCAGCAACTATGAAATAAGGGGGCCTTGTTTCTCTCCACAGGTGGGGAATTGCTTTTAACCTGTTAGAGCAATTCCTTTGTTTCTTTCTGCAGCTAAAGATCTTGGGGACTTCTATTTAGATGTGAGGGCATTAACTGTCATGGACTTAGTTGGCTTGTCATCCATCACACAGGCAAAGAAGAAGTGCAGCTGGAAACCTGGTGCCTGGAACTCTCAATTTAGAGCCTTGATTGTTATGGTTTCATGCAGGATGAGGCATTTCTTAAACTGGTTTTGATTTTGCGATACAACTGGAATTCAGATGAATAGGTGATGGACTAGCACTAGCTGGATAAACAAGATGGTATTGTTGGAAGTTATGGGAGAGGGAGCAAATTGGCTGGATATTGGCTGCTAACAGTCTGGTAGTGAGTTTGGATAACAGATAATAGAAAGAAAGCAGTAGTGTATAGTCTCTGGCTGTATCTATCATCCACACAACAGGCAAAAAAAAAAAAAAAAAAAGTGAAAAATTATTCATCAAGTCAATTGAGCCAAGTTAGTGTAGGCAAGATTTAAGAGTTCTGAACATACACTCATTGCAGACAGTAGGAATTCGGTGATGTTCACTTGTGTCCTGTGAAAATGTTGTTTTATGCATCCATAAAGTTATCAGTTTCATCAGACCTAATCTTTCCTTCCAGAAACCAAACAAAATATCACTTCCCTTTTCGAGTGATTTCATCATTGACAGAAACATAATTTCACTTAGCAAGAAGAGAAACGTTGACATTGACAAGAAGATAGTACCTTTTACCTTCAAAACTGTTTTATAGGAAACAATTTAAGCTAAAATAGTTTTTTCTTCCATTTTTTCTCAGTTTTATCAGCAATAATTACTCCCTTTGCTGCTCTGCCATGTCAAACCATGTCCAAAATGTCTGAGACTGATCTGATCAGTTTCTGGTTTAAAATGAAGATTAAGTATCCCCAGTCCAGGTCTTGGTGTTGGGGCATCTGTGAGGACCTTGGGCAGGGTTTAGTGTCCTAGGAAGGTTAACCTTGTAGCTGTGAGGAGGTGGAGGGGACATGAAACATCAATGAGCCCCAGTGCTGGGGCTGTCTCTGAGCATCAGCACCATGGTCACTGCAGGGAGAAGAGCTGTCCCAGCTCCCAAGCAAGGACACATATGGGAATAAGAGAGAGGCGCAATTTAGGTAGAAAAGAGCCAAGGAGAGCATTAATAGGGAGAGCTGCATGTCTGTTTCCCCAACTTTGTGGTTAAACACGTGCCTCAGGTATCATGTTGTCTACCTTTAAATCCTGACTCTCCCCCTTACTAGCTCTGTGACCTTTGGTGAGCTACAAACTCTCTCTGAGATTTAGTTTCCTCATCTGTAAAATGAGGATAATAATGATTCCTGCTTTACTTATGGCCTTAATGATAATGTATATAAATCATTAAGCTTAGTTGCTGTCACATAGTAAGTGTTCAATAAATATTACCCTGGCTTTTTATTCCTCCATCAATTATATTGATCTTTCTCATCAGACTGTGAACTCTACTGGGTTGAAAATTATATCTTACTCATCCCTTTATTTTTGTATCTTTCTTTACTTCTCAGCAACCTTAGAATTGTTTTTAAGATGATCTCTTTGCTTCCATGATATGCATCATCCTCTCCTGTTTTGTCTCGGAACTCACCGGTTGCTCCTTCTCTGTTTTCTTAGCTGCATCTTCCTTCTTCACAACATCTCTAAGCATCATCTTCTTCCTTGGGCTTCTCCTCTCTCTTTATATATTCCACCAGCTCCAAAATTGGCTTCTCCTGAGCTGTCCTCTCTTCTGAGCCCTAGACTCACATTGCTGGATTTTTATCAGACATCTTCACTTGGATGTCTCAGAGACAAGTTGAATTTCAGAAACCAAGGGTCCCAAATCAAAACCATTGTTTTCTTTCTTCCCTTATGACAGGATCTCAATATCTGGCTTCATTATCTATCTAATTTATCCAGCAGACACCCAGCAGTCACTTCCTTCTTTACCTTCCATATCTGATATATTAGCAGCTCCTCTTGGTACATACTCCAGAAGATCTCAGAGCCAGCTACTTCCTTCCACTCTATACCACCCCTCTAATCCTGGCCCCTTTGTCTTGTTTCATGCTCTCTATCTTTTCAGAGTTGTTGTTGCTGTCTGGAATCCCTTTCTCCAAGATTCCTTGGCTGCCACTCCTATTCTTTAGTGCTTGTCTTAAATGTCACCTTATACTCTCTGTGTCAACCTCCTTCATAGCATATTCTACAGTCTTCAATTTTCAATTATTTTATTTAATTTTTTGATGTCCCTTTCTCCCACCAGGGCACAGGTATCACATCTGAGGGATTTGCTGATGTATCCCCAGTGCCTAGCATAGTGCCTGGCACGTAGTTAGAATCGGTAAATAGCTAGTGAAGGAATGAATACAACAAAATCCTAGTAGATGTGCATTGAATGAATGGGCAAAGTTAACAACATCTAAGAGTGTGTGATTCTCTTTAGTGGTGGTGACCTTTGTAGCAAGAGATAAAGTGTCAAACAAAATGGATGCAGCATTGTGTAGGATAAAGCTGAGGGACTTTGATGAAAAAGATACAGCTTGAGTTGTGGCTCTGCCTCTTCTTATTAGCTGTGTGACCTTGGAAGTGTTGCTTAATCACTCTCAGTTTTAATTTTCTCATCTGGAAAATGGGAATTAAACATATTTACCTCAGAAAATATCATGAGGAGTAAACAAGGTAATATATGTAAATCCTCTGGCATGGAACTAGCACAGGTTAGGCACTCAATAACTGGTCATTCATTTTTTTCCTTCTACCAAATACAAAACCTGGTGGAATTTCAGGTATCAGTGAAGTGGTAAGAAAGGTAGTTTTGGAGGAGACAGGCTTTCTAAGTGCCAGCTCCTTTCCCCATCTCACTCTCCAATCACATTACATTAGAAATCTCACACCAGTGCAGGAAGCACACATATTTCCAGCAGCAGAGGTTGCCAAACATTGTGGGACACCTGGGTCAGATAATAACCTTTGCTGATTCTTCCTTGAAGTTGCAAATTTCAAATTTTAAATTCTCAGATCTGTCTGTTAAGAAAATGACCATGCACTGACCAGGTGGCTCAGTTGTTTGGAGAGTTGTCCCATAAACCAAGAGGTTGTGGGTTCAATTACCAGTCAGGGCACATACCTAGGTTAAGGGTTCAGTGTCTTGTCAGGTCACCTACAGGAGGCAACCGATCAATGTTTCTCTCTTACATCAATCTTTCTCTCTCTCTCTCCCTTCCACTTTCTCTAAAATCAAAAATAAAATTTCAAAATAACCTCAGGTAAAGATTAAAAAGTGACCATATTTTGGGGTGAAACCCAGTGGTTTTTTTCTTTCTGATTTTCTCAGATATGTTTCCTATACCCTCAGGTCTACCACTTCCATTATCTGAAAAGTGTGCTTGCCTCTAAGAGCTCCTAATAATTTTTTCAACAAGTAGAACTGTCTTTCATATTTGTCTGAAAATTTACTCTCTGCTATTCAACTTGTTCCCCAAGTTGGGTGAACTTAGCTTTTCCTGGGATCCTAACTGTTCCCTCTCATTTGGTTTCCAACTCCTTCCTTTCCTTGTTCCAGCTCCTTCATGCTCCAGTTCAACTATCTTTCTTTCTCTTTTTTAGTCCATCCTCATCTGGTCCTTTATCTCCTCTGCCTCTCCACTTAATGTTCATTTTATTATCTTTCTGCTCTGTGGCCCTCATTGAGTAGTATAACTGATGGAGCAGAGGTTTGGGTCACATACCTGGGTCTACCTGTAATTTCAGTTACAGCTGTGGAGGACAGTTTGAGGCCCTCCTTGTTTCTTTGCCTCAGGGCCTTCTCCAATGCCAAGGCAGCCTGGAAGTGCAGGAGAGTTATCACTCCAGGAGCAGCTCTCAACCAATGAGGACTGGAGCAGTGACCGTGGGTCTTGGTAAATAATTGAATTTGGCATTTGAAAGACAAGAAGGAGTACAGAATGACTGCCAGGTTGTTGAGGTCAGGGAGAGACTGGGAGAGTTCCAGGGATGGTGCTAGCTATCAAGATAGAGGACACAGGTTAAATATTAAGTGAAGGTGAGTGACCTTAGGGCAGGGATCCTCCTTTATTTACCTTTGTATTCCCAGCATTTAGCATAGTACCAGCATAGTACCAGCCTGAGATATTCACTGGAATAGCTAACACACCTCTGCATGTGCCCATACCTTTAGGGAAAGCTGGTATTTTGGTATGGCTTCTTCAGAAAGCCAGTACAGCTACCCAGAAACCATAATATTATCTTGGAGATATTGATAGATTTTTCTCTTTTAATATTTGTTCCATTGTTGCATAAAACATCAGTATCAGATTCATAAAACTGTTACTTCCTTGTCATTCGTCAAGCCACTTTGGAAGTGATTTGCTTTTGGGTGGTATTAATCTTCTAGAATATCAGCATTGCATGATATTTCAGTAACCATTCTAAGTGTTTCAGCAAACGTAAATTGTTTGGCATTTATATATCACTTACAATCTCCAGGGGCTCAACATTACTTAATTCTGATGATACTTAGAGGTGTGTCATTATAAGTCATGATTTGTGTATGTTTCAAGTTTATAAGTATTCTCCATCTGTTTTGCTTTTTTTTGGTTAGTAGACTATTTCACTTTTGATTACTAAGACTTTTATTTAATTTTGTTTCTTGCAGTCTTCCTGGATTGGGAACACATGAATATCTCGTGGCTCAGAGCTGACCTCAGAGGCCCTACGTCCTGGCGGGATGTGTTCCTTAGAGTGAGGGGTGGATTAAAGGGAACCATAGCAGCAGGGGATAAACCAGGAAGTTGTTTCATGAACAGCAGAGTGGTCCTGGCTTGTAACTGTTCCTACTATTGGGAGAATGTCCACTAGGCTTCACAAAGACACCCACCCCCAACTCTAACATCCTCCACCCCAGCTCCTTGAGTGAAGAAAGTGTGAGCTTTGGCCCAGGAGTGAGTTTCAGTGTGCTGCACGGGGAGGTGCTTGACTGAGTAACAGCAGATACACCCAGGGGGACACCCCAGTGGGGCCTGTGCCCCTGGTGGCAGCCAGAGAGCCTTAACTTTTCCTTTAAGGGTCTGCACATTGGGAAGCTAGGAGACAACTAAATGCTACCATATAGAGCTGCATACACCCTAGTACAAGGAATAATAGCAGTATCAGCAAAGTTAGATCAACCCAAGTACAGAACAATGAGTCCTGCCTTCCCTCTGCTGGCTCCAGACTGTGGCTATAGCTGTAAATGTATCAATCCTGTACTTAAGGAGTTACAAATGCACTTTAAAAAACTTTAGTCTCTTTAATAAACAAGAGAATGCAGATAGAAAAATGGCATGACATTCTTTATATAACAAATTGGTAAAGTGATAATACATCATCATCCTCACCATCATCATCATCATACTATAAAGAGTGTGGAGAAAACTGCTCTTTCATACTGCTGGTAAGAGGGTAAATTGGTACAGTCTTTTGCCTTTTATTTTTCTTATGTAATACAAGATTTTAAAATGTCAGTGCCATTTGATTCACCAGTTCTACATCCAGGAATTAATCCCAAGGATAATTACAGTATTGCTTCTAACAGTGAAAAATCATATATACCCTTCAGTAGGTTGTGGTTTATACACATGACAGAATACAGCAAGGCCACTAAAATTATTATGCAGCAGTAAGTTCACAGATATTGAAAGATGTTCTTGATCCAGTTGAGTGAAAAAAATACTGATTAATGTATACATAGTTTAATCCCAACTTAAGTATCTGAGACTACAGGGGTGGGCAAAAGTAGGTTTGTAGTTGCAATACAAATATATAATACAGTAATTAATAAATAATAATATAACAATAAACTCTGTGTTTTGTGTACTCACAACTGTAAACCTACTTTTGCCAGCCCCTGTATATATGCGTGTATATGTTCACATATGTATCCATTAACAATGGTTGTCTCTGAGAAGTGGGATGGTGACTGATTCCAACAGAAATCCAACTGTTCCCTCCCTTACCCTTGTTGAGACAGCAAAAGACCTCTTGGTATTAGTCCATTTAGACTTCCTAACTTTGCCCATCATCCCTGTGTTAATGGTCCCTTGTTCCTGAATTTTTTAGACCTGGCCAGGCTGGCTTCTGGCTGCTGCTCTCAACTGCTGTATGCTCTGTGTTTCTGATTATTCCACCTCTGTCCCATATTCCCCTCCCCACCAATACGGAGACCCTCCCACTGCTGTGGTTTGATTCTTCACTAATCCATGAACATCATGTTTCCTGGCTGTGGTTGTTCTTTGCTAAGTGCCTTTGGGACTCCACCTCTCTGTCCCTCTCCTAGTTCTCTCAGCCATACATATGCCCATTTGGCCAGTTTGCTGCTGTGGTTTCTTAGCTACCTGCCGCGAGGGCCCTGCCATCTGTTTGGCGTTTGCTCGTTCCCAGTGTGTTCCTTTCATCTCCCATACAATTTCCACCATCTCCATGCCTTTGACTGCCCACATGGCAAGACCTGTCACTCATTCCCAGAGGACATACACGGTGTGGGGTTGAGTGACAGTTAGTTCGCCTTCCATGTGGGAGAACTGGCTGAGATCCAGGCAGCTTTGCTGATGACCCTGCCCTGCCATTCTCTATTAAGCATGACTTGTGCCTGGGATAGATGACATTGTCTTTCCATGGAGAATTGGCTTAACCTGTGCATGGAAAATGGCTTCACTGATGGGTAGAACAATGGAATTTAGAAAAAAAAAAGTTCCAGAAACCAGGAATGATTTAGTGCTGTACTTTGAAAGCTCTACCCAAACTCTTTATCTCTTTCTCATGTAGGATTTATACTCCTTCTCCAGACAGCACTGAAACATCATGGGAAAGAAGGTGCCAGAACCACTGATAGTCTTGGACAGACAAACCTTATGATAATCTTGGAATCTTGGACAAGTTGCTAACCTTTTTTTGACTCTCAGTTTCCTCACCTGATAAAAGGAGGCTTAGTAGTAATAGTAGTAGTAGCAGTAATAATATATGTTACATGTGTATTTACTATAAGACAGCTACTATGCTAAACCTTTTAATTTAATATTCCTAACAACAATATGCTAGGTACTTTTATAGGTTAGGAAAATTTTATTTTTTTATTTATTTTTAAATTTTATTTTACTTTTATTATTAAAAAACCCAAACATACGCAGAGGTAAAAAAGAATAGCAAAATGAACACCGGGGACCCATTGCTCAGCCTGGAGGGTTATTAAGATCTCAATCTCAAATACCTAGTCAGTTTTCAAATTTCCCTAAATATCTTATTTTTTTTTTCTTCATTTGAGTCAGAATCCAGACAAGGTCTCTAAGCTGAATATAGTTGCTATGTTTCCTAAATCTCTCCCAGGCCACGACACACCATTTCACTTTAGGCAACACCAGTTCAAGGACTTGAAATGATATTTCCTTCTATACTGATCCAGTCACCATCTCAGATAGGTAAGGGTAGTTTTGTTCCTGTTTTAAAGCCAAACCCTTTGTCTTAAGCACTCTTATTTTCCAAAATTACCACTGGGTAGCCTTCAAGTTTAGGCTGCTTCAAACTCTCTCAAATCTTCAGTTTCTTTAGAGTCAAAAGACTCTCCAGCCTTCCATCATGTGAGAAGACAAACTTCTATGAACCATAAGGTAGGCTGTCACCAGACACTGAATAGACTTGTGCATTAATCTTGGACTTCCCAGACTCCAGAACTGTATATCTTTTTAAAAACATACTGAAGAGACCCAAGAGGGTGAGGGAGTAAGTGGAAGTTACACTAACCTCCTTCCAGGACCAAACTGGATGTACAACTAAATTGTAGAGAAATCATCCTGAATAACAAACTAAATACTAGCTGGAGAGAAGCCTTATAACCAAGGACAGACAGAAGAATCCACTTCACTACAACGAGACTAGTAGGGGGTACAGAGAAAGTGCAAGAGGGCTGGCTAGGCTCCCATGGGTGGCAGCTAAAAGGCTGGAGGGATATTGCAGTTGCTGGGGGACTTCCCCTGAGAAGTGTGGGGTCTAAGTCCCAAGCTGGGCTCCCCAGCTTACAACACCGATACTGGGAAAGGAACCCAGATATCAACCGGCTGTGGAAAGCAGTGGAGTTTCTGTTCAGCAGGGAGAGGTAGTTGGAGACACAGAAAGACTCTTAAAGGGCTAACACAAAATTTCATTTGCAGCCACTTACCCTGGGCTCTGGTAGAGTGAGAGTAGAGTGGACTAGCGATGCATGAAGAGAGTCTGGGGCTGGTAGGTCTAGGGAAAAAACTTAAGGAACAGCCACCAGGATCCCTGTGCTGATCATTTCCCATACTGCAGGAGCCATCTTTCTTAAGCAGAGCACTCTCCTACAAGTGTCATCAGCTTGAAGGGAAGCAATAGCCCCACTCACAGAAATTACTCTGCTCCACCCTCTGAAAATTGTCTATATCATTGATTAAGTTTAAAAAATAACATGGATCTCTGGGAGCTCTGCAACTTTAGTTGACCTTTCCTTAGTCCCAGTGCTGGTAAAAGCCAGCCTTGGCACACAGCCTGGTTTTTTATGCACACACAGAGGGCCAGCAAAGAGAGACACACACTGTGTATTGCTGATGGCTCGAAACAGATTGCCCAGGGCCAGTCACAAGCAGTGTCTGACAAAGAATGACACCAGAGTCTTTGCAGATCTACCTAATACTTAGAAACAAATACAAAGCGGCAGCCAAAAGGGGAAGGCAAAGTAATGACCTTAATGAAAGAACAAGAGAATTCTTCAGAAGAAGAGCTAGATGAAATGGAAGCAAGAAATTTATCAGATAGAAAGTTTAGAGTAATGATCATAAGGATACTCAACATCATGAAAAGAAGAAATCATAAAAAAGGACCAGTAAGAAATAAAGAATGCAATACCTGAAATAAATAATACACTGAAAGGAATAAACAGTAGGTTAGATGAAGCAGAGGATCAAATCAGTGATTTGGAAGACAAGGTAGAATTTAAAAAAATGAGGAGAGCTTAAAAAACATTTTGGACAACACGAAGTATAATGCTATCTGCATCATGGAAATACAAGAAGGAGAAGAGAGTGAGGAAGGGATCAAGAACCTATTTGATATAGCAACAAGAAAAATATAATACTTAGGAATAAACTTAACAAAGGAAGTAAAAGACCTGTACTTAGAAAACTACAGAACACTGAAAAAAAGAAATTAAGGAAGACACAAATAAATGGAAGCATATAACATGTTTATGGATTGGGAGAATTAACATCATCAAAATGTCCATACTATCCAAAGCAATTTATAGATTCAATGCAATCATTATCAAATTACCAATGATATATTTTACAGATACAGAACAAATATTTCAAAAAATTGTATGGAAACATAAGTGACCCCAAATAGCCTCAGCAATTTTGACGAAGAGTAATAAAGTAGGAGGGATCACAAAACCTGATATCAAACTATATTACAAGGCCACTGTAATTAAAACAGCCTGGTATAAGCATAAGAACACATAGACCAAAGAACAGAATAGAGAGCCCAGAAATAAAACCATGTCAATGTGGTCGATTAATATTTGACAAAGGGGGCAGGAATATAAAATGGAGTTAAAAAAAAAAGAACCTATTTGAAGAAATAATGACCAAAAAATTCTATAATGTGGTGAAGGAAAAAGACACACAAGTCCAGGAAGCTTAGAGAATTCCAAAAAAATCAAACCCAAAGAGGTCTACAGTGAGACACATAATAATTAAAATGGCAAGGCTAAAGACAAGGAGAGAATACTAAAAGCCACAAGAGAAAAGCAGGTAGTTACATACCAGGGAGCACCAATTAGATTATCATCTGACTTCTCAACAGAAACATTTCAGGCCAGAAGGGAGTGGTGTGAAATATTTAAGGTGATGAAAAGCAAGGATCTGCAATCAAGGCTATGTTACCCAACAAGGCTATCATTTAAAATTGAAGGAGAAATAAGGAGCTTCCCAGACAAGAGAAAGCTAAAGGAGTTTCTTAACACCAAACCAATACTGCAACAAATGTTAAAAGTCTTGCTTTAAGAAGAAGAAAAAGAGAAAGAAAAAAGAAAACAAAGGAAAATAGTCTAACAATAAAATGGTACTAAATACGTACCTATCAATAATCACCTTAAATATAAATGCCTTAAATGCTCCAACCAAAAGACATAAGATAGCTGAATGGTTAAGAAAACAAGACCCATATTCAAGATCTGTCCAGAAAAATTGAAGAAGATACAAAATATAAGAAACATTATACATAGGACAATGACCCCTCAATATTCTTCAAAGTAGGCAACTTGGGACCTCACACAGTTCTCCCAATTACCATCAGCTGCCCCATCGTATTTTCCTGAATTTCACTGATGGTCTGAAATCTCCACCCTTTCAAAGGTGATTTTAATTTTGGGAAAAGCCAGAAGTTGCCGAGGGCCAAATCTGGGCTGTAAGGGGGTCTGAGTCAACTGGGTGATTTGATGTTTTACCAAAAAAACTCTGCATGAGACATGATGCATGAGTGGGTGTGTTCTTGTGATGAAACTTCCAATCACCAGTTGCCCATAGGTGCAGTCTTCTGAATCATCTGAATAGTTTCCATGGAGGAATGTTCAAACTTAATGCAAAATTTGATGCAGATTTGTTGCTCTACTCGCTCAGTCATTTTAAATGCAGGGGCCACACAGTACACATGCTCACTCAATGGCATCTACCACCTCCATCAACCAGTATAGTGAAGTTGTCATTGTTCATGCATGAAAACTCCAGTCCACTCTCCTTGGCTGCCAGGTTACATCAATGTTGTGTAAACCATTCTCGTTATATTAACAATGGCTGGACTTGTTTTAGACAGACCTCATGTGGAATCTAATGAACAAATTGAACTGATGAGGAAATTAGAGACAGACTCATAGATAGAGGACAGGATGACAGCTAAGTGTGAGGGGAGATTAGAAGGTAGAGGGATTCAGCAAAAAGAAAAATGGATTCATGGACACGGACAACAGTGTGGTGATTGCCCCAGGGAGTGGGGTAGAAGGGGGACTCAATGGTAATGGAAAAAAATACAATAAAAATTGT
Source organism: Pteronotus mesoamericanus (assembly GCF_021234165.1). Taxonomy (NCBI): domain Eukaryota; kingdom Metazoa; phylum Chordata; class Mammalia; order Chiroptera; family Mormoopidae; genus Pteronotus; species Pteronotus mesoamericanus. The sequence continues at coordinate 1,266,751 of NW_026555325.1, forward strand.
AAAAAAAGAATCTCCAGTTTTTTTCAGTCTTGAAGGACCTTTTCTTGATGGTCCAATCCATATAGAAATTTGGGGTCTTCCATTCCAGCTAAACACTAAGGCAGGTGTCCAATACTAGAAATCTTCTGAACTTTTTGTTTTCTGAAGTTTAATAAGAGTGCTCCTTGTTACACAGGCTATGGATACTAGAGTGCTAGAGGCAATTAAAAATACTTAATGCTCTAATTTATATCTGGACTTCCAGAAAATCCAAAAAGTTTAGGTTATGTCAATGTAAGAAATGTGCCAACCCGTATTAATTTTATATGAGTTTATGTCAGCCAAACTGATGACAATTCCTGGGAAGCAAATTCTCGATAGATTGAGAAAATGCTTCAGAGGATGGCAGTTCTGCACCTTATTTTATATATTACAACAAAAGGAGTAGGTGTAAGAGGGTTACCAATTCACTGTTGATAGATTAGGGAGGCCAGAGAAAGCAAAGTGGGGGAAATCTCTGAAAGTGGATAAAAATGAAAACAAGTAGACACATACTTCTTTTACAGAGGTGGGTATAAGATAGTTAACAGTTAGGATTAACAGGATAATAATAGCAGTGGGGGGATTTGTGATCTCTGGTGAGGGGGTTGTGCTTCAAGTGGTCCAGAAAAAAGGAAATTACTTTGATACTCCAAATGTATGTTATCAGGTACATTATCATAAATGCAAAAACAACAACAACAACAACAACAACAACAACAGACATTCTCAGTTAAGGTAAGGTTTGACCTTTGTGAGGTAAAAATACTGGCCTAAGACGAGATGCTTTTAGTTAGAAAGTTTTCATTTCAGATCGCCCTTGTGATTACTTTAGGTCTCTGAGTTTGTGAAGCCCACCATGCAGGCCTCCCCTGAGCTTATCAGGTTTACCATGTGGCCCCTTTCTTGTCCATGCATCCTCTTTTTGTTCATAAATCAGTCCAAAGGATGCATTGATTACCAACCTTGTGGTTGGATAACAAGGTCCCATGGTGCTGGGAAGGCTCATTTCTAGAAGTCTTAGTTGTCAGCGTTTGTCTTGCTGAATTATAAACCATTGCAGATGGGGCAAGACTGTAGTGTTGGATGGAAGTCAAGGCCAAATTTTTCTCAAATGTGAAAAGCAGGTAAATGAGAGGCAGTCAAGTCCTGTGAGTCTTCATTAAGAAAAACACTCTGTATCATTTCTAATCCATAAGCTATCATGATCCAGGTTTTGCTGTCTGTCTCACTTCTCTATACTTTGCATCGAGTATAACATTTACTTACAGTTTGAGGTCATACCACCTTCTGAGTTTTTATAATCTGACCCTGAGATAAGTTCCCATTTACTATGGTTCAGCTACAGCCCATTGGAAGCCCTCAGGTGGTGTTCATCGTTAATCTGACTCCCACTAGTTGTGCAATTGGAAGCTGTAACCTTAAGGTTTAATTGGGGTCCAGGCTGCAAGAACACCATGCTGTAAATTATAATTACCACCTAAAAATTCCAGAGTCCAAGAGGACAGTAGGAGTTTCATAAGTAAATTTTTTGTGCCTCAGCATCAGTTATAGAGGGTCATGTTCTTATGAGTGTAGCCACTTCAGCTTCTATCTGAATGAATATAGTTAGTAGTCCTTGCTGGGTAAGAGGGTAAGCACATAATTAGGTTCTGGGATTTATACATAAAATTCCTTTCTCAATATTTCTTTTCCACTAACTTTCTACAACTTCCCTTTTCTTAAATGTGTCTCTCTACTCGTTCAGAAATAACCAACTTATTAGGACAAGCTACTTCCTTTTAATGTCTCTTGAAAACACACACATCCTTTTCTTTCCTTTTGCAACAGCATTCTTTCAAAAGAGGAACTATGAAGAGTATTATTGATAATACAAAAGTTATCTTATACACCTTCAGCAATTATAAAGAGTTGGGCTATATACATAGGTTTTAGAAAAGCCCAAAGAAGAAGTATTATCTTTATTATTATTCAGACAGGTAAAAACAATCAAACTAATAAAGTTCAACATAAGTTTGCAGGTATACAGCCCTTGTCGATGTCTTGGGAAAACTGTCTATCTCTGATGTTGGTGCTGCTCATCCTCAAGATATCTTTGATCTCAGCTGTAGATGGAGGCAAGTGTCAGAGATGGGGGGCAGATGTCCATTCACAATTAGGCACCTGACAAGGTCCCTTCCAATGATTTTGGAGTCTTTAATTAATGTCTTTTTCAATGGACAAAACCTCCTAGTTGTAAGTCATGGTCTTTGAAGTCTTCATCTCTTGGGAGCTTACTGTGGAATGAATGTTACAAGTATATCAGTCCCTGTAAGATTGTTAACGAGCCCTTGATAATAATGCAGAATGTCTCCTTTTAGTAAAGTTGATTCAAATATCCCTTCACTTAGGTTCGTGGGGTGGCTGGTGACTATTTCATAAGGAGAAAGATTATGTTTACCAAAAAAAGTAGATTTCAGGTTGAGGAGCAGTGTAAGGAGAGCTTTTGGCTAAGGGAGATTAAAAGCTTCTGAAAATTTACCTAGTTGAGTTTTAATTGTATCATTTATATGTTCTACCAGTTCAGAGACTGGGGATGATAGACACAATGGAGATACTATAGAATAGGCCAACTACTATAAAGGGATTACGTTATTTGCCCAGTAAAATGAGTCCCTCAGTCACTAACTCAGAGGAAATTTGCCCATTGGGAATTAATTTTTCTCAATAGTAATCTACCTACCATTAAGGCTGTTGCTTTCCTGTAAGGGAATGCCTCAACCCATACAAACCATAACTAACACATATTTATATCTTTGCAATGCTGGCATTGCAAAATAACCTCAAATGGATCTAGAAAAAGTGGAACGTGTCCTTGGGACACATGAAATGATTTTCCAGGGTTATATTTTGAACAGGTAGAACATCTGCTAATCACTTTATAAAATACAGTAGCAGTAATATTGCTTACTTACCTGAAAACATCTTTTTGGAACCTCAGTTGGTTAGCTCATGTACATGTTAAAGCATGCACATGTAATTGAATCCCTTTGGTAAGATTGGTTTCTGATTGGGACAAAAGTTCCCCCATTTTTTTGCCATATCCTCTTTTTTTCTGCAGCTGTCCATGGAACTATAAAAGAGAGTCTTTTATTGATTTAATAGGATGCAAACCAGCATTCCTGGGTCTGGATAATTTGGCTGTTTAATATTGCCCATCTAGCTGCAGCATCAGCTAAATAATTTCTTTTTGTTTCCATGGTGGCAGCTTTAGAATGTCCTGAAATTTTTATTATTTCCAGTTGTTTCAATTTTTGTATAATGCCTACTATTTCTGCAATCAATTTTCCATATTTTTTGGGCTGCCCTGAGAAAATTAAGAAGTCTTACTACTTCAAAAACATTCTAAAGTTTTGAGCTACATCAAAGGCATAGCTCTTATCAGTGTAAATATTGGTTACTTGATCTTTGGTCAACTGACAAGCCCAAATTAGAACAATTAATTGGGCTTGTTGGGCAGCTCTTATTCAGGTAAAAAAAAAAGAACATTCATTTATGTCTACCATGGAAGTTATTGCTTATCCAGCTCAGTAATGTCCCTGTTTATCTTTCAAAGATTCATCTGTAAACCAAATTAAGTCAGCATTATCAACAGGAGTTTCCTGTAAGCCATTCCTAGGAACAAGAAGGTGGTCAGTAAGCAAAACACAATCATGGATGTCTTCATCCTGCAATGTAGCAAAGATGCTGGATTAAGACTGATACAATGAGTTCAAGTAATAGTAGGTACAGAAGATAAGAGCCAGTGGATTGAGAGCCTGAGGAACATAAACGACAGAGAGCCGATAACTATCTTTTCTGTTTGTTTGCATGACACCTCTTTAGCAGAGATGGCTGTCACGTAGTGAGGGAGCCCTTTTGGCTATTGAGTCTAGTTGCTACTATAATAGCCTATAGGTCTATGTTGACCTCTATGGTTTTGAATTAAAACTTCTAAAAGTATGTTCTTTATTTTCATGCATAAAAAGTTAGGTAGTTTGGAATGAAGGTGTCCCAGAACGGGAGATTTAGGCAATTCCTTCTTTAGAGCTTTTATAGCTTGTTTCCCTCCTGGGTTCCACTGAATTGGATCAGGTCAATGTGATGTTCATAAGACATATAGAGGCCGGGCCAGTCATAAAAATTTGGAATCCAATTGTGACAGTATCCAGTCAGACCTAGGAACCTTCTAAGCTGTTTTTTTATTTGTTTGTTTCCTTGTTTGTCTTTCAAAGAGAAAAGGATATTATTCCTCTGAGTTTTTCAGGGTTAATTAGTAGCCCATTTTTAGATATGAGATGACCAAGGTATTATACTTGAGGTAAGCAAAATTAAAGCTTATCCTGTGAGAACTTATGTCTAATAGCTAGCTGTTATAATAGGTAAATTGTGGGCTTTGGGGAGTCTATTAATATGCTAGAGCATAAAAGTAAATCATCCACATGTTGGATTAGAATGGAATCTCTAGGAAATTTAACATCATTTAAGTATCTAAAACAAATAAGTGGCACTCTCTGTGTATGAATATTCCAGGTATTTCTCTCTTTCTCTTTTTACTGAAAGAATAGAATTACAGGGGCTTGTATATGGAAATATAAGCCCTTTTTAAAAATAATCTTGTATACTTGCTTAATTCCAGCTAGGTCATAAAGTCTTAAAGGATATTGGTATATATCAGGTAGAGGCAAAGTATTATCAATAGTTATTTTAATAGGAGTGGCTTGCTTGGCCTTGTCAATGTCTATACTGAAAAGGGTCCAAAGTTGCAATGGAACATCCTGAGACAAACATTCAGTCTCAAGATAATTTTTCTCTTGTGGAAGTTCCTTTAAAATCACTATTTTCCCAATTGGTTCAGTACCTAATTTACTTTTAAATACATTTCACCCTTCTGGAAAAAGGAAATGTGGGTATTATTGGTCTCAAGATAATCTCACCCTATCAGATGAATTGGGGTAGATATGATTAGCAAAAATATACAGGGTCCAGTACAAACAACACCCCTTTTTTATTATAAACTCTTTTATTAAAAAATCATAAGTATGTAATTCTGTAACATAACAATGTCACACTTAAGCACACCAGGCGACATTTTAGGTGAAATGTTCAAATTGTTGTCCAACTCTTGTGAGACATTCATCTACCCTACCAACCAAACTCAGGCAGGCGTTACTTCTGCTGGATCCTGCATATTGCCCCTTAACATTCCCTGGTTGGAAAGGGTCAGTTCTAATTTAAAAACAATCATTGGTTGATTAGACACTGGTTAGAATGGCCATAATAAACAGATCAACAAACAGCGGGTGCTGGCAAGGCTGTGGAGAAAAGGGAACCCTAGTACACTGCTGGCTGGAATGCAGACTGGTGCAGCCACTGTGGAAAACAGTTTGGAATTTCTTCAAAAAGCTAAAAATGGAACTGCCTTTTGACCCAGCAATTCCACTGTTGGGATTATACCCTAAGAATCTCAAAACACCAATTCAAAAGAACCTATGCACCCCAATGTTCATAGCAGCACAATTTATAATAGGCAAGTGCTGGAAGCAACCTAATTGCCCATCAGTAAATGAGTGGATCAAAAAACTATGGGACATTTATACAATGGAATACTACACAGCAGAAAGAAAGAGCTACTACCCTTCGCAACAGCATGGATGGAACAGGAGAGCATTATGCTAAGTGAAATAAGAGAGGGGGTGAAAGACAAATACCATATGATCTCACCTATAAGTGGAACCTAATCAAAAACACAAACAAACAAGGAAAATATAACCAGCAACACTGAAAGAAAAAAGAAATCAACAGAATCAAGAGGGAAAGAGATGGAGGTACGGGGAAAGGGAAGGGAAGGGTCAAGTCAAGGAAAACGTATAAAGGATCCATGGACAAAGCCAAAGTGGGAAAGGATTGCTGCGGGGGGGGGAGAGGCAAGGGAAAGTGGTGGTGGGAAAGTGGAGACAAATGTATTTGAACAATAAAAAAAAATAAATAAAAATAAAATAAATAAATACTGCCATTTCTGTAAGTACTTGCAAACTTCCTGTCTATTGAGTATCTGCAGGAGTATTAATAGGGGCTAGTGTCTGGGAGTTTCTGGCCTTGGAGGCATGATTTCCCATGTTAATTTTAGTTTTCTTTGGTTATCTGCCGAGTATGAACAAATTTCTAGGCATGTTGTGGGGTGGGTTGAAGTGTGCTGCTTATGGATTGAGCTCCAAGGGACGGTTACCTGCCGAATTGCATTCAACCTTCTTACGTGTCTTGGCTTCTCTCCCTGGCTGTCTAATACAGCCATGGGATCTGAACACTAGGTAACCAACAGCTATGTGTGTGTCCCCAAACAAGTCAAATAATTAATTACAGTTGAGTTGGAATTCCCTGTGGCACTCCTGTATGTCATAGAGGATGTCCCTTGACACCATCACAAAGATTCTCAGTCACCTAAGAATACCCAAGATTTGGGCTGGAGGGAGGAAGTGCCCTTATCTTCAGAGCCAAATTAATTAGGTTTTTGTTCAGACTCTCAGAGAGCAATCCCAACTGAAAAGCTAAAGTTAAAAACCAGCCACCCATTTTTCCTTCTCTTCTGCCTTACCTTGGGTTCTCTCAATTCTTAACTCTTAGCTCTACTTCAAGGATGTTAAAAAACAGCTCCAATAAAATCAGGGCTTCTTACTTTAAAACAGAGAAGTCCAGAATTCTAAGGGAAACTCACCCTAGTTCACCTGATGTAAACAAGAATCCAGAGGGGCACAATGAGGCAGGCCCTGCTGGTACCAAGCATGGATCCAGGTATGCAAGGTGGTCTGGGGTGGGCTTCTTTAGAATCCTGTCTCCTTATACCAAGTAAGAAATGTCTAAACTTGTAAAAAATATGAGTTTATTTGAGCCAAACTGATGACAATTGCTGGGAAGCATATTCTCAGTGGACTGAGAAAATGCTCCCAGAAAATTTTAAAGAGCTTAGATATCCAAGTTCAGACAGCTTGTGAGGCATGGAGCCAGCATTTGAATCCAGTCAGCCAACTACAAGCCTACTCCAACCTACACTGTTTGCCTCTCCTATGAACCAGTGTAGGAGAAGTGCCTCATTCGATGACAGCACATACTAAGAGCTAAAATATTGTCTCCTCCTAGGGACATCCTGAGTTGACATGAGGTCAGGCTTTAGAGTCAGAGGTTTGCCTCCTTATGGATACCCCAGGACTTTACAAGTAAAGCTGAGGTTGGGGGCAGGCTGTATCTGTCCATCTCATATCTAATGCTGTAGGCTGAATCTTTCATTGCTTATGTGACAGTGAGCAATGAACTCTAATTTATGATCTCCCGCTGTCTTTATGGACCTCTGTTCCTATATCCCATCAATCACTGTCACTTTGAATTTGTGCAGTGTCTTACAAAATCAACCTATGTTGATCTTTCTGCTGGTTTAAAGCTCCTGCAATGAAGATCTATGCCTATGTTGTCTCCCTGAAATGGGCATTTTACAACAGAGAATCTTGAACAATAAACCCTCAACAATGACAATAAGGACTATAGCAATTACATCAGTTACCATCACCACTAATGTTACCCCAGATCCCACCACACATGCACCCACTGTTGGGTGCACTAAGTGCTAGCCCAGGGGTCTCAAACTCAAATTCCTGCTGAGCCAGCCACTTAAATGAGGAAGAAGGCAGGATGGGTGGCGATGAACCTAGATCCTGTGGCCTCTCCAAAGAGGAGACTGCTACTCAGTTCTGGAGGAAAGCTGCCACGCTGGACTATAGGCTCACTTTTGTCAGATCCTAGCATTTATCAAGAGAGATTGTGTGGATTTTATGCACAATTTCTCAAAGGAAAAAGATTGGCAGGTAATTTATATGAAAAAAAAAAATCCCCATCTGTGGGCTGCATGTCGTTTGTGTTACATTCCCTGACTTCCTGGAGTCCTTTTAGGTCACTGAGTGAACACTATGCAATAATAACAATATATAAGCCATGATCCTGGAAAGTGGATATAATCAAAGGTTTATGTATCAGAGGTTTCTAAAGAACCATAATACAGTCATTGTCACTTTAAGGGGCAGCTTGGGATCCTAAAGGGCTCACCGGTGTGATGATGACCCTAATTGCTGCACCAATTCCAGGATTCCATCCTGGTTTCCTCATTGTTGTGTTCTTGGATTTACTGTTCCTTCTGCTCTGATCTCCGACCGACTGAGCGCAGCTGTGTCTCTGCATACTGAGGCTCTGCCACAGGCAAGGCTTGCCCCAGGTGGGCTCCATGAGCCCCCAAACCTCAACTCTTAATGCCTGTGTTGCTTCTGCCAACTGGGTCAGTTCTACCATCCACTCCACTGGGAGTCTTTGAAGTAGAAACCCACGTGTGGATGCTAGCCACAGAATGCAGTCTCCCAGTGTCCACACTGGCCAAAGGACACTAGAGGACCCTGAGAAAAGACCTCACCCAGTGCTTTTGAGTCCCTGACAGGGCATTCAGGGTCATCACTAGTAGTCTGACCTACAGCAATTGCGTCGTGTTCTTAGCCAAGGAATTCTGGACAGCTGGTTCAGTGGGAGTGTGGGTATGGATGATTCATGATCTATTTGTGTTCCTCACCTGGAACTGAGATGAACCCAGACATTAGAACTTTGGTCAGCAGACTTACTCCAGAGGGAAGGCAAGGTTATGTTCTGATGGGAGAGGAGTACTGCCAAAAGCCTTGGGTCAGGGGCAGTTAGGATTTTGGTTTATTGATGGTAATAGGTGCTTTAGGATCAGAGCTGTGAGTAAGCAGAGGGTATTTGACACCTATTTTTATGTCAGCTTAAAGGGCCTGGGCCATGCCAGTTTTAAAATTCTTGAGTCTGTTATCATTGATTACATCATTTTGGTTCATTTTTCTGTCAGCTGAGACCTACGTATTGAAGTATTCTGTTTGGAGAATGCCTATAACTTCTCAACATCTTCATTATTTTGCATTGTATCTGGACCTCTTACAAGTATTGACCAGCAGTACCATTAGCAAAGCAAAAACATGTTAGTTGATGCCCATGAATTCACAGTAACTGGAAAAAGACAAAGCCATTATACATATTGTTTGTAAATCTGAGGGTTTCTAACAAAGCTCCTTCTCCCTGGCAAAGTGGTGGGAGTCACTGAACAGCACTGACCGTGGACATGCTGCACAAGGAGAGGACAGTGCTTCTTGTCTTCCCTGTGCTCCGTGGACGCAGCATCCCGTGAAGCACGGTCGGCCCTGCTGGGTACTTCTCCACTGATCCTGGCTCACTCTACTCTGAGCGCCTGAGAAGTTGCAAGGGACAGCATTTCAGCCTTGCAGAGCCATCAGGCTCCAGGTTTGCATTTGCCACAGCCAACAGTGTTCATTTTTGGCAAGTTAAACAGTCTTCTTGGTGTATTGGTGATTCATTCAATTCATTAGTACAAGGCATTAGCACGAGTTGGTGCAGAACAGAAAGTTCATGACACCGATTTGTAGAAGTAAGGAAAGAGAAATACCCATACCTCAGCACAATTGCTGATCCTGGGCTCAGGAGGGAAAGCGTTTGGAACTACGGTGAGTGGGACCTGGGCTTTTACTTTTTTTCCTCAAAGGCGATCGATGGTAGTTGAATCTGGGCCACCACACTCCACCTGGCCGGCAATCTTTCATTTCTCAAACATTTTTTTATTGAGCACCTAATATGTGCCAGGGACTATTCTAGGTGCTGAGGAATTAGCAATGAATAAGAAACATTGTCACTGTCCTTGTGGGTCTTTCATTCTAGTTGCAGAAGGCAATAAACACATAAGCAAAAGATGTCACATGATAACATACACTGTAAAGAACATTAAATAAGCTAATGAGATAGAGAAAGGTGGTGGGGCTGCTTTATGAGAGTTGGTCAGTGAAGGGCATTCCAAGGGGGTGATATTTAAGCTGAGACCTGAACCACAAGGAGGCAGGTGGATGGAGATAAAGGAATAGAGCAGTGGAGTAGAGGGAGGAACGGGTGCAAAGGCTCTGAAAAGACAACACGTTTACCATGTTTGAGGGAGAAAAGAGGACACAATGGAAGGGAATTAGGCCAGAAGAAACCAGTTGTTCAGTAAGTTCAGGAATTTAGATTTTATTCTAATAGCCTCTTTCAACCAACAGGAAAGAAAGTGATAGGTTTAGAGTGCAAGCTAATCCAAGACTCGTGGGTGGAATCAGACAACTGCTCTGGTTAGTCACGTATCCCAGGTTTATACCAGAAAGTTGTCCAATCAGTGTCCAGACCTAGGCCTCTCCACACAAAATTGTGTGCATTTCTAACCCTGCTCTACCTCCCTTTCTACCTGTTAGTGAAGAGAGAGATTGTGTATCATAGAGGATATGCTTGTAGAGCCACCCTTGACCCCCACTGTGATCACCTAAAGCTCTGAGCCTGAGGGCCCTCATCAAGCAAAGAGATCACAGGTGAGCACAAAGGCCTCAGCTGGCCATTACCTATGAGGAATGGCTTTAGTCTTTGAGGGTAACAGGGTTGAGAGCCTATTTCATCACAGGGTCAAAATATTTGAAGTACATTTTATAAGGAGTAAGTACTATATATATATATTTTTTTTTTATTGAGGACACAACAAGACAATAAATCCTTTTAAATAGAAGTCCTTTATCGATGTCCTTAGATCTTTAAGGACTATGAAGGCAGTAGTGGGGTCCATAAACTATTTTCCACATTTCAAATATTTCTAATGTCTACTGGGTCCATTTTGGCAGAATCTACCTACTAAAGCTGAATACACACATATCCCAGGGCCCAGCAATTCTTCTACTAGGCTTGGGTACTTCATACAGAAATGCTTACATATATTCCTCCTAAACAGGTGCCAGAATCTTCAAAGCAGTGCTATATAGGAAATAGACAACACCTGGAAATCACCAAATGCCCACCAGTAGTAGAACTGATAAATAAATTGTGGTATATTCATACAATAGAATAGGCACTGGGCACTGAAGATGATCTTTGTGTAGAATGGGTCTTAGCTAACGTTGGCTGAAAGTAGAGAGAGACAATACTTACTGTAAGAGCCATTTACATGAAGTACAAAGACAGGGAAACTACGCTGGTGGAAGTCAGGTCATTCATAGAGACTGAAAGGGAGGGTGAGGATGGTGATAGTCAAGGGTGCTGATGGTGTTCTGTTTCCTGATCTGGGTGATGGTTATATGGATGTGTTCATTTTGTGAAGATTAATTGAGCAATATATTTTTGATATGGATGTTTTGCTATAGCATTTATACTTCAATTAAAATTTTAAAATTTTAATGTAAAAAACATTTAAAACATTTAAGCACCGTCCCCCAAACATGATTACTGGAAATTATATCATAGCCATTTCTGTTTTTTATTATCTGCCTAGTTAAATATGACTTTTTACAATATAAGATGGAGGAAATGAATTATTGCTGGACACATTGTTTATAAAGCAATAATTTTTTGAATGTGGGCCCAATCCAGGGAAAAATGATGAGTAATAGTCTTGGAGGACCACTCATGAAATGCTTCAGAGCCAGCAGGCTAAACTTTTAAAATGAACTTTCTCACTGGTGGTGAGTTTGTTACGAAGTTAGTCCATGGAAAGTTTGTGGTATTTTCATGAATACTGTAAGAGAATATTGTCCTGGGATGACTTAGATTCCAAACTTGCAAGACACAGGGAGATATGTTAATGGTCTCTTCTGGCTACCATTTTTTTATTGGCTTGTTATGAATTTCCTGTTCAGTGAGAGGTGAGGGTTCCAGTTTCATCTGGGTTCCTCCCCTTTGCCCCATCCAGAGAAATGCAGGTGGCTAACTATGCTGTCCAAGGCTATGATGCCACCTCCTGGTCAGTTATAAATAAGGACCTCAGGAAAGGAGAGGAATCCTATGCTGATTGAAAGTGTGTTTGTCTCACTTTCAATCAGCATATGTGGCTCAAGGAGACAAAAAGCTTATGTTCTGGTAGGGCCGGGGTTTATTGTTCATCTTGGCAACTGGGCAGTCTTCTACCACCTGCCAGCCACCCCTTGCCACCATCTGCCAACCAGACAGCCATTCTGGCTTCCTGCCTCTTGTATGACTTGTTGGGTGAGGAAGGAGTCAGGCAGTCCCTGTAATTGAACCAATCCATCCTGGTTTTGCAACGACAATGCCAGAGTGAGGGGTCGCTGCAGGTGGTGCTGGGGAAGTGAGAAACTGCCACCACTATTGATAGCTTTGCTCTGTTGAATTAGTTTCAGGAACATGGTGATGACTTCAATCCTGATGCCTGGAGCATGAGAGGTACAGCTGCCTCACCTAGAAGGACATGAAAACCCAGATGCTAGAAAGGAAATGGAAGGGGTTGTGGGGTATGACACGTCGCTGGGGAGCGCGGGCGCTCCTGGATCTGAGGGTTACTGTCTGGAGCCAGCTGAGGAGGGAATGGGGCTCTGTATCCCACAGAGCCTGTCCCAGGGTTGTCGCGGATTGGGGAATAAACACGAGTTGTTGCAAACACTTCTCTGTTTGCCAGGAGAGAGGATGTAGCACTTCCCTCTAGGGGAGAGAAGGCCCCGAACCCCCATGTCCAAAGGCTTTTTTTGGAGAACCATATGCATAGGGGTATGGATGCAAAGCTCATCAATCAATATTAAGAAGCTATGTTTAGAGAAAACAAATAGAGATCATAGATAATAGTTAACGGAACACAAGAGATCTGCCTCAGGCCAGGGTCTATGAATAATGCAGATCTCCTTCCCAGTATGAGCTGGTTATCATCCCTTTTGAGGGAGAACAAGCATGCTTCAAGGAACTTATTTCTAGGCCTGATTGTCCCAGGAAGGGCCTGATCCAGTTTAGGGATGTACCTGCCTTTAGTATTGTTTCAAGCCTGAGCCAGGTGGGTGGGGCAGAGCCACCAAGAGATAAGGAGACTTCTTTCAGATAGAATGACTCTGGCCATGTCCAAGTCCAGCCAAGGGGTGCTGGCCTTTTTGCCCTTTCTCCATGTCCCCCAAGTCCTTGTCCCACTGCCCATACTGGCTGATGTCTGGCTCAGGTTGTCCCTTCTCTTGAGAGAACTTACCCATCATCAACAACAACCATCACAGGGCCAAGCAGGGTGATGTGAGGGGGCAGGGGCTGCGCCCCTGCCAGGGGGACAGGTTTCGTCTCCTCAGTGGCCTGTTTTCCCAAGGCCTCCTTGATTATTTCCAGCCTTGAGGCCCTCGTGCCTGTCGGTGGGGCTACAGTCCCTGGAACCAGGTGGGACGGTTCCCAACAAAGGGGTTAGTAGCCAGAAGGCAGTTGTCTTGCCATGTGACAGTAGAAAGAGTTCATCAGGAGCCATTGCCCTCTAGCCTTGGACCCCAGACTTCAGCCAGTGATGTAGGATATGCCACCACTACCCTGCAGCCATTCCAGCCTTTCATCTGAGTGTCTATTCTTTCCCTTCCTGACCTGGGGTAAATCAGATTACTCTAAACAAAACTGAGGAGTCCAATTCTTCTTGTTAATGTTTGGTTTAGGGAGAAGAATTTATCTCAAATTCTAGCCTAATTGGGGGATATCTAGCAAATGTTTCCTCCCAGGAAGAGTGGCCTCAAGGTCCTGCATTGATGTCACCTCTGACATGACTGTACCATGCCATGGCCATGAGGATAGCAGGCCTCCAGGTAAGTGGACATGTTTAGGCTGCTGGGAGAGAAAGATGGAAAGATCCTGAATCCCTCAGGATACCACAGGGCCCTTAAAATATATAATCCTGACCTGTCCCACCTTTGGACTTCCAATTCTGGGAACTAACCTGTTTTATATATTGTTTAAGCTAACTCAGTTTGTGTTTTTGGTTACTTGCAGCCCAAACCTCCCCAATTAATCTGAAGCTTCAGCCCCTCTTTTCCCCATCTGCATGTGCATATTGTCAGTTTTCAGCTAGAAAATTATACTTGGTTGTATCCTGTGAACCAGTATTTTTCAGACTCAAAAAGACTTAGCTATCCATCTTTTCCTCAGATCTGCATCTCAAATTTGTGTTAAAATTAGTAGTTTTGGACTTCTGTTTCCATTCTCTCAATATACCACATATACACATATGCATAATCACATGATTTTATTTTAATAATCGTATATAATAACTTTTTTTATCATTTATGAAATGCTTACTGTGTGGCAGGGCCTGTGCTAGGAATTTTATGTAGGTTTCAATAGGTTATCACAAATTCTTAAAATAGCATTGCAAGATAGATAGTTTTATCCCTATTGTGTACCTTAGGGAAATAAAGTAACATTCCTAGTCATACAGCTTATCTTGGGTGAATAGGAAACTGAACACAATACAAGCTTTTTCTCTATAGTTGCTTCTTGTCTCTCATCACTTCTTTCTGACATATATTGCATCTCTGTTTTCATTTCTTCTCCCACCGTCACTGTTCAGGTTTGGCACAAGTTTCTCAGGCCTGGACTGTCACAATGGAAATGTTCTACGTACTCTGGCCTCAAATATAAGTTGCATGACCCTGCTATGCTGATTTCTCTATAATTGTGATCATTCTGCTTGCCCATTTTAAAACCTTAAGTGATTTATCATCATTTGTGGTAGCAGTCACAGTGGATGGCAGGTAATACAATCATGTAAAGTCTGTTGAGTTCAAGGCACTGGCTCTAAACTGCTTGGATTGGGACCAAATACCTTAAAACATTGGGCAGTTCAAGTGAAACTGCAACCGTTGGCTACCAGTTTGTAACCAACAACCTTTAAAACAAAATACATATTTTTTAATCTTGGCATTCAAGGTCATCTAAAATTGAAACCTGAACAAACTTCTTCTCATCTCCTATGTGAGTCCTCTTATTCAGAAACAAGAGCCCCATCCCTCCATTTCCCCCCCAATACTATTGACCCCTAGGCTGTTTCTCATGACCTTGCCCCAGGAATTTTGTTCATTCAACTTACCTATGACTCTATGACAAAGCACTCCTGGAATCGAGTAGAAGAGTCTCTCTGAGTTGAGAGAGGCCTCAAGGCCTTTCAAGTTAGGCGTCTATGTCGTCCTTGTGCATTTGTCCCTCCTTAGCTTGATCTCTGCTGGTCGCAAAGAGCTCACCACTTCCTAAGATGGCTCATGCCACCAACCGGCAAACACTGTCTGTTCAAAGTCCTGCCATAGGTTGAGCCAAGTCTTACAACTGTAGCTTCTAACTATTGAGCTCATACAGGACAAACCTGCTTTTTCTCTTTTAATACTCGAAGAACAGTAACCATGTCCTCTACCTGCTCAGAGTCCTCCATATTCAAATCTCTGTCTCTCTCATATCTTGCCTGTTTTCTACAGGAGATCAAATTCAGTGTTTGGATTGTCCATCCCAGTTCCAAAGCCTTATGAGGAAGTTTTTGCCTTTTAGCAATGAGCAGGGGGTCAGAACAAAAGGGGGTAGAGCGGAGAGAAATATAAGGTGGCACAATTCACAGTGCAAGAGTCATTTCATTGAAAAGTCATCTTCCCCACAGAGTAATATGTGAGAGTGCATGTGTGTGCATGTGTGTGTGTGTGGAAAGGGAGGTCCTTGTGAGGGTGGAGCTGGGGAGTTGTGAGCATGTTAGGGGGGTGCTGCTGTTAATGTGTAGTTAGGAACTTGAGAGCTGGGTGGCAGTTTTTCTGAAACATCTGCCTGAAGGAACCGGAAAACTCTGCTTTGCTGATAGCAGATTTAATCCAAACCTGTAGATTAGGCAGCTGCCCATGTGAATTTTGGTATATTTATCCACACTGCGACGCTGATGTCGGGGGCACTTCCTTGGCAATTAACTTCATTCCTCCTGTGGTATTGTGATCTGTTGTGTTGTTGTTGGCTATGTCATGGGACTTCCTATGGGTGTCTATTGTTTGCCCAGAAAGAGGATAAACCCCTCAGAGGAAGGACTGTGGTCCTGAGTCTGATGTCCCTAATAACTCCTAGCAGAGTGGGAGGCAGAGCACAGGTGCTCAAAACATTTGTTGTCAGACCCTCAGGGAATAGAAAGACCCTTACATACAATGAAACTACTGCCTGATGGGCTTTTGAAGTTAAATCAGGCTATTACCTGTATCATTGTTATCAGGGTTAAGGGTCTTTAAAGGCAGTCTGTTGGAAAAGTCTTCCATTTAACTAAGAAACAGTTCCCTGTGGCTTCTATCAATTACTCTACACAAAACAAGGATTTTTGTTCCTTAGAAGAGCCCTTACAATAGATAGCCATAATTCTCTTCTCATACACATAGTGTGGGGTTACATGTGTGTGTGAGTTGAGTGCCTGGGCATTTATTAGGGGCATTTTCTTACCTACAGTAAACCCTAATAATAATTGGCCATGCCAATCACTACAGGGCCTATAAGTGATGAAAATTTTTACAATACAAAAGCAAATTTAACATATAATTCATTTATAAAAAGTATATGTAATTTTATATTGAGTCAGGCTGGGTTTTGCTGTGATTTTTATTTGTATTTTCCTATTCCCATATATAATGAAATAAATTTAAGTTATGGGCCTTTAAATAAAATTTTTAAAACAAAATCCCAAAAGGAACCATTGTGTTATCCTGAGTTGATGGCAAGCAAATGGAATCCTGGCAGAGAGGGTTTCCATTCTTTAGAGGTCTCATTGCAGGAAGGACCAAGTTGGGCAGTAATTTCCATTTCCTGTCTCTTGTTTTTCTTATCTTCTGGAGGCTTCCAGCACAATCTAGTTCCCTGTCTGGACACAAAGCTCCATAAGAGCTGTTTATTGCTAGGTCCCTGCTGAACTAGAAAAGTTATTCAGAAATAGTGTTCAGCCCTCCAAAAGACAGGCAGAGTCTGCGCATTTAAGGTTTGATTTCTGCATCAGGTGTGAACCAGGGCAAGAAAGAAAGTATGCTATAAAAGACCCATAACTTGCTTCTCAGTGCATTCCCTGTGTACTTGGCATTAACAGAAAAGAATGTTTACTTTATTTT
Organism: Pteronotus mesoamericanus; assembly: GCF_021234165.1. Classification (NCBI taxonomy): domain Eukaryota; kingdom Metazoa; phylum Chordata; class Mammalia; order Chiroptera; family Mormoopidae; genus Pteronotus; species Pteronotus mesoamericanus. The sequence continues at coordinate 1,283,766 of NW_026555325.1, forward strand.
CTTCTCAATACTTTTCTATACTGTTTAAATTTTCTTTAGTGAGCATGTATTCATTTATCTATTCATTCATTTCTCTACTAAGCATCTATTGAACAGTGTGCTAGACATGTGCTAGGTTTGAGTACACAGTTGGTAAAAAGAAATCCCTGCCCTCAAGGGGCTTTTTGTTGTCTGGTGGAGCAGTTAGTTTTTATGAGCAATTACCATGTTGCACCAAGCGGTTTACTTACATGGTGTCATTTAACTCTCCCAATAATTCCATTGTCTAAGGTTAACTATCCTTAATAAATGAAGTCTGAAGTTCAGAGAACATAAGCAACTTAGCCAAAAGCTGCATATTAGCCATTAGCCTTGCTAAAATGTAGCAGGTCATTATTGGAACTCATGGTAGATTGTTTTTCTGGTCAACCATATTTGGTGTCACTTCCGCATCCTATTGACCTTAGGCAAGGCCATGTGACTGACTTTGGTCCGTTGGAGGAGAGTAGAAGAGATGTCCTTTCTGAGCAGAAGCTTGAAGTTTCAGCATGCAGTTTGATTGTTCTGGGCCATGATGACAGTTTCAGGTAGAGGCTGTTGTGTTAGCCTGGGTTTCAGAGTGAAGATGACATAGAGTGTGGAGCAGAATTAGTGAGAAATTTTTAGAATTTAGAAATTGCTCTTGGAAACCACTAAAATCATGCGGTTCCACAGCATGACCTTCTGACTGGCACAGAATCTTTAAACCACTACACTAGAGGGTCTTCTTTTCCTATAATTTCTATTCCTATAATTAGAAACACAAAATAGAAATTGGAGGAAGCAAAATCTAGGCAGGATTTTTCTGTGTAAAATGCTCATATCAATGTCAAATATTTTTTTTCTTGTGCCTTATCTGCTCCCATTACTACACTGTTAAAATCTTCCATACCCAGAGAAGTTGATTAATCATCCCTAGGACTTGTTCTACATCTTGTTCTCTTGATGCCCTTGCTGATTCTTCCTCGTGGAATGTCTTATAGTTGCATTCAATTCCACAAGCATTTATCAAGCGTCTGTTATCCTGCTCCTGTGCAGTCCTAACCTCCTACCTCCGTCATGAAGCCATCCCCAGTGACCTCGGAACCATGTGATCTTTCTCGCTTCTCCCAGGCTTTAATACCATTGCATACCACACATTTGCTACTTAGGACTGTTCACTATCCCTTTTAATTGAAATAAAATTCACATGACAAAATCTATCATTTTAACCACTTTTTTTAAATTTAATTTTTAACTATATTGACATATAATATTATATGATAGTAGTTTCAAGTGTCCAACAAAGTGATTGCACCTTTATATAACTTACGAAGTGATTACCACAATAAGTCTAATACCCATGCAGCACAATTACGTAGTTATTACAATATTATTAGCTATATTCCCTATGTTGCGCTTTATATCCCTGTGACTATTTTCATAACTGGCAATTTGTACTGTACTTCTTAATTCTCTTCATTTTTTTTTGCTCATCTCTTCCACCTCTTCCTATTGGCAACCATCAGCTTATTGTATGTATCTATAAGTTTATTTCTGTTTTTTTATTTTCTTTTTTAGATTACACCTATAAATGAAAACATATGGTATTTGTCTTTTCTGTCTGACTTATTTCACTTGGGTCCCTTTAGTTTCAGCCATGCTCTCACACATGGCAGGATTTTATTCCATTTTATGGCTGAGTCATATTCCATAGTACATATGTACCACATTCTCTTCATCCATATTTCTATTGAAGGGCCACTAGGTTGCTTCCATATCTTGGCCATTGTAAATAATGCCTCAGTGAACATTGTGGTGCATATTTTTTTTGAATTAGTGTTTTGGATTTCTTTAGATAACTATTCAGAAGTGGGATTGTTGGATTATATGGTAGTTCTACTTTTAATTTTTTGAGGAATCTCCACACTGTTTTCCATAGTGGCTGCACCAATTTACAATTGTACCAACAATTCATGAGGGTTAATTATTCTTCACTTTGTCACTGACATTTATTCTTAGTTATCTTTTTGATAATAGTCATTCTGACAGGTGTGAAGTGATATATTATTGTGATTTTAATTTGCATTTCCCTGAATTAGTGGTGCTGAGCATTTTTCATGAGTCCTTCGGCCATCTGTATGCCCTCTTTGGGGAAATGTCTATTTGGGTCCTCTCCTCAAATCAGATTGTTTTTTGATATTGAGTGGTATGAATTCTTTATGTATTTTGTACATTAACCCTTTAGCATATATATCATTGACAAACGTATTTTCCCATTTATTAAGTTACCTTTAAAGTGAACAATTTGTGATTTTTTGTATACTCAAAATTTTGTGCAACCATCACTGTTATCGAATCCAGAACATTTTCATTATAACCCCAAATTACCTCATATCCATTAAGTAATCACTCCCCATTCCTCCTGTTCCCCAGTTCTTAACAACTACTAAATACTTTCTTTTCTCTATGGGTTTGCCTATTCTGGATATTTTAAATAAAAGGAATCATACAATACATGGCTTTTTGTATCTTGGTTCTTTCACTTAGCATGTTTTCAAGGTTCCTCTAAGTTGTAGCACTACTGCACTCTTTATTATGGCTGAATAGTATTGTATTATATAGATAAACCACATTATGTTTGTTCATTCCTCTGTTGATAGGCACTTGGGTTGTTTTATCTTTAGGTTATTATGAATGGTGCTGTTGTGAACACTGGTATACTAGTTTTTGTGTGGATATGTGTTTTAATTTCTTTTGAGTATATAACTAGAAGTGGAATTGCTGGGTCATATGGTAACTCTGTCTTTTTAAAATCTCTGCTTTTTAATTTCTCTGAGAGGTTATGAACTCCTGGGAGCAGAAGTTTCCTAATTCTATCTGTGCTGCTGCATACATTTCTTCATTTAGCAAATGTGTGTTGTGTTGAGTGCCTACTTTCTTCCCTAGGCATTACAGTCAAATTGACTATCACAGAGTCCTAACCTATGATCTGAGAGGTCAAAGGGACCAGCTTTCCACCCAGGAGGAGAACTCTATATCTGGGTCATCTGGTATTTGTATAAACATTCATTCTCAAACCACACAGCTCAGCTCCTTAAAAATACTTTTTATTGCATTTTCTGATTGCAGAAACTGTAGAAAACTTGAAATTATAAGAAATACAAAAAAGGAAACAAAAATGTATTCATAATTATATGACCCATAGATAAACACTGCTAGTATGTTACTCAGTTTCTTTCCAGATTTTTCTCAGTCCAATACATGCTCTTCATATAACTGGGAACATTCTATACTTATCAGATCCCTATTATGCACTGTTTGTAATCTCCTCATCATCACCAGCCATCACTATAGAGGCTTCACCTAGCTTCCCACAGGTGTAACCCAACAGTATCTCACCTCACACACACACCATGTGCTTCTTGTTTCTCTGACACTGTGGTGTCAGTGTGTGACATGTTGGAGAGAACCACTCACCATGTGCAACTCAAACTTTTGACCAAAGAGACTTGCCTTTTGTTCCTTGGGCTTCTCAGAGACAGATGGAACAATCTATTTCCTCTTATAGTGGCCAACACAATATTTCATCTCTATATTCTTTCTCTCTAATCCTCTGCTCAATCTTCCTACTCCACCATTTTTGCTTCCTGAGATCATATTCCTGAATAAACTAACCACACATCAAACTTTGTTGTAGATCTTACTTTGGGTGGAACACAGGCTATACGTGTTACTTCAAACAGATTTCATTGAAACATTGTGCCATGAATTTAGGAGATATATATATTAATTTATATTTCTGTTAATTATCATTTATATTCAGTACATATGAGTATATGTATATCTGTGTTAATATATACAAATATAAATTATTTTTATATATTGACATTCATCCCTACTTTCTTCTGTGATCTCCCTGTATCAGGGGGCTGGAGGCCTAGGACAATATATTCCAGAATCCTGTGGCAGCTGGGTTCTAATTTAGACTGTCAATGAGATGATACACACATGATTGGAAAGCAGAGAAAAGGAGAAGGAAGTATTGCTCCTCCAGGGCTGATGAGTGAATATGTATTACTGAATGTGAAGTTTTGCAGCAGCTTCTGTGACAGTTTTAAGAAATAATAGAGAACTCTTGTGTAAACTTTACTGTTTCCCCCAATGGTAACATTTTGCAAAATAGCAGTATTATATCACAGCTAAGATATTGGCATTTATACAACCCACCCATGCTATTCAGTTACCCAGTTTTACTTGTACTAATTTGTGTGTGGTGTATTTAGTTCTATATATTTATTAACATTTAGAATATACAATTTAATAGTTTTAGTATAGTCACAGAGTTGCGCAACTTCTACCACTATCCAATTCTAGAACATTTTCATCAACCTGAAAGAGACTCTGGACCCATTAACAATCACTTCTGATACCTTCCTCCAGCTCTAGGTAACCACTAATTTACTTTTTCTATGAATTTTCCTATTTTAGACATTTCATATACACGAATTGGTATGTGGTCTTTTGTGACTATTAGTATTAATAACATTTCCAGGATTCACTCATGTTGTACTTCATTCTCTTTCATTACAGAATGATATTCCATTGTATGGATATCCTACATTACTTTACCCATTTATTAGATGATAGCATTTGGGTTGTTCCCACTTTTGAACTGTTATGATTGATGCTGCTATGAACAAATTTTTGTGAGGACACATGTTTTTATTTTTCTTAGGTATATTATGCCTGTGAGTACAATTGCTGAGCCATGCAGTAACTCAATTTTTAACATTTCCAAGAACTTCCAAACTGTTTTCCAAATTAGAGGTACCATTTCCATTTCTACCAGCAATGTTTGAGGGTTCCAATTTTTCCCCTTCCTAGCCAAAACCAGTTATTGCCTGTCTTTTTGATAGTTCTATACAATTTTATCATATATGTAACTTTGTGTACCCACTAGCAGAGTCAAGCTACTGAACAGTCCCATTACCATAAGGATCTCTCACGTTGCCCTTTTATAACCACATCTACCTCCCTTCTATGTGCCCCACTCCCGCCAGCTCCTTTTAATCATTAATTAATTCTCCAGTTCTAAAATATTGTTATTTCAAAAATATAAATGGAATCATACATTAAATAATCTTTTGGAACTACTTTTTTCATTCTGCATAATTCCCTGGAAATTCATCCAAGCTGTTATGTGTATCAATATTTTCCTTCTTTTTATTGCCGAATAGAGGTCTATGGTCAGGATGCAACACAGTTTGTTTACATGTGCACTCGTTGAAGGGCACCTGGGTTGTTTCCAAAGTTTGGCTATTATGAATAAAGTTGGTATAAACATCCATGTATAGGCTTTTCTATGAACATCGGTTCATTTTTTTCTGAGATAAATGCCCAAGAGTACGATTGCAGGTTGTAGGTTCAGTGATTATTTAGTTTTATAAGAAATTGCCAAACTGTTTTCCAAAGTGTCTGTACCATTTTACATTCTCATCAACCATGTATGAGTGACCCTATTTCTTACTACCAGTGGATATTGTTACTCTGTTTATTGTATCTTTATTTTATCTTGGTTTATGGTACCTTTATGCAAAATTTTAAAACTTATCTTGTTTAAAAAGTCCTTTTTATATTTATGGATATGATCTTCATATTACAGTTAGGGAAGCCTTTTTCACTGTGATACTATGAAAAGTATTGCTTTTATTTTCCGGTGTTTTTTAGAGGAGCAGTGTAGGATACCATAGTTAGGAATGGTTGGAATGCTCTCTGTAATGAGATTTGCTCTATTGCAGTGCTGGCTCTTCCTTTTGCTATTGTTTCCACTTTGGTTGGCATTGTCCTCTGAACTTTTCTCTTAAGTGACATTGCCCATCCTTCAATTGTTATGTAGGTGATTTTTTTTTTTTTATGTGTTTTCATTCTGGCCAATTTCTGCTGGAAGTTCTCCACTTTGACAAAGTCTGTTTCAAGATGACATCCCCAGACCTGAGTGCTCCACTTCAGATAAATTTTGTCAGGGCAGAGAAAGTGACCTTAACTTGAGCTCTTTTGCACAGTATCATTGTTAGCCATAATTGCAATGACTTTTGGAGGCAACTGTTTTAACCCCATGGTGATTATTAAACTTATGAAAGCAAAACCCACTCTTTTAATTGAACTACTATTAAATCAAGATATTCTGTCCTACAATACTACATGAAATTTAATGATTGTTATCAGTTCCTGGAGTAGTCCTCTTGATTAATAGTGTCCCTATTCATATGAATATTTCTTTTACCCTAAATCCATTTTTTCTTGTAAACATTATTGTATCAGACATTTGCTGCCAAGGTTTTTCCTTTATTTCTTTTACTTTCATGTCATTTTCAAATTTCCAATATTATTTTTTTAGGGTTGTCTGTTATGTATTATGTATAACAGAGTTTTTTAAAAAAACCCTATTTGATACTCCAAATTTTTAACAGGTGAGCTTATTCCTTTATATTTGTTTAAAAATTGATGTAATTGGACTCAGTTATGATATTTTGTATTTTTATTTTTTCTTTGCTCCTTTTCTGTTTTATGCTTGATTTTTTAAAATTTACCATTTTTTTCCTCCTCCTTGCAAGTTATAAACTATATTTCCATTTTGTACGTGGTTATCATTAACAATTTTAACATTTCTTCCTAATTTTTAAAGCCTAAATATATTTAATATCTTTATCTTATTCCCATCTTATATTTCTTCTGTTCTTTATTCTGTAACCCTAGGGCAGAACTTTATATTTTTTAATTAAAATTAATCTTATTAGTTTAAATTTATCCCGATAACCTCTTGAGTGATCTTGAGGTCCTGATCCAGCTAAGTTCTCTTGTTTTGTGTCGTCTTCAATTTTAATATGCGTAAGTTTATCCAAGCAGTAATAATAATTTATAAAAAACCTAAGCAGTCAGCACGGGGTTCAGGGTCCTATATTTTCCATTTAAGAACTCCGTGCCCCCGGGGAGGGAGGGATGAGGAGTCAAACATAAATATCCACTCTCTTAAACTCCATGAGTCATGTCTGATTTCGACCAGCTTTCTCTTCCTTGACTGTTACAAGACAATTTCATCACTTTACCCCCAAAGTTCCTATCACCTCCACTGCATCCTTCAAAGCTGACTGTTGATTAATATTAATTGAGAAAAAGCTGCTCCTCTAGTTGCTCCCTCAGACTCTTGAATGATGAAATTGTCAACGATGCAGGGCAGGAATCAATCAGATTCTCAGCCTTTAGTTACTCAACGACTGCTGGCTGATGTCTGGATAAGTGCCCTGTTGCTGTGATGGGGTGGAGGTGGGGAAAAAAGTGTGGAATTATGACAACTGGGAGGCAGGAAACCCAGGTCCTGGCTTTGGCTCTGCTGCTGGAGGTATTAAACATCAGGAATTGAAAATTCTGAGACTTTATAAACACACAGATGCTAGATGTGATTTAGTTACCTTGGAGATTTTCCTTCAAGTTTTCACCCACCCACTTCTTAACCCCTTGCAATCTGTTTTGTCTTCATTCTTCTGTTGAAGCCATATTCTCCTCTTTGAGAATAACTGAAAAGCCTGTTCCCCCTGCCCCAATTCTAAGGACTTCTCTTTTGTATTCAATATGATGGGCCAGCCCTCTGCCTTCTTCTTGAAACTCCTCCTTTTTTTCTTTTTCTGTCAGTGCACTGTCCTGCTGTCTCCTACCCTTTCCTTTGTTTCTGTGACTTGCTCCTTCCTTCTGTTACTTAAATGTGGGCTTTCCCCAGGCACAGCCTGCTGCTGAGTGTCTTTCTTCTGCTCTTTAAAAGTGAATGTGCCCCATACTGAATTCTTCACATAATTTCCCAAAGGACTTAATCCTCAATTTTTCACTTTTCTTAATAATACTATATTTCCCCTGCAACATCAGCTCAAGATCCTGAGTCCTAGAATTGGGTGCTGAGCTATCTCTGGTCTTAGTGCAACATGTACTAAGTGCCTGCTGGTGGTACTTGTTTCTAGGCTTTCCCATTGGAGAGCTCAGAGTCTGACAATTAGAATGAGGACACCATACAATCAGGGCCGCAGTCAACAGGTACATGTGCCCTGGTGGCCCAGTGATGGGGGAGGGGAGGGGAAAATGACATACATTCACCTCTCAGGTTCCATTTCTTGCACTAAGATTTTTATGTAGATCATTTCAGTTGAAGCTTATGACCCCCTGAGGTGGATATTACAGCTGAGAAAAGGCAAGGTCAATGGGGTGAAGGTTATATAACTATATAATCCATGGTGGAACCAGGATTCAAAATTAGTTCTATTTTTTTTCAGGACACCACATTGCTTCTTGGTCTATCACAGAGAAAGTGGCAATGGTATTAATTGTTTACAAATGGATTGTTCTCAGAAGTTCATCTATAGAAAAGGATCCTAAGCTAGTGAATAGAATGTAAAAAGCTAAAGAGGTAGGAAAGTGTATGCATTTGTGTTCTAAGAAAATATAAGGAAAATAAAAGGAGGAGGTGTTTGGGGAGAAAGGATGCGTTAGGTTTCAGATATGCTAAGTTTGGGGCGTTTATAGGTTGTCCTTGGCAGGTTAGTGGTTAGTTGGAAAGATGAGAATGGAGTTTAAGAAAGAAGTAGGGGATTAGAATTTAAATTTATGTTATCAGAGCAAGAGAGCAGTTGGATCCATAAAGGTGGTAAAATTATCTAGGTAGGATGTGTAGTGCCAAAGTTAAAAGATATGAGCAAGGAACCCCAGAGAACACGGAGATTGAGAGAGGACTACCAGAGACATAGGGGACAGCAAGAGGGAGCAGAGAATGAACTCCAGACAAGGGTTTCAAGAAGATCAAGATCAACAGTTTCCCAGGGGAAAATTTGGGATCAGTACTAAAAATGACAATTGAATGTAGCAATTAGCAGGTCACTAGAGAAATTGCTTACAAAGGTTTAATTGGATAGAATGTAAGTTTCAAGAGATTGGGACATGAATAGAGGGGGAAGAACAGAATAAAACATGACTGGACAACTCTTTTGAGTTAAGAATGTCTTGAGTTCTCTCTATGTGGTATTACCTTCCATTTTGAAGGCCCAGATCAAATGCAATCTTATCTATGAAATTTCCCTTCACACCCCTGCCCTTCTGTGTGTTTCTAGATGATTTTTACCTCCTTTGTAATCCTGACTGCACTCTAGTCTGTGTTTGTTTGAGTACAGCTTCCAAGACTAGATTGTAAGCTCCTTGAGATGTGGGATATTCTTCTCTGTGTCACAGTTAACACTCAGCTTGAATACAGCGGGTGCTCACTAAATGCCTTGCACACAGTAGACACTCATGAAACCGTTGCTAAATTGAGTTACTTAGAAACCAGCATCACAGAAAGCAATGCAAATTCTTCTGAGGTTTACTTTTTTCCTTTCCTTCCCTTTCCTTCTTTCCTTCCTTCCTTTCTTCCTCCCTCCCTCCCTTCCTCCTTTCCTTTCCTTTTCCTTTTCCTTTTTTTTTTTTTTTTTTTTTTTTGAGCAAAGAGAGTATATGCTGAATGAGTGAAATGTAGATGAGTTTTCTGACTGGGTTTTTTCCTAGGTAAATGGGTCTGTGTTCTAAGTTAGGTAGCTCGATCAACAATTTTTCAGAACTTTAATCATTTGTCTACATGAAGGCACACAATTAACATGCAATTTTGTCCAACTTCATGTTTTGTCCAATTTGTTAAGGTTTTTAAACTGATTTATCTAAGAGTTTTAACTTTGTTTAGAAATGAGCTTCAGAGGTTCCAATTAATCTCAACGTTCTGGATAGATTTGAGGTCATGAAATGGAGTAAAAGGGATGTTAACCACGAAGAGGAAGAGCATTACCCACTGTATTCTAGAGAGTGCACTGGATTTAGGGTCAGCCTAATTTATTTCCAGCCTAATTAGGAGCAGTCCTAATTAGCAGTGCTACCTTATTCAACTACTTCTCTGTGTCTTGGTCTCCACCTTTATAAAATAAGGCTGTTAGACAAGATGTCTCTAAGATCATCTTTCCTATTTTAACATTTTATGAATCTATGAAAAACATTTTTAAAGTCTTATACCTACCAAAATATTTCAACCCTCATGCTCACTATTTTTCAATATCCATTTGGCAGTGAACATGGAATTATTGAAGGGGGAAAGCTCAGAATTGGCTCCTTTCCTCACTCTTCTCCATCTTAATCTTGCCTTGCTGTCATTATGAAGAACTAAATGCAACTTGATGGCCCTGGTTTGATTATTGAACTATATGCTCTGCAGAGAAGAGGACTGCATCTAATCTCCTGTATATATTGTCTCAGAACTGTGATTCCGAATCCTACACACACTGCTCTGCCTGTTTGCTTAAGTGACCACTTGAGTGCTTGACTGTGTTAAATCTGTGTGCTGACCTGTTGAAGGTGAATTGCTCAGCTTGGCAGGTAATTCATGATTCCTGTTTGTTGCTATTGATTTTATTTGTGTACTGTATTTCTATAGATATTCTATGTACACATAGAAACTTCCAAAAGTGTGCTCTCTCTCTATATATATATTTACACATAATTTAAATGAAAAACAGCAGAACAGAAGAAAATCCTTAGCAGTAATTTCTCTGTTACATTTCTATTACATCTTAGATGGCAACTCTTGATGCTTTTAGCTTCTTTGGTTCTGAGCAATTTCTTAGTCGGGTTCTGGCAGTAAGGTAGGGGTAGTTAAATGGTAGGAAGAACCTTCTTATCTGATGTGACAGGTAAAACAACTGGTAGTTGTTTTAATGTACAGACTGGCTAAAAATAGAATCTGAAAAAATGATGCATGCACATCTCAAACCTTATATTTTAGTTTAAAAACCTGTGAGCGCACATCCCTTTCCCAATCTTTTGATACAGGATCAAGACCTTTATCTTGCATATACATTGCAAATCATGCCCAATTTCTCTCTCTTAAGGTGGAGGGGAACTTTGCACCCTTGTAAAGCAATATGAACACAGAGTCCTTCTAAATATTTATAGTAATTTCCCCAGACCTTTAAAGTTCTTTTACCTGACCTAATTAAACACAACTTTGGAATCATTCTACAGTATTCGGCCTAACTTCCACAGAATTAGCTCTCTTTTTTCACTCATATTTTATCGGCTTATATAATATTTAGTTAATAGCGTGTAAAACTGTTAACAATAGGTTAAGGAACAAATTCAACATGTCTTTTGGCAAACACAGCATACAATTGGTGGGCACAAAAGCACAAGGCCTTGTACAAGTGTCCTACTAGCCATATGCCTAGATTGGGCCTTTGTGTTTTGTAGAGCAAATGGAATATTTTGGTTCATTTTATGATTTGGTTAATGGAGGTCCCTTACAAGAGCATCAACTGTACCTTCGACATATACCTTAATCCAGAAAACCCGAGGTAGTCTTACTCTTGTTGCAGGTCCTACTCAAAGTGGCCAAAGCTGAGGGTTTTTTTGGTTTTTTTTTGGTCTTATGCTCACCCTGTTGATTGAGCACACTCATGGGCTGATTTTTTTTTTTTTTCACTCTAACTCCAAAGCCTGCTCCTGGGCAGGTGTAACTGTTTCAATGCTTATTATGCACTGAAATTACTAAAATAGTCTTGGACAAATCTTTATACTTGTCATGACTGGTGATAAATATCTTAATGTATTTACAAAAATACACATATGGGGAAAAATAATAATATGGGTAATATAGGATGAGGTCTATCCAGAAAGTATCCAGCCATATACTATGAAAAATAGAAACTTTTATTGAAGGAGATACAAGATACAAGGAACATTGTATGTAAGACAATGACACCTCAGTCCCCTTCAAAGGAGACACGTTGGGATGTGACACAGTTCTCCCAATCACCACCAGCTGCCCTGTTGTATTTTCCTGAATCTCATTCATGGTCTGAAATCTCTTCCCTCTCAAAGGTGATTTTAGTTTTGGGAAAAGCCAGAAGTTGCAAGGTGACAAATATGGGCTATAGCAGGGCTGAGTCACCTGGGTGATTTGGTGTTTCACCAAAAAACTCTGCATGAGATGTTACATTGAGCAGATGTGTTGTTGTGATAAAGCTGCCAATCACCAGTTGCCTGTAGCTGCGGCCTTCTGAATCATCCAAATAGTTTCTGTGGAGGAATGTTCAAGCTTAATGCAAAATTGGATGCAGATTTGTTGCTCTGCTCACTCAGTCAATTTAAATGCAACAGCCACACAGTACACATGCTCACTCAATGGCATCTACCACCCCCACTGACTAGTACAGTGAAGTCATCATTGTTCATGAATATGCATTCCAGTCCACTCTCCTTCATTGCCAGGTTACATCGATGTCGCACAAACCATTCTCATTATATTAGCAATGGCTGGACTTTTTCCAGATGGACCTCAGTATGCAAATTGCCAAATGAGTTGTATAGATAGGAATTTACTGAATATTATAGTCTCAATCATGTTTTGCACAAAGGGTTAAATCACTCATATCTTGTGGCATATTTGAACATAGGTGAGATAATTGGCCACAGATAGGAACATTCCAAGAAGGGATTGACATGACATGCACAAGTCACTGGGTGAGAGCAGATGCAAGAGATCCTCTGCTTGTGCCAGGAAGAGTCCATCCTGGATGGCAGAAGTAAGTGTTTTGAGCATCTCTGTTCAGGTCACAGGTGTTAGGCTAAACGTGCTGGCAAATACAATGTCCTGTCATGGGTCAGGTAGGTGATTGTTAGGGCAGACAGGGCCCAAGCCACAGTGAAGCACTTCATGGGGACTAAGGCCAAAATGTAACTTAGCTCCACATATTGACCAAAATGAGCACTCTTGGCATTAAGCACTTTATGAAAGAAGGGTGGCTTTGTTGCTTTAGCACTCGGCAAAAACTTCTATTCTCCTGTCCCTGTTTTGGGAAAGGAAACTTACAATTTGAGCTTTTCCCCTGGGGGTACATGTGACTAATGGAGGGTGTGGCTCCTTATGGACCAGAATTGTCTGCTCTGAGCCTCTGACAAGTCTCCTCTTCAGGGAAAAACTTAGATTATGGGTAGAGTGTATCATCATGAACAGGCTTGCCCCATGAGGATTTGAGCCATGAGTCCTGTCCTTTACAACATGACTGGTTGCCTCTCAGAAGCTTATTTTCTCCTAAGACAGAAAAATGGGTATTTGATTTTTATTGTTTTATTTAGCAAAGTGTTTGGCCAATTCTAGAAATCAAATCCTATTTCTAGCAAGGTCTCGTTGATTCATCTATACTTTGTCTGATTCCTTGTATGTTTTAAACCAGATCAGAAGCTCAAAATCTAACTCTAAAGAGAGTGATGTTATTTTCAAGGTGAAATAATCACAGCAATATTCAGTGGAAAATGCTTTCACACAGGGTGACTACTGGTTTGCTCTTTCTGCATTTCTCCTGAAGGCAATCATAAAAAACAATATTATGAAATTCCTTTATTATAGGAGAAATTCCAATCAGGCCTAAGATTAGGGTCTACTAAGGGATAGTAGGCCTGGAAAATTGAACTTTGATTTCTCTGTCCCCAAGTCCACACAAACGGTTCCACTTGTACCTGCTAGTGAGGCATGCTTATAGCTAAAGCCTGCAGACCAGTCTAGGGGGCCATATAAATGGCAAAAGAATATACTTTGTATGTACTGGAATCCTCACTCCTTATGTGTGGGAACACCCATACTACACATTTCTGTGGGGAGTTGGGGGTCATATTTCCATATGTGAGTCTGTCATATTGCTTTGCTTATGGTGCCATCTCTATGAAGTTCCCTCTTGCCATTAAAGGAGATCTATATCTGGTAGTTTTCTATGTTCCCATGAGAAGCAAGGCCATGACTTTTCATAGATGTATGTATCCATAGTGCCTACAACAGATTCTACACATAGAGGTACTCAAAAAATATCTGTAGAGTAAGTATGTTCTTTATTTGTGTATATTGGTATATTCCCATCAACACACTCTCGCCTGTGTCAACAACATACTAGTAAAAAGTCCAAGATGCTAGTCAGTGATAGACAAAAGATTAGGAGAGGTCATTGAAAATGTCAGACCCTGCTGCCATGTGACCTGGGACTCCAGACAGGTTATCAAAGGTGGGTCAGCAAGAATTCTACTATCAGAGCTAAGACTAGGATTTTTATTCTAAATGCCCAGACTAAGGCTTCAAGTCTTGGGGTGGACCCCAGTCTCTATATTAGAGCCACTGATCCTAAACTAAGAAGAGATGAGTGTGGCAGGGACAGAAGTCAAGACAAAGCACAATAGATATTTTTTTTTCTGGTGGGTGGGAGGGCTTATGTGTATATTTTAAAAATTCACAATTACAATTAACATCAATATTATATCAGTTTCAGGTGTACAACTTGATGATTAGACCTTTGTGTATGTTATGAAGTGCTCAGCCCGAGTCTAGTACCCTCTTGGTACTGTACATAGTTATAATAATATTGTTGACTATATTCCCTATGTTGTACTTTACATTCCTAGGTCTATTTTTTATAATTGATAATGTGTACTTCTTCATCCCCTTCATATTTTTCATTCAGCCCCTCAACACCCCTCCCATCTGGGAACTAACAATTTGTTCTCTGTATCTGTGAATTTATTTCTGTTTTGTTTATTTTGTTTTTTAGATTTCACATACAAGTAAAATCATATGGTTTTTGTCTTACTCTGTGTGACTTAACACAATACCCTCTAGGTCCATTCATATTGTTGCAGATGACAAGATTTCATTCTTTTTTATGGCCGAGTAATATACCATGGCACATGTGAAGCACATCTTTATTCATTTGTCTATTAATGAATATGTAGATTACTTCCATAATTTGGCTCTTGTAATAATGCTGTGGTGAACATAGGGGTGCATGTAGCTCTTTGAATTAGGGTTTTTGATTTCTTTGAATAAATACCCAGTAGTGGAATTTCTGGTTCATATGATAGAGCTTTATTTCTTTAACCCTTTTGGCCAATGTGATGTCTATGACTACACTGGAATCAGGCATCTTTGGTTCTTGTGAGGCTGAGTGACAATTTAGTTGTTAAACAGCTGAATTGAGGACAAATAATCGTTATTTAAATTTCTTTATTAAGAAAATTAAAATAGGTTACCCCAATAATTTTTAAGATTGCTTTGAAAACCAAGTGTTTGATAACAAATATATACAGTGTGAAGCAAAAGTAGGTTTACACTTATGAGTAGGTGAAAGTTTATTCTTGTGTTATTATTAATTTTTGTATTATTTTCCATATGAACAACTGTAAACCTACTTTTGCCCATAATATATATGTATTTTTCTCCCACATAGTTCCCCAGAATGTTGGCAAAAGAGAACACACAACTTCCAAAGCACTTATTTCAAGCACATAAACAGTCATACTGGCTTAAGGCAGAGGGAATCTCCTCATGTTTATGTCATTAAATGGAGTTTTCTGGGTGTCTGCTATCCCACCCACCTCCGTTGCTCCATTGGAGTGCAATGCCAGCTGCTGCCCTCCCTTCCCCATAGGTATGGCGTCTTTGGGCCAATGCAATGTATCTCCTGGCTGTTAAAGCCTAGCTGCTATCAATCTGGCCTGGATGGATTAAAGTCCATTTCTAGGACATTATGTATCACAGGGACATCAAGGCTGTACATAGTGAGCCCAGTTCTATATTTCTAAGTCCCTTCTGTGTTTGCATCTCTCTCTGCCCCAAATTTTTGTATTTCTCTGAATTTCCAAATGACCTGCTATAATGTGCCCATTTCTCTTTCCCAGCTGCTCTCTTACAAATAGGCCCAAGAGAAAATGTTCATTCAAATAAAAAAGAGATTATGTCAGAGAAGAGAGAGATTTGTCAATGCTATTTGGAGTTGAAACCAGTGACATTAAAAGATAAAACATGCTGAGCAAGGGCTACAGCAGAAGGTAACAATCGAGCACAGGGCAGCCAAGAGCCAAGCCCTCTGGGCTGAGGACAGGCTGGGGGCATTATTGAATGTGTGATCCAAGAGCTTCAGGTATTGATTATTTTTTCGTGAAGGAGTTATTTAATAATAAACAAGTTGAACATTGCTATTGTCACCCACTTTTTACCAGAGCTAAAATAATTAAGTGAATTATCTTTTGAGAAATATGACAAAGAACTAGACACTTGGGGGGCAATGAAAGTTTTCTGCTTGATCTTGGCCAATCAATATAAACTCCAGGGGTCCCTGTCCAATTAAAAAAGTCAAAAGATCTCTGGCATTCTCACAAGCTTTCGGAAAATCTTTGCATAAATTCTGTAGCAACTGATGGATTGGTTTGCTTTAGAATACTAGCATTCAGCGTGAATTCTACATTTTAAAGGACCTTGGGGCATATGCCTAGGGTACTGGTGAAAAAAATCCCTTATTTCTAGAAGTTTTAATGGTGCCAGTAGTGATTCAGAAATTGGTAGGATTAACATTTTACCTTTAAATTTGGGGTTACTGGTTCCCATAGACTTGTTATTTTAGTTTGAAGCTCTGCATAATTCCTTACTGGTCTGAAGCTATGTAGTTCCATGATTAATGGAGAAGTTTCTAAGTTTCCTTATGAACACATTTTTAAGTCTAATTGAGCTAAGGACATGTTTTGTTTGCTGGACACCAAGTCTGATGTTCAGTATTATAACCTTTAGTCACCCATTCCTCAGCCCTGAGATTTGGTCCTCTTCCAAGCTACCATATCTCAATATGTGGCTCAACCACCAGCCTGGTTTTTCAAGCCAGTAACCACGTCCACCTTGGCTCCTCTCTCTCCCTTAGTCTCCACACTAGTCCATCA
Source organism: Pteronotus mesoamericanus (assembly GCF_021234165.1). Lineage (NCBI taxonomy): Eukaryota > Metazoa > Chordata > Mammalia > Chiroptera > Mormoopidae > Pteronotus > Pteronotus mesoamericanus. The sequence continues at coordinate 1,300,572 of NW_026555325.1, forward strand.
CCAAGTCCTGTTGTTTCTTCTCCCTAAATATCTCTTGAATCTCTTTTCTTATTCCCATCAGCTTGGTGCAAGCACTTTCTCTCTCTTCTGGACTACTGCAAAAGCCACTTAGTGTCCTTGCTGCTAATCTGGCTCCCCACCTACCCTCTACCCAATATCCCTAAAGCAACATGTGTGATCATTAACAATGCAAACTGTTGATGTCAATCATAAGCATAAAACATTTTGTTGCTTAAAGTTCAGTATCCTTAATGTAGCTTTCAGTGTTCTGCATGTCTGCCCACCCCCAAGTTGCTGCTCCAGTCTTATCTTTTCTAGCCATGTTGGCCCTCCTTCAGCAACATGCCAAGCTCTTTCCTGCCTTTGGTCCTTGGCAGGTATATTTTTCTCTACTAGAAACCCTTTCCCATCCCCTCCTCTTGCCTTTACCCAGCCAACTCCTATTCAACTTAAAGACTCATCTTAAACTTTACTTCCTCAGTGGAGTCTTCCTCATCATCCTAGCTCCAGTGGGATCTCTTGCTTTAAGGCTGTGAAAAATACTGCACTTTGCGGTAGCACAAATCTCATGCTTGATGTACAACTTGATGATTTTATTACAACTTCATATTTTATTACTCTGTGCAGGTTGGGTAGTAGGGTTCATGAAGGCAGGGGTGGGTCTGTTTTGTTCACAGGGATTGGACCATACTAATTTCTCTGTAAATATTTCTTGCACAGATAAGGAATGATCAAAATGATTGATCACCCTTCCTTAAATGGTTTTCCATGGAGAAGAAGCCTAAGTAACAAAACAAAATGGAAGGTAGAGGAAGTATCTAGTCAGTATAAATCAGTCCATGGGACATGAAGGTAGCTGTGATCAATGATGATTTGATGTCCAAAGGGAATCCCCAAGTGCAATAATTTAGTCTCCATATACAGTTGACCCTTGAATAGTGTGGAGGTTAGAGATACTCCCTCCAGGTTGAAAATTTATGCATACCTTTTGACTCCCCCAAAACTTAACTGCCAATAGCCTACTGACAACATAAATAGTCGATTAACACATGTTTTATATGCTATATGTATTATTTACTGTATTCTTATAATAAAGTAAGCCAGAGAAAACAAAATGTTATTTAAAAAGTCAAAAGTAAGAAAAAATACATTTACTGCATTTATTGAAAAAAGTCTGCATGTAGTTCAAATCTGTGCTGTTCAGGGTCAACTGTGTATATATTTTTAACCTAGTGAGACATCTGCAGTCTGAGTAAGTTTGATTTTAATCATCCTGTGCCAGTCCTTTACTGGTCACTTGTGTTCAGAGGACAATGGAAATGTAGTTGTCTTCCATGCTGTGCCTTTATTTTTTAAAAGTATGTATTTTTCAGGTTCCGTGTCTTTCTTCCCTATTTCCATATGCTTTTCAAACAAACACATACCAGGATGTTTTTGTGAGGTGGAAATGGATTAGAGGCATACATCTTGCACTGTTTTTGTACTCAATCTCCTAAAAGCTTTTTTTGGGGGGGGGGTGTGTAACATGTTGAAATTTACAACCACCCCAAGTCATAGTCCCTTTCAGAAATATTGCTGTGTAAAAAAGTCCAAGTAAAAGATGAAACAGTTTGTTGGCCTGCAAGACGTCGCAGCCATAGAATCTCTCATGGTGACTTGCCTTGGACTGAATCTCAGCTTCTGTATTTATGAAACTTTGTTGTCATAAAAATGACTAGGCAAGAAATGATACTGTGATCACAGGGTGCACTTCAGCAAGATGGTCACCATTTCATTACACAAAGTACCATGGATTTTAGTATCTCCAGATTAGCATCAGTTCAGCTTTCTGTTGTGATATTTGGCATTTCCAAGTAATTGTTATTGCTTTAGTTTGATAGAGACTTAACATCATTCTTGCTAAGATGGGCAGCATCTCCTTGGATTTCTCAGGAAGGATGCAGCTTTGGCTTTTTGAAAGACAGATGGAAGCTTCAAATGGTTATGTGACAATGGCACTCCTCATGTTCCTGGAAGACTTTAATGTTTTTATTTATTATCAGCAGGGGCAGTCAGCATCAACAATGTGTTTGAATATATCAACAATGAATTTAATTTGCCCTTTTGAGTTGAGAATGATTTGGGTAGAAATTTTTCTTTCATGTCTTTATGGTTTTCAAGGGACTGTTTTCAGCCAGGGATTTGTGATGGGCAAATGGCAGAAATGCCTGGAGGCAGAGGAGGCTGGATTACAGAGGGCTCTGATTGTTGGACAGGGCCTGGGTTAAGAGGGACATATAAGAGGATTTTGGGCTTTGTGTGGTAGGTGATGGGAAATCATTGATTTTTTGACCCAATCCCTGAAATTCAAAAGAATTATGATTCCTTGTAAGAAGCTTTGTCTAAAGTCTTGACAGCAAAAACTAAATGAACACTTAAAATTAAGTTTGGGGAAATATGTCAGTAAACTTTAAAAGTTTTAATCATTCTGGTTTTCAGAGATGACTGAGAATTAGCTTAATATCATTTTTCCCCTTCTTATCTTGCCCCTTTTTATGTTTATTGATAAGAGATTTGCATTTGAAGAGTTTTATTACACATTCCAGTAGGAAAATTACCCATTGTTAATAAATGTATCTGTTTTAATTCTTGCTGTTATTGGAACACTAATAATTTTATTAACACATTCTCAAAGAAAGAAATGAAAGAAGTAAATACCTACGCAAACTCTTTGTTATCTTATTTGCCCTTGCTTTACTCACTTTGCTGAATTCTAATTGGAAAAATGGGAGCTGCCCAGTGCTTTCTTTTTCATATGATATCTCTGCACACCTCCAGTCCATCACAGTAATGAAAACTGGCAGCTCTTGAGATAAACAGTAACCATTCAGTGGAGGGTACCTCCTCCATGGTCCATAAACAGCAAGGAAACTCCCCAGGCCAAATATGATGCCCCTCTTCAAGTGTAGTAGAGGCAACCCCGTTAGATGCTCAAGTGTTAGTCAGTTTCAGGGCAGGAGATGGGCAGACCATTTCATCCCAAATGCCTAGCCGTCCATCATCTTGCTCACAACCATCAGAAGTTTGAAGTTTGAAGGTAGTAATGCCCCAAGGGCATTATCATTTTGCTTTGGACTTTTCAGAAAGAAGTTCAGGCACAAGATATCTTAACAGCATTAACATCAAAGACTATTATGTTTTAGCCAGTTTAAAAAAATATAAATAAAACATTACATTCACTTGTAGTTAATGCAACATTGGATTGATTTACTTTGAAGAATGACTAAGGTATGGCTATTGTCATAGGAATGATGGTTTAACAATTATGTTAGTTCAATAGTGAACTTTGTAGGGGCTATCTTAGATGTCTGTATTTATTGCAGTGATGGAGCCATTGATTAGAATCTGCTAGCAAGTCTCCTTTGGGAATTTCTCTGGGGCAGTAGGTAAGACACACAAAATAGCCACACTGTTTTTCCTTAAACTTCAAATGATATCACCCAGCAGCGTCACCACAGATTTTAACCAGCTTTGCTTTGAATGACTTTTGGTGGTCCCCTTAATAAGCCCTGCTCTCAAAGCATGAAGATCTGCCATCAACAAAGATAATAAAAAGAATGTGCTTAAGTCTGTAATGGAAATTTCATAAGTGGATCCCCAAGTGATTTTCATCAATGGAAACATCACTATAAGAGCATCATGTCTCCAGATGACTAATTTGAACAAGAAAATATGCAACTAAGTAACACACTTTTATTCACATTTGTTAACCAGTAAGTGGTGTAATAAAAGCATGGATTTGGAGCCAGGAAAACTGGGTATGGTTCTATTTCTGTGACCTTGGAGTAGTCACTAGTTATGAGAGTCTCAGATTCTTCAGGGAAAGAGGGGGATTGAAGTGTCCATTTCTTAAATATTTGTTAAGATTAAGTTAACGGAAATGAAGTAAAACTGGATTAAATGTATGTATACTTATTTTTAAGTATTTATACTTAGATGTTTATACTTACTTATTCATCTGTCCATTCATCCATCCCATATAGCAAGAGACCAATAAATGGTAATTACTAACACAAAAATTGTCATTATAATGATGTCTCCCATTCTCTACAGTTTAAACTTCTTGGATGCCTCCAATGGTTGTTCTTTTTTCCCTTTCTCCTCCTTTTCCTCTTATACTTTCCTTACCCCTTTAAAGTCTTCTTTTCCACCCTGACTGGTGTGGCTCAGTGGGTTGGGCATTGTCCTACAGAGCAAACGGTCACTGGTTCGATGCCTGGTCAGGGCACATGTCTGGGTTTCAGGCCAGGTCCCTGGCTGGGGGCATTCGAGAGGCAACCAATTGATGTATTTCTCTCACATCAATGTTCCTCTTCCTCTCTTTCTCCCTCCCTTCTCCTTTTTCTAAAAATTAATAAATAATATCCTTTAAGTCTTCTTTCTCTTCCCCTTTCCTCTCTTTTTTTTCCCCCCATCTTTCCTTCTTGTAAATCCCTTCTCTATAATAAATGAAGACTGGGCTCAGGAGTGGGCCTGCGAGGCAATGAGGATGGCCAGGGTCAGTGGAGTGCACCCGGATATCACTGTTTCACGCCCCGTTGGACACTGACTCCATTTCCTTGGTAAATAGGGGCAAGTTTGGAGGCCTCTCTGCTTCTGCTCTACCATGTCTATGGGGTGGGCTGGATTGCTCCTCTGAAGGGAAGGCATACATATTCCATCATTGGTTCCTCTCTCCTCAGCACTTTCTTTCCCCATCAAGTGTGAGAAGATATGCCTCATGATGAAATTGGGGTTTCCGCTCTCGTTTTTCCAGCTAATTAGACATCAGAACTGTGATTCTCAACCAGGGTGCTAGGAGCTCTTAGAAGGAAAAAGAAGGATTTTTCTGACATGGGGCAAGCAGGTTGTATGCAGTTCGAGAAGCGTATTTACTGTTACAATGCAATGTTAAGACTTAGTCAAACAAGGTATTGTTGTTTCTTAAGTAAAACTCCATAAAATAAGCAAGTCTTACTTTGTGAAGCTACACCATCTTTGGAGTAATAGAGATTATTGTTAGGAGGTTTTAGCATCTGATTTTTTTTTCAGACAGAGAAACGTATGAGAATATTATATTAATCAAAAGGAGCTTAAGTTTTTAAAAAGTACAAAAATGGTTGAGAAATGTTTATTTATGAAGTTAGCAAAGCTGGCATCACAACCCAAGTGAGACAGCTTGATTTGGAGGTTCCTGGGAAACTTATTCCCGTGTTTAATGAGAAGCTGGCTGAGACTGACAAGTCTATTTTATGGTGGAACCTTGGTTCTTGAACTTAATTCATTCCAGAAAACTGTTCAAGAAGCAATTTGTTCGAAAACTGCATCTCCTTCGTTGCCTGAGAGATATATGACTAATCATACAAGTGTCAGCATGAAAGGGTTGTCGGGTAGAGAACAGAGACATGAAGTTTTATTAGACAACTGAGACTTTTTCCCCCATGAACGACTTGGTCAAGAACTCAATTGTTCAAGAAACAGGACTTTCAGGAACTGCAGTTTGTGCAGTTTGACCATATTTTTGGGGGCTCTTGAAGTGGATGTTAACATGCCCATCAGAGAAAATGCACATGAGGTCTTAATTATAATAAGCACCACTTTGTATTTCAATAAGTAGAGTTAATGATTCCTGTGTGAACTAGAGCTATGAAATTGATAATCACCTCCCTTGAGTTTTTTTGTTTGCGCCAATGTCTTTGGCAATTTCATCATACCTCAGGAAAAATGAAACACTACTAGTTATGCTCAAAACCATAAAAATCTGTAGTTTCACTAAGGTGAATCTCCCAGTTATTGGGACTTTGGATATTATACCTTACACATCTAATGACATTCTTAATTGACTATTGTATTTTAAAGGGCAGACAAGTATTCAGTATAAGCATAAACTCTAGAAAGCACCAACTTTTGATTGTAGCTCTTCTGATTGATTGACACAGTAAACTCCTCTTTACATGGAATATCTTAGGTTATGGGGAACAAACATGGATAAAGCATCATCTAATGGAAACAACATTGGGTTTAAATAGACATGGGTTTGTACCTTGGTTCTGTCATTTAATAGCTGGACAGACAGGGTGATACACCTAACTTTCTGAGTCTCAGTTTTGTCATCTGTTAAATGTGACTCTCTGCAGGGATTTTTTGAGGTTTGAAGACGTGCTTGAAAAACACCTACCAAAATTCCAGGTACATAGTGCAGTTCCAAAGCTCATTTTTATCATCGTGTACACTGGCTAACTCCTCTAGTTAATGTTGAAGTTTGATTCATTCAGTAGTATGTACAATATATTCATTGCTAACTCTTTATGGACATACTGAATCTATTTTCAGCCCCCACTAGTAAGACACGATGCACAAGGAGATGGGAAGTGGGCAGAAAAGCTGAGGCCACTTACAGTCAGCACATTGATGTTGACGTTATGATACCTAAGCAAGGAAAGCTTAGAGCCACTCACAGGAGCAGTCTTGCCTTTGTACTTGTGTCTGTTCCAGCAGGTACAGATGCAGCCAGATTGAGCTCCAGCTCTTTGGTGCCTCTGACATTGTAGGAAGCCCTGCTCTTTAGACACAGATCGGTTTGCATGATATGAAGATAGGGAAGCTGATTTGATGACTGACAGAGTTGGGTGTGAGAGCTCTGGGATTTGTTCTTGGCTCCCTGCCCTCCACCAAACTCCACTGTGTGTTTTGTATATCTCAAAAATAGTATGTAAGCTCATTAAGGGTAGGGCCTGTCCTCTGGCTCTGTTCTGTCTCTGGGATCTCTATGTACTCAGGAGAAACTTATTGACTAGGAGAGGGGAGAGGGGCCATGGTCTTGTAAACTGGTTGGCCATTGATTGGCATCTAACTGGCTGTTGAGAGCTGACTCTTTAGCTGATTAGCTATCTGGGCTTCTCTTGCTAAGAAACACTTGCCCTTTTTCTGATCGTTGGTAAGAAAGGGTTTTTCCAGGGGAAGAAGATGTAAATGCTAATCAGTTATGATGATCTTTGTTAATGGTATAGGAGTAAAGTTTGGTGGGGTGAATGGTAAGTCTATAATTGAAGGTCATATGTGTGAACTATCTATTGATTTTTTCTAAATAAAAACATCTTTACTGTGTTTTACTGATTATGTAAACGTTAAACATTCATTTGACATATACTCACACAATGCCAAAAAATATAAGGAGGAAAGTGGAAATTGCCTGGAAAGCAGGTGCTCTGAGATGGCTTCCATTAAAACTTGGTGAGCTATTCTTTCATGAAACTTTTAATGCATAAAGTTACAGAAATGTCTTCTGCAAATTCATGCAAATCACAGTCCAATGCTGTTTATTAAATTTATATGCATAATTTTTTTTCTGTCATGTTAAAAATGGTGCACATATACTGTCCTTCACCTTGCTTTTCTCAGTTAACGTCTTGGAAATCTCTCCTTGTTAACCAGATGGGTCTAACTCATGGTTTCTCATCGTCAGCACTATGGACATTTTGGGCTGCATAATTCTTTGTTGTAGAAGGGTTATTTTGCCCATTGTAAGATGTTTAATGGTATTGCTATCATCTACTTACTAGATCACAACAGTACCTTGCCCTCTCCTGGCCCCTGCTCACAGGGTTATAACCCTGTGGTTATGACAACAAAAATATCTCCAGATTTACCAAATATCCCTGGGGTACAAAAATTGCCCCTGGTTTAAAGCTACTGATCTGATTCTTTTGAATAGTTGCATAATATTCCACACAATATGAATGTACAATTTTTTTTTTTTTTGGTAATCATCCCTTTCCTTGTGGTCATTCATTTGCTTCCAGTATATTTTTTTAAAAATTTTATTGATTATGCTACTACAGTTGTCCCAATTTTTCTCCTTTGTACCCCTCTGCACAGTACCCTTCTTTCCTCCAGCATTCCACCTCACCTTGGTTCATGTCCATGGATTATATGTATAAATTCTTTGGCTTCTCCATTTCTTACTATTCTTTGCTTTTTTTTTGTTTAAATATTTTATTTTCTTTATTTTTAGAGAGGGGAAGGGTGGGAGAGAAACATCAATGTGTGGTTGCCTCTCAAGCACCCCTATTGGGGACCTAGCCCACAACCCAGGCATGTGCCCTGACTGGGAATCGAACTGGCAGCTCTTTGGTTCAAAGGCCAGTGCTCAATCCACAGAGCCACACTAGCCAGGGCTTCTATACTATTCTTAACATCATCCTGTCTATTTTGTGCCTACCAGTTATGCTCCTTAATCCCTGCACCCTTTCTCCTCTTCTTTCCCTTCCCCTTTCCAGCTAGTAACCCTTCAAATGATCTCCATACCTGTGATTATGTTCCTGTTCTGATTGTTTTCTTAGTTTCTTTTTTAGATTCAGTTGATAGTTGTGAATTTGTTTCTTCCAGTATATTTTTTTTGCCTGTCAAATTAATGATTTAGATGGATGCTGCCCTTGGTGCATGGTTATTATTTAGACACCTGAAAGCTTTACAGAGACAAAACCCCATGCCTCTCTCTCGGCAAACACAGCATTGGTGAACCTGGACTTTATTCCTGGTACACCCAAAGAGCAACCATAAATGAATGAAGCTGACAACTGGACTGTGTGACACACTGGGAAGCCATGTGCTCTTCAGCTCCAGATGATGGCTGCCAGGGGGGAATGAAGCCTTGGCATTACCAAATAGTCTATTTTTCAAGAAACTCTATACATCTGTATTTTATGTAAGAATATTCCTAATTTTTTACCTGAAAATTAATGTAATTTTTTGGAAAACACTGTACAGGCTAAACAAAACAGGTCTCCTGCCTAATTCTGGCCCCCTGGTTGCCAGCATAAATATTTGTCATGATTGCAATCCCTGCCTTGCTTGGTTTTCATTTCCTTGAGTGAGCAACCATGGGTATCTAGTACAGCTCTTTGGCTGTGAGCATTGATCTATGACCCACCTTGTCTGCAGTGATGCTTGCTTTTCACTAGGTCCAATCCTTTTTTGGAGAGAGCCCATGCTGTCATAGCCTGCACTGCCTCCATGTCCAATGCTTTCTGAGCCACCCTGGATGTTTGGCAGCCCCTGAGTTACAGGTCCTCTAGAGAATTAGGGTCAGTGCTGCTTGATGCCTCAGCTTCAGAACTTATCTCTACTGTGTCTGGGGTGGCTCCATGGGAAGGTGTTTACTGGGACTCATTGGCTTTCAGCAACATGGAAGCTGCAGTGCTCTTTGGAATCTGTTCATTTTGAGAGCATGTGGCTAATTTATTTACCCAGTTTCCTTCCCAGGCAAAATTTTAGAACTGAAAGGGACATTGGAGATCTCTGAATCCAACATTTTATTTCACAGTTGGGAAGAGTGAGGCTTAGAAAAGGGAGGAGCCTTAGCAGAAGCTCCACAGCCAGTAGCAGGCAGGGGCAGCCCTCCTGCCTCCTGCCTCCCTTCTTAGGGTGTCTTAACCGTTGCCTCTAACAGCTGGATTTCAAAGAAATCCCCTTTTTCTGTCTCAACTTTTCAGTTGACTTACCTGGTTGTCCACATTTCTACCATTCGTTTCTGGGAGGTGACGCTTAGGTACCATTTGTTCATGGGAGTTTTTGCAAAGCTAATTAATCCTTCCCCACCCCGGGTCTTTCAAGACAACAGCCTTGTTCTTCTACACAGGCATTGTGAAGAGGAGAATTTTGGTTTGGGAATACATTAGAGAAAAATTTTGTGGTGTTCTAAAAACCTACTTTATTGTGTCAGGCTTGCAGATACTACCTCTATTAATGAGATATTGGGCTGGTGGTAATTTTGAAGACACAACAACATGTAATAACTAGCAAGCTTTAAGTGGGATGGGATTGATTGATTGCTTACCCCTTTAGTTGGAATTATGCTGCTTTGCAGTTCCTATGGATTCAACTCTCTGGCTTTCTGCATCCACAGCTGCCAACAGCTCTTTGCTGCTGAAGAAGGTGGGCAGATTGGGCAGCCAGAGAGGAATGCCGTGTGTTGGAACAGGCTTTTATCCCAGCGCCCACTGTGCTGCCAGGATGCTGTCAGCACAGTCTGAGAAATGCTTTAGTGACTGCCCACTAGCCTGACACCGGTGGTGGCCAAAGTCAGAACTCTCAGGAATCCTCTTTGGTGGTTGCAGCAGCAGAAGTGATGACAGAAGAGACACATTGCTCCAAGAGAGAAGGTGCACTCACCTTCATTCAGAGTCTAGAGACCTGAACTGCCCTAACTCCTTAATTACCATGAGCCTTAATGGTCTTATCTGGAACTTAGAGGCCAAACTGAATTGCGATTTCCATTTAGAGATGGTATTAAGGCCAATTACAATTCACACACGTACACATCCACACACGTATGATGTGTGTCTTATGTATAGATTGAAATGTGTTCTTCCAAAATTTACATGTTAAAGTACTAACTCACAGTATCTCAGAATGTGATGTTATTTGGAAATAGTTATTATTGCAGATGCAATTAATTAAGATGAGGTCATATTAGAGCAGGGTAACCCCAGTTTAATGACTGTTATCCTTATAAAAATGGGAAATTTGGGCACAGGCATGCACCCAGGGAAGATGTAGTGTAGAGTCTGCCATACTGCCACAAGCCTAGGAACTAACAGAAGCCAGCAAAGTGGCCTGGAATGGACCCTTTCCTATTGCTTTGAAAGGCCCTGCTCATACCTTGACACTGAACTTCTAGCTGTTAGAACCCTGAAACAATAAATTTTTGTTGTTCAAGTCATTTAGTGTGTGATACTTTGTTATCACAGACCTAGAAAACTAATACAATATGAATAAATAAGTAAGTAAATAAATAAATAAAATACACACACACACAAAATTACTTGAAATGCTAAAGGCTCAATAGCAACCTCTAGTAAATCTTGGGCTACTACAAACCTTGTCATGGCTGTGTGGGGCTAATTGGTTCATAGTAGTGGGCTGAGCTGATGGTGAGGCTTAGATAGATGGATGAAAAGACCAGATGGTAAGATCCTTGATGTGGCACACATTATATTAGTCAGAACTACTGTAAGGCATGGGATCCCTAAATCTCTGCTCTGTATATTCCCTGGGCCCATCTCTTTCCAAACCTCAACTTAAGTTGATCCAGGCATTTCTAATATTACAACTAGTTACCTATGGCCACACTACTGGTAATGGGCAAAGCCACTTCCTCCTTCTTTTTTACTACTGCTCTTGTAAGTAAAAAAGAAAGAATGATTAGCTTATTGCCATTGAAAACTCAAGAATATTCTACTTCCAGAATGGAGGAGGATTCGAGAGATGAGTAATGTCTTATGTACCTTTTGTTATATCTGCTGTTGTCCAGTAGGATTCCGGGCAATGGTGCATTGGGCTGACCATCATTTTCAGGGCTCTCAGTGATCTCTCAGGGACTCATCTCCAAGACGGAGGAAGAGCCACTGAATAACTCCCGTCCCTAATAAACAGCCTGAGAGTGAGTGTGCCACTGCTCAGTACATTAACCATATTTTCCGCCTTAGAGACAGAAAGCAGACTGTCTCATTTGATGAGGAAGCTGTAAAGTTTTAGGGAATGGGGAATAAATCAAGTCTTAGGTTTGTCTTGTAAAAATGCACTGCCTCATGCTGTGGCTCACCCTTCACTTGCATGAGTGCATTTTTATTCTTCTGCATAAATAAAACATGATTCAAAGCCACCCTTTTGACTTGCTCTTGGAGCTGGGTTCAACAACAAAAAAGTTAAAGTTGCTATTGTGTTTTTGATGATGAGGCCTGAGTATCAGTATGGAATACCTAAAATTCTTATAAGATGAAAAAGGCTCTAAGCAGAGAAAGGACCAAATAAAGAGGACTCCCCTCTCCGTCCCCCAGTCCCTGTGAGGAGATATGTGCAAACCCAGCTCCCGTCCTGGGTTCAGAATAAGACCACAAAACAGTTTGCTTCACCTTTGCTGCCCGCATGTCAGAGCCAAGAGCCATCTGAGGATAAGAATAGATAAATCATCAATCAAATCACCACCTTTTAAAATTGATTCACACTATCAATGGCAAGTGCTAAATTGTGTTCTATGGTGACATAAATATAGTAAGTATTTGGAGACATAAAATTTTATTGGTTGATTTCACTAAGCCATTTTCTTCTTTTTGACCCAGAGTATCTTAGGCAAAAGTCACTTTATTGACTATTAGTAAGTTTAGTGTCTTTCTTTCTTTTTCCTGAACCTTAACTTTAAAACTGATTAATAAAGAAGATCAAGAATCAAGAATCTTGTAGGGATTTAGGAGGGTCCTGGTGAGAAGGCACCAGGCTTGCCAGTACCATGATCTGTGGCTGAGGCCAGGGGTAGAAGCTGGAAATGGAGGAAAAATAAGAGAACTATGGAAAGTTACCAAGTTTGAGCTTCAGAAATGTGACTAAAGTGGATTATCAAAGCCTGCAGCACTTAAATCAAATACTGGAAGCTGAGGTGGTGCCTGTGGATATCTGGCAATTAGGGCAAGAAAGGTGAAGGGAAGGTGTTAGGGTATATGTCAGAACAAGCAGGTCTACTCTTCTGGTGGGATTTATGTGCCTCGGTGAAACTTTTCCTGCATAGCTTAGGTTTATTTAAAGTACCTGGAATGCATATGACAGAGAATGTTGTCTATGTATCTGATTCTTTTTATTTTTTGGTTTTACTTAAAGGGTAACAATTTTTTTAGGACATGTTCCCATTTACATATTTTTAAATACATATAGTTTTCTAATAAACATTATTTTTGTGTAAGAATTTTCAATAAAGCTTCAGCATTGAGAATAACAGGTAATAAATAATATTATATTCTTAAGAGGGCAATGGACATTGTCCCTGAACCTAAGAAGATAACACAGAAATGACAGAAACCGCAGCAGCCCCTCCAGCCTATGTAAAAAGAAGACTGAGAAGGGGGCAGGGTGTGAGGTGAGTGTTTGACCGAAGGGGAGGTTCTAACCCTCTCTATTCTCCCAAGGACCTTTTTTCCCAAGTCAAATAAGTGTACTATCTCTAGAGGTTGCAGGGGTGAGGGGGGCAGGCACATACAAGGAGAGACTAGCACCTCACTGCTCACCTAGCTGGGTGCATGTGGAGAATCCATGGGTCTGCTCTAAGTCACCGTTGGAGCCGAGTCGGGTGTGTGAGAAAGGCCTCAGGAGCTTGATAGCTATCCTGGGATTTTGAGGGCATGTGAGACGAGGACTGTGTCTCCTTATTGCCTCTCGAGGCCTGAAGTCTAGATGTTGTCTGGAGCATAATGGTAAGATGGGGAGAGGGCAACCTGCACCTTGCATTTGACTCAGGGACGTGAGGGAGTTTTCTTAAGGTTGAGCGCTTATTGCAGAAAGTACCGGATTGGACATTTAAAAAAAAAATTTATGTATTTATTTTTAGAGAGAAAGGAAAGGAAGGAGAAAGAGAGGGTGAGAAACATCAATGTATGGTTGCCTCTTGCGAGCCCCCTACTGGGGACCTGGCCCGCAACCCAGGCATGTGCCCTGACTGGGAATATAACTGGCAACCCTTTGGTTTGCAGGTCTGTGCTCAGTCCACTGAGCTACACCAGCCAGGGTTGGATTGGACCTTTTTATAGTATGCTGCCAAACTATGGGACTAGTATAAGATACTATGGATGTGACATCTGAAGTTGGAGTAGAGGGAGGTGTTCAGAGGTTAACCAGAGAGTGCACCTCCATGTGAGAGAACCAGAAAGGGGCCCCCAGAACCCACTCTTGCAGCCCATGGGAGAGCCATCACTGAACACCTCAGCCCATTGAGGGAATTGTTAGCCAGCCCACAGGGAATCAAAACAATGGGTGCAGTTAAGTAAAGTACTTGTTGCTTTTCCTTTTCTCCCCTTCCCTTCTGCCCGTGGAGAGTCAGAAGGGAGAAGAGATGAAGAGGAAAAAAACAGACCACACCCCCTTTGTCACTTCTGATCTTGATCCAAGGAATGGACCTGAGAAAAGAGTAGGTTGGAAGCTTTGAATTTATGTGACACTCTTTATTTACACTAGACTGGACTGTACTTTTTAAAAGCAAAAGGGAGTCAATCCCAGAATGGGCTTGTCATTTTGTAACTAAAAGTTCAAAAAACAAGTTATACTTCTCAACATTTTAATATCATTGCACAATAGAAAATGATAATTCCATTTGTAAGGCAAACTGAGGCAACCAGACATGCCTATTTGTACCTAGAGGTCACTAGGGGCGACTGGTTGAGGGTTTTCATTCACCTACCCAATGGCCCTGACCCAAAGCCTGATGACCAACCATTCCCTTGGATTGGGACATTCTATTTTACACTGTAATCTCAGAGTGACCAGGGAGAATTTCTCATCTTTAAGGGAGAATGGATATTTTTTTATTCCTATATATAGCCTTCTTAAGATCACGTGGGTCATGGAAATGCCTAGGTTTAAATTCTTATCTGCACATTAGCATAGGAGCAGCAAAGAACAAATACTTAGCAAATAACAAACAAATATTGGCCTGGGAGACAAAGTTCCAACATTGTTAATGGCCAGCTATTTACATTGGGCAGGACACTTGATCTGTCTTGGTTTTTGTTTCTTTAGTTATTAAGTGAGGGCACTGTATTTAACAAATAGCAGCCATCACTACCACTCTCCAAGCTGGGCCTGTAAGGGGAAGGAGCAAGAAATATCTGGCTCAATTATGTCAGTCAAAATTTGATTGGATGGCTGCTATGCATGACACACAAAAGGCAATATGAAGCTCCTCTGAAGCATGCAAAGTGGGACATTTTATACTCTAAAGCTGAAGAACTCTCCAAAGTCTTCTGTGTCACTCTCTAGGACAGACGATGTGTGATTGCAAGTCTCTCTATGGCCTTTGAGACCTTTCCCAAGATGTTTGTTTATTCCAAGCAGCAGCCTGTCCTGGCCACACTGGGTGGCTCCTGGATGGGGTTGATTGTCTGCCGCTGCTTGTCCTGCTCTTCAGAGCACCACTCCTCTGGCTTCCACAAGCATCCAAAGGGGAGCACTGTGTCAAGCAGAGTGCGCACCTTCCTTTGGTGCATGAAAAATTAAAATGGATTTGGGATACCCATGGCATATCAGTACGGTGTTTGGTCAAATATCAAATTTTAGTTTCTATTTGCCCAAAGGCCCAAAAATTATTATCTGAGGGAAGAATGACATGCATATCTGGTAGGCACAGGTTTCATCTTGAGGGCAATCACTTTTCTCACGCAAGGAACTCATAGGAATCTGGGTAGAAAGAATTCTTTCTTGTGAATTGACTTCCATTAGTCAATTTATATATATACACAGTGATTTATTCATTATCCTCCTCTCTTCTTCCTTTTATCCTATCTTTTGGTTTGGGTCCCCTTGATAACAGAAGGGATGGTTAGAATCCCTTAGAATCTCAAGAATAGGCCTTGCCTACAAGTGGTTCATGTGGGATGTGATCCTGGGAAGAGGAGTGAGGCAGGGAGGGAGGAAAGTCAGTATAAGGGTGCATTATCAAGCTCACTGCTTAAGAAATGGCAGCTCGGTTGTTCCAGGTTTTCTGGGGAGCATGTAGACAAGAGACTGGAGCTTTTATTCAACAGCTTCCTTTCCTCACTTTCGGTTCCCCCAAGGCCATTACCTTCCCTGCACTTACGGACTGCATGCGTCCACCAGCTTGGTGAGCTCCCAGGACTTTGGAGAAGACCCTGGTGCAGAATACACATCAACCTTGCGGTGGGACACTGGTCCTGGGAACTGTCCATCTAACTGAAGCTGAAACCCGATGTGGGCTGGGAGATGTGACAAATGTACCAGAATTATATGTTTATTCAACAAGGATTCATAGTGGCTTGCAAATGTGCATATGTTAACATACATTTTAACATATATTCTGATGAGTTAAACATGAGGAATTCATAGCAAAGTTATTATGAGAACAGTTGTTATTTAATCCTATACACTTCTTAGATGTGGGATGCAAATAAAGGTCTCTAAACTTTGAAATAGTTAACATGAAGAGGGAATTGTGGTAAAGTACAAATTTTACAATGACTAAAAGACAAAAATAAACCAGTTGTTTAGTAGAAACATAATTATTTCTGGTGCTAAAATTGAAGAGAAATTTCTGCTGTGGATGTACCACGAGGACAATGGGATGCAATGAATCACATCCTGGCTAAAATGTTTAATGTAAAACTTGGTGAATTTTATAATGTTGTTTCTTATTTTTAAATACAGGCAAATAGCTCCCCCCAAAGTATGATTAGTAAAAGCAAGGCTAAGGTGTGGAAGGGGATATTCATAAGATAGAATGGCCTGTTAGTAGATGTATGATTTTTTAAAAATTTAATATTTATTCCATTTTTCTATTACCCTTTAGTCCCCTTATGACTCCCTCTTCCCCAGCCATCACCACACTGTTGTCCACGTCCATGAGTCCTTTTTCCTTTTTGCTCAATCTCTCTACCCCTAACCTCCCTCCCCAAAGCTGTCATCCTGCTCTCCCTCTATGAGCCTGTCCCTGTTTTCCTTGTTAGTTCAGTTTGTTCATTAGGTTACACATATGAGTGAAATCATATGGAATTTGTCTTTCTCTAACTGGCTTATACCACTTAGCATAATGTTCTCCAGGTCCATCCCTCCTGTCACAAAAGGTAAAATAGTCTTTTTCTTTAATGGTCTAGATGGATGATTTTAAACTAAAGTACAAACCAATGACTTTCAGAGTTAGTCTTGTTGTGGGTCTGTTTCTTATCATACCTCTCTTTCTCTATTCCTCTCTTTTCTCAACCTGCTCTCATTCCTACTTCCTTCTTTCATTCAATAGCAGAGCATGGGCTTTGAAGTGAAATTTAACTATGAAGACTCACAGTAATTTAACAATTACTAACATAGGATGAAAAAATCTATTATCTTTACTGTCATATTTGCTACTGATTATATATATTGACTTTTTCTCATGATAAAGTAGTATATTTTCTTTTGAAAACACATAAGAAAATTTTTAAAAACCTGCAATTTAACCATCCATATACAGAAATAGTAGTTAAATTATTTTTGTAGTTTCCTTTCTAGATTTGTGGGTACATAGTTTTCAAGATTAAATTATATATACTGTTTTCTCCTGTTTTTGCCATGTCATTATGTGAAGAATATTTCCCAATAATAATCACAATACCAGACATCAGACTCTACTACAAGGCCACTATACTCAAAACAATCTGGTACTGGCACAAGAACAGACCCATAGACCAGTGGAACAGAATAGAAAGCCCAGAAATAAGCCCAGGTCTCTATGGGCATCTAATATTTGACAAAGGGGGCAGAAGCATAAAATGGAGCAATAACAGCCTCTTCAACAAATGGTGTTGGGAGAGCTGGACGGCTACATGCAAAAAATTGAAATTGACACCATTGAAATTGACAGCTGACACCATTACACATAAATAAACTCAGGATGGATAAAAGACTTAAATATAAGTCGCAACACCATCAAAGTCCTAGAGGAGAACATTGGCAGGAAACTCTCAGATATCCCACGCAGCAATTTTTTCACTGATATGTCTCCTAAAGCAAGGGACATAAAGGAAAGAATAAACAAGTGGGACCTCATCAAAATAAGAAGCTTCTGCACGGCGAAAGAAAACATCAGCAAAATGAAAAGGTAGCCAACCATATGGGAAAATATATTTGCTAATGATACATCAGATGGAGGTTTGATCTCCAAGATATATAAAGAACTCACTCGACTCCACTCCAAGAAGACAAACGATCCAATGAAAAAATGGGCAAAGGACCTGGGCAGATGCTTTTCCAAGGAGGAGATACAGAGGGCCCAGAGGCATTTGAAAGGATGCTCAGCATCACTAGCCATCAGAGAAATGCAGATCAAAACCACCATGAGGTACCACCTCACACCGGTCAGAATGGCCATCATAAACAGACCCACAAACAACAGGTGCTGGCGAGGCTGTGGAGAAAAGGGAACCCTAGTCCACTGTTGGTGGGAATGCAGACTGGTGCAGCCACTGTGGAAAGCAGTGTGGAATTTCCTGAAAAAGCTGAAAATGGAACTGCCTTTTGATCCAGTGATTCCCCTGCTGGGACTATACCCTAAGAACACCAAAATGCCAATTCAAAAGAACATATGCACCCCAATGTTCATAGCAGCACAATTTACAATAGCCAAGTGTTGGAAGCAACCTAAATGCCCATCAGTAGATGATTGGATCAAAAAGTGATGGTACATATACACAATGGAATACTACGCAGCAGAAAGAAAAAAAACTACTAAACTTCGCAACAGCATGGATGGAACTGGAGAGCATTATGCTAAGCGAAATAAGCCAGGGGGCAAAAGACAAATACCATATGATCTCACCTATAAGTGGAACCTAACCAACAATACAAAGATGCAAGGAAAATAAGACCAGCAACACTGAAAGGAAAAGAAATCGACAGAGACAAGAGGGAAGGAGGGTGGGGGGAAGGAAGGGAAGGGGAAAGTCAAGGAACATATAGCAAGGACTCATGGACAAAACCAAAAGGGAAGAGCTGAGGGAGGAAGGGAGAGAGGGAGGGGGCAAGGGAAGGTGGTGGGGGGAGGCAGAGACAAATGTATTTGAAAAAATAAATTAAAATAAAATTAAAAAAAGAGTATTTCCCAATAATAATGAATATATACTAACAAAATCACTTTTAATAGATGCATTATCATCCATCAAATAGTGTGTTGTCATTTGTTTAATTATATATGATTATTAGATATTTAGATTGCTTCCAATTTTGGATTATTATAATTAATGGCATTATAAATATCCTTATACATAATTCTATGAATTTTTCATCCAAATATTTCTTTAGAATCAACCCTTTGATTTGGCATTGCTAGGATAAATGATGTGAAAATTAAAGGCTTTGATAACGTTTTGCTAAATTGCCTTTCAAAAATGTTGTATACCCCCACCAGCAATGTATTGGCATGCCTGTCTCACCAAACATAGGTATCATAACAATATATACACAATATTTATTATGGTTATAGGATGGCTTAGTCTAAAGTTAGGGACCAACCAGTGGAATAGAAACTACCTAGGTATTACAGAAAGAGGAAATTTAATCCATGTGGTTTGCACATGTGATGGGATAGCTGATAAGCCAAAGAGGATGATATGGACTAAATTATGTCTTTCCAAAGTTCACATTTTGAAGCCATAACCCCCAATGGGATAACATTTGGAGATGGAGCCTTTGGGCAGTAATTAGGTTTAGATGAGGTCATGGGGATAGGGCCCTTCTTGATGGTATTAGTACCTGTAAAAAGAGAGACTTCAGAGAGCTTTCTCTCCCTCTTTTTCGCTCTCCTTCCCCTTTCCCCCTCTCTTCCTCCCTTCTTTTTTCTCTCTCCCCTCTTGTGCCTCTCCCTTTCTCTCCCTCCTTCTCCCCGCCTCCCCTCTCACTCCTTGTCTCTCTCCCTCCTTCCCTCACTTCCTCCCTTCCACTCTTCTCCTTTCTCTTCTCTCTGTCCTTCTACTCCTTTGTCCATCTCTCTCCCTCCCTCCCTTTCTCTTCCTCCCTCTTCCTCTCAAGCCAAGAAGAACACTTTCACCAGGAACTGAATTGGCCAGTACTTTGATCTTGGATTTCCCAGCCTCCAGAACTGTGAGAAATAAATTTTTATTCTCTGAGCCACCCAGTCTCTGGTGTTTTATTAGGGCAGCCTGAGATGACTAACACATCGGCTGACTCAGATTA
Source organism: Pteronotus mesoamericanus (assembly GCF_021234165.1). NCBI lineage: Eukaryota > Metazoa > Chordata > Mammalia > Chiroptera > Mormoopidae > Pteronotus > Pteronotus mesoamericanus. The sequence continues at coordinate 1,320,309 of NW_026555325.1, forward strand.
CAACTGCTGGAAGCCACTACTTTTCCTAGGCTGGAAGGACAAGGAGATGGCAGCATTATCAGCAAAAGCTGGAGTCATCTGAAGGAGGCTGGAGCCATGGCAGCCTGTCCTCTGGGAGCTGAAATGGCAGAGGAGATGCAGCCTGAGCCAGAGAGAAATGGGAAGAAACACCCTGACGTTTCCCTCCCTCCTGATCCCCCGTGTTCCACCAGGGCCTCTCACTGACAGAACAATGTGAAGCCAGCTGATGTGGGGACATGAGAAGGCTGGAGGGCTGTGGACCACGTATGTGACACAGAGAAGAGCAGGGAAGGGTAGGAATGGATCTGAGCACTCATAGACCCAGGAATGCAAAAGGTGCTTTGTCTGGCTGACACAGTGTCTTTGGGAAGCTCTGCTGTCTTGACTGTGGACGGGGCATGCTCTGCCAGATGAGGCAGGGCACAGTGCCAGCACAAGCGTTACACAAATGCCTGGCCCCCGTAGGCCCTGAAGTGTGTACCCCCTGCTTTAACCGATGGGCCCACTTGAGATGGTGATGGAGGGCAGGGTAGGGTATTTTAAGAGTGGAGACGGTATAGAGAGAGGCATGGGGGCTGGAATGGTATGGCCCTGAAGTCAATTTCCACACTTTTTCTTAGGTAGCCTGGTCCTCTAAAGTTGCAATTTCTAAAAGACATAGCCCTTGACTTAATATTCCTGTATTACATTCCAGAGAATGAACAGGTTTCAAAGTGTATCTGTGTGTGTTTTCTGTAGCATGAAAATCTCTTTCACGTGCATTTGGAGTGGACTAAATTAGGCAATTTGATGTTCATACGGGCTCGGCTTTATTCTTTCTAAATCATTACAGCTGTTTAGAGGTACCTACTCACCCCTGACGTGGGATTCCGTTACTAACGCTCTTGTCTGTGAGCCCACCCCACCCAGCCAGGCATCTCTTCATGACCACTGTGGGGACCCCCGCAGACATTTAACAATGTGGAGAGGAAATGAGGATGCTCGAGAACTTTACCAGAGGTAGGTCAATGTGGCAAGGATGGGCCGGTGGGGCCCAAACTGTAGGATTTGGAGAGTTTTCTTGTTTGTCTCACTGCAAAGCAGCCTGTGTCTGAGCCCTACACCGGGCGGGGGAGGGGCCGGGAGGGGTGCAGGGGCTGTATCTAGCTGGAAAAGGAGAGCCACCCTGTTCTAAATTAGACATGTGCCATGTGGTGGCTATGAGGAACCATGCCTGCTCTTACAGTGCCCAGACTGTGAAGATTTCGTCTTTATTTTAAAACCTTCTCATTATCTCAGTGTGTCCTGTTCAAACATTTCCAGTGGTAGAGATAAGCAGGCATTTCTGGGCCATCCTGGACTTCCAGCCTAACCTTTCTTACCAGGTGGTTCCCGTGCTTCATTTTGATATCCCATTCAATTTTGCACATTTGTCCCTATTATTTTGGGATAGCCTTGTGCTTTGGGAAGCCTGGTTTGGCTTGAGGAGGGCGGGGTGTGGAGATCACTTATTCTGATAAGCAATGATTGTAAGAGTCCCAGACACAAGGGCCTCCAGGACTGGGTGGTCCTGGGAGCCAGTTAAGCGGGCAAGGGGGTGCCTGTCAAACCCATCTCAAGAGGGCGCTCCCAGCCCGAGTTGATTATAGGCAGTGGCAGCTCAGGCCCTGTGTTACTTTTTGTTGTTTTTGCTGTTTGGTTTTTTCCAAGAAAACCTAGAGACCTCTGTGAAAATTTTCCAACATGGGAAATTTGTTCTAAAATTTTTAAAACATTGTGAGCACTATAAAATTCACTTCTATGGGCAGAGTTTGGCCCCAGGGGCAGCTTGTCATCTTGGACTTGTGGAGTGATTCTTGTACCAGCCACCAGGCTGTGGGCAACACCAAGGTGAGTGAGACGGTGTCCCTATCCTGAAGGGATTTCAGTGGAGAAATGAAACTGAAAAAGCCAACGCTGTCACAAGGCAGAGTAAACCAAAGATATGCTGTTGAGAGAGAGTTCAGGAAATGCTGTGGGTGCCCCAATGGAAGGGATTTTTATGATGATATTTTTCTTTATATGGTATTAACATGAACTATTCATCCTACTTTAAATAATTGAACTTCAAAATATAGAAAAACATATGTAATCTGTTTATGGGGTCTATGGTATTTGACTGGCTTAAAGGTGAGACCACTTTAATAATGAGGCTTTTCGGGACTTCACTAAATAAATCCCTTTGGGGAAAGGATTTATACTTTGCTGGTTTCCACTCTGGAGTGTTGCAATGAAATTCCTCTGTGAATAATGAAATAGGATTTTAAAGATCACTTTTTCTAGGCAGGATGACTAATGAGAGAGGTAATGCCTTAAGACGGGCCCACATGCTCAGCAGTCCAGCCATTCCAGAACTCCCCGACTGCGGAGCTCGCCAGGTAGTGGCAAAGCCAGGCCGGAGAGACATCTGGGGCAGATCCAGCTGGGCCGACGGGGCGGGGCGGGGGGGAGAAAGATCAGAAGTCAACAGGACACCTGAGTCAGGACCTGGCGATTATGCCAGTATCCTGGAGCCCCTGCGAGTCTGGGCTCTCCCCTTTTCCAAGGCTCTTCCTGTGCTATATTTCAATTACCAGTACACTGTCCCTCCAGCAGGCCCCAAGGAGCATGTGACAGGGCCCGTGTCTTTGTATTCTAGTGCCTAGCAGATGGCTGGTATGAAGAGACATGTTGCATGCCAACTGAATGAATAAATAAAGAATAAACCAAATGAAAACATAGGCAGGTATACAGCCTCAGGGAAATTCAGCAAGAGGAGGTGGTACTGGCTGGCAGGTGAGTGGAGCGTGGCGACAGGCAGTTTGGAGCTGGTAATGTGTGGAGACCCAGGCCTGTGGCGAGAGGGCGAAGCGATGTGCAGGCTCTTGCTCTGGGGCTGAGAGTTGGTCATCAAGGCAGGACTCAGGTAGGAGGAAACATGACCTGGATTTTGATAGTGGGAGGGAGGAACAGAGCACAGCTCCAAGGCGGCAGAGAGCAAGGGGTAAGATTGGATGTTCTGGCATCAAAGAAATTCAAGTTCCAATCTCAGTTCTACTTTTCCTTAGCTGGGTAACTAGGCAATAGGCTTGACCTCTCTGTGCCACAATGTTCATATCTCTTAAAAGGGGATAAAATTGTTAGAAAGATTGAGTGAGATGTGGGTGTATGTGAAGCACTCAGCACCTGGTGGAGGGTTATTAATGAAAATATGGGTATTATGTAATTAATAACAGGTTACTTGATGCCGAGGATTTTGAGCAGTAACCAGGAGCTGTGGACACAAACAACCTCAGGCATATTGCAAACCATACATCTCCCTACCTTCACCCCAACTAGGATGTTGGGAATAGATATTGTATTTCAAAAGCTTCCTAGCAATATCTGATATGCCCTCTCTCTCAGTCCACATTTTATTTCTGTAAATCACCCCACAAAACCAGTGTGGGTCTCGTCGTGTTGGGGGATTTGACTGGAGGTGGAGGTAAAGTAGCCCTGATTGTGTTGGAAAGTACTGGAAAGGACATGAAGCAGGCAGGGCTGATGCAGCCAGGAGACAGCGCACCAGTCCATTTAGGGACCCACCTGAAGTGTTTTGAGTTCCTTCAAAAGGAGAAGAAAAAGTGAACTTTCAGGTTGAAGAAAGTGTTTTAATTATTATAGTATACTTATATGTAAAAGAAATATAGTCATTTAAAAAATACAAATTTTTCCCTTTTAATTTTTTTTGAAAGGAAGTTTCCCTCCAAGGCTGGAATGACTAAGGCCCATAGAAGTCCCCCATGAGAGTCACTGTCCCATGGGGACAGTGATTCCAGCAAGTCATTATACTAGAAGTTCTCTAAGTGGCGGAGGGGAGCACTAGGAAGTTAATTAAAGTGCAATTTCTGGACCCCATTCCAGAAAGTCAGATGCAGCCTGTGGTGGGCTCAGGAACCCACATTTTAAGAGAGGCTCAGCTCATTCTGAAGCAGGCTGAAGCTGCCTGAGACACCTGGACCCCTCTCTCAATTGTGGTTCTACCTGGCCGTACAGTTGGAGGGTGTAGGGAGAAAGGGAGCCTGCTGTCCAAACTGGCAAATCCACCCAAGCATGTCAGCTTAGCTGAAAGTAAGATCAATTCAGCAGACAAGCCAGTCTGATTCTGTAACCCAAATAACCGCTGACTGATCAGTGTTTTTCCTAGCATCTACATGTTAGGACCTCATTTAAATATCTTGCACCTGTAAAGAGAAATGTTTGAAGCAGCTTTTCTTTAAGTGAATGTGTTGTGCTATGGCAAGATGGTACTTTGCATTTAAAAGCCAGTTTCAAAATGTTATTTTACAAAATCATTACATGGAATTTTTATGTTAAACACAGCATTACACAGGCGGCTGACTTGCTCCACTCTCCACGAATAAGCAGATTTCTTTAATTAAATATATAATTTTCTTTAATTATATCAGTTAATTTGAAAGGTGCTAACTAAATAAAATTTTATCCCACAAAATTTATAGAGTAAAAGCAATATTAAAATAACATTAACGTTGCAGGACAGATTCAGTGAAGGAGCAAATAAGCAAAAAATTGACAAATCCCTCACCTTAATGACTCGAGGTGTGATTCTTATCTGCATTTCCTTGCATTTGTGACTCTTTACAATAGAATCCAATAGACTTTTAATACTCTTGTTTTGTCTCTACTGTTATTACTGCATGAATAACTTCCTTTAGTTTCATGGTTTTGCAGAAAAGTTTATCAGTGGGTTGAGGGTGACCCAAAATAATTTTTAAGGTAATTTCCATAAATTGGTTCTGAAGTAAAAATCTATATCAGAAGTTTCTCTTCTTAATTCTACCTCTTTTAATTAAAAATTTTTTTCTTTTTATCTTCACCCAAGGACATGTGCATTGATTTTAGAGAAAGGGAAAGGGAGGGAGAATGAGATGGAGAGAAACATTGACTGGTTGCCTTTCGTACACACCCAGATTGGGGACTGAATTTACGATCTAGGAATGTGTCCTGACTGGGAATTGAACGCCTAACCCCTAGGTTTTTGGGACAATGCTCAACCAACGGAAGCACTCTGGCTTGGACCTACCACTCTCTTTTACTTTTAATTTGCTTCTCTTTTAAATATTTTATTGTTTATGCTATTACAGTTGTCCCAATTTTTTTCCCTTCACCCACCTCTACCCAGCCTGCACCCTGTTCCCACAGTCAGTCCCCACACGGTCATCCATGTTCATGGGTCATGCATATATGTAATCGCTTCACCTTCTTTAAATCAGTCCCCACCATCCCCTTCTCCTCTTACAGCTGTCAGTCTGTTCCATGTTCCACCCTCTTTTTAAAGAAAATATTTTGTAATGTTCCTTTCACCACCCTGAAAGAAATTTTATAGATAATCTAGTCTATCTACTCATATTCATAAAAAAATCAACAGAATGCCTTACTTGTAATAAATATAAAATATAAAAGATAAGTAATTAATAATAAATTAATATGTATTTCAAAATGTAAGTGCTTGGGTGGGACTATATTACAACATATAATGAAGTTGTTGGTTATACCTCTATAAAAGATTGCATTGCACACAAGATCTCATTGGTGTATTCTATTGGTAACTCAGGTACCAAAATGACATTACTTACTTTCATTCATATTATTCTTCAAAAAAGATATTTTTAGAGCAATTGTAGGTTCACTGGAAAGTTGAGAGGGAGGTACAGAGATTTGGCATATACTCCATACACCACACATGCACAGCCTCCCCCATTGTCAACATCTCCCATGACAGTGGTACACTTGTTAAAAATTGATGAACATATATTGACACATCACAGTTACCCAAAGTACGTGGTTAACATAAGTGTTCACTTTTGAGGGTCTATATTTTATGGGTTTGGACAAATGTATAATGATATATATCTATTATTATGGTATCATACAGGGTATTTTCACTGCCTTAAAATCCTCTGTGCTCTACCTGTTGATCATTGCCCCCAACTTCACCTCTGGCAGCCATTGAAACTTTTACTGTCTCCATAGTTTTGCCTCTTCAAGAATGTCATATAGCATGTGTCATATAGTATGCTGCCTTTTCAGAATGTCTTTCACTAAGTAGTATGCATTTACGATTCCTCCATGTCTTTTCATAACTTCATAGCTCATTTCTTTTCAGTACTGAGTAATATTCCATTGTCTGGATGTAGTACAATTTATTTACCCAATTATCTACTGAGGGACATCTGGGTTGCTTCCAAGTTTTGGCAGTTATAAATAAAACTACCATAAACATCTGTGTACAGGTTTTTGTGTGAACATAAAATTCAACACCTTTGGGTAAATACCCAAGGAGCATGATTGCTGGATCATATGATAAGAGTATGTTTAGTTTGTAACACACCATCAGACTGTCTTCCATGGTAGCTATAATATTTTGCATTCCCACCAGCAATGTACAAGTGTTCACATTGTCACCAGCATTTGATGTTATCAGTGTTCTGGATTTTGGACATTCTAATAGTTGTGTAGAGATATAGCATTGTTTTAACTTGAATTTCCTTGGTGACATGTGATGTGAAGCCTCTTTTGACAGACGGTTTATTTGCCATCTGTATATCTTCTTTGATGAGATGTCTGTTAAGGTCTTTGACCCATTATTTGAATCAGGCTGTTGTTTGAGTTTTAAGATATTTTTTTTTCCTTATCTTGGACAACAGTCTTTTATCAGGTGTTTCTTTTGCAAGAGTGCACTTTTTGGTCTCTTCTTATAAGAGCACTAATTCTATTGGGAGGACCCCACCTGCATGAACTCATCTAAACCTAATTATCTACCAATGGCCAGATAATTGCTATTTGGAGATAGAAAATAGCAAATTGAGGGTTAGGACTTCAACATACAAATTTGGGGGTGGAAGGAGACACAATTCATATCAAAGTATTTTTGGTAAAGTTCCATATAAAGGAAAATACAGCCTACCCTTAATTTTTCTGGTAGTTGTGTTCCTGAAAATGCAGTATATATCAAAAATAGCTCAGAAATACCCATGCCTCCATAAGAAAGAGAATTACATTCTAGGCTTAGATAATTTTAAGCAATATATTACCCTCATGCATGGGAGGATTCTTTATTATGTAACCCAGCACCCTTAATTTCTCTGCTTACTAATTGTCAGTAGCATCAAAAATGACATTATAGGTTTTCAAAACTCACTCCATTAAGAATAATTGAAATAGATTTTAAAAATGGAGAGCACATTGTTAGCATAGAACAGAAAAGGGAAGGAGAAGGTGGTAAACTAACATTTCTTGAATGCCAGGGCAAAGATCACAAATTTAGAGATTAAGAGATTTTATTTATTTTATTCTCATTTTTAAAAATTAAATTTAATGCCAGTCCACCGCAATTTTCATTACCTTATTATTACCTTACATCTACTTTGCTTAACTCATTTGTGTTACCTGCCAGTGTCCTAAAGGCAGGCAAGTTGTTCTGCTGTTCTGTGGTGATCCAGCTGCTGAATATCATCCACTTGTTTAATCCCTGTAACTACCCATTCAAGTAGTTCTAGTCTCTCTATTTGCAAATGAAGAAACCAAGGCTCAAAGAGATTAAGTAATTTGTCCAACTTCACATGCCTTGTAAGTGGTAGACTCAAGATCTAAACCTTTATTTGTTTGAAGCCAAAAATCTCTGTTCTTTCTACAACATGTTCTCTTTTGATACATCCCACATCTGGCTGTGAAGATGCAGCTCTTCTGAGTTGATCTTGGAGAAAAACCCTCCACACGGGTCTTGAAAATAGTGTCCTGATTTCTGACCCTGATATCTGGGACAAGTAAGTGGTGGTCCCTGGACAGGCGACTGATGATCGCAAGTTTGATTATTCCAAGGTAGACCTGAAAACATTGACCTTGCATTGCATTTCTTCTCTGCTGAGTTTATCCACTCCTGTTAAGCAGCCCAACAACATGTGTAAAGATTTTTCTTCACAGCGTGCTTGGGTAAATAAGTAGTTTATCAAATAAAACCTTCCAATCAAGAGCGTGAAGACACACCACATCAATAGCCCCTCAATGAGTATCTGTTCCTTCCAGGGATCCTGGTGATACAAATCCACCTCCAATCAACAATTGTGTTTGCTGTTGGTCTTGTGGCTTAAGAGGCTTTGGATAAATTTGGGCCTGTAATTCATTTGAACAGTTCCAGTCTTCTGATTCCATCCTAAGGAATACCTCCTTGGAATTTAAAATTGTTCTGGAAAAAAAAATGTGATAAACAAGCCATTTCACTGGGTTTTTCTGTAATTTTCTTTGGGAGATAAGTCTCACAGGTATGAGAAGGCAAGGTTATAGGATAAAGAGGATATTTAATTGTCCTAGCATTTTGGGCAATAATAACTAAAACATGTATTTATCAAGCACCTGAGCAGTGCTACAAGGATACTAGAGTGACCATGTTTGTACTTTGTGTCTCTGGACATAGCTGGCTGGACCAGGGATGGACACCTAATCCAGTTGGAATTGACTCTGGGAATTTGCAATTGTGGCTGTGAAGAGTAGCCAATAACTGTGTATTCTTAAACTTGGAAGATATGTGGGGGCAGGTGTGGGAGAGAAGGTGTCTTCTCCCACAGGAGGGAGAGGCATGAAGAAGAGTGAGGTCCAGGATCAGAGAGAGGCTGAGGTGAGAACCCTTGCAGCTCCAGAGAGGGAAAGAAACTACTTGAAGCAGCGCTTTGTTTCCTGGAAGTGCTTCTGTTGTTAGTTTTGGTCTCACAGGAGGACCAAATGCATATAGAACTTCTGGTGCTAAGTAAAATCACTAATATTTAAAGTAAATTCAACTTTTTGCCTAAGTCTGAGTAACTTTCTAATATGGTCAAGAAAAAAACTCCTGGCTGAAACAGTTGGATTCTTTAAATATAGCATTTTGTTTATCCTTTCAGCAGCCCTTACAGGTAGGTACTGTGATTTGTTTTACAGATGAAGAAACTCAGTCTCAGAGCAATTAAATAACTTCCACAGGTTTACACAGCTAGCAAGTGACAGGGACAAGAAGTTGAATCCATAAATGTTCCTTATGCATCTTTACAAATGTGAAAATAAATCCTTATGCCTGTGTTACGCTTTATATTTCCAAAACATATGTGTTACATTGTTTAATCCTCACAGTGACCTAAGGAAAATAGTACTTTACAGATGAAAATATTCAGGTATGGAAAGGTTAAGTACATAATTGAACTGAATCTGAACATATATATATGTTTATATGTGTGTGCATATTTTAATTTTTAGGAATTTAAATTATTAATATTTTATACATATAAAGAAATATGTAAACAAAGTATAAAGCCAAATGAGAGGAATATCTATGCAGACCACTGTGTATGAAGTGAAATGTTACTAATGTGATGGAAGCCTCCTAAATTCCCTTCCTGGTCACATCCCACTACCTGCTTCCCTAGGATAAGCAACATTTTGATTCGGGTTTATCTTCCTATTCGTTACAGTATGACATAACTGAGGCATCTTCAATAAAATATTATTTAGTTTTGTTCCTGAACTTTGTCTAAAGAAATGCTGTATGTATTATTTTTCAACTTGTTGCTTTTGCCCAACATCACATTACTGAAATTCATCCATGGTCATGTGTGTGGGGTCATTCCATCCATTTTCACTCTATAAAGCGTTCCATTAGATAAATATAGCACAATTCATTTATGCACCGTTTTGTCAGTGAACATTTAGGTTTTTTTAGTTTGTTTACAATGATAAGCATGCTGATTTGGAGATTTAGTATTTGTACCCTGGGGCATAGCTATAAGAGATTCTCTGGAGTGTGTACCTGGGAGTAAAATCTGTGGGGTTATGGGATGTGTGCCTCTTCAACCACAATAAATGCTTATTCAAGTAATAGCATGAACAATAAGTTGTTACTCAAAGTGATTATATGATTTATACTCTCACCAGCAGTATACAAGTTCTTATTACTCCACATTCTTTCTGAATCTTGATAGTTTTGGCTTTTAAAATTTCTACCAGGAATGGTACATAGGCTTATATCTTTTACCATTTTTTTTCTATTAACATGTTTGTCTTATTCTTATTGATGCATAAAAACTCTCTTATATATTCTAGATATATATGTTAACAGATTTCTTCTAGTTGGTGGCTTATACTTTTCTTCCTGTTGTATATTAGCAAATGGAAATTCTTCATTTTAATGGAGTCAAAGTTATCAGTATCTTGTCTTTGGCATATGGTTTTATGTGTTAAGACATTTTTTTCCTCCTTTACAGACAAAAAGATATTCCCCCATAGTATTATTAAAACTTTTATGATTTTGCTTTTCACATTTAGTTTATATTGAATTTGTTTTTGCATATGGTATAAGGTAGAGCCCGATTTTATTTTTTGCCATGTTATATCCAGATGTCTTGGATTATTTATTATTCTTTCTGTACTCATCTAAAATATCCCTCACATAATACATCAAGTTCCCATATATTTGTGCTTCTCTTTTTGAATTTTGAAGTAAAATTATACCAATTTCTCTCTGATACCTGCATCATAATATGATATGTGTATCACATGTATATATGTGTATGTGTAGCTTCATATTGTTATGAAATCCAGTAGGGGATATTTCCTTACCTTCTTTTTCTGTAGAAATATTGAGGTAGAGTATGCCTAAGCTGTTCCCCAAACCAAATGCCACTTTTCCTTGGACATGCTGTTAGACTTTAGTTCCCAGCCTCTCCCAGTTAGATGTTTCCAGGTAGAGTGATGTACGTCACTGCTGGAATAAAGCAGATGAGAAGCAATTTCTTCCTACTTTCTCCTTATTGGCCAGCTAAATATGGAAGACTTTGAGTCCAAAGGACCACATAGAAGATTCTGACTGATAAGAATGCAGCGTCTACCCATGTTGATCCGTTACATAAGAAGTGTGATTTCACTTATTTGTGGCATCTAATGAACAAAATAAACTAAAAAAAATAGAAACAGATTCATAGATACAGAGAACAGACTGACAGCTGTGAGAGCGGAGGGATGTTAGCAGGCTGGGTGAAAAAATAAGCAAAAAAAACCCCCAAAATACTCTCATAGACACAGACAACAGTATGGCAATTATCAAAGGGAAACGGGCTGGAGGGAGGCAGAAGAGGGTAAAGGGAAGATAAATGAAGACAACATAGAGTGGTAAACACACAATACAATATACAGGTGATGTATTATGGAATTGTACACCTGAAACATACAATTTTATGAACCAGTGTCCCAATAAATTCAATAAGAAAATAAGCCAGCCTATGAAATATGGGATCTAATGCATTCTCTCTTCTTTGGGGACCCTGATTAGGCAACCGCATTACATCTTGTCATTCCCTCATCCATATTTAACATCTCTTTCATACTTTCCATCTCCTTGTCTCTTTGGGCACTTTCAGTATAATTCTTCCAGGTTTACCATTTTTTGTTCATCTGTGTGTTGCCAGCTATTTAACCCCCCATTTTTAATTTCAATGCTTATATTTTTTATTTTTAAAAGTTTTATTAGGTTAGTTTCTCAAATTGTCCTAGTTATTTTTAGTAATTTCTTTTATCTTTGTTCATGTTTTTATAACATATTTTAGTTCTTTAAACAATTACTCTATATTTTTATGTGACAACTCTAAGTTATAGTACTTTGGGGATCATATATCTTGTTTATTTGTTAATTTGCTCATTTTATTGATGCTTATTCATGGTAAGCTGTTTCCTTATATGTTTGATTATTTTTTTAATTGTGAATTCATGTTTACTTGAATTTAATCTGAGTTTTCTGAGAGGTCAAAGTTTCTCTGCTTCCCTCCAAAGAGGATTTGTGTTTGCTTTCAACTAAAGCCAAGAGATACTATCAACTTTGTTCTCTTTAATTTCTTGGTTTGAATTTTTCTGACCATGAAGATTATATAAACTCAATATCCACACCCATGGTGGGGCAGGTTCATGGTTACCTTTACACAGAGAAGACTGGGTTGCCATTATTATTTCTCACAGAGCTGTGGCAAAGTCAGGCAGATTTCCTTGTTGTCTCCATTTGCTTCAGGCAGAATACTTTTTTCTGGCTTGCTCTTCCTTTGTATATGCGTGTGTGTGTATGTATGTATGTGTTGGTGAAGAGGACATCTCAAGTCCATAGACTAAGTTTTGCTCTAATTTCCAGTTTCCGGCACAGCCAGCCATTAATTCCAAATTGTTTAATCCTTGGTAAAAGCATTTGATTATTTCCTACCCAGATTTTATTCACCCCACCCCCCACTGTGTTGCTGTTTGCTTGTTTGTTTTTGTTCTAAGGGATTTGCCTGGACTCCAGTTTTTGTGAGCTCGGCAATGTTTTTAATTTTGTTGTAATTTATCCAACATCCAGTTTTTCTTGAGTGGACCTTTTGGTGGGGTGGGGATGGGGTGGGATCAGAGTAACTAGTCCCCCTTCTTGCCAGAAACATGCCAGAAGAGTGCCATAGCATGCTTTTCTCTTAACCCTAGGTTTTCTGAAAACAACTGTGCACGATTTTAGGAAGTCATTTTGCAAGACTAAGGTCATTCTTCCTTCTTCCTTTTTTTGAAATATACCTTTTTTTTTGGTGAGGTTTTCCATTACCATTTTACACTTCATGAAAACTGGAGCAATTGCACAATTGAAAGTACAATTCTGGAACCCAATAACAATCCAGCCAATTCTAGGAAAACCCTGCGAGGTAGAAATTGAGTTCAGTGGCTAACAAGTAAGAGGAGATTAATTGGAAATATAACATATATTTTGTAATTTTATGAAGGACAGATTCACTGTCCATATGACTGGCTGAATTATAGATAGAAAACTTTAAAAACAACTGAACCAGGTGATTCGGAGTATATAGTACTAAATACTGGATTGGTAGAAGCAATTTTTACCATTTTATTTATTAAACACAACTCTATTTGAAAAAGGGAGATGGTGAGGGATGTTGATTTGCTTTGGGTGCCAATTTCAGGCATAAAATCTTTTTAGTACCTGGTAAAGATGATGATAAAAAGAATTCTATCTAGCAGATGTGGATATGTGTGCAGGTGCCCAGCAGTTACTAGTGGGTGTGTGTATTTAAGTACATACACATATGTGGGTGTGTGATTTAGTCCCCGTCACAGGGTCATCTTGTAGGCACTGCTATTGCACACAAATCTCACATTATCTGTCACTGAGAAGATAATGGTTAACTGTTTATTCTTTGCTTATATTGCAGTGCTCTGTGATTATGTGCTCCAAGTGATGTACAATGCACACATCTTTATAGCAACGATGCAACAGCTGAAGAAAATGTTCCAAATAAAGCTTTCAGTACAGTGTATACAGCCGACTTGCACAGACAATCCATAATCTAGGCAGATCTGGAACCATTCCTGTTGAGAAGGCTGACTCAGACCCACACCAGGGGTTTATCTCTGAAGACTCACCTGACCAGCTATTACTCCTTGTCCCCCAACACCGTCCCTTAGTTTAGCTTGATGCTGGAATCCTCTCCTCAGGTATGGTCACGCATCCAAGGGGGGCACAGCAACAAGAAGTTCTCAGACTCCGTTCAGGAACAACCCAAGAACAATTTCTTTAATCCCATGGATGAACCCTCTCCTCCTCATCAGGAAGCCCCAAAACAATCCTTCTAGCATTAACACATTCTATATGTTCCAATGCGGGTTTCCCAAGATGAGGCAACTTGAAGTTGTAATTCGGCTTTGTTCTGAACTTTTGAACTTGTAGTTCATTGAATACATTATAGTATTTCAAACCTCTCTCCCTTTGCACATGATGTTGTACTACCAAAAGAGCCTCTCATCTTTTCACTTAGTAAACTTCCTTTTATTCCTCAAAGTCCATACTCCTTTAATAAAACTTTCCCTGTTTCTGACAGATAAGTACTTCCTTTTCTCAATAAATCTTGTGACTTAAGTATCTCTTACTGAAAACATCCTACATTTAAGTTATTAATTTATTGTTAATAATTACTAATTAATAGTTTATCTTTTTTCACTAGACTATGAGCTTCTCGGTGGACTGTTTCTTATTCATTTTTTTTTACCCCCTGTCTCTATCACAGCATGTGTTTGGCATGTAGTACAGCTTCTTGAATAGAATTAAATTACACTACATATGTTTACCAGCTATGGAAAGAGCTGCTCCAATCCTTAGACCTCTATTCTATTCATATAAACCTCAATCATAACACACATTGAAGGAAGCCCACAAATGGCTCATTAATCTCGTTACTCTAAACTGTGAAATAGGCAGGTAGGCATTACTCATGGTCTTGGGTTGAAGTTAGAGGCCATTTCCATTAACTAGGTTGCCCACAGCTCAAGTTCATGGCTTTCCAGGGGCACTTTACCCCAGAAGGGCCATGGATAATGGTTCCTAAAAAGGATCTAAAAGTCTAGATTATCTTCAAAAAACAAGGTGAAATCTTCCTTGAGCTAACAGTTAAATAGATTTATCTTTTTTTTTTTTAAACTCTGGACCCTACTACCTAAAATCCTCTGTGGTTAAGCTGCTGGTTGAGAGACTCTTAAGATTTATGAGTATTTTTGTGTATTATTGCTACAGACTTTTAAAGAGCAAAAGATTTCCAACCAGTAACTGGAATCCCCATAGGTAATATCCTCTGTGGATTTACAGCCTGTCAGATTCCTGGCCCTAGGGACTCAGTGTTTTGTTCTGTCTCAAAAGATGCTGGGGAAGAGGTAACTTTCTACAGTAGAGAGTTTCCAGCTAAAATAATCTTTAGTTAAAAGCAAGCAACTAATTGTAATCACTCAACAACTGTTCTTTTTATTACAGTGTTTTATATTTTTAGTTGTTTAGTTTTTCAGGTGGGTTTTCAAGAAGTTTTGTTAAATTTTAGGGGAAATTGAGTATTATGATGATGATAAAATAAATTAAGGAAACAAAACTTAAAAAAAAAACAACCCACCTTCCTTCTTCCCTCCTTTCCTCCACCCTTCTCTCCCTCTTTCCTTCATTCCTTCCTTTTTTTACAAAGGCCTTGGACACAAAGATAAATAATGCTGAATATTCTCAACTGGTTCACAGTATGGCAGGGAAGAGGCCAAATTAAAGGAAAGTCACCTGGCTGGTGTGGCTCAGTGGATTGAGTGCCGGCCTGTGAACCAAAGGGTTGCTGGTTTGATTCCTAGTCAGGGCACATGGTTGGGTTGTGGGCCAGGTCCCCAGTAAGGGGCACATGAGAGGCAACCACTCACTGATGTTTTTCTCCCTCTCTTTCTCCCTCCCTTCCCCTCTGTCTAAAAATAAAAAAGTAAAATCTGAAAAAAAAAAAAAAAGGAAAGTCAGTGACGTGGTTGAGGAATGGCTTGAAGGATGGACTAGACTCGCAGATAATGGGTACATTAGCACATTTAGGGCATGGTCAAGGAATACATTCGAGAGCTGTGACCCACATGCCCTGTAGTCTATCTTCAACAACATATGCATTTCAGAGCTGGTGGATCAGGGGCCAGGCAGGAGGAATAGCATGTGCAAAGGCTGCGAGGGCTAGGAAGAAACTGTTTTGGGAGTGAGAGATTAATTCACACTATAAAATTAGTAGATTCTTTGGAAAGGTGGGAGCAGACATTATAAATGGTAACTGAAGCGAGAGATTAGGAAAGAAGATTCTTGAACACAGATAGTGACCCTGGGGAAAAAGAGATTGGGAAGATAGGCTGAATCAGAACAAGAGGCCCTCATTTAAATGTGAGTTCTGAGTAACAGCCCAGCACAGCAGCAACCAGACTGGGACTTGATGACATATCAGGGTTCAGCAAGTCATGCTCCCTTGGGTCCCTGGATTCCAAGCCCTGGTCCAGTATTATATGCATACACCAATAGAGGAGAGTTGTGATGGCAAAGATGGTAGTAATGCCTCCAAGTGCTATGAGAATATGTGTATCTCAGGGCCTGGGAATGGGACAGAGACATTTTTACCTCACAGATGAGAATGAGTACAGTAGAAGGGATGGTAGCCAGACATTCTCTATCAGAGCTATCCAACCTGCAGCTTGTGGCCTGCACGCAGCCCAGGATGGCTATGAATGTGGCCCAACACAAAATCATAAATTTACTTAAAATATTATGAGATTATTTTGTGATTATGTGTTGCAGTATATTTAATGTGTGGCCCAAGACAACTCTTCTTCTTCCAGTGTGGTGCAGAGATGTCAAAAATTTGGACACCCCTGCATGAAGCCCACTTCAAGGTTCTAATAATATTATGCAATACTTTTCTCCCAACCTCAAAGAAATTTTCTTATTAAACTTTATTATTATCTGCTAGATTAAAAAGCTTTTTGAAATAATGAAATTGTGCGGAAATACTGGAAAAATGTCATCAATTTTTGTGATGTGATTTTGGAGGCAATTAGTAGTCTTTATTGATGTTTAGGGGGAAAAATGTTTTGTAGTGATGGATACATTGTATTGTAGCAGAAATTGTTAAGACATTAAAGTGAGTGAATTTAATTGGCATAAGTAAATGAAATTGAAACAGATAATAGTGCTGAGACATAGGTTAACTCCTAAAACCTCCACAGGGCAAGGGGAGCTTGTTTGCGCTGTCTAGTGGGGTGTAGCAACTGGAGTCAAGACTGATTCTTATTTCTAAAGAAGAATCATCTTTCCTCATCTGTTCCTCAGGCAGATGGAAGTGTATGCTGTGTCACCTGGAGCCTAGAGACTTCCTAGAAAAATTGCCGACAGAGGGTTTACATCAACCAAAGAATGGCCTTTTAGCCTGCCTGGCTCACCCTACAACCTCACTCACCCAGGGCAGGGGCAACAGCACTTGCGGAGGATAATGGCGTTATCGGCACGGAGTGTTGCTTTGCCGTGCCGCGGGCGCTCCAAGGAGGAGAAATGAACCTCATGACTAAGGCATACTAACCACATATTCTACGCTGTGCTAATTTAACATAATTTGTAATGTGGCTTCCGTTCCCATATAAGACCTCAATGCAGATCATATCAAAACATTCATTAAAGCATAGTACTAGAATCTATGTAGAACATAGAGTTGAGACAAACTTAAGGAAGCTTATATATTTTTGCTGGAGAGATCAGCAGTAAACCACTTATAAAATTTAAACACTTTTTATTTATTACTATTTATAAAGTCAAAATGAAAGCTCAAAATAATAGTTTAAAACACCAGCAGGAGAAATGACTTTCTTATGAATTCTACAAAGGTCACACACCCAGCTGACCAGAGCTATATTCATTTGTCTGGCACAGTGCATTTTTTTCTTATTTTCCTCATTTTAATTAAATTGGGGTGCCTTTAGGCAAGACAAGTTCTTTCCACTTTTCCCAATTACCCATTCATGCAGCCTGCCTGGCTCCTGGGGTCATTGGAGTAGCATATGCCCCTTCAAGCAAATGCCTTGTTCAGAAGGAAAAGAGAACATTTTGAAGTGAGAGAGCAAAGGAAGATATTAAGGCCAATAAGGGAAATGCAAAATTTGGACAGAGAGTTTTAGGAAGGATTAAGCAATAAATCCTCTTCTTCTAACTTCTAAATTTTGCATCAATTAAAATACAGACACAGGGCCAGGCCCTTTATCTGAAGATTCACTTTATTGTTTTGTGTATTATTAGCCAGGATAGGTTAGCTGATTCTGTAGTAAGAAACATCTTGACAGTCTCAGTAGCTTAACACAATGAAAGCATTCATTTCTCATTTCTGCTCTGTGCCCCCTTGTAGTCACACAGGGATTCTGGCTGAGAGCAGGACATAGGTCTTTGCACTGGGCATATGAGTTGCAGTGGAATTCTTCTCCAGATCCTCAGTCTCCATATGGCCTCTTGCAGAAAAGTGGTCTGCCCAAGAGCTCACATCCACCTTTCCAGCGGCCATTGTCCACTTTTTAGAAGAAACCGTTACTCTAATCTATACTCAATTTTACTCTTGTCCCTTTCTCCAGGGTGTTAAAAAATGTCTCTGGAGCACTAAAAAAGAGGGGCAACTTGGGAATGTATAGCCCCTGAGGGAGAATCTTGGCCAAGAGACTTTAGCTAAGAAGGGTTATGGGGGTTGGTTTCAGAAAGAAGGCCAGAACCCATCTTCCTCCTTTCCACTCCCCCGACCAGCTGTCTTTCCATCTACCCATTGCTTGGCTGATTTACCTCACCTATCTTACATGGAGAATTCAGAAATGAGATGTTTGTCACAGGAACCCTAACACATTGGGTTAAAATTTAAGAAGGAAGCCACACTTTTTGTCAGAATACAAACTTGATTTGGCTCACTTGTTCGGCAGCGAAAGCCACCTTGTCCATTCAGGTATGTGGCAGACATTTTCTATGAACTAAATGAACGAAACCTACAGTGTCAAGGCTTAAATGAAAATATTTTCAGAGCACATACACAATATACAGCCTAGAAATCACATGTCTTTTAACCTTTACACACGTGGTAAACGCTTTAGATGTAAACTTAGAAAATTAGGAAATTAAACACTTTATTAGAAAAACATCTTTTAGGGAGTGCACTAGCAAAAAAAAAAAACATGTTTAAAGACCACTGTCTAGGTTTCTTGGCCTGGTCGGGCTGGCCCCACTCTAGGCTGAGGACACAGGCTCCTAGACAGTCTTAGGGGAAGGGCCAATGAAGAGGAGGGTTCAGTAAGAGAGTGTGAGGCAAGGGGAGTGGGAGGAGTTGGGGAAGGCTGAAAGAAAAGGGTCACGAATGGTCCCTGGTGGCTCCTGCTGGGGTGATCGGTGCTGGGCTAATGCGCCTGCGGGCCAGGCCTATTTTCTGAGGCCAAGAGCTGGCTTTTGGCTCCTCAGACTGCTCCTC
This sequence comes from Pteronotus mesoamericanus, assembly GCF_021234165.1. Classification (NCBI taxonomy): domain Eukaryota; kingdom Metazoa; phylum Chordata; class Mammalia; order Chiroptera; family Mormoopidae; genus Pteronotus; species Pteronotus mesoamericanus. Next base: position 1,339,187 of record NW_026555325.1, read on the forward strand.
CACTGTCCTCCACAGCAAGGTCCGTGCTGTCACAGAGAGAACCAGCAAAGGTGACAGGTTTGTGCCTTAGCCAAAACTTATCATCACCAGTATAAAAATAGCTCAAAGCTATTAGTATTCCGATGTGTAAGGTCAGGGACATACCTGAGTAAGGAGAGTAGCCCTTAAAAACAGGTCTGTGAAAAGCACTTTGAAAACTGTTGCTGAGGACAACGCTGGGGAGCTAGGTGCCTCCACGGTTCAAGGTCATCCTGCTCCAATCCCCCAGAGCGCTGGAGAGCCCAGCTCACCCTTGCTCCTTCAGGAACTCCCGGAAGTCATGTCACTGGGGTAAAGACAGCAATACTGAGGAGAATATGACATCCAAAGCATTGTCCCTGCCCAGAGGTGGCTGCTTGAGGAATGCTCATATTTTTCTAATTTCTAGGGGAAGATATTTAGGTGGATCAAATATAAACAATGATGAATATGGTCTGGCAGGGCATTGTTTCTTGTCTTTTTATTTTTTCAAAGAATAAATAATTAGAACATATTGACCATTGATAATAACTTTAACTGTGATGTAAAATTGTAAAAATAAAACCAGCACCAAGGGTAAAGGTGTTGTACCATAATGAGTGAACTGGGAAGGGGAGAGGCAGAGTTCAACATGTTCAGTTTGTGTTGGATTTCTGATTTGCTCTCCTATAGTCCCATTCTCCACAGGGCTGGAGGTGGGCAGTGCGATTCTTGGCTTCTGTTCTGCAGTTGGCAAAGCTGGGCGGAGGGGCAGGACAGAGCAGGGTAAGAAATGCAGGCTTGAGTCAGCCAGACTAGGGCTCAGGCCTCAGCTCCAATATCACTGGGGACTCTTAACTGTAATAATTATTATTACTATCTTAACAGTAATATCTTCAAACACATTTGTGGACTTTTAATGTGCCCAACACTACGCTGAGCTTTTAATATCTTATGCAATCTTCCAAACAGCTCTATAACATCAATTCTACTATAAGGAAACAGGCTTAAATAATGTGCCCAGATTCCCATGGGTGGTATGTACGATTCCAGAAGCCCCACTCTGACACCTGGACCATGCTGCCCTGGTTGCCTTCACTGTACTCTGGGAACAGCATGGGTGCCTGCACAGTAGGGTTGTGAGAATCTGACAAGCCAGTGGGTACAAAGCAGATGGTATAGTGACTGCTGCTTTATTGCATTAACAGTGAATGCTGATGACTGCAAATGCTAACCAATACTACTTATTGCATGCTTACTGTGTGCTCACCATTGTTCTATGCACCTTTTGTGTATTTACTCTTATCCTTCTAGCAGTCCCATTAAGTAGGCACCACTGTTATTCCCATTTTACAAATGAGAACATTAGGGCTTCAGATGGTTATATAACTTGCCCAGGGTCACAGAGCTAATCAATGGTAAAGCTGGGCTTTGTACCCAGGCTGTCTTGCTCAAAAACTCAAGCTCTGATTAAGCAATACCATCATTATTATTATCATCACTATAATAGGATGTTTTAGTCAGGGTTCCACAGAAAAACAGAACCAACAGGATATACATACATATTTATACATACATGGGAGGAGGGGTCGCAAAAAAAACCCCCCAAAATCCAGAATTATGTTCTGGAGCATGGGCCCCTTGTAGTACAGGCTTCCCTTGCTAGGTGAGTGTTCTAGGAACCCATCCGTATCACTATACCAGCTGGTGGTGTTGTGAGAGGCTGCATTTGGCATCAGTGAATTTTTTGGAAGACTTCCAATGTCTTTGCCCATTTCATGACGGGTGATTTACAAGTGCACCTGCCCACACCATCCTAAGTGCTCAGCAGTTTTTTACCAAAAATGACGTGACCTCCATGTCTTGTCTCACCCTCCCTATTCACCCGCTCTCTCTCTGAGAGACTGTTTTTTTTGGTCTCTCCTTAAAGGGAAATGTTTTGCTGATATGGAAGAGGTGAGACAAAGAACAGCATGAGCACTAAAAGGCATTAAAATTGATGAGTTCAAAAACTGTTCTGAGCAGTTGAAAACATGGCTTGATGGGTGTATTGCATCAAATGGAGAGTACTTCGAAGGTGACTGAAGTGTTTTTTGTTTTTTCCTAAAAACTGCCATATTCCATTCTGGTTCAGAAGCCCATATATATATATATTTATTTATTTATACACACACACACACACACATATTTTGATTATGCTATTACAGCTGTCCCATTTTTTAAAACCTTTATAAAAGCATTTTATTTACTTATTTTTAAAGAGGGGAAGGGAGGAAGAAAGAGAAACATCAATGTGTGGTTCCATCTAGTGCATCCCCTGCTGGGGACCTGGCTTGCAATCCAGACATGTGCCCTACACTGGGAATTGGACGAGAGGCCCTTCGGTTTGCAGGCCAGTGCTCAATCCACTGAGTCACACCAGCCAGGGCAGTTGTCCCATTTGTTTTTTTCTCCTCTTTATTCCCTTCCACCCTACAACACCCCTCCCCACCAGCATTCCCCCTCTCCCCAATTCATGTCCCTCGGTCATACATATAAATTCTTTGGCTTCTCCATTTCCTACACTATTCTCAACCTCCCCCTGCCTATTTTGTACCTACTATTCATGCTGCATATTCCCTGTACTTTTTCCCCCATTCTCTCTCCTCCTCCTCCCCTCTGATCTCCATTTCTATGATTCTGTTCCTGTTCTAGTTGTTTGCTTAGTATTTTTGGGGGGTTCAGTTTTTGATAGTTGTAAGTTTGTTGTCATTTTACTGTTCATTGTTTTCGATTTTCCTTTTCTTAGATAAATCACTTCAACATTTCATATAATAAGGGCTTGGTGATGATGAACTCCTTTAACTTTACCTTATCTGAGAAGCACTTTATCTGCCCTTCCATTCTAAATGACATCTTTGATGGATAGAGTCATCTTGGATGTAGGTACTTGTTTTTCATGACTTTGAATACTTTCCAGCTCCTTCTTGCCTGTAAGGTTTCTTTTGAGAAATCAGCTGATAGTCCTAGGGGAACTCCTTTGTAGGTAACTGTCTCCTTTTTTCTTGCTGCTTTTACTATTCTCTCCTTATCTTTAATCTTGAGTAATGTAATTATGATGTGCCTTGGTGTGTGCTTCCTTGGGTCCAACTTCTTTGGGGCTTTCTGAGCTTCCTGGACTTCCTGGAACTCTATTTCTTTTGCTAAATTGGGGAAGTTCTCCATTATTTTTTCAAATAAATTTTCAATTTCTTGTTCTTCCTCTTCTCTTCCTGGCTCCCCTATGATTCAGTGTTGGAACACTTAAAGTTGTCCCAGAGGTTCCTAAGCCTCTCCTTATTTTTTTGAATTCTTGTTTCTTCGTTCTTTTATGGTCGAATGTTTATCTCTTCCTTCTGCTCCCAATCATTGATTTGAGTCCATTTCCTTCCCTTTACTGTTAGTTCCCTGAACATTTTTCTTTATTTCACTTTGCATAGGCTTCACTTTTCCCTCCATTTTATGACCATACTCAACCAATTCAGTGAGCATCCAGATTACCAGTGTTTTGAATTCTGCTTCTGATAGATTGGCTACCTGTTCATCGCTTAGTTCTATTTTTGGAGCTTTGATCTGTTCTTTCATTTGGGCCATATTTCTTTGTCTCAGCACCGCCTATTATGTTGGGAGAGGCAGAGCCTTAGGTATTCGCCAGGTCAGGGCAATCCAGGTCACTGTGTTGTGATGCTTTATCAGCGGGGCAGGAGCAGTGTTCCAATAGGGAACAGTGCCACTTGCTCAGCTCTCCGCTGGCTTCCAATCACTTCCCCCACTACCCACAAGCAAGTTGGGCCCTTCTGGTGCTGATTCCTGGGTGGGTAGGTTTGTGTATGTTCTAGGACCCCGTGGGTCTCTCCAGTGGACTCTTCTGTGAGGCTGGGAGTTTCTCCTGCTGCTGCAACCCCCCACAGGTTCTTATCTCCAGGAGTTTTAAGGCTTTCTTTCCCCACACTGGAGCCCTGGATAGTGGAGTCTGTCTCGCTCCCTAGCTATTCCACACGGTTTATCTGCACGCAAATGTGAGACCACCTGGTCTGCCAGCCACTGCCTTGTCCACTTGGTCCTCTAGCCAATGACTGGCCGCACATCCTCTCTGACCTGGCTGCCCATCTCCACCCTTCTTACCGGTCTGGATGAATGTTTCTTCTTTAACTCCTTAGTTGTTGGACTTCCATGCAGTTCAATTTTCTGGCAGTTCTGTATTTTTTTTTAAATTTGTTGTTGTGCTTCTTTTGGTTGTGTGAGAAGGCAAAGTGTATCTACCTATGACTCCATCTTAGCTGGAAGTCTGAAGGTGACTGTAGTTTAAACATGTAAGAATAAATACATAATTTTTTATAAATAAATTTCAGTTTTTTTGGGTCTTCCCTTCTGTATGTGTGTGTGTATGAGGTCTGTCCAGGAGGTATCCAGCCATATACTATGAAAAGGAGATACTTTTATTGAAGAAGATACAAAATACAAGAAACATTATACATAGGACAATGATGCCTCAGTCCCCAACAAAGTAGATACTTTGGGACCTCACACAGTTCTCCCAATTGCCATCAGTTGCCCCATCATATTTTCCTGGGTCTCATTGACGTTCTGAAATCTCTTCCCTTTCAAAGGTGATTTTAGTTTTGGGAAAAGCCAGAAGTTGCAGGGTACCAAATCTGGGCTGTAGGGGGGCTGAATCACCTGGGTAATTTGCTGTTTTGCCAAAAAACTGTGCACAAGAAATGATGCATGAATGGGCACATTGCTGTGATGAAGCTTCCAATCATCAGTTGCCCATAGCTGCAGCCTTCTGAATCATCAAAATAGTTTCTGTGAAGGAATATTCAAGCTTAATGGAAAATTTCATGCGGATTCATTGCTCTACTCACTCAGTCATTTTGACTGTGACGGTCACACAATACACATGCTCACTCAAAGTTGTCTACTGCCCCCAATGACTAGTATAGTGAAGTCTTCATTGTTCAAGCATGCACATTTCAGTCCACTCTCCTTGGCTTCCAGGTTATATCAATGTTGTGCAAATTGTTCTTGTTTATATTAACAAAGGACTGACTTTATTCAGACAGATCTCATGTATGTGTGTGTGTATGTATGTGTGTATGAATTGGCTCATGCAGTTACAGAGGCTGGCATGTCCCAAGATCTTTAGGGTGAGCTGACATGCTGGAGACCCAGGAAGAGCCTGTGGTGTAGTTCCAGTAGGAAGGCTGGCAGGCTCGAGACCTAGGAAGAGACAATGTTTCAGCTTGTGTCCAAGGTCAAGAAAATGTCCCACTTCAAATGATGTTGAGCAGAAAAGAATTCTCTCCTACTTGGGGGAAGGTCTGCCTTTTTGGTCTATTAAGGCATTCAAGTAATTGGATGGGACCCATCCTACTCTAGAGAGAACAATCTGTTTTATTTACTCAGTCATACATTTAAATGTTAACCTCATCCAACAATACCCTTACAGAAATATGCAAAATAATATTTGATCAAGTATCTGGGCAATCCTGTGGTGCAGTCAAATTAACACATAAAATTAACCATCACTAATTCACCCTTGTGAACTTGGCGCCCAAATGCATATTCTTAAACCTTAATTAAGCTCTAAATGAAAACAATAATGAGGTCATAATTCCTCTTAACTTTGTTCTTTGGTTCATTCACCTTTTTCCTTTAATAAAGAAGTATGGCGCTCTTGTGACATAGCTTTATTACATAATACAATTATTTATATTATGCTCTGGTTTGCCCTATAATTCTGCCTGTTCCTCTACAGCAAGAACTCAGTCTTTTTTTTTTTTCACCTTTTATTCCCACCACTTTGCACAGTAAATGCATGTAAACAGAAATAAAAGCCTGCTTGTTTATCGGACACTGCATTGATGCCAGAGTAAGACATTTCCTTTTCCTTTATTTTTTAAAGGAGAAAATGTCATTTTTTTGTATAAAAATAACAAATATAACTCACAGTGATGATGTAATAGTTACAAAATTTTATGTGCCAAATAATATAATATCAAACTATATAAAGCTAAACCTATAAAGCAATTTCTTTTCAAGTAAATTAAAAATGGGATGGAAACAATGAAGATGGTAAGGAGCTTTGTTTGTATAAGGGCTAAAGAGTTGGTGTTTAATTTTCTCCTTCATAGAGATCTGCTGAAAGATTTTAAGCAGGTCAGAGGTATGACCTGATTTGCATTTTAGAAAGCTCTCTCTTGCTGCATAGTGGACGATGGATCAACTGGATAAGGTGAGACTGGAGGCTGGGGACCATTGAGGGGAGCATTGCTGGAAATAGGCAGAGATGATAGGAATCTAAACTGAGCTCACCTTGGGGCTTACTCAGAGGAGCCCCTGATGGGTACTGTGAGAGCTGTGTCCCTCCTTTCAGCCTCTCCTGCAGTGTCTACATAGCAGCTCCATTTGTAAGAGGAAGGAATAATAGCATTAGCAGTTGCACATTGGGTGTTCAACTCCTCCAGCAGGCATTTGATAAAGAAACAAAACAAAGGAAGACTGACAGGAGCAAAGACAAAATAAATAGACTAGTGACTACCAGGTGCCTCCTCCCTGTCTCCTGGAGATAAGTTTAATGAAGGAGCTGCTATCAGATGAGCTCAGGGAAGGATGCGGGATGATGTTACAAATATATAAGTGTTCTACCTGCAGGGCCGTTATCTCAGTCAACTCTTGCTTAAAGGATACAAGAAAATAGTTGCTGGGAAAAACTTAAGAAGGAGGATATCACTCTAGGTGAAATGAAGCATTGTTCTGTTCACATTATTTTTATGGCTATTGAGCAGGAATAACTAGTAAAGTATAATAGAAACAGGAAAAGTTGTTAAGAACTTGTAGCCTAAATAATACATTCTTAACATGACTTGTTCCAGGCCATGGAAATAATTCTTTTTGTGTTGTCTAGTTACTAGTGCCTTTTCCTCATGTAGACATTGTGGAAGATACTCTGGAGAGCAAAGTCACATTTTCCTGTGACTTTGAGTATATACAGATGCTCCTACCTCCTACCCTGACCCCCTACTCAGGGTAATGCTGGAGGGAGAATGACACTGGGGTAAAACGTAAGAGGCACCACCATGGGGCTGCTTCCAGTGTGGAGGACTGGAACTGCAAAGTTCATTCACAGGATGACTATGCCATAAAGAAAGTTGAAAATGGTTATCAAGAAGCCCAGGCTGAATAAAGAAACAGCCTTATGGGGCAAAGTGTTTCCCCTTCCCACCTGTATTTGCTGGCTTAGTGAATGGCACTTCCATCCACCTAGGTACCCAAACATGGAATCTCAGGTAACCCTAGATTCTTTAGCATATTAGCTATAACACAATAAGCTATGCTGTAATAACAAATGACTCCAAAGTCTCTGCGGCTTTCAACGACCAATATTTATTCTATTTTTCGTTCATGTTGCATGCGATCTGCAGTTGGCTGAGCCTGTGCACTAAAAGTTCTTCCTCTGGACCTAGACTGGTGGAGCTGCTCACTCAGGAACATTGCTTGTCTTGTGGCAGAGGGAAAAGAGAACATGGTGATCACACACTGAATTCTAAAGTTTCTGCTAGGAAGTGACCCACATTACTTTTGCTCACATATTATTGGCCAAAGTATGATGTAAATGAGCTAGGGAAGTATAATTCTTCCCAGAGGAGAGAAGCAGATATTTCTTTCTGTAAAGGTGTGATATCTGAAGCCACAGAGAACAGAGTTCAAATCAAAGCTCTTTAACTTTCTAGCAATTGTAAAATATGCTGTTAATTTCCTTTCATGTGTTCGATATCTGGGACCCACACATAACCTTTATGTTTAGGACAGACACTTTGATTATACCTAATGTGCAAAGTATGTGCTCAGTTGAGTGAATATATTTAGTGCAAGTCAGACTCTCAAGTGCTAAGACTTGGTGGCAGGTGGACATCTTCCTTGATCCTTCCCCATTGATAATTTTAAGTCATTTTTATTCCTTCAATCATTGCTCAAGCTCCACTAAAGCCTCTGTCATTAGATACTACTACTCAATACTCTCCTTCTCCATTTTACCTATGGACAGTTGAGTTGTTCTCTCTTATTCATTAAAGACTGTGATGACTGGCCTCTCCCCTCTTCCCTGCTACTCCTGTCATAATTACTGGGAACTTCAACATCCGTGTAGGTAATCACAGTCAACATCCTGGCTGTTTGGTTCCTTTGCCTCCCCACCTCTCATGATGCTTTCCTCCAACAATTTCAGCTGGCTTTCCCTTGGTCTTATGTTAGACTTTGTAATAGCTGATAATTACTGCACCTCCAAAAGTCTCTATTGTAAGGTAGACTGTGTAACCACATAGAAACTTTATTTCTTTAATTTGATCTTTTCTTCTTTCTTTTTTTAAAATCTAAACTGGCCATATACAGCACCCTGGCTCACCTACCTCCTTCTCCCTTGCATGTCCACTCTTTTAAGCATTAAGCCCTTGGGACCATGAGGTTCTGATCAACATCAAATAATCTTAGGAACAAAGCCTCAAGCCTATTGACCACAGAGACAGAATTTCAAACTAGAGATAACAACAAGGCCTCAGCTGTGTTTCAGAAAACACAGTGCAACAGTGAAAACCAGACAATGCAATACCATGGCTGACATTGGAACCAGATGTACTAATCAACTACCACCTCCCCTAGTGCTGACCAATCGGTAGAGACCATTACTCTAACTCCCTATAGTCACCATGATTAATGATTTGTCCTCTATTTAACCTATCCTCTGGAAGCCACCAGGGAGCAGCTCTGAGCAGTAGGTCACCTATGTGCAGGCCTGGGCCATTTCCTGAACTAACAAATCCTTACTTTCTTTGCTGCAAACTCCTGTTTATGCCTTATTGGGCTTTGATGCATGCAGGCAAATGGACTCCTTTAGTCCAGTAACAATTTTGGCACCTAATGTGGGGCCTTCCTTTTGCCTATAAATTCATGGACCACTGGCCCAGGGCTTGCCATCTCTGTACCCCAATGCCACTAGGTCCCTGCCTAGAAGCTCCCAGACATGTTGCCTTGGAGGTAGAGGCTGTATGGTAGTCCATGACAAGGCTCCCCTGGCTTAGGGCAGTTTTATTGGCAGCATAAGAAAAAAACAACTGAAAAGACCTAGATTTGGAATTTGGGTTTTGATATTGATCTTGGTGAGGTTTTGCAGGTGACAACCCCAGGAAAACCACCCTCTTCAGGGCTCAGGGACACCCACATGGGAACAGGGAGGAAAATGGTTCCATAGAAATTTTAATTTGTTTGATCTAATCTCTTCCTCCTGGACTTGGGGAAGCTCAACAGTAATCAAGAAGGAGAAATCTTGCTTGTCAGTTTTCTTTAGGCTGTGCTTGTTATCTGTTATATCTGTGTTTCATTTGTTGTAAGTGAGCTAGTTCTGAGCAGGCTCTAGCACACCTCAAAGTAGTGGGCAGCAGAAGCTCACCTTGGCCAAACTTGAGGTAGTTGATCGTCCCAAATTTACCAGAGCCTGCCTTGTGTTTGTTCCCTCTAAGGAAGTAATATTCAGAATTCGAGATGTGGTGGGAAGTATAGGCTGCTCAGCCCCTCCTACTCTCCTGTCTGTTGTGTCTGACTTGTTGCTGGCCAAACTTTAGAAAGGTATAACAGTTGCTGAATTGTTAGATCTTATAACTGTTTGTTCCCTGTTTGTTCTTTTGCACAAAAAAAATCCTAGGACTCATTTAAAATTGCTTGAGATGAAAAAAAGTAATTGCTTTGACTAATAAAGGCCTTAATTAATAGCATAGGTAATTCCATCTCTGTACCCCAATGTAGTTCTTTGGGCTGTATTTTATATAACTACAGTACGTTTAGCTACAAACTTATGAAAGAAAAAAAATGAGCTAAATAAAACAAAGGTTTAAGTACAGCACTAACAAAGGCTTTACAGGGGCCAAATTGACTCCCTTTTGGCCCCCTAAGAGTAAAGGGCTCTGAGCAAGTCTGTTTTATTTACCCCAATATGGAGGAATTTAAAAGACTGGAAGTGTTAGTGGCACCAGGTTCTGGAATCTCAGTACTTGAGTTCTTGCTAAGAAAGAATTCAGAGCCAAGCTCAACCTATAAGAGAATCTTTATTTTGAAATCCACAGAGGTAGAAGAAGTGAACCATAGAAGACATAGGATCAGGAAATGAGTTACAGAGGCACAAGAAGGACCCTTGGAACTTAGGAGAAAGAGACAAAGAAGAAAGAAAACATACCTTGAGGAAAGAAGAGGAAGAAAGATTTGGGAACATTCCAGGGAGAGAGAGGGTGTGCCCAGGGAAAAGAAGGGAGTGGGAAAAGACATGGGCATGCTCCATAGAGAGAGATGCACTTGGTCCTTGTACCAAGGGCTTTTATCTGGCAGTCTCAAGGGGGAATTCCAATAGAATATTCATCAGCTTTCCAGGTGTACCTCCTTGTGGTCTCCACTGATTGGTCAGTGCCAGAGTATCACTCTGTTTGATTTTGTTGCTTCTCTGGGCCTGGAGCTAAAACACAAATGAAGCCAGATGTCATCTTCCAGAGGTCAATGCTTAATGAAGTGGTCATGCAAGGGCTTGTAGTTTTGCCCATTGCTAAGCACTCAGGGTTCAACACCTGGCCTATCCTTCCTACTTTGCTCATGCCTATCCACATGCCTACAAGAGAAGGAAGAGATCATAATGAGAAACATGACAAACAATCACTTGGGACATTAGGCTGGTTAAATCAGTTAAAGATTAATAACAGGGCCAGGGTCCCTTGGCTTCACCCTTTGCACGGAACTCTAAGCTGTTTTACTCAAGAGTAGGTAAAATGATCAGGGAATAGAAAAGAGAAATTTCCAGAGCTGAGATGGGAATTCCTGAACTGTGGCACAAGAACCTACTGGTGAGCCTGGCCAGTGTGGCTCAGTCGGTTGGAGTGTTGTCCGATAACTAAAATGTTGTGCGTTTGATTCCTGGTCAGGGCACATACCTAGGTTGTGGGTTCCTTGGTCCTGGTATGGTCTGGGCACATACAGGAGGCAACCAACTGATGTTTCTCTCTCACATCAGTGTTTTTCTCTTTCCTTTTCTCTCTCTCTAAAAGCAATGAAAATATGTCTTTGGGTGAGGATAAAAAAAATTTAAAGAACTTATTGGTGAAGCTCTGACTCAGGCTACATTAGATTAAAGAATATGGAAATATAAAGATTGATAAGATTAGGAAAATTGGAATGTTTAAATGGGCTTTATGTTAAAGTTACATGGACTTTAATTAATTACATTTCTCACCTGATTGTATTATGGAAATAGACATTGTGTCTCACTGAGGAACTGGGACATGAAGGTTCTCGGTTCTTTCTTTTGGCTATCAGAGAAAAAAAGCCTAGAAGGTCTTTACACCCTCTTGTGTCCAAGGAATTGTTTAATAGTGCCAGAAATACCTACTGTTTGTACCAGCTGAAACCTGACAAGATATTCAAAAGGATTTAATAATGTTTTTATCAGAAATGGGCCAAATTAAAAACTACTATTAGAGCCTAAAAATAAAGTACCCAGAGGGGGAAAAAAATTCTAAAAATGGGTCGATGGATTTGTCAGTCCTTTGCCAATATTTAGGTGGCAATTCAGTTCTTGAGTATTAAAAACAACTGTACTTCTTTTAGGAATGAGGTCTTTACAAGGCCCGATGTGGGGCTCCAGAAACAACTCAAAGCCCACCAAATATTTTTACTTTCCCCAAACCTCCACTATTCATCTCAAAAGTCTTATAATTGATTGGCTTTATGAAATCAAAGTCCTTCTAGGAGAAGCTTGCATTTTTTCCCTGTATCTTTGAAAAGTAAATACCTGGTCTTCTGCAAGAACTCTTATCTGGGCCATGTTTTAAAAGGCAAGTGTCATTGAGGTAATTTTTATTAAAAAAAACCGTACACACACACAAAAAAACAGTCATCTGAGCAGATTAGTTTAACTTATTTCAGCTCTTCCTTTCTAAATTAGTTTTGCTTTATGGGGCCTATGTCATGGCTACAAGATCTCTGTATTTGTCTGTCTGTATGTTCATGCATGTTGTATTGTTAGCAGTGAAATGGCACCCGAGTGCTACTAGCGATTGGACTTTGGTTCAGCAACCTTGGTACTTGAGTTCTAAGAAAGAATTCAAAGGCAAGACTCAAATACAAGCATAAGCTTATTTAGTCACAAAGGTTGAAGAAGTGAGCCACGGGATAAGTCAGCCAGCTGGGCTGTCTGGGCTCAGGAAACAAGTTACAGAGGCAAACGAAGGGCCCTTGGAATGTGGGAGAAAGAAAGCAAGGATATATACACATGGGGAAAGGAGAGGGGGAAAGTCCCAGGCATGCTCCGGAGAGAGAGTGCACCTAAGAAAGGGGTAGGAAAAGGCACAGGCTTGTGATCATGAGAGTGAGAGAGAGAACACGAGAGAGAGACAGAAAACGAGTGCTGGGTCCTTCATCCTGAGGGTTTTTATCTGCTCTCTTCAGGCAGGGATCTTAGGGCAGGTCCCAGAGGAGGATCTCAAGAGAATATTTATCAGCCTTCCATGCATGTCCTTTCAAGGTCATGGTCTCCACTGATTACTTTGAGCCAGGGCAGGGAGTCATTAGCCATCACAGCTGGTCCTGATGTCAGCTGTGGCATCACCCCACCTGACCTTTCTGCTTTCCTGGGTCTGGGACTGAAACACAACTGAGGCCTAGCTGTTAGCTATAGTTTGACCAAAACTCTGTTTCTGTGGTCAACAGACCTGAGGCTTTGTTCATAAGATTATTTGATACTGGTCAGCACCTTGTTTTCTTGAGGGCTTAATGCTTAAGGGAATGGTTGTGTTGTGCAAGGGCTTATATGGGAGTCATATGAGGCTATTCTCTGTCCCTCTTGTTTCTCCTCTAAAGGGGGTCTACCACATGAGTAGCAACACACTAGGGGAGAAAAGGTCAGGGGAGGGTCCAAACTGCATGACCAACAATATGAACGGTCAGTGGGTCTAAAGTGCATAACCAGAGACATGCTAGCGGTGAAAAGATCACCCTGGGGGCGAGGTCCTTGTTTTTTCCAGTTTTGCTGGCTGCTAGGTACCCAAGGCTTTCTACCCTGGTGACATTTTGTACATGGTCCTCTGTTCCTACTTTGCCCATGCCTGTCTAATTCCCTACTACAGTATTTTTTACCTCTGGATAACACTGTTAATTTTTTTAAAAAGGACCTCTAAAATTTGTCTTAAACAAATGAGTGCTTTATGAGGATTAGCAAAAATATAATAGACCCTAATCCAAATGCTTTTCAAAATCATGTGATCTGGGAAAAGATTTGATATTAAAGCTGGTTTGTATTTGGTTTGGATAAATGTGCATATATTTAAATAATCAACTTAAATAATACTTTTATTCTAAACTGATTTATTAGTGAAATAATTTCATGTTATATCTCTTGTAAATTTGTCAGCAAGAAAGTTGGTATAATGAAATTTTCATAAGTAATATAAACTTAGTTGTTAGGAGTGAGTAAAATAAATGTAAATAGGATAAAAAGGTTTTTTTTTGGGTTAACTCTAACAATAATTATTTTGTAATTAAGTAGTTTTATAAATCTCTTTGGTAACTTGAAACTTTAACATTTTGCTAGCTAAATTAAGTAATTAATATTTATTAAATGTCCAGACTATTTCCAAATAAGATAAAATGATGAAACATTAATTACTGAACATAGGTAATGAGCAAATATATATACATTTTTAGAGATTATTAAATGTGCTAAAAAATGTACCAATCTAAATAATACTAATTGCTTACTTTTTAGTTGTCACTAGAAAGTGAGGTTCCTGAGTTAAAATTTCTTGTTAAGATAGAAAGAAACTGTATGTTTTTATTAATAGATGGTATTATCCTAAAATAAGACTAGTTATTTCTGAATGAGTAAGAAGAGGCACAAGGAGGCACACCAAGAGACTAAGAAGGTTGTAGAAAATCTGTAAAAAAAAAAAAAAATCTTGAAGAGAATTTATATGTGGTTAAACTGAGTAAGATTGAAATTTAATTAAGCAAATGAATTTAGATAACAAAAGTAAATGCAGAATAACAGTTTTGTTTTTTTTTTTACTTTATTAAAAAAGAAGTTTTTAAAATATATTTATTCTATCCCAAATAAGGTTTCATAGAAGTTTTTCTACCTAGAAAGCAGAGATTCTATGTTTTATTAAAAGTTTTCTATTGTTTTAATTAGATCCTTGATTACTTAAGAACACAATTTTCTAAATCCTAAAAACTGAAGTTTTGCTAACCTGCAGTTTTATTTGATACATTATTATTGTCACTTTGGATAAATGAGTAATTTAACATTGTTTAATGATGATATATAATCTTTTTGGTCAGATGTGTTTGACAATTTCCCAGGTTCGAATTTTAACAGGAGACTTTTTTCTTAATCTAGAAATAGCTTCAGGTTGTTTCAATAGGCCCCTGGAACACCTCAAGGAGTGCTTTTTTCTCTACTTGCAAGGGAGAGGTTTTGAACTAATTAGGTCTATTTGATATTCTTGAATTGCACAGGAAGCTTTGTCATCTACGAAAATAGTTGTGTTGTATTTGTATGTATATATTCTTATTATTTAATGAATATTATACAGGATGGAGCAAAAGTAGGTTTACAGTTGTGAGTACACAAAATAGTTTATTCTTGTATTATTATTTATTAATTATTGTATTTTCCATACAAACAACTGTAAATCTACTTTTGTTCTATCCTGTATATTGGGGATTATATAAAAACCTGCGGGAGTCTACAAAGTTCTGAATCAATACTCATTTGTAATTCTTGTTATCTTAAAATGTTATGTTATAGAAAAGCAAAGTTCTTTGTCAATTACATTAAAATCAGATCTATAACCATTTCATTTTAAGTTTCATCATTTACAGGCATTGTTTTACTATGATACTTTGGCAAGCATGTTTCACCTTTGGAAAGATCCTTGAAAAGGGCTTTGACTGTTTCTAAAAGAGTGTTCTGAAACCAAATTTTCAGATCATACCTTTAAACTAAATAAAGATTTACAAAGCTCTGAGGTATTCCTCAAGACAGACAAGAATTATAAGGAACTAGATGAATTTAAGATAATAACTTTTATTACTTTTTATTGGAAATATTGCTAATTTTTGAATCTTTTTTCCCCAAATATGAGAAAACTTATTTGTTCTTAAACTACCTAGACTTAGAGCAATTTGGTAAATTGTACCTTTTGTAAGCAATATTGAATCATTTATATTTTTTTCCCTGCTTGATCCCTGTAGAAGTTTGGAGACTCTGAATGAATGAGTATTATTATTTACAGGGCAATGTGGTTGTTTGCATAAATTTGATGGGAATATGTTCTTTTTATAACAGGACACAATAGGAAATTGGTTTATTACCAAGAAGTGGACTGAAATGGTCCATTTGAGAGAGACATCATAGTCTCTGGATGTCATCAAAAAGCTTTAAGGAATTAAGAATGACTTTGGAGACCAATCAAAGCCCTTTGGAGAAATAACCTGATATCTTATTTACATGGGTCACCGTTGTCGTTCCAGGTGAAAAAACAAAGGTGACTTTCCTGGGAGATGGAAAACAAAAAACCTCAAGACATTTGAGGGAACTTCAGGAACCTGAGGAATTCATCCAAATCAATTAGTATTACACACAAATGCTAATGACAACTATGCAGCTTGGCTTCTCAGAGAGGCTAATTAAAGTTGAATCTGGAGATTTCTAATGTAATTTCAGCAAAGCAGATTTAAAAGAACCTATATAATCAAATACTATTTTTGTTGTACCTATGCAAATAACAGCCAAATTTATTGAAATGACTTATACAATAAATTAGTCTTAACTTGGCTATGTTTAATAAAATGAGGGTGATTTTAGAGAGAAAAATTGTTTAAAAAAGAAACCATGATGTTCAATTGTGGATATGAGATTCTTTAGATTAATTGTCTTTAGAATCTTATTTTTCACCTGTGGACTGAACTGAATCCTGGACTTTCCTAATGAAACTGGCTGCAACCCTATGAACTAGTATTTTATTTTTCTCTTGTTTTTTTGCCTTGGGATTATTGAGAACTAAAACTGTTGTTTTTTGTTGTTGTTGTTGCTGTTGTAGCTTTGTAATTGCAGACCCCAGATAAATGACATAGTGTGAACAAAGAAATTATCATAACAGTTCATGCTTGGATGATTTAGGTGACCGATGCTGTGTAAACCACACAATGAGAGATGGCTTGAACTTGTGTCAGAATGTTCATCGAGGACATTTAGACTGTGGTCCAGGGGAACCTGTCGGATTGACACTGCTTGCCTTCATTCCTGCAAAAATGAAAGTCTGAGCCTTTCATCTAAAGGTCTTCTGGAATGGTAGTGTTAAAGACTCAGAGACTAACTCTGGTTTGCTCTGATTATTATTTAGGGAACAGGTAACCTGGCCTACTGCTGCTTCTATAATTGCTGTCGTTCCTCCTTGTAAATCAAACCCTTGGAATTACTCCTTTAAGGCTCAGGGACCACCGAGGAAGAAATAGGTGTGTGAGATTGTAAGAGCCAGATAATAGGGGCACGATAGGCAGACAAATTTGTCTCCATCTTATGAGCTAATCCTCCCTTGTGATTGAATCTGGACCCAGTTGCCCTATATTCCTCAAGACTAAGGAATGATCAAAAGAAAGGGGAGAAACTGTAACAATTTCTTTAGTATGATCTTTTCTCCTTTCATTTTCTTTGATTCAAACTGGCCTCATCTAGCATGCCAACTCGTCTGCCTCTCTCCTGTGCATGTACACTCCCTTCATCATTAAGCCCTCAGGACAATGAGGTTCTGATCAGCATCAAATGTTCATAGGAACAAAGCGTCAGTTTTATTAACCACAGAGACAGAGTTTCAACCAAACTGGAGAGAACATCTAAGTCTCAGTTATATTTCAGCTCCAGGCCCAGAAAAGCAGCGAAACAAGATGAAGGGGTACCATGTCTGACATCAGGACCAGGTGCACTGATCAACTATCCCCTTCCCTAGTGCCACCCAATCAGTAGACACCACAACCCTAACTCCCTTAGTCACCATGATTAATAATCTTTGTCCTGTATAACCCATCTCCTGGAAGCCATCAGGGAGCCAGGTATTTGCGCATTTGCTCAACTGTCTCCATGTGTGGCCTGCTCCCTAAGGGAAACTCTTGCTTTCTTTGCTGCAAACTCCTGTTTGTGTATTAGTGGACTCTGATGCACACAGACAAATAGACCCCTTTAGTTCAGTAACAAGTCTAAGATCACTCTCTGGTCACTCTGGTCACCAGCCCTACCATACCATCTCACTCTCTTTTATCACAAGTACAATAATTCTTTAACTACACTGGGCTCTTCAATCGATTGTTCCTACTTTTTCTCACTATTCATCTCCCCACATGTCATCATAGTCTTCTGTATCCAGCCTAGACACGTCCCTGCGGTTAGCCAAATTGTGATGTTAAGGGCACAGTCCTCCGGACTGCCAGGTCTGTCCGAGACTCTGGCATCAACCACAAGTATGGGCATCTGAAACAACAGAAATTTATTGTTTCACAACTACGGAGGCCAGAAGTCCAAGATAAAGGTGTTGGGAGAGTTGGGTCATTCTGCAGGCTATGTGGGAGGATGTGTTGCAGGTCTCTGCCCTAGCTTCCAGTGTTTTGCTGGTAATTTTTAACATTACTCTGCCTTTATCTTCATATGGCATTCTCCCTTTTGTGTGTCTGTGTCCAAATTTCCTTTTTTAATATGGACACCAGTCATGCTGGATTAGGATCCTAACCTATTCCAGTATAACCTTACCTTAACTAATTACATTGGTAATGACCTGATTCCCAAATGAGGGGTAGGCGGTTAAGACTTAAACATATAAATTTTGGGCTGATACAATATAAACCATAACAGAGAACTTTCTAAAACCATCAGAATTTGATAATTTGCTAGTAAGACTTGCAAAACTCACTAAAAGCTATTATGTTCACGGTTATGTTTACTGTGAGGAAAGGTATATTAAAATTAGCTAGGGGAGGAGACTTACAGTTTAGAGTATAAAAAAGTTCCAAACACAAATTTTTTTTTTTCAGGATGGGTTATGTTCTCAGCACTGGTGCATGACAATACATACTAAGTATTTCCAATGCAAGATGTTCATCCAAGCTTTGGTGTTTAGAGTTTTTATTATAGCTTTATTCTGTAGGAAATATTAGTCGATTGCCCCTGTAGTTAAACTGTGCCTAGACGTTAACTGATACCATGTGACTCGAAGAACCTGCTCTCTAAACATAGTTGGTTTTTCTGCAGTGGCCAACCCCCACTGCTGTATGTGGCCAGTCCCACCCTGAGCCATCTTGTTTCCATAAACTATTAGGTGTGGTCAGAGGTCCCACTATGAATAACAAAAGACGTTTATCACTAAGGAGGGTTCCAAGGGTTTAGAGATTACTTCACAGCTGCCAGAACAAAGCCCTGACCAGGCTTTTGGGAGGCCAAATTCCGTATTATGGAACACCCATCCTTCTCTGCTTGCTGACCTCTTTCAACTCATTTCATTAAACACTGACCTAGTAAAATCCAAGTTCTCCTACTCTGTGCCTGTACCCATACACCTGAGCACTGCTGGAGAATATCTCCAAACAGGGTAGACTGGTCCCACTCTATGACCACACATCTCAGTGGCTATTCTGCTCTTCCTAGTACAATCCCTTCACCTCTCTGAGTTTATGACTAAACTTTTCACCACATGTCCCATTTCTGCAAGCCTCTCTCTCAGATGATAAATATTTCATTCTTCTTTGGAAATAGTGGTTACACTAAGAGTGACCTCATATTTTCTTCACCAAATCCATCAACATTTGAGCTTCTTTACCCCACATATTCTATCTCCATGACACAATAAACCCATCCGGTTCCATGGCTTTAAATGCTATCTTTACCTCAGCAACTCCCAAATGCCCTGACTTTCCTCCTAAATGCTCAATTCATGTACAGTAGCCACTCCTCTCTTATCCAGTTTTACTTTGTATGGTTTCAGTTACCTATGGTCAACTGTAGTGTGGAAATTTAAATGGAAAATTCTAGAAATAAACAATTCGCAGTTTTAAATTGCACACCATGCTGAGGACCATGATGATATCTCACACTGTCCCAGATGTGAATCATCCCTTTGTCCAGGGTCTCTAGGCTATATATGCTCCCTGCCCATTAGTCCCTCAGTGATCAGGTTGACTGGCAGGGTATTGTAGTGCTTGTGGTCAGGTAAGCCTTATTTTACTTAACAATGGACCCAAAACGTAAGCAGAGTGATACTGGCAACTCAGATATGCCAAAGAGAAACCTTTTTAAAGTGCTCCTTTACATGAAAAGGTCAGTACAATACAATAAGGTAATTTGAAGAGAGACCACATTCACATAACTTTCAGTATATTGTTTTATTGTTCTATTTTATTATTAGTTATTGTTGTTAATTGCTTACAGGGCCTAATTTATAAATTAAACTTTGTCATAGGTATATATGTATAGGAAAAAAATAGTATAGTTGACCCTTGAAATACGTGGGGTTAGATAGCACCAACCGCCCTTGTAGTTGAAAATCCATGTATTGAATATAACGGAAGACAGCCCTCTACGTATACATATTCCCAAACTCAAGTGGAAAATACAGTGGACTCTTTAACAACATGGGTTTGAACTGCACAGGTCTAACACATGCAGTTCTAGCTAATTATCAAACCTGAAGTAGGGGTTGTGACAAATTCTGCATCTGTAGCCAAGTTGGACAGAGTGCAGGTAACCTGGGGACCTAAGACTTGCCACTCATATCCGAAGTGAAGCAAGTCTTATAGGACTGAGCCCTTAACTTGAGGGGTCTGTGCTAACTCTGGGTAGTTAATGTCAGAATTGAAGGACTTTATTCATGACTTGTGAGATCTGAGCTAAACCTAGGTAGTTAATGTCAGTATTGAATTGAATTGTAGGATACCTATTTGGAGTCAGAGAATTAGAGAACTGGTAGGTGTTGGAATTATCTATTTGGTGTCAGAAAACACCACACAAAATGGGAATTCATTGGCTTAATGTAGTGAATAGCTGGCTTCTTACCACCAGACTTGTTCCAGAAAAAGGGTACTTTAGCTTGGTTTTGTCCTTCACATGACAGACAAAATGGTTTTATAGCAGGTCTTTATGTTCCCCTTGAGTTTGTTTTCCTTACTCAGTGATATTGCTATGGTGTTAGGGACCTTGTTCAACAATGCAGACGAGTATAAGGAAGCAAAGAGAAAATTAAGAACTCCATCTTTATATCTACCCTAGTACAAACTACTGTTGCTACTTCTCCCAGGCCACAGCAATAGGCTCCAAATATTACACTGTTCCCCTCCTAATGCAACATCCTCTGTCACCCCCCAATTTTTATCTGTCCAATGGATAGAGTAACTTTTCCCAAGATATGGTTAGAACAGCCAGTGGCTTCTTGTTGTTCAAGGTTCTCTGTGTCTGCTAAATCTACTCTCCGACTTTGTCTTCTATGCTTCACCAGGGCACTGTGATCCAGTCCCCTTGGTTTGTGTGATTATGTGATTAATGTCTTTTCTTCTCACTAGAATGTACAAGATTAGGGGTTTTGTTTATTTTTATTTACCATTTTACTTTTAATGCCCTTCATAGTGCCTGGCAAATACTAAGTGTTTCAAAAATATTTGTTTGAATGAATGAATAAGAAAAGAATGAATGGCTTTCAGGTCACATCTTGCTGACAGTAAAGTTAAGGCTCTCAGAAACATGCAAGTCAGAGCAAATCAATGAGCTCTATTTCACAGGTGAAATGGAAAGAAATTTCTGTCATCACATCAGTTGTGGCCAATCTGGTGGTGACAGGGGCAGTGACCTAGATGTTCAGGTTGCTGTTGTGAAGGTGGACTGCAAACTGCTTGGAGTCATTAAAGCCCATGGCAGTGTGATCATAGCAGGGCTCACAGGAGATTCCTGGAATCCTTGGTGATCAAACTTAACCACTTGCATCACGGCCTCTCGTCACTTGGTGCAGGCCAGTTGAGTGACCTTGACAGATTGACTGATTTTTTTAAAACCATTTTGTCAGTTTACAGTCCATAGTCTCCTGTTTGTCAGGTTCCTGTCATTACATTTAAACTCTTTAGTACTAGTGAGAAAAATATAACAAGAAGTTCTTATATCAGGTATTTTGTAAGAGACATCAGCTGACAAACATGACAGACAGTAGGTTAAAGATATTGATAAATAGTGGTCCCCATAATTGACAGGACATATATTCAAAGACCCCTAGTGAATGCCTGAAACCATGGATAGTGCTGAACCATATATATTTGTGTTCATGTCTTCCACCTACTAATTTAATGCCTTTTCCACCTCAACAGCACACTGTCCATGCACTGTGGCCATAACTTCTGCAGTTTGAGGTGTGACAGCAAAACTAGCTCAAATTTCTTTTTCCTTCTTGAATTTTTCTTCATTCTTGAATTTTTGTTCATTCTTACTGTAGATCTTACCAACCTCAGCATATGATTTTTTCCTTTCTTTATTAAGTCAAGAATTTTCACATTTTTACTTAAAAGAATCCCTTTACAAAGGCTACTAATTGACATATTCAAATTGCTAGCATCACTACTCTTGCTTTGGGGACATTATTAGGTAAAATAAGGGCGACTTGAGCACAAGCACTGCAATACTGCAACAGTAGATCTGACAACTGAGAGTGCTACTAAGTGACTAACAGGAGGAGAGCACACAGAGTGGAGACACTGGCCAAAGGAACAAGTCACATTTTTGGCAGGGCAGGGCAGAGCAGGAGGGACAGCAGGAGATTTCATTACACTACTCAGAATGGCATACAGTTTAAACAAACAAACAAAAAAATCAAAATAAATAAAACTCACAGACACAGATCACAGCATGGTGATTACCAAAGGGGAAAGGTTGAGGGGAGGTGGAGGAATGTATAGGGGGGATAAATGATGATAGGAGACTTGACTTAGGGTGGTGAAAATGCATTACAATATACAGATGATGTGTTATAGAATTATACACCTGAAACCTATATAGTTTTATTAACCAATGTCACCCCTAATAAATTTAATAAAAAATAAAATATAGCTTATGAATTGTTTATTTCTGGAATTTTCCATTTAATATTTTAAGCCACAGTTGATCATGGTAATTGAAACTCTGGAAAGTGAAACTGTGGATGGGGGGGGCGGGGGCTACTGCTATATAAGGAAATGATACCCATTGAAAAGTAAAACACCAAAATTGCAGTAGAAAAGTGGCAAACACATTCATCGAAGAGGAAATAAAAATAACTAATAAACAAAGAAAACATTTTCAACTTCTTTAAGAATCAAAACAAAAATAAAAGAAGACATTTTTACTATACTTTTTAAAGATCTTAAAAAATGGTATCATCAGGGTTACATGCAGTAGACATCCTTGATTGAGTGCTTATGAGGGTGAATCGCTTAAATGTTTTTCTTTTTTAGTGGAAAAGTATATTGGTAATACATAACAAGACCATGGAAAATATTTTATACCCTTTGCAAATATTCTCAAAATCAATCCAAAAGGATGTTCAACACAATGTGATTTATATTAAAAATGAAATTTCATAAAAACCCACTCTAAATATCTAATAATAGGGGAGCTGTTAAAATATGTGGTATAGCCACAGAATATTTAGGATGAATTTTAATAACAGAGAAAATGCTCAGAAGGATATTTAGTAAACAGGACATGGCACAAAGCTGTGTGAAGCATTCGATGTCAACTATGAAAGAGTATTTGCATACAATAAAAAAAGAAAATATAAAATGTTTTTATGTCTAGACATAAAGAAGGAAATGAAAACCAGCATAATCTCAAAATTCTTGGTGCTGTGAGGCAGATGGTGATGGTAGAAGTTTAATGGCTACCACAGTTGCAAAGCTCATAAGCAGCAGAGCTTCTGGAGTTTGCATCCCTGTCCTGTGCGCTGCGCGTGTGTTTCTTTTGCTAAGCCAGAAGAAAGAGTTCAACCTTGACTTGTTCCTTTTTTGTGTGTGTCTGTTTGTTTGGTTTTGATGTTTTTTTACATCATTCATCCCTGCAAAGCAGAGCAAATTTCTTAGAGTAATTTTTGATGCTAAAACCCAGTAAATTAAATTCTGAGAGAAAAATTTAAATGTCAAATAACTGCTTGATATCAGCTGGGGATCGCTGAGTAAAGGAAAAGTGACAGGTAACATCAGAATAAGTTGGATTAAATCTATGTGGAAAGTTACTTTACCTCATAGCAAAACAAGAAGGAATCTGGAAAGATCTTAAATTCACCATTAGGCAGTCCACTACCTTTGATCTTTCCTCTGGCCTCTCTTCTTGTCCGCCCAGCTTTTACACTTCAGGCAAATCGAGTTCTATAAAATTAACCTCTGTTTAAACCCCCTCATGGACTTTTATTGACTAAAGTAAGCCTGAACACACAAGTATTGCCCAAGCCCTTCATAATCTGCCACCTATTTATCTTTTTTGCTCTGTGTTTTCTGTGGACTGAAATGCCTCATGCCTCTGTCAGCCTATCAGATAAACTCCTACTCATACCTCAGAACCCAAACCAAATGCCCCAAGACTATAAGTTTCTTGACTAAACTGTGAGTCCATGATGTCAGGGACAGGGTCTCACTCATCTTTGCATTCTGTGAGTTTGAATGTTTCAGCTACAAATAACAGGATATGATATAGTGTGCTTGAACTGTGCAGGGATTTGTCACCTTACTTAATAGGAAGTCTAGAGATGGTGGTTCCAGGATTGGCCCCATGGCTTGACAATTTCTTGTGCTTTGGTTTCCTTCTGCCAACCTCAGCGGGCTAGCAATGTTGCCTTTTGTGGTGATGTCATAGCTGCAGCAGCCACAACCACCAGATTAGGTTCTGTTAGGAAGGAAAAGATGTATGATATTAGGTAACCAAGACAATGGGCAAATGCAGAAATACAGGAGTGGATCAAGGACTTTTTGACTTGAGCCTCTTTATTTTTGTTAATCAGGTAGAAATTTCCCAGAAGCTGCCCAGTGGATTATCTTTTATGTCTCACTGACTAGAAATAGGTCACATGGTTACTCCTAAACGAATCAGAGGCAAAGAGGAATGGGTTGACCATGACTGGTCAGAAGAAACTTAGCTTATCCCCTTGGTCTGGAACTGTCTTCTCAGAAATGTGTTTGCTACCTGAGCATGAAAAGGATTCTTTTAAGAAGAAAAACATGCAACATGTTAGATAAGTCACCAAAAGCTTTTGCCGTGAGAACCTGGTATTGCACCTTGTAGGATGTTTTCTGTAAAAACCTTCAAACTTTCTGTAAAGTTTTTTTAATATTCTGTCCTCCCTGTCTCCTCAGTCTGTCACCGTTACTATATCATCATTTCTGTTTCTGTTTCTATTAATCTTCTGCTGCTGTACCTTAACTGCCTATCTACTTGTCTGTCTCCTACACGGAACTGTGAACTCCTGAGAGCAGGAAACATGTTTTATTTAGGTTTAGATGTCCAGCATTTAATCTGCATAGGTTCTCAATAAGTGTTTATTGATTGGTTAAATGTACAACTACTATCAAATCTAATTTTTTGTTGGTGTTATGTCTTCATTAAAACCAGTAGAGGTATTAGTAGTGCTTGAATTTCCATGTGTTCAAATCTCACACATCTTGGTCACCACCCTTTGAAATATAGTCCTGGTATCCATGATAGAGTCTGGAGCCTTGTTAAAACATTAGCTGTATAAATAAATTTTGATTGAAACATGTATTAATGATTCTTTCCTTTGGGAGATAAAAGCCTGCATTGAGCTTTATTAAAGGCAACATAAATTGAAAAGTTCAAGTATTTTGCAATAAAAATGAATTTCATGTAACCAAAAAAACAACCAAACAATAAAAGTTAATCCAGCTTTTTTGAAAATGACAGCTTCAGTCAAACTAATTTATAGTTTGTAAGGGGCTTTTGTGGCTCTTTCTATCCCCTTTCCTCTTCTCCATACCAGCCATGTATACTTATGCTGGGAAAATATAACTATTTAGAAAGGGGACAGTGAGGGGCTGTCATTCTCTAAAGGACCGTGTCTCAGTACCAATGAAAGAAATTCCATGACATTTTGTGTGTGTAGTAGGCATATCTGTGTTTGCATGAGAGATCATTGTAACTTAATGTGGCCTGTGATAATATATAAAAGATAATATACCATATCTTTTTCTTCTGGAAAGCTTTTTTCTGACCTTCCCATCTTGGTTAGGAAACCTTACTTTTAGTTTTCCCTGAACACCATCCTTATGCTATTATTACCTACAATGCTTAGTATGGTGCGCATGCTTTAAAATAGTTTGTCAAACAGATAAGATTGTAAAGTAGAGATATATATGCATTTTTGTGTAGATCCACTTGTTTATTTAGAGGACACATATATTGCCCTTACTCTATCCAAGACATCTTTCTAAATGCTTTATACATATTTACTTAGAACTTTACAACTTACCAAAGCACTTTCAACACATTGGCTCATTGGTTCCTCATTTTAACTTTAGTGAGAAAATGGATAAAATTAACTCCATGTCATAGCTAGGCAAACACAGAGAGAAGTTCACTATTTTACCACAATTACACATTTTGCAAATAGCAGAGTTCGAATTCTAACCTACTTATTCTGACTCTCAGCCAAATGTTTTGCCAAAAGCCCTGATAGAACCCTTTTAAGATTTTGGGATTACCACATCTGTAATCCCAAATGAGGGCTATTTTGAGAAGTTGTTTAAGGAAATAAAGATTCTTTTCATATGTTTAATACCAACTTAGTAGTGTCTTAGCAAATGCTACAGTATTTGTAACATAACAGATGACTGCCAAGTTCAGTCTCTGAAACAACACTACAAGTTGGCTAGGAGTGGGCTGATCTAAGCTGGGGTTGGCTGGGCATCTCTGCATCAAGAGGTGTATTGGATGGGGCTCAGCTCCTTGAAGTAGTCTGAGCTCAGGGCTGTTTCACACATGTTCATTCTGGAACCTGAGTTTCTGCCTGGGAACATGGCAATGGGAGATGTACAGGAATTCAAGCCCAACTACAGAAACCCAATTCAAGTCTTTGGTTGTGTCATATCTGCTAATATCTCATTGGCCAGAACAATTTGTATGGCCAAACTGAATTCAGGAAGGTGGCACACTACTTACCACGAGGTCAGAGCAAGTTACTGTCAAAGATAAGTTTTGCTGGAGTGGGAATTTAATTTTTCATGTTGAAGACAGATGCAAAGTTGGGTCTGAATAACTTTGAACAATAATCTAACTTACTACAAGGGAACCCCAAGTAGGGTTACCAAATTTAGCAAATAAAAATACAAGGCACCCAGTTAAATTTGAATTTTGAATAAACATCAAATTTTTTTTGTAGTATAAATATACCCCAAAGACGGCATGAGAGATACTTATATTAAAAATATTTGTTGTTTATCTGAGATTCACATTTAACTGGATGTCCTGTATTTCATCTGGAAATCCTAGTTTCAGATGAATCAGTTTTACTTCACAAGGTTAGAGTAATAGTAAGTATATATAATTGGCTAGATAATGCAAAAAGTATGCTCATGTTGAATTCTTCAGTAACTAACCTTCTGGCTCTCAGATTTTCCTGAAAATATCACTAAGTATTTTAAGTAACAAGGTGAATGGAGCCCTCAAGGTCAGTTACCTACTTGCTTTCTTATTAAGCTGTCAGTGAAGGAGGCAGTAGAAGGCATTGGAGATTTTGTAATCCTAAGTGATATTGGGGAGCAAATCTAGGTAACCTGTAAACTCTCCCTGCAGTAGGATTCCAGACTTGCTAATTGTATATTTTGAGAATACTTGTATTTATCATGGCTTTAGCCTCCTCCTCACTCACTGAGTTGGAAAAATGTGGATGTCCTCAACATCAAATGAAGAATGAGATGCCACAAATTGACCACACAGGCCAATCAGATTCGTTATCACTTATGGGCCACTGATGTTGAAGTGGTGTGAAGTCTTCACTGGGAATGATACTCCCTATCCCCAATTTATCTCTTCTTTGTCCCCTACCCTCAAATAGTTGTTGATGGCCCTCATACCTCAGCCATCACTATTAAAATGGAACGACAAAGATACACCTATAAATTGCTCAAGCTACCCATTTGAAGGGATTTGTTGGAACAAATTATTTTGTTTCATGTTTAATTGCCATGTTGCAAGTACCTTTTTGAATAATTACTAAGGGTTGTAGAGTATCCAAGATGGTGGTAGAGTAGGTGGATGTTATACTCCCCTCCTCCCAGGAACAAACTGGAATTATTACCGAAACACAGAGCAATCAATCTGAATATCCAACTGAATAGCTGAAAAAAAATCTTATAACCAAAGATTTACAGAAGAAGCCACACTGAGACTGGTAGTAAGGTTCGAGATGCAAAAAGGACTGGT
Organism: Pteronotus mesoamericanus; assembly: GCF_021234165.1. Classification (NCBI taxonomy): domain Eukaryota; kingdom Metazoa; phylum Chordata; class Mammalia; order Chiroptera; family Mormoopidae; genus Pteronotus; species Pteronotus mesoamericanus. Next base: position 1,366,716 of record NW_026555325.1, read on the forward strand.
CCTGCTCCAATGGGTGGCAGCTGAGATTCAGAGGGATATCTCAGCTGCAAATGTTCCCCTTGAGAAGTGTGGGGTCTCAACCCCACTCCAGGCTTCCCAGCTCAGAGCACCAGAACCTGGAAGAGACAGCCACATAATATCTGGCTGTGAAAATAAATAAGGATTCTGTCCACCAGAAAGAGAAAGGAGTCTATTAGAGACACAAGCACCCTCTTTAAGGGACAACACACAAAATCTTTTTTGCAGCCACTCATCCTGAGATCCAGGGGGGAAAGGGCAGAGTGGACTAGAGTTGTGTGAGGAGAAACTGCTGTTGGTAGCTTTAGGTAGAGAGCTGAAGGGGCAGCCAAGAGAATCCCTTGTGTCAC